>NW_026453181.1:0-1200000 GCF_025200985.1 Drosophila gunungcola | reverse complement strand
CGCAGCCCGCTGGCTTTCATTTCTAATTTTTGCATTTGGTCCATGGCTACCGATCGGCCTGGAGTCGCGATCCCTGGCCGGCGATGTTTTAGCGCAGTTTATTGCTTTATTTGAGAGTTTGGCATTGCAACGCTTGTCAATTTTACAACTTTATAGAGGAGAGCTCTTATCGTTTGCATATTTATGCATGATCTCCGTTCGATAGCCGGCCCAATCCCCGCACCAACAGCCCAATCCGATTCTTATGCCGATTCCCGATCCTATTCCCGGGGCCATTGGCCATGTCTCTTAATATTTTTGACATATTGGCCAGGGCCAGAGTCAGAGGCAAAGCTAGAGCCAGAGCCTTGGCCATAAGTCTGGGCCCTGGCCGAGAAGCCTCTTATTGTTGTCCGCTCCTTCCACAGAAATTTTCACAGAAAGGAAACGGCAACAACAACGAGAACAATCTCAAAGAAACCCAGCTCGAGTCGCCTTGAGTCCGCTTTCAGTGTCTGCGTTGCCTTTTCGCATTTGAATTGCAAATCCTATTATGACTTGTGAAATTATAATTTTTCTAGTTGCCTGGCTGAGGTCCCCATCTCATCTCCCTGCCCCTGCCCCTGCCTCTCCCCGCTCCCCGATCCAAGCTCCCCCATCTCCGTGGGTAGGTTCAAGTCCAGGGCCCATGTCCATGTCCAGTCATAACCGCAGAAGGTTCAATAGCATGAATTATGCATATGCAGACGGTTTCTTTTGGTTTCGTTTCGTTTCGTTTCGGGAAAATCACAAGCACACGCATCCACATGCACTTAGTTATGATAACGTTGCACATTTCTGACTTCTCAGACTCCTAGACAGAAACAGAGACGCAGCCTCAGACTCAAGCTCTTCATATTTGTTTTGGCCAGCAATAACGCCCCAAAAGAACAGCATCCGCAGCAAACACTGCAAGAAATCTCCGACCGATTTACCTTAAGGTGAGCCAAATGTAGTTAAAATTTGGCATTAGACACAATTTGAAGTTTCTAAGAATATACCATACCAAATAATGAAATTTTGTATGAAAATGATAATGCAAATTATTAATTAATTAAAATTATTATGTTGACAATATCCACAAAGAACAAGACGAATTTAAGGTTCAGGGCTATATTTTTGAAGCGCACGAACCATTTCGAATCCTCAATTTTGCCACACAGATTTCTAAAAAGTTTTTTTTATTGCTCAATAAAACTTATTATGAAAAACTCATTTTTTTCGTAGAAATAATAATTTAATTTAAATTTTCTGTCTGAAAAATGTTTTGATTTATTAACGAATTTCATTATGAACATTAAATTACTGAAAATTCTATAGAGTGGCAATATCATTTATTATTTTATAATGCTATAAAGGTTTCCATTTGGCAATATTAAAGTTAAAGGCTATAAATTTCAATAAGGAAAAAAATTATCATAACTATATTTTTATGTTCGGAAAAGTTATTTCGCTTTAACGTTATAATAATAATAAAAAATATTCATGGCAATCGTCTTGTTAACTTACAAATTGGTGACCCTCATTTCTCCCAGTGCCGAGCGTATGCTTTATGCGTAGCAGCTGCTGGCAGCATAGATGGAGATGGAGATGGAGACGACTCTGACGACGCCCCCTCTTTTGGGCTGCTACCGCAAAACTCGGGCCGCAGCTCTTTTGGCCTTAACTCGGACTGAAGCTCGGGCTCAAGATGCAACTGGTGCTGGTGCTGATGCTGATTCTGGGCTGCTTTACTGCAGCAGGCTTTGCTGACAGAACAAAGAAGTCGTCCATTTGTAATTGTTGTTCCTGATGCTGTTTGGCTGTTTTCGTTGCTGTTGCAATAAGGGCAGCGCAGACGTGGCCAAGGATTACCGAAGCAACGCACATGCCCGTACCTACACCCAGACCCGTACCCATACCCGAACCCAAACCCAAACCCGAACCCAAGCCCATACCCAAACCCAGAGCCAGGGCTATATACAACCATCTGTAGACTCGTACATTTGTTAAGGCAGTCAGACTGCACAGGCTTGCATATCTTTTATGACTTTTGACTTGACTTTGACTTTGCCTCCCCGGCCAGGTGAAGTTGAATGACCCCAATGACTTGGCTTCGTTTGGCTAGGGTCCAAAAAATCCGTGGTCAAGGCTGACCAGTTAAAGGTTACAGGGTCTGAAAGAAGCTCATCGCGTTTTCATAAATATGTAGAATATTATTTTTAAAACGCGCAACCATTAAAGTTAATCTAATTTCGAAATGTTGAGCATTCCCAGGCAATTATGGAAATCTACTCTGCAAGCCATTGGCTAGATGGCGTGGGCTAGCTACTGCAATTTAGTTGGGCAGTCCCCGACTCCAGCACAAATTAGATGTCAGTGAACAACTCAACTTGAACTTGTCTTAGGCTTAGGTTCGTATTGAAGACTCTGCCTCGAACCGGTATGACATTACCCCAATGCCAGCGTAAATTTGCAAATTAGCCGCAGACAACAAAAGAATTATATATGCATTATATAATGCCAAACGAGCTAACGCAAGTGCCCAGAGTCGGAGCCTAGGCCAAAGTCAAATCAATTTGTTGCAGTCCAGGTCTCGAAGGTAAAACGGAAATGGGACCTGGTCCTCGGAGGCTCTTGTAGCGGGCTCCTTCTCTGTGTTCTCATCATTAACATTGTCCCGGTCAAATCCAGGTATGCAGATGAGGCTAAGCCCCCAACGAGCCCCGGCCAACAGGCGAAACATGCGTACTTACGTCTCTGACTATTTGTTTCACGAATTCGCGGCGCATTTTACTCGGAAAATAAACAAGGGGCTTTAAATTAAGTTTGATGAATTTGAGATACCCTTTCAATAAACATGGGCTTTTAGGAAAAACTTAAAAAAAGATATAACATATTTGAAATTCCTAAAAATTGTCTGATTCGTACAATGTTGTACTCCATAAACAAAGGTTTTCTAATTATTAGAAATTACTTATCCACTTAAAACACTTTCACAAGCAACAACATATTCCTCCTGTAGCCAACTGAATAAGTTTTCATGCCTATCCAATGGCCTAGGTGTGCCTGGTCTCTAACCAGCAGAGGCATTCTGTCCGTCGGTCCAAACAAGGCAAAAGGCATGTCCATCCTTCCTATCGTAACAAGAGCAATTTGTTCTAATGCGCCATGGCAGCGGCAGCTGCTGGAGATGGCGAGACTGAAGCTGCGACCGAAGCTGAAGGAGCTTGAGTGCCTGACTTGCAGTTGCGCCGGGTGGCGTGGAGGAGCCAGAAGATGTGGATGTGGCAGTGGCAGTGGCAGTGGGAGCAGCAGTAACCGAGTTAGCTGAGATTGCAAAAAGGGCAGCCACTGAACACGCAATGGCCAGAACAAATGTAGACATTAAGCTGCTGCCCGGGCCAAGGGATCGCATAGGATCGGGAGGAATGGAATGGAATGGGGTGGGATGGGATGGGATGGTAGATTGGCGGAGATTGCAACTGCAGCTTTAGGTGACAGACACGCAATGGCCGGGTCCAGAGAAAAATTCCAGCCTGAGCCGGGTTATCATAAAATCATAACTATATTTGATACATAAAATTTTACATACATCTGCCGGCCAAACAAATAGCACCCCCACCAACCAATTCATTTCGGTTGACACTAACGGTCGCGTCAATAAATTCGCTGGCGAAATTTCATTAATTGCCTGGGGTGGGTGGTAGGTGGTGGTCTGGAGGTAGGTGGCGCGGGCAGGTGCCACAACGCCTGCTGATGCCACCGCTGCCCGGGCTTAGTTCGCATGCAGTGCGCTGTTTGCCATAAAAAATATTTGCCGCCTTAATGTGAGTGGCTTATAAATTTGTGCACAAGCCCAGCCATTTATGGCCATCGGGCAGGGACCCATGGGGCACTTGTACCTAACTGTTTATGTGGTTAGATGCCTACCTGGTTGGGTGTGTCTGGGTGTTTGTGTGTGGCTCGATGCTTTTTTGGCTGCATTCAAATATGGAATGCAGCATCCAGTCGGACATGGCTTGGAATTCTTGAGATGAGCCTCTAAGGTCAGGAACGCCTCAGCCCATTCATTGGCATCGAAAATGATTGACAAACATCACACACATTCGAGTTGTAGCTCAAATGTATTTAAAGCATTTCAATTTACTATGCTTACCTACATAGCCAGGGTGCAAAGGCAATAACATTTTCTTCTATTTTTTTTAATATTTATTACAAAAACTGAAAAGATTTTACTCCCGCTTTTCAACGGTAACATAAACCTGATTTTCTTTAATTACATTAGATGAGATATTTCATTGATCCATTTGTTTCTAAGCCATTATTATCTAAAATTGTAGTCGAAAAGGTTCCTTCGTTAAATTATATAAAGACAATTGCAAAATTAACATCCGAAATTCATTATACGAATCTTAGCTACGAAAAGGAATTACATTTAAATGTTACAATTACAAACAATAATATTTTATTATTTGACACGACCCAGCAAAATATTCCAAGTTCCTACACTATTTATCTCATTTCTTTGGGAGCGTTAAATTTTAAAATGCTTTGGTATCGTAGATTTTTAAATTTGCGGCTAGTATCCCCCATCAAACACTCGGTAAGAATCGTCATAAACAAGATTGCCTTATACACTTTTACCACCAGGAATTAAATTGCAACGAAAGTTCGCATGGCGCATCAGAAAAATAAAACAAGTTTCCGCCTTCGGCAATAGAAATCTAATACATAAAAATAGTTGTTTATGGGTTTTAATTTATTCCATTATTTGAGGTGCGTATTTTGATTTACATTTCATTTTTTTGGTTGTACACTTTGGATTTGCACTCTTTACACATATTCTTGTACATTTTCGAGTAAGCCAAAGAAAAAAAGGTTAGGAAAGACAAACGGCAACTAAATGCATTAAGCTTATTCGTTAATATGCATGGCCACATTGATTTGAACTGTACTTGAGCTGATAGATAATTCTTTTGCTCTGGCAAGACTTAATGTAAATAACATATTTGTGTTAAACTTATTATTATATAAATTATTGCATCGAAATTCATTCTTAACTCTAAACTCCTTCAATAGGAAATTGAGATATACAAACTAACACATTCATTGTTTATATAACTTTCTTTTTGGTAGCAGCAAAATATGGACTAAAGTAAGGTAAGTCATCAAAATGATCAATATGTTTCTTTGGGATAAATTATTTGGTTGGGTTTCGTTCTGCAACTTTGGGTAACTAAACTAAACTAAATGGCAAGAACTAGTTCTACAAATCCTCTTCTATGGCACAATTGCATTTTGCGTTGGCTAGCAACTCCTGATTTCTACTTCTGCTTCATATACATGGTGGCAATCTTGTCGAGAATCGTGTCGATGGACAGCAATTCTTCGTTGAATTTCTTCATTGTGGGTGCTGGCACAATCCACTTGAGGAACTCCTCCACATTCAGCCGTAGTCTGGCCAAAGGCGTCAGCTTGGCGTCATCGTGCGTGGGTCGCTGAGCCAGCTTTAGGGATGCAATGATCACATTGTCGATCAGACGCTTCTCGTAACCCAACTGGCGCAGCTTCTGGGCCGAGCTAATCTTCTTCAGTACCACGGCCATGTTGAATCGAATGGTGGAAAGGACGACAACATCTTCAGACTGACTTCCCGAGGACTCGTCTCCTCCTGCAGGACACTTGGCACACTGCTCAGCATGCGCTTGCAGTTCAACCTTGACCTTGAAGAACTCGTGGCAGCCCTCGCACATGTACGGCTTCTGCTGTTTGTGTATCTTCTTCATGTGGTTCTTTAGGTGCGCCAGCTGGGAGAAAGCCACCTCGTCCTCGCACAGCTGGCAGCGAAAGGGTTTTTCGCCCGTGTGCTTGCGGATGTGCAGCTTTAGTACGCTCGAATGGGCAAAGGTCTGGTGGCAGATCTGTCGGCGGAAAAGGTATAAGCTATAGCTGCTTCCAAGCAAATCGCCATGCAACTCACTCTACACTGGTAGGGCCGTTCTCCCGTGTGCATCCGCATGTGGACATTGTACTGGCTCTTCTGGGTGAAATACGTGTTGCAGACCTCGCACACGTGCGTCTTCACGGCTGCGTGTTTCTGCATGTGCGTGGCCAGATCCTCGTCTGGCTCGATCGTCTTGTGGCAGAACTCGCACTCGAACTGCGTGAGCTTGTGGTGCTCCTGGTTGATGTGGGCTCGCAGGGCCAGCTCGTTGGCAAACTGGCTCTCACAGATTCCGCACCGGTGCTCCATGCCCTGTTCGTGCCGCTCCATGTGCACCCGCAGATTGGCGTTGGTCGAGAAGCTGGCCGAGCACCTGGTGCAGTTGAACTGCTGGATGCTCGTCTTGTGGTGCGAAACCATGTGCTGCTGTAGCTGAAATTAGAGTTTTTTTTTTAATTATAAAGGGAGTAAGTTTTTCCTTAATCAATAAATAAGAACTTTGCTATTATTACAAAAAATGTTGTATCTACATAATTATTTTTTTGTAATTAAATCAAAGCAAGATGGTAAGGAAAGACTCTAAAACAGCGTTTTAGATGACAATACTTTTATAGAAACAAACCAAGAAAAAAGGTAATAAATAAAATTATAAAAAATTCCTACAAAATATATAACCTTTTTTGCTACTAACCTGGCCACCCCGGGCAAATTTTTTGTCACATAGGGCGCACGGATACGGCTTCTCGCCAGAGTGCAGACGCATATGAAGGCGCAGGCGCTCCTTGAGGGCGAAGGTCTTGGGGCACTGGGAGCAGGAGAACTGCTTCCGGTGCTCATGGGCGGTGGTGATGTGGTTCTTGAGGTTCACCGCCTGGCGGTAGCTCTTGCCGCAATCCTTGCACTTGTGCGGCCGTTCGTCCGAGTGGATGAGCATGTGGCGCTGCAGATCGGTCTTGCCGCCGAACTCCTTGGAGCAGTGGCTGCAAACATGGTGCTTCCGCTTCACTGACTCCCCCTTGCGGGCGGACTTCTTCGGCGGCGGTTGCACGTAGTCGGAATCCTTCGAGTCCTGCTCCGCACCGTCCTCCTCCTCCTCCGCACAGGCATCCCGCAGACTGGCGAGGCTGCTCTTCCGCCGCTTGATCGTTAGGGCAGGGCCTGGAGAAGATTCCCTCGCCGCCGGCGGCGAAGATAGCGAGATACCGCTGTCCGTGAGCAGGGAGACCGCATCCTCCTTGGACACACTGCGTACGGCTGCGTACCATTGGTTTGTTTTGTTGTTATTATTCACTTTGTGTAACTATGTATGCTTTTTGGGGACCTCTTCCTGGGGGACACCGGCACCAGCTGCGATTCGCTTTACTTCTAGGGTTAATGTTCTGTTCTACGTATTTTATGGTTTTCTGATTTTTTGGTTTGTTTTACTACTTTTAGGATAGTTCCCATACACCTTTGGTTTGGATTAGTTTAGATGGGCTGCAAAAGAGTTAAGAACTGTTTAATTGCTCCACTCGCAATGCGCCACGTTCCGAAGCAGGCGGAGAATCAAAAACACAGACAGAAATAGTAACAGTAGGTGAGGCCGAAACAGAAACAAAAAGAGAAACAGCAACGGAACAGAACAGAACCTCCAGCTGTGTCAATAGTGATAAGACCTATGCACAGAGAAAATATGACCAAAATTGTCTATTAAATTCGGATATTGCAAATCGAAAAGTTCCCGAAACAACACGTTATCAACACTGTACTTAAAGTAAACTGCATATTTACAATATGTGACCATAAGATACATAGGTTTCTCGTTATTTTGGAAAAATGCGCATCTAATTGCGTTAAAATAAATAAGCATTTATGTATTTAAAGTGAAAAAGATTATTTCACTTAAAAAAACTTTACTAAATAAGTTAAATCATTACAAAATTTTTATTTAATTGCGTGTTATTGTTATTGTTTTTACATCAACAAGTTCGTTCATTCGTGTACACCCGTTTTTTTACTGTGTAGAAGCTAGGAGCTGCCTTTGCTTAGAATTTGATCGCTTTATCATTTGGCATTTCCAGCGAACGCAAGCTTCCAGAAATTTTCCCAGTTTGTTGTCTTAATCTTTTGTTTGAGCGGGAGGGAGATGGAGCTAGCGCCTGATAAGATCCCATAAAGGCAACCACTGATAAGCAATCCGGCTGTACGATAAGGCAACACACTCACAAACACACAAGCACCTACCCGAGGAGCTATAGATAGATATATAGAGATACAGCAGTGCAACCTGAGCGATCCGGAGTCGTCTGTTCTCCGAGGCAGCGGAGTTTCCAATGAAAAGCGAGCACAAAGAAAATGCAACTGGAAGAGAGCCGATGACCCTGGGCTACGACGAACATCTGGCAAACAGATTGGGAACCCTCCGAGCCCTCCGAGCCCAGAACACCCCCCGGCCCTGGGCAGGGTTAATGGTTCATTAGAGCCGCACCCGCAGAAGCTGAAAACCAAAACTCACTTAAACAACACAACAGCCCTCGACCAAACTGTTGAAAAAGCGAATTAAAGCTAGAATCCGGAGCTGGGAATCGAAACTGAAAGAGAACGGGGCAAAAAGCACGAACGGCAGCGAAAATCAGACACAAAAAGCGAAAATAAAGAAGTGAATACATAACAGCAGTTTTGTAATGCAAAATAGGAGGGGTAATGGCTGGCAGGGGGGCTGTCAGGGGGGGCTGGAGTGGGTGAGGGCGTTAGGGGGTTGAAGAAAGGGGAGGGGTCCGTTGAAGTCTTTCGTATTAGGTACACAAAACTCGACGAGTCTACAGTTTTCGGGGTCTTGCAACCGATTGTTAGTAATAAATGCCAGCACCGCAACAAAGTTACATACGATCTTAACAATCTATACATACAGATGCTACACATTGGACATAGAAGTCCCACAATTCCATCACCGAAAACATTTAACCGTGGACTTACCCTAGCAATCATCCCGTAATCCCGTAAAGCCTTCGATCCGCGGGAACCACTCATCACCCCAAATTGGACACACCTTGATTTCCTCTACATTCTGCAGCCAGGAACGAATTGGGTTTATTTGTTTATAATTTCAACGCCCACTCGCTATGGGTACATACTTTTTGCATTCCGCTAGCATGCAGTTTGGCCTAGGTTTTCTGGGGTAAGTTCATCGTACTCTTCAAGATTTATTCTGAGTACCCGTAGGTTTACCTATCCAAGTTCCTCGGAGTTTTATTTAACCAAATAAATAACAGTTTACGGTGGTTTTTTCGTTGTTGTTCTTAATCTTAGGGATGTGTATTCGCAGAGTGATGGTCACACTTATAACTCTTTTTCTACACGGCTAGAGATGGGAGCGTGATGCGGAATCGCTAATTAAAGGGGAGAACGTGAGGACAACAGAATATATAAAAATCTTTTTAGTTTCCAAAGCGTATAGACGACCTTATTAGTTGAGAAAAATGTTAGGATCAGCTGATCTTCGTTATCCCTGAGTATTCGAAACAAAATAACGCAAGAACATTATATATAGTTTATAAATCTCACATAACTTTTGGAGTCACACCCATGCACCTATGATTTACAATTTTTCCACATTTTTAGTTTTTTAGGTTATAACGGTTGTAATCTTTAAGCTATGTATGAGTTTTAACGATATATTACACATGCGATATTTTGCTGAACGCGACCACTTTTGTTGACTACCTCTGCGATTGTGTGGCAACGCCAAATGCCGCTATTTAGGTCTGGCATCACTGATTCTGAAACACGCGCAAGCTAAATATTTAAGACATGGAAAATTGTAGTTAACAAAGGTTTATATTAAAATATTCTGCTTAAATAAACCTTACTGATTTACAAGTAAACCACACTACCTCCATTGAAAGGATTTACCATATATAGAGGACAAAACCGACACAAGGTAAGGTGCACACCTTTTTGGCACTCCGCTGAACGGATCCACAACAATCACAATATATTATTTGCAGCTAACATGGCTGGAGTACTCTTCGAGGACATTTTCAACGTGAAGGACATGGATCCGGAGGGCAAGAAGTTCGACCGTGTGTCCCGCCTGCACTGCGAGTCCGAGTCCTTCAAGATGGACCTCATCCTGGACATCAACTCGTGGCTGTATCCCATGGAGCTGGGCGACAAGTTCCGCCTGGTTCTGGCCACCACGCTGCGCGAGGACGGCTGTCCGGACAGCGGCGAGTACAACCCCATGGAGCACGAGGGCACGCGGGCGGACAGCTTCGAGTACGTGATGTACGGCAAGATCTACCGGATCGAGGGCGACGAGGCGCACAACGAGGCATCCCGGCTCTCCGCCTACGTGTCCTTCGGCGGCCTGCTGATGCGACTGCAAGGCGACGCCAACAATCTCCACGGCTTCGAGGTGGACCAGCACATGTACCTGCTGATGAAGCGGCTGGCCTTCTGAGTTTCTTATCTACTTATTTCCGTTCGCAAATTAGACATAAACAACAAACTTTATTTACAACGTATGTATAACATTGGTGCACTCTGCTCTGGGTCAGAATGGTGAATGGTGTGCTCTAGTGCCTGGATGGGCGTCTCAAAGGTGCATTCACTATCAGGCGAGATGGCTGCGGGCGGAAAGGAATGCGGCGATCCACGAAGGGCAAAGCCAGCGGAGTCGATTGAAACACGGGAGTTCCTTTGATCGCATTCACAATCTTGGCGGGAGTGGGACGTGGACGAGCCGTGAGCTTGGCAGGGCGACGCTGCGGAGTTTGTAGAACTGGACGCAGCGGACGGAATGCAGACAGACGGTTCAGGAGCGGTAGAACATACTGGGCTTGTGGTGGCAGCGGCAGACTGGCCAAATTTATGATAGCTGCACTTTGTGGCAAGTTGTTCGAGCTATCATCGTTGGCTGGCTGATCTGGGGGTCCGTAGGTCTGATCGGGTGGACCGTATGTCTGATCCGGTGGTCCGTACACCTCTGCTGGCTCTTCCACCACCGCTGGCGGTCCGTAAGTTTCCGCTGGAGGCCCATAAGTTTCATCAGGTTGAGGGAATTCCACCGCCTCCTCCGTGGGCAGCTCGAATGGCGGATCCGGCACCAGTCCAGCTGGAGGATACGGTGCCTGCTCCTGCCTCTGCAGGATCAGGGGCAGGGATCTACCCCTCGCGGGTCCTGGGAACCTCAAATGATTCGCTTCGACTCCATTCAGGCAGAGAATGGAACACAGAGCAAGGGTGGCCAGAGAACCAATTGGATAACCAAACATTTTGATGTGCTAGCGTGAACTGCTGCATGGTGTGGCATAGTGGCGCCTATAAATACCCACTAGGGATGGCCTTGGGGACTGCCCAATGAATTGGCCCAAAGAAACCACGAGGCCGATGACTTTTAAGGCAGGTCCAACATTACGTGCCCATTGCGGTGATGACTAAAGCTGGTGTAAGCGCTGGATGTTATGAAAACGTAGTAGATTTCGGTGTTATTTTATATTTTAAAAAAATTTATTATTTATAAATATACATTTTTTTCGTTTTACTAAGATTAAGGTAAACGGTTTCCTTCTGAAACTGAAAGGGCAGTAGATTTCGATCTCGCCATGTCCAACGCTGTTATATTTTCAATGTGAATAATTACATATGTGTTGTGCTAAACTAGTATCAACACCTGAACAAGAAGTTTTCCATCAACAAACTTTTACTACATGTTTACCTACTATTGTTTTGATACTTAAAAACATTTTAACATTTTTGTTCTCTCATAGAATTCAAATTTTTTTTGCATTTAATAAAAAAATACAAAATGTACTTAAAAAAATGTTTGTATTAAATGAGAAAATACAATGTTTTAATGTTTGTTTAAAAACTATTTATTTGCAGTCAATAAAAATAAGACGGTGGTTTTATTTTAGTATATGTATATTTCTAAAATTTTATTGTAACGGAAAAAAACGGATTTCGAATTAGTTCAATTTGTAGTCTCTAATAGTTGATTAACAAAATGTATTATTTCGGTCACATAATAATTTGATATTGCTTGTCTTAACGATTTAATTGTAAGCTTTAAGTCGCCAAATTCTAAATTCGAGTCTTTTGATTTCTTGAAACACTCCTTGAAGTCTACCAACTTCTACGCAGGATCAGTCGCTGGGGAACGGGCTGTCGGTAACGCCGTCCTTGGGGGAATCGCTGGTAGAGGCGCGCGTTCTGGGCGGGCTGAGGCTGATCCAGACTGCTGG
Organism: Drosophila gunungcola; assembly: GCF_025200985.1. Classification (NCBI taxonomy): domain Eukaryota; kingdom Metazoa; phylum Arthropoda; class Insecta; order Diptera; family Drosophilidae; genus Drosophila; species Drosophila gunungcola. The sequence goes on along the minus strand of NW_026453181.1, from coordinate 1,187,832 downwards.
CCACGACGATCACTGTGCCATCCTCATCCTCCACCAACTGGGGCACATCCTCCTCCGCTTCCGCATCGGCGGGCTGCAGCTTGGCACCATCCTACCGACTCTTCCTCAGTTTCTGGAATATCATCAGTCTCGATGGGACTCTCGGGCTGTGGCTCCGGCTCGGATTCGGGCACTGGCACGGAGTCGGCCTCAGGTGGCCCATAAGTGTTGTCTGGTGGTCCGTAGGTGTTATCAGGGGGTCCATAGGTGTTATCCGGTGGCAGGTAAGTGTTCTCCGGCTTGGCGGTCGAGCTGGGCAGATCGAAGGGAACACTGGGCGTGATTCCCGCCTCAGGATAACCCGTGGGCGAAGGACTTGGTGGAGCCTCCTCCTGACGGGCTGAAAGTCTGCGGCGGAGAGGCTCTGCCGAACTCAGAGCCAGCAGGCTCAGGACAAGAATAGCAATTGATGCAGAGCTGGCTTTGACCATTTTCGCGGTTGTAGGGCTTCTGTTCTGATTTCCCAATCCGACTTGGCTTATTTATAGTCCCAAGCTACCGGATCGAGTTTTGCTATAATTTATGCTCGTCACTTTCAGTTTTTAGGCTCTTGTTCCCGGTAAAGCTTTGATTATGTTGCGCTGATCGGCGCTGATGTGCCCGATACGTGACCCTTTTTCGAAATTAAATGGCCAATGCTATGATTTCGAATATGCTTCCCCTTCCCTTCCATGGTATCATTCATTAACACTCGATTTGGGCTTTGGGGTCGCTGTGAACATTTGAGATTGTTTGTTCTTGGATCTGGGGTTCTTGGCAGTTCATAATTTCGTTTGACAAATTTTGTATTCATGTGAAACAAAATAGGCTATGAAAAATCAATTGAGCTTGCAGTTCAATAGGCACGTTTCATCCATAAGCATATTAATAGCAAAATTCAGGGTCTTTGAAACTAAAGATGTGCCAAGTGCTAAAAATATTATTTAATAATATTTCGTCTTTTGTTGTTTGACCTTTTTTACGTATGTTAATATTAAAATACTTTAAGAAGAACCGCTTATCTATATGATTTAATTTAAAAATTATAATTGATGTTGATATGGAACCTCATACACTGATAAAAAATGGAATAGTAAAAATAAATATCTGACTATTAAATTCAAAATTGTATACATTATAACTTAAATGTAATATTAAATCATAATAATGATTTAAAATTAAATACTTTTTTTAATGTTGAAAATATTAGTTTTGGAATTTAAAAACATTTTATTTAATCTAAATATGGCTTAGATTTAAATACAATTTTCAGATATTAAAATCAATTCCAAAAATATTTAAATTAAATTTTTTTAAAATTTTAATATTTTAAATAACTAAAAACCCCACTTAATAAAAATCAAAGGGAAAATATTTAAATTTAGTAATATACTAAACAAAAATGCTTAAACTAAATTAAATAATTTTACAAAATATAATATTATTATCATAGATTTTGAGGAGTAATACCACTTATTTGGTTGGTATTCTTTTTTATTTTTCTTCATTAACAAATATTACTGCACTAAACATGTTAACATTATATCCAGGGTCTTGTGGATGGCCAATGGTAGAGAAATAATGGCGTTGTACAGAATCGTGAGGCGGTACGGTCTTGATTTTAGTCGGGTACATTTATAGGATCTACATGATTTATTTCTTATTCTTTTACATAGTGCAATAGGTTTTACGTGAATCTTAGTGCTATTTATTGTAAAAGTGTTTATTGAAAAAGGTAAATATTATTGTTATCAGCTTCAACTACCAACTTTTGACCAACGCACTTCTAGAAACCGTCCTCTGTACTAGTTAGTCTCTACATAAAATTTGATCTTTTAAGATATTGAACAACAAATCGTTTATTTATTTAGCAACAGATTTAAATATATGTATCCTAATGGTTCGATTCCATCCATATGTTAACAAAGACGATGGACCCACTTTAGATGGTATAGACCAGCACTGGTCGGGAGCGAATGATCTGGGCGGATCGCAACTTCTCCGGAACGGGACGGCGGCTGCGGAGGCGTCCATTACGGGGCTGGATCAGACTTGCGGGAACGGGCTCGGCAGCATCCAGAGGGGCCTGCTCAACAGGGGCATCGTCAGCTGGGGGTCCATAGGTGTTATCAGGCTCGGCAGGTGGTCCATAAGTGTTGTCCGGTGGTCCGTAGGTGTTTTCCGGCTCAGCTGGCGGTCCGTAGGTCAGATCAGGCTGAGCTTCGGTCTCCGTGGGCAGGTCGAAGGGCACTTCCGGAGTCACTCCAGCCGGCGGGTAGGGAGCCGAGGCCGGAGTGGGCGCAATATCCACGGCGGGATCGGCCGGAGCAGCCTGGTCCTCTGGAGCTTGCTCTTGTCTAGCAAACTGCAGCCGAGAGGATCGGCCACGGAACCGTGCAGGTTCTGCCAGAGAAACGGCAGCAATGGCTGCGATCAGGAGCAGGGAGCTGGTGAACTTGTGGGCCATGTTGAGCTGGTGTGGAACTGTCTTAGAATGTTGTCAGTAACTGGAAGCCGCGGCACTTTTATACACCGAAGTTTTTGGCCACTCATATTTGGCACAGCGAGGGACACCCTTTCGATGGCCTATGGACGTGACAATATTTAGTCAAGGGCCCATGTCTTAGCCATAACCATAGGCCGTCAATTATAACCCAGGGGTACTTAACTTTGACACTTAACTTGGCCCCACTGCGCATAAGCAATGGGGTGGACATGTCGATGCCCAGCTCTACGAATAAAATGAATGTACATTTATAAGAAACACCAAAATACTTATAAAGCTATCTGGTTTAGATATTTATATTTAAAAATTATATGTCTCTTAAAAAAGGGTACCATGTTCTCTTTTTATATTCCCTTTTTTATACATTGAAAATGTGTTTTAGTTTAAAGAAATTTGGTCCGAGAAGCCAAATGTCAAATGTTTTCTAATTCTAGCGAATTCTGAAAATAAAAAATAATTAATATTTAACATTGTTAGTTATTAATACAGTATAAAAAACTAAATGTGCTTATTGTCTAAGGTCCACCCAAATAGGCATATCGAAAACTAGTGCTAGAGTTTAGACAACACTTTAAATTCCAATCCACTGTGCGGCGCCTGCTTGACATACGCATTGATGGCTTTCAAATCGCGTCGCTCTGCTTAAAATGCACGGCGTCGTGGGGCGGGCTAGAATCGCTGACCACTAGTCCGCCGATCGGCAGGGCCACCACCATCGGTGTTTTGTGGGTATAAAAGTTAAAGCTCCATATACGACAGCCAACATAACACCACTGCAAGTCCCACGATCATGGCACGTCATCAGCTTCTCAGTTTGCTCCCTCTTCTGCTGGCCATCTGGGCCGTGTCTTGTGCGGCACAGGCTCCACTCCGGCGGACTCAGCGCCTGCGTCCGGTGGCATTCGCCCGGCAGGAGGTGGCTCCCACACCCTATCCCTCGGCTGCCGAACTGAAGCCTGCCGCCGAACAGCCCGCTCTGACCTACGGACCTCCCGAGGATGTGGATACGGACGCCTTGCCGACGGAGCAGGAGCCGCCGGTAGACAACTTTGAGCCCAGTCCAGAGACCGAAGAGGTGGACACCGAGGAGGGCTCCCTGGAGGCTACCACGCCATCCTCCGCTCCCGCTCGCCTGCGCAGCCGCCAGAGATTGGCCAAGCTGCAGCTGGCCAAGCCCAAGCGCCTGCGCCAACGCATCGCTCGCCTGGAGGAGTTGCCCGTGGATGAGGTAGTGGCTCCCGCTTTCTCCCGTCGCTCCTGTTGCCCAGATTCCCGCAGTTCCCACGCCCCAGTTCTACTACGTCGGAGCGGGACAGCAGCCCTACTACCTGGCCTACAACGCCGCTCCACAGCAATTGGGCTGGTAAACAATAGTTAAATGTTTTTCATTTGTCCACTTTTCTGTTTGAATTTGTTTTTGTCGTTGAAAATATATTTTTGGTAAAAGAAAATTGTTTATTAATTTATAAACCCTTGCAAGGGGAATTTTAAAATGAATTAAGTGAATTTGCAACGCACTGAAGGAGAAATTTTCGACCCAATACAGGATATATATTCTTAATTAGCATCATTAAGGTCTATGAGAGTCATTTTAGCCATGTCCGACTGTCCGTCTGTCTTTTTATACGCAAGTTGGTCTCACAGTTTGAAAGCCATCTGGATAAAACATTCCCAAAACTCGTTATTCTATAGCAGGTAATATATAAGTCGGAACTAGACGGTTCGGAAGACTGTATCAAATAGCTTCTACTATAAACAATTGATAATATTAATTTAAAAAAAAAGCATCGTTGCTGAAGTAACACTACTGCACTGTACAAAATTCAACAACAAAATACGCGGTATCGGATGTTACAGTCAATAACAAATAATTAAATTTGAATTAGAATTTCAATTTTAAACTCTCAGAAAAGATATTTTCTCATCAAAATGTGTCCGTCTGCAAGTGCTGTATTTTGCAAAGCTCTAACCGCTTTGCTCATTTGAGGACAACGCTTAAAGTTTTCCAACTACCACCAACCTATTGCAACTCATTGGCCCTAACAATAGCTCAGGCAATACCCATTGTGGGGCACCAACTCCTTTTCAGACTCCTTTGCATATCCGCCCTCACATGTGAACTGCTTTGGCAATGTTTGAAGGGTTTCTTGTCCTCCTCGTCTTAGTGCATATTTTGCCAGGTCTTTTGTGAAACTTTCTTCCCTTTCAATGCATTTGTAATGCCTTCCTTTTATTTTAAACTGAAGTGGCTGGCTCACGATTTTAATGATTTGCTAAGCCATTTTTAGAGAACTATTTTTCAAAAGGACCATGCTGTTAAAATATTTAAATACCGCCAAAACATGTCGACATATTTAATATGTTCATATATGAAGGACTATATTTATTTTATTTTGAATACAGACAAAAGGGTCAGTATGCAAGTTGAGACATTCAAATCTTTCCAATCTTTCTACATAAAAAAACAGTTTTGTTTGTTAGAGGTGTTAAAATAGAGTTTTCAGCTTAGATGGCTTATTTCAGAAGCCTAGACAAGATGGAAAGTACTTAAAGAAGGTACGAAAGATATTGGTTTGACTACGAAAAATTCTTTATGCAAGTATAAAATTTTCTTAATTTAAGTTGTGAATGTGAACAACTTAAGTATAGTAAATTGATCGTTTAAACATGAAAAGTTTTAAATTTAAGTACGAAAAATTCTCACATTTTATTAGGCGGTGTATTTAAACATTACACACAAAACTCGTCTAAATCATTGTTTCTTGTGTTGTGTGTACAGCTTGATAGACATCGGGCAAAGTCTAATTTATTAATTGTAAAATGAGCCCTCAGTTTTTAATAGTGCGAAGTTATGGTGATTTGTTTAAGCTTTTCATTTTGCTTTTTTGTTCCTAGGCAAGGTTATTAACACTTAGGAAAAAGTGATTCTAGCGAATCATATATATTCTTATTTTACTTAAAACAAATATGTCAAAACTCTGAAATAACATTATTAACAAAGGCCGAAATAAGGACGGATCGTCATGATGCTGAATACGAATATTTAAGAACCTCAAAATAGGAAGAAAATCAATTTCTACGCATTCAATTTATAAAATTTTATTATGTACTATAATTGACAAACAATATCCATATTCCAATATTACCTTAAATGAAGGAATATTGATAAAATGTTGATAATTTGGTATTCATAATGTAAGATACCAAATCGACATTTTGGATCCATAATCCATAATTTAAAACTAAAATTGTAGTTAATAGTCACCACTTTTTCTGGGTATAGTTACTAAGTCTGAAACGCTTCCATTCGATTTCTCGAGAGTACTCTGATCATGTCTTGATCATTAATAGCTCTTGGCAAGTGAAGCTCGTTTTCAAAACAAGCAATTATATTGCTTTAAAAATCACCTCTCAATTGATTAACTAAAACTGAAAGCTCTATAGGCATCGGACAAAGGCTAAAATTAATCTGATTATCATGTTTTCATTAAATAAGTCAATAATAATAAATCAAGCTTATCAATACTGATTTCATATTCCTTGACAGGGTTATGTCAAGACATACACTCGTTAAATATAATGTATTCTTTATAAAACAAATAAATAATTGCACATTAATGTAAGGACTAATCTAAGCGAAGACTTTAAAAAATCGATGATTGATGCTTTTAACCGCGAAAGAAAGAGCCCCGCGTCTCCAAAGCGCCCACATTAGGCCTGGAACTATTCCGATGGGCTTCTATGGCCTGGTAGTTTATGAACCAGAAGGGCTGGTTTTCTACGGGCAGCGTGCTCAAGTAGTTAACCCACTCTCGATCACCATGGGCATCGACCGGGAGCTCGCTGAGAACGGGGGCCACTGTGGTGGTGGAACTAGTGGTTGTGGCACCAGTGGTCGTGGAACTAGCATTTGGGTTTGTGGAATCAGGTGCTCCAAATCGGTTGGCCACTGTTGGAGAACCCTCCAAGTCGTTGGTACTAATGGGTAGCACTAGGGGAACTCCAACTGGCGGTTTCTGGGGTGTTCCATAGGGTAGATTAATCAAAGCAGGCTTCTGCGAACTCTCCTCTCCAAATCTGGAAGCTATAGACACTCCGGTAATATTCTCCACAGCTGTGTTTTGAGTTGCGTGGTATTTGTCCTTCTGGCTCAGTCCACCTGGTGGTCTCAAACCCGCAAAAGAGGGTCTCTGGGCCTGGATGGTTTCCAAAAGAGTCATGGTGATGATAGCCGCAGCACAAATAAATTTCAACATTTTTGCAAAGCGAATTTCTCTTTTTCTATACGAATTTCACTGGCGGCTCCTCGCGATGTTAACTGGTCTGATCTTCTGCGACAACTGAGAAGAGACAGCTTATGAGATTATTTAAATAAGTTTCACTCTCTGCTCGATCACTGCTTTTCTTTGTGTCCGATGACAAAGTACACAGAAAAAAATGTGTAATAATTAATTATCAATTCAATGACTTACATATACATATAATTCTGACTTGGTATTAAATTTAATTTGTCAAAGTGCTAAAATAATTATTTTGAATATTAAAATTGAAAAATTCTAATTAAGAATCATTTAAATTTTATTAATTTTTTTGTGCCAATCAATTTTGATGAAATGTTTGATTAAATGCTTGAATCTTCTTTAATATACCGCTTTTTAATTCGTGGAACTTCGCGGTCATTGTTTTTATTCAAAGAACTGCAGTTCTCCCTTAACATTAGGCATTTTTAAACTTGCAAACCTTGTTAATACCCTAACTTTCGAGCTGTAAAAACTACTTGAATTTTAGTGACAATGGGAATATCAAGTTGAGTTGTATTAGTAGCCCTCTAACAGTTTTACTTACCTTCGCACACTTTTAAACTTATTGTGTATTTACATATATTATTAATTTGAATAATTTGTCGGTTAATGAATAATGTAATTGGTTAATCATATGCATTGAAATTCTATGCATTCATAACCATATTATCTTAGAATAGAAATTTTCACTTAATTATTTTTAAAACTTAGAAATATGTTTTAAATTGCTACGCCAATTTGTAACTGCAAGTTTTATGTTAAGTATTGCGAGTACCAAAATGAACAAATTCGAGAAAATGTTTATAGTTTCTTAGAATATAAACTTCTCAGTTCTAAAAATAAAACTTTTCTTTTTTAAGTTTCACTTATTAACAAAACTTAAGAAATATGTTTTAAATTGCACTTTTTTTACACTTTTAAACTTATTGTGTATTTACATTATTATTAATTTGAATAATTTGTCGGTTAATGAATAATGTAATTGGTTAATCATATGCATTGAAATTCTATGCATTCATAACCATATTATCTTAGAATAGAAATTTTCACTTAATTATTTTAAAACTTAGAAAATATGTTTTAAATTGCTACGCCAATTTGTAACTGCAAGTTTTATGTTAAGTATTGCGAGTACCAAAATGAACAAATTCGAGAAAATGTTTATAGTTTCTTAGAATATAAACTTCTCAGTTCTAAAAATAAAACTTTTCTTTTTTAAGTTTCACTACTTATTAACAAAACTTAAGAAATATGTTTTAAATTGCATTTTTTTTTTACTTTGAGCTGGGGAGTAAGAGTATTTCATATTCGCAAGTATGATCCAGACAGGTTAATTTGCGGTTTGGGCAATCCCAGAAGCTTTTGCATCGTCATCGCATTGTGAAGCGTGCGTCCTAAAAACCGGTTTCTGGTATTCCCCTTTACCCACGCTCCCCATATAAGCCATCTTGATCGAATTCGTAAGAAACTTTGTTTTTGGGCGCGTCTAGTGAGTTTGTTTACGTTTCAAAGTGACTCACTGCCTGCCAGAAAATAACGTTCTCAATGTCTATCTCAAAACATGATTTATTTGCTTCAGAATTTAATCGGGAAAGGTTTTCGTGAGTGTGTCTGTGTGTTCAGGTGGGAAAAGTGTGCGCGTGTGTATTGGTGTCGTCATCGTGGCTCCGTTGAATCGTCATGGGTTTTTGTTTTGAGTCGGCTACTGAAATACGAAAAAAACAATTACTAAATATTTAAAATTTTTGTTTAAAGATAATTTCCCATTTAAAAAGTTGGTCTAGATTTCAAAGACATGCAAATCATAATTATTTTAAAAATCTAAAGAGTTATACTAAATATCTTCAAAATTAGTTGAAAATAGTAAAATTACTGCAGCCTTGTCTTCACAAAAAATTGTTAAGAAATTGTAAATTAATTTAATCTTTTATAATCTAATCAGTAAGACAGACGTTGTTTCTTGACCTATCACTTTTCTCGGCGTGTTGATTTTATATAATCACTTACCTGGAATTTCGTCTAGAAACGTCGCACGGTGGAGCGGGCAGCGCTCAATTTGGCCGGACGGGCGGCAGCGGAAGCAGCTCGACGATAGGAAACTGGCTGGGCGATTCTCCGGTAATTGGCCGCCCGCCTGGCAGCCACCAAGCGAGCCTGCTGCTCCGCCGGAATGTCGGCGGCGGCGGGCAGATCGTTTCCGGTCACGTCCGGAGGGCCGTAGACCTCGTCGGGAACGCTGTTGGGCGCGGCATCGGGCGGTCCGTAAACGGCGTCCGGAGTGGGCTCGGCGGCCGAAGGAGCCGCCGCCTCATCGAAGGGCACTTCCGGCTTCAGCTCGTCCGCCGAGGGATAGGGCGTCACGGCATCCGGGGATGCTCCTCCGTCTGCGGGAGCCAGCTCCTGGCGAGCGGAATACCGCGAGCGACCGCGGCTCAAACGCTGCGAATAGCGCTGCTGCTGGGCCTCGGAGATGGCCAAAAGGCTAGAGCCACCACCACAAGGACAACCTGGATTTTGGCCATTTTGGAGTTGATGTGATGGAAGTGTAGCTGCGGGAAGACTGAACCAGCGACTGATGACTTGGGGAGGTCCCCTGGGCGCTTTTATAGGTAGGACTTGGATGGGCAGCTGTTTAGTGTGCGCTGCGTGGACCCAATGTAGGCATCCTTTTTTGGACCTATGCTCTGACGTCGGCACTCTGCTTTAGTCTCTGTGCCCACGATCGGCGGTGTCTGCGGCGTCTTTATGCGCCTCCGACGTGACCAGAAAGAACTAGCAGATGCAGAAGTCCGAGGTTCCGCCAGCAATCAGTCCAAAATCGGGGAGAGTGCTCCACCTCGATGGATCCAATCGCTCAACATTTAAACGCTCTTAATGTGACAGCAGATGGAATTATTGGTTGGTCGTAAATTTAGCGTGAAGTTAAAGGATATTGGGATCTTGGAATTTGAGAAATTGTTTTCGAGAATAACTTAATTCAATCAGTCCTATTTTGATAGCGGACATTGGATTATGTTTAAACTTGTTTAATTCCAACCTGCAACTGCCAACGTAAAATTTCTACTTTGTAAGTAGGAGAACATTATGTTGTTTTTAAAATTCATTTAAATTTAAGTTTTTTTAATTCGATTGCCATTTGCTTAATTTTAAGAAAGTTTGACCTTTTATGTAACATGAATAATAACATGTCCGTATCATTTTTAAGTAAAATAATTCAAAAAAGTGAACATTTTTATGTTATTTATATGAACAAAGTTATACTTGGCTTCTAAGCTTCTTATAAATTATTTTATAAACACACAAGTTTGCCAAAGCTAACATTTGATCTAAACTTTTAGTTATTTTAGAACAAATTCAAAGTATTTTCTTTAGTTTTAATTTTAATCAAATTTAAAAATAGTTATTTTTTAACAAATTTATTAAAAAAATTTTAACAGCAGTTTATTTTATATAAATTTTTGAAATTTTTAAAGCTATTTGAACATTATAATATTTGTAACTTAAGAGGTAAAAGCATACAGAAACAACAAACAAAAACAAAATGCTTATAATACAAATAAGCTTGAAAATACATAAACTAATCCAAACGATTAAGCTCCCATTATCATAATCCATTATCTCGCACCTATTAACTATATTAAATCACCACCAGTTCGTTTCATGTAATGACGTGACTTAAAACAATCGTTTGACGAATGGGCCTTTTGACCTTGGTGTTCACCTCAACGCCGAATCGTTGATCGCATAAATATCGATTATAAGCGTTTAATCAAAAATTCTAACACTCAAACTGACAATTCCAGCATAATGCAATTGACAACAGTGGTTGATGTCGATGTCGATGTCGACTTCGCTTCGTTTTCGCTTTCAATTGGTTGGGAATTGGGCTGCGTGTCACGTACGAAACGCATTTAATTTTCACAGAACATGGCGAATCGGACGTGGACATCGGACAGTGTGGCAGTTGGGAACCGGCTGTAATGTGGGCGATATGGCGGATGAGTCGCCGGCGGACGTGGTTGTGCGGACGGAGACCAGAAACAAACAAAAACCTATGCAAAATAAATCATTAAGTGTGCGCCTAATCGATGTCGCGTCGATATAGAAGCTTCATGTCTATATTCCCGGCTATATTCCGACTCTCGCTTTCGAGAACTTTATATAAAAGTGTCGCCCCCAAACGAGGCTGGAATCAGTTGGGTCTAAATTCGGGCCGATCGAGAGTTCAGCATGCAGTGTCTTCTACCCGTTATCCTGTGCCTGTGGGCCTTCAGTCCCGCCGAAATCGAAGCGCGTCAGATCAGGATCAATCGCTATGCAGTGAGTGTGCAGGAGGATCAGGCGGTGGAGGTCAAGGCAGCTCCCTATCCAGCAGCGGGCTACAGGCCACAAGGACGCGCCTTCTGGCTGCCAGGCGAAGTGGAAGTCGAGGTCCAGGAGGTGCCCATTGAAGGATCGGGTTCGGAGGTCCGATCAGTTGGCCTCCACAACCGAGCTGCCTCTGGAGGAGCTGCCGACCAGCACTACGGATTCACCTGTGGACTGGAGCACCACCCCCAACTGGGATGCCCTGGACACCACTACCTCTGCTCCTGCGGCAGCGGACTCACTAGCAAGTCGTGCCTTTGAGAAGGCTCCCTACCCGCCAGCCGGGTACCGACCAAGTCGCGCCTTCCGTCTGCCCACCGAGCAGAACCTTGAGGAGCAGCAGCAGATCCTGGCCAGCAATGCGACCGACAGCAATGCCGATCATCCGGTCTGTGGGGTCAGCACGGATCCCCTGAAACCCACGCCGCAACCAGGATCCAAGGATGAACCCGATGCGGAGAGTGTGGTCTTCACCGCCAACGTGGGACCGGCCGTTTTCGTGGCCCGATCGCCGTCCTCCATTCCGGTGGCCATTCCCCTGCGATCGCAGCCTCTGGTGCAGGCTCCGAGATCCCGGGGATTCGCGTACACAACGCATGTGGAGCAGAGGTGGTGAGAACTTCTTGTTAACAGTTCAGTATCTTTAGTTACTTTGGAATGTAAACCAATAAATGTTTTTAATTGTTATTTACCTAAAGACAATTGTTTTTTTTCGGGATACTTAATGGAAAATGTGTAGCAGTTTGGAGTGAGAAACAAATAAATAAATAGATAAGCCAATATTTCCCCTCTTAACGCAACTTTTGCGGTTTTCTATAACTTGACAGGTAAGATTTTATAAGTTTTTATGCTTGTACAAATTATAGCATCATCACTCGGTTTATTTTCATCGACCGGAAGTTCTGGCACGTTCCAAACTTTGTTTGTCTAACGTCATTGAATGTTTTGTTAAATGTTGTTTTTTTGTTCCCTATTAAAGGAGGAGAAGCGTCGGGCAACAAACTGTTTTCTATCAAATTGTGACTGGTTCTGGCTTCCAGAGACAGCCGGAGAGTTCCTCTTCCCGGCATGCGAATTAAATTTGACGTGCGGATGTGCAAAGTTTTAACCGTGGAACGTGCGTGGCATGCGGAAAGGCGAGGAGGAGCTTAGACTTGCCACCAGCTTAGACTTCCCCACATTCGTGGGGATTCAAATTGAATAACGAGTATGCCATCTGGGTGGGGGAGGCGGATGGTAAGTCCGCCGGAGACCATTGAACCTGCCTTAAGCTGGGAAGGACTTGTTGAGCGGGTGGCGTTCAGAACGGAGGGGTGGATCAGAACGGCATTAAATTGAAGCGAATGTTAACACAAAGTAACATATTAATGAAACGATTTGTTTTATTTAAGTTTTAAAAAAACTACCACAAAGGGTTAAGTATGAAACTCATAATCTACACTTATTAAATCCATTAAGGAATTAAATCAAACCACACAAATCTTGTTCCGTGAAAAATAATTATAAGCAAATACTACGTTAAACAAATATTACAAAAATCTTGGAACAAAAAGGTTCCTTAAAATTGCGATCAAATAAGTCGAATATAAATTTTTAGATTTTATAAAATAATTTTTTTTTTTTACGAAAAACATTTATACAATTTTTAGTTCAAAACCTAAAATTGTTAATATTAACTTTCGGGTATTAAATAATAGTTTTTTCTTCCAAATAATCTCTTTCAAGGGATATTTATGGTTTTATTCATTTATTCGTTAAAGGCTATTAAAAAGCCATTTGGGAAGTTAATTCAAGAAGTAACAAAGGTCGTAAAAAGAGTCAAGAAGCAGCTTTAACAGAGTCCGAGGTCAACCGCACCGGGTTAATTGATTCGTCCGGGCACGCCTCCTTGGCCGAGTCACCGCAAATTGTGCACGTAATTGACAATCAAAGGATCATCGAGGCTGGTGGGCACGATTTCCACGGAATGCACCACGGGCTGCAAGTGGACGTCGCTGTCGATGTGCGTGAAGCTGGCCAGCTGCAGGTCCAAATCGTCGTGGCCGCCGTCCACATCCATATCCACCAGCACGTACTCGGCCTCCGGCTCCACAAGGGCCAGCTCCACGGCCGCATTGTTGTCGCCGGGCACCTGCGGCTGCTCGGCAATGGAGACCGTCTCGTTGGCATTGTCCTGCGAGAGGGATATGGCCACAGTCGGGGGCGGGGAGTCCACTCCGGCCGGGGTGGCATCGACGGCAAACAGTTTGGTCGTGGCCGGAGTTGTGCTGCTCTCTGCGGTTGGACTTTCAGGGGAGAGCTCCTCCCGCTGCTCATCGCTTTCCTTTGGCTGTTCAGTTGTGGTTGGCTCGCCATCGGCCTTGCTGTCCTCCCCCTCGTCGTCCTGCTCCTCCAGCTGCCGCTCCACTTCGTGGCCTCGCTTGGGCGGAGTACTAAGCAGCAGGAGCTTTCCGGACTTCTCTTGGACCGCGCCGCCATCCTCATGTAGAGTTCCCGGGGCGGGATCAATCAGTATGCTGGCCTCCTCATCGCGACTCAAAGCCGGAGCCGCCTGTGTGGTGGACTCCTCGGTCGTGAACTCCCCCTCCTGATCCGCAATAACCACACTAGTGGTCGTTTCCGGAACCTCGGGATCCGCTTCGGGACGGATAACAGCCGCCTGGACCACAGCCAGGCAGAGCAGTGCGCAACCGAATCCTTTCCACATGTTCGCTGGTCAATTTGCTGACGATTTGATGGCTATTCGCTCCAGACGGGCGTATTTATACGAGTGGTTTCCACCCATTCGGGAGCTGTCATAATTTCAGCCCTGAGCATTTAATTTGACGCGAAACTTCCGCAAACGGCCCAAACCGGAAATGTAATTCCCCCCAGCTTGTGGGTGTGAGTGTCTGTTTGAGGGTGTTGTGTGAGTCTGTGGCGGCATTGAAGGAGGCCAGAAAGACCTGGGTCGTTACACCTTGGGCCCCGCACAGCCCCACACAGCCCCACACAGCCCCCATTGACCGCAACGATGGCCAGAGTGCCAACCCCAAAAAGTCACTTTACATTTTCGCCTTTACCACTGCCACACATACTAGATCGCAATACAGTGACGCTCGAAATAATGGGGATTGTTATTTGAAAAGCAAAGAACAATATTTTTTTAAATAATCAAGAAGGCACTTTAGAGTGTATTTAAATCCTTATTAAAATAAAACATTAAAAAGTGATGTTTCGTAGCCATTGCTTGAAAATTGTTAATTTTATAAATCTGTTCAGAAGTGAACAAATTATGTAGCCAATAACTTTAAGGGATCCTGAATAGTTGAGTTAAATGAGACAGTAAATTTAAAACAGTTACAAGACCATTACCAGCCTTGTTAAGAATGTGTATATTATTGCAATGCAGGTGTTGGGATGGGCGTGTCCCATTCCATAATAAACTTGCGCTGCGTGGGCATAGCTAGAATCTAAGTTAAGCTGTTAAGTGCCAAATCTCTAGCTTCTATAGTTTCAAAAATATCGACGTCCATACGTCCATAGAGACGGACATGGATAGATCAACTTGGAAAGTGATCCTGATCAAGAATATATACTGTGTTTAGCATCTTTTTATGCAATACAGTCGATTGTCCCAAATTAATTTACATGCCTGGCACCTCTGCTACTAATATTAACTAAGCTAATTATTAGCCATATTAGCTTCGCCAAATCGAGTAGAAAAGCAGTTAACAATAAAGCGGAGTGAAAACGAAATTGATAAATGACATTATAAGGGAGATAATAATAATTTAATTTCAATTGTTTACTATTACGTTCGGTGTTGTCACCATTTCACGCATTAGGTTTAAATTCATAGTCAACTTTCGTGAGAAATGGTGTTTATAAACACATGTATTTTCCCATTTCATGAAATGGCTATCGCATAAACACAGTATACAGTGTATACTGTATACTACCTGTTCATAGTTTTCAACGAATACAATAAACACTTTTCCTCAGCGTAAAGTGAGTGTCAAAAACAAAAGCTTCTATAAATATATTTCTTTTGTTGAAAATGTAGTAAATAATGTTTTTAACGTCCGCCACTATTTTCTTGACCTCAACTATATGTGCGTTTAAGGTGTTGGTGCGTATCTGTGTGTGAGCTTGTATAGTTTTGTCGGTTTAACTTTGTGATGAGCAAAGTTAGTGGCTTGACCGTGCCAGCTGTTGGCCATGCTGGTCACGTTCTTCGGGTGACTTTGTTTTCGTCTTAAATGGGAAATGATAAAATTGAAAATAAATTCATATAAACACACACACTCACAGGAAATAAATGTGTCTTGGGGGCAACAACAATATCAACAGGCTACAAGTTCATTGATTGCTCGCTGACCCAGAGAATATTTGCAGGCACAAAATGCACAACAGTCGTTGAAGGGTTAACTTGAAGTAAATGCATTTGTGCGAAGTTTAATTGGATTTTTGAGGTTGCTCGTTGGAATAGTAAGGTAAACATGACAATATCTTTGATTTTAAGCCATGCTGAATTTAAGGACCGCTTAATTTTAAATACAAAACTACTTCAATTGATGGTATAGTATTTATATGTATAAGTTTATTATCGAAGATTCAACACTACTTACGTTAAAAATATTGTACGTCTTATGCTTTGTTTTTTCTTATTGATTTTTGTCATTACTTGTGTTACTTGTGTTACTTTGTTGTTCTTCTGTTTTATCGTTTTTGTCTATAACGAAATTTCTAATTTCATAAAATGAGTATGTGTCCTGTTATATGTAGATATAAATGTATAATAATTGCATATGATCGATGGCTTGTACATGAAGAGTGGGGAGAAATTGCGAAATGGCCTGGATATACTCGTATCTTTTAGGTAACTATATGTTTTAATATAGAGTTTAGTTTGGGGCCTAGTCCCCGATCGATATCGTTGCCACTGAGTGGGCATCCGAGATATGTGTGCTTCGTTTAGATACAAGATTCAAGATACAATTAGTTAAGTACAATTATGATAATTATTGTTCAACGTTTATGCAAATGTTGTGGAGTTCATAGAAATAGATTTCGTTTTTTTCGATTTCACTTTAGATGGTAACCTGTGTAAATTACTCGTATAAAATGAATTTACGTCTACTTACAAGTTAAATAAAGTTGTTCTCTTTTGTCTTACTTGTCTTTTCTTTCTGTTTTTGGTTTTTGGTTTGTGCTTCGTGGTTTTTTGTTTTTTTTTTCAAAAATCTACTTTTGTTTTTTGCCTTCATGCTTCAGCTAAACCTACCCAACTAATCCATTTCCATAGCCATCAGGAAGCGCGAAATGCTCACTCATCTACCACTATCTAATCCCTTCTTTGCTAAATTAACTAAGCCTTACTTTGGTAGGACTGCATTTATGAATGCTAATATTTTAGGCAAAACAGAAGTTACAATTTCAAAACAACTCGAAATATTTTGTGGATGGCTTTTAGGCTGTTCTACAAATTAAGCGTTAAATATTTAAATAAGCGATTAATTAAAAGGTCCTAATAAAATAGGCGTTAATTGACAGAGCTAACAAATGGTTAAATGAAGAAAACATTTCAGACTAAGAGTCTGGAAACCAAATAAATAATAATACTTTTTCGAGCAACCATTCGGATTGGAACAATCTTATAACAAATCAAATTGCACATTAGTTTTGAACAAATATCAACATCCATTATACCTAAACCATCAACAACTATTAGATTGTCCCCTCCGATCCAGCCTCGTCCTAGGCAATGTTATGAACTTTGGCCGACAGGCAGTTGTGCACCACAAAAACCACCGGCTTGGGACAGCACTCCATGTCAAGTTCCTGCAAGCAAGACAGCATAGTTCAGTTGAGTGAATCTCCCCTTCTGGGGCGTATTGCTTTTGGACTTACAATCTCTCCATCATCGCCAAAGTCCAGATACAACATCCTGGTGCCATCGTCCGCGGAGCCCTTCAGCTTGTCGAAGGCGAACTGCCAGAGTTGCGTTTTGGAGGTGGCCACCGTCGGAGTGGTCGGAGCGAATCCACCGCAGTCGTACAGAAAGAAGCCGCGATTTATGTGCACAACCAATTGACACTGCCGGCCCTGGAACAGGCAGCGGAAGGAGAACTCCCTCTGGTAGTTGACCGCCTGATGGGAGCCCTGGACGAGGGACCTGGCCCAGGCGGCCATGTCCCTGTGCGTCTCCGAGCGCAGCCAATAGACGAGCACGCCGCGGGCGGTACCGCAGCGGACGCAGAACACCGTGGTCTGCTGACCCTGCCAAAGGATACAATGCATTAAGTATTTGCTCTACTTCGAGCCCAGTGCTCAGCTCACGTTCAGCGAGGAATTGTTGCCGGCTCCCGCCAGACGCGTCGTGGCCAGGGCGTAGATCTCCAACGGACGACTCCAGGCCTCCACCGACCAGGGAGCACTCTCGTATATCCGGAACTCCCGCTCCGTCACCGCCACGAAAATGGGCAGCCACTTGTCGCTCTCGTCCGAGCTTTCCGAACTGGAACGACCGCTGGGCTGTGGAGCAGAGAAATACCACATGTGCTTTAGAAATGCATTGCTCTTTTGCAAGGAAACTTCCGGGATTATAAGTAACGGAAAGTTCTTTGATACCCTGTAGTGGAATGAATTAGTTCATCATACATTTTCTAAGTACATTTTCTATCTGACCACGACAACTCAAAGTAAAGTCACACTTTAAGATTAAAGTTTATATAAAAACTTTAATTTAAAACATATAAAGCATCGATTTGAGAAGTAGCCAGTGTATCAGCTTACGTCGCAAAGAAATAAAATATATATTATTTTAAGCATGACTTTTTTCCGTTAACTAAGAATAAGCTGTTGTTTTGAACAATTGTATATTGCTTAAAATGAGTCCCGACAAATATTGCACAGATTGACAGACTTGGTTCGCTCAATTTAAGTATACTACACTTTTTAACGGTTACATAAGCTCTGCTGTTAAGGAAAAAAAGGAAAAACCTGCCTTGCAGATGCGTTTAACATTATATGCTCTTGTCAGTTTAAAAAAATTAATTAGATTATTTAAGCGACTGGTTTTTGATAATAATCCCACACGAGGATGGTCCCTGCTTTCGAGTATGACTAAAATGGGACAACTATATTTAACGAAGCGAAAGAAAAGAATCGTCCAGCATTGAAGTTATTAAAAATTTTATTTTCGAGAATTGTTTTGGTTGAGAGTACTAAATAAACTAGCAATCATTGCTGGGGGTGTTGGGTCAACTTACACTTACCAGCTCGCCGGCCACGCCGCTGTTCGAAGTGCCGCTGCCGCCGCTGGCCGCTCCGCCCCCGGCGCTGCCGGAGCTCCCTCCGCCGCCGCCGCTCATGCGCTTGCTCAGCCAGCCAATGTGCTTCAGTTCGCCGATGAGGTTGGTCAGCGCCCGATTGGCCTCGGCCAGCGCCCGCTGCGTGCTGCTGCCCATCGCCGAGTGGAGGGCATTGAACCAGACCAGGGCCTCCGCCGAGTCCGCCGCCCGCAGGATGCAGGAGTGCACTCCGTCCGGCGAGTGCAGCTCGAAGCATCGATTCTCTGGGGGCGCAAGATAGATTAGGAGCTTTGGTTATTAATTAGCAGAGATTCTTGAAGGGAGAGTACTACAATCTTTACACGGAAAGTGGTGCTTACTAACTAAGTACCATGATACCATTCCATTGTCAGTGATAAGTAATTGACTTTCATTTCACATTCTTTGTGTACAAGTTTAACGAAATATTTGAGTTCAAACGAAGCAATATTACAAAGACTAACAGAATTTACAATTATGAAAAAAAAAACATTAATGATAAAAAAATTATCAATAAAGTCGGCTGTACATGTTGTGACGACTAGGACTTTTAAACTGTGAGCAGGTGACTACTTATATATAGCCTCTATGATAGTTTGACCATACCGAGTAGCTTACCGATACATTTTTTTAAAACTATATTTTTCGACACGCTGCAATAACAAATGTCTGTGTAGACAAAATCTTCAATTCTTTGTTGAAAATAACAAAAGGAGAACATTTTAAAAAGTGTATTTCTCTGGTGTAATGCTTGAACATTTTTCGTTACAAAACTTGAACTTTTTTAACTCGTTAATTGGTGTTTTAGTTTGATATAAAACAATTCAAGAAAAGGAATTGTACACGCAGCTAAAAGTATTGCAAAAAAACTATAAAACATCATTTGTTTGTTTAAGACAGTTTCAAAAGTAAAGGTTATCAGTTACGTTCCATTGGTCATACCGTTTAAATGAATGCAATGCCAAATTACACCACAAGTTATATTAAGTCAAAAGCTTAGTGGCTTCCGCCAAATTAAAAAGTTTATTTTCTGAGTGCATTGATTTTATTTAAACGGCTTAATCGAGTGAAACTTATTATCGGGTTGATCTTAATCGAATAACTTACCCGGGTCGATGTACTTCAGATTTCTGGCCAGATGCGTCAGCTGCAGTGGGATATATCGCGTATCCGCCCGGGGTGTCGTCTTCGGGGCGGGCGGCGAGGTGGGTACGCCCGGGCCCAGCGGACAGAGAAAGGCCCGCTGGAGCTCCCAGCCCACCTCCGAGATGATGCTAGCCTTTCGAAAGTAGGGCGTCACTTCGCGTAGGAATTTAACTGCAATAAACACGGGCAGAAACAAACCAGACATAAAAACACCAGTGCAAATCAAACGATATCGCATGAATATGGATGCAGATCGGGGAAGTGGGGGTGCTAGTATCGTCAGCAAAACTCTCGCAAATACAGCACACACAGCATTCAATCAGTTGGATTTTAAGCCTGCTTAGTTAAAACGATTTTGCTGTTGCTTTTGCTGCTGCGGCAGTCTTGGCAAGCGCTGCGGCATAAATTCATTAGAGTTTCCGCTCCATTTTTATTCGATTTGCACACCCTAAGTCGCACGACTAGCGTCAAACTCCTAGGAACAGTGGGCATGTTGTTAAAACTTAGGGCTTAATACAATTCTTCGTTTCTGTAGAGCGTTTAACTATTATTGCGGATTTATAAAGTGTATTTTAAATGGTAATCGATCGAAAGAGTTATTCAATAAACTAATTTCACTAGCATATCCGAATCATATTTCCACATAAGGCTTTAATAAAAGTGAATCTGGAAATTAGATTAAACTTTTGGGTATTAATTTAATACCCAAACAACATGGTGAAAACACTAGACTGCTTAGACTCTTATTTACTTAAACCCATTGAAGTTGTAAGTCAATTTGGGCTATGATTTTTGTATTTGCATAGATATCTCAGCAAACCACTGTGCCACTAGTATGCAAATGGAGCTAAGGATGCCAGGTGCCCTGCCTCCGAGGGAAAAGGGGTATTTTCCAAGTCTCCCCACTCCGAGTCGTATATCTAACTGGCAAGTCCCACACCCTTCCAACCAAAGCTGGGCCCACTTGATATGCTCAGGATTCCGCCCACAACATTTGCACAATTTCCGTTTGCTGTTGCCGTTGTCGTTGCTGTTCCTGTTTCTGTTGTTGTCGCCTGGCGTTCGAGTGATTTGGAAATTCAATTTTCACACTTAATGCCATCGGCCGACGCTTGGTGGCGGTTTGTCCGACTCAATTCGTGTGTTTAGCTCAACTAATTAGAGCGGACGGCCACACGGCGGATGGGTGATGCGATTGAAGGCGTCCACCCCCTTGCTAATTGCTTGCCATTTACGAGCTCTG
This sequence comes from Drosophila gunungcola, assembly GCF_025200985.1. Classification (NCBI taxonomy): domain Eukaryota; kingdom Metazoa; phylum Arthropoda; class Insecta; order Diptera; family Drosophilidae; genus Drosophila; species Drosophila gunungcola. The sequence continues at coordinate 1,166,937 of NW_026453181.1, read as the reverse complement.
GAAGGTGGAAGCCGCCAGGGTACTCCAGACCTCCCGGTCTTCAACTCCTCCGCCTCCTGGAGTTCTGCAAACATTTGCATTCACAAATATGCAACCGACGACAAACAAACAGGCAAACAAGCCGGGCAACTAAAATAAAAAAATGTTGCATAGCGGCAGGCGCAAAGTGTGATGAAGCTTTCGAGGAAAAGGGGTTTGGGCTGGTGGAGAGGGGGGTTGGTATTTTTCGGAGTGGACTGCAGAGCAAACTAAACCAGAAAACGACAAACGAGAAACGCAACTGGCAGCGGCAAAAGTTTAGGTGCAACAGCAAAAACAACAATAACAACGGTAATAAGTTGTGCAAATTTTAGCATTTGAGTGTAAATAAAGTTGCCCGCTCCACGAGTGTGTGTGTTTGTGCTGAAAAACCATTCCAGAAAAACAAACAAGTTAGGGAAAAGTTGGCTGAAAACCACCGCAGGCCACAATTGTTAGCTGCTTAAGTATGAATATTTTGCGCTTACATTTTTCAAATAAATATGGAATTACAAACAATCCACTGAAGATTAAAGTCAAGAATTTGCTTAGTGCTGCCAACATGTGGGTTAAATCAACAGACCACGAAATGTTGAGAAAAGCAATTTGTTAGACGCTTTTAAACACTTTATATGTTATGTAAAAACCTCCTTAAATGTATTTATTTGTTGAACTTGTTTGATCGTTGTAAGCTTTTAAGTAAAGTTCACTACTATACTTTTTAGCTTGGCACCCAGAAAAATCAGTTTTATACATACAGAGCTAATATTTACTATACCATTCAATGCTTTCACATTAATAACGCAATTAAAATCACAAATAACGGTATTAAACTTTATAGTCCCTTAAAAAAATTAATTAAAGAAGCTCCAATTTTATTTGCGTCATGTGAACAGATAACCAGAAAAATTTCACAAATCCCCTTAACACTATTATTCTCAAGCCCTTAAGTAAAGTTTAAGTGTTCTTTTTATTTAATTTAATTTAAGCCCCTTGCATTTTGTTTTACACAGCTCTATGAGATCATCTTTACGGTAGTATTATTGCTTAATACGCATTCATTTGACTCCGCTCCCGGGCTTTTTGAGCTTCCCACATTACCCCACCTATTTCAGAGTCGGGCCAAAAAACTTTTTTACACCTTTGCCGACAAAAGGAAATCCTGCAAATCCGGCAATCCTGCCACCCCAGAGCATAAATCAAGGAGGCAAGCCGTATAGTGGGCGTGGCCGGTCGGAATATGATATCAACAGCAGGCGGCATTCGGAATTCGGCAAATCGTGCGTTAAAACAAACTTTGCGCAAAACTTTTGCGAGCAGAATCTCACGCGCTCCAGGGAGGAAGTGGGCAGGTTGGTTAAGTAGGGGCCACTTGGGTGGTGCTGGGGGCTGCAGGGTAAGTGGACCGTTCGGTGGGTCCACAAATGTGTGCCAAGCTGTAAAAACCAATGCTAATGGACTTCTGGGAGGCGGGCAAAGCCAACTGTCGTCGTCTCCGTCGCCATCTCGGGAATCTGTCGCTGACATTTGGCAGTCGGAGCTGGGAATCCAGTTGCAGAGCCCCCGCTCGCCGCCCGCACTCTTGGCTTCTTGGCTTATTTAAATTACAATGAGACGGCTGCCTGCGCGCAAATACTTTGGGCCAAAGTTGTGCGCACAGCGGCCAGCGGAGCTTGGCAAACAACTTGGCCAACTTGTAAATTGAAGTTCGAATCAAGAGGTGGGCCGGAGTCCGGAGTGCGGAGTCCGAAAAGTCAGTGGGCAGAAATGGGGCAGGATAGTTGTGAGCCGTTAAGCATGTCGCCGCCCATTCATGGCTAAAGGCTTTTGAAATTGTGATTACATTTGCGCCACTTTGCGTGCCTATAGATCTGGGGCACTTTAATTTAATGAACACACCACTGAAATTATGAAACGACCGCAAACCGAAAGCCGAAAATCTAAATGCTCCCTCAATAACAAAGCGAGCAGTGAAGGCGCAAATCTGGAGCTCACGAAGCGGGGTAGGTTGGCTAATTGATTGGATTGGCTTATTAAGAGGGTTGTGGAACTTGTAATCAAATAAACATATAAATTCAAATGAGCTTAAATAAATAAGAATGTGGGAGGAAGTTTAAAACGCATTTTATCAATGAATAAAATCATTTTAAATATTTTGGTTATTTCTTATTACTTAGGGCTAGCAAAACCAATCGATAGCACTATTGTTACTACTTCTATTGGTCTCACAATCAATACTATCGCTCTATAAAAATAAATAATAATATTTCCAGTATATTGCGGTGTATTTCTGGGAACTTGTTGCAATTTTCCACCTTCAGGTGACAATGCATTTCCAAAAAGTTTGAGCAGAATCAAGTTGGGCTAAGAAGTTACAAAAAACGTAGTAAGACAGTGACAGGCAAAGCGTCATATGACAATTCCACTTTTAAAGTAGATGTAAATATGAATTCGCAATTTTTAATCAGCCTCAAATAGAATAAACTAAGAATTTGGATTTGCTCTTATTAATATTTCGTTCTTTTTTCCTGAAGCTCAACCTTTCTTCGATACTATCGATAGTATCGATAGAAACACCATCGATAGCCAAAACTGTCGATAAAACAAATATTTTAAATATTTTAAAAAATTGATTTTGTTACTTGGTTAAATATAGCTCGTATTTAAAGCTGGTGAAACAAAAATTCAAAAGGTTGACAAATTGAATTTTCTGCGAATGCTAAGCAGAGTACAAAAGCCTCGCAGCTGTGCCGAAATACTCCAAAAATAGTTTACCCGCTGTAATTGGCTCGCAATAATATATTTTGGCCCAGAAAATGCGGCGAAATGGATCAGCAGCAGCTCAACATGGACATGTGCTGGCCCAAAATTAAATGCGAGTCAGACTCGCTGACTCGAGCTGGGATTGTGGAGCTCTGGGCTGCGTGGCATGCGAGGCACGTTGACGACGATGACGTGAGTCTTGGAGGGCTTGGAGTCCGAGATGGAACTCAAGTTTTGCGGGATGGGGTGGGCCGGTCGTTGATATTAAAGCGCCATTAACATTGAGCTTGATGACTGCTTTGATGGGCCACGATACGTTTTTAAATGCGCGAATATTGTCAGTTGTCGCATACATTCGGATTCGGATTCGAATTCGGATTCGCACTGTGCATCTGGGATCGAGTGAGTTATCATAACCCCCGACGCAGGCGACCTTGCGACCGTTACTGAATTCTGATGGCAGAATCGGCTGCATGGAGTCGCAAACTTGGCATAAATAGCGGAGCACCCACAGCAGCCGGGCACAAACCGTTAGCATTCGTCCAGCAACCAACAACATGAAGAGCCACCCCATCCTGATCCTGGCCACGTGCCTCCTGGCCCTCTGCGCCGTTTCCGCCATGCCGCAGCGGCGCCATGCGAAGAGTCAGCGCCAGGTGGAGTACTCATCCACGCCCTACCCGGCAGCCGGTTTCCGCCCCCGAGTGCCCTTCAACCTGCCCGGCGAGTTGCAGCCCCAGCTCGAGACGGAGCCCCTGACCACCACCACCACCACCACCAGCACCAGCACCACGACTCCCAGCGAGGTGCAGCCCCTGGAGAGCACCGAACCCCTGAGCACTACCGAGCAGCAGGAGTCGGAAACGGAAGCGGAAGCGGAAGCGGAGCTGTCCGTCCGCACGCCCGCCAACACCTACGGAGCGCCCGAAGAGCAGGACCCGCTGGAGCCCGACACCGTGGAGGTGGTGGCCCAGGAGCCGGCCCGGGACTTTCAGCCGCCCTCGCTTGAGTCCGTCGAGGACTTTGCCGCCGCTGGCACTGTTGCTGCTGGCAGCGAGCAGCCTGTTGCTGATGTCCCTGCCCTGGGCCAAGCGGACTCCCAGGACTCGGAGAGTGAGCCGGAGCTGATTGCGGAGGCGGAGGTCAAGGCCGTGACCCCGGCAGGAACCTACGGACCACCAGCCGCCACGTACGGAGTGCCCGAGCTGAGCGAGCCCGAGAACGAGCTGGATCTGGAGGAATCGCAGGTGGAGCTGGTGGACGAGGAGGCGGCGGCGGAGGAGACGCTGACCAACGAGCTGGCCAGCGGTCGGCTCATCCTGCTGCCCCTGGGCGCCAGGGGAGCTCGGTTCGGACGCCTCGTCCTGGCCGTGGAGCAACCACGTCAGCGCTTGAGGAGCGAACGCCTCAGAAGGATCTAAGGATTCACCTGTCCACCTGAAAGCGGGTATTATTTGACCGAAAATATACGTACTTAACTGAACATTTTATGCGTTTGTGGGCAGCTCTTTTTGCTATGAGAAAGATGATGGAATAGGTAAGCAAATGTATATCGACCCATAAACTCGGACTTTATGAAAGGTGTTTTACTCGAGTTCCATTTGCACAAATCGAAATGTCGATTTTAATGTTTCTGTATCAAGCTGTATCTAAAAGGTTAGATGCACCCAGAAAAAATATGAACTAAAAGCGCAAAAAAATGGACTTAAAATAAGGTATTTGGCTGAAGGTAGAGACAAATTTAAATTAAGCCTTAAAATTACTCCAAAACAGTACCTAAATTTAATTTAATTTGGACTTTAAAACAATGGATTTAAATAGTGCTCCTCTTAGCTCAAATTTAAAGCCTCTTCAGCCCTTAAATCTAGCAGTTTGGCTTTTCTGAGTGTGGTGAAAACTTAAATTGTGTTCGTTTTAAAGTGAAACCAGCAACTGAGATGCTTACATTAAGTAAATTAGCCACTGTGGACGGCAGTAAACGTAGTGATGACTTGCACTTTTAGAGTGTGAGTATGAGACTACTAATATGTAGTTGACAACTTAATAACATGCTGTGATGGTAAAAAATTCATTTTAAAAAGTGCATTTATTTAATCGAATGTGTAATCATTTTTCGTCCTAAAAATTTTGGTATCAGCAATTTCAGTCACGACTTTTTATTCACTAGAGTTTAGGAATATTTCAACAGTAAGGCATTGAAGGTTTGTAAAATAGATCATAAATAAAAAACTAGTCTGGCTGTGAATTAATTGAATGTGAATGGAATAATCTCTATAGAGATCCTAAATAAAACCTAGCATAAACGCAATATAATTAAAGCGATTGTTTGGCCGGAGCAGCTGCTGTCCAGGAAACGTGAATGTCAAGGAAATGAAATTGGCTGTGTCAAAGGGAGATTCCCCGACCCATCCTTATTCCCATCATTTCGCAGAGGAAGTTGTTTCGGCACAATTGTCGGGCACGGTTCATTGCATTGTTTATGCCAAATGGCTTGGCTTGTGATTGGGTCACGCCCACAGGATGCACATGTGGGTGTGTCGGTGTCAGTGTTTGTGGGTACGCAAGGACATCCACCCATACATCGCCTAATTGATGCTTACTATTGTTTATTGTGTTTTGTGCGAGGAGGCGGGCAAAGCAAAGCAAAGCAAAGCCAAGCAGAACTGAATGGAGAAGCACAGGAAACGAGGCTCCAACTTTGCCCGACCATTCTGATTAGGCATTGTCCTGGCTGTGTGTCTGTGATTATGATTACGATGATGATGTGCTGGTGTGATTATGTACTTGGGTTCTTATTAGATCAGGCCTTGCACTCGTATATTCATTTTTAAAGTGCGTGCGAGGATATTTGCTTATGCAGTGTGTTCTCGCAGACAACTATTGTTCACTGAACCGTTCACGAGTTGAGATTAAATGGAATGCAAATTATGGAAGAGGCTTTAATACAGGAATGCCTTTAAACGTTGTTGAACATGTTTCAAATGTCATTGATAGTAGAATAATAATGAAAAATATCTTATAAATATTTGAGGTGGGTTATTATTTATCTAACTAAAGTCAGTTTCAGCACCTATAACCTTTTATTTATTTATGTCTTTCACCTTTTGCTTGTCAGCTAGTCAGGCAGTGGAGAATGCAGTGCGTGGAACGCCATCCCAACATTCCGCCCTTCCTCAACCTGAATCATTTTCGCTTTTTGCCACTCGACGGCAGTGGGTGGGTGCACCACCCACAAGAGGCGACTGTGTATTTTTGGGCCATTTGATCAAATGGAAAGAAAACTTTTCTCATTACTCATTGCCAAGCCGGGGCAAACAAACCAGGCAACGAACCAACCAACCAACCATCCAGCCATCCAGCCATCCAACCAACCTGCCAACAAACCAGCGCAACTAACGGCAGTCAACAGCTAACAGTCAACATGAAGCGGCGGGCCAAAGGGGCGATTTCCCCCAAAAGGGGGGCTGGATGCTGGGGATTTGTAACAGGACCCAGCTGCAACTGTGGCAATAGCAGTCGCAGTGGCTGCGGCAGTAACTCGCATGTTTTGCTGAGTAATCCCACGTATGTATTTGCACTAAAACCCTCTGTTCCGCCTTTCCAGCTCGCTACTCCACGGTGGGACGGATGCCACAACAACGGGACAAAAAAGAATCCCCTCAGTCGGTCAATTAATCACGGTTGAACAAGTTTGCAAAAGATTATCTGTGCAGTTATGGGGATGTGCGAGGAGGAAGGAATCAAAGACACAATTTATCACAAAAACAAGCTGCAGATAAAAAATGTTTCAAATTTATAGTTGCTAGGAGGGGATCTGGAGTTTAAAATGGATATTATTGTTCACGATTGGGGACTGCGCTTAAAACTTTTATTTTATATCGATGTTTTCAAATCGAATTTTTCATGCAGTGAGCAGAGAGTAACTTGGGACGGACATTCATTCAAATCATTTTTTATAAATGCAACTTACATACCCTACTCTTAGCAGTGCTCACAGAACTGATTTGCCTCTTTTTTTACCGAAACTTCGCTAATCCATCCCACTGTGCCCAACTGTTCGTGATGGCACTCATAGTTTACTTGTTAGTTTGACTCGCGTTTTTTAAGCTCTTCCCTTTTTCAACACTCCACCTTTCCCATTCCGCGTGGGCGAAATGTTTTACGCAAATAACAATTTGACATGCTGGCCAGAGAGTAACGAATGTATCGTCGGCGCACTCACCTTCCAGATCCACCACCCGACCGGACCGCTTGAGGGCCCGCACCGCCTCGTCGTGGGTGGCGTCCCGCAGCTCCTCCCCGTTGACCGTCAGGATGGCGTCGCCCACGTAGAGGCCCTTGGCCTGGTCGGCGGCCATGCCCCGGAAGATCTTCGAGATGAGGATGGGCATCCGGTTCTCGCGACCGCCCTTTATGGAGATGCCCAGGCCGTTGTTGTCCGACTTGATGATCCGCACGTGCCGCTTCTGATTGGCCACATGGTCAGGTACGTCGCACATATCCATGCCGCCCCCGTCGCCGGCATTGTTGTTGTTGTTCAGGCAGAGGTCGCGGTCGCCGTTGTCGTTGCTAGTGGAGCCGTCCAGCTCCGTGTCCTGGATGTTCATCCCCTGGAGCGAAGCGGAGGTGGGCAGGGTGCCGTTCTGGCCAGTACCACCAGACCCACCTCCGCCGGCGCCACCGCCTCCTCCGCCACTGTGATTGCTCCTGTGGGAGAAATGGGTGTTTGAATAGTTATGAGTTTTCTTCTTTGAAATTGGTAGGATTATCGGACTATGTTAGTCAATGCGTGCATTCAATGCTACTATTTTTACAATAAAAAAATATAAGTACTACAGTTTTTAAGACTTTTGTTTTACAGCCCACTCTCTAGCTAGTTATTTAACGAACTATAGTCTGTTATAAAACAGATGCTTGCATTCCCTTTGATAAATGCACTGCAACCTGGGATATATAGAATTTTTAATATAAGTAACATGAACCAACGGAGTTTCACCTTTCAAATTTAAGTATGTAAGGACTCTGGGGTGGGAAAGAAATCGCTTCCAACCAAATTCCAACCGTAAGCCATACAAATGCTGTAAGACTAAGCACCAACCCAAAATTCATATTAGTTCGGTTGGAGTTTGGCTAAAGTGACTGACTTGTTCTTCTGGGCTTGTTAAAATATATAAATAAATGTGATAAATTAGCAAGTAATAGGTCTACAAAAACAATGATTTTATAAGGTCTAAAAACTTAAGGTTCATAATATTGCCCACAGCTTACCCCAAGGTTCCGTTCAGGGTGGTTGATTGGCCATCGTTGGATGGTTGTGCCGCCTCGCAGGACTCGTCCAGACTGACGGCCAGGAAGTCCGTTTCCAGCGTGACTAGGACGCGGTACCAGGCGCCGCGCACCCGCGTCTCCATGTTCCCGCACCGCAGTCCCGAGGGCGACGGGGAGTGCTGCTGCGGAATGGGCTGCTGGGCTGCCGGCGGGGTCCGCCCCAGACTCGAGGATTCCACCATGATTCTTCTCTGTACTTCGATTGCACGATGCTGATATGTGGCTCTACATGGCATCCGCCAGAAACGGCTGCAAAGATAAATAAAAAATTCGAATTTTAATTTCAATATTCATTGCGTGAGCTTAACTAGCAGCTTATAAAATGTGAATTTTGGATTATGCCTGATAATTTAAAAATTTCTAAATAAATGGTTATTTTTGTGGCTTTCAAAAATAAACAAGAAATAACGCTATAGTCGGCTATTAGAAACTCATTTCTCCGCCAACAATCAAAATAAATATTCCCCTCTACAAATCAATCGAACTGCATAGCCAACACTAGAAGCTAAGAGCGTGCAGCACCCACACAACCCTTTAACACCGGCAGTGCAGCGGCAGAGCGACGGCAGACGACAGCAGAGCGGCGGCAGCGCGACGGCAGAGCGACGGCAGTGCGGCGGCAGAGCAGCAGCAGAGCGCCGGCACAGCGGCGGCAGAGTGACGGCAGAGCAGCGGCAAAGAAGCGGCAGAGCGGTGGCAGAGGACTTAATAACCCTATAATTTCTAAAATCATAGCTCGATAGATATGGCCAAACACAGAGTCTCAGAGTGAAACGCCTCCTTCTACCTGTAACATACTTTTCAACGAATACAATATACCCTTTTACTCTACGAGTAACGGGTATAAACGAGCAGCAAATCATTATTTGCTGGATGCAAAATTCATTAATTCGCTGTGTGCGATATAATAAAAGCTCGGCCTAATTTATTGGTATTTGAGCAATAATTAACAATGTGACAGTAGAGCGGATGTTAGGTCTTATTGAACTAATTGCTTAGATAAGCGAATAAATTTTTACTGCAATGGAATGCATGGAAACGTTTTGCAGAAGTGAATTACTCTTTCCGCAACCAGTTTGGTCATTAAGATAAAATCAAAGTGTGGCAGCCAACGATTTGCAATTGATTCTCAATAGAATCTCCAGTTAGACATGCAGATGACACAGGCTGGAGGGAATTGTTGGCAGTAAGCGGATATCAAATTAAATGTCCGGCATGTGGATGACACACAGAGACAGAAATGCGTAGCGGAAGGCAGGACATTTGTCATTGTTTTGCCAGGCCAGGATTTATTGCATTCTCCGACAAGCCAAGAAGCAGTGCAGTGGGGTCGCCTGGGCGGCAATGCCAAAAGCCGTGGCATTTGGGGCACACATCCCCCCACAGCCCACCGCATCCGGCCACATCCTTCCACTCACATCCTTCCACATCCTTGGCAGCCACAGTGCAACAGTTCTCCGCTCGGAGCTCTGCAATTACGCATCTTGTCGCCGCCGCGGGACTTTTTTCTATAATTTTCTATTTGACAAGTTGCCACTCTCCGAGGAGCAGGACTCCTGAATCGGGAAACAGGGTTCTCCCATTGCCCCCCAGTTGCAGGGGCTTGGGCATGGGCATGGGCATGGGCATCCAATTCGATTTCGTGCTCACGCTCTCAACCGGAAAAGGACTGCTCCAGTCAGACACATCCTGTTTCTGCGACTCTGATTGCGCCTGTGTGAGTGCCGTTTGTATGTACATTTCCGCTACGATTCAGCAGGAAGTAATTTTGCCGCTGCTGCTGCTTCTACCAATGTGGCTGCCGTCACCAAGTCTGTTTACTTTGCAATTTATTGTGCAACATTTGTAATTATTATTGCAATGCCGCAGCTCAAGGCCCCCTACGAAGACTTGGCAAAAATTTATAAAAAACTTTTCCAAGTGTGTGACTGCTTGAGACGAAGGACGAATGCGCTGGCAACGTTGTCATCAACACGCTCATAATTGTATGTAAACACACCCAAACAAACACATGGCATTCGCCTTCACATTTAAGGGCGAACAACGAGGGCTGTCTCTCGGCTTTGGGAAGTTTTGTAAGTTTTATAAATGCATGAGAAAAATTGGTTAAATAATGCATATCAAGAAAAGAGATTCAAAGTGTTATTCAATCAATATCCAACAAAATCGTATGAATCTTTCGTAAATTCGTGCGCATTTATTAATTTCCTGCTAAACCCAACTTAACTAAATGTTACGTCTTTGAATACAGACAAGGATGTCTAAATCATTTAGTAGTGACTAATTTTTAGTTTTCCATGTGTAGGTCGGTCATCAAAGAGTACTAATATTCTCTAAAAATACAATTATTTTATTATTAAATAAAAAAAATAATATTCAGAAAGAATGTATATATTTTCGTGTCCGAACATTCAATTCAAATGATATCAAAACAAGCGTTAAAAAAACAATGGCCAATTAAATCTTTACAAAATTAGAACAAAATTCCCCAAATTATTCCCATGACGCAGTAGCTTTTGTTTTCAAGTAAATAAAGTATCTTCACATTGTTCTCTGGTTCCAATTGGAACAAAAACAAATCATATAAAAATGGCAAAGTCCAATTGTACATCATTGTGCTAAACTTATTTGCATACTACTAAAAAGCTACATATATTTGATGGTAAATGAAAATAAATATTTGATAATTTGCGAAAAAGTTAGTTGTGAAAGCCTTTGCAAATAGCCCCAATCAACAAAAACTCTCGTAAAATAAATGTGAAATGTTGCTGGCGTCTCGCTGACTTCGCCGAAGAAGATTTGGGCGGTTTGTAAAGATGTGTATGTGTATCACGCCCCTTTGGAACACCCCGGCAATTGCCGCCCCTCCACCCCCCGCTCCGTCATCGCCTAATAAGCGCCGGACGTCGCTTGTCGTCAGCGTCCCTGCCGTTTTTCATGCTGCGCTTTGGCTAATTTAATGCCGGGCGGTCATAAATTATGCGCCCGAAAGTAGGCAGCGCGAAAATCGGAAAAAACGGACAAAAAATGGCACACAAATGCTGGGAAGTGGCAGCAGCTGCTGCAACGAGTACATATACATTCGCATTCACATGGAAGTTGCATTCAGCTCGAACAAAATTTTTTCGCGCTTTCACGTAATAACTTTTTTTGGCGCCGCTTTAAGGCCTTTCTTTTTTGGCCGATTTTTTCGCTTACTCTTTGTTTTTTGTGCCAATTTTTTTAATGCAAACTTGGTGATGGGTGAAAGGAGGTCCTTTGTATCGATATATAAAGCAGCAGCAGCAGCAGCAGCAGCCCAATGCGGAATTGCTATAAATACGTAAAGCGTTTTTCCTTGGAGTCCTCCCTTTGCCAAGCGGAAATATATTACCCTGCGTGTGTCTGTGTGTGCGGAATTGCGTAAGTGTGGGGCTTGTGGCGGCGCCATCAAAAAGTCATAAAATCATAATTTGTAAACGAGAATTTATTTCGAAAAATATTTATGGCTGGCTCCGGCTTCGTTTTGCAGCCACAGCAGCTCCATGGAATTTGCGCTATTCGCTCCGACCTGCGGATGTGTGGGTGCGTATCTATGCGAGTGTGCAAATGTTGCTTCATTAGAGCGAGTGGCAACAACTGGAGCCCTCACCCTTGCCATCGCATTGTTTCCCCACATTAATTTAATCCGTAACCTTTTTCCACCTCGGCCCTGTATTTAATTCTCTTTATCTGAACCAGTCCATGTTCCTGCATTTTAATGGAAATGTATGCAAAAATGCTGCGCCAGTTGATGGCGGAAAAGCCTCTTATACGTTTAATGGAATCTTGATCGTTATCGGCGAAATTGACAACGATATATTGCGGATGGATGGCGATGAAAGAAGGCCAGGACAGGCTGAATCTGAATGGTCGTTTAAATTGCGGAACGCTCTTTTTATTGCATACTTTGGGGCTCTCGGGAAAATAGAGTGAGTAGGAGTCGTAAAAAGTGCCCAGGTGAAAATCGTTTAATGTTAATGGGAAAATCAATTTCAAGGAATTGAAAATAAAAAACTGAACGAATGTCTAAATAATATATTTAATAGTTAGTTCAAGATAAGAAAGGTATAAAATACATATATTTAATTTCCATTTAAACATTCTACTTTTGGAGAAGAAAAGTTCATCTTGAAAATATTGGAAAAAAGACTAGGTAAATACATTAAAAAACGCGAAGACCTCTCTGCTGGTTATTTAACTTTATTTAAGCCAATTCATCGTCGTCAGCAAGGTCCCATTTTTCCGACAGTCTCGTTTTTTTTTTTCATTTCGTCCCACATCCGGCTTAGCTTCGATTAAGGTAGAACCCCACCGGGAAACACATGCCTTGCCGCTTGGCCTTGACACCGCCTTGAGCCCTTAGCCCACTCGGTGCCCACCTCTCGACCTCCTCAACCTCCTGGCCTCTGATGCCATCGAAGCCTCTTAATCATTCTTAACAATGCCGCCACACGTTGGGCGAGCATTAAGCTCTCATCCCGCTCAACTGGTGGAAATCGATACGCTTTTACGTACATATATTCCGGAATATCTACATATAAATTGCGCACTAATGATCTTTAAATACACATAATACCCAGGACATGCCGCACACACAAAGAGCAGCAGCCACGCGATTTGTGGGCAGGGAAGAGGGAGGAGATTCCATCGATGCCCCCCAGTTGGATTAGTCATTTAGTTACCAGAATGTTGCCTGTTGTGTTAGTTATTTCTGTAATGTGAGAACTCAACTGAAAGTAAAATAACCTTATGAGCTTGTCAGTGCCGCGTTGTCCCTAGTCAGAGTTAAATTTTTGCAAAGGAGGATAAATATCAGTAGTGTTTGTAAGCTAGATTACCTAAATGAACATCCAAGAATTTCAAGTACTTATAATTGAAATATATATTATTATATGATTGATAGAAATTCGTAACTAAATAATTTAAATTTGTGTAAACTGAAAAATGCACATAAAGCCGAATATGTTAAAGTCTTACTCTTACCCGCTTTACTTAGCTTTTATCGTATTAGGCTCTGTCCAAGTGTCCAAGGTCTGTGATAAACCTTACTAACGTACTGTTTTACGGTTGGTCAACAAAGTTATTCTAACTTACATCACGTGTAGTATGAGTTATTTTAAGAAAATTTTGTAGCCACCGCGCAACAATTAAAACTGAAAAGAAATATTAAAATCGACCTTTTAACAAGAGAGTAAGCTAGCTTCGGCAAACCAAAGTTTATATACCCTTGCAGCCTTTGCAAAAATTAAATATTCTTGAAAACATTTAAGTTTCGATTTTTATGCGCATATGAAATTTTATATTATAAATAAAAAGCGTAAATCTGAACTATCAAATTATTACTATTTCCAAAATAATTAAAATGGACAAGTTACATTTATTTTTAATTTATTTTTTTTTTTAATATTTCGATTGTTTTCAGGTAGCTATATGATATAGTCGTCCGATTTTGATTATACTTAAACGGTAGTTCTGAAATATAATATTTAACCAATACTATATCTCAAAGAACTAAAAAAAAATTAGAAAACAGCTAAAGTTATAATTTGTTTTATTTATTTTTCCGATCGTTCCTATGGGAGCTATATGCTATAGTCGGAACGAGCCTGAAATAGAAAGTCAGCTTTCATGCAGATAGCTTTAAAACTGAGAGACTAGTTTGCGTAGAATCGGACGGTCGGACGGACGGACGGACGGACGGACAGACGGTCATGGCTAGATCCGACTTAAATTATAATACCCTCTGCAAGGGTATAAAAAAGACTATCCCAATATACTTAAGTGACATTTCCATTATTAGCTCACTAGCCGGTGAGTGAAAACTTAATTATCCCATACCATTTAAAGGATGACATTTAGATTTAACCACACAGAAAAATTCTGACGTTCAGAAATTGAAAGAAAATGTTCGTTATATTTTTGTCCGATTTATTTTGGTTGATTCTCATTTTGAGAAAAAATACTAGAAAAAATCATACTCAATTTGAGTTTTTTCGTTCTTGAATATTTTTACTCAAACTGAGTAAAAAGAACTCAAACTAAGAATTTTTGATCATGGATTTTTTTGCGCACGAATATTCTCAAATTGAGTGCAATATGCTTGGTTCATTTTCTCTGTGCAGTGACCATCAAACCTACATCTATTTATAACATTTTACTATCGCTTATTTGTGCCCCAGTGTAAACGCGGCTTTCACAGTTGGCTTGGCCTCCTGCTGTTGGTATGCCAATTCATGTGTGCTGTCGTGTGTGTGGGATTCGGATAGATATTTCACGTGCTCACCGCAAAGCCGCCGCAGCGACCGATAAAAGCCAAAACAAACCCCTGAGATTTGCTTATTAGCACACCCGCCCACACGGCCAAAAACACTTCTGACCCTCTCCTCTCACCGCGCCCAGTGTCACAACATGACCTGACTCTGCCCGACAAATTATTCAGCATTGATTAATTATGAAAATGCGTTTATATTGATTGTCGTGTGTGGGTTCGAGAGGCTTATGTGAAGGGTTGCGTGTGTATCGGCTCTCGGGGTGTGGGAGTTATGGCCACAGTTCTGGTGTTTGCCCAATTTCAATCCCAAAACCACCTTCATGCCTGCTCATGTATATAAGTTGACATTCTGTGGCGGCCTAGACAAAACAATTGACAAGACCTGGTCGGTCTCGTTTGCTTGATTTTGCACAAGTGAGGGAAGCTTTATATAATCTGTATTTCTAAGTACAGAAATCCGACAAGTTTATTAATTATAATTTATAAGGTATTGCAGTGTCTGCAAAAACAAAGTCATTCGAGTATGAATGGTAAATCTCTAATCAACTTCGTAACTTCGAAATCGAAACAGCGTGGTTGTAACAATTGTCTTTTCAACAATCTTGTAATTTACCGATTGATGGAACTGGCAAGTTAACATTCCTTGAATTATGGGAATTTTATATGTCCCATTATCACGTATTTTTTAAAGTCTTTATTGAATTGGTTTTTGTTAAACATCGTTAAAAATTCAAAAAAAAAAGCTTTTAGTTATAGGTATTCAGCATAGAATTAAATTTGGAAATTATTGTATATTTGTAAAGATTAATATTAGGTAGTCAATTATATCAAGTTAATAACTCCAACAGTAGAAATGCGTTAAAATTAGTTGAGTGTACTTTGTAGATAACAATAAAATAATACAAAATAAGCATAGGCTGATAGTCCTACATAATTAAATGTTTACCATATTTTAGGAAATGTTATAAGCAAATTTATTTTACTATCAACTCTCGGATAAACAACAACCAATTATTAAATAAACCAAAGCTATCGTTGTCAAACGCCATTAAAATCAAATCAAGATACAAGGCCCAATTATATTTGTCAGAGCCCCTAGGCATGCTGTCAAGAATCCAGGGGCTAATGAGTCCCACAGATTTCGAGCAGTGCAGACCGACCTGGGGATTATTATGTATTGCCGTTGGCAAACACTCAACGCCGCAGTGCAAGCATGTAAATGAGACGTTCGGCTTGAAGGGGGTTGCAGGTGAGGTGGGATGGGATGGGATGGAATGGGTGGGAGATGAAAGGTGTGCAGAGTGTCTGTAATCACCGAAGGCGGCTAACAGCAGGTGGCCGGAGACAAAAGTCAAACGGCTGGCTGAGGGGATCGGAAAACGGAAGGGGGAGGGGTAGGGCTTACGATGCTTTTCTCCACTTATTAATTGCCAGTGTCTTGGCATAATTTCCACTCATTTGTCTGTTGAATGCAAGTGGCTGAAGCATTGTTCTCCGAGCATGGAATCTCCTCACGTACGGAAAGAAACGGCAACGGAGTGAGCCCTTTCGACAGGCATATATCCACAGAAAAAAAGTTATCAGTAAAACCCATAAAAATGTATATACGGTCAACAGGAAATTAAAAAAAATTACAATTGAATCAGTTTTTCTCACAAAAATACACACTAGATTAACATGTTGTTTAATTAAACAATAACAGGAAGTGCCTAAGGGTCAAAACATACATATCTGGAAGGAACATTCTTCTACATTTGTCGCCGTGTATTGTCATGCCTTTGCATGAAATGCAAAATGTGATGATGCAGCTTCATTAAGTGCAATTTAAGTGCGATATTTTCTCGACGTCGTCGTCGTCGCCTCTCAGTCGCTTCGGTGAGCTGTTGAAAGGCGCGATGGATGACAAAAGGTAGCGGAAACAAATGGAACAAGAGCCGGGCCAAGAAAGGAACTGAGCAGCCGAGGAGCAAAGGAGCCGTGGAGCAGGAGGACGAAGTGGAAATACTCTAATGCAAGTAATTGCACGTCGTTCTGATTAAGTAAGCGCAATTTGGTTTCTTTCTCTTTTAGAGCTGGTAGCAGAATGTTAAGCCAAAAAGCGGATTACGCTTTTCTAAAAACGTAATTTGTACGCTAAATATGAAAGTGATCTGGGAAAGAGGGTAAACTTTGGAGTGGCACCCGGCATAATTAGGTCGAGATTTATTTTTAAATACACATGCACATGTGAGGTGTTTGGACAGTTTATTTGCAGTTCAATTTGTTAAAGGACATTTTTCAACAAACAAATTAGTAGCCAATCTTTAATGGCTTCAGAACTAAATTAAATAATATTTTGTTGTTTTTTTCATTTATGTTAGAAAGTATATATTTATTAGAAAACATTGGCTGACACTTTTGTCAACTTAAAATAATGTTAGCAAAGGGTTGACCTTATATCTTTATCACATTTGCTGTGTATGCTTGGGAATGCAAGTTCTAGTCAAAAACGTGCTTAACACATAATAAGATAATGCGACTTTTAAGGTTTCCCTTAGTGGTTTTATTATTATGGGTTTTAAAAGTGGAAAGCGCAAGACTTGCATCTAGTCATCAACCCAGCAGTAAAACTAATCTTTCAATAAAGACTTTTGTCCATATACTTGAATCTTAATTAATTGAATTTTAGAACACAAACATGGGCATGGAAATGAAACCAAAACCCGAGAACTTTGAACTTGTTTTAATTTCGGTCTGCGCCCCCGCATGCAATGGTAACACTTTAAGCCGCACTCAAGATGATGAAAATTGGGCTTGGTGGCAGGCACTACCCTAATCCCGTCGTAACAATAATCCCCCCTAAACCCACCCACACTTTCGAAGGAAAAGCGAAAGGAAAAGGGCCCATGGCAAATGGTAAATGGTAAATGACAACAAAATATGATAGTAGTGGTTATCTGTCAACACATATCGGCGAATGCATGTCAATTACTGCTTAAATGCTTAGCACAAAAAGCCGGCAAAAGGTGCGGAGTGTGGTTGGGGTTAGGGGGTAGGGGATAATGATGATGATGATGTTGATGAATGCCGATAGTAAACGGAATTAACTTTCACGCAGCATAACGGCAAACGACTGCAGCAGCGACTTGAATGAAAGAAAAAGCTTACGCCGTCGCAGAGACGAAGCTTTCCGGCAAAGCGCGCGTAGTAAAAGTAACTGTGCGGGTGGTGGAAGGTGGAGGGGGAGGGG
Source organism: Drosophila gunungcola (assembly GCF_025200985.1). Taxonomy (NCBI): domain Eukaryota; kingdom Metazoa; phylum Arthropoda; class Insecta; order Diptera; family Drosophilidae; genus Drosophila; species Drosophila gunungcola. Next base: position 1,149,307 of record NW_026453181.1, on the reverse strand, counting down.
GAGTTGATTTTGGCCACCGTGCGTGGGTGGGCTCTCTTCGGTGACAAAGAATTGAGCACCAACAAATAAAGCAAATAAATATATATATAGCAAAAAGAAACGAATTAAAAGCGGACAAAACCACTTAGCACCTACCTTTCGATCGTACTGCAGAATAATTCGCAAAAAGCAATTAATGCACAGAAACTCGAATTGGCGCCTGCGCATAAACACACACCTACACTCACTCACACACACTCCCACCAGACGTCTGCCCGTGTGTGCGTGTGTATTAAGGATTTTTTGCTTTCAACTTATTTTGATTTTATTACACTACTTGGCAGCTCCGAATTGTTCAGCAGCACGAAAACTTGGTCGATTGATATGCAAACATTTAGGCGGTGTCAGTCGCAATTAACAAATTTCGATATAATACTGGTTGGCCAATTAGCTCTTCGGCTTTTGTCTGGCGCTTTTCATTATTATTGTTTGTTCGGCGGCGACGGCGGCTCTGCTGTGAAAAGCCTTTGAAAAAGCGCGCAGCTGAGTTTGGGGGCCGTTAGAAAGTTGGTTGGCGAAAAACATACAAAAACACCGAATTATCCATATTCTTTCACTGCAAATCACACACTATCTGTGCCGTTTTATCCCGGCGATTAATCGGTTATCGAGTGCGTTTTGTTATATTAATATATTTTCTTTAATATTTTCTAACGGGAACCGAAAGAAGCGCGGGTGAGAGTCAGAATTAAAACACTGTATGGTTGCGGGCTGCTTAAATAGGCTCGGCTCTCAATAAAAGCTCGCTCTGCTTAGTTTCTCTCTGGAAAATCTTCCCCGCTGTTGGATTCCTGTTAACCGATTGGGGATGTTTAAATAGTTAAAAGTTAACTGCACGAGCGGTTTGAGTCCCAAATAAGCAAACCAGACAGGTTTGCACAAAAACCGTAGTTCGGACACAAACCGTAATAAGGCCACTGGATTTTGTTTTTGCGGCTAGTTTCAAGCAATCGGTTTTAAAGAAACTGCACGCTGTTAAGGTAGCCACTGTTATATTCTGTGAGTCTAACATACATCCATTAGCTTACTTAAAATAGAAACGCGCTAAAATCGTTCGTTTTTATACCCTTGCAGATGGTATTATAATTTCAGTCAGAAGTTTGCAACGCAGTGAAGGAGACTTTTCCGACCCTATAAAGTATATATATTCTTGATCAGTATCACTAGGCGAGTCGATCTAGCCATGTCCGTCTGTCCGTCCGTTTCTACGCAAACTAGTCTCTCAGTTTTAAAGCTATCTGAATGAAACTTTCCCAAAAGTTGTCTTTCTATTGCAGGTAGTATACAAGTCGGAACGAGCCAGATCGGACGACTAGAGCATATAGCTCCCATAGAAACAATCGAAAAAATAAATAAAAAAAAATTATAACTTTGCTGTTTTTTAATTTTTTTTTTAGTTCTTCGACATATAGTAATGGTTAAATAATTCAGAATTACGGTTTAAATTTCATCAAAATCGGACGACTATATCATACAGCTCCCATAGGAACAATCGGAAAAAAAAATACAAAAAAAATTATAACTTTTGCTGTTTTTTATTTTTTTTTTTAGTTCTTCGACATATAGTAATGGTTAAATATTTTAAAATTATGTTTTAAATTTTTTCAAAATCGGGCGACTATATCATATAGCTCCCATAGAAATAATTAAAATATATAAAATAACTATCAAATAATTGAGCTTCAAATCATCATAGCTTCAATGTTTTTAAACATATACGCAAGTAAATCATAATTTTAATGTTTTCAAAAATATTTAATTCTTGCAATAGCTGCAAGGGTATATGACCTTCGGCTTGCCGAAGTTTGCTTCCTTTCTTGTTTTTAAATTGTTTTTCACTAGAAAAACCCAAAAAAAATTTTTTTTTATTTTAATTGTTATCATAAGGAACAAAAAGATTTTATTAAAATTAAATTATTAAATTAGAAAAAATATAGCAAGTATTTTTTTTCTGGAAAAAATAATAGAAACTTTATACTAATTATTTATTTTTTCCTGGGAAAACTATTTAATGAGGGTTTAAACTTGTTCAGGGTCATTATCCTGCCTATACTCCTAATTTAAATCCCTATCTTACTCATAATACGACGGCAATAAACTCTTAAGTATGTTTAATAAGTCTGGAACCTTCTTTTGTTCTTAGATCCAGAATATCAGACCGATATCCAAAGCTAAAAAAATGTTTAGTATGATTTTGCATATAATATATTAAAAGGAGTTCTTGTGTGTTTCCTTCGGAAGGAACTTTGAACTTGTAGTAGTCTTTGGGCGCTTAGTTAACGCTTTAAGACCATATTCAAACAAATAATTTTCAGTTTTGTTAGGACGCAACACGTTATTTCTATTATCTTTAAACACGTTTTCAAATTCTACTGAACCGATTCCCTTAAAAATTGGAATATAACAATGTGCCTCAGACTAAAAAAAATTTGGATTATACGTTTTTTTTTTTTTAATATTCGAAAAGGTAAAAAAAATTGGTTTTAAAACATTTTTTGTTTTCAAGTCAACGCCGTTTTGGTATTGTAAATTATTTTATAACGACATCTTTACCTTTGAAGAATTCGTTAGCTTTTTTTTTCCGATCTTTACAAGGGCTAAAATCATGTCAACCAGCAAGCTTGGTTTTTTTTTTGTGATTAAAAAACATATAAGTTATTGTCTACTGAAAAGTGTTTCAGACCAGAATGCCCCCTTAAAGTCTTTATCGCAGGCTACACTAGGCTTGACCAAAATATTTTATTCTTTATTCGGTAATTGAATGAATTCTGTATAATGCAATAAAGTCAAGTGCTTTGGCAGTCAATTGCAGTTTTCATTTGAAACAACGCAAAGTGTTGTGCTTAGCATTAACAGAGGGCAAACAGCTTAACAATACAACTTTTTGGAACACGTCAACTGGAAGCCAACCAATGGGTCTTTAATCATAAAAAAGTACCTTGCCTACTACAAAGCACACCAAGCCAACGATTTTATTGCTGCTTGGGCAAAATATGTAAATACAAGTGGCCTGAAAATATAAGTGGCTCTATGCAGTAAAATACTATTTAAATATTTAAAAAAATGTATTATAAATATGAATTTATAAAATTTTATTTTATTTCATAGACAAAATAAAAGCGATTCAAGGAAAAACTTATTGCTCTTCGTTAGTCAAGACAAACCTTACTCCATAAAAAAAATTTTAACTGCTCCAATTCAACAAATTAAACAATGCAAACGGCAATGCATAAATATGGCAATCAAACATTCTAAAAATATTGCAAAGGACCCTTAGATGCTTTAATTAATTAGAACTCCGGAAAATTAATTTTAATCATGCTTCTAAAATACCTTAGGTATTTCAAAGTTTCTTTTTTTTTTGCATCGAGATCCACCCATTTTCAGGAGGAATGGAGGGAATTTTCCCCGCCACGAGATTTTTTGGTGGATGAAGAAAACAGAAAACTTTTCCACGCATCCAACGCATTTTTCACTGGCTGCAATATCGGTAATCATCAACGGTGAGGAAAAACGTGCCGTTGCTTTGACTCTGCCTTGCACCCAATACACATAAAAAAATTGAAAAGATTTGGTTTGATTGACCGTATAATAACGGAAGCCGAAGTTTATATACCCATGCAGCTATTGAAAAAATTAAATATTTTTTTTAACATTTAGACTTTGAACTATATGCATGTATGCTTAAAAACATTGAAGCTGTGATGATTTCCAGCGCAATTATCAAATCGTTCCTATATAATATCAGTTCCGATATTAATAAAATAAAAATAATTAAAGAATAAACGACAGACATACAGAAAATATTTTTTTAAGTATTTCTGAATGTTTTTTTTTATTTTTTCTACGTTTACGTTATTGGAAAACTTAGTTTAATTAGCAAACTGAATACAAATTATAGAAGTGAGTGAATCGAAATCTCTTTTAATGCCTTTTTATGCAGTCTGATTTTCATATGAGCTTTTGAAAATTAAACAGGAATTAACATAATATTAGAAATATCACTCAAGAAGGCAGAACTACAACTTAATTTATTCAACCGATCTTAATGAAATTTAGCACAGGTCTTTGAGATATAATTTACAAGGTCTTGAATAAACGATTTAATTTTTCAATTACAACAATTTTCAATGTCTGTCAATAATAAAATTTTCCCTTTTTGTATTTTCCTTCGTCCAATACCTAGTTTATGGTCTTAACTAAAACACGTATTTTTTATTTTTTACATCTGATGATCCTGCAAATGTTCTGCAGATCAACGCGGAGAGACCTTTTCACGAGGAAACTGCCGGAAATGAATAATGATTATTTTTTTTTTAAACTTCACAAAATCTTTCAGGAACAATAAACAAATTTTCATAATTCATACAATTTTTTTTATGAAATCCAATGAGCTCCCTATATATATATAAATATATACATGTATCCCGAAATTGTTTTATGTGCATCAGCGGGGGTTTCGACCCGGCTTCGTCGGTCGTGGCCTGGCCTGGGCTGGCCTGGCCAATTATGCACCGCGCGCCAAATGGTGAAATCGATGAAGATGCACAAAATGCAAAACGCACTCTCGACCCGCCTAATGGTCAATATGGTGATGGTGATGGTGATGGCCGGCGAGCTGGAGCCGGCTATCCACATGTACGTACGATATGCTGGTTCCCGACAATTATGGCCAAGCAGGCTGTGTGGAGGAGCTACACTACAGGTGGGTTGTGCCTCAAATTCGGGTTTTTCGGTAATTTTATTTGTATTCGCATTCGCATTCGCATTCGGCTAACGAGCTGTGAACGTGATTATAACTGCCAGAGCGACATATGAAAATGATGTTCGAAAAGCAGTTTGGCCAAGGAGCAGCGGCCAAAACAATGGCCAAATCGACCGGGAGCTGTTGCTCTCGGATTAGGCAGCGCGGAGTGAAAATATTTGCTTTTCCATTGATCTTCTTGTTTGCCGTGGCCGTTGCTGCTGCTGTGGCATTGTTTGCTAATGCCTTTGGCCCCGGCCACGGTCTGCGGCAATAAAATATGAATTTGTCTGGCCGTCTCGGTGCTTTAAGAAGTGAGGCGACTCCATTTGGCCCGTCCCATCTAACGGCAATTGATAAGGCCCCGGAGCAGGTGGGTTCACCTGGCGGGGTCAACAGAAGTCCCTCTGATATTGTTCCGTCGTGTTGTGGCTGCTGTACTGTTATGGTGCTTTTTGGGGGGACTTTATGGGGGATTGGATCGCGGAGGGGAGGCACATACTCGTATATGGCGAGGAATGAGTTAGATTCGGGTGGATCCCATAAGGAATTCGACAGGGAAATGTGGCTTGCAGAACGTCTGCTGGCATCTGGCATCGCGTTGTCGAGCTGCGGGCCATTAATTTGTGTTGAGTCAAATATTGGATATACCTGTTCAAAATTAAGCACCAGCCATATCGAATTAAATTAGTGGGCAATCTTTATGATATATATCCATTTTAACCGCAAATCGAGTTCTTTTTCGCGGAATATTCAAATGATGCAATTTCAAAAGTATAAAGTCTACAAATTGGACATGTATTATATGGACTTACTTTGTTATACCAGTCAATAAAAAGCATAGACACTTTATTTATTGGAATAATAAATTAAAATTGTATAAACATTTTCTTAACGGTTGTGTGTATTTTGAAAACACCATAGTAATTTCAAGCTCAAAAAAGTGGTAGTGAATCAACTCCGATTTGTTGTAATCAATACTCGGCAACTGGTACAAAAGCCATCACGCTTTTTCTTTGCATAGACCCCACCATTTGTCAACTAATTTACGCCAGGCAGCGGGCCACCACCCCCCGCAGGTGCAACCTCGACTGACAGCCCCTGGGCTAGCCGCAGTCGCAGTGTTGGCCAATATGTTAAATCTTCGGCGGATCACAATGCTCATGTGACTTGTCAACGCTTTTAGCCCGGGCAGGCACGAATCTCCTTCACAGCTACCAGGCCAAAAAAAAAGGGAAGCAGATCAAAGCGGGTGCGCCGCCAGTTGTGGGAATCTGTTGCAGAGGCAGGCGCTAAACGGCGGCTACCAAATGGCGAAAATTTCGTTGCACATACGCCCCGTTGTCTTGGCCAAGTCTTTTGCTTCTTCTCTCATACTCTGCCCATGATACACAGGAAATGAAATTATTTCTCGGTTTTTTTTAAGGGTTAATTTACAATTTAATATTTATATACTTGCAAAATATACTAATGTTACATGAATTTTAAACTAATGGATGTGATAAATTCCTTAATAAGATAAGTATTAAATGAATACCATACGATAGTATCAAAATAAAACTTGTGCCTAAAAATAAGGTCTAAGACAACAGTTTTAAAGTCTTTGTATAGAAATGTCAAAACTTATCAAAACTTCATTTTTTTGTTGTTTATTTTATAAGTTCAGAGATGTGCGTCGCAAACGGCGCAAAGTAACTGCTGAATTAAAGAAACCGTCCACATCAAACGAATTTTTAATAATTTCGAAATTTAAAATTATATTATTTTATATGCTATTATTAAATATTATAAATCATAATAATTCATTTCGGTAGCAACATACAAAAAAATAAACATGGCACCTAATAGTTAATCAGTATTTCTTTTTTAATATAAGGTAGCTTGTATGACTTAATTGCTTTATTAAGATATCATTGGCTTGTATTATTTTTTAGATACTATTAAATATCGAATTGACAGCAGATTTCGGTGGTAGTTTTCCAGAGTGTACCTCCCTGTGCCCAATGCGAAGACGATCAATCTATGGCCCTGGTCGCCGGTTGCTTGGCTCACTTGTTAAGCGCCTCGGAGCGTTTTGTAAGAACATAAATCCTTCAGCTTCAGTTGCCGCCGCTCGTCGCCCGCTGCGGACGTCATTTGAATGCAGCCAGCTAGCTTTCCAGCAGGCTTCGAATCGGGCCTTGAGCCTCGAGATGGGGCTCGAGTTTCTTTCCTGTCGCGCTCGTCTGCGTTGGTTTTTTTTATTGCCATAAGTGGCAGGTAATTATGTCGCTTGCCTGATAAATTACATTGTTGACAACGCCAGGCGAGATGAGATGGCAATGGCTTGGGCATCGACGAGTGGGGAGAGTTTGGCCCGGGGGAATCATTTTTGGCAAAGCGGCGGTGGAGTGGGATATTGAATGAAAAGCTTTGGTGTCACTGCAATACCTCTTTGATGGGCCCAGTCGCCAGAGATCGTTGCAAACGATGGGAAGTTTTGGCCAACTAATGGTTTGTTTAAGTATTTGTATAAATTCGATTAGAGTGAAACTAAAGGTTGTTCCACTCTTTACTTTTATAATTTTGAGACATATTTGCGTACACAGTAGTGCCTTGTTATTTATAACTTGATAAATAGTGGGAATTTTAACGATAGTCAAATGACATTTTAAAGGACAGGGATCTTAAAATAATTCTTGTTATAATATTGAAGCTTAAACCTCCTCTGTTCGAAATGTAATAAAATAATTTGAAATTGTTCTTATTAATGTTTAACCTTCGAACATCAAACATTGGGTAGAATGATAAGGTTACAGGTTCAAGTCCCGGACAAAGGTAATATTGTTAGTGATCCGTTTTTTTTTAATTTTTTATTAAGTTGATTTCTAAAGTAAAAGTAATTTCATTTGGTTGCAAACATTTCACTTTGAATTCTTATACGGGTTTAGTACATAGTTGAAAGTCTGTGTGGCTCCACCAGCTAATGCGTCTACAAATTCAAAGATCAAAGGTATTTCTCTTTGCTTTGTTTATCAGTTTATTGTATTTCCTTGCATTCTAAATTTAGAAATTAAATCAAATTAAATCAATGAGAAAAGAAAAAAAGGGAGAGGAAATATGCCTTGATTTTTTTTTTTGTTGTAAGCTAACTAGTTAAATACCAAAATGTTCTTAAATTGACCCCGTTCGTTCGGAATCCCACCCCAAAAAGTTAGTACAATTTTTAAACGAGCTTTACGCACTTTTTGTCCCTTTCGGACTTGATTTTTTTTACCGTTTTGGTCGGATTTTTTTCTGAGATTTATTAATTAAAAAATAATTGTAACATTTATAGTTCTCCATAATTTGTAGACTTAAGGGACCTAAGATAAATACATTTCAACGGCAAAATAAACGAATTTCAGGAGAGGGTGCTTGCTACTTTAAGACGAATCTGTGAAATCCCAATCTTATCGAGGACACCTTAAACGCAGCTCAGTTTAGGCAAATGAAGTTGCTTCCGATGAGCAATCTTGGGCTGCTCCGGCTGACCCAACACCTAAGAGGGCTAGAGCGGGCAGAGTGGGCAGGGCAGGGGCAGGGGCAGGTGGTGGCGGGCGGCGGCGGCGGGTGGCGGGTGGCATGCCACACAAACCACAACGATTGCGTGCCGGCGATAAGGCGTGTGCCGCAGCCAGGGAATTCGATGGATGCCGCCCCCAGCGGCCAGTTGAAAGATGCTGGATCTGGCGGATCGGGATCCTGGCCTCGGAGCGCCTTATATCTTAGAACACGGTAGCTAACATGCTTGGGTTTAATTAATGATAAGAAATCTGTATCTTAGGCCATTGCCGCCGGCAGGCAGCTCAGCTTCAGCTCCATTGGCAGCTCCATTTGCAGCTCTCGGCCATAATGAGGCCGGCATTCAGGTGTGCAAACCGGACCGCGGAGCATGGAGCATTCTGGGGCTCATCTTCTGCGGCTCACCTTGTGGCATCTCAATATCATGTAGATTTTTGCTAATGTGCGGTTCGCACTGCTCTGCACTACACCACACCAAACCACACCACACCACTCCACTGCCGTGGCTCAATCTCATGCTCTCATACTCGCCATTAATTAGCTGAATTTATTAGATGGCCATCTCGCGATGTGCGGCGGTGCAGCAGCAAACGCCTGGGAATTTTTTGAATCCCTTGCATTGCTCTTCGCACTATGAAGAGCAGGAGACTATGCAAAGGAGCCTGCGTTTTTGTATTCCTTCCTGAGTTTTTTTTTAGGAAAACGCAGGAGACGTGTACGTGATAGGCTTTAAATTTCTGTAAACAAATTTAAGAAAGTGTTTTTAATAAAAAGCATTATTTATTGTTATTGCTATTAATCTCGTGAAAGTATACATATTAAATCAAACGATTAGCATTGTCTCTTTGGTTAGTTTTGCTGTAAAGTATTTTTAGTCAGAGTACTACAGAAGTCTCTTTTAACCGTGTTCCCATTAAAAGTGCATACCGCCAAGTGATTCGTTATTGATATGACTTTCAGTCTTTTTCTGTGCTAAACGCACATTGCTGAGTTTGAAATAAATCTTTTGCAATCGTATTGTTCTTATAAACCGATTGACAAAGTTGCTTTATTTGTAGGATATTACGGATTTGTACAAATATCTTAGAACAGAAATAAAGCGGAATTACTTTCTTTGTTTAAAATTTGAGTTCAAACAATTATATTGTTATTAATAGGTTTTAGCTAACATATATTTATATGGGTAACATATGTGTTCGTGGCTATAGAGTCAGAATCACGACCTTTCTTCGACACGATGCCACCTCCAATACACGCACCCGACGTGTGTAACTGAGGATTGCGAAGTCAAGTCAGTTTACGATGTGGCTTTGTTCATGTCGACGGACATTGGCGAGCGAATGGCACCAAATATTTTATCCGACCAATCGTCGTTTGTCGCTGGGGAGGAGGGTGAGAAGTCAGGGGAAACCGCGCCGGATTAGTCCAACTTAAGTGTGACTATTTGGAGTAATAAATGGTTCTGTATTGTTACATCACCAGATCAGCGAACTTTATAGTCAATGTATTGACATTTGATTGGCCTACAGATTGGCTTATTAGCAAATGGTGATCAAGAAAAGAGAAGACCCATGGGAAAACCAAGTTGGATAATGTAAACGTATTATTAAATGGTATGCGTACATAGCGAAAATGTATAAGATGGAGTTACAATTTGTATAGTCCATTAATTAATTAATGAAATTTTTTTACACCCATGTTATAGTTTTCGTTCTCTTACTATTTTTCAATCATCTTACACATGGTTTTAAATTTTAACACATTTTGTTCCCTATAGAAATAACTATTTTACAAAGCAACTTTTACATTATCGATTAAATTGCACTTAATTTACACTATAATTACTGCACTGTCTCATTGACTTAATCGCTTTTAATAAAATGAAAATATTTATGGTTGTATTCTGCCATCTTGAGCGTTTTAATTCATTAAAATGTTTTTGTACATTTGTCGCGCTGGCAGTTCGCATCCCGATCCCATCCCCATTCCCATTCCCATCCCATACCAGCATAGTTCGGCTGTCCAGAGGCCGAGCAATCCTTGCCGCAATTCAATGCGGAACTCCGCCATGCCACTCTGGGCCACTGAACACGATTTTGTCAACCTCTAAGGCCGCCGACGCCGCCAAGGCCCAATGAGGTTCACTCTGTGGCTTTGTGATTTCAAATATTTGTGCCAAAAGTTGGCTTACAGATTCGCTCAGGGCGATCGGATAGATTCGATGAGTATCAGATTATATATATCAAATGTGTATTCATTGCCAACCTTACAAGCTGGGTACATAGAAAATATAGTCTTTATCTGTTTCCCATACTCATCAATGGCTCATTAGTGATCTTAAATAAATCGAGTTAAGCTCCATCACATTGCTGGCCCAAATGAAACCTTTGGCAATTACCTGGGAAGCCAAGCATAAATCATAGTTTGCTAATAAGCCAGCCAAGGCGACGACGTCGATGGATGCTTGTATACGGATGCCAATGATGCTTTTTGGAGGGTTGGATGGCAAACCTGTTGCCATACTTTGGCATATGGAATTCAGCTTGCAGAAGTAGGGAGCAGATATAGAGTTCCATCAACAATGTATGCTAAAATGGCACTTCGTGGATGATTAGCAACTGGTGGGTGACCCGAAACGAGCCGAAATCCGTGGAAATACAGTTGAGCTCAATAAGAAGTTGAGGGAGGAAATGGGAAAGCTGGGTACTAAGCTGAAAGAGGCAGTCTGAGCGAGTGGTAATGACTACAAAGTGGCTTCAATTTTAATTTGCAGTTTCAATACCCTTCAAAAACCGGGGCATTCAAGTGGAGTGATGCGAATCATATTAATGTTCTTATAAATATTTATGTTCAATATACAAATGATTAAAATTATCTTTAAATGAAAATACAGTTTCTTTGGAAGTATGTCCTCCTGATGTTAATTGAGCTTGGTAAATCCAAATATTTTGTACTCATTTATAAATATTTTTTGCTCTAATTTTCATCCATTGCGGTTTTTATTTATTTTAAATATGAAAATATACACATTCTTCATTTGATTATTTTCGGAATTGATTTTAATATCTGCAAATTTAATTTAAATTTAAAACATATTTAACTTAAGAAAATGCATTACGGGGGTAGAATGTTTACCGAGGCTGGAAAAAAACCGATTTTGGCGATCTTTTCTTATTTCTAAGTGAGTACAATTATTCAAGTTTTGTACATAATAAATGGATGTATTTGGAGAGTATCTGGGAACTTTTTTGTCCAAAAATTATTATTATATATTATTAAGCGGTCTTTCGGAGTCGCCTAAAAAAAAGTTGCTTGAGGTGCGTAAAACCAGACCGCACAGTGTTATGTGAAATAAAAAATTATTTCATTTATTTAATAAATTTGTCGTTTGTAAACGAAAATATATCGTACAAAACCAGCTTATTATTGCCCGTAAAAATGGTAAAAAATTGATACACATATAAAAGTGTGATTATCCGTAAGTATTTACTATATAAGAGATATAAAAATTTGTTTTGAGTAAAAGTGCCTAAAGTTTTAAAAGCAATTATAAGTATGATAAAGCGGTAAGAGATAATCGGTATTTTAGCGTGTCTTGTTTACACAGAATAATTCTAAGTTGTTCTTTTATATAAAAAAGTTACAAACCATCCTGACCTTTAAATAAAATATACAATTATTTTATATGTAATGTTTTCCACATAAATTAAAATATTTTAATATTAAATAATGGAACTTAATATGAATTGTAATTAATAATCTGATAAAAATTTTTAATAAAAATATTTTTATAAAAATAAATTTTGACTTCAATAGTCAGATATTTATATTTACTTTTCCATTTTTATACCCGTTACTCGTAGAGTTAAAGGGTGTATTGTAATCTTATCAGTAAATAATCACGATTCTAATAAGTTTAATATTAAATAACGAAAGTTTAAATGATTATAGATACCTAAATTTTATCAGTAAATAATCACGATTCTAATAAGTTTAATATTAAATAACAAAAGTTTAAATGATTATAGATACCTAAATTGAAACAAATTTTTTTTTGTATGAATCTTTTTAGTTGATTATCTCATTATTGCGATTATATCTTTGCAGGTGTACATCACAGTCGAGCTTAGATCGCTTCAGCATTCCAATTACGTTTTGTATATGTCTATATGTCTACTCTTTTTGAAGTCGGCCCAGCCTCTGCCGCCGCAGACTATTTAACAATTTTTACTACTACTAAAAATTCCGGCAACAAATGTGGCTGTCTCTATCTGTGAGTCGGTCTCGCTCTGCTCGCATCTCTTTTTGCTGGTTAGTTGTAATGCGGGCGTTGCAAAAAAGAATCGCAAGTTGTAAAATCTGGCTAATGGCAAGTTTGTTGCGAAAGCGTTAATTAAAAACCAACCAGCAACCAGCGACCAACATCCAACAACCAACCGACAAACCGACGGAACAAAGCAACAACATATTTGAAAAGTGCATTAACTTTGTTGCCGCGAAGATCTCCGGGTCTGTCTGGGCTCCACTTTGACATTCAGCCAGGCTAATGCCCGCATCGAACCCGTTGTTACACTAATTCGGATCTCGACTGGGCTCCGTTCCAAGGCCCATCCGCCGATTGACAGTTTAGCCTATCGGCGGGCCGTAATCAGGGCCAATTGTCTGCCGCTTTTGGCTTTCGGGGAAATGAAATGAATAATAATCCTTAATATGGAGCACAAATGCGACTGCTACAATTCTCATAAATGGCCTAGCATATTGACATTTAATGCCAGTTTCTGGAAGGAATAATACTCGTTTATGTATGTAGTGATCGTCTTGGCAACTGGTTATGATCTGCATGGGAAAACTGTTATGACCAAATTAAAGTTTAATAGGCATTTGTTCTACAAGCATTTTGAAGCAAATGAAGACTTAAAACGTTAAAAAGGAAAAATAAATTAAATAAATAATATGTAGGACTGAAAAACAACAAAATTTATTTTCATTTTTTAAACATGTTAATAAAAAATTGTAGCTACAAGTTGTATATAGGCCATTATATTTCAAATCTTATTCGATATTATTGCTAATCGCTATGCTGAGACTACTTTTAATGGTAGAGTTATAGAATACGGATTGATTCTTATTAAGTATTAAAACCATTACAATTATTTCTTTTAATTTTATTTTCTAGCAGTGTCACCTCAAATCGCTGAAAATTCGCACCCATTACAACTGCTTTCGCTTAATAGCGAAAAAACTGACCACTAGCCAATAAACACTTACCGCATTTGAGGCGGAGATTCTGCTGCTGGTCGAAACGCGGGCTCCCACATGCCAAATTCTACTGCACTCAGCCTGCACTCCGTTGGGAACCCCACGGAGTGTAAAATGTCTCACGTTCTGGTTTTTAATCTTGACCAGGCAATTGTTACCTTTCTAATGCTGGTTTTTATTGGCCGCCACGTTCGCAGGCTCTCCTTTGGCCCGGCTTTTGGTGTATGTGGCGTGTCAATTGGAAGCCGGCATAATTTGCTTGCCACTGCACATGAAGCGATGTGGGGATTCCCCCGCTCCGTTTCTCGCTGCCATTTTTTGTGTGCGCTAATTTCGTTTGTGCAACATTTTGCCGACCCGCACTTAATTTGCGCTCATTTAAACGGCGGCTCGTGGAGTGAGGGGAGAGCCGGGGGTATTAGCCAGTTCACTGCCAAATGCAAAACCCATGTTGCGCATTGTGCCAATGCACGCACTTTAGCCTGCAACTCGGACAGGGGCATTAGCGGCTTGTTTACATCGGCCGCACCGGTAGCCGCGAAAATCTGCTATTCCAACTCCACAGCCGTTTTAGCTTTACAATCTTGATACAGTTTTGGTGTTAAAAGCAGCTTTTCCTAAGGGGTACGAATTGTTGCCTAAGTAGATTAGTGCAAAAAACATTTTTTAGTACGAAATTTCACTCGCCGATTGAAAACTGATTTAATGAAATGAAGATTAACCTCTTGAAAAACTTTTATACCCTTATCTTGTGATGCGTTTTGGTTGGCAAACAATTAACCGAAAGGAGACCTCAAAATTATATAGTACCCACAGGCTTTTTATGGGGAATGGATAAGATCTGAATCTTTTTAATAACGTCCCAAAACGTATTTGAGAGACAGGTCCAATGAAAGTAGAGATACTGTGTGAAATTGTTTCTTAATAGATGCTTAACTAGTTTTATTATTAATAAAGCGATATTCTCATCATATTCCAATTACACTAACAATATTATATTTCTGTGTATTAGAAAATGGTTCAAAAATAAAGAAATTCTTTATTTGAGCAACATTTTGGAACGAATTTGCAAACAAAATTTTCATACAAAATTTTTTTTTCAAGCTATCGAATACATATAATTTCAACAAGTTTAAATCAGTTCAACCGCACCTTATTCATAAAAATCATTCGTACAACTGATTAAAAAATTTCTTAATGTTGCAATCGTTTTTAATTTTTTTTATTTCTAGCGGTTTTTGAACTTACAGTTTTATCAGTGTATAAAAACAATTGAATTTCTATAAGCCAGACATCCATTGCTGAAAGTTCTCTATAACTCAAACGCCCAGAAAAATCTTGAAAATCGTCCCATTTGCTATAATCCTCTTAACCAATCAAAGGGCAATTGACTTAAGCAAATCTAAACATGGATAAATTAATCAAATCCTATGAGTTTTTTAAAATACTTGAAGTGTCTTTAACTCAATTTTAGGGAAGTTGGACTGTAAGTATAATAAAGTTAATACAATCTTTCAAATGACAGAGAAAGCGGTTTATTTATTTATGTATCTACAAGTGAAATAAAGTGAGCTTGTTTCACTGATAGTTTAAAAATCTATCTTAAAATTTAAAAAAAACACCAAAATGTACGAATACAATATCTTATGAGTTTGGCCACATGTGACGCCTAATAAGCAACCACGGTATACATTCCGCAATAGCTTGATGCGATGCCCAACGGTATCTGAAAGCTTTCTCACACATTATACCCAAGAAGATACTCGTAATTTTATGGCACTGATTTCATTTCCCACCGACCGACCGGAGATCGAAAATCGAAGATCGGGGGACCCAGCCCAATCCCAAATAGAATCTTGTGAGCGATGCCGACGCAGAGAACTGGGGGAATCAATAACAGAGCGAAGGAAGAGCGAATGAGCGGAGGACTTGGCTAAGAGGCAGCCACAATTGTCATTGAACGGCCATTCAAATGTCACAAATTGTTTGCCAAATCGCGCATTGGACATGAAATAGTTTCGACAGTTTAATTTGCCTCCCGAGCGGCAGCGACGGCGGCGACGCCAACAGCAACTGGCGACTAGAAACCAGCAACAGCAATGTGCAACCCAAACAAACGGCAATTGTTGGTCGCCAACTTGGTTTGGTTTGGTTTGGATTGGCTTGGATTGGCTTGGATTGGCTTGGCTTGACTTGGTTTGGGAATTGGTAGTCGGGTGACTGTTGGCTAACCATGAAACACCTACCAAATGGCTGGCCATTGATCGTCAGCTCCGTCCATGCAAAATGCCATCTCTGGTTGGCCGGGACAGGCGCTGCCTCCACTGATGCCCCCCAATAGATATGAGCCCGGCGATAACGTTGACATTCCACCTAAATTTATAATTTTTCGCCGGGTTTTTCCCTTGTTCGCCTCGGAAAGGCTTTTAATATTTGCCGCCATGTGTGAGGAACAAGGCACTGAAAAAAGTGGCTAACTATCTTACTCCAAACCTAATGGAAATCGTAAGATAAATATAATTGTGAAATAGAGTTGACTTCATCTTTAAATGACCGATTAAAAATAAAGTTTCATACTCTAGTTATAAGTGTTATTTTCATACGAAGTCTTTTATAATCTAAAAGTACTTTCATCCTTACACCAAAAAAAAAAAAGTTACAATATGCCCCTATTTAGGTGTCAATGTGGCCCTTTGAGTGGTAAAAATTCTTTAATAAGAAGATCATTAAATTGACAAATTGACCGATTGATATTTTCGCAACTATCAATATGCACTTTTGCGTGTCATAATGCCATTATCCATTACCATGTTCTTGGTATAGTAATGACTTAAGGAATTTCTAAGACCATTTTGCGTACATTCATTAAATAAAGTGTAGTAATATTTATGCCATGTGGGAGGAATAAGTCACTGAATAAAATGTCTAACAATCCAATTCCAACCTATTAATTAATTTGAAGTTAAATATTATTATTTAATAGCATTGAGTTCCTCTTTAAATGACCGAGTACCATAACAACAAATTTGTTTTGCTTATTCTTGTTATACGTGGTGTTTTTATTTTAGGTCTTATATAAATTAAAGTTAGTTCGATCTTAAGTAAAGTGAATAAACGGATTTGATAATTATATCATATATTATTATATATATGATAGGAAATGTTTCCAGTAGAGTGTTGAAATTCGATAGCCAAATTAATAATATAAAATACTTTTCGGTTACTTTTCAGTGTAAGTGTTCGCCTCACGGGAAGCTTTTCGCTTTTGAATCGGTTTCGGCTTGGATCGGTTTGGTTTTGGCTCCTTAGAGGATTTGTCATCCGATGTCGGCAATTCGGGCATATGACAAGTGGCCCCCGGCTTGTCCACGTCGATGAGAACAAACTTACCATAACTGATCTTGTTTTAGCCGTGGCCATGGCGCCTGCACTCCCCTTCTCACGCTCCTTCCTGCTCTTTGAAGCTTCTGTATTTTCGCTGAGTTTTTGTTTGCCAAATGATTTTCTGCGGTTCATTTGAGTCACGAACTGCCCCGAAATGCGCTTCCACTGGCTCAGAGCACTACTTCGACTCTCGGACTCGGGTCCGACTGGCATGTTCTTTTGTCCGTGATTTCATTTTGATTTGCACGACAAATCCAAAACGTAGGTGCTCTGCCGCAAGCCTCTGCCCCATCCTGCACCCATCCCTCTGCCACCCACTCCTCCTCATCCTCCTCCTCTGCCTCTGCCACTGTCATTGAATTTTAATTTAATTCAATGCAAGCCAAATGCAAACAAAAAATTGCATCTGACTCTATTACAATGCAAAGACAAGATCGCCCGGCGATAATAAAAAGCTGGGAAAATTTTTTTATAGCCTGCCTCTGGTGCTCTGATTCCCATTATTGGTCATGCCGATGATCATGATGATGATGATGCCTGTCGATACTGTTCTTGTTTTGTTGTTTCACTGTGTTTGCATCGCTGCTGACCGAAAAATGTCTTCATTTATGCTACGTTTATGCTAATGGATCAGAGATGGGAATACCGAATGGGTAATGAACGGGAGCCCGTTTCAAGATCTTCAACCGCTACCGTTGGCCAACGGGGGAGTGCCTTAATAGTGCAGAAATAGGGACGAGACTTTTAGGAACAAAAACTCTCTTTTACATTGGTGTATTGGAGTGTCATAATTGAGCATGAATACATTTTAACGAATAATCTAGTCTATCAAATAATTTAATTTTAATTTATTGGTCATGAGTTTCAGTTTGCCCTAAATAAAGCAATGTTTTTTTGCTATTTAAATTATAATGTAATATATAATGCAAAACAAGTTTTGTTTTAAATATTATTCAAAAAGTTATTAAGAAAAGAAAAAAATTTATTTGAGTTATAAAATCTGTTTACATGTGTTTAAGGTTATATTTTAAGGGATTTTATGTTATGAATGTTAGTGCTGTGGAAATGCAACTGTAGCTATAAAATTATGATACATATTATTTAATTTCCTATAATAGCTTAAGGGTAAACCTTTTGGTTCTTATAAAATTATACCCTTAGGGACAGTTTTGTTTACTTCATGGTAAGCTAATAGTTGATTTTTAAATGGAATATCTGAGACTGGGCAACAATCTAAATTCAGTTCAATGTTTTAATTTTCATAAATTAGGTTTGAAATAATATTAAATTTATTCAAAGCAACAAATCTTTTCCAACTTGGACAAATTTGTCCTTCTTATAAGGATTATAAGGACGAATATAAAGAGATCATATCCTAAATGGACAAACCAAAATATGAAGAAAACATTTCCGACACTGATTTAAGTTGTTATTTAATTTTCAATACACCTTTAGAAATACAGTAAATCTATATTGTGCAAATAAGATTGCTTACCCAGGAAATATACATTTCCCTCCTAGTATCCACTTAAAAGAAAATTCAGAAACTTATGGAAAGCCAAAGAAAGCCGCGCTATTTTTAGCCTTTAAGCCACACGCAAGACTTTTTAATAATAAAAATTTAATTTGTGGCGAACAAATTAATTTCTGAAGCGCATTTACACCTCCTAATCGCAATCACTAAATTGTCGAATGGCGCAAGGCGAGCCCAGACCCAGACCCAGTCCCATTCCCAAACCCAAATCGATGCATTTGGAACCCACCGAGAAGTGGGCGTCACCCGAAGAGCCGAAGGCAAACTCTGGCCAAGACCCACGGAGAGCCATTAGGCGCACCTAAGCGGCGGGATTAATGGATGAGGGGGGGCAGAGGAGCCTTTGCCAATGCCAATGCCAGTGCCAACGCCAATTTTCCCAGAGTCTGGATGCAGTCTGAATCCGGTGGAGTCGCTCGTCTGGAGCCGTGCAATTACTGCTTCGAGCACAACGCCGGCTATCACTTGCACCAACAATATCAATATTTATGCAGACGATAACACCTTCTGATTTACACCAGCATCGCATGCAGATCCCCGCCGCCTACGGACAGATGAAGTCGGACTGCAGCCAGATCTCGTCTTGGTTCGCGGCTTATTTTTCTATTAAGAGCTCAACACTTGTGCTACCGCCAGCCGGCGAACGGCAACCCGCAATTTCCAAGTTAACGCCCCAAAAAAGAGCAGAGAGTGGTACACATATATCGGCGCATATATATGAAACGAGGGAAGAAACTATAACATGTTCGACATAATGGATATTAGCATAAATTCTGCGCCGGCAACAGACGGCCACAGATGTTGCTGCAGCTCCATTGATTGCCCATTGCCAGAAAATGTTGCAAGCAACAAATCGCAATTCGGTGCCACAGTGGAACTTTTATACCCGCTACTCGTAGAGTAAAAGGGTATATTGTGTTCGTTAATTAAGTATGTGTTAGGTAGAATTATGCGTCCGTCTGTCCGTATATCAGCCTGGTAATCTGCCCCTCAGTGCGTCCGTATGAATATCAAGAAATTAAAGCAAGCGATTTGGGATTTTAGATGTAGTTTCTAGTTATGTCTACGCAGCTCAAGATTATTTCAAAACGTGGCCACTCTAGTTAATAAGCTGTGTGTATTTATTTAGGTGAATATCTATCGAATCATACAAATATGTTTCAAATTAAACTACTATTTTAGAAGTTATTAGCATACAGTCAGCAAACTAAACTCCTTGTTTTAGGAAAAATTACCTACTACCTATTACCATATGGCCTATCACATGCCGATAGTAAATTTTTAGGTCATGTTTAACTAATTTTTATGGCAGGCTCAAATTTAATTTTTCTTAAAATCAAGACAATTTTTTTCTGAGTGTAAATGTAATTTTTTGAAGTTTTTTAGAGCTAGTAGCAGTGACCATGTTCTTCTCTCTCCGCAAAACGATCCACAACATTTCTCAACATAAACTCCATCCACGCTATAGATACACCCATCAAATATAACTCTCAAACGATCCTCACAATCCTATAAAAATTCCTAATTACCTACAAAATGTAAACTAAACAATATGTATTAAAGTAAACCAAAAAATGTATATATGTATAAAATAAGTAGCTTCAAATACCTAAATATATAATACTTAATTACTTTATGAGCTGAAGTCTTCTAGCAGCTAAAGCTCTAACCATTTTTGGTTAGCTCTTAGTTTTAATTTTAAGTTAGCACTATAAATAAACTGGTATGTACGTTAGTCGGGGGACTCGAATATAGCTTTTTAACGTCACCTCGGACTTCTCAGCTAATTCTGGGGATAGGTTGAAGGCTAATTAAAAATGTTGTGTCTTAGAAATATTATAACCAACCATGTCCTCTAGCTAAGCATTAAAGAATATTTTGTTTTGAGAAAAGAAATGCATTGGTGGATCTTTTCTCACCAAATTCATTTGAAAATGTATTAATTTATGGTTCCAAAACAAAAAATAAAACAACACGTAAAACGTTCTTAACAAACAAAACTGTATTTTTATTGAAATATGCTAAATAAACTCAGGAACGAAATTACAACTAATTTTAATTTGACAAATCTAACATCGTATCATGCGTAGACAAAAATTATAAAAACCCTCTAAAAAGTCACCATGCAACGCCTTTAGAAGCTTTAAGCATTTGAATATACAATATATTAATTTTTAGGTTTTCTAAACATTTGATGATGTTACCCTTTGTGCCTTCACTGTACTGACGATTCTGTCCCACTGTGGATCAGGGCGGACTGGTGGGAAAGGAAACGGGATCGTTGGCTTAGCTTCTGATGGCGGCTGCTGTGGGAAGCTGGAAAACTGGGAAAAGATGGAAATAATGAAAATTTGCTCAGGCAAATAAGGCGTAAAAAGTAAGTAAAATAAAGATGCGCATGTTTATTGTTGCTGGCCGTAGTCGTTTTGCGGCCGTTGCCGATTGGGAATGTTGCTTTTATTATTTATTGAGTTGTTATTAGTGCAAACTACGCTTGTTGCAATTGCGCAGCTTGTTTATCTGATTTGGTTGCAAGTTGCAGATCCCAGTTGCAAGTTGCATGTTCAGGTAGCCGCTACATCGCGTACGGATACGGATGCAGATATATATTGGCCGCATGTTGCCAAAGGTGAATGTAGCTGCTGCTGTGCATGTCTTGTGTTGCTGCCGAACACGCTGAGTTATTGGCCCAAAGCCGAGCGGCAACTTAATTAATGCATGCAATCGAATTATCGCCTATCACTTGGCCACAAGGTCAGCGACAATTACGACAAGCACTCATCAAAAAGCAAGCAATTATAGACATAAACATCGTTGATATAAGTTGCATATCAACGAATAAACGGACTAAGTCGTTAAGGATTTTTCCGTAAATTCTAATATATAGATTTAGGCCGCACATACTTTTGGTTTATTTTTAAAAGAGAATCGCTCTGGAAAATGTTGTTATTAAATAAGAGTTTCAAAGGACAGTGCTGAAATATTGTATTACGAACTGTTTCTTTATAATACAATAACCGCTCTTAACGAGGTATGAAAGTATTGATGAACGCACCTTTAACATACTAAGTTCTGATATAAAATTTTACAGCGAAATATGATTATATTATCGTGTAAAGAAATACAAGATTTTCTAAATTTTTCTAGTTCCGACCGCATCAGTAAACAATTTCGCTACAGACAAGACGATATTCAAGACTTTAATTGAAAAATGACTTTAAATTCGAAAACTGTTGTAGCTTTTTAATAGATCATCGGATGCATTTTGGAAATACATTTAGGTAAAGATCAAATTAAATAAGTTAAGTGTTTGTATTTTTACCGCAATTTTTCCAAAACAAACAACATTTAAAAAAACTGAAGAGCATTTCTATACCTTAAGATTTTTAAATTACTAAACAAATAGAAAAATAATTAAACAATAAGTGTATTGTGAGCTATTTAAGCTAATTATGTACGGGCCTTTATTTTTGAAAGAAAAGATTCACCGTTTTCGGTGACATTTTCCTCTGTGCAATCACTTTTTGTCAAAGTCAACTCGAGCAGTATTTGAGGTAGAAAAACCAGCCAATCGACCTGGCATTGGCAGCTCCATATGTCGTGTCCTCCCCCGCATCCCGCTGCTTGCACCATGACTATTTCCAGCTGAAAATTACTTTATAGTGTTGGCGCGCATAAATTGATGTAATCGTTTGTTACCATTTCTGAAACTGAACTGGACTGCCACTCAATTGCCTTTGTCTTTGGTCAAGAGCAGCCACAAAGGCCCCCTCTCTTATCGAGCATTTGCGCATGTGCCTCACACTTACTCGCCTTACTGCTCCTATAGGCGATGAATCGCCCCCTACTTCCCCGGACTGCCGGCATCCGAACTATCTTTGGCATGCGCTTGCGTACGATCCGGCATGGCCACGGGAATTTGTTTTTTCCTTTCTTCTGGTCTTGCTTCAGCTGCTTACTCCACTTCAGTCGCAGTCGATGATTGCCGGCAGGAGTGGAGAAGCATTTAGAAGTGGGTATTGTCAGGACAAAATTGAGTCGAATCCAATAGTATATTTAATATGTTCTATAAATATTAATTTCAGAATTGCTGATAAAATGTTTTTTAGAAAGTAAAGGCAAGCCGAAGTTTATATACCCGTGCAGCCATTTGTCGGTTTTTAAATTACATTTTTGTTCGTTCCTATGGCAGCTATACAACATTTTTAGTCCGATTTAAAAAAATATTAAAAGCAAATTTTTAAAGTAGTAAATTGTCATTATATTTCGGACGATATTTCCGGTTCCGACTTATATACTTCCCGCAATAAACTTAGTTTTATCCAAATAGCTTTAAAGTTTAACGGACGGACGGCCACACAGAAATTGCTAAATCAACTCTTTTATGGATGCTGTTTAAGAATATATATAAACTTTTGACTGGAATTATAACAATCTGTGGAAATTATTAATTGTTTAAAGCCTAAGTAATTATTTAGAAATTAGTATAAGCAATTATAATAATAATTAATTTTATATCAAATTAAAAATAAATTGTAACTACTTAAAAATCCATTGTTTTAGACCAAAATCTTTGAACTTAAATAAGAGGACTTTTTTGAAAGTATTAAACTGTTGAATGTTATTTTAAGAATTACCTTTATCTGTAGGCAGGATTCTATCAATAAATACTGCTTTTGATACAATGGAATATTTAAGTAGGTGTTTCCAAACATTTACGGGACGATGCTTCATTTGGGACTATTAACGCGGCGGTTAGTTGCGAAATCATTGCACAGTTTTGAGTGCTGTTCAATGGGGCATGAATTGGGGAGTAACTGCCGGAGATGTGATTAAAGGGAACGGCAACACCTATTAACATCACTAGCGGCACAAAGGACACTTGAACAGCTGCCCTATCAAGGGAGTCGGTTGCGAACGCAAAAAGAACACCCGCTCCATTGAATCCCCTGTGAAGTTGTCACAACAATGAGGGCGCTAAAATGAGCACGATCTGCCGTTGAGCAACAATATTTATCGAGAAACATTGTCCCTTTGTTGAACGGGTCTGCTGACAATGCTCGAGCGACCCCGACATCGAGGGTTGACTGTGCGGTATGTCATCGCTTGGCAGCCAAACAAATTTATTGATTAATGCTTCTTCGGGTTCGCAACTGAATGACTTCGATCTCGATCATAATAGACCTTCTGTGTTGGCTGGAAGAAAAAATAAACTCATAAATTACCAACAAGAGCGACAATTTTACCCTCTGATTTCGTTTCTGACTTTTGCTGAATGTTGTTTTCAACAATTGGCAATCACCAAACGATTGGCTTCGCTCATTCCCTCTATATAGATAGATTATCGTTCGTTTGCAAACAGTTTGAAAATCGGAACTCATTGCCAACAATATAAAGTTCATTATTTAGCAATAAATTTGTTATGACATGTTTTGCTAGGCGTTGGGCTTTCGATTGGCCATGCTTCTTTATAAGTACGCGATCGCAGTGATCGGTTTAGCTTTTGGCATTTGCCAAATGATCTTTTAAATGGGATACGTTGCTGAAAACCCAAAATTAAAAATGCTACAGTTGAAGGCTAAACTCGGTAGCTTTGCATACATCAAGCTTAATATATCAATTCGCATAGCAGGCCAAATATCGGTTAGCTAATCAATAACTAAAGGTCACAGTACCAACTTTGTGCACTTAGTGAGCTATACTAAGTTACGTGAGAAATGTTATTCTGACTTACGTATCGAATACTTCAATATAAACTGGTAAAAAAATTTGTAAATCCAAACACTCATACTCAATTTAAATATTTTTTGCTTCGATTTATACCTAAATATAGTGGTTTAAATTTATTTTAAATATAAAATAAAACCATATTGTATTAGTCATATTAATTGATTTTAATATCTGAAAATTTCATTTAAAATTAATAAAATAAATACAATTCCATAGTAAAAAATGTATGACTACTGTTACAATTTTGGAAAGTTTAACCTTTTTCAAAGGATATTAAAATTTTTTTAATTTATTTTAAATATAAAGTATAACAATATTTTATTAGTCATTTTGATTGATTTTAATATCTGAAAATAAATTTGAATCAAATAGGAACTATTTTAAATCTTATATTTTCAACACTAATTAAAATATTTTAATATAAAATCATGCAATTTATAATGCATTGTACTTAATATTGTGATTTTATATTTATTTTAAATATAGTACATACAATTTTGAATTCCATAGTAAGAAATTTATGACTACTGCTAAATTTTTTGATAAGGTTAAACTCTTTTCAGAGGATATCAAAATGTTTTCAGATTTAAAGTAATCAATAGCAAAAAAATCAAAACCATTATATCTCGAGAGAACTGATCTGACTTGTTTTGTATATCTAAATTTATATAATTTTAAATTAAGTACAATAAAGAATCGAATTTAAAATCAGGTTCCTCAGAATACGTGGTCCAATGGATATAAATTTTACCCAAACGGAAAAGTTTCGATTATTGCAACTACAACAGCAGTCAAGTGTGAGACATTTATCTCAAAATTAAAGATAAGGGGATTGGCAATGGCAAGTAAATACCTATATCACAACTAAGTAAACTAACGAATACTATATTTATCCCTCTTGAAACAGTTCAATTTGAATGATATCAGATTAACCAATCACCAAAGCAATGTCCATTAAATGGCCCCAAAGCAGGTGTTAAGCTTTCTTCGCCTCCACCATGTGCCACCAATGAAGACAAATGACCAGCTCGGTGGCCATTACTTATCCACACTTTGCGCAGTCGCCATCCGCCGCCCACTGCCCGATCGCGCCATCTCACCAGCTCGCCATCTCGCCATCTCGCCGTCTCACTCTGGCTCAGTGTGTGTGAGATGTGTGGCTCAAGCATCGAGTTTGTCGCCTAAGTCATTTGTTATTTGCTCGATACCGAGTGGTGTTCAGGTGAGTAATTGGCGAGTTGATTTGTTGTGATTTGATTTGATTAGCATGTAGATCATCGTGATCAGCGCGGCCGAACAAAACGGATAAATTGTTTTTCAGCAGGAGCAGGAGCAGCAGCAGTGGCATTGGCAGCATCAAATTAAAGACACATGACTACAATTTTGCGCTCCACGGCAGTTTGTCGCCATTAGCGTCGAGGTGAAATCTCAGCCAGGAGCTGCCCAAGCCGCCGGGAGATCGGCCGGCGAGCGAATCTGATTGCCTGTGACGGCATTAGAAATACAAGCCAAGCGAGATGCCGGCCAGCGAAACAAAAAGAAACGTCGGCCGAGGCATTTGTGTCATTTGTATGCAAGAGTAACAAGCCAGCGAGACGATCGAATGCATTGAGTCCCAACAGATTAGCTGGACGCGGCCCGATGGACCGCCCCAGTGCTTGGACAGCTGGAGATTCATGTGCACAATGAATGGACAGAGCGGCAATCGCAATCGCAGCCGAAGTCGAAGCCAGAGCCAAAGCAAAGGCTATAGCCACAGCCAACTGCCGATCAAATCGATGCCGTGTATCGTGTTCCTCTCCATCCTGAGACGGCACTGCCATCGATTTAATTACAACAAACGCGTCAGCAAATTGCCTGACGCGAACATTTGCACACTTTGAAAGCAAAGCAAACAGTTGAACCATCAGAAAGCTGATCGAAAAACAGCAAAGAAGGCTAAGTCTGAGATTTTCGACTGTGGAATACCTGGTGCTCAATGCAAGGCTGAAGAAACCATTGCCTACTTTATGGTACAGAACTATTGGGTATATGTAGCTGATGGGCGTGACAATATTAATATTTAAAGCAAAGGCGAATTACTCTTCTGTTTAATGCATTTACTGCAACAACTGTTACATAAATCCCAGCGAACCTAACAACTCTACAAAGTACCAGGTATAACAACAGAAAGATCAGCAAAAATAAATGGAATCAAATAAGAATTGCCAGAGCCTCTGGGATGGCCTAGACAGAGGTCCAAAATGTATCCATCCCCAAGCTCGTGTACCTTGGAGCGCCATCGAGTTAACAGCAAGTGGCGGTGCATTTGGCTTTGATCTAAGGCTCAAATCTTTGCTGCCCTCTCTCCCAACCTGGGCCTATCCCCCAACCCCCTTCCCGCATCCGCCACAACCTCCTCCTCCGTCATTGTTGGCTCTTGTTCGGAGTCACTGTGCCGCATTGTGCGATGGTAACTGTGCGGCAGCAGTTGCCTCCGGTCTTGGTCTCGGCCCGATTCTCGTTTGGCCATTAAATGCCTCCGAAGTTCACTTGTGCTCACCGATCGTGATTGCGACTGAGTGATATTGAATGTCTGACGTTGAGGATGCGAATGAGCCGCTGGCGCAGACTGCGAGTGTGCATCTGTGTGCTGGTGAGGTGTGAAAGGTGTTTAGTTGTTGACTAATTGTTGACTTTAAGTTGGGCATACCAAATCGAACGGCAGCGATCGGCAGCAAATCAAATTGTTACTGAAAGCTTAGGCAACAACACGGTTGTTAGATTTTAGCAAATTAAGTTTTATGTTTTTTAGCCTGTTCTGGAAGTAGCCATAAATTGATTTTTTTTTCCATTTACATAGCTCGATAACGTTAGAGGAACTTATTGCTGGACATAACTACGTTTGTGTTTTTGTTTTATTTAAAAAAATTGGAATTCTTGTACCCTGCTCTACACTATTTATCCAGCTTATACTTATCAAAAATATCCCAATATAAACAAGAATAATCTTTGAATCAAAACATTTTTTTTTTTACTTTTTTGGAAATACGTAAAGTATACAGCATTCATAAAAAATTAAATATTACAAAATAAATTTTGCAAATGAGGCGGGCTTTTAAATGTAGATATTGCTAAATTTTATTTTCAATATATTTAAAGCTTAATTTAATGGTACGCGCTTGAACAGTACCATTTATTAATAATAAAAGTCTTTATGAAAGACTCTCATTAAGGTAATTCATTGGTAATGGATTATTAATGACAATAAAATACATGTTTTTAATTTGCAACTTCTGCATTACATTTGCAAATGTTTGTTGAATTTTATGAAGGTTATCAGAGTTTTTTATTTAATAGGCCAGCCTAAGCTTTGGATTATTACCCTAGCAAGTTCTAGCGCCACAAGTTAAAAGTATTTGGTGCACGAAAATGCTTTGCCATAAGCGTCAAAGAAACGTAAATTTATCTTTCAATAATTCAACAGACTGTGACGAATACCAATTATCAAAATCTTGTGAATAAAGACTTGTTTTGATCAATACAGTATTTTATGCTTCGCTGTGAATAAACTACAAACTGTTTACAACTTCTACCAAGTTTTATAGTTATATAAATAATTGTAGCAGAAAATGTTATTAAAAAAGGACAAGAGTAGGATAAAGTATAAAAATTGAGTATTCACAACAAAATTTCAAAATCTCATTCGGATTGCACTTTTACCCATACTTTTGTTCGTATTCAGTTCTTACATCTTTGAACGAAATCTTCCTTATTTTGTTTTGGCATGCACAGCTGATGATCGGCCAGAAAATGTGACCAGAAAATCTTGGATGAAGAAAAATGCCCAAGAGTGTTTAGCCTGGGACAGAGTCTGGGCATGAAACCGAGTCTGCTGAGCGTGCTGCCCCCGTGACACATTGCACATGCTGGGAGCGAGGCACCAGCTCCACCGGCTCCACCAATTCCACCGGCAACCCCCTCCAGAGCCGCCTCGTTGTCAGGTGAGTGAGAATTGTGTCACATAGTCAGGCGCTGACACTCTGCGACTCCAGTCGAGTAGGAGCTGTAGTGCGACTAGCGGTATATTTGCCTGTGCCAAAAGTTTTTCCTGGAAACAATCGCCGGGCAGCAGCATTTCCCTCTGCCGCTGCTACTACTGCGGCCGAGCCGCTGCCTCCGACTCCATTCCACTCCATAAATCTCGCCACACAATGACAAAATATTTGCAAATCGCAAGGCGCGCTTCAGAGGAGCCGCCACTCGATACAAATCTATTTTCGTTCCCCGACTCTGTTCAGTTTCGGTCGGCATTATTATATTGTTTACCTGGGACAGTGGTACCCAGATTGGCAATAGCCCGGTCCTTTTTGGAGGAAATATAGTGATAAATAACTGGAATATAGACTTGGAAAAGGAACTTAACCACGTATTATATGTACTTATCATATAGCCACTGTTTCTCACAAATTTTATTTGCTGATTAGTTACGACTCTTAACTAGACAATACGAAATAGAAAATCTTTTTATATCTTCAGCGTTTATTTTGTATTGATTACTAATAAATTGCTAATGAACCATTGAAAAACTTTCCATTTCTTACAACATTGTTGTTTGCATTAAAAAAACTAATAATGTTGTAACCAAAAAAAAAAACAGCGAAATTACTTAAGATAATGAAGCCTTACAAACTACTATACTTTCATGGCATAACAACTTTAAATATATTAAACATAAAAAGGGATAATTTAACCACTGTCCTAGGTGTCCCCATCTCAGCCCAGTTTGGGAGCCTGGCCAGCATGCGAGAGCGTCTTCTGCTTTATCTTCTCCGGGCTGTTTGCCTTCGCCTTCAACTTGTTATGCGGCCCAAACAATTGTCTATTCTTTTTCAAATGCAACTGCCGCCTGGTAGCAGCCACATGGCCACGAAGCCGGGGCACAGACGACGACTTCGACGACTTCGACGACGTCTCCCCTGGGGGCAGTCGAGGAGTCTCCGGCTGAGATCCGCTTTCCTGCAGCCTTGTGGGACCCCATCCGATCCTCGTCCACTCCTGGGGCTACAGCTCCATGATCTTTTGTTTTGCCTCTCGCTGGGCGCGTTTAACATACAAATTGTTACACTTACAAGGTGAAATTTATTATTGCCCGCGACGGGGCAGCTGAGCCATCTCCATGCGACTCATCTGGGGGCATTATTCACGGTGGGATAATTTGGCCCTCCTTGTTTTCTGCTAGTTTTTACTTAACTTTCAATTAATGCCTAGTCATTTATCCGCTTTGTTTAGATTTGGCCACTTTTTCCTACTTCACAGTTGAGTGGCTTCTGTTGCCGTTGACTTGTCAAGGAGCTTATGGTCCATTCCACCTACTCGGCAATAAATCATGCCTTAATTTATGTCGCCACTCAATAACGAAACCCTGACAACCGAATATGGCGGCACGGTGCCATAATTTCATAGCCAAGTTAACCGTATAAAGAAGCCACGATGAAGATCGCCGAGTGTGCAGTTCACTTCCAAAGCGAATTGCTAGGTGTTCCAGTTCCTAAAGTTCAGTTTACACGCTCAATCGCTCTTTGAATTGTTTGATAAAAACTACTTTACAGAATCATTAGATGTATTTATATTTAGCATTAACCATAAGGTGACCAGGTGATATTTTTCATAAACAAAACCTTTGATTGTTTTAATTTACAAAAGGAGTTAAGAATCTTTTTGTTTTGGTAGTATATAAGTCGGAACGAGCCGGATCGGACGACTATAGCATATAGCTCCCATAGGAACAATCGGAAAAATAAATGAAAAAAAATTATAACTTTGCTGTTTTTTAATTTTTTGTTTAGTTCTTCGACATATAGTAATGGTAAAATATTTCCGATTTACGGTTTAAATTTCATCAAAATCGGACGACTATAGCATATAGCTCCCATAGGAACAATCGGAAAAATAAATGAAAAAAAATTATAACTTTGCTGTTTTTTAATTTTTTGTTTAGTTCTTCGAGATATAGTAATGGTTTAATATTTCAGAATTACGGTTTCAATTTCATCAAAATCGGACGACTATAGCATATAGCTCCCATAGGAACAATCGGAAAAATAAATGAAAAAAATTATAACTTTTCTGTTTTTTAATTTTTTGTTTAGTTCTTCGACATATAGCAATGTTTAATTATTTCAGAATTATGGTATAAATTTTATCAAAATCGGACGTCTATAGCATATAGTTTGATTTTGTTAAGCCTTTATTAAAACAATTTTAAATTACAGATATTAATTCTTTCAGTTTACTTTCGGAACTTAGTACAAATATAAATCCTCATTCCTTCATTCCACTAATACCTACCCAAAAACCAAGTATTATTTTCAAATTGAGTCGCATAATATGTAGGGCTATAGTAGTGCACTAATAAATAAATTGTTAAATAATTTTGTTGGTGGATTTGTGAATGCGTTGGCACGTCTACAAATCTGCAACATTGCGTTTGCCGCCTGCATTTGTCACTGTCGCTGCTTTCAATGAGAAGGTCCTCCGCCCCACCTGCCCCTTGCAACATGCCCCACCTCCTCGTGCACCTCCTCCTCCTCCTGCTGCTGCTGCAAAATGTAACGAAAAAACTTTCGCCTGCAATCCGCATGGGTCCATTTCCATTGTAACTAACTCGTGGAGACGCTGCGGGCAACCCGTCATAGGTTGATACTCCGTTTCCTGCTGCCTTCAACTGCAACGCGTGACTTGGTTTTGGTGTAGCTAAAATATATGAAAACACCTATATGTAACTGCAAATTTGCAGCGTTTTTGTGGTTCAGTTCGCACGTTCAGGGCAGCCAACAATAAATGCCTTTTTAGGCAGCCGTTTAAAGCCAAATGAGTTATGACTGTTGGCACTTTGGCTCGACACATTAGCACCACAAATACGAACGAGAAAACTTTGACGAATGACGGGCAACCTCGTGGAAAACAAGACCCTTTTTAGGCGATCACGATGGGAAAGAAATGTGCTCAGGAAAGGTCAAAGGGAGATGATTGAGTTTATGTTATACATATGTCATTAGTTAATATACTATAAAAAATAATACAAAATAGAATAGATTGTGAGCTCCTTATTTAGAATAAATGTTAGGTATATGATATGATATGAAGAAATGAAGTATTTGGAAAAGATTTACAATTTTGATGGACATGTGCATTCTTCTCACCAGCCAGTTGATCGCCCAACACTCTCTTCATCTACACCAATTTGGGTTGACAAGTTGAGCTCACTGCTCCAGACCTCTGGAGATCCACAGCAATTACTCAGGTGTGCCTGGACACATGTTAGAAGAGCGTCTCAGGCTGGGTATTTGTAATTGCATGTGCATTACGCACTTGTCGCTCTAAGCTGATCCAGCTCTGCCAGGCCTGATTGCCATCACTCCGGGAAAGGAGTCGGCAGGGAGCCGAAGGAGATGCTCCGTAATTAAAATGAAATCAGCATACGGCTTAATTTCGGACTCGGATTTGGATTTGGTTCGGAGTGACTAGCTGCAGACTTGCCCGACTGCTTGTTGTTTGTCTAATGCGTAACATCGTTTGGATTCCCCACCTCACTGCTCCAAATCTGTCCGTTCTCATAAATCCGTCTGGCATTTTGCATGCCACTCATCATCTGCTAACTTGGTAAAGATTAATTTCATTTTTTTCTCTCTCTTATTTCGATTCGTATTTTTAGCGAAGTTGGCATTCAGCTTTGGAGTGAGCTTATCCTCTGGCAGACCGTTAGCCCTGGCTACTCAGCGGATTGTTAAATTTCCCAAAATCTTAATTTAGCTTAATTTATAGCTAATTTTTGCATTTCATTTTGTTTGGAAGAACTCGGACGTATTCGCCTGAATAAACAACATGGCGGATGAGTAATACTTTTTAATATATTTATGTACGTACTTACGTACTGAAATAGTCCAACAATATCTCAATTTAGTTTAAAATACATCAAGATAACGCCAATTAAGGATATCCCAAAACTGTTTAAGTCGAAGACACAGCCTTACAAATTTTACCAACGTCAAAAATACCCACTTTAACTTTCTTTCTTATTTAATTATGTTTAAATAGCCTACTTAAATCATTGAATTGTCCAATACCGACAATTATTTTCTCTTTTTAAACTTCAAAGCTAAAATGTCTCATTGCCTTCAGCTATAACCATCTATTTTGGATCACATCGCGATTAATTATAATCCCTAATGTACGTGCCCTCGCTGGCCAACAATATCGTTATACTCATGTTTGGCCAACAAATTCCTTTTCCAGCTGACAGTTCTTGTAATTGATAACACTAACGGGGGCCTAAACGTGTCATAAAACTGTCGTAAACTGTTGTGCTGATCTAGATTGTCGAATACAGACATCACCTTGAGACGCTAGAGCCAGAGTAATTTACCAAAAACGAAATGAACTTGTTGCCTCTCTGTTCGACGCGATATCTTCCCAGATCCCAGATACGAGCTGGTGGCTGCTCCTGGCTGATCTGCTGGCCACAGCTACTGGGGCTCTGTGGCTCTGTGGCTACTGCTACTGGTAAGGCGATAACCAAAACTAAAAACGATGCCCCAAGGCGCTGGCGGGTCGGGCTGAATCCATTTCAAAAGGCAGGCCGCTCTTGGCCAAGCGGAGGCGACCTGGGTATCATCGATCATCGATCATCTGGCGGGCTCTCGCTAAAAATGGCTTCCAGCTGCGTAGGAAAACACCATCGCATGACCAAATCGCACTGGCGAACTCCTACTTTCTTCTGCACTCTGCTCGAGTTGTGATTGCGGGAATTGCTTCTTTTCAGGCACCAGGCACCAGGCACCAAGCACCAGGCATCTGCTTCTGCTTCTGCTCCTCGAACGAGGATAGTGGCCGATGGCCACTTTTTCTAGCCTCCTCCAGCGGCAGCTGCCTGTCTTGTTTTGGCACATTTATTATTATTATTATTAAATATCAGCGTTGTTTGTCGTTAGCAATTTTTGTTATTTATGAGCTCAAGTTATGCCTTTTGGGTGTTTCGAGAATTTGGGCATGACACACACACTTCGGAGCTGTGTTGCCCCCAAGACGATAGTAGTTAAATAGTGATTATGTCGCAGTGACAAAACCCCATTCTTACACAATTTATTTTTAATTCAGAAGCAAACAAGCATTAGACAAAATCTGGAGTTAAGCAAAAATTTATATTTAAGAACATTTTACTTAAGGGATAAATATTTAAATTAAATTTAATTTATTAGCTTTAATACTAATCTATACTTATAAAAAAGAAAGGAGGCAAACTTCGGCAAGCCGAAGTTCATATAATCATAAATAAATTATTCTTGAAAACATTAAAATTATAATTGACTTGCGTGTATGTTTATATTGAAGCTATGATGTTTTGCAGCTCAATTATTTGATAGCATATATTCGATACCATATGATATCGTTTTCCGATTTTAATAAAATTAAAAGCGTTTTCTGAACTGTCAAATTATTAATTAATCAAAAAAGAATTTAAAAAAAAATTACAAAATAAGAATTTAAAATTAAGAATTATCGCTACTATAGTGTTCATTTTTATAAACATAACTATTGTTACATTAATTATTTTTGAAAAATTTCTGAGATTATAAGATGAGTTTATATTAATAGTACGAAAGTATCAAAATGAAACGTATGCGGTTAAATTTAAGACCGTAGATTCTTAATTATTATTATTATTTTTATTATCAGTATTTATTATTATTATCATTATTTTTAAAAGTCCTGAATTAATACTTATATTTTATATTGTCTGCAATTTATTTCCAATACACAATTATTAAATATTAACTTTCAGTTTTTTGTTAGGTGTAGTCTACATTAAGGTAGCTAAAAGTAGGTATAAGTAGTTAAAGTAATGAAATATTTACAACAAATTTAAAAAAGTAAGTAAAATAGTTTTTATATAAAATGTATAGACTTAAAACACTTTCTAATAGTGAATTTACAAAAATGTAATGATTAAAAAAGTTATAATATAAATTAATATTTAAAACATTTGTATAAATGTTTTTATAAATGTTTACCAAAAGTGGTGTGTTGATAAAACTGCTTTTTAGTTAAAGTAAAATAAAATATTTATTGTTTTCCAACAGTGACTGCCAAATAATTTTGATCATCACTGGCGCCCCAGTACTGAAATATACATACGTATCTACGCATTTGTGTGTCTGAATGTGGAGCCCATCCATACAGCCAATGCCAATTAATGACCAAATTAGTGAGGCACTCATAGACAAACACTTTGCCTATTATGGCACGGGATTTTCTACTGATTTGGTTCGAATTGTGATTTATTTCTGCAGACTGTCTTTGATTTCTTTGTTAGTCCCCGTCGAAACTGGACTCGAACTGAACTCGTCGTCGCCGCTGCGATGCGATGCGATGCACTGCGCTGCACTGCACTGGGGAAAGTCGGTGGGAGAACAAAGTGAAATGCATACTCCGCATATAAGTAGGCAATCAAATCATCGCTGAAACATCAAAGTGCCAAGGCCTTTCATTTCGATTCCAACCGAGCCGAAGGACGCCAAATCGAGCTATCAACCTCGAAGCGCATCTGTGGCACGTAGTAAAAGCCAACTGGCCATAAAAAGGTTCCAGCTATTGCTGTGAAATACGATGCGCAGTCCTCAAATACTAATTAGCTCTGGCACTGGCACTGGTATTGGTATTGTCCCCCCTCTCCAAATCAAACCTGATGTGGTGGCGATGGCTTCTCCACCTGTCCCATAGATACAAAAATATCTGTACCATCCTATGTATATCCGCGTGCACACTGGAGTGGCTTACAAATTGTGGAAACAAATTACTGTCATAAATGTCAGCATTACAAACTGACAACAATCAATACATCAATCTCTGCCCCATGTCAGCTCAAACAAAACACGGGAACAACCACAACAACAATAAATTATGACAGTTTTCAGTGCTGTAAAAAGTGGAATAATATAGAAAAAGTGTCGCTCCTGGACATCCCCATCGTTGCAATTATCAGATAGTCTGTATGTCTTGTTCGATCCTCGACCAACTCAACATCTAACAGCAATGCGAAAATGACAAAAACTCATGCATTTAATGATATCAAAGCCCAGGGAGCCATTCCTCTGAGTCCTCTACAATGAAATCCAAACAAAAAACCGTACAACTAAATGATTGCAAAAATCTAAATTGAATTTCGCCATAAATCGAATCTCTGGCCAACTCTCCGGACTCGCCGACTGCTGCTAATCCAAACATGAAATATGCCGGAATAGTCCAGTCCCGACGCGCGGCAGCTCAACTGTATAAATTCTATGGTAAACGCATAATCTATAAAATGAAAGCAAGAAATGCGAGTTAACTGGGTTTGTTATAAGCGACTGGCGTGATGATCTGCAATATTTTTAAACACAACATTGTTTATGTTAAAGAGGGCTGTAGTATAGGTTATCCCCACATGTTCGTTATTAGGAAACCAATAAGTTTTCATATTTTAATATATATTAGCCATAAAAATATATTTCCAGATGCTGTATTAACATTTATCAAATACATTTATACATATAGATATGATTTACAATATTTAGAAAAATAACTGTTAAAAATAATTAAATCCTTTATAAAAAAGCAAAAATGATATTTATACAGATAACATTTTTTTGTTTGATAAAAATAAACAAATAGATATTGTTAAATTATGTTTTTTAGGCCAATAAAAAAAATCAATTTAAGACACAATTTACATTGAAAATGTCATCTAAAATGATATTATCTAAACACAAACTCGCTTCTTATAAAGCTAATCTGCTATTTATAAGGAATAATATGTCGTCGATAACCTTCACCACCTACCTAACATGCCCTTTCGACACATTTACTTAGAATAGGGCAGAAAAACAAAGTAACATTGGGTGCTGCCTGTAACGGTGCCGTGCCGAGATTATCTAAGAGTTCCAGGAGTCAGGGCGAGGGGACCAGGCCTACACTTGGGGGAAGGGGAGGGGAGCCAGGCAATCAATAACTTAAATTACAAAGTAATTGCACAGGCATTCACAGCACGCTGAAGCAGCTCGCTGCGCTTTCGGCCTGCCACCAACATCAGTAGCAGTTGGATCAACAAGGGGCAGGGGCAGGGGCAGGGGCAGGGGGGCAGGGGAGGGGAACAGTCATCGTCATCGTCATCAGTATCAAATTCAGCATCGGCATTGGCATCGGCATCAGACTCGGATTCAGCATCATCCGCAGCACCTGAGGTTCTCGATTCGCCGCTGGCTGTCGTCACAAATGTTACACTTGATGGTAATGATGATGGACAGATTGGTACCAAAGTCACTCA
The DNA here is from genome assembly GCF_025200985.1 of Drosophila gunungcola. NCBI lineage: Eukaryota > Metazoa > Arthropoda > Insecta > Diptera > Drosophilidae > Drosophila > Drosophila gunungcola. The sequence continues at coordinate 1,112,731 of NW_026453181.1, read as the reverse complement.
AAAAGCGTTGCCGTTGCCAGCTCCGATTCTGATACCCAGACAGCGGATAAAGCCGAGCCCCAGCCTCAGGCTCTGGAGCTGAAGCTGCAGTTGCATCGGAGGCTCTTCTGGCTGAGTTTGAGTCTGAATCTGAGACTGAAACTAAGACTGAGACTGGGGCCAGGCCAATCCGGTAGCCGGTCTGTCAGTAAGTTGAAAATTGTTTTAAAATTGCTGTTACATGTCTGAATGCAAGCAGATTGAATTACAAGCTGGCCGAGCAAATGCTTTCTGATCAACATCACAGTCACTGACTGTGGATAGCGACTGCTACCGACTACCGACTACCGACTTGGGAGTGCAGACTGCGGACGGCGGACTGACGACTGCCGACTGCGACCCAGTCGCTGCTGGAGTCTAAAATTAAATATTGCAGCACCCGATGGTAAAATCAGTCAACGCATACATATATGGTATAATCTAAATTTAAGTGTTGACACATTCGACTCCTGGTTAACTCAAACCGATGTGAGAACTGTTAACAACACTTTGGATTTTGACTTTCTTCGGAAATGGAAAAGGGTTACTGGTGCAAATGTGTTTTGGGAGTTTAAAATTCAAATTTACTGCACAGAAACATTCTTAAACAAGAAGGACTATACTCACTATTAGATGCCAGTTTCTTAGTTAATTTCAAAATAAATATGTCCCCAGAAAATGGGTGGCGCCATCTACCGAAAATTTACATTTATGCTAATAACTTCTTAAATATTAGTTCGATTTGAAAGATTAAAAATAAACTTGCACTCCCAAAATATGTAGCTTTTATAGTTTCAGAGATTTTTACGTTTATATGGACAACCGACAGTCAAACAGACAAGGCTAGATCGACTAGACTATTGATCCAAACTCACATCAAATGATTTAAAGTTTTAAGATCACTGAGTAACATTTCCGGAAAAATAAGTGTTTTTTCACAAGGTCTGATGGTTTTTATGTTTTGTTTAGTTTATATCAGTATAGTATGTAATTGTATCACCTGAAATATTAAATTTCCTTGCTAGCATTGCCACATTAGCATAACTTCTTCTACCATAGAATCAACTTTTCCCTTGCCGAGGTGCAAAGATCCAAAGAAGCCGTCGCAGCATTTCCCTAATGACGGCAGTTTTAGTTTATGTGATTAGACTTGCAGAATGATGCGACACCCGGAGAAAGAGCCAAACTGCATATGGAAATTGCAGCCACCGAGGAGTCATCCCAAATGGAGGAGGGAAAATGGGTTCCAGGAGGTGGATCGGTGCAAAGGAGCGCGTGACACTCGCCGCTCGGGCCGCTTATCTTTTATTTAACATGCTCGCTCTGTATAAATATGGAGGAGCCGCAGTACGCGGCGTCCACGGGACTGGCCCACTCCGTGGAATAGCTTCATTTGCGGCATCCCGGCCGCCGCCACTCGCTGCCATTCCTGCACTTCATTAATTATGCGAACTGCTCTCGAAGCAGATCGGACCACAATTGATGGCCGTGGCATGGGAACGGGTCCGCAGAATGGGGACTGCAGCCGCAGCGTTGCAGACGTCGTTTGCGGCATGATAAAGTTGTAATTTGTTGGCAGTTAAAGGTGTTGCTTATAGTGCAACTAATCGACATCATAAACTAAACTATGCGTGGCTAAACGAGATCGGTTAATGTGTGTCCGCCAAATGATGATGACAATGTGGAATGGACGAATGCCTGCCTCCAATACGAGTTCAATTACACGATCTGGGATGGTTATGGTTGACTGGGTAATAAAATGTGGTATGGGTTTAAGTTATGTAAGGCCTAATTGAAAATTCTTAAGAGGTGATTACTTTCCAATCATTACATTTAAGGCAGTGATTTCCTTTCAATTGTTCCTTTAAATACTTGCAAAATACTTAACTAAAACTGATTTGTATAGTTTGCACATTACTGTTCTTTGAAGTAATTACTCAGGGTAAGAAATCTAACATGTTTACTCTTTGTTAAATATTAAAAGAAAACTTAACAAGCCCGACGATGGAAACAATAGGCTCGCAGAGAAGGCGGTGCCATATTAGAATAGAAATGACAACACTTGTAGGAAATTATTGTACGAAAATTTAAGTGTTAAAACCTAGAACAAACTCATATCTGCACATATTTATTTTTTCAAAATAAATTAGGCTCCCTAATGTAGACAAAAAGTTGTCAAAACGCGCAGGAGAAATAATAAATAATATGTTTTTTTATTAACAGAAAATATAAGGCCAAACTAACCCAAATAAAACACAACAATAACAACACATTGGACCAATACACAAACAACGAAAACTAAATGTGTTATACAAAGTATTTATATTTATTTTATTTTAAGGGCCAAGAGCTATTACGTAATCATAAGCAAATGGCAAAATGTGTAAATGAAGAAAGGACAAAACTATCATATATAATCTATAATAAAATATATAATATCTATAATTATGTGGAATAAAAGCGGTTTCAGTCTTTTCACTTACAACATTTTTTTTAATGTAAAACTACTTAACATTCTCTCAATGAATATTAATACTTTTTCTTAAATATTTTAATGCCCATCAAATGTGCTGGTCTTGGCTTTGAAATTCTATGTCGTATGTAACTGGTTTGTCGATGTCAAGAGAATTAAAATAAAAAAATAAAATATTTTTGTATTTCATATTCCTATGTTTTTGACTTTTATTTAAATTAAGTAACATAGTTCGTATTAAAAAAACAGTCTTAGCAAGAAAAAATAACTCTAAGACAGCCAATATTAAGCCGCTGGCTGAAAAAAAGGTATTATAGGCTTATTTTCCATCATTGTCTTTTAATTGAGTTTGAAACTTGAAAGCAATACTAACTCAAATCACAAAGAATCTCTGTGCTAACTCTAACCATTATAATTTTTCCAGTTTCCATCAATCTTGTTGGCCAGTAATTAAGCCTCTTTTCAGCAGCGACAAAAACTTTCTCTGCTGTTGCCAGGCTGAGAATTCGGCACACAAAAAACGGCAATAGTTGAGGATTCGGATTCGGATTCGCTAAGCCTAATTCTGGTTACCGTCTGGTCAAGGGGTCGGGGTCGTTGGCGTCTATATACAATATTTCTTAAATTAAATTATCAAAAAGAATTTCACTAGTTGGCATGCCGAGCCCAGGCTCCCGCTATGCCACGCCCCCCCCAGCCGCCCCTCTCCCCATATGCCTGGCGGAAAGAAAAGCCAAAACGAGCAAAAGAAATTCCGAAAATTTTCCCACACTTCTTGAAGGAGGCGCACGCACACACACACAAGGCAGCAACTGGCAAAAAGAGAGAGAGCGAGGCGCATGCGCAGCGCAGCCACTCATATTTGTTTATGGCTGTAGAAGAAGCCCGGCAGAAGAGGCAGAAGCAGAAGAAGAAGCAGAGAAGCAGGGCACTTGCCGCATGAAGCACATGTTGCATTTGCCTCCGCTGCCGTTTTGTTGTTGATGAGCTGCATTATATGGCTGGCATGCATATACGAGCCGGCAACTGGAATGGCCGGTGGAGGACCGGGGGCGCGGGGGCTGCGGAGGTGGGACCGGGGGGCAGAAGTCGGACAACGACTCACGGGAGAGATGACGACGTTGCCATCGACATGGACAGCGCCGGAGACGCGGGCACAGACAGAGACACTGGCTTAGACAGCGAGGCCGCGGCGAATGACGGCACTGGGCAAAAACTCTACCACAAGGATCCGCACCTTACTTACTAACTAATGCGAAGGTCTCATCAATTTAATTCGATAAAGTTTTCCCTAAGTGAACCAAATTTCACACAAAAATATTTAGTCAAAAAAAAAAATGAGAAGAAAATAACTCTTAGTTTTCAGATAAATCCAATTAACTCGCTAGACTCCGCCACCAAAACAAATTGTGAAAGCGATAAAATTTCTATTAATAAAATAATAAAAATCTTTATCAGAAGAGTGGATCAATTTACATGTTTAAATCCAATGCATTTAAATAAAATTAGATAAATAATAGTAATATTTTTTATGTTATTAATTATACAAGTTTTAAAATAAAAAAATGAAACTTTATAAAAAAAAACGCAAAAATATAGGTTAAGGCTAGGAAAAAATTAGATCTAAATTTAATGCTATTTCTCGAAATAAAAACTTTTTACACAGCTTTGCTTGTAAAAATATTCGCTAGTAATTTTTTCAGGGCTTCAGACGAACTTATGGTATAAATATGGATTAAAAGAGCTATTTAAATTATAAAAATGTTATATGATATGAATATGTTATGAATGGTATATGTTATAAATGTTATGAATTTCATTCAGAAGTTTGCAACGTAATTAGGGGGACATATTTGACCCCTATAAAGTAAATGTATTCTTGATCAGCATCACTAGGAGAGTAGATCTAGCCATGTTCGTCTGTCCGTCCGTTAAACTAGTCTCTGAGTTTAAGGCTTTGCCAAAAGTTGTCTTTCTGTCGTAGGTAGTATATAGGTCGGAACAAGACGGATCGGACGCATACAGCACATAGCTCTTATAGGAACAATCGGAAAAACAAATTTAAAATATTATAACCTTGCTGTTTTTTCATTATTATTTCTTTTGTTCTTTGAGATTTAGTATTAGTTTAACATTTCAGAACTATGATTTAAATTTCATTAAAATCGGACGACTATAGCATACAGCTATGTGATTGCATGTGAACAATCGGAGTATTACAAAAAATAAATGAACAAAAAAAAATTAATTCTCTATTTTTTAATTTTTTGAGTCAAATTAAAGGTTTAAAATTTCAGAATAATTGAGCTAAAAATCGTAATAGCTTTAATGTTTTTAAACAAACACGCTTGCATATATGTAAATTAAAATTTATATGTTTAAAGAATATTTAATTTTGGCAATAGCTGCAACGGTATATAAACATCGCTTGCCGAAAGTTTGCTTCCTTTCTTAGTTTTTTTTTTTAATTTTAATTTTTGGTGGCATACTTTTTTCGAGTGTAGAGGCTGTTTAGACCGGGGCCAACTGAGCAGTGCATGGGGCATCGGGCATCGGACATGGGCATCGGGTATCCACTTGTTGCCTGGTTGCCGCTATTTACCTTTTGGTTCTGCTTGTTGTCTTTTGTCTCGTCGGGTTTTCACTTTAGCGGTTCTTCCTTGGCTTTTCCTCTCATATTTGAGTTGCTATTTTATCTTTGCGCATTGACACCAAATTCTATTTTGCACGTGAACGCCCTTAGCTTTTGGTAGTATTTTTTCTGTAGTTGGTTGTCGAGCAGGAAAAACTCATGGGAATGGGAATGACTGAGCAATGTGAATGTAGTATGTAGGTTATATAGGAATGTAGTAGTCATTTTTAACTACCAAGATTTATAAAAAAAATATAAGAAGAAGTAAGAAACTTAATATCCACAATAATGAAAAAAATCGGTGACATCGTGAACAGACCAACAGAACATGGGCTTAGCGTACACCACATCGATCCCTGTTGAACTTTTCTCTCACCTTTCTCGATAGATCAAACGGGATGAAAGTTGGTCGGGCGGAAAAGTGATGGTTTATCCGAAGAAAGTCACTAATTCTATCGATCAGCTCCGATTATCGCCGCGCCATATTTGGCCGACGAAATCCTATGGCGATGGATGTTTGCGTGACGGGAATACGATATTGCGAAATGGCTCGAAACTGTTTAACTCTTGCTTTCTATACCATTCCTCGGGAGCCCCCTTAACCCCCAATAACCCATCCATCTGGCGACAAACAGCTGCCCCAATGTTGTTGTTGGCTTTTGGTTTACCGCACGACAAATTGCTTTGCTTTTGGCATCTCTAAAGCAGCCCCAGCCTCAGGATACGCCATATATGGCCAGAAGCCGTAGACACTTTGCGTGGCCGTGTATTGGTGCATGTCTGCACTAAACAAATTGTTAAATTTATTACCTCTCGTAAAGAATGGTCCCAGTTACAGTCAGAGAAGCAGAGCAGCAGACCAACAAAGCAGCAAGCAATTCTGCCGTAATGCACTCAACTTGCGAGTTGCTGGAGTGCTGGGAAACCCAACTCAACACCCATTTACCAATTACTACTTACCATTTAACATATACCATCGGCAACCAAATGGAAAGCTCTGACGGCAGCCCTCTGACCAACTTTAAACCCACCAACCTGGCCATATTCGCCTTGATCTGGCTATGACAGCCTTGGCATTTCGGCATTTAATTAATTAGCGAACGTGAACTACCCAAGTTAGAAATGATCGGCCTCTCATTGGCGCCGTTGTCAATCACTCAATCAATCGATCAATCAGCGCAAATCAGCGGCATTCCTGCGACTTGCTTTCGTAGCATGCGGAGTGAAAAATTACTCCAAGATGGAAAAACACAAAGAGGGGAAAAGCGTTTCGAATATGCAGGATAGAATGCCTAATGACCGTAATATGGTACTGCTTTTCCTATTGGAAACTAAGTTAAACATTCAGGATATAAATACTGGAAAGTAGGTATCAAAACCTTTTAAGAAGTTTATCGGCAAACACATATTTCAATTTCATTTATTAATATACTAACGCTACAAGTACAGACCTATTTTAATTGCGTTAGTCACAATGGGTTTTAAACAAGTTTAAAATGATAATTTGAGGGAATAACTAAATATTAACAAATATAAGAAATATAGAAAAATATAAAAAATTATAGTTTTAATAAGAGTCTACAATTCTACAAAGTTTGACAAGAAATTTACTTTGATTTAAGTTGCAACAATCCTTAGGCTCGCAGAAATTCTTTTACTCTAGAAATTAACCGGGGCGTGCTTTTATCTTATACTCAGAAATCCGAACGTCCGCAACGAAGAACAAAGGAATATCTAGCTCGATAGCTTACATTCAAATTTACTCTAAAAGTAATGAAAATAATTAAATATAAAAAACAAATTAAGTAAGCTTGAGCTCTCGGCTCCCAATTCGGAAATCCTCTAAAGAACCAAAATCCTATTCTCCTTGGGGTACCACAAATTGTCATTCCGCTAAAATCATAAACAAAGTAAGCCATAAAAAGCATATTCCCCCTTACTTTACCGCCCACAAATAGAAACATTTATGTCCCTGTGGAAATGACAGAAAGCCCCCTCCGCAGATAGCCGAAGAAAATGTAACAAATTTCGCTGTGCTCCTCATAAAATTCCATTTTATCCAGATCTCGGAGGCACAAACAATTGCCGAGGATCGAGCGGCTAGAGGGATCCCAAGCAAATTAGGAGGCTAATGAAGAATTTACATTGTTTGCCAAAACGAATTATTATTAAGCATGCGCAGGCCAGAGGTTTGGGATTGGGATTGGGATTGGGATGTGGATGTGGATCTCTGCGGTCAACGAGCGGCAGCGACCAATTATATCGCCGAGCTTTGATCTTGCGACTGGTTCTAGGAGCGATCCGTGGGCTCTAGCCTCTAGCCTTCGTGGCCCAGACTATTAAGCATACCGAAAGAAAGTTGGAAAATGTGAAGCAATTGTTTCTGGCATTTCGGTTGCACTTTGTTCTCGAGCCGACAAATCTACACACACCGACACCAAAAAGGGGAGAGGCCGCGTCCTCGGCCTCTAATTCCCACCGCGAACTGTCGTGGCAAGTTCACCGAATATTTGGATGGTCGCGAAGATTACGCATTGCGAATAAATCAAATGAAGCGTGTGCTATGCCCAAAGGAAAGTTCCCCCAATTTCAGACGCATTCAATTAATGTCAGTCGTAAAACGTGCAGAAAGAGGCAAACCGAAAAGAAAACCAAGTCAAGTCAACACCCAAAAGATTTATAGGGCAAACAGTTTTTTTTTTGTTTCGCCTCTCGCAGAATGCTCCGAAATCCATTTAAGTGTGGCTCGCTGGGGCCAAGCCCCGAATCTCGTCGTTCCACATGTGTGGAGAGGTGTCTGGGCCCCAGTTGGACCCTGCACCCAGATCCAGGCCTTAACTTTAAGCACTGAGGCCCCGAAAACGCTCCAATTTGTCACTTTAGCTTAGGCCTGAGCGGGCGAGATGCAAAAGCCTGGGCGATACCCTTCCAAAAGGGTTAATATCCAACTAGTAAATAACAAGAATCTAAAAATATTTAGACTTTAAAACAAAGTAGGGATCAATTAAAATATTATAATTGTTGTACAATTTTTTCTTCAGATTGAAATCAAAAATTGTCTATAAACGGAACGAATTTGGAAAACAATATTATTATTTTTAATTTTAGATTGTTTCAACTAACAATAGTTTTAAAAACTTCTCCCGTTGAATTGACCTTCCTTGTTATCTTTAAGTGAGCTTTTAATAGCAATTCTTGCTATCTTGGATATATTTTAAGACGATAGTAAAGCTGTTCTTAAGTGAAACTTATAAGTAAATAATTTAAACAAACCTTCGTCATTTTTTTAAAATTTGTCATAACGTTTAATATAATACTTTATAATTTTTTGCATACAATATGTAGAAAGTAGATGTAGAGTATCTAACAGGCGTTTAGGTCGGAATGTCGCCTTGTTAGCCGGAAAGATGAACGAAAGAGGGCCAGGCAGATCGCCCAATTGTTATTAGTATCTTTTTGAGCCAAGCCGCCGACTCGGGCGAAAACTGAAGCACGCGCTCTTAACAAATTAGGCTGCGAATTTATGCGAGTCGCTGCGAAAAGGGAAATGTGCGCCCGATGACATCACAGGCCAAAAATGTGGCCCAAAAGGCGCGGCTCCAAATGGAGTGCAAAGCAGATGAGCGATGGAATGCAGCCGGCAGATGGATGAAAGAAAATCTAGATCGAAATCCGCATCGCAGCGACACACACTTGGGAGCCTTTCGTTTGGACATGCCTTCATCAGCGAACCGGTGGCCAAAAAAAGGATGTTAAGTGTATCCGTATCCCATGACAGGACGCAAACTAGTTCCCGCTTGAGCAGAACAAATTACTTGAGAGATCTGCACCGGGAGTTATGCAAATTCATCGCCGTGTGATTTATGCGACCCGGGAATGTCTTGGGAGACGAGGCCTGGCCCTGCATAAAGTGAAGCAAATGAAATTAGCGTCCGGCTATTGTCCTTAGCGATTCCGACTCCTTCTTCCCGCGCGTCGACACCTTTATGAAGTGTCAAAGTCAAGAGCCAGGAGCGAGTTCATTAATTTGACATGATCCGTGATCCTGAAACGCTCAAGAGCTAAATTCATACGGGACAGGGACACTCACTCCGATCCGAATTCGCATTCAATGCTCAGTGTTTATACACATAATTGTTGCATAATAAACTCATTAATCAACGCTGCTTGGCTGCTTCTCTGTGGCAGATGAAACAGTCCTGTTTTGCAGGGGATGCTAATGCGTCTGACATTGCTAATGGTTCAAGATGATGTTTTGATGCATTCCGTGTTACTCTGAACCCTAAGAACTAGTTTAAAAATCAAAGCATCTGCCTTCATTTCATAGCCCTTTGAAGTGCTTTAAATATGGAAGGTATTTAAATTTCTGAACTTGAGTGAAAAGAAAAAAAAATTAATCGGATATGGGTAAGTTCTTTAATTTATTACGATGATTTATTGAGTTGTTTAATCGGATATGGATTTGTTCTTAATTCTTATGTTTTTTTGGTACACATCAGTCTTAGAAAGAAAACATAAAAAAATCTTTTTAATGATTTCAAATCTTATCTTACTTCATAATTTATAAGATGGTTTAAAAGATTTCATTATGTTTAATATTACCGATTTTTATTAGTAATAAATATTTTCCCAGATCATTACTTTTAAATCTAGTACGTAGTAAGTCCAAATATTTTATACTCAAATTAAATATTCTTCGCTTTAAATTAGAAAATATTAAAAGGTTTCATAATTTTGCATTTGACTTTTTTCGGAATTCATTTAAATATCTGAAAAATTTATTCACCATTAAAACCATATTTAAAGTAAAGCAAATGAATTTAAATCAAATATGAACTATTTTTTTGAATATAATGTTTGTACATTAATTTAAATATTTAAAGACTAAATCATGTAATTTTAAATACAACATTTTGAATTCAATAGTAATTATTTTTAATATGCATACATATATAAATAAATAAATTCTTAAGCTTCAGTCTTTTCGTTCTATTTATACTTTTAAAATCAAAATTATTATTTATAGAAAAGACAAAAATTGTCTATTAAAACAGTAATATGCAAACTTTTACCAATTTTTGGTAATAACATTTATAAAAACATATAGATCTTCTTTATTGCCTTATATCGGCAATAACATTGACAGCGACTTTGGGGTCGGGTAGGAAGAAGAAGAAGAGGAATGACTGCAAGTTACAGCTACAACAACAGACAGTGGCAAAAATATGTCCATGTTCCGTATTCCTCACTCCCTCCCTCTTTCTCCCTCGCCGATCGCCTGTCCAGCAGCTATCTCTATCTGACTTCATGCAATGCAATTCTAAAAACTGAATTATTCATGGCGATTGTACGACAATCAATTGAAATTGAAATAAAATGCTGCCTGCCAGTTGTTGCTGATGTTGTTGTTGCTATTGCCAATGTTGTTGCGTCTACGCGCGTTGTTGCTGGAGAGTTTGCTACCGCCTTTGACATGTGCGCAGATCGATTTTGTAGATTTTGTTGGCTCTGTTTGGCCTGCGTTTGCTCAATTGAAATTGTGATTTAAAGTATCTGTATCTGGATCGATTTGGCATCGATCGTATGTCGCCAAATGTCTTCAATTCTGTGGCATGACGGCTTCAAGTCTGCTGACTCGGGGAGATTTGTCGCCTATTTTGTTTGTGCCTTGCTGTGATTTCTTCGTATTTTCGTTTTTTTTTTTGGCCATGGACAATTTGTATTTGGCCATGTTAGTGCACAAAACAGACCTGTTTAAGTGTTTGGCAATCTCGGTTTGGCTTGATTGAAATTTTCTCTAAAACGTTTCGGTGCGGCATGGTAGCGAAGAGGGTGCAAGCTGTAGACTTTGATCCGTAGGATAGTCACAATGTCGCAGGATATAATTATACTCTTCCTGGTACTCTATAATTTAAGTGGCAGTAACATTGGCCTTTCCCTCAAAAGTTAAGCTGCTTTTTGCATTTTACAACATAATAATGCCCAATATTAGCTTTTAATTGCTTTAGGGAAAGTTTTAGTAGTCCTGACTGCTAATAAATTACAAATTTTTAATACAAATAAAGTTCCTTCAAATCTATTTCCAAACCCTTTAAAAGAAATAAATAAAAATCAACAAGAATTCCCCAGGAAACTATTTCTATCTAATTTCATGATTTAGAAAAAATGAGGAACCTTATAGGAAAAACTGATTAATATAAAACACTTTTTCTTAATTCATATAACGTTTCCTTAGCATCATGTTACGTTAGCTTTTAAAATATGTTTATCTTAATTAGATTAAGTAGCTTTAATAGCAATATAATAAACAAATTTATTAGGTTGATTTTGTTATAAAAAAAGTTTTCTGATTCAGTGCCTTAGTAAACTAAAAGATAAATATGGTCGTTTTATTAAATTGTGTTTTAAATTTTTTATGAAATTAAAATCATATTTTTTCTTCTACAAAAGTTCTGCCTTGCCAAAGTAAATTTTTGTTTACTTATATATTTTTAACACGTTGTTTAAGTTGTAAAAAAAACAATTTAAGTAGAAAACTTTAAATTTAGACATTTTTTTAACATTTGCAAAAGTTTTACGTCAATCTGACGGGAATTGATTTAAATATTTTCCGAATGAACAAAGAAACAACATCTTAATTGTATAGTGTTTACGAGTGATTAAATTATATATATATACAGGTTCCTTAAAAAAACAATCTTTTTACTTTTAAATAAGATTAAGTTCCTTGCTCTCTACAACACTTCAAGTGGCCACAATTTGAGGCAGATTGCGCTCTAATAAATATGAGCAGCCATCAAAGCTAATGCCCCAACTCATCACCGGGAGATGAGCACGCGAACAGGCGAGATATGCGCCCGTTGCCAAGGCCCAAACTTAATTAAAAATTTGGACTGAGCAGAGGGAAGATGGGAGATTTGCCCACGAGCAGAAGAAATGTTAATATGACGACAAAAATTGCAGCGCAGCAGCTCCAGGAGCCGCATCACCAGTCGCCGGATTATGACGACAACTATGCTGACAGGCAGAGCCGGAGTAAACTACTGCAAGAAACTAGCCAGATTCAGCTGCAGAGGTAGTCCAACTTGGAGTCTCCGTTCCAGTTCATGGCTAAATGCTTTTGGCTGTGATAAATTACACGTCGTTTTAGAGTGTTGCGCTTCCTTGTTACTCCGTCAAGTGGTGTTGACACGGCCGCAGCGAATGCAGAGTATTAAACGATCTCCACCGTGCTAGACTTTTCTCCGTCCAGTGGTGTTATTAAAATGAAATCATCATCATCACCAAGTGACAGAAGCTGAGAGCTTGAGTTGGAGATAGAGATAGAGACAGAGACAAAGACTAGCCAAATGCCCGAGGATCACTTGAGTGGGCACCTGAGTGCACGGAGGCAGTCATCAGATCATGCTTATGACAAGAGAATTCAATTAGACATATGGAAACGCGTTGATTGTTCCACTGGCAATTGCAGCTGGTGGAAATCCAATTTAAACAAGGAAATACGTTTGGTTATGGTTCTGGGCTTTGTAATGTAATGTACGGTGTACGGTGTTAAGTTGGTTAAATAATTTCGATAGTCATAATTAATATTGCTCAGTTCTTAAGGAAAACTTGATTAAAAATAATTTTTATTATATTAACATTAGTAGTAGAAATGTTTGTGACATGGTCTTGAACATTTAATGCTTTCTTTTTGTTAGATACTTTATTTTAAAAAGTCTCTTTCATCTTTATCTCTAACTTTCAGAAAAAGATTCACATTTAAAATCATTCAATAACATACGAGTTATACAAAAGACTCAGGCAACAAACTTGTTTTCACCATTTTCTAGGCAAGCTACAAATTCCCCCGATGTTTTGTTGGTTTCTCCCAATGTTTATTTACACTGATCGCCGGGCATTAAGTGCCCACCTCTTTGCCACATTAGTCGTCCAATACGAGTTCAAATTGATGCACATGCACAATGAAAACAAAGCAGAGCCAGCACTCTCGCAGCCAATACACTCAAATGATAACAGTACCGTGTGTAAAGTCAAATGGGGGTAAAAAAAACAACAACCAACAGCCAACCGCATTGAGACAATATTCAATGAAAACGAACGAAACGTTTTAAGATCGTGCCGGTGCCAACAGCCAACCACAGTTCAGCACCAGCACCAAGAAGAAGCCCAGCGGTAACATTTCAGAGAGCGGAGAGGTTCGAGCCTTAAGCTGAACTGAAAACCGGCAGCGAACATGTTCGAAGGAAAGTCGGTAACAGTGTACACTTAGAGAAAAATTGGAACTCCTTCGGAACAACATTTCACGCCGAAATCATTATCCTTTCAAACATATTTTATGAATGTTAGCATGCCTTTGTCGGAAACGGAATTTGATTTAATTTAATTCTTAGCTTTTACTACTAATTTAATTATACACCTTTACATTACTATTTAACCTTTTTTTATTTAATTTACTTCAATTAGGAAATCTAAATAACGAAAGGATATCGCAGTTTGATTTATCGTTCAAAACGTTTGAATTGATTTGAAAATACAATAGTAATGAATAAGTAGCAGCTCGTATCATTAGGATAATTTTCTTATTGGAAGCTTAAAGCAATTTTTTTGATTTCTAATTTTAACTAGAATTTTGCTTAAGACTATAATTATCAATATTTTGCCATCCTTTTACTTCTAAACATTTTTTTAAATACAAGTTTTAGATGATGTTTTAACATATCTACGCTTATTGTAATTCCCAAAGTCTAATAGACAGACAAAATCTTTAAATTATTTTTTAAGCTAAAAGAAAACTTCCTAGCACACTTGTTTAGATAATTTTTGTTTTTAAGTCATATTGACAAGGTAAAGTTAAATCAAGTTAAGTTGAAAATTTGGTTGGTTTACTGTACAGTTCAGTTAACAGATCATACCAACATAACAGGGCAGCAATGCCGGCAGCATTAAGGTGCGCAGCAGTTGCCGCAGCAGCTGTTCGCCAAACAGGATTTCCTGCGGCAGCGGCGGCCGATTAACAGTTAAGTTCGCCTTGCCCTGCCACTGTTGCAAACGCACACAAACACAATCTTAAGACGCGTGCGCTTTGTTGTCGTTTGGTTGCTGCTGCTGTTGGTGCTGCTGCTGTTGATGTTGCTGCTGCTGTTGGTGCTGCTGCTGTTGGTGCTGCTGCTGTTGGTGTTGCTTGCTGCTGCTGCAGATGTTGCTGCTGGGATGAGATGATCTTTGAGGCCAGGGCCAAACCTGGCAGTCCGAGTCTGTTTGGCGCTCAGAACGACGGCGACGATTTAGTCTCGGATGGACGCTACGCTGCCAAGCACCGTCAGTCAGGCTTACGCTGCTCTCCCGCTCTCGCATCGCAATCGCAATCGCATTATATCCGACTGATCGCGAAGTTCTTCGACATTATGTGCGCCACGTGATTGCTACAATCTCTCGAAAGCCGTCGCTGTATTATCCCCGATCTTTCGGAATTAAGGAGTGGCATGTGAAGAATACATCTGATGTGATCAGTTGATAGTCATGCAGTGAAGCCAGTGTGTGAAGTTAAAAGAAAATACTAAAGATACTTAAAAGTAACATAATAATAAAAAACAAATACAAGATAGTGCATTTTTTTTTAGTTTACTATTTATGAAGTTTTGGAATTTTACATTCTGGAAAAGGTAAGATTATTGCCATTAATATTGATTCAATATATTTGAAATTAGTTTAGTTAAGTTTGAGCTCTAAAAAGTCACATTTGTGCAATGAAATTGTCATGCTAAATTCATAAAATCCACACTGAAATAAATAAATAGTCAAGAAGAAACATTTACATAAATAAAACATATAATTCAATTACAAGCATTTTGCATAATTTGCATAAATTCAATATAACAAAGGCGTTGAGACGACATCAGATGTTGTCAGATTAAATTGTTAAACTAAAAATAGTAATAATGTTTGTAAGTAGATAAAAGTATTGAATACAAAACAAGATATGGACATAAAAAAAAGCTTTCGGTAAATACAAAATTAGTTAAATTTATACTGAACAATTCAAAACTTTGATATAAAAATGTATTATTTAATTAAAAAAACATCGAAAAATTAAAAAAATAAACAAACACAAATATCAAGTGTTCAAAAGAATTATATGTATGCAAAGAAAATTAGAGAGTTTACTTTGTGATCAAGACTCAACCCTAACTCCCAAGAGTTCATACCTACTTAACAATAAGGACGGCCAAGGATAACCAGATAAAGTGTAATAGTGAAGATAAAAGAAGCTCATTGACATGCTCATTAATAATGTTATTGCCTTTTGTGCGATAAGTGTCAAGAAATTACTACAAAGGGGCAGAGAATGGACCAAGTTGAATGATATTCAAACATTTAATTGTCCAACTGCTGTCGGCAATCAAGCAGAAAAGGGCCAGAGGCAGCGATTCGACTGGATCGTGGATCCTCGATCGCGGAGGATGGAGATGGAGATGGAGGACCGAGGATCGCGGAAGCAGACAATTCAAACTAGAGCGTGTGACTGCTGAGTGGATTTGCATACTGCGAATGTCCGTCTCCAGTGGCTGGCAGGGCTAATAATAAAGCATATTACCGGCAATTGTCTGCCGAGTTCGGAGGAGATTCGGGTCGAAGAAGGGTTTGGATTGCAGATTGTGTCAATGCTCCGGGGTTCACCGGGCTGTGTGCTTGATTCTTGTTCTATTTTGTAGCCGCTTCAAAATATTTGAGACAATCGTGGTTTGCTTGTTTGAACACCTTTTCTCCCTCTGTTGCCTTTATCTGATTTGGCATTGTCCATCATTTTGTTTGCTTTTAAGGACACATTTTTTTGGACCCTTGTTTATTATTCTTATTGAGAAAAATCCTACTATTTTTTCCAATTTTTTTAGGTCTGTCAACAGCAACTTGATGAGCTTGTTGAGAATGTAGCTACGACCAACTGATCTGGTTCTTATTGTCTAAGCCGCTCTGAACTTGTCCCCCATCGAGTTCATCTTCAGTTAAACTCGGACTGGCATACAACATTTTGTAGATTTTCAGAGATTAGATCTGAACAATCATCCACTTGGCTTACGATTAAAAAGTATTTTCTGTAGCAGTTTAGGTTTCTAATTAATTGTCTGTTTCAGCTCAATGTGTAACATTAATCTCGACTTAATCGATAAGCTTGTCAGCCAAGATTGTTCCTATGCAGTGATCTGTTCGGTTCGATATACACTCAGAAATGAACAATGGGGACTCTGGTTTTAAATTTGAAAGGAAACGGCACAGGAGAGTCAAATTTTTTGAATTTGCACTACTCTCTGCTATTCATTGTCTTTCCACAATCGAACCAAATAAATGGCAAGATAACATTCACCTTGTGTAGGGGCTCGGCTTGAGGACTTTTAATTAGCTCGTGGCATGGGAATTATGTCCTCCTTCATGACTTCTGTTCAATAAAATAAAGGGGTAACTGAAGATGCGTCCGGCTACTTGGAATAGTGGCCTTGGTCGCTGTCGTGATAATGAGATGCCGCCTCCGGATACAAATCTGCGACTTTATTGCACAAGCGTGCCGTCGAATTGCATTTTCTTTTGGTTTCTCAATAAGGATCGAAATGATTTGGGACTTTTTGTCTATCGCAGGAGATCGGGCGAGATATGCTAAAATCTAGAGTCAGATTGGCAAGCAGAGTAAATTTAATAAACACCTCTAATCTAATCGAGTTAGGATAACCAGTAAAATGTATTGTATGCATATTTATGACTGATCCGGAAGACCAAAATAATTTTCTTAAACCTGAGTCGAAAATGAATATATTTAAAAAGAAATAGGATAAACTTTAACAAAATATTTTGCAGAAAACTTATTTATTGATAGTTTTTGGTTGAGATAAGTTTTATAGAAAATTGTGAAGTCACAAGTATTTAAATTCAATCCCTTGTTGTCAAAGAAAGAATTTTTATTGACAGTCATTAAATCTAAAATTTATTTTGAAAATTTTGCTTACAACTGCCGAAATATCACAAAGTTATTGATCTAAAAGCTCAGATCGACTGGCGATGCTGAAGAGAATATACTTGCCTTGTAGGACTTGCAAACATTTAATTGAATGTGTACAATATAGCCAAGGTTTAATAAATATAATTTTTGGATAACTGCCCCTATCTCAAGGCGAACTTATCTTTAAGACCATTTGATTTATTGACCTCTTTGGTCTACTGTTACTATGCTATTATCATCTTGAACTTTCAAAGCACTGTTTCACGCGTTGTTTATTCTAAAAACTCCCCCATTCAGCTGTATTTATTGGTGGCTGCCTGCAGTCCAGATTATCAGTGCAGTGGCATCATGAGCTTCGGTTCTGGGTCTTTGAAACTCAGAGACTTTTGTCAGCGATGGAAGGTCTCCTCGGGCTGCAGGTCTCTTGATGATTTTCCTGCTTTCTGGAAAAGCGCACCGCTGTGCCGAAAATTGTCACGGATTCGCGGTCGCTGGCTCGCTCGCTGTGAAGGTGCAAATTTAATGTTTGCCAATTTAGCAACGCTCTGCTGTCACCTTTGGTGTCCATTAGCGAGCGTTTATATGCAAAGTGCCGGGCATTGGCAGGCCAGCGTCGGATGTGGCAGCCGGCGGGGATCGGATGGGGCTAACCATTATCACAGAAGCAGCATCACGTTGTGGCTCCACCACCTGCTGGGCGCATTTCGCGGAGCAGCTCCCTGCCACTAGCCGCCCTGGCCGGACAATTTCCAGATACGGACACCTCTGTGGAGCACTTAACCTGGCTTTCATGGGAGGGAGTCAAGGCGCTCTCGTAGCTCCGGTTCTGAAGAGTGAGATCAAGAAATCACACATTTAAAAAAATAATATGCTACGCTGGCAATACAGCAATTCATTACAGCTTTTGAACAGCACATTTCATGCCAAAAAAAATACTTGATTTTGGAAGTTTCGTTGTGGAATCAAAAAATGTACTTACCGAAAAAAAGGCCTTCGAAAAATCTATGAAGAGCGATGAAAATATATTTATAATGACTTATGTCTTGCCATTCAAATAATCACTTTTGTAGTGCCATGCAGTTACTTATTTTTGTGTTTTTAATTGGGTTTATAATAACAAAGGATAAAATAAAAAAATTACCCCTTTCGTGCATTTTTTCCACGCCTATTTAAAAATTAGAAAAAAAGGAGCTTACAAATAACAAAATAATAAGTTTACAATAAAAAAATAAAGATACTTTAGAAAAAAGTAAGCACCCTTTTCTTTATTTAAGCAACTTTATACTAAATTCTTGGAGTACTTTTAGGAGTATCTTCAGAAAAAAGGAAAGAAAGAACATTTGAAGGTATAGTTTGTCTAGCAAATAAACATCAGACAGGATTAAAATATCAGTATAAATTCCATATTAAATAATATATCTATACCGAAGAGTCCATGGCCTAATTTTTAAACTACATAAGTTTTATATTGACACTTTGGTGGTATTAATTTAATACGCATGTTCTTGAAAAATTGTTTATACACAATAGTTTAAAATTAATGTAAAAAAAGTTTAATTTCAATGACATTTTTTTGGATAAATCGCCTCTGTTAGTCATCTTGATCAAGAATATAGTTACTTTGTGGAGTCGAAAAGTGAATTTCTTTAAGCTTTTTACCTGCAAAATACATTTATTTATTGTTACCCTAGAAATTATGGATAATTTTTTTAAAAATGTGTGTAATGTGTAAATTGTAAACAACTCTTATTGCTGAAAATATATATAAAATGAAATGTGCTAAAATATTAAAATATATAACAACCTATAATAATAAAGGAGAAAACAAACGACCAAAAGTTCAACAATGAAAAACACTTACCATATATTTAAACTTATTTAAGCAAACATTAATCGAGTTGAGGAGTTATATCATATTTTCTATAACTGTATTACTAAGTTATAGAAAATAAGATATAAAACATTAATATATGACTTTTTTATTTACTTAAAGCAAATATATACAAAGTATGTTCTTATTCCAAGGTTACATTTTTTGATCTTACAAAATGAACAAGAATTTTTTCCCATACGCCCGTGCTCTAACAAATGTGACAACGAAGACCCCAATGCCATACATTATGAGCACACAAATGTATCTGAGAATTTATTTTATATATCCATGACAAAATAGATCCCTCCCTCAGATTCTTCATGCTCGTTAAATAGTTGACGCAAGATTTTCGTAAATATTTTATTTGTTCCCCGCTGTATAATTATTCGCTTGACCTTAGGCTTTTTGGGCAGGCAAAACAAGTCACTATCAGTATAGTACATGGCATTAGATGTGTGAACGTAAAGTGTGGCTTTGCCCGGGGAAAGGGAAAGAGAGGGATTCTCGACGTGAAAGAGAGGGTAGGATGAGCTGCAGGGTCTTCTGACATTGCCGCGACCGAAACTTTGATGGTGCAAGCCCAAACCGGTCGCTGCATACCTCAATTTCTATCCACGACCTGTAGCGAAATAAAAAAAACGAAATTCCAAAAAAAAAAAGAATAAAAATAAAGAGAAACGCAGTGGGTCATCGGTTATGCATGTTGTTGTTTTTGCCGCTGCAGTTCTTCTTCTTCTGCTTTTTGGCGTGGCTTTCGTGGTTGTTGTTGTTGTTGTTGTTGTTGTTGTTGTTGTTGTTGTTGTTGTTGTTGTTGTTGTTGTTGTTGTTGTTGTTGTGGCCATGGCCTCGTCTTGATCACAGCTGAGCCAAGAGGCAATGTGTTGGCTCGCCAGCAAAAACACAGCGAAGAGGAAAAATAATCTGTGAAAAAAGGCATCATCAATAACAAGGACAATCGTGAAGAGGTCGCCAGAGTTGGATTTTTTCAATTAGGCTTTCAGCAAAATGTTGTAGGCGCATAGCTACGGAAAAGGAGTTCTGAAAGAGGAGCCACAAAAAGAAATATTGCTATAATGATAAAAGTGAAATTCAATTAAATAAATTTTTGAAAGCGCTCAGAAATATCAATTACTAGAGGATACAAGTTTAGTTTTAACATTTACATATTTGCAACTCTTACAGACTAGCGCATTAACTTATAAGTTCCAAACTTGTAGCGTGAGGATGAAATTTTATAATAAAATACAAATACAAACACAAGCCTGCAGAAAATATTCCTTTCAATTTTGTAAAGCAAATAATTATCAAGATAATAAAACCTAGGATATGTATTGGCTTTCACATTTTATTCAATTTATTTATATATGTATGTACTTAGCCCCTACAATTCCAAAGCTCATTCGTCAGTGAAAAATCCATAATAAATATTATAAGCTTTCATCAGACCCTATATACCTCCTAAAAATTTTAAACAATTTAAATAATTTTAATGGAATAATTAAAGACTTCTTTATTTTTGCAGATGAACCAGCTGTGCAAAGTGTGCGGCGAGCCGGCGGCTGGTTTTCATTTCGGGGCATTTACATGTGAGGGCTGCAAGGTGAGTTCTTCTTTAATGCCCATAGAGCAACCCAAATCGATATTTTATAGAATTTAATACCGACAATTGTGAGAAACTCGAGAGATTCAATTTCGCACATTCCGTGGACAAAACGTGCAAAAAGTGATCTCGATTTTGGCTTTTACTTTTACCACAAAGCAAAATCGAAAACAATATTACTGTAATTAAAATTCAATTCGGTAGATTAATCGATTTTTAATTGACTATAAGTAGATACGTGTGCGCAGCGGGCACAATACAAGGCTCACCTTCAAATAGCATGGGAAAAAGTCTGCGAAATTCAGAGCAGTCCGTAGGGCGAGGGGTGAGGGTCCATAAATAGAGCTAGGTAAGCTCCAAGGCGAGCACAATTGTAAACTGCAGTCAATCAAATAAAAATTACATGCATATTAGATGAGTCAGCGCATTCGGAAAACAAAAGTCGCAGACACCCATCAAACACCACTCAAAGTTGAACTTCAAAATCAACTGGGGCAAGCTCTCCAACATGAGTTGGCACGGCTTCAAAACAAAAGGGAACCAGCTGTTATAAAGTAAATGGATCAAAAAGAGTAGAGTTTTTCCTTTCTTAACAACTGATGCTGTCTTACAAGTAGTTGGCCAAATCATAAACGCACACTTTGTAATTGAAGCAAGTTCAATAGGTGGGGCAAGACACTGACAGGTGCAAATAAGCGATAATGAAAATCGTACTGTGCAAAGGTGTTAAGTGGTTTATCTGATACGATTTGCTTCAGTTTCAGACGTAATTGGGTACTTTGTACATTTTTTTGATTAGACTTCGTAAAGGGTGTGAGTACCTCGGACCCAAAAAATTGGGAGGACGCTGATTTTGATTCAAAACTATTGAAGCACGAATACATTTATTTGAGGCTTTGGAAGCATAAATAGTATACAAAGAAAACGCAGTTATAAATTTAAATGCGAGGACCCGACAAACTAGCTAACCCTGAAGCTCCGAAAGCATAAATTAATTCTTAAAAAAATACATGATCAAAAATGTTAAAACCTTAATGTTCCATCTTTAAGAAAAATATTTAAAATTTCTGTTTGGTCGAGCTAAAGCATCCTTATATCATAAATATAAAGTTATGAAAAGAGCTACTTCTAGTAAAGTAATCTATAAGCGGAACTGAAGAAAAATAGAGAAACGTAATTTATTCTATTAGAAAAAATATGTAGCATTTTTTAGCGCCATTTTCTGAATCAGGGAGTCCAACTGCACCTGAAAGTCAAGTCTTGATCTCTGGAGGATTTTGTAGATTTTAATTTGTAAATCACTATATCAACTAATACACTAGCAGGAGCCTTGCTGTCTTTATTTATAGGTTTTGTTTATTTTGGTCATATAGAATATGTGAAATACTGGATATATTTTAATACAAATATTTTTACTTTGAAATAAATATTTTCCGTACTAATTTAAGCCAGGGTGTTTTCTTTAAACCAAGGTGTGTTACACTTTTATTTTTTTTTAGGTATGAAAAAATGTAGACTTAAAACTACAAAAATATTGAAATTACCTTGTTTAGTTAATTTTAAGAACAATTTTGTTTTGTTTAATTTTTGTTATTTAATTTCACTATGCCGGTTTTCACTGGGTGTAAAGTTTTTACCGGTAGCTGGTTTTGTAAGCACAATATTTAGTAAGGTACTACACATTAAGCCCACAGTGGTTTTGAAAATAACCGTTAATTAGTAACATCTTTTTAGTTAGATCACAATCAAAGATATTAAAAATTGTTTATTTTTTAATACATAAATTTCTCTCTCCTTTTAGTCCTTTTTCGGTCGTACCTACAACAACATTGCGGCGATAGCAGGATGCAAGCACAATGGCGACTGCGTGATCAACAAGAAGAACCGCACGGCCTGCAAGGCGTGCCGCCTGCGCAAGTGCCTCCTGGTGGGGATGTCCAAGAGTGGTTCCCGCTACGGTCGCCGGTCCAACTGGTTCAAGATCCACTGCCTGTTGCAGGAGCAGCAGACGACGACGGGCGTCGGAGGCGGTGGCTCGGCAGGAGGTGGGTCTGGTGGCGGAGTGAGCACCGCGAGTCTGGAGCAGCTGGCGCGCCTGCAGCAGGCGAGTAACCAGGCACGCCAAACCTACCAGGACAAGACCAATCCCTGCATTAAGTCGGCCACCGCAACATCGCCCAGGATCGAGGGAGCGGCCGTGGGCACAGGAGTGGGAGGCGCCGCTTCACCCTCGTTTATGCAGGCGGCCAAGTTCCACCACCACCATCACCATCACCACCAGCGGCAGTTGAAGCTCGAGTCTCGCCTCAGCAACACGCCCAGTGACTCCGGAGCATCCTCTGCCGGGGATCCCAATGAAGATGGGGCCACCAGCGTGCTCAGCGGGCAGATCCCCACACCGTCGTCCACCAACGCCAGTGCCCAACCGAAGTTGGATCTGCGGCATCCCAACTTTGCGGCGACTTCGGAGCCGGATGCGGACTTGCAGCGGCAGCGCCACCAGGAACTGCTCGAGATCTTCCGCAGCCACTCGGAGCCGCTGTACAGCTCCTTTGCCCCATTCAGCCACCTGCCACCAGTCCTGCTCGCCGCCGGAGTTCCGCAACTGCCCATTTTCAAGGATCAGTTCAAGGCGGAGCGGCTGTTTCCCACGGCCAGCAGTCCGGAGCTGGAGGAGCCCATCGATCTGTCTTTCAGATCGCGAGCGGATCCCGCCAGTCCGCTGGCCCACACCTCGAATAGCCCCAGTTTAAGTGAGCCTCCCGCCGCGAGTCACTGTTTGGGTGAATCCCCGACCTTCGCGCGAAAGTCCACGCCCCTCGATCTCACCCTGGTGAGGTCACAAACACTAACAGGCTGAGGTCATCTCGTGATTGCCAGAGAATTCGTTCGAGTGCCAAAACAATTTCGAGTACTTTAGGCTTAGGTTGCACAAAGTATTTTGGTTTTGGGGAAAAGTCGATCAGTTTCGAGGGAATGCTTTTGGGAACCCATACATAAACACAAGACTTTTTACAAAAAAAAAAAACAAAATTGTAACTCTAACCAACAACTAGTAACGAAGAACCTTAAAAGCTATTCGACTTTTTACATACAAACCATACTTTAAGATGTAAGAAGAAATTGTAAATGTTGGTGCCAGTGAAATTATGTACAAATATCCATATTAATATGTATTACCTTAGCTCAATGAAAGTAGAAAATTTAAAAATAGGTTTAATTACTATATATATAATATAATAACTAGCGAAATTTACACATGATTGTAATTGGATATGCGATGTAAATTTAATTACATTTTTTATTGTTTTTTAATTTATGTTTAAAAATTTGTAATGATAAATATAAGAATTCTTAATTTAAAGCGTTGTTTTCGTATTGACCTTTTGTTTGTTTTATTATTTATAAATAATTTATTGCACTAGACACTTAAGAAATTATAAAATGTAAAAAAAGAGATGAAATAAAAGTTTGAAAAATTGGAGTACATTAAGTAAATAGTATTTTTAATTTTATAGTATTTTGCTCACATTTTGAATCTTCCAATCTATACATTTAAAATCTCTATATTTTCCCCTCTGGAGGCTGACGTAAAAAGCTTGATTCCATTGACACATGACCAAACTTTTGCCTGACCATCTACAGCAGAAATTTGTTCAGGTTACAAGTACATATCAAGAGTTATATATGTATTTTCGATTCAACTGTCACGGCATCTGTGTTTACGTGTATATCCATCAAGCGGGGACCAGAAAATCCTGGCCAGTCAATGCGTTATTCATTACATAACAGTGCTGGCTGACATATTTCCAAATGCCAGGCTACCTAGATGTTGACTATATAAATGTAATTATGACAGGCCAAGACAGATGACACAAGTTTATATCCGCTCATTGGAGCAGCAAAGACGTAGACGTGAAATACAAGCCAAACCAAAACAAATGACTTAGGCAACGAACGCGAAATGAAGTCGATCAACAAATTGTCTGAGTAAATTTTTATATCTGGCTAAATTGGCTTATTAAGTAAAGTGAGTAAGTTTTCATTTGAAATATTTTATTTAAATATGCTACGCACTAAGGTGACTAATGCACTAAGAAGCTAATGTAGGTACTTGCATTTTTATTACGTTGCTAACTCAAGGTTTTCTTTTGTTGTGTTTGGCATATTGATTATTAACCAGCCAACCTCATATGCATATGCATATGCATATCTGCTGCTGTCTACTCATCTTCGTTGATTTATACACCTTAAACACTTCATTCCACCTTCGCTTGGCCATCACTCACACTCCCAGGTGTGCATATGTATATACGAAGACATAACTCTCTTGATTGGCTGTGAAACGCTCGAATGGCAATTCACACGTCTACTCGATGGGTCTGTGTCTATGTCTGTCGGTGTGTTTGGGGTGTTCGGGAGAGTATCTTTGGGAACACGCCCCCCGAGAGCGGCCAGACAAAGTGAGATACAAAGCTGAATAATTGCACGACACACGCACAATTAGCCGCGCAAACAGAAGCTGCTAAGCACAAATAATGCTCAGAGCGAAGTAAATACAGCGAGGATCGGGGATCGCGGATCGGAATCGGGGAAATCGGGTGAATCGCGTGCTCAATATGCTTTCAAATGCATTTATGCACGGTGATGGGGAATGGGGGGGCGCAGGTTAACAAGTGGCCGCTGGTGTAGATGCTTGTTGCAGATACTCTTGCGATGAGTTTTATTGGTGTCGTCGATAGAGATTTACCGATCGGGGGTAAAGTCCCAGGCAGAAGGGATAAAGATAAAGTTGACTAATACCCCTAAAAGCCACAGACCACCCAACTTATGTAATACAATACATGCTCCAATAATAATCATAACATTTTGTGACGATTTACGACGGCTGAACTTGAAGCATTCAATAAAATGAGAAAAATAAATAAATCTACGGCACAGGGAGAAAATGAAATCAGTTTACAACCCGATACAGACACAGCGGGCGAGCATTTACAAACAATGAAATTCAATGCAATAATTCAAGATTCAATTGAATTTTAAGTACGCCCAGAGCCGAGCTTCCTTTTGTATCCGTAACTAGAAACTGACGATAAGCTAAGGCCAACCGTCTGTCAGTCAGTCAGTCAGTCAGTCCCGCCGACGGCAATCCATCTCATATCTGTCCGTCTGTCTCTGTGGCATTTTGCCTGTGTGTCGCGCACGCGCATAAACTTTTCAGTCCCGAGATTAAACAATCGAAGGCGTCGTCTCGCTGAACCAGTTAGCTTCCTAAGAGGGAATTGGCCCCAAAACTCAGTCATTTTTTGATATAGGTAAAACGTGAACAGTAGGTTAACTGTGGCAGCACTTTTCCAGGCTTACTAGTCAAAAACATAGGTGCAATTATAGGGCTTAAATGTAGGGCTCACAGTAAATTTGTATCCGATATTGTAGAAACTGTCCATCGGAAGATATTTTTGTGTATCCATAAAAAAACTTATGTTAGGAAATAACAAAGACTTGTAAAAAATGCGTCTGCTTATAACTTCGCTCATGCATTATTTACAGCTAAAGCTACTTACATACTTCCATAGGTCGAATTTCTGAAAAACTTAAAAATACGAGCAAGGTTTAATGGATCCTTTAACTCAAAGAAAAGGAACGGCATAGAAGAGTGCTCGATTATTAGATACCCGTTACTCCGGTTATCAATTTTAAAATTTAAAAAAAATATGGCTTAGGAAAACAGTTGTGTCTAATGTGACTCTGCAGGGTGACATGACAGACTTTGCGATTTATGGGCGTTAGAGTAAGAGTTTCGTGGCCCAATTTTAAAATAAACTTGTCGTGCGAAGGCTTATCCGGAGTCTACAATAGCTTTTATAGTTTCCGAAATCTCAGGCAGAAGGACATGCTTAGATCGACTTATAATGTATATAAGTTCTAGGATCGGAAACGCTCCATTCTACCTGTCACTTACTTTATCGTGAATACAATATACCTTTTAGTCTACGAGTAATCGCCATTGATTTTAAATAAAGTCTCCATCCATTTTACCTCGCTACTCAGATCGATGAAAATAATATTAATAAATTGTATCTGGCGCTGCCAGATATTTGAGGTGTACTCTCAGCGAAAGTTCGTCAGGCCCTGTTGAAAAGAATAAAAAGCTTTGGCAGTTGGAGTTAGCAGAGCAAAGAGTTTTTTGTTTACCGATCCATTTTTATGTCTCTTTTGTTAAAAGGGTCCCAGAAAAAAGCTGCAATAATTTTTAAAAATTAAAATTAATAATTTAACAATAGTTAATATTGCACCAGCATCATATTTCGATAAAAGTTTCGAGCTGAGGTGTTGAACTTAAGGGGCCGCAAATGGCTCTTATAAGTTGAAAAAATCATATGCTAATAAGTAGTCTACGTTAAAAAAATTGTGTAGCGGAACATTTTTTGCTTTTGTAGCGGAAAAAATTTTTATTCGTCGAACTCGTCAACTGAAAAGGTGATCTTTTTATTAAAAGCTTTCTTATAGCTTTAAAAAGAAAAAACTCATAAAATTCAGAAAAATTAATGAAATCTTGATTTGAATCGATATTGTGGTTGATATAATTGAATGTTTAAAGATAGTTTTATTTAAATGTTGGCCGCGACTTCACCTTAAATGCTTCATCCACTTAGTCCAGTTTTGGACTTTTCAACTTTTTTTCCGGTATTGATCATTCACGGTCTAATAGCTTTAACTGTAAAAATTAGGGCTGCCAATAAGAGAGTTGCTAAAAAATCACCCTTTAGTTGTGTAAAAACCTTTATTTAAAAATCATTTTATTGTTTTCGTATATTCTTTTATTTTATTGTATATAATTTTTTAATTTTATTTATATTATATAAGGGCCTAGTAACACTTGGGTTGCTTCATAGCATCATTGCGTCTGTGGCTGGATGCATTTTTTCTACAAAGGTTTTGTATAGGCAGATAGAGATGCGAAAAAAGTGCGTCAAAGTGGATTTTGGGTTTTTGGATTTTTACCGATGATTACTCGATGTTTAAGCCTAGTACTCAGATCGACGAAAACAGTTTGCAGCCTAATAGCCTGATTCCATTACCGCATTAGTGGACTTTTTAAATGTGCCTGATTCTATTGGCGCATTGGCATTTAGCTAATGCTACTCCGACATGTGAGTGGCACGAGCAGCTGATCTAGGTTGATTTAAATAAATGCGCATTAGGCTAAATGCGTTTTAATGCGCCAATGGAATAAGGCTATTACTTTTGAAAATTCAAATCAAAAATAAATGAATTCAAAATCATGAATATTAGCAAGTTACGGATATATTTAATGCGCAGCAGGACAACCATAATGCGTCCGAGGCATTTGCCAACTTGGGCAACAAGAAAGGAAAGCTGATTGAAATAAATGAATTCAAAATCATGAATATTAGCAAGTTTACGGATATATTTAATGCGCAGCAGGACAACCATAATGCGTCCGAGGCATTTGCCAACTTGGGCAACAAGAAAGGAAAGCTGATGGTATTTTTGATGGGTTTGAAATGGAGACTACCAAAGTTTCTAAAATAGGATCCAGCAGTAATGCATTGTGGTACAGCAGAATTTTCAGTGTGCGCTCTTGTTTTCAGTCATTTTTATACAAAATAGATTTTATATTCGAAAGCAATCCAAAATTGCGCCAACCTGACATATAGAAAACAACTGTTGTAGTGGTGGAACGGTATTTTCCGTTGTTTTTTCTAAAAACGTTCGTGGCGAATGGTTTTTAATCGCATTTAATAGTCGCATTTATTTTAAATGCGGCATTTAACCTTATGGGATTCCCTGTGTAAATAAATGCGCATTAGGCTAAATGCGTTTTAATGCGCCAATGGAATCAGGCTATTAAATGCGACATTTTGGCCGTCAAAATAGCATTATGGATGACCTGCTGAGCACTAAAGATATCCGTAAACTCGCTCATATATATGATTTGTAATTCATTTCGTTTTGATTTGCGCCAATTTAAGAGTGAACAAACCCAAATCAATTGTTCGTGTCACTCACATGTCGGAGTAGCATTAGCTAAATGCTAATGCGCCATTGGAATCAGCCTATTATCCGCATTTATCGATTACAAGCCGATATAAGGTCCACGAATTCCCCTGCTATTTGGTTCGAAAAATATTCAGAAATTTCTCTTTGGTATTTTTTTGTGTCCTCCGCACGGTCTCACCATGCCGGCTTTGTGAGCAGTCCAGTTTCGTTTTCTTCATAACTCGCCAAATAATATGCAAAATGTATCCCGTGAGCTCGCAAAAGAGGTCCTGGACGTTCGCCAACGAGGGTCAGTTGGTGGCCTTTCGGGTGGAGCAGAACAACAAGTACATCGAGGACCATGAGGCAGAGGCGCAGGGCCGCGACCTTGAGGAGCATTTCCTCACTCCACCCGAGGAGCGCCTGTTGCTGAAGCAGTACGAGATTTACCTGTTCGACTTCTGCCGTCGCTTCGATCCACCGATGCCCAAATGCGTGGTCGGCACGGCTTTCAACTACTTCAAACGATTCTACTTGAACAACACACCGATGGACTACCACCCCAAGGAGATTCTGTAAGAATGCTCTTCAATTAAAGATGTTTTTCGGTCTTCAGTGTTATGGATTTTGTTTAAATTGGTTTGCATTTAATGTTGTCGGTAACGTCAGATTAATAGCTTTATTCACCACACAATAGCCTACTATTTAACAGTATATAATTCCAATTGCAAAGGTATAAAACGTTTACAAAGCTGAAATATTTTCAGCCTAAATGTGGAATATTTCATAATTTAAGATCCAAAAAACTGAAAATCCAAACATGTTTAGTTATGTTTTGAGATTGATATCAATGAAAAATGTCTTTTCAGAGCCACGTGTGTGTTTGTTGCCTGCAAAGTGGAGGAGTTCAACGTTTCCATTAACCAATTCGTCAACAACATCAAAGGCGATAGGAATAAAGCTACAGATATAGTCCTATCCAACGAGTTACTTCTAATTGGTCAGCTCAACTACTACCTCACCATACACAATCCATTTAGGCCCATAGAGGGGTTCCTAATAGATATAAAAGTGAGTTTTTAGAGTTGGCCTTGAAAGTCATATCCTATAATTTTTGCTGTTTTTAGACCCGCAGCAATATGCAAAACCCAGAGCGGCTACGACCACATATTGATAGCTTCATTGATTCCACTTTCTACACGGATGCCTGTCTTCTACACACGCCCTCGCAGATTGCACTGGCTGCTGTTCTTCACGCTGCCAGCAGAGAACAAGAGAATCTCGACAGCTATGTTACGGATCTTCTATTTGTTTCCGCCAGGGATAAGTTGCCCGGACTCATAGATGCCGTCAGAAGTAAGCTGATCTGCTAAGATAGCGGACCGTATAAAACTTTTTTATATTTTTTCTGACAGAAATACGAATTATGGTGAAGCAGTATCAACAGCCTGATCGGGATAAGGTTAAAGCCATCGAGAAAAAGCTCGATAGGTGCCGCAATCAGGCAAATAATCCGGATAGCGATCTGTGAGATAAATTATACGTTTCATAGTTAATGTTTCTAATAACATTTATATTTCTAAATAGCTATAAGGAACGCTTACGACGATTGTACACCGATGAGGATGATATACCCGCCGACGATGCATCATTCCATATAGCTGATGTAAGCTCGGATACATCTGCCATGAACATAAGTCAGTAGTTTTTAAAAATATTTATTATGATTGTTTTTCAGTGAATTTTTTTAAAATTAAAATATTTAAAAATATTAAAATCTTGAACCTGCCTTGTTTTGATTTAATATAATAACTTTAAAGCATTATAAAAATAACTACGAAGTTTTAATAAACATTATTTGGCTTAATCCTTTAACCTTAAGGTCAGTACTAACAGGATACTCATATGTCAGCCTTAGGATACAGTTATAATAAAACCATACAACTATGATAAAAGATATCAAAACCGATCAAGTGATTTTTTAACTTGAAAAAGTGTATAAAAAAGATTAAAAATTAAACAAACTGACAATAACAACGAACAGCTGTTTTAAATGTAGTGTGGCAACGCTCGAGCTAACGTCCAATGGAATGGCAAGGGATTTCCAAAAATATTGTTGGAATATTTTGCTTGCAGTCAACGGTCACTCTGCCTCATAAAGAAAACAACAAAAACGGAATTAAACAAGTTAAGAGGAAAAACATTATGCAGGATATGATCCCCTCGCTGGACGTCCTCTTCCTTGGACTACCAGGACACTATTCTGTAGCGCTAATCACTTTGCTCCTCTGTGTTTTAATTGCTCTCTATTTCGCCAACTTCTTCAAGGACAAAACAGTGGGTGTTTCCCAAAATAATAGCGTTTCCTAGAATACTTTTACTATTCCCTTGCAGGAACTGGAGGATGAAGGACTGGGAGCTGACGAGCCACGCGATGAGGAGGATTCCGAGCCAAGGACACCTCAGGGGGAGGAAACCGACGACGATGAGGCTTACGAGGAGAACTCCACTGAAAGCGATGTTGAGTTCGTCGAGGAACAGCAGCACGGCCGAAACTACAACCACCTGATGGGCCAGTTCAAGGCCAAGAGGCTGCAGCACAAGATGGAAAAGACCTTGACTCCCAGCCAGATTGAGGAGGAGCGCCGAATAGAGCGAGAGCAGCTGGCGGCCATTTTCGACCTCCTGCGCAAACAGGAGGCGGAACTAAACCTCCAGGATCGCATCAGCGACCAGGATCTCAAGCAGCAGGTTCGGCTCTACCGCTGAAGTGGAGGGAAACAAAAGCTCAGCTTACCTGAAAGCAGAAACTAGTGTGATCTATAAGTTAAATGTTCAAATGTCCCAGTTTTGCTGTTACCATATGCCGCTCACTTATAGTAAGGCCATCCTTAAAAAAACTAGTTTTAGGAGTTCATTTCTTAAATGGTTAACTTCATTTAAAAGTTAAAACCAATTCCTTAAGTCCTCTATGTATTTTTAATTTAAGTTAACTACGTATTTATTTATATATTGTAGTAAGTGAGCGTTATATGATTTTTCTTACCTTAAAGTGAAGTTTATATCAGCTTGAAAACACAAAAATGTATATTTTTCAATTTTACAAGCGTTTTCACTTTAAACTAAGATCTAAAAAAACAGCCTATATGTATATAGCTATAGCAAAACTAAAGTATTTTCGTATAATTAGTTGCCAAATCAGTTGGTTAGTTTTAAATTGTACTTACATAGTTTTAGTTTAATTAAAAAAAGAACTTGTTGAATAAAGAATTTGAAATGCTATATAATCCGGGCTCTGTCTGCAATAAATTGCATTGCTGAACATAATTGCCAAAAGCTGAGTTATTAAATATTTCAAAGAGGTTCTGAAAAACTTTGAGCTTAATTGAGCTCGGTTTTTCGATTGACTCTCTGACGAAACCCGGATCTAAATTTGTGAGATAAGTTGATTCAAGTGATTTAAATTGTTAATTATTTTAATTTTTAAAACTAAAGTATAGTTATAGGTTGGGATTTTTTAGAAACATACTAATTTATTCCAAGACTCTAGAGGCCACCACTGGACTCACGCTGTTTAAGCAACAGTTGCATTATATTATATTATATTTAAGCATTGTTACCGAAAGAAGATAACTACAAAACTGTAAGGGTTTTGATTACTACATGGTTTTAAGACCCTGTTAAAAATGATAAGGAACAGAAAACATCGGCTATCAACCCACCTTTGGTTGAGCCTGAAATGACGTGTCAGTTTCAAAATTATTAGTACTAAAATGGTTTTAAATTCACGTGGAGCAGATATTTTGTTGCAGTTCTAAATACGTTCGGTTTGGTTTGGTTGATTGTTAAACGTGTCGTTGTGGCGCCAATGCATGTTGACTATCGTTTATCGATACACCACGTACACGGCAACCGTGTGTGTCCACACACAAATCCGTTGACCAACACTGACTGCAGCAGAACACGGCAGACGGCAAAAACAACAACAACAACATCGTGTTCCTGTGTGTGTGTCCGTGTGAGATTGGAAGACAATGGCTGCAGCTGCGGATCTGGTTGTTCCTACCCTTGCCAGTGAGTATAGTCGCGACTTAATCCTGACCAAAAGACCTCCAAAATGTGTGGGAGTCTGTGGGGCATCAAAGGCATCCACTTTTTTTGCGCGCGGCAAAGGGAGAAGCCCCGAACGTGCGACCTCGTGTTTCCACCTGCTAATCGAGGCCGAATCTTGAATCTCATTCACAGTTCGCTCTAGCGTGGCCGTGGAATTGTGGTCCTCGGCGGGCTCCAAGCAGCCCTACGAGCACAAGCCCCATCTGCCCCGCGAGGAGACGAAGAGCTCGCGCTCGATCTGCTTCAGCTCCGACGGCCGGTACTTCGCCTTCTCCAACGGCCAGGAGGTCAAGGTGCTGCAGGCAAGCCAGGACAGCGCCGCCAGCTGGCCGGTCAAGTGCGTCCTGCCCAGGCCCAAGGCCTTCTACCTCCAGTTCTCGCCACGTGGCAGTTACCTGTGCACCTGGGAGCACTATGCCATCACAAAGGACCGACCGGAGGGCTCGCCCAATCTGCTCGTCTACGAGGTGGCCACCGGCGCCGAGGTGTTCGCCATCGTTCAGAAGAACCAGACCGACTGGCAGCCCTCCTGGTCGGCGGACGAGTCCATCTTCGCCCTGGTCGTCGGAGGCGAGGCTCTCTTCTATGACCTCGGCGAGGGAACCGACAAGGGGTTCGCCACCACGTCGCGCAAGATCGGTGGCAGTCGCGGCGGAATGCTGTCGCTGGGCCCCGGCAACTGTCCGCCCTTCCTGGCCTTCTACACGCCGGGCGCCAAGGGGGCGCCCTCCATGTGCAAGCTGTACAAGTACCCGGCACTTGGCCAGAACCAGACCGTCGCCTGCAAGAGCTTCTTCCAAGCGGACCGCGTCGAGATGCTGTGGAACAAGCGCGGCAGCGGACTGCTGCTCCTGACCAGCACGGAGGTGGACAAGAGCGGCGCCTCCTACTACGGCAACCAGGCGGTGCACTTCATGGCCACCAAGGGCGACACGTGCTCCGTGCCCCTCTCCAAGGAGGGTCCGGTGCACTGCGTCAAGTGGAGTCCCAAGGCAACTGAGTTTGTGGTCGTCTACGGGTTCATGCCCTCCAAGGCGGCCCTCTACAACCTCAAGTGCGATGTGGTCTTCGACTTTGGCGAGGGTCCGCGCAACTGCGCCTACTTCAATCCGTTCGGCAATCTCATTGTGCTCGCCGGCTTCGGCAACCTGCCCGGTGCCGTCGAGGTGTGGGATGTGTCCAAACGCGAGAGGCTGGCGAACCTCAAGTGCGCCGACACCACGGTCTTTGAGTGGCATCCCAACGGGGAGTGGTTCGTCACGGCCACCACGGCGCCCAGGCTCCGCATCAGCAATGGGTAAGTGGATCTCAAGTAATCGTCTTTATAACGCTAACGAAATAAAAACCTCCTGCAGGTTCAAGGTGTACCACTACTCGGGAGCCCTGCTGCACGAGACCATGTGGCCGCAGGGCCAGGAGCTGCTAGGCATCGAGTGGCAGCAGTTCGCGGACAAGACGTTCAGCGAGCCCAAGATCACCAAGGCCAAGCACGAGGGCATCAAGTCCAGCCAGCCGGAGGCCAGCAAGAAGGCCTACACACCGCCCCATCTGCGGCTGCTGAAGGAGGGCAAGAATCCGGAAAAGTACCTGCCCCAGCCGAGTGTTCCCG
Organism: Drosophila gunungcola; assembly: GCF_025200985.1. NCBI lineage: Eukaryota > Metazoa > Arthropoda > Insecta > Diptera > Drosophilidae > Drosophila > Drosophila gunungcola. The sequence continues at coordinate 1,078,417 of NW_026453181.1, read as the reverse complement.
GACTAGCGCCGGCGGCAGCAGCAGGTAATGCGACGCGCCAGTTTTGGCACAGGCAGTACGACCTGGACAATCCGATCATGCGGCGGAGCGAGCAGGGCCAGTGCCAGCTGGTGGTGGGCAATGGGCGCGAAGGTCCGCCGGCTACCGGGACCTCGACCAGCCGTCCCAACCGGCGCTACCGGCCCTACCAGCACAAGCGCTACTAAATTCACAGACTCACGCAGTTCCTCAGCTCCTTTCACCCCTTCCATACACACATTCTGTACTAACATGCCAATTAGGATTAGGGATTGACGCGGCCGTAAGTAGGGTCGGCTGTGTGTTTGCTAATTGCTGTTTGCATTTCTATTCCGCCTGCAGGTGGTGCCAATGGAAACAAGAGGAACAACAAGAACAAGCCCCGGAGCGCTAGGAAGGATGTCATCGTTGTAAACGGCGGCGATGCGGATTGTGCCGCGGCCGAGGTCGCTGAACCAGCTGCTCCGGCTGCTGTGTCTGTGGCCGGAGAGGAGCCGAGGCAGCAGGCCACTCCCAGACAGAAACACCAGCAGGACAACGCGGCCGATCAGCACCAGAATCCGCAGGGAGAGGGCCAGGCCAATGGCCAGAACATCAGCGAGAAGGACCGCAAATACGCAGCGTCGCCAAGAAGCTGTCGGACATCAAGAAGCTGAAGGTGCGCCGCAGCCAGGGCGAGACCTTGGAGCTGAACCAATTGAACAAGATTAAGATGGAAGCACGGTACCTGGACGAGCTCAAGGCTCTCAAGTTGTCGGCCTAGGGAGACGATGATGGCAACAACGACAACGACGTCGACGGCGGCGAAGAAGGACGAAGAAGCGAGGAGTAATTGCTCTTGTGATTGTGATACACCACCTACTCTCAGCTCCACTCCGTGTTCACCTCCAGTCCGTCCCCTTCCTGCTGTTTAACGCTCACTTTGCGGCCCCCATTTGCCGCAATAAGTTTCTAGTTAAAAAAACATTTTTCTACTATTGTGATTTCTAAACTATTTTTTGGCAAAAAAACATACAGTAACTCCCAAACAAAACAAATTTATGTACCAAATTGTGCTACCGAGTAAATAAAGATGTTTCCACCAAGATCGCTGTTCCGCCAGGTGGACTTACTGCTCCCAATTCGACTTCTTCTTGACGAATTTCTCCTGCCCGTTCTCCTGGACGGCCACATAGTAGCCCAGACTTTCGTACTTGTAGCGCATGTAGGCAATGTAGCCGAATACCCCGGCAAAGGCGGTCAGTCCCAGGCCCATGATGATTTTGTTCTGCCAAAGTAGTTGAGGATTATTATATATGTACATAGTTGCTTAGTTCACTCATATAATGGCCTACCGGTTTCGTGTACAGCTCAAAATTGATCAGCCGGAAGACCCCGGTGCTTCGCATGGATCGGATGCCATCGCCCGGATTCTGTTGCTTTCCCTCGCTCATCGTGTCCGTGTACTCCACTCAGTCGCCAGTTAATTTATTGCACAATGAATTTGTAAATATAAACATGTGAATAAGTTGGAGCATTGTGCGGGCAGTGTGACCGTTGCAGGCCAAAATACCACTAATGTGGGATACGGTGAAGCTTGACCTGCGGTTAAAAACCAAAGTAAAAGGACTTATTTTGTATCTCTAGGCCATCAAGAGATGTAGGGGCCCTTTTTGCTACTACATAAACTTAAGGGTCTTTTAGGACTTAAAACAATTTTTGAAATTTTCAACGATTGAATCTCAGATTTGCTGAAATTCGGTCAGCTGTTCGTCAGCTGTTCCATACAAATCCAACTGGAAATTTCAGCAATTCAGCAACCAATTTATGTTGAACTGCTGAAAAGTCAGGGTAGTCGCGCTTTTCTACTAAAATTAAGAAGGCAACACTGGTCCCAACATGAAAGTAATGAAAAAATATGTGCAAATATAAAAGTTTAGACAGCTTGTTTATAAATCCATTAGTTTAAATTACTGCTGAATTTTCAGAAATTCAGGGATTTGGTCGTTTGCCAGTTCTTTTGGCTAATAATTTGTTACTAGAAATTACTCCAAAAAACTGTTTTTTATACGTGGATTCATTTACTTTTTTTTAACGAAAATTTACCCAAATCAATTATGGAATCCCCCCAATGAATAAGAGAAAACAATTTTATTTGGCGTAAATTTAAACGAAATGAATTTGAGTCGCGCTATTTACCTAAACTCACTTGAAGACTCTGATGAAGAATTGGAGATTACGACATCGTAAGCCCCGGGTATACCAAACGAGGCCCAACTTTTTGGAGGATATGGACGATGATGAGTTTATAGCTAAATTCCGGGTTTCGAAGGCTACTTGCTCGATGCTTTTACAAAAAATAGGAGGGAAGATGGAGCACCTGACATCCAGGTCTGTTACATTTTGAACTGCGAAAGAAACCCATTTTAACGCTATAAATCTGCATAGAAACTACGCTCTGAGTCCGGAGGACAAACTATTGTTGGCCCTACGATACTATGCCTGTGGAAAGTTTTTAGTGACCCTCGGGGACTTCTGCAAAGTGAGCACATCCTCCGCTTGTCGAGCCGTAAAAGAGGTTTCCTTCAACATTGCCGCCATGTCCAGGGAGTACATCAAGTTTGGCGATCCCGATGACGTTGTGGAAGGACTCCAAAAGCTGTCCAATTTTCCTAATGTGATGGGGGCCATTGGGTGCACCCACATTCGGATCAAATCCCCAGGGCAGAGAGAAGATGAGGAATACCGCAACCGGAAAGGCCACTTCACATTGAAGGTCCAGGCCGTTTCCAGTGCGCAGTTGATTATCCAATGATTTGGTGGCCAGGTGGCCTGGCTCAACCCCAAACAGCACCATCTTCGAAAACAGTCGATTGAAACAGCGATGGGAAAGCGGTGAATTCGAAAATAGTGTTCTTCTGGGCAATGGCTACAAGTCAAGCAAGTACATGATGACCCCCGTTGCTAAGCCCACCACGGAGGCGGAAAAACGTTACAATGAGTCCCAGATCGCCACTGTCAACATAGTTTCCAGGTGTTTTGAGGCTTGGAAACGACGGTTTCCGGTTCTGTCCTACGGAATGCGCATCCATGTTGATACTGCCAAAGTGGTCATCGTTGCCTGTGCGGTGCTCCACAACATAGCCATCCAGGAAAAAGATCCACTGCCCCCCAAGGATGAGGATTCGTCACCGGAGTCGTTTGGGGATGACGAGGAAATCGATGACATAGTGGATGCCTCCGATGGGTTTCACAGAAACGATTTCATTATTAAGTATTTCGATAGGTAATACAAAAATAGAATAGGTCTATTAGTCTTAGAGTAAATTGAGATTAGAGAACATCAATCCTTTGGAGCATCCTGCAAAGTAGCAATAAGCAGAAGTATTTAATAACATTAGCACTCAAATCAATTTCAATGCTTACAGAGAGTTTTTGTTTTTTTTCAGCTATTTCTAAGCAAAGTAGCTCGCGTTTCGCACTCAAGGTTGCCATTTCCTCCAGATGCTTTTCCTGTGCTCGAATATTTTCCTGCTCGTAGAAAGTACGCTGTGCCCTGATCAATCGCAATTTTTCCTCTTCCAATAGACTGCTCATTTCACATCTTTTGGGTCCTGTTCTGGCAGACGGACTTCTAGGTGGTGCAACCAGTGTCGAATTCCTTGTCTTGGAAGCCACATTCTCATCAGAGTTCTCCTCAATGAAATCGATCAAATCCACATAAGATCCCGAAGGACCCTCCGACGGCGTCTCAGTCATAACACCTGGAAGGCAAATGAAGGCGTTGTCTTTAGCAGCAATTAACCAATCAAGACTTACAATCACTGTCAGAGTTTTCGCCACCCGTGTCGTCATCTCCAAGTATTGCCTTGAGTTTTTCGGAAACGGAAATTGTGGGCGGCTGCCATTGGGGAAGCCCACCGCTCAGTTTCTTTTTTAAACTCTCGTACTTGGCTCTTAAGCTGTGACCGGAGCGCTTAATCCCAGATTTGATCGAATAGGTGGCCGCCAGATTTTCCCAGGCTAACTCCTTTGCTTTCCAGGTCACAGAGTCGCATCTTTTATTTTCGAAAATCTTTCTCTGCTCGGCGGCTAAAGTGATGAGCAAAAACTCTTCGTCCGTACTAAAATTTTGACCCCGCTTGAACTGGTTTCTATGCCTCTTCATTTCCAGTATTGTTGATCATCGACATACATATGTACATACATATGTACATAGGTGTAGAGTTCACACCTACGTCCTGAAGTCCGCAAGATCCAAATATGTTTGAGAAACTGCACTTAACCTCCAGGTTGACATAAAAGTAGTGGTTATTTGCTCTGATATGCACATATGTCTATGGTTTTGGTAAACTAACAAAATCCATGTCGGAATGTGTAACAGCTGCAGTTAAGACTCTATCTGTTAGTTAAGTTGAAACAGATGTTGTTTTGCCGTTCACGATAAATATTTTAGTATGGGTATTCTTGCATAGCTATTTTTTTGGCTATCACCAGCTTAAGTTTGAATTATTGCTTAAATTATTGCCTTCTCGGTTTTAATAAACTTTTTTTTGTCCTTTAAAAATATTCCTTAAAAATTTCAAGCCACAATTTCCAAAACTCTGGAAGTTATTGTTGATTTTCGGGGGAAGCTCCTGGAGACCTTTAAAGTACAGGTTGTTTTCTCAAAACAAAGTTTTAGGATAAGTGGGTGTTTTTATAAGATGAAATTAATAATATTCAATTTAACATTCTTTTTATAGTACAATTTACATATTTTTTTATTTATACTAAACGCGAAAAAAATAGATTTTCTGTCAAGTTTTTGTTGTTTCTATGTAGTCACTTCTTGTTTTTCAAAATGTTTTTATAGCTTTCCACTAATCGAACGAGGATATGATCCTTCTTAAATAGCAGACTTCATTTAAGCAATCATGTGTTTGACAGTAGAAATAACACAGTTATTTATTAACGTTCAGTTAAATTACCGGTTAACAATTGCTTTTGTTGGTCAGGTGGCTAATTGTTAAATCGCACATACATTTTAAATTGACAATGAGAAACCGTCCCTAAAACTTGATTCTTTAGTACCGGTTACTCAATAAAAAACTTCAAAAGTTTTATTAAAAAAAAAATGCAGTGTCAGTCAACTTTTGTCTGGCACTGGTTAGATAAAAAAAAATGTAGTCTCGAAAAAAAATGCATATTTAAAGAGAGAGGCAGTCCTATCTAAGCTGCACATTCCTCAAAACTGGGAATAATAAAAAATGTTGATGTTTTGTGCAACATAATATTTAATAATAAATATTTATTATATTATTTAATTTACATATTTAGAGGGCAGTCAAATTCAAATTGATAGCCGCGGTCCACAAAGCTCAGACCCCGCTCCGAACCGACGGGAAAGTCAGCTGTGAACACAATATATCCCCGATATTCCGGAGAACTTTTGAGATTCTACAGTGGATAAGACCATTAGAGAGAAAAAGAGCAAGACAAGCTGTGAAATACCTACCGCTTTATCCACAAAATCCTCAAAGCCACTGAGCTCATAGTAGAGCAGCAGCGGCGGCGACCGTCCAAATCCTGGCTTTTGTTTATACGGCTCTCGCTGCTTAAGGACACTGAGGGCGCGGGGCAGAAATTTCGGCGTAAGATCGCGACAGTAGGACACGTCCAGGTGTTCCAGTCTTGGACAGAGCTCGACGAATCTGACCAGAATGTCGTCGCTCAGATGGCTCCAGTTGCGGAAGGCAGAGCAGCTGAAGGTCTGTCATACAGGTGTAGCGCTCCAGGTAGTCGGCCGCATGGGTCCAGCTGCAAATGGCCAGGCGCTTAAGCCTGCGATGCGGCCAAATGGGCAGCTTCTCATCCCAGCCCGGTTCCAGGGGCATATAGTAGCCGTCCACGGCAAAGCCCACGATGTCCGTGGCCTTGCGCTCCATGATCTCGTAGAACTCGCCGACCTCGCGGATCTTGTGGTCGTAGCTATCCGGGCTGACCATCGGTGGTATAGTGCCACTCGTTGTCCAGCAGCACGACCAGTTGCCGGAGGGAAGGCAGCTCCAGAATTGCCGGCAATATGGGCTTTAAGGTGGCCAGATTCAGCTTGAGAACGGAGAGCTTCCTGAGGCTCTGCACACAGTTTCCCAGCTGCAGCTTGCTGATCATGTCGTATGTCCGAATGTCCAGAACCCGAAGGTCGTGCAGCTTGCTGTGGGGCAAGTAAAAAGAAAGAATGAGCGAGTTGCTAACAGTCAGTACTTTAGATCTCTACTCACTGACACACTTCGTCCAAATGCTCCTGCTGCAGCTCGTAGGCCTTGTGCTGGTCCTCGTAAAGGTGCAACTCCTGCAGATGCTGGAAGTGGGACAGATACCGCCCGTCAATGGGCGTGGTGAGGCGCAACTTGCGCAATCCCGGCAGCAGCTGGGCCAGCTTGCGAATGCTCCGGTTCGAAGGGTAACAGTCGACGTCCTCGGGATCGTAGTAGAAACTTGCCACCAGGGGCAACTCCGCGATGTGCATTTCGTCCAGGTCCTTCAGCAGGGCGCACAGACAGCTGCTCACGCACATCTCCCTGATGTGCGGCCGCATCTGAGTGAGGAAGTAGACCAGATCCTCGTAGTTGGGCAGCAGTTCCCGCCACTTGTCCAGATCCAGTTGCTCGTAGGCACGGCTGGTGCGCCACTTGGCCAGGGAGATATGTCGCAGTCGCTGGCAGGTCCGCGCGAAGGACACTTCGGTCGGCAGGTCTTGCAGGCGGTCGAAGATCTCGTCCAGACAGTCGTCGTTTAGTCGCAGGATTTGGCAAACCGCCTCCGCAGCCATGGCGTGGCGAGATCTCGTTACCGGATCCGGAGCAGCAGTAGTCTTGGTAAAACACTCGATTCTAAATACTTCCACACAACGCAACCCAATTGAATAACAAACAAAAATACATTACCCCCCTCAGTGTGACCGCACCCGGAGCGCCTTAATATACCGAAAAAAAACGGAAAAGGTCTCACGACACTTGTTCTTTATTTATTGTTTTATTAAAAACGCACATTTTTCAATTCGAATTAGGGACAAAGAAAAAACTGGGAACATATCAAACTCTTACTTACATTACCATTGTCTGTTCGGGCTTAATAGTAATTTACATATGCATTTCCTTTAATACGTTAATTTGTTAATATTAACTTATTCAATATAAAAATATAAATGGATCTAAATATATATTTATATCTCTTAGTAAAAAACTTGAAAATTTTTTAAGCATCTGTATTGTCGTTTTTCTCGTAACGGATGTCTACTGTACTACAAGTGTTGCAAAACGTGTAGAGGCCAGATAGTGCAGGGTGGCCAGACCGTGTGACCGTCGGCTTAAGTTGCCAGACCGTTTAACTGACAAAACACGTGTGTGTGCGCATTCTTTTTTGTGTGAACGAGCGTGCGGCTAGGAATTAAACGCGGATCGAAAATAAGAAGAATAGTTGAAACAATCATGACGGACCTGCTGAAGATCACTGATGCAATCGTTCTGGAGTACCTGCAGTCCAAGGACAAGAACCTGGCCAAGGTTTACCAGCAGAAGACGAAGGCGGTGAGTTTCGGTGCAAGGCGGCAAGTGCAATGTGTCCGCTTTGGATGCACTAAAAACCTGTGACGTCTGCCTCCGCAGGGCAGGACTAAGAAGCCGGTTTTCTGTTCACTACATCAGTTGCTTCGTGCCCCGTCCACCTGCCCATGCCCATCTGAACCACGTCTGTGACCACGTGTTCGCTAACCAACAACTTTCCACTTTTCCTCCCACAGGCCAGCGTAGCTAAGAGCACGCCAAAGCTGACAGAGATTGTGCAGTTCTACCAGACCAAGAGCACCACCAAGATCCCGGCCATCAAAGCGACGGCGGCTAACAGCAGCGATGAGAGCGACTCCGACTCCGATGCGGAAGAGGCCCCCAAGAAGCCAGCAGCAGCGGCTCCACTGACCAACGGCAAATCCGCCAAACCGCAGGCCTCTAGCAGTGAGGACAGCAGCTCCGAGGAAGAGAAGAAGCCAGCGGCAAAGGCCACTCCGGCCAAGGCAGCCCCAGCCGCCAAAAAGGCAGATTCGTCCAGCGAAGACAGTTCGTCGGAAGACGAGGCACCCAAAAAGGTAGCGCCAGCAAAGGCGGCTCCCGCCAAGAAGGCAGCCTCCAGCAGCGAGGACAGCGATTCCGATGATGATAAGAAGCCAGCAGCAAAGGCTCCGGCCAAGGCAGCCCCAGCCGCCAAAAAGGCTGCTTCCTCCAGCGAAGACAGTTCTTCGGAAGACGAGGCACCCAAGAAGGCAGCGCCAGCAAAGGCGACTCCCGCCAAGAAGGCAGCCTCGAGCAGCGAGGACAGCAGTTCCGAGGAGGAAAAGAAACCAGCGGCAAAGGCCACTCCGGCCAAGGCTACTCCGGCTAAAAAGGCTGCATCCTCCAGTGAGGACAGCGACTCCGACGACGAGCCAGCCGCTAAGAAACCTGCGGTCCAGGCTGCCGCTAAAGTTGCCGCTAAGCCTGCCGCTTCCAGCAGCGAGGACAGCGATTCCGATGATGATAAGAAGCCGGCAGCAAAGGCTCCGGCCAAGGCGACACCAGCCAAGAAGGCTGCTTCCTCCAGTGAAGACAGCTCCTCGGAAGACGAGGCACCCAAGAAGGCGGCTGCACCAGTCAAGTCCACGCCGGCCAAGGCTGCTCCCGCCAAGAAGGCTGCAAGCTCCAGTGAGGAAAGTTCGTCGGAAGACGAGGCACCCAAAAAGGCTGCTGCCACGCCAAAGCCCACACCAGCGAAGAAGGCCGGACTCATCCAGTGACGACAGCGACTCGGATGAGGCTCCTAAGAAGCCGGCAGCCAAGCCTGCTGCAAAGGCTGCTCCTGCCAAGAAAGCAGACTCCGAGGACTCTTCTGACGATAGCGACAGCTCTGAGGACGAAAAGCCTGCCAAGGCAGCTGCTCCCAAGGCACCGGCCAAGGCCGCCGCCTCGAGCAGCGAGGACTCTAGCGACGATGAGGCGCCTGCGGTGAAGCCAACTGTCAAGAAGACCGCTACCCCCGCCAAGGCGCAGGAAAGCAGCAGCAGCGACGACTCTGGCGAGGAATCCGGCGAGGTGAAGCCCAAGGCGTTGGCCAATGGCGGAGCAAAGCCCGCGCAGAAGCGCAAGTTCAGTGGTGGTGACCAGGACGACGCTACTCCCAACAAGAAGTACAACAACTTTGTCAAATCGGGAGATCAGCAGGTGAGTCAGTTTATTTTATTTTCAGGGCATTAAGTAGTGCTGATGCGCAGTCCTGAATTCTGGATTAGTTTCCTAAACAAGAGAAGTTTGGGTTATCCGACAGATTTTAAGTTAGTCGTCAGAGATATCTGGAACATGCTGGGTAAAGCAGTTTATTTGTATTAAATTATTAGCCTGTTAATTACGAGTTAAATGCATTTATAACGAATGATTAGAATATGGTCAAATCGAACATAAGGTTTGGATTCCAAAGTTTTTTACACCTTGTCCGAATCCTGTGAAGACAGTTGATTTTGTATATGTTTACCATTCGCAGAACAATAGTTTCACCTCCACACCCAACAACAACAATAGCTGGAACAATCAGTCCAACAACAGCGGAGGGGGAAGTGGCCGGAGACGGTCACCCTTCCGGCGGGTTCGCACCGAGGAGGTGCTCGTGGACAGCCGTGTCCAGGACATGTCTTTCGAGGCGAAGGTGAGTGCCGCAGTGGATTTGAGTCGCGCATCTGGGTGTGTGTGTGTCTGTTTGGGGAGAGGGCTGAGGGAGCAGGCCGAAATGGGGGGGTAGGGTTTTCCGAGAGGCCGAGAAGAGGGTGACACACAAATTAGCATGTTGCGCCGCGTAGAAAACTCAAATCACTTGTGGCACTTTCCAGTTACCCATTTTGAACTTGCATTTCAAATCGTTGCTAATTTGTGGTTTGCCCTCTTTGGCGTTTCTCTCCCTTTCAGGACGGCGGCTTCAAGAAGCACAACAACGGTCGTGGCGGCCGGGGCGGATCCGGGTTCGCCGGACGTCCGGATCGCAGCAACTGGGAGACCAACAAGAATAACGGCGAGGATGGCGGCGAGGGAGGCGGCTTCAAGAAGATTGGCGATCGCAGGAGCTTCGGAGGCTTCGACAACAACCAGCGCGGTGGACGCGGAGGACGAGGCGGCGGCGGCGGCGGACGTGGAGGAGGAGGAGGCGGCTTCGGCGGACGCGGAGGTGGTGGCCGTGGAGGCGGTGGTGGCTTCGGCGGACGTGGTGGAGGCGGCCGTGGAGGCGGCGGCGGCTTTGGCGGACGGGGAGGCGGTGGCCGTGGGGGCGGTGGACGTGGCGGTGGATTTGGTAACAAGTCCTTCGACTCGTCGGCGCCCAAGCCAAACAAAAAGATCACGTTCGACAATTAGAGTTAGTTTAGTTAGCACCTCCCACCCGTAAACACACACACAAACACATCCTTGATGCAGTAATGTTGTTATCGACTAACCTGTTTATATTATTTGTAAACCACGATAGAAAAACGCTGCCGGCTCTTGGGGCGAGCGGGCCAATAAGGACCTGAAGCACACGCGCGGCAAGTCCTTCAAACACGAGAAGACCAAGAAGAAGCGTGGCAGCTATCGAGGCGGCCAAATTGACACGGGAGTCAATTCAATAAAATTTGACTAGATTTATACATACACTATGAAATAATCAATATTCTAAAGGATACGTTTAGTCTGTAAGCAAGCTGAGTAACTATGTAGAATAGTTTCTTTATGCAATACTTTCGCCAACATGTAAAGTCTTTCCAAACTTTTGATTTGATTTAAAAAAGTCCTTTGCTCTTATATCCTAAGTTTTAATTTGAATTTGATCAATGCGAACTGGCGGTCAATAAAACCGTGACCTACCTACTTCTTTAGCCATCTTTTTCCTCATCCAAACTAGTGCTTATTATTGCTATAGCGGATAAAACCCTTTCTTTTCCTGATCAATCTGGATGTAACCGGAAGACCTATGCTGACTTTTTATAAACCTTTTTAGACTTAAATCCTTAACCATTCTACTATCACCTTTATTTAACTAGTTTTGAAAGGTTTACAAAAAAAATCCAAAAGGATACGAACTAAAGGATTTGCCAGACGCTTGGGTTAAACGAAGGGTTGTAATTCCGACTAGTGTTTAAGCTATTCATTTGTGGTGATAACCAGATTTCGGATTCCAGTTGTAAAATTGTAATATCCCTTCAGAACTTCAATATGTAAAAGAATAAATCACAAATTTGTCGAAACCGGCAAGTAATAAATTTTAGTTCAAATTAAGTAAAAGGAAAAAAAAAAATTGTAGTTTTAATGAAAGTTTTAAAATTGAATGATGTAGGTCCAGAAGTATTATTAAATTAATAATCAGAGGGGACCTCTGTTATTCAATTGTATATCAATGCATATGGCTCATTTCACATTAATTCGAATTTAGAAGTGCATTAAAAGCATTTGGTACGAGTTCTGTATCGCACAAATGCAATACGTACTCTCTTGTTTATTACTATATAATGCGTATGCTTCTATACCAAACAAAATTTGAATTGGGATAACACAGTAATAGCGTTTTTGAATTTACGTTTACTTTAATTCAAAACGGACTTGAAAGATTGTTATATAAATTAATCGATGGCAACTTCATGATATGTTCGGACCATTTTTATATTATTAAAAGCGTATTTCGGAAGTAATAATTACTTTATCTTCAGTAATATTTTTAAAATAAAAACAGCGTTTATATGTCGTTTCAATGAAAACTATATGATGAAGTCGTCCGATCTCGAAATGTAACCCACCTTTAATATATCGAAGATCTCGATTATAACACCCATTTCGAAACTACTAAGCACAATTCGATAAAAATAAACAACTATGCGCTATCATATCGGTTATTGATTATGCCAATGCCAAAACATTTGGTTGAGATGAGTTTTTAGGGAAAAATATTATGAAACAATCGACCCGAATATAATTTTACACAAAAGAAAAGTCCTTACGGAAACTCATTTGAATTTACATAGTAAATTTATTATGGTTTCTATAGCGCATAAGAAATGCAGTGTAAAGACTTTTTTATCGTTTTGAATTTTAAATGTTTATTAATATGAATTTGATGCTTACGTTATATGTCTAGGTGATGTTTCACATTTAGTAATCAAAATGTATTGTCAAGTGTTTGCTTTCACATACGTAGGTGTGTACATCAACGCGCAATATTTAGTTCGTAACCGGAATAAGTCAAACAAAACACAAATAATATCGATAAAGATTTAAACAAAAGACGGGCCATGTAATTATAAATTATATAATTAAATAATCACATTGCGTATAAATTGTATGTTAAAATAATGATATTACATATTATTCTTTTAAAATATCCATGTTGTGGTGTGTATGTGGTTCGAAAGGTATCAGCATATCAATTTACAACATTACCCGAGGCATTCTTTTGGGTTCTGAGATTCTTTGAGTGTGTGTTTGTAAGAATTGTAGCTATCTGAACTTGGTAGGTGTTACGGGGTAGGGGCTTGGGGTGGTGTTTAAAAATATTTCAACAAAATACATTTATATATATATATATATATATATATAGTTAGTAGTTATATGAGATTCCTGTCGGGTTTTTTTAGCTTCTTCTAATCCTCTTCCCACTCCCCCTTTTTATGCTTCATCTTATTTCATCCTGCCTACTCGCACATGTACGGATAGTTGACGTCCCGCAGTGGCACGAATGTCTCCTTGATGGATTGCGGAGAAGTCCAGCGCAGAATGTAATGTGGTCCGCCAGCCTTGTCATTGGTGCCAGACATTCGACCGCCGCCGAATGGCTGTTGACCCACCACAGATCCAGTAGACTTATCATTGATATAGAAGTTTCCAGCGGCCATTTTAAACTCCTGCAGGGCGCACTTGACGAATTCCCTGAAAACAAATATTATAGAACAACAGTAAACCCATAAGAGTATACTTCTTACTCGTCCTGGCCGAATACTGCTCCGGTTAAAGCAAACTTTGTTGAGGTGTGCACCAGCTTCATGGTCTCAAGCAGGTCGGACTCCTTGTAGACATAGATCGATAGCACGGGACCGAAAATCTCTTCTGTCATGATGCGGTCCTTCGGGTCCTTGCTGAGAACAATGGTCGGATTGACGTAGTACCCTTTGCTGTCCGAGTACGTGCCGCCGGCGAGAATCTCCAGGTTAGAGGACTTCTTGGCATGCTCAATGTAGCCAGTAATGCGTTTAAATGCTTTGTCATCAATCACAGCCGACGAGAAGCTGCTGAAGTCTTGCACGTCCCCGATCTTCAGCTTCGACGCCTCGCACAGCAGGCCTTCCTTGATCTGCGGGTGGGGGGGGGTTTAAACAGATCAGCATGGCGAAAACATCGTAATCTGATGCCTCTTGAACTTACTTGTGGCCACAGAGACTCCGGTACATACATGCGCGAGCAGGCGGAACATTTCTGACCGCAATACTCGAATGCCGAACGAATCGTGGATGTCACCACGGACTCAACATCGGCTGATGCATGCACAAAGTGGAAGTTCTTGCCGCCACACTCACCAGTCAACCGGGGAAAGTTTACGTACTTGTCAATGTTGTTACCCACCTGCTTCCACAGGCGATTGAAGGTTCTGTCGCCGGAAGGGATGGTATGGATGAACAGGAAAATCAATACTCCGGCAATTACTTACGGTACAGAGCCGGTGAAATTGATGCCGGCTAGGTGGGGACTGGCGGTAATCGTGTCCCCAAACACGGGCCCATCGGCAGGCACAAAATTAACGACACCATCAGGCACTCCCGCTTCGCGCATAATTTTGAAAATAAGCCAGTTGGAGAGCATTGCAGTGTCCGAGGGCTTCCACAGCACACCATTTCCCTGCGAAAAATGGAAGGTTAATTTATTGGAAATTTCAGGAATTGGTTAAGGGCTAGCCTACCATCAGAGCTGGCGTGTAGGACAAGTTGCCGCCAATGGCCGTAAAGTTAAAGGGGCTGACAGCGGCGATGAAGCCATCAATGCCACGATAACGCAAAGAGTTCTTTGTGACTTTGATGTTCTCGCTGATGGGCTGATATTTAGCGACCTCCTTTAGGAAATACGCATTCATCCTGTGAGGTGGATTTGGATTTCAATTCCAGAAATAATACTTCATGTTATACAAAATTGACCAAAAGGATTTTAAAACAAGAAAGAAGGCTACAGTCGATTGTTCTGACTATGGAAACTACGCTTTCTTTGTTTTAAAATATAGATTACCAACTATTTGTTTGAATTTTATAAATCTTTTATAAATTAAAAATGGAATCAGACATGTACTCACCGTATAAAGTCAATTAGCTCCGCTGCCGAATCGATTTCCGCTTGGATAGCCGTTTTGGACTGACCCAACATGGTGGCCGCATTCAGTTCCTGGCGGTAGGTCGTCGCCATTAGATCAGCCGCCTTCTCCCAGATCTTCAAGCGGTCCGCAATCGGCACGCGGTCCCACTTGGGCTGCGTGCTCACGGCTGTTTTGATGGCCTTCTCAATGAGCTTCTTATCGGCATAGTAGAAGCTGGCCAGCTTATGTTGGTGATCATGGGGCATGACCTGGTACCGCACCTCCGACGTTTTGTACTCCTTGCCGCCGATCACGATCGGAATGTCCTCGCAGCTGGAGGCCGTGCTTTTAAGGGCCTGCTCAAGGGCTTTGCGCTCCTTGGAGTCCTTGCGATACCCCAGAATCGGTTCATTTACAACCGGAAAATCCTTGAGGTTAAGGTCCGGTATGACTGAGCCAAGACTTCGAGTGTAACTGCGGTGAAAAACATTAATACGATAATCAAATCGTTTAAATGCACTATTATTGATTTTGGTAATCAAAATTATTAAGGAAAAAACCAAAACCTTATACAAATTAAAACCAAATTTTAAAGTATTTGGATCTTAAGTTACATTTTGAAAAAAAAAAATAATAAAATGTTTTCTGTCTAGTGCTTGTCAGAATATAATTCGAAGTTTATCAACTTAAACTTACCTTTTAAGCACCGTCTGCTGCAGACTGGAGCATCTGGATGAAGAACTTCGCAGCATTCGCAACATTATTTCGGATTTAGGGGCCTGTCTCCTTCGCTGCCGGATTATATAAGCTGTCTGTCTGGATCTTCGGCGTCGGCTCGCACCACCTAGAGTTTCGCTATCTGAGCGATAAGGCAGCGAAACGAACAAACTTTTGATTAGTATTCATTTATCAGCAACCTTGACAATTCATTGGGGGTCCGCGTCGAGTCGCGTGATTTTGATAAGCAGCCAAACGTGAAGCACGACACACCCCCCCAGATAAGGCTACGCCGCGTAGGGAAATGTACTTATGTACGTACTGTCGAGCAATTCTAGAATGTAGACCAACTTGAGCAGTTTGTCAATTGATGACTGGTTTCGCTTAGTTTATTTTTTTATCGATATCTAAAGTTCCCTCGCTCATCTCACTCACACTCGCACACTTAAGAGCGCTTTTATATACAAACAGAAAGCAAATAAGCAAAATTTGACGAGCATCAGCTGTTCTGTCTACGATGCGCACAGTGGGGTAAATATATTTTAAATGATTTTTGTATTCGTTCTGAGTTTAAGTAATAAGATTAGTAATTTATTTTTTTTTATTTAATTGATTTTAATGGTGTTATACATCTTTAGATTTTTTTTTAAGGAATATTTTTTTTCAGTTAATTATGTTTCTTATATACATTTTATTCTCCGTTAGGAGAACACTAAGAATAAGAATATAAATAAAATTTTGATCGCAGTGTGTGTGCCGACACAAATATATTAATAATTTTTCTTTAATTTCCAAATTGTATAGAATGTTTGGACTTTTATTCGGGTCGGTTAAGTTTGAAATGTGAAAGTTCGACGGTTTTTCGGTCGAAATATGCCGGGCTTTAATGGCCAGTCTATCATGTAATTTCTATTGTGTGCTGTTTGTCTTCTTCCACTGTGCGGTGGCTACGGAAATTTCCCATTGCCGAAACCAGAAAGATATGTACATACAATAGGGGCTGAAGGGGACTCGAGCAAAAGTAGTTCTTGTTGTTTTTTAACTGACGCTGCCTTGATTTATGAAATTAAGCGGCATGTACAGTGGGGAAGGGGTCGTGCAAAGCGGAACAAAAAAAAAAAAACACCCCACGGTGCGCGTGAGCAGCCCCCGTGCGAGGAAAAGAGATGGGAAAGTGTGAGGGAGAAAGGTGGCGAAAATGTGGAGCAAGTTCTTTTTAACGTAAGCATACTTTTGCTGTTTTGTCTTCCTCTTTCTATTCACTGCGCGTCAAGTGCTTAATAATCTACTATGAAATTTAAAAGACATTGATTTTTATCCACTAACAAACAGGCTCACAAGTTGCCTTTGAGGCCAAGTTAAAAACAAATAACTTTGCTGCTCAGCTGTAGATACACACACACACACAGGCGCATTAGAATGCAGCCAGTTGGCTTTGTTTTTGTCATCGTTGTTGTTGTTCATGCTGGCCCCAATTACGCAATGAAATGTTTTTATGCCGCCTTTTGGCCTTTTTCTATTACTGGCTATTTTTTTTCATTTTAACACCATTATTTCCCTGTTCGGCGATATTGGCACTGATTTTTGGCTTACTTTATGTCTGTTTCGGTCGACGGCGGCGGATTTTGGCGAGCGTCAATGCCTTTGTTTTGTGTTTTTTGCGAGACTATTTGGTCGAAATGAAAGGGCTACGAATTTGGATGGTTGGCTAACGGCCGGGAGCTATCGACACCCCGATAAGTTCACAGTCCTGATGCCGCGCACTTTTCAACACTAGACACAGCTATCGATTGCCCGCGAACAATATGCAGGGTTCAAAATGAAAGCACCATTACAATTTTTTTGCATTTCTTCAATGACTTTATAATTTATAAATTTCTAAATGTGACAGACAAGGTCAGTATTTATACAAAAAAAAAATTAACTTTTTTTTTGTATTATTTCGGCCAGATATACAAATCAACAAAATATATGTCAAAATATTACAATAAAGGTATCAGGTCAAATATCAAAACTATTTTTAAATACGTATGTTACTTTTATACCCTTTCTGAGGGTATTATAAAATTTCCGACCCTATAAAGTGTGTATGTTCTTGGTGCTGACTCAACGGGTTGATATACCGATTCTTGAATCTTTTAAACTTGTATTTGTTAATTTTAGGAACGATCGGGTAAGACTTGATAAATTTGGTTGTTTTTTTAAGAACTATAGGTTTTTTTCGCCTTATATAATGGTTTTCTTTAGTTAGGATCCATCCCTAGACTGCAAAGTGTTTAAAACTTCGTATTGCCAAGTTATCTACCGTTATCGTTTTATCTAATATACGAACAAAAAGATACGGCCAATGTAAAACTAAATGTTATACATTTTCTATATGTAAATAAATTTTAAATTACGTTTTGCTTACCGATTTTACCTCAGCCAAAATTTATAAATATACTAATAATTCACTAATCAAATTTTCGTAGAACTGAGAGGTGTCTTGGCCTGAAGCTCCTTACTTTTGTAAGCCAAAGTGTTAAACAACGATAACTGTTTGATTACAAATTACATAACTATTATATTTATTTGCGTCAGCACACTAACATAGTAGGAAGTCTTAATCAATATGTACAGTTAAACTAGCTTATCATTTATCTTTCAGCCGTAGTATCCGTTTCCGCCCGCACTGGCTGTTGCGAATCCCCCACTGCTGCTGGCGTAGGCCACGTCTAGAGAAGAAAACAGGTCCAGAACACTTGTAGATTACTTGGGTGCAAGGATTAAGAGACACGGTGACGGATTACTCACTCATGCCGTTACCGCCGTAAGGATATCCTCCGTAGGGGTATCCGTATTGGCCGTATCCACCGCCTCCGCCAAACATCGAATACGGGTTGTAGCTGGGGTACGAGTAGTAGGGATATCCCCCGTAGCTGTAGGGGTATCCGTACATGCCGCTGCCGTAAGTGTTGCCGTACGCCGATCCCGCCCCCGCACTTGCCCCTCCGTAGAAGGGATACCCGTAGTACTGGCACTCGGAGAGCTGCAATAGCACCGCGACCAGGAACATTCCCAACCAGAGGCCTCTGCTAGTCTTTTGCGCTGACATGATTTTTTGCTGGCCGTGTTTGTCGTGTGTAATCCTCGACCGTTGACTGAATGCGAAAACTCCGGCATTAACTGTTTTTATAGAGTTGGCCGCCGAATTTTTGCAATTTTTAAAGCATAAAACGCTTTTTTAATGGAGCTTAATCGGTCGCCCATCGTTTGCTCGTTCGGGCATGACCCAAGCGGCGTATACGTAATATTTTGAAATCTGCCCATAAAAGCATATCAAACGTATGTACATAGTAAGCATAAAAAAATGAAAACAAACATAACAAAACTATTTAGACCTTTATTGGCCTATCGCCTCGATTACTCATCCCACTTGTTCCGACTGCCGTTTTGCTATCAATTTAAATTAGTTAACCGCTTTTTTGACAGCGGCTTGCAATTATTTTGCGTAAACACAGTCATTAACCTTAAAATTGGTTGATGGTCCGCTTAGTAATGTGGGTGGACGGTGGTTTCCAGTTCTTTGAGGTTCATTGCCGGCTCGGAACGTGGTCAATGCTCATCAACGCCCTTCGGATGAGGTCAACCATCACAATTCTAATACAATATACCCATATTGGTTTTCGGATTTTCCATTGCGATTAGCTTGACATTGTCCGAGAGTTCATTGTGAGGGACGTTTTTGATACAGACTTTTACCCTTGGTCATGGATCGATGATGAACTATTTATAACAACAAACTTCCAAGCATGCTTGGATCGTCCGATCAAAGATATTTATTTATTATATAAAAGGTCCTGTTATGCACTTTAAATGTCCCTTCAAAGACTTTTCAAGTGCTGATTGGTTCAGGTGAAAATTGGAGCTGGGAAAAAGATGGGCAGATTTTACAAGTGATGTTTATGTTCTTCACCGAAATACTCGTATTTGCTTCAGGAGAAAGAGCGGTGAAAGTGACAAACTAAATTTTATTAATAGTAGCTCATGGGCCCGGCTTAGTAAAATACTAACTCTTTAAGCATAGTTTTATTTTTTGAAAATACGTTTCAAATGACAACTCACTTGCTGGAATCCGATTTACCGTTTAAAAGGTACTAAAAAAATTGTTAAATGTTTCTATTCGGAACGCTTAGATATAAAATCCCTGTGTAGGCAAAATGTCAGAATGAAACGGTCCGAATGGAAGCATTAAAAATAAGTATTATATAGTCGAATGCTTGTTTATTTTACTTCACAAAATTTGATATCAGTTGTTTTCTACGTTGAAGGTGCAATCGTCACAACATTTTATAGCCAATTCACATTAGCCTTCGTCTACTGTCTACCGTTTACCTTTTACCCACCCGAATCATCCTAAAATATTCCACCGTAAAGCTCTGCTGTTCCAACAAGTAAGTACCGGCATTTTCATACACAGTAGTAGGACAATTTGTATATCCTTGCATATATTTATTTCTAGAACTAACTGAAATAACAATAGAATAAAATAAAATATTTTTCATGTCCTAGGACAAATTGTTGGACAACTGGATCAAATTTTGTTCCCTGTACTAGTTTGAAAAGCATACAAAATTTCATTCATAAATATTTAAACCCTTTCCCTCTGTTCTGAGCAGTACTCATTCATGTAGGTGTGTGCAATTACACTGGCCAACAAGAGCAAATGTCACAATTGGTAACGTCCAGCCATTGGGTTCTCATGCAGCTGACGTTTCACCCACTCTCCTACCCCTTTTCGGGCTCTCTCTTTGATTGTCGCATTACTTTCGGTTGTCCAGGTGTGTTTTTGTGCCGCGTAGGTGTTGCGTTCTTGTTGCTCTCTAGTTGAGTGAGTTTCTTCGTTCCGAGCTTCGACTGCGCATGCTCAAGCCTGGATGGGCACTGATTTCGGGACACCCTGTTTTCGGTTGGCTTGAGTTATTCGAGTATGAGTGATTTCGGCCTTGCAGGTTGTCTTCAAATTAAACCTCTATTAATTTTGCCCTTCCATTTTTTCTTTAAGTAATTATGTATTTTCACTTTCAACAAACAAATTATGTTTTCATAAAATTCTTTTTGGATTTTCATTTGTTCTCCAATTCATGTCTTTTTCCTAAGCAAGATTGCTGAAAAAATAAAATAAGTTTGGAAAACATACTTAAAAACATGAACAAAAGCAGGCCACGCTTGTAACTTACTTAAGGGGGCAGGATGGTTTCAGAGGCTAAAAAAGGAGAATTTTGCACGGTAAATGCCTATATCTGAAGAGTATCAAGATTTTGTTATTTTTTTTGTATTTAATATTTATCAAATGGGGGCGGTCGGTGCGTAAAGCCTGGACTCACAGTGATATTAAAAAAAATTAAATTGTGCGGATGAACGAAATTAAATTGAAAAACCTGCGATTTTGAATTTTTTGAGCGGTTTTAAAGTCAAAGGTCATTAAAAGTCAGCCTAATATTGTATGTTAAAATATTAAAAAAAAAATTTTTTAAATAAAAAACGTATGCTCATCCGCAAGTATTTGTGCAAAATTTCATTTAGATTGGACTTTTACTTTTTGAGTTACATTACGAACCGACTTAAAAAACGTAGTTTTGAGAGTACGTTTACGAGATAATCGGTATCTCAGCGAGTTTTAGTCCGATCGAGAGGAATTTTTCAAAGGATATTCCTGAGATGTTGTACTTTTATTTAAAAAAATATCAAAAAAATTTTTTTTTATTTAGCCTCCTCAATAAAATATAATAAGACTGCATAATATATGAATAAATCCAAGAAGTACAAAAAATGTATATGTTATTGACCAATTTTTGTCAAAATGATGAATTTGATAATATCCCCCATTCAAAACTTCTTGTATATTGTAATGCCAAACTTGACACTAGCTGCAGATTCATTTAAAGATCTATTATGTTTTGTTGATGTATTAATCAATCCAGGTTATAAACTAAGAGGTATTGATCAGACGTAAGTGTAAACATTTTCATCGCGCTTTGTCAATGTTGCTAAAGTATGCTACGGTATTATGTTAACTTGGTGCAACTGAACTAGTAAGGAAAGGTTAATTCAAAAATATATTTTAAAAAGTGTACCGTATATAAAAATTGAAAAATATTATTTAATGAAAAAACTCCGTAAAAGTTATTCACATTCTTGGCCTGAATCCATCGGAAAGGGTACATTTTCCAGCCCCAATCCAACCACTTAATTTTCTCGACCCCAAACGAGCAATTTTCATATTAAAAAGTTTGTCTATACCAATACTTATCCCCATCCATACTTTCCGTTCAAAAAAAATGAAAGCTATCCTTCAAAAAACTTCTGCTAACTTTTCTTTCATTCAGCCTCATACTTTTGCATTATTTTGGGACACTGAAATGCTAATTGTTTGTCCAAAACGAACGAACCTCCTTGTGGCCATCAATTTTTCAGCATTCTTACGTGTAATTAATTAAAAATTTGATGCAGCAGCAACTTTTGTTTGCCGTCGAAATTACAGCAGCAACAAAAAGCTAATTAAAACTTAAATTTATGGAGCAGAGCAACTGGAGCCGTGACCCACAGGAGATCGCCCACTCACAGCTCACTCATTGCCAACCGAATTTCACTCAACTCGCCGAAATGCAACTGAAATGTTACGCATACGCCGCGTGGGACCGAGCGAGATGCGAGCACTCAGGCCATCCTACTGTGAGTGCAAGCCGGGGGGGAAAAAAAAGAAAAAAATCAATTAAAATGCACTCGGGTGCACCGCGCTTCTCTACTCAATTTTTGGGTTTTAGCAAATTTGTAAGAAATTTTTGAACGAAAATAAGCGAAGCAGGGCATGCCTTCTCGCTTCCTCTCACCTCCTCTCACCTTTTCTCTCTCTCTCCGTCCCTTGCCGTGTGTATGTGCGTGTGTGTGTGCGAAAGGCGGGGGGATATTTCAATTCAGTTATTTGTGCAATTTCGCTCAGTCAAGTTGTGTGTTTCTTGTGCAGTGTGTCCGCTTTGGCATCTATCAATCAGCCGACCGCATTCGACGAAAGGAAATAACCAGAAATTACCGAAAAATTACCAAAAATTTTCCTGCTTTCCCCCGATTTGCGACCGTTTACTACGGATCAAGTGCATCATTGAAAACGCCGCTAACAGCATACGATATCTCAGCAGAGGGAAAGAGATAGGGATATAGAGAGTGTGAGTGAGACGCAGAAAGTGCGAAATAACAGTTTCGACAGCTAATAACAGTCGCTCTGTGCGTGTTTTGCATTTGTGTAGGTGACTGTACTTTTTGGCGCCCAAAAACATTCTCACGCGACAACAAAAACGAAACAAACAAACAAACAGCAAACTAATTAGCAACATTTTATCAAAGCGAAATTTAATGTAAACTCTGCCAACTAAATTGAAAGGTGAGTGAGCTTCTGTGCAATTACTCAAGAATGATTGATTTGTAAAGCACTTTTTGAAAATGTGAGTTTTATGGCGGTTTTTTGATTATATGGACATGTCAAGTATAGTAAATAAAGCATATTGATTGGGTGCTGATTATAATAAATATTTGTTTGATAGAAAAATTCTTTTGTTAGTGAACTTTTAATTTTCATTTAAATATAAAATAACTTTTATTTTTTCTTATAATTTTTGATAATTGTATTCCGTAAAAAACTAAATAAAATTTTATTTTAACAAGCTACGTTAACTAACAAGAAAGGAAGCTAATTTCTGGAAGCCGAAGTTTATATATTATTAAAAATATTTTCTTTTATGATTTTATTTTTTACAAGCAGCTTTATAATATCGTTGTCCGATTTTAAAAAATTTAGAACCGTTTTTCTGAAACAATAAACCATTATTTTTGTTTCGAAGTATATTCAAATTGATTGAAAAACAGCGAAGCTATAATATTTTCATTTATTTTCCCGATTATTCCCATGGGAGATGTATGATATAGTCGTCTCGTTTCACCTAGTACTAATATCTTTACTAACTTTTCAATCACGAAATTCTGAATTTGAGATTGAACGTTCTCAGCCCAAGGATGTACGAAAGATATTGTTAGAGTACGAAAAATTCTTTATGCAAGTATGTAAACTTTTTAATTTAACTTGTGCAAGTGAACAACTAAAGTACACAGAGGGAAAAAACCAAGAGCATTGTTC
Organism: Drosophila gunungcola; assembly: GCF_025200985.1. NCBI lineage: Eukaryota > Metazoa > Arthropoda > Insecta > Diptera > Drosophilidae > Drosophila > Drosophila gunungcola. Next base: position 1,055,178 of record NW_026453181.1, on the reverse strand, counting down.
TTAATCTTAGAACATTTTTTTGTAAGCATATATAAAAATAGTACTTTTTTGTATCTTTCTCTTTTATTTAGCCGATTGCGCCACATTGGCATAACGTTTTAATTTGTACTAAGCTCGTATAAGAATTCAAAGGAATATGTTTCCAATTAAATACCTTTTTTTAGCTATACTTTTGAGGTCAATTAGATACAAAATTTTAACAAAATCAGAAAACACAAGAACCAACAAATTAATAAGTTGATTACTTTGTCTGGGATTTGGATCCGGGATCCTAATAGCTTGCCCAATGTTTGATGCTCCAAGACACCTCCTAGTCCAATCATTTTAAAAACGGAATGTTCTTGTTTTAAGTTAATAGGTTTTTTTTCTTAAATTAAAAGTTTTTAATAGAGTTTACTGCTTTTATTAATTCTGTTTTTTTACAAATACTATAAGCAGGATAAAAGCGAAAAATATCGTTTTCTCTGTGTATTAAATTAAACATTTTAAAATATTATTATCAAGTACGAACCGTACTTAATCTAAGAAATACTCGGCCGAATTTCAATAATCGTATAATAATACTTAAAACTTAAAGAAAATTATTATTATTACTAATTATTTTTTATTATTAGGAATATTATTCCTACTACATTTTTCTGGGTATAGAGCAAAACAAATTTTTAACGACCTTCCCAAAACATGAACAATTCTTCCAGAATTCAAAAAGAAGTCATTTAAATTGTTTAAAACTGGCAAACAGAAGCCGAAAAATGTTTGTATATACAAAAAAAAAGTATTTTTTGAATAACTCTTGAACGGAGCATCGGATCCAAGCGAATTTTCTTTAAATTTTAAGTATTTCACTTTCACAGCTCTTACACCTGAACGAATTTATTTTGCGTAGGTCTTGGTATGCAATCCCTTTTCGTTAGCTGGTAAACAGATATAAAAGTTAATAAGTTTTTATATTTCACTCTCTGCATCGGCATTGCTTATAATGGTAAACATTCAGTTATTACTTAGGAGCCAGTTCTGCCTCTTTGTTTCGATTATTGTTTATCTCGTCATGCGAGAAGGGCTCCTCTTAGCCCGTGTACTTTAAAATAATTCACCGAGTAAATCACATACAAATTTTCAACAACTTTGGCTATTTTGTTGCGACGTCATAATGCACTTTGTTCGTTTCGGGGCAAGACAATGGCTCATACACAAGGCCACAAGCAAAACAAAGCGGAGAGGAGCCGCAGCATCGGGGATCGGGGAGCGGGAGCGGGGGTGGGACTTGAGTGGGGGGAGTAGTACGAGGACTAATTAAAACTCCGCTAGACGTCATAATTGGAGGGTGATGGTGGTGAGCTCTGTGGCGGTGGTGGCGGATCTGAAAGGATCTGGAACAGGAGCCGGCTACAAGTACATTAACTAGGCGAAGACTATGAAAGCATCCGCCCCGTGGACCGAAACATTTTCACTTAGTAGCCATGTACCAAAAATCCAGAAAACAGTAAAAGAGATTGCAGATGAAAGGGGCGGCAGAAGAAAGCGAATGGTGAGCACAAAGCAACGTACCGCACATTTGCACACAGCAAAAAAGTAACAAGAACTAAGAAACAGCCGACACTAAATGGTAAAAAGAGAATCCAAGGGATGACGGCATAAAGGGGAAGACGGAATAGAAGAGTGAAATATATATTTTTACCGTGCACAGTAATGAAAGGCCTCGGGCATAAGTTTTAAATAAATATTTGTCCCTCTGTATGTGTGCATGTAATTCAACAAAAAAAAAAAATAACAGCAAAAACAAACAAAATTGCACGAAATGATAGAAGAAGCGGACGCAAAGCAAAGAAATGGACGAGCAGGAAAACTGAAAGCAGCGGACTGAAAATACTGCATATCACAATTATGAGAGCCAAAAAAGAAAGCCCCAATTTGAAAGTGTAAAAGTTGGTAATGCTCTAGACAATGATATATTGACATCTTGGATGCTTATCATAAATAAAACACAATTAATAAAGGAATACATTTTATTAAAAAATGGAATTGTTCAAAATGCTTAAGTTGAGATGAAAATAGAAGTATGTTAAGGAAATTTTTCTTCATTAAATCTAAGTCAACAGAAAAATATAACTTGGGTAGGACAATTTTGTTATTTAAACAAACACTTGAAATAATTTTATATTAGAGAAAGGCAAAATCCTGGGTAAAACATGTATTAAAAACTTGAAAATGTTTTCCACTTTCTAATAAAGTGCTCCAGAGTCTAATTTTATTATTTAACATAAAATCCTTCACAACGGCAGTGAATAATGAAGCCGGCATTATGTACTAAATATTAAACCAGCATTTTATTATTATGCTAGCTTGGTCTAACACGAAATATTATATGGCCCACTCATTTGTAGGGTATAATTATGAGGGCAGGCACATGATGAGGCGGCCCGACGGGGTGGTCCTGTGGGGTGAAGAAGGGGTCGCGGGTGGGTAAACATGGTGAACACAACAGCGGCAAGAAAACTGGCTGACTGACGGCGCCTCTTTTTGTTGGGGGCGTAACTAGCGGGGTTGGGATGAGGGGTGTTTGCGGGCAAACAGGCACTATTAAAGTCTGAGCTACATCGTTCAGATACACAACAAAATATTTTTTTAGTTTTAGGTATCATCTTTTGAGAGGGGTTTTCATTTGGCATGTAAGCAATATTTTTTTCCACTTTTATTGATTTGGATCAAATTAAATTCAGTCTAAGAACATTAAAATAATGTAATTTCAAAACAAATAAAGAAAAATCATACTCACTCAGGGTAGGATATCGATAAAAAGATGAAAGTGTATAGTTGCTCATGAAATATGCAGTGTTCCTTATTGGGCGGTTAAAAAATAGGCACTGGTCACCAACCAAAAAAGAATATATTTTAACAGAATTATAAAATGACAATATTATTTAAGATCGAAATGACTATTTTGAATAATACAACCTTTAATTTGGCTACAATTTTCAGAGACATGTTATAAGTCAAAGTACCTAGACAGACTTCCCCTTATAATATCAGTTTCCATAAATATTTTAATGTTTCTGTGTAGCGAGCGAAGGAACCAAAAGTAGGTTGAGGTAGACACTGTTTGGCGCCGCCATGTTTAGAAAGTGCACACAAAGCGTAAGGCTAACAAAAAGGCTAAGAGAGGCAGAGAGAGAGAGAGAGAGGGAGAGAAACATTGAGAATAAGAGAATTTTCTCTGTTAGACAGCGAAACAAAAGATTTGCTTAGCTTTCATGTAAAGCGTAAAACACAAACAATTATGCAGCTGCTAGGCTAGTGATCTTCCAACCTCTTGCCACCAACCCATTTCTCCAAACACAGAAAATTTTTGTTATTGCTATCTCCATATTTGTGGCTGTATAAAATACAACACTTCTGTATTGGTAAACAATTAAATGCCCCAAATAGAAACTATTTAATTATGAACAAATTATGCATTGATTACACATTTTAGGCAATGATTTATTTAGGAAAACAGTCAGAGAATTCCTAGTTACATTGCTGAAATATTTGGATAGACTTCTTGATATCAAATATTGTTGTAAGATGCAATGTCCTTTTTGTGGATAAAAGTATTAGCATTTATTTGTTGGGGAGCTACTTCAGACCGTCATCTTTAACCTGATATATTTCGTTTTATTAAAATATATGTTTACCAAATAAAATTGGGGACATCATTAATTTTTGCAATTATTCAATATCTTTTTAAACGCCTTTTAAACCTAAAAATACTTTGAGTGAACTATCATCCCCTGCATTTTCCATTTAGTAGAACGTCAAGCCACTTGAGTCCGAGGCTTCGCTACTTGAAATTTTGGACAAAGCAACGGTGACCTGCCCTCCAAGCCCCTCTTCTCTGCCATCTGCCACCCACTTTCTCCTGCCATTCTGTGTAAAGTGCAACGTTTTCTGACTTGAGCCGAGGCCTACAAAATATGACAAATTACAAAATAATTGTGCGCACAGTCAAAACGTTGTCCTCGTTTGCTGTTGCTGTTGCTGTTGCTGGTGTCCTTCCTTCCATTCTTTGCCTTAACCCCCTTTGCCTTAACCCCCTGACCTGTCCCTTCGTCGTCGTGAGCATACCTTGCAATATTAATGAACTCTTTTACATCGTCTGTCATTTCCATGGCGGCTCTGTAAACCGCAGCAGGTCCCCTCATCTCGCCCTTCAGTTTCCCTTCTGGGCCCTGTCCCCCATGTCTACCTCTTTCCAATACTCATTTGGCTCCTATTTGCATGGCTTTGAATCCTGAATGGGCGATGGGAGGGGTCGACCCTACAGAGCCGATTTCGACAGAGGCCGGAAAACATGCTGTATTTACTTTGGAGCAGGCCTAGCGAAAAAATAATACGTTTATGCGTCGAAAAAAACAGTTTAGTTGAATCTACATTCGGGTTGAAACGAATATATTGAACGTTATGTTACACCAAACATGATCTAAAAGAAAATAGGTTGCACACAAAACTAAGCTAGTGTTAATTCTAGTGTCTATTTGATTCTACACAAAATAAAAGGGCAATTTGATACTTATTTAAATTTACTTTATTGAGAATTAGATTCATAGATAACCTTACAACTTGTTGAACTTTATTATGAATTTTTAAACATTTAAATTTTGTTGTCTAAATTATGGCCCTTTTTCTCATAGTGTACGCCACCCTGAACTATCCACCCGCAACAGTGCATTTATAAGTCCCCCCAATTCTATGATTATACTGCGGTTAGTGTAAAAATAAATTAGTTTAAAGCATGCTACTATTTTCCTGCAACGTTTCATCATCACAATCATTCATTTTCTATCGTTAAACTGCTTCGTAAAATCACTTCCCATAAACATGCATTTTTACATACCATAATTGGGGTAAAATGGTGCAGGCTCAACTATTCACCCTCTAATGTCGCGCTAGAAGTCCCCCGAAGCCTCGACCTCCGGATCTCCCCACCTCGAGCCTCCAAATTCCCAGATCCCAGCCACCCCTTTGGGGAGCATCCATGTCGTCCCAAATGAACGCGTTCGCAGTGTTTAAAGTTTGTTACTCGAAATGCATTTTATATGGCCCGTTAGCCGTTACAGTTGTGTTTGCATTGGCCCGCGGGTATTCATTAAAGTTGAGGGATCCGGTTAGTGGGTGTGTGCTCGTATTGCCGGCTTTAAGCTCCGGCTCTACGGGACGGACGGAAAGCGAGCGGATGGACGGATGAAGAGGAGCTCGTTGTGGCAGGGCATGGCATGGCAAGTTAGTTTGGCGTCGAAAAAAAAACTAAAAAGGAAATTAAAGGAAAATGTTGCGTCGCTCGCCTGGTTTGAGTAATGGAAGTTTTATCGAGTCGGGTCGGGTCGGGTCGGAAAATGGGAATACAGGAGGTCTGCGACTGGGGCGACGAATGGATAGACAGGCCAGACGCTTGGAGTTGGCTTATTACATGGGCCAACTCCTCTACGTGTGAGTGTGCTGGCCAAAAACTTATTAGACAGTCGGAAATTGAATATTGTTCCTGCAAAATTGTTAAATGTTTGTCCTGGTCTCCTCTCTGTCATGTTGATGTTTCCTGTTTCGGCTTGATTCCATCTCCTGCAGGGATACTTTGTCCTGTGTGTGTGCCGTTTTTTGCCTCCTCCCCTTTTCGACCATCACTTATCTGACTTTCAAATTGTTTTGTTATGCCTCGTATGGGGGCAAGTAATTAGAGCAATGTTCAAATGTGCAGCCAAAGTTTGCCACACTTGCACATTTTCCGAAGTCCTGTTGATAAAGTTCTATCTGTGGGCCCTTGGGTAAAGTGTGAAAATTGTTTGGATTAGCACAAAGTGCACGGAAGCATGATATAAGGGTTGAGCCGGGTTACAGAAAAAACCAGGATGTGCGGCAAAATTTTTGTTGGTAGTTTCGGAGGTTTTTAACAAGTTATCTATACACGAGTGCAGGGATTTTAATTAGCTAAAGCATATTTATAATTAATTCTTTTTAAATTCAGTTTTCGATTGAAACTTACAGAAAAAACGCGCATTTCGTAAATTATCAGTTTAAGTGCAAGTGAAAAGTTTTGCAAAAAATTAAATCAAATTAAATTAAACTATTTAAACAATATATTTTCTTAATCGGTTCTTCGGTAGGGCGTGCATTTCATATTGCGCAGTAAGTTTAGTTCTTGGAAATAAGTAAAGGAATTTTATTTAACTGTAGATATAGCAAATATTTTAAAGAGAATGACAGTGAGAGATGCTTAAAGGTTGTTTTGAAGGTGCGATTAAAATAAATATTCAAAACTTATTATTAATAAAATTATAATATTTACAGCAGAACATATAGTTGATTAGAAGTCCATTCTATTATTGACGGGGGATCACCTCAAGGAAATAGTTCCCAAAAAACTTTTTGGACTCATGCACAGTCTTAAGATAAAAATTATGTTATTTTATTATTTTAAAACAAAGAAAACAATGAAAAATAACAAAAATAAATAATATAAGTAACCTAAACTCGGACTGGGAGTTTTCTCAAATTTATAGGTCGCCAATAACCTTAGACTTAGGTCAGTCTTTTATCCTAAATTTAAAGTCTTGAGTAGGCTATATTTTTTTAGAAAAATGCTGGTTGTCTGCAAACAAAAAAAATATGGGCCTTTTTTCTTTAACTTTAGGCTTTATCTGGCCTGTAATGTTTAGGTCATGGATATCTAAACTTTTGGCCATAAATGTTCGTAGCGACCTCTTAGGTGATTTTTTTCTCTGGGTGCACAAAAGCAAACAAATTTGTAAGCCGTAATGTTCTACAAGTCACTTTTAAGTCCATTTTAACTTAGTTGATATTACTTTGTGGTATCCTGAAATGTTACTCAAACTTCATATGTAAATCTGCCTTTGTTGCCATGACCCCTAAGCTCTCTGTGAAGATAAATATAAACACACTGAAATGCCGCAGTCGGTTCATTAGTTACATTGGAGGCCCTGATAAGCTCATTAGCGTAATGCAAGTCACAATGTTGTCATTTCGCCACATTTCGTTGCATAACGATCCGGAGGTGTCAGAGGGGAATATGCTGCGTATACGCAACGTGGGCGGTGCAGGTGGCTTTAAGGAAGCGGCTGCTTAAATTGTAAGTAAACCATGGAAACCACAGTTGGCCCCAGAGCGTTTCCCGGAGCCGTGCGCCCACTCACCTGGAGCTTATTAAAGCCCTTCCGTTGCAGACGCTTTTCAAAGCGATTTTCATTCCACAGTTCCCTCCATCTTTTCCGGCTATCTAGCTATTCAGCTATTCAGCTATCCATCTATCTATCTTCTTGTCTGTGTCTCTGTCTTAATGCCTCTTGAGTGCTTCGCTTGGCTGAGCTTAAACTCTTTGCTGGCATTTCAACGCTGCAGCAGTTTGCAATTTCACCCCCCACCACCTCCAACCTTCCACCCCTACCTCCTGTGTACCCCTTTTCCCCAACTTTGCCACTTTGCATTCGTTTCACCCACACACTCACAGAAAAACTCAAAATTGAACTTCAATCTTCCCTCTCGTACAACAACAACAACAGCACAAAAACACAAACGCATGTAAATTGGCCAATTTTGTGTAGCCGCCTCCCTCTGCCCAGACACGCCTCTCCGCCCCTTTTCGCCACCCCGCTGGCTGTTACTTCTGCTTGGCATCCGAGCAGATCACTGCAAAAAATACATTATCATTTTTAAATTTATAATTAAATTTATTAATGCATGCCTTTTTTTTATCAACGTTTTGGAAAAATATATGGACATTGATATATTGTATAATAACACATACTTTGTACTTTTGCAGAGGGAATTATAATTTTTGTTGGAAGCTTTGCAGAGCTTTTATTTTATCTGTTACTTTTTTCAACGTATACAATATAGATTTTAAATTAATTAGAAAAATTACCATGAATTCTTTGTTGCTAAGCATATTTGCTTAGAAATGCAATATGCAATTGCATATCCTAATGACGGCCTACATAGAACTATTGCCTTATTTGCTATAATTAAAAATTTTTGAAATAAATCGATAAAGTAATTATTGTCAATTTTAAATTTTTTAAATTAAGAAAACGAGCACTCAATATAAAATTTGTTTTCGGCGTGAATTCATCGGGTTGGTCGATTTTTAAGATCTCGTAAAAAAAGCTATGAAAGGTTCGCACCTTAACGATCGTCATAAAACAAAAAGCTGTTTGTTATTCATATAAACGTATGTATTTATATGAGCAATGTTTCTACCGCATCCATTTTCAGCGCGAATAACATTTCTGCAAACACTCGATTATGAAAGCAAATTTCCACATTCCTAAACTTGGTTCAAGCTATACAAAAATTGTGGGGATACAATTTTTAGAAGTACAAAAGTATTGTTTGAGTTAAACGAATTAAACTTTCACTTTTGAGTCGTACAAATTATCTTGTAAATTTTGTTATTGTTACTTTTTTTCTCTGCGTATCAGTAGCAGCAGCAGAAGTGGCGAAAAAATTGCATAAAAATCCTTTTCTTTTCGGTTTCTTCTTTTGATTTGTAACTGGCGCACTTTGTTGATTTCTCTTGGCCTCCGCCTGGACTATTTCTCCTGCTCGTCCTTCGCAGCTCCCCTTGGCATTTTATTTGTTATTTGCTTGACAGCCGCTGAGCGAAGCTTCTCACAAAAACTGCATTTCCCCCAAAAAATGCTGGAATATGAAAATTGGCAATTGGAAAGCTTTTACGTTTTTGTTAGATACGGAATCGTGAATGGGAATTGAAATAGTTGACAAACATTTCTTAGCTGGCATTCTCATTGCTAGCGATGAACAATTTTATCTGATATTAATTGGAAAAAAATAGAAAAGACCAGAAAAATAAACAGAAAAGAAATATATGTAATTTAACACTTAACTTCAAATTCATTAAAATAAAGATAGAAAATTACTGCTGTGCTACAGCTAAACACCATTCCAAGTTATGGAAAAAATTATCCTGCAATTATAATGGATAACAAATTCTACAAATATAAATTATACTAATGCATAACTTTTCTAAAATTTTAAAATTTGTCTTTCTGGTAGGCTACGAGAAGATACCAACTTCCAAAATTCCTTATATTTCTTTATAACCTACTTCAAGCAAACCGTAAAGTGGAGAGCAAAGATACTTAAACCTGTAATCAATTGACAAAGAATCTTTTTTTATTTTTTATAAATAGGCACTTGGTTCTAAGCCAGAACTTGTATTTTTGACGGAGCCCTTCGCTGTATTTACAGTCTATCACTATCAGGAAAGCAAACCGATTTCGATTTGCATTGCAATTAGAAATCCTGCCACATCTTGAGCCTTGTTGGCAGCCTGGGCGGTAATGAAAAGTTGTGGTTTTCTTTTCCTGTATTCAGCTCTAGCGCAGACCGCAGCCAATCGCTCGCTGCAGAAATGCAAAACGTGGTGAGGTAGAAGTTTTAATGAAGCTGCCGCTCTGCCTCACCTGAAACCGTTTTAGGTTTACGAAAGCCATCAATCGGAAAACGGGTGGGGGGGTGCGGCGTTACCAGCCGCACTTCAATCCAAGGCTGGGATAAAAGCCATCCTGGGCTGACGCTAATCAAATTAGAATGCCAAAGCTCTCGCTGTTAAGCTGCCTGCTAAATTATGAGACAGCTACTTTCTGCGGTCAACCGAAGTTTGACGAAGGCACTTCGTTTGCTGCCTTTCTGCTGCTGGTGTTGCTGATATTACTTGCCATTAATTATTTGCACCCTCGGCATTGCCCCGACCCAGCATAATATTTATTTAAAATTTTAATGAGGCGGTGCGAGTGAGTGGTCCCGGGGAGACTGCTCCTCCCTAACTACCTCTCTCGCTGCGGTTGCCTTGACAAATCTAGCCAAGAAAGGAGCCAGCATATTTGTGCGGTTTATGTGGCCCGCAACAAATCAACGCACACACAAATTGTGGCTGCACAAGGAGCAGAAGAGTCGGATACAGATGCTTAAGTGCAGACATCGATGCATACTTTTCGGTGCACTTGGACAAGGACACGGCACATGATTGATGTGGCCGACAATGCCGCTTGAGGGATGAAAATAGGGGCGGGGGTGGTGGTGGAGCGGGGGAGGGCTTACATGCTCCTTACATGGCCATTAGATATATCATACGTGTCTCCTGCCACGGCTGCCAGGGAAATAACATTTCTAGCTTGACTCCTCAACTCCGCTTTCCTCAAGCCTTTTCTATGGGGATTTGTGTGCGTAATATATTTGAACTGATTTCACTTTGATGCATCCAGGGGAATAGAATTCTCTGCAGGATAAATAGCACAAATACAGAATTGTATGGCTCTATATCCATTTAATGTTGGCTTTCCCGGCAAGTTACATGACGCGATTTAAAAAAAAAGTGTTGTATATAACATCTGGGTTTAAAAAAGTTTGTCTGTTCAAAGAAAATTTTTTTTTATTTATTTACGAAAGAGTTTTCTGTTATATTTATGCTTGAGAGACTTCTTTAGTTCACTTACTTTATCTTATTTCTATTTCAGAAAAAATGGTCTTAATTGATAACATTTAAAGATACCTAAATCATACTTAAAATAGTTGTATGGCAAAAAAAACCACACCAGTTTTAAAGATCGCTTGGGCGATGTCTAGCTGTTTGAATATTTTTTGCGTAGCAATCAATTAAATTAACAACTATTTTGTGTTGTTAAGCGATAGAGAAAGCATACACAAAAATCAAAAATAATTACACAAATAAATTTATTTGTTTTGTTTTGCTGTACTTGCAACTTTGCATATTTTTGCGTAGCCATGTAAATGGCAAAGGAAAAATGCTGAGGAGAAAGAAAATAAGCGAAAAATAAAAGCAGAGAAATCTTGGCTATAAATACACGACGTCAGCGAACGGCGACAACGACAACGCTGGCACTCTAAGTGCCCCCCAATCTGTCCGCCTTTCCGCAACACCGCATCCCCAACTTTGGTGGTGGGACGGATCGGAAGGACGATGGTTCTCCGTTCTATGCCAAATGCAGTGGCCTCAGTACCACAGCAGCGCTCAAGAGTCGTCACAGGGCTGGGGGCTACAGCTTGGGTTCTGTCCTCGACGGTCTCTTCTCCTCTGCACAGTGGAAAGGAATACTTTTTGGGTTACCCTAGAGAACCCTCCTCGAAAAATGCACTTGATTCCCCAGATGATAGCATTAAATGATGATTTTTTCTTATTAGACGCAAAATATTCCCACAATAAATATCACATTTTTTTTAAAAAGCCCAGGAACTGGAGCAAATATTATTATAAGTATTTCGTACAAAACGGTTCCGACAGACCGGATTAACTTTCCCATCAAAAGAAGGCTTAAACTATATTCACAATCAGTACAACTTATAAAAATCAATCTTATAAATAAACAGAATAAAATATTGAATCAAAATTGCGAATATGTACTTACTGGATACCTCTTTAAAGACCATTTTTTTATAATTTAAGATGAACTGCAAAAATATTAGCCTTTTTTGCCGTCAGTTAAATAATAACATAGCTGACGTCAAACAAGAAAGAAAGCCTTGCAGCTATTGCAAAAATTGAATTTGTTTTTATTTGTTTTTTTTTTTTTAGTATTCCGGTTGTTCCCATGGGAGCTACCTGAAAAATAAATAAAACTTGGAAAGTATTATACAGATTTCTTTAAAACGCTGATCAAGAATATTTATAGGGTCCTTCACTGTGTTGCAAACTTCTGACTGACAGATATAAATGACAATTATATTTGCTCAGAATGTTTATTGTCATGAAATCACAGCCACAGTGCAAAGCATCCTTTTTGAAGTGAAAATGTTTACGCAGCTCAGGACAGGAGAAGTGGTTCATGATGCCACGGCAATGGCAACATTTTAAGCTCCATCGGGCAGGGAGAGCTTAACATTGAAATAGTTGTGGAAAAAGTGAGGAATGTCCGTGGGAATCGTTTTGAGGTCAGAATTCAGCAAAAATATCTTCAAGTGTGCGAAAAAAAAAATAACAAACATCCTTCAAAAATAGGGGGCACCCGGATTTGAACCGGGGACCTCTCGATCTGCAGTCGAATGCTCTACCCCTGAGCTATACCCCCAACTGTAAGATTTGATTTTATTGCTGCTTACAGCTTATAAAGTTCAAATATGGAAAGAAAATGGTCATGGGCCTCTTGACCTACTACAGTCGAATGCTCTGCCACTGAGCTATACCCCCAAGTCGATTTTATGAACTAAATGGATTGAATGGGGCAGGTTATTTCCTTGGCATTTAAGTTTACATTTTGCATTTCAATTTTCTTGTTCACTTGGTAAAGCTAAATTATTACTGTTAATAATATTGGCCACGCCAAAAAATTAAAGATATTCAAAACAAATATTTTTAAATTAAGATATTAAGTATTTCGCACTCGCGTACATAATTTTTTTCGTTGTTACGACAGATATGAATATTCTGCTTTAGTTAGTTAAATCGTAACTTTTTAGAAACCAACAAGTTTATTGTTTATTGTTTAGCTTTATTTGTAAGATAAATAACCATATTTCAGAAACATTTTTTACCAATTGTTCATAAAGGGATAATACAATATTCAATATATTTGGTAAAAAGTCTACTACAAGTAAAGGAAAACGGTTCCGGTTCCGGTATATAAATATGAGGACCACTAGCCAAACCGATATAGTCATATTTGGGATTTAGTATGCAGATTCTAGTTGTGCGTTAGCTGCAATAATTCTTTTCAAAGTTTAGCCACGTCGTATCTAACGCATTCAAATACCGAAACTCTAAACAGACAGTTATTGGGCGATATATATTGATTCGGCCTATGTCTATCCACAACAGGTTTTTTGTATTCTACCAAGGATAGTTTTTAAGTATTTTTTTGTTGTGTATAAATATAAGGTCTTAATTTTTATGAGTGTATCAAATTTATAAAGCATGCAACCCTAGCGGATTTCTCTCTGTTGTGTCTGCATCCGAACAGCATATAGGTTGTCTATATATTATGTACTAAATCTGTCGTTTTCCTTCAATATGTCAACGTTGTCGGGGTATAGCCCCTACTCCTCTCTCTTAGTCTGGGTCTGTTCTGTTGGTTCTGTTCTGGTTGCGTTGTCGTTGTCGCTGCTGAAATTAATTAATGTGAAAATTTGCACAGACTCAGGCTATTTATAAGTTGTTGTAAGTGCTCGCCATGACATAGCCAACCCCTTTCCCCCCCTCCGATGCCGCAATGCCTCCGGTAAATGCCATGTGGAAATTGAAAATTGGGAATTTTCCCTGGAGAGCAAAAAGATAAACTTGGCTTTCCGAGGGCGGGGGAATATTTTTTGGGTTTTTGGCTAATTTAAATATGCAAAATGCTGCATGGATTGATTTTCGCTTCTGTTTGCCAAAGGTTGCTCTCATTTTGGTGGCCGTTGATGCACTAGGAGTGGGAGAAACGGGAAATGAGAAGTCGAAAATGGAAAATGGGTAGGTGTGCGTGCTAGTGCCACAATCAAACACTTCAAAGTGAGCCTGAAAAGCCTCTGAACTCTGTCACTGCCAGGCGGCACCTCTCGACACAATTTCGATCGACCTCCCTATACCTTTACCCTTATCGCCACGATGTGGATGCTCAGGTGGGCTTGGGGCTTGGGGCTGGCCATGCCCCCTGCTGCCCCACAATGCCTAAGAGGTGTATGGTGCGGCAGGTGTGGAGGGGTAGAGTGTAATTGAATTTTGATTTAAAGTCCTTTGATATATCAGAAACAAAGTGAAGTCTTCGACTCACTTACGCCAGCAACAGAACCGGGCTGGTCCAACTTAGGTCAATTCAATTCAATTTGGATGCCTTGCCCCTCTTCCCTCTTCCCTCTCCCCCATCGTCCACATTTCACAGGAAAGTTAATCGATAAACCCTCATTCCCCCTTCCAAAATCCGAAAGACCGAAAATCCAAAAATAATAAAAATTTGTTGGAGGTAAGCTGCACCATATTGGGTGGGATGTGTGTGGGAAGTTGAAAAGTTGTTGCAATAATTGATTTGTTGCAGATGTGTTGGGGCTTCTCTGGCTTTGTCTGCATTTGCCAGGCATTTGCCAAATGAAATTGTTTTATTGAATTCCCTCTTTATCTTCCTTTTGTCTTTGCTGCTGTTGAATTATTGCGATTATACAGTAATTACTTAGGTTAAACGAAAAGTGTCTGTAAAAAAATGGTCGTGGCCATTTAATTGCATAAAGTATACAATTAAGGATCGAGATCTAATGCTGAGTCAAACTGTCGTTCTATTTGTCCGTATAGACGGTAATCTTGTAAACAGACTGTTGTGAGAATGGCCAGTACAACTATCGAACTCATAAAACAAAAGTTACGCCAACGTTAAGGCAATGATAATCAAAATCCGAATAAAATATCTTTATTTTTTTTTACTGAATCCTTTTAAATAAAAGCTTTTACTTATTTTTCTTTTTTAAATATCAAATTTTTAATATTTTTCCAAGATTTAAAAAATTTGTATATCTATTTTATTTATTCTATTTTTTAAAGACAAAGATAGGACTGAGCAACAATGATTTGGTAAAAGCTTTATGAATCAAGCGGTGTTAAGTACGAACAACTGAATTTATGCGAAATGTAAAAATTTTTACCTGATCGTTTTATTGGAAGCTAAAGCGTATTGACTCCCGATTAGCGCCATTTTTTAATGGATCTGCTTTAGCATGTAAAAGATGCCAAAAGTTTCAATTCTATGGGTTTTACACTGAGCTCGGAATAATAAATGGCTGTACCAACTTGTCCAGTTTACTATCTACCTTATATGGTCGAAAATGACTGTTTTATTGCATTAAAACTTCTTGCCAATTTTATAATACCTTCTGCAAAGGTATGCTAATGTTATGCAAATTTGAAAGCACGCACTCACGGTTACCAAATCATGTACGCTGTTCATTACACTTTCTAATTCAAGATTAAGAAGTTACAGTTTTAATTAACTTTTTACTTGTTAGGCCGCTTTATCCCCATCTTCTTCACAGGCTTAGGTCAAGCACCCACTAATAGAGCCCTAACCCGAACCAAACTCATTATGGGCTCATTAAAGCCTAATTTATATAAATTGCTTGAATTTAACCAACTCAACCCTTAGAAGTTGAGGAACACTGCGCCAACTGTGGCAACTCTGGCGGAAAATATTTTTGTAATTCAAGGCGGGCGACAGAAAACGAGAAAATGAGACCAAAAACCATTCCCAAAGCGAAAATTCGTTCACCTTCTGTGGTGGCTCAGGCCACGCCCCCTTTTGGGGATGCTTTTCTGGTTTTCCATTCTCTGCTGCTGCAATGCAAACGATAATAGATCCACCAGGCTCTGGAGATTCCCACTTTTCCTCCTGCGTCATGACCAAAATGTGTTTTCGAAAAAAAAAAAACATAAAATAACAGGAAAAACGAATATAACGAACGGAAAACCCCCAAAAGCAGTGCACAGTTATTTTAATTAGAAACGAAGTAATTTGCATATTAAACACGTGATAGACAAAAAAGAGGGATGGTATACGTGAGATAGAAAGGAGAGAAAATAAAATGAGATAGATGTATGCAAAATTTATCTGAAATTGAAAAATTACCAACTTAATTGGTAAAATGGAAAACAGAAACCAAAGCCGTCAATAATAACGAAAATAAAAATTTTACAGGTCGTTTATTATCAGTCTCTGATTTTCTTATAATCGTGCTTGGTTGAAATAAGCACAGGAAGTGCTTAAGTTCGTTCGATGTATTTTAGCGGCCAACAATCTAAAGGCTACAAGTTCAATTCCATTTAGGTATCTAGACGCAAAATAAAGAATTTAAAATGCTAAGCCAATCGAATTAAATTCTAATCAGGTTACAGAATAACGTTAATAGTGAAATTAAAATTACAGGATTATTTCCATCCTTTACATCTTTATATATTTACTACAGCTTTCACCAATACGTGGCTTTTGAAACTCAGTGTGCCCATATTAAGAGGCGTTGAGATAGAAAATAACTATTGTTCAATAGATATTGTTAAAAAATATTCAACTGTCTTAACAATGTGATCAAAGTAGAAATTCTAAAGGAAATACATATATAGAATTTAAATCTCATTTGATATCCCAATTTAATTATTATTATTATTTAATTTGAATTAAAAATATCGAAGATTTTAGTGTGTCTTACTTTCAATACATACCAGGGCCATTCGTTAAAAACCAATGATTCTCTCTTTAATAGTTACAAAGTGTACAAATATTATCCGAAAATAAGTAACGTTTTGGATTTTTTTTTCTATCCTACACGGTTTTGTGTAGATGGAATTTCATACAACTAATATTTAATCGGGATAGCCGAATAAACTTAATCCGTAAAATTAATTTAAAGTACATTTTCAATGACCCTTCAAATTACTTTGCTCTTTTCAAGTACACAGTCAAAAGGAATCTCCCCCTAAGCTTAGCATTAAGGGGATGCCTTTAGATTAAAATTGACACTTAGTTGCGATTATCTCGAAAAAGCTTTTTAGCCTGGCCAACTAAAATGGTCCGCAGGCATCTAACTGCAAAAGTGAGAGAATGAGCCAGCTGACATGGGGCACAACTTTGCCAGGGCAATCAGTCAATCACTCAGTTAGCCCGTCACTCATTCACTCACGCATTCAGTTAGTCAGTCAGTCAATCAAACGAGGAGGAGTCAGAATGCCAAGTATCGCAGGTCGTTTGTGTCCCTGTCCTCAAATGCCCCAAAAGCGTTAAGTGTCCTATGTTTTGTCCTGTTGTTTATCCTTGTTTAGGAACGACAACAGCAACATCAAAGTGTCGGTCCCATCGAAAATTCAATTTCGATTCCGCTTTCTGCGCCAAAGGACATGCAAACCAAAACTGATTTCGAATGCAGCTCCTCAAACGGTAATCAAAACTCACCTGGAGCAGAGGGAGGCTATAAAATTTAAAGGAACCTGATGGCATGTAAACGGAGAAGTTAGTCTGGACCAAACCGTGAGTCCCTCAACTTTAGTGGTTGGTGACAAACTTAAAGAAAGAATTTGTGGAAAACTGAGAGCGAAGTGGACAGTTGATATTTTTCCAAAGCACAAAATTTAAAGTAAATTAAGATGTTCGGCTGCATTCAATTTATTTTTGTTATTTAAAACGCAATAATACATTTAAAAAGAGAAGAACTGAAGAAAATTTAGAGTAGGACTGCCATCTCTTCGTTCTATTTCGTTTTTTTTGTTTCTGAAATATGAAAAATGCCTACTTAATAAATATTATTCATACCAAAAATGATTTGTTGTTTTTTTTTTAAATCTAAAAAGAATATTTTTTAAACGCATGTCAAAAGTCAATTCTATTGTGCATAACTTTAACCTCGAAAACAAGGTTTTTCTGTCTTTTAGAAGTTTTCCCAAATGTCCTATAATTTTTTATGAATTTTAACTGACCACTTTTAGAAGAATATAATTCCTCTACATTGCACACCTTTTTCATCCCCGGAATATGTCAAACTATAAGAGTTTTGGTTACAAAAAGTGTCACAACAAATACTGGTCAGACACGCCCACAGCCCATGCAACATAAAAAACCAACGGAATTTTCACATCATCATTATATAAACACAACCGTGAAAATTATCTGTTCAAGTGGAGCGGTCCACGGGGAAGGAGTAGCCGCAGGAGCAGCAGGACCTGGCCAAGTCCCAACAATACCCCGACCAAGCCGCCAGCCAGCCATCATCCCAACCTATCCACTAAAGTGCTGGCCCAAAAGCATTTAGAGGCAAACTCTGCGACGCGTCAAATGCCTCACGGGCAACTGTGTTGTACTTCCCCGTTCTTTGCCATTCTCCATTCTACTTTCTCCGTGTTGGTTGTAACACGGCAAATAAAAATTGAAAGCAAATGAGACAGGAGAGACAGACATGGGCCGTCCGCTCCATCCTGGAAAGCAGCCTGTATGTAGTCAGCCTCCACGTTTACACTAAGAGAAAAATAACATGTAAATTTATATTTTATTTAAAAAAAGGGTTAAAATGTATCACCTAAACACAAATGATAAAATCATCTTATCAATAATGACTTATATCTATATAATATGTATATATAGTATATTCCAAAATTAATATATTTTACAAGATGTAAATGAATTTTGACATGTACTTAAGCCAAAAATAGCGTTAAGCTCTTTATTTTTGTTTAAAGAGTAGTTTTTTTTTTAATAAAAACCAAATAAAAAACTAACTACATAAAATGCATTATTAATTTATTTTTTAATACCCTGACCATTTATTATCGTTCCAATGGATTGTGTTTGTGTATTGAATTTATGAGGAATCTAAACTTTTGTATTACTACCCATCCAAAACTAAATAAACCTGAGTTTTCAATGAGAATCGTATTGATCAAAACAAAATTTTACTATGAAACCGAGTCTCTAAAAAGTTTAGTTTTGAATAAAATATGTTCTCGGTACATGCCAGCCGGCATGTGCCTCTGTTCCTCCTGTGCTCGGTGTGTCCTGTGCCTTGACAGCTTGCGCTAAAAACGTTGAGTGTCTTGGTGGGGGGGGGGGGTTCGCCTGCCCCAGCTCCCAGTTAATGCGTGACAGAAACACCCCTGCAGCCGCTCCTCCACCGCCACCCCCCATCCCCATTTTGCGAATTCAAATTTGATGGCGGCTGCGGCTTCCTCTCACGCCCTTCGATTACCCCTCCCCATTCCCATGGCCGGATGTGAGGCAACGGCAGCGGAGCTTGTCTATGTCGTCCTCGTCCTCGTCCTTTGTGCCCCTCCCTTCCCCACCCTGCCCCTCCACTACCTGTCGCTGTCCTGATCCTGACTCAGGCAGAAAGTTTAAGCGAATTAAATTATTTGCTTTTTAGATTTCAATATTTCCGCAGCTGAGATTTCAGTCAATATCCATGGAGAGGCGGGCCGGGGAAATGTTTGCCGACCGTGGGTGTGGAGGCGTGTCTGGTATAAATTGGGTTTTTATGATGTGTCCGTAATCATAAAATGCTTTAGGGCAAGTACTAAACATTTGTTGAATGTTCATTGAAACCCATTGTTGGTCGGAAAACATTTCATAAGACATGAATAGCACAACAATTCAGATCTTTAAAAAATGCTGTTAAGAAAGAAAAAACATTTTTAATGAGTGTTTAGTTTTTTGTTGTGTAGGATTCTTAAAAGGACGAACATTTTTTTTAGATGTTAAGGAAATAAAAAGCTAAATGCCTAACTACAAATTTTAGTCGGTTCGAAATATTTAAAGTATCTATTTTTTTTTTATTTCCATTTATGTCCAAATTCAGCTAATCTTAATTGTTGTAGTTTTATATTACTATATAATTATTTAGCTTATCACATTCTAACATGGTATCTTAACCGGTATAACCTAATCAAAACTTTTAGAAGATTTTTTCACAATTCATAGAAACATCATATATTGTACGTCCAAAAATCGAACTTCATTTTTTGCATTGACAAAAAGTTGTAATGTTACAAATAAATCGGAAACTTCAACATTTTTTGGTTTTAGAAAGTTTGTTTAAGTGTCCTAGAAAGTTTTTAAAACAACTTAAAACATATACTCTATAAATTAGCTGTAATGACCAATAAAGTCCTTTGTTTTAGAGGAACTTGGCACCAAGACCCATTAGTGAATTGACATCATCAGCGGCATTTGTGTTGAGATTAAAAGACTTGTAACTGTAAGGTTTCTAAAGTACTTTCGAACTATTCTGGCTATGTCATTAGCTTGTTTTAATTTAACAGTTTTGATGTTATTTTTTATTTGATTTTATAGTTTGGATGTTTTGAGAACTCAGACTTATAAAAAGAATTTCTTTTGGCTGGGAATTTTGTTCTTGCAGTGCATGTTTTAAAAGTGTATTCTCTGAAACAAATATGATTTGAAAAGCGTAGCTTTTGTCCAAAATGGCTTAATGGTACTCAATACATTAATAGGCTTCAATTGTTGTAATTAATTGTTTCACAACTGTGATACAAAATTACTTTTCTAGTAGAGAAATGTTGACAAAATATCTAATTGATCCATAAATTTGACAAATCATGGTTAATTGCTGCCATTTGTCTTTCATATACTTCTTTATTAAAGATTTCAAGATTGCTCAGTTGGTCGAACTTAGTTTCTTAAACTATATCCATTACGTTTACCCTCTCTGTTAACTTGGTTTCTCGTCGGTTAGGTAATAGCATACCAATCTCCGTTGGCTACCCCCTTTGCCTGTTCCTTTCGTGACAAATTACCCCTTAATATTTCACATGGTTTCGCATTCAACCATCAAAGTTTTAGTTGGCATGCCCAACTGAACACCGACCCCTCGCCATTTTCCACCTACCAGGGTAATTCTCAAATGATTTCCTAGCACGCTTTCGAGCTGAGCTTTTTTGGGAAAAAGTAAAAAGAAAACTGGGTTCCGCCCAGTTGAGTTTCGGTTGTGGGCTCCTTTTCGGGTAATCACAATCATTAAAATAAATAATATACAAACAAGGACGGCCAGCCAAAGAGCCAAAATGCTACGTGCCTCCCTATTCTCCCATTTTTGTCGTTGCTTTTCTTCTGGTTTGCCTTTTGCCATTTAAATTTCTACTCTAATTCAATTTGGTTGGGAGCTGAGTTGGCCTTTTTTAAATTTTCTCATCTAGGCCGGTCGGAAAAAATATCAAAATAAAGGAAAAATTATTTCGAGTTGAAGGAAACCTTAAGCTTGATTATTATGGAGCCACTGAAAGTTAATTTTTTTTTCTGCTGCGCAAAATGATTGCAGCAACGCAAAGGAGTTGGCCCAAAGTTTCCTAGAAAGGAGGAGGAAAACTATTCAGGCGCGCATTCATTTACCCATTCACCCACCCCGTTTGCTTTTGCTTCTGGTTGTGCTGTTTGCTGGAGTGAGCCAGTCCATTGCATGCTTCAATGGTCGCGCAAAACATGCCATCATCATCATCATCAAAGGGAAATAACCTAAACGGCCACGAAGCCGCCTGTTCAGCTTGTTCTGGCCAGGCCCACACCTTCTGACCGAGTCGAACTTCGATTCAGATGCTGATTCCGATTCTGGCTTCGAATCCGATTCTGCAGCGGCTTTGTACGCCCTACATCGGAACACTCGGAACAAAACGGCTTAAGAGTCTGCAACAATTTTTTTTATTTACCAGGACAAAATTTGGGTTGTGACTAAAATAGTAAAAATATTGGGGTATTTACAAAAACTAAGTTACTTTTCAAGTTAATTGAACGAAAAACATATTACAAATATCAAAAGATAATAGTGTTAAAGTAGATAGCAGGGTAAGTCGTTTCCGACTTATTATATCTTTATAGGCCAATAAGTAACGGGTATCTTATAATGGGAAAATATCTTATCACTGCTGACTTCCTAGCAAAATAACAAAATCCAAACATGTTACAAAAAAAACATTAGTTGTAAGCTGAATTTATTTTACTAGTTTTTGACTAACTATTGCTGTAGAATTTTGGAATATGTATTTCATTATCAGCTACTTAGAGTTTCCCATTTTCCAGGCTTAGAGGGGGTTTGTGTTAAGTGTACATCTGCAGTGCAAATCGCCTCCTTCCTTTTCTGCCAATTTAAGCTTGCACAACTGCAGAATGGTCTTGGCAGTGGGGTTAGCCAAGTCATGGATCACTGTTGATTCGATGGTAATTGTGGGGAAGATTCTGTTTGGTTTGGCAGCGTTAATTGAACTCGATTTAAATGAGACCACTGATGAGAAGTTTATGACTTGGATTTCATAGGATGTGGCTTGAAACTGATGCCTGATTGATTCCTGTTTTTGCAAAGATTTCTTTGCTGTTTAATTAAAGTTAATATATTGAACAAGAAGCCAAAAGTTGTGGATTCATTTGCATGGTTTCTAAATCAATACCTACCTTAGTTTTGGGTAGGTTCTTGTTTAAAGTTCTGCTGATAGGCTAATTTTGCCAAACAATAGGAGACTGTTTAAAATAATAATATGAGCCCTATACATTTAAGTTTCATTTTTATACCGTAGAGTGTAAATTCATGTAACAACTTTTTCTTGGGTGTAGTTATGACAGCCTTAAGTTTTGCACAATGAAACATATAATACCATGCAAAAGAATTATTTGTTTTCTTCACAACAAATTAGGCGGCAAAGTGATGTGTTCTATCCTTATATTCCTTAACAATCTTTGCCATTTTTTAATTATGATGATAGGTAAGCATAATTATTTAAGGCGTAATTCCTGAAATTTCTCTTCCCTCCCCGTATCCACCGCAAACAGTTTGGTCTGTGGGTACATATCCGTCGCCCAACTTCTGCCCCGCTAATTACCCTCGGGACTGGCGAGCCCTTGGATCAGCCACCCACACACCCAAAACCCACACACCCCCCCACACACCCACACCCAGTGTGTGTGTCCAAAAGTGTGCGGCTGCTTTGGACGCAAAAGCGGGACTTTGGTTTGGCTTCGCGGTCGACACTGTTTAGTGAGCGGATGCGGGAGCGCTGGTTAAATGAAGCAAGTGCACACAAACAGGAAGTGGGGGGGGGGGGGGGTGGGTGGATCTGGGTGACACGGGTTGGGCCTTATTAAGGATTTTGTACTTAACGCTGGGCTGAGCACTCGCAAGGTGAGCGCGCGCATATTGATAAAAATAGTCATTAAAAGGGTTGTTCCTGCTCGTTGGCCCGCCCCACCTTTGTGCTTTATAAATACATTTTCATTTAGCTTTGTGCATTGAAACATATTTAAATTAAGGAGCATCGGCTTGTAAAATGCACTCCCCTTTCACGCCATCCGCCTCACATGTGAGCGCCGTTTCCTTTCACCAATTCAGGGTTTTCCCACAGTTTTCAATACGGGTTTGTCATTGTCCAAAGGCCAACGCCTCCTGTCGACCGGACTGGACCGGACTGGACTTATTTGCGCCGCCAAGCGTGCTCAATTGTGAGGCCCGATGTTGGTCCTGGCTTGTCGCTGCCGGTCGCTGGTGTCCTGCCTGTCATCCGTTCGATAAAATTAAAACGTCTGCTCATGTGCACAGGACCTGGGCCAGGACCGAAGTTTGCTTGCTTTGTTTATCGACTTGGCAGTGTCCTGCTGCCATATCCATCGCTCCACTGTCCTGTTAACTCATTTGACTCATCCTGGGTAAGAAACTGTTTATGGGATGCCTCATTTCCATATAGTTCTGGTTTGTTTTCAAAAGCCGTGTCTCGGAAAAATAATATTTTATGCATATATTAATATAAATTGCCCATTTTTAAAGCTTATTTTATTTA
This sequence comes from Drosophila gunungcola, assembly GCF_025200985.1. Lineage (NCBI taxonomy): Eukaryota > Metazoa > Arthropoda > Insecta > Diptera > Drosophilidae > Drosophila > Drosophila gunungcola. Next base: position 1,031,882 of record NW_026453181.1, on the reverse strand, counting down.
GTCCTTTTTTTATATAATTGGCTTTTGAGCTCAATTTCAAATCTAGCGTATGCCCAATTCGACTTTGTGTTTTCCCTTCTGGCTGGTTAAAACTTTTCGTCTTCCTTGTGCTCTCATTGTAATTTGCATGTCCGGCGACTTCGTCCTCATCATCATCGGATGCACAGCTGCTGAATTTACAAGCCATTTTTTATGACAACAATTTTGTCAACTCTTCACTTCAGTTATTTATCGATAATTGGATATTGCTGCAACGTAGACACCAACTAACAAAAGCATCAATAATAGCGAAAGTGCAAATCTTTTACCATTTGCATATGACATTCATTGGAAAAATTATAGGAAATGATGACTCCGGATTCTGCTCTCCTGGAAATGCAAGAGAAAAGCAACTTAAAGCTTCGACAGTTTAATACGCCATTAAAACATATTTTACATTAATATAGCGAAAAATAAGATAAATTCATTTCTTGTCTCAACTCTAGCAATCTAATTAAATTTTGAGAAAAATTAACGTAATAACTTACCTGTGCCTCAAGGATTCTTCTTATATTTTAAGAATGATTTAGGACAGTTTAACAGTTTTCCCTGGAAAATCTCTTAATTCGTTGGATAGTTTGTCAAAGTCATATGGCAGCCATAAGAGACAGTCTTATAAACAAAAAATGGACCCATTTTTACAAAATTTTTACTTAACTTTAACTTAAATTTAAATATTTATATTTAGTTAGAAACTGTCTACCCTTGGAATTTTGAGTTTGCCTTACACGTCCTTTATTTTTAGCAGAGTGATATTGATACACCGATTCATTTGCGCAACAACGCTCCAATGAAAATGTCATTGAGCGCGAAAAAAGGTCGGTGGCAACCATTCCTCACTGCTAGACCTTATTTCACCCGCATGAAACAATAAACTCCAGATCCCCATGGTTTTCTCCTGCGGTTGCTGCACTTTTCCGATAAGCATTGAATCCACGTGCCACCCACCGCCACCCAAAACACATCCCCCTTTTCCGGTGTACTGTTATAAGCGGGCTGGATGGGGCGACATTGTGTTGCATCGACGGGCTGGCTAATGAGTTGCTAATTAGACATGTGTGTGCTTAAATCTGGCTTTAAATGACAATGTGTCGCCGTATGGTCGTTTTAAGTTGCAATTAGATGACAGGTATTCGTTCGCCCCGAATGATTCATTGCCTGGATAGAACGCTGAACCTACACTCAGAAAAAAACCGTCTTAAAATTTCAATTTCACTTTTTTTTTTATGTTGACGATTCCGACACTAAAAAGGGTGTGTAAATATTCTTCGACAGCATTTTTAGGCGAGATGATTTCGCTATTTTCGCCCGTTTCTAAGAAATTCAGAGCTCAGTTTAGAACCGAATTGAAACTTTTGTCAATTTTTGTATAATCTTGTTATATCAGTACGCACATAAAGCTTAATAGCGACGCTGATCGGATATATATGTCCCATAGGAGCAATCAGTTCAAATTTATTAAATAAATAAATATTATTATTTATTAAATTATTAAAAGATTTATAATATACACAAAAATTAAAAGACACTTAAGGTGAAAACAGGTACCCCAAAAAATGTTGTTTAATTGCTTTACCATTTAACCTACATAATTAAAAACCACTTAAAAACTATTAAGCCATATCGACTTTGGTTCGTTTGCAAGACGAATCCATCTGTACCATCATCACAGCCAATGGCATTGGATGCGCTTTTAAAGACCACTTAATGGAACTACTTGATTATCAGGCCAAGCTTGATTCCCCTTGAAGTGCTTACTAGCGCGCTTAGCGCGCTTCAAGGCAACTTTCACTCAACCTAGTGAAAGCCCCTGGCCCCGATGGCATTTAAAGCTTTTTCCTGCGGTGAAATTCCCAGCAGACTTTTATGTGCATAATCGTAATCGCAATCATAATCATAATCCTTTCAAATCGTGTAATTAAAATGTGTGCATATAATGCTTTCAATTATAAATGAGAGTGGAGACCGGTAGAATGGAACGGAGAGCGCGAGAGAGCCAGAGAGAGAGAGAGAGAGAGAGAGAGAGAGAGGGAGGGAGGGAGAATGGCAATAGGGAATGTAATTTGCAGGCCCACATGGTGTACATTCTTTTTCCCTCTCCCATAGATGAAGATAAATTGAAATTTCATTAAGAAAGTTGTGTTAGAGGGAGACGGCTGGTCGTGTCACTTCAAAATTGAAATGTGTAATGGCTGACTTGTGGATGTGTGTCTATGTGTCCGCTTGCCAGTGTGTGTGGGCGCACTTCAGCGACTTAATTGTGTCGCGTTAACGTCAAACACATGCAACAAACATGAGCAAACAAATGCTTCCTGTGTGCTGTGTTTCTCTGTGTTTGTAAGTGTGTGTGTGTCAGCCTCGTGTTGACAGATTCAACCACCCAAACAAAAAACAGCCCCACCGCCCCCGCTACTAGTACACAAAGCCACTCTTTTATTTCATAGAAGAAGCACACGGAAAAAGCCCTCGCACATACACACACTCACTCGAGCGGCAAAACATATCCGCACACATCCGATGTTGCGCCACGCCCCACCCGCCCACTCCGCCTTTGTTTCCAGCCAGCACCCCATTACCACCTGTCATAAATTTGCATGCGCGCAGAGGTTGGGTCCCATAAAACACACGTATTTCTGTTTTCTGGACGAGGCGTTGCTGGAATACCCTTTAACAATGTGTCTTTAAGCTTGAATTTTGAAATCTGTATCAGAATGACAGATTTAAATCCGAAATCAATTATGCCTGACAAAAAACATTGAAGAACCCGAGACACTTAGAAAATATAATCTTACCATACATGTGTCCGCTTCTATTTATGCCTATTAATGCCCATAGACAATAAAACATATATCATAAATAAAATAAATAAAATAAACAAATTACTTAAAAAGATACATTTGTTTAAAAAATCTTTTTAGACTCTTAATAATATGCATTATACATTTTAAGTGCAATTTTGTATAGGTCAATAAAACAATTATATTTTTAAGATTGCCTTATAAATTAATATAGAAAAATTTATTAAAATACTTGATAAATTTTTGGCAAATAGATATTATGGTTTCTCCGCTTAATCTCCATAAACATTATAATAGCAGGCGAGTAAAGTTATCTAAGAAAAATGTGTTCTGCTGCTTCATCGCCTGGCCAAAAATGAGAAAATTCAAATAACCAATGACTGGAATATTTTTGATAGGCAAGAGCAGCTGTTCCGACTGGCGAAATCACCCCCACACACGATTACTGAGGACGAGGCAGACGAAAGCTTATGCATAATAGACATATGTGTGTGAATGGGTGGAAAATCCATTTTCATAACCGACTCAGTCTCGGAGTCCTTTTCATTCTCGGCCCGGGACACTTGGTGGGCGATTATGACCAAGCTAAAAATACCGCGAGCACATGGAAATTTTCAAACGACCACTAGACAGGCATTGTCCGGGTCAAATTGGATTTTCGAATCGGGAAGGAGCAGCTCCCGTGTCTTGGCCATATGTCGGTGGCCGGGCGCTGATAAGTTTTAAGCCTTCGAGTGCTAATCAAACGCCGACTGGGCAATCAATTTGGTGGCGAGCTCTTTTAATGAAGCCGCCCCGCTCCAGTGACTCAGCCTGTTGCATGTCGGTGGGTTCGTGGATAGCTGGAGGGGTGCTTGAGCAAAAGGACGAGTGAAAAGTGAAAGGCAGCTCTGCAAAGCGGTCAGCTCTCAACTCAATCCAACCTCCGTTTCGCCCCTTCGTCCCTGATTCCGAATTCCGAATTCCGGATTCCGGATCCCTTTCCCCGACTGTTGTGGCCAGTTGACAGTTTCATTAGTTGGTTTACATGGCCGAACGGAGAGGGACGGCATTGTTTGCACTGTATCGCCATGTTGTGCAGGATATTGGCTGGCATTCTCTGTGGATGTGCATGTGGGTGGCTTGTTGTCCCTGTTGTCGGTTGTCGGTTGTCGGTTGCCGGCTTGCTGGTTACTGGTTGCTGGTGTGTTGTCTTGCCTTGTTGTGGCACACACACCGGATGTCGACCGATAAGTTTAGGCCCTCGTCATACTGGCATCTCAAGATTAACCAGCTGAAAGCTTTCATAACTCGATTTAAATCTTGACTTTTCAAAAGGCTGCAGCCGATCTTCACCTTCACCCTCCTCTCTTGGTTGGTTGAATATCCTTTTATTGGGAAAGTTTGTGGCAGCACTAATTAAAGTTTGACACAGAGGGCTCAAAATTCATCGGTTTGACTTGAGTGCATTGAGAGCTCTCAGTTTACGCTTTTAATAACCTTGGAAATTATATTTGTTTAATGTAAAATTTACATGTTTATCCTTGATCAGCAGCATAAGAAGAATAGAAATCCATCTGCCTGTCTGTGTGTCATGGTAACGATTAGAAAATACCAATTTCGTAAAAACGTAAAGTTCGGGGTTTTATTTTTTCTGAAATACGACTTAAGTTTTATAAAAATCAAACTTCTATGTTATTAAACTGCCATAGAAAAGTTCAGAAATTAATCGGACTTGATTTTATTTAAACGTACCCTTATAATATGTATATCAACATTAACCAGGACTTTTTGATTAAATGCAAATCTGCTAGTATAAAACAACTTTGGCATGCCAAAGTTTGTTTCCTTACTCGTAAGTTTCACAGGCAATAACAGTATGTGTGCATTTAGTACTTTCTACCAGTTCACGCTTTTATTGCTTGCATTATCTCTACCAACAAAGATATGGAGCTGTAACTTTGCGAACAAATTACTTTAGGAAAAGGTTAAACCAAAATGTCTTGCCGATCAAACCACACCCATGTCTTTGCCCATATAACCAACATGGCAGATGTTTAATAATTTTTTTATACCCTTGCAGAGGGTATTATAATTTCAGTCAGAAGTTTGCAACGCAGTGAAGGAGACGTTTCCGACCCTATAAAGTATATATATTCTTGATCAGCATCACTAGGAGAGTCGATCTAGCCATGTCCGTCTGTCCGTCTGTCCGTCTGTCCGTCTGTCCGTCCGTTTATATGCAAACTAGTCTCTCAGTTTTAAAGCTATCTGCATGAAACTTTCCCAAAAGTTGTCTTTCTATTGCAGGTAGTATATAAGTCGGAACGAGCCGGATCGGACGACTATAGCATATAGCTCCCATAGGAACAATCGGAAAAATAATGAAAAAAAATTATAACTTTGCTGTTTTTTAATTTTTTGTTTAGTTCTTCGACATATAGTAATGGTAAAATATTTCCGATTTACGGTTTAAATTTCATCAAAATCGGACGACTATAGCATATAGCTCCCATAGGAACAATCGGAAAAAATAAATGAAAAAAAATTATAACTTTGCTGTTTTTTAATTTTTTGTTTAGTTCTTCGAGATATAGTAATGGTTTAATATTTCAGAATTACGGTTTCAATTTCATCAAAATCGGACGACTATAGCATATAGCTCCCATAGGAACAATCGGAAAAATAAATGAAAAAAATTATAACTTTTCTGTTTTTTAATTTTTTGTTTAGTTCTTCGACATATAGCAATGTTTAATTATTTCAGAATTATGGTATAAATTTTATCAAAATCGGACGTCTATAGCATGTTTTAGTATTTTTATGCCCGTTGCTCGTAGATTAAAAGGGTATATTGTGATCGTTGAAAAGTATGTAACAGACAAAATGAAGTGTTTCCGGCCCTATAAATATATGTTTTTGATCAGGACCAATAGCCGAGTCTATCTTACCATGTCCTTCTGTCCGACTGTCCGACTGTCGAGATCTCGGAAAATACAAAAGCTAGAGTTTTGGGACTTAGAATGAAGATTTTAGTTTTTTCTACTCAGCGCAAGTATATTTCAAAACGGAGCCACGCCCCCTCTAACGCCCACAAATCTCACTTAACACTTCTGTCAAGTGTCTGAGACATGTTAGGTGTTGGACTCTGTGAGTGTGTTCCGGTCATATCTATCGTTACAACACACAAATTTTAAAAATCAAGCTTATATTTTAGAAGTTATGTGGTTTTGGAGTCCTCTGCCGCTGCTCTGCCGAGAGAGAGACAGAACGAAATTCTGTTAGGTGTTGGTTATGCAGTTCGACAGATGGATTGAAAATTGTTAGCTGAGTAACGGTTATCTAAAAGTCGGGGAACTCGACCATATCGTTCTTACTTGTTTTTAAATTAAACAGGTATTTTGCTCTTATCAAACATACTACAACAAAATTATCAGCTACAGCTGTTCAATTATTCTATTAAATAGCTACGAAATACTTTGTGTTAGCCATTACATTTGTATACTCATTACTCGTAGAACAAAATCGTACATTCGTTAATATACCTGTTATCTAACAGGTAGAGGAGAAACGTTATCGACCCTACAATGTATATCTATTCTTGACCAGGATTGCCGATCTTTCCATGTTTGTTATTGCTAAGTATTTCATTTCACTTAGCAAAGAACCATAACAAAACCTAAAGAAACTTTTGACAAGTTTTCAAATATTATACCAATTAAACACCGTTCTTTAACAAAATTATGAAATATTTTCGCATCCTAAGGCACGCTTTATTATTAAAACTATAGTCTAAATGAATATAGAGATATGGCTAGTTTGACACTGCTGCTTATGCTGATCATTGTATTCAGGGTCGTAAGCACATTCTCCGACCTGTTACATACATATTTACTTACACAATACACCCTAAGTGGTATTAATGTGAGTGTGCTATTATAAAATCCCTGCTGTGTAAACACCTGCCAATCACCTTTATTCTTCGGTCATGACAAACCAACACTTCTCGGCGCTTAACCCTTTTAAGCTCATGTTCAAAATCGGCATCACTTCCAAATCGCCCAATCCGATTCCATCACAATCGAACATGTCTAACGCACAACAGACAAATATTTTCATTTCGCTTTGTCCGTGAGCGTTCGCTCTGCTGACCCATAAAAAACGGACGATGACCCGGGACCAGGGAATTTTGGGGAAAAGACGATCGGAGTGAACACAAGTCAACTCAGAGCACTGCACGTACAGGTTGGCATCCATGTGTTGACCAAGAAGGTAGCCATGCAACATTAAACTGGCTCTTGGCTGTCAGCGTCAGGCAATAACCTTAGGTACAGTGGCAAAAATAATTATTAAGGAAAGGACGTCGGCCAGAACCTTGTGAACACTTTTTTTCGAGAACACAACTTTTACATCGTATTTTTATAATTGCTGAAGAAAGTTCAGTAAAATGTTCAGTTGATCTATTTTTTTTTTACTTTGGTGTTATAGTTGACAAAGAACTGCTGAGCTAAGGATAACGCCTATTGAACAGGATTATGGTTATACAAATTGAAGCATTTAATATGTTGATTTGGGAAGGAATACAATCAATGAAATTTAGACGAGATTAATATGAATAAAATAAGAAACAGTAACAAACAACCCGAAAAGCATCGTGAAGGGCAAAGTTAGACCTTCAAATTGGCAGACTCTTTATCGGATGGAAAAAACCACTAAAAAATCAGTGTTATGGGGTTAATGCTAAGCAAATTTTTTAAAAATTTCAAAGATAATTGAAGTGCATCAATAAGTTTGTTTTGAAAATATACAAATAAAAAAATTTGGACATTGAATATATAAAATTAACATACCTTCTAAATGGGAAACCTTGTTTCCTTACGATTATCGGATATTAAAAAAAATTTTGTATTATGATGGGTTTATTGTTTTAGGCAGAATCGAAAAATTTTGTATATATTGTCAATATAAAAAATAATGTTCAATGATCATTTTTTAAGTTCATTCATTTTTCACAGTGAGCAGACAAAAGCAGTCGTTACACAACACAGTGGTACTCTGTACAACACAAAATACCTATGACAACTGCCACCCACCGCCAGCATCCAATTGTTCGCATGTCCTCTCACTGCCTGAGCTAGGGCAAACACGCGATGTAGTCCTGTCCTGCTTCGGTCTCCGGTTTCCCAGGGCCGGATCTTCCCTCGTCCTTTTTCATCGTTTTCATCCAGGAGGCGTGCCCATACGTGTCCTTTGGTCATCATCGAGTTGAGTTCGGCATATGTGTGCCACAATGTGCGCTGGTGGGAGTGGTTGTGTAGGTGTGTTTGCTTGTGCCTATAAAAGTGAACGGAAGTTAATACGTTTACCGTTTGTTGCCCTACTTCCAACCATACGGCATATCCCACAGCGGATCTAATTTAAAGACTAAATTACTCCTAAAAGTGTTTTAAGTTAAAGTTAAGTATATAATTCTTTAGTATTTTGTTATATTTAACTTAAAATTAATATCTTGCAAATTTCGAAAAGTAATATATTACATTAAAGTACTTGTACTTGTACATACGTTAAATAGTACAGCATAATATTTACAAGTGTTTTAAATCATTGGTATGATTTATCTTAATTTGTAAATTTGATAAAGTTTTAAAGTTTTAAAGTTTTTTTTTAAATTCAATTTCCTAAAGATCACACAGGATTTGTATATATCGGTTTGCTCTGCGCAGGTGGCGCAATATACATTGTTTCAGGCCAGCTCTTATTGCTGTAGTTATTCCTACAGTTGCTGTTGTTGTTTTTTTTGTTCTATGGATGGAGGCAAAATGGGCAGAAATTGAATTGCGTTAATACTCTTATGGCATATACGATTATAGGAAGGGACCGGTGGATATATCCAGTGGTTGGTGGGGGCTCTGTAATAAATTGCGAAAATAAAAATGCATATGAAAATCTATGATAACACAACCAAGAGTTGTTGGCTCAAATTTGTCGAATATAAGATACCTTTCCAGGTAAACGATTTAGCTTTGAATACTCAATTCTGTTTTCTCAGATCATTTTTCATGGAGGCAGAAAACCCTTTGAATCGTATCCTTGTTACTCCCCCTTAAAGCTTAGCACAACATACAAATTCCTGTAAGCATGTGAAAAATAATAATGAAGCAGTTGTGATAAAAGCATTTTTGGTTAAGCCACAATGTTTACTACTTACTCCTTACTTTTCAATTACAGACGACAGGGTATACGTAGGCATCAAATTGAGATTAAGTGCAGGGCAGGACACTTGGGACTGCCAGTGGTTATACATAGGTGGCCGAATCCTGTATATACATACATACGCACAGGTGGATGCTGGAACGGGGATCCCTGGGATTCGAGCCTTATAAAATATTTATGTGTTCCAACATGGCAGTAATTGTTATGTTGGGCTTATGGAATTTTTGGCTGGGTATACATTTATTCTCTTTCCGTTGTTCTGTTTATTGAGTGCCGGTGATGCTGCACACATTTTGGTTTGAAAGAATGCCTGGAATGATTGCAGAAAATTATAATCCTGTAAGCACACCATTTCCCCTTGTTTCAGCTTTTTTACTTTTCTCTAACTTTTTAGATTTTAAATTCTGCGTGGCATTTGGCATAAGCCAAATGAATCCGCAGTCCTCATTGCCGTTGTCCTTGGCAAAATTGCATTATTATGTATTAGTTCCCCTGGCCCCTCCGAATTCGCAGTAAAGCACCTGGTACCACTTCGACTGGAGCTTGAGCTGCCAGCTCCTTTGACATTTTCTTAATACACTAAAAGCCAACGTCATAGTTCAAAGTCGGAGCGGCACTTAGGCAACGGCAAATTCAACTGAAGCATCCGCCACCTATTCGCTTCCAGTTTTTGCCTCTCCTCCCGCAGCTTCGACTCCTATACACTAAAAAAAAATATTGACAACTCTTTTTATCTAGTGATCGAGCAAACAATTTCTATCTATTACTACGTAAGTATATATCTTGAATACTTCATACAAAATATAAGGAGAGCCGGAGCATAATTGAAATTTACTTACTTATGAATTAAAAACTGATCTCATATTGACCACAGCTCCTAGATACTGATTTTGAAACAATAGTATGTTTAATCTAGTATTTTTACTTATGATACGTGGTTTAAATATAGCATTATATTTTTATTAGTGAATAAAAAGCTTATTTAAGTAATAAATAAAAAGTGGACGGAGTTTTTTCATAAAGTATAACAAAAAAAGCATAGCATTTTCAACTCTTTTTTTAAAATTTATATTATATTTCTTACACTCAGTAAACACCCAAAAAAAATTACCCAAAAAGTTTTCAAATCTACCTAAACATGGCAACAATTTAAATACTTTAGCTAAGTTATAAACTTCTTAGATCGTTGTGGATATAACATTTTAACTGCATCAATATCTTAGTCGTTGGCTTTAAACAAATCAGCTTATGTACGTATGCAACATATTTGCATATTGCAATAAAAATAAATAAATCGCTGATTTTAAAAGATTTTTTTTGGTGTACGGACTTTTCCACTTCTTTTAGAAGTACGTTTTTTTACAATATTTCTACTTTGATTCAATTTCTTAATACCTTTAAGTTAACATCCGCTTTGGCAGGGACTTCCTTGGCGAGCAAAGAATGGGAGCGCGCCAGAGACTTCCTGCCAGCGAGCAGAGTACTTTGGCATTATCCTTGCAATCAGCGCAACTGTAAATCACGCAAAGACACACTCACACACACACCACTCAAGCGGGAACTATTAGAATAGTTGACACACACAGTTGGAGACCGAGAGACACAACTAAAAATGGCATCGGGAAATGATGCTCGCTCGGTTTGGCCGGAGCATCCTTTTGTATTATGGATGTGGCCGTAACACGCTAGCAAACACTGCACGCGCAGGACACACATTTCCACCGCTCTCCTCCGGCCTCATCATCGCCATCCTGTCGTTTTCCTGGAGCTCCCTTGTCCTTCTTTTGGCTTCAGGACTCAGGACGCAGTGTCGTCCGCTTCGTCGCCACACTGACGGATATTCCGGTGCTTGTGTCAAACGCTTGTCATTTTATACAGTCACCACCCCTCACCGCCTCACCGCCTCACCGCCTCACAGCCTCACCGCACACCTCCCACACACTAGCACACACAAGCTCACTGCCCCGCTTTTATCGGCTTAAAATGCGAAAATTGCAAATAAATACGCTAAGGTTTTTCTACTTCTTCTCATTGAGCACTTCGTTGTGCTGCCTTTGGCTGCTAAATTATTTACTTGGTTTTTATTTGACGTTAAACGCTCGGGACTTCAGATTCGCTTGTCGAAGTATGCACAAGTGCACTGAGACTAAAACGAGAATACATACTTTAGATTTGGTTAGGTTTGTTCATACTTAATATGCAAAATTCAAATTACGTTTCTTATCATATATTATATAACGGCATATAAAGCGCTTGTGTATAAGTGTAGAAGTTAAAATTAAAACTTAATAGTTTATTGCACAATTTTAAAAATCACTTCTTTTTATGAAATAAGAAACTATGTAATAGGTACATTTTTGCGCAATATGGACTATGCTGTTCAAGAGGCATAAGCTTAGATACGTATGTCAAACAGAGTATTTCAGTATTGTATAAAAAGGTATTGATTTAATCAATCAGTGCAAAACATTCGACTTTGCTTTTTATATTCTAACTACTCAGCCGACAATTTCTTAAACAGTTTTGATCTCACTTCTAACTCAAACTTTAGCTGATTGAATGGAAACATAATCAGAGTAACTGTTTTTTTCAGTGCTATGCTCAGAGTTGCAGATACAAAACATGCGTGCGAGATACAATTTCGATCGTTAGCTCAATGGCTCGTGCCATTTGCCAACGTGCAAATCCTTCTAAATCAGACCCGCACCACCCCCCGATGCAATGTAGTTGGCCATGTTCATTTTGTGTACGCGCCACGAGTGCTGTCCAAATAATAGCTGGCATCCATCCATCCATCCATCCATCCATCCATCCGAGCCAGTTCGAGATTGCAGATGGAAGTCTGGCCAGTGTTTGGTCTTCCTGGCAGGAGGATGCAGAACCGTTTGGAAGGCGTAAAGCCTTTTTTGCTTGTTTGACGTTGTGTTGAGTGGAAATGGAATTGATGTTGGGCTACTTCACTTGGGGGTCGGGGTTAGATGTTAGATGTTCCCAGTTTGTTACCGATAAATATTAATTCAGCCGGTGATTGCTGTGAAAAGTCCCACCTTCGTGAAACAAGACTCCCGCCCTAGGCAGGAATACCCTCGGTTTCCTTCGCAACCCTCCTTTGATTCCCTTTTTTTACGTAGCCCAACGAGTTCCAGTTTCAGACGCGGCATGTGTCAGCATTTGACACATTTCATTTACATTTTTTGTTTCCCCTTTCCCTTTCCCAGGCCTTCTGCCCATTGTCCATTCAAATGTGAAAAACATATCGGGTTTGCATTCAATTTTCCCCAGCTTTCTTTTTACTTTTTGGGTCGATTTCCCAGCCACGTGCGACGAGGCATGCATAAGGACTTCAGACGAAGTGGTGGTGGTGGTGATGTGCCAAGTAAACACAGCAGGATGCTGTTGGCAAGGGGTTAAGGCGAGATAATTAGTTACTTTGTGTCCTTGCGGTTGGTCAGCCTCCCTGCGTCCCTGCTCGGGCGCCACTTGCGTCTGTGAGGAGGATTTGTGGCAGTTGGCGCGTGCCTTAGTCCAGCGGAGCCTCAGAATGGAGTTCACAGGACCGGAGACCCGCAAAGTGAGGAGTTCGGCTTGTCTGTCTCGGTCTTCGTATTTGTATTGGTTGAGTGTATTTGCTTATGCTCTCTACGGTCTGTAGGGTTAATTGAATTTGCTTTTGAGGTTCCTTTTTGTCAGAGAAGGTGGCAGGGGGCGGGGCGGGATGGTATGGCCGATTTGAGCAGCTTTTGCCACATTCTCGTACTGGTATGTATATGAAACTGATTTATAAATATTCATGAACTGACTTCACAACTGATTGTGCCCAACTGAAGTCAAAATTTTGAATTAAATGTTTTGGGTCAGAAAATCGAAAAGCTGATTTGATTGAATGGACACCTGTAAAAATATTCACAAGTATCATATGTGGGTCTAGTATTTAATTGAAAACAGCATTGACCCATATTTCTCAAGAAACAAAAGCCTTTAAAAAATATTTTCCAAAAAAAGCTTTGACGATTGACTTTAAATAAAGAGCGATAACATGTTGTGGCATGTTTAAAGTAAGTAAGAAAATGAAGAAATTTAAATACAAATGTTTACTTAAACATTCACATATATTTATAAGGATTGACTTACCGACGTTTATTACATTTTATATGCGGATATTTATAATACCCTCCAGAGGGTATTATAAAATCACGAGTCATGATTCCGTTTATAAAATTTAAAATTTTAATTTTGCTGTTTTTTAATTTTTTGTATAATATTCTTTCAGATATAACTGCGCTGTTTTTCATTTTTGTTTTATGTCAACCAATTTCAAAATGCAGGCTAAATGCAATAAAGCCAGTGTCGCTAAAACACAAACCACAACTGACGTTATTCTACTTTGGGTTTGACTTCGCTTAGTTCAGGGGTAAAAAAGTTTTTAATTTGCTTTCATAGCCTTTTAAACTTTTTAGATTCGTTTTTTTTTTCGTCTATGTGTACACAATTTGGTGGCAGATTAAATAAGCAAGCAAAGCGTACATACACCCAAATGTATAACCTGAAATATACATATGAATGAAACACCTTTCAGCGAGTTTGTGCGCAGCAAAGTATGCAACGGAAATTTCGGGGTCGCGCTTTTCGTGCTACATTTAAAGCTTTATAAGCGTTTCAGCTGCTCAGCTTTAATATGGAAAGCATGTGTGAAGGGAGGGTAGTCTTTTTTTTTCTGCAGAAGAACGGCGAAAGTGGGCTTGGCTGTCTGTAAGCATACAATTTGGAAGCATTTGGGGCTGGATTTGCGGGTTACAGTGTAAGCAGCCAATCAAGAAAATCATGAGATAAGTTGGGTAAATCTTTTTTAACATAATTGAAGAATGTGAGTGGACTAAAAAGTATGTTTGAATTTGAAGGACCAGACCGTCCTTCTTAAGTTCAACTTATTGCAGAAAGACATTAGAAATAAGACAGTTGGAAAAGATTTACCCAAAAAGCTTAAAAATTGTTGATTATTAATTAAATCGTGTAGAATCGACGGACTTAAATTATGCTGATCAATCATATATATATTACTTTTGAATAAAATTTTACTAGCTTTTGTAATTGTTATTGAACGAGATAAGCAATCTGGGCATAGTCACTTAAAGAATTTATATTATTTTCCAACGGAGCCTCGAATTCACAATTAACATTACTGCAAATGTAATTACAAAATGAGAAACATAAAAAAATGCTTTATTAGAAAAATGTAGAGCATCAAAAAAAAGTGCGCATTGAATAAATTATACTGTAAACTTAGATTTAAGTTTCAGATTTCCCTATATTCATTATATTGACAGGACTTTTTAAAAACTGTTATTTTCGGTCCCTGATTTAATCAAATCATACTCTTATTAATTTATCTTTATTTTTTCTATACTTAACAGATAAAAAATAAACCGGGTCAATTTTAAAATCAGGTAAGCTGTTAGTTCTACTGTCTATTTGATTTATTAAATATATCTTATAATTTAATTTTTTTCTTTCATTTAAATCCATTAAACAGTCAAGGGATCAAGCTTTCTTTATATTTCCAAAGTTTCTTGCTTCGCCTTTTCAGTCGCATAGAGACAAAAGTTTTCCCTCAATTTAGTTAATTAGCAGATTCACATGTAGACCCTGGCCCTCCTTTTCTCCATTTCCCATCACGAACTGCCTATGAAATTATCATCGTGCTCTTTGGGGTCTATTTAAGTTATCTCAGAAAAACTTTTCTTCACGCACTGTATAACACTTTTATTTCAATTTTTGCCCGTCGTTTTCCTTTCTGTTTTGGTTGCCACGGCGAAGAGTTGAAGTCCATGCCTTTTGGGCATCTTTTGCCTTATCAATATTGGAAGTAAGTTCCAGCACACACACATAAGGCCTAAGAAGGCTGTCGTATGCTGCAGGTCCTGGCCAGTGCTGGTCATATTTTAGAAGATAGGCAAAACATTAAGCGGATTAGTTTTCCAGCTCCGGAAACAAGGGCGAGACACCGGTCCAGGTGGGTAGGCCATTAGTTGTACGTCGTCGCAAGCTTTTTGAAGCGGCAGAGGATAGAGGGCAGCGGCCAGCTCAAGCTAGTTATAAATTGTTGGCTATTAGTTAAATGAACTTGCCGTTTTCTTGCTCGAGCACAGGCTTTGGCCATTCCACTTAGCAGCCACTAAGCCACTGAAAGAGGCCAACTCAAATAGATTTACATTTAAATGTTTCCTAAGAACTTAAAGCTTATGAAAGGTGAATGATTCCCAGAGAAATATAGATACATTGAAATGCAAAGTGAGCAAGAGAGTAGGAGAGAGGGTCTGAAAAGGATAAAATCCATCCTTGTAGTTGGTTCAACAAGTGAGACTAATTAAGAGGGGCCCTGGTTTGTTTTAAGAGCACTCTTTTCATTGCGGTTGACATTATAACTTATATCTTAAATTTTAAAATCTGGCGAAGGAAACCGAGTATTTTTATTAACACAGAAATTATGCTTTTATCTTAATTTTTTTTTAATTGTATTTGACATGATTGACATAAAATTGTAGTAATTAAACAGTATGGTTTCAAAAAAATAGTTTCTCAACCCTGTCATTTTATATTACTACAGTTTAATGTCAATCATGTAAAATTTCACATGAATATTGTAGGCATTTCACAAAAATTGTATGCCTACTTTTGGCACCACCAAACAAAGGGCTTTTCGGTCTTTTGAAGTGATTGCATTATTTTTCAATATAAAATGTTAAAAAAATCTCTCGACTGTTTTGGGTATAAGGATCCTTAGCCAAATAGTGGCACTATAGCAAAAATATCATAGGAATTGACTCGGCCGTTTTTTTAGAGTCAAAGTACCCGAAAAATCGTCCTTTTTGGCTCTTTGAGATAATTTTTCTGAGGCTGATGGAGAAATTCCAAGAATGAGGTCGTGTTCAGCACACCGAGATTAATAAGGCCTATATAGTCGCGCCAATGTATTTTCATCGACCTCTTTTGTTGCACATGTGTAATCTGTGGCCGGATTTTCAAAATTTAAATTTTTAACTTTTTAGGAACTTTTTTAAGAACAAAACTCGCTTTTAAGTGAGTTTTTTTAAACATTTTTAAAAAAATATTACCAAATTTGATGTACAGAAATAGTGCTAAATATTTTAAAACGATCGGTGCATTAGTGTTGAAAGATTAAGGTAGATCTTTCATTTTATTGACAGTTACTAAACACTGACAGGACAAAAAGCGAATATAGTTTAGTAATTAACGTAACCGATTTTAGCGAATACTTAATATTTTAATGCGTCTGATTTGGAATAACATCTTTTGAAAATGATTTTGTTTTGTTAATATTGTCAGCTTTGTCATATGTTCATAAATTCGTCCTCAATATGAACCAAAAATTGTCGTTATTGCTACGGAAAATTGATAACGAACTGGACTAATGCTTATTTGCATAATCCGAATCAATAACGAGTGGGTTGTGCAGTTGGTGAATGGGCGTTGTGGGTTTAAACTCACAATCGGTGACAATCGGTAACATTGACAATTTTAGCCGCATTTCATGACAATTAGAGTTCATTCAAAATTCAGACGACCTAATTTTGTCTGTCAAACTGTTCGGCAGGTTTTCCCACCAACCCACCAACACACCAACCACAGGCAGTTAACTTTTTGGCACAGATAGGAATATTTTGTGGGGCACGTCAAAGTTTTTTCTCTCTTGATTTTCTTTCATTTCGGCTTGTTTATTTATGAAATTCAATTTCTCTGTTTCTCTATTTTTTATCAGGTAAAGTCAGATGCGGTAGAACTTTACGCACACATGCACGCAGTCATATGAGATTAATAATAATTTAATTAAAACTCGTGGGCTTAATGCATTTCGCTTGTAACGGACTTCAATGCGGACTTCTTTTGCGATGCTCCTCATTTCTATGATTTTTTTTTTGCCTGAAATGAAATTTAATTAAATTTTGCACTTATCGTTTTTACACATCCACACGGACAAAGGCGTCAAACGAAAGTTGGACTGCCATTCGAATGCAGTGCCACGCCCACCAATGACCAATGTCCACACTTTTTTTGTTGAAGAGTAGAATTTACATTTTCAGCCCATTTTTTTCTTGTTTTTCTATCAGTTTTCTCTTTTTTAAATTAATTTATTGACCGTTGTGTTTGTTATTCAATTTATTTATATGGCTAGCAAACAGTCACATTCAAAATAAATTTACACAGAATAACACAAATACAAATTTATTTAAAATCCCCATAAAGTGATAACCGCCTATAAAGTCATATAAAAACATTTTCTAACTATAAAGTTATATTCAAACTTAAATTTTCGATTTATTCTTTAATGTCTAAGATCAATTTAAAAATCAAAACCTTTTTAAACTTATATTTACTATGTTTATTTTATAAGTTACATGTTTTTAAATAAATAATATGTTATTTTAAAAATGTATAATAAAACAAAATTTAATTCGACTTAGGCCGAAATTTTATTTTTATGAGCTCTTAACAACAAAAATTGATATTGTGATATCAAACAAAAACGCCACGTGAAAAGAAACTCTAAAAACATTGGCCCTTTAACAAAAAATGTCTGCTTTAAAATTATGTGACAACTGTATGACTATATTTTCGTTTGAAAATTATACAAATTTTTACAACTTATTTTTATGATTTATTATTGAAATATAAAAATAATAAAATAACAATTAATACGTCATTTAAACACAAAACATCTCGAGGTGTAATTAGCAACTTGGTTACAAAAACGACATAAGCAATTAGACCATTACGTGATTGAAATAGGGGGATGATTAAATATTATATTTACTTATTTTTCTATTTCTATACCTTTAATACACCCAGGTAAATAAATAATTTTTGTAACCACACCCAAAAAAAAACTGAAAGTTATGTTTAATAAGGGTGTAATAAAAATAAACTACAGATAGTATTAGAGTGTAAATATTAATTCAATACTAAATAATATAACCCCTATTCATTTTTGTATCATTTTTATACTAAAGAGAGTAAATCTGTTTTCTAAGATCTTGTTTATGAACAACGTAAGTTTAATTTTGATACTTTACTAAATTAATACTCATTGAGAATTTTGGCACACCCAATAGTTTAAAATTCGTGTAATAATATTTTAGTTTCTTTGAAAATTTTTTTAGGTGCACCTAAGGGATCAATTTTCAACTATGTAGTTTTAAAACCTCTGAAGGTCATTTGGGACGTTGCAAAAAAAAGGGAAAACCCAATCAGAAAATTTATAATCCCACCACAGTTGAGTCTAATTGGAATTTCGTTGTGGTTATTGTGTGTCACTCATTTATAATGAACTCAAAATATTTGTGTAATCCTTTGTCGTTTTTGTCGCTGTTTGGGCATAAAATTAATAACATAATTTAATTTAAAAGCAATTCATTACGTTTGCAATTATTAGTTGTTGTTGGTCTCATTTGTGCGTTATATTTTAATCCCTTTCATTAAGGGGGCTCAAAATTTTACCCACATTTGACTCACTCTTCTCATTGAAACTATCGCAAATTGCCGTAATCGCAAATTTGAGTAAAAAATTAAAGCTTTTGTGACTTTTTTGACTAAACTTAATAATAATGGTCTAACATCAAAAAATACAAAGTGGTTAAAAACTGTATTAATCTTATATTAACTTTGTTAAGCATATTGTTGTAAAGGTAATTAGTTTCCTCTATATTTCATAGTCATTGAGATATTTGCGTATATACATATGTATGTACGTACATGCAATTTTAAAGAATTTATTTATTTTATTTTCTTATTAAAACCTATAACATTGTCCTAATTTCTTATGTTGATCCGAGTGACAGTTTTGGAGATACAGCTTTGAAAAGTTGTGCGTTCGCTTACCACTTTTATTGTCACTTAAAACTTAAAAGATATATTGTAATTTACAAGGTCATGATCGAACGATTATATTTTCAAGACAGGTATTTGCCAAATTAAAATATAAATAAAACATCTAAATTTCGACTAAAGGCGTGTATGTTTAAAACACATAGCTACTCTGGCAGCTATATAAAATTGTTTTCCGGTTTAAAAAAAAAACTGAGAGACAAGATCGCGTCGAAACTGCGTTGCAAACTTCTGAATGAAATTATAATACCCTCTGCAAGGGTATAATAAAAACGTCTAGAAATTTTTACCAAAATAGGCATTTTTTGTACAAATGTATTTCAAAAATACAATTTTCATATTTTCCTTCGTGCAACACCTAGTTTATGGTCTTAACAAATATTTTTTACTTCTGATGATCCTGCAAAAAGTTCTACTGTCAGCGCGGGGAGACCTTTTTTTAAAGGACTGCCAGAAATAGTCCATGCAACCCCTTAAATAACCAACATTAAATAAAACTTACCTATGTCGTGTGGAAATATACATATGTAACTAGGTTTTAGAAGTTTGCACATCAGACAGAGCTGTCAATCA
Source organism: Drosophila gunungcola (assembly GCF_025200985.1). Lineage (NCBI taxonomy): Eukaryota > Metazoa > Arthropoda > Insecta > Diptera > Drosophilidae > Drosophila > Drosophila gunungcola. Next base: position 1,012,380 of record NW_026453181.1, on the reverse strand, counting down.
TCACAGAGCTCTCATCCTTTTCATGAAAAAAACCCCAAGAAACCCGTTTGCCTCCCTCTCAACATACAATTTGTATTCAATGCTTTCAGAAGAAGCCCATTGAGCAATAAGCAAGGACCAATAAATGATATTCTATATAAATTATTTATAAATTCTGATACGACAATAACTACTTTAGCCGACTTACAAAAAAAAATATACTAGAATACCTAAAGTGGTCCAAGATTTTATCAAGTTTTCAGATAATGATGAAGGCAAGGATACAAATGCATATAATCCATGTGTTTTCCGTTATCTTAATAATAACTTTGTGCTTAAGTTTAAATTAAAACAAGAAAAGAAGCTAACTTCGGCAAGCTGTAGTTCATATATCCCTTGCAGCTATTACAAACAAAACAAGAAAGGAAGCAAACTTCGGCAAGCCGAAGTTTATATACCCTTGCAGCTATTGCAAGAATTAAATATTTTGGAAAACATTAAAATTATGATTTACTTGCGTATATATCTAAAAACATTGAAGCAATGATGATTTGCAGCTCAATTATTAGGTAGTTATTTTATATAATTTTATTATTTCTATGGGAGCTATATGCTATAGTCGTCCGATTTTGATGAAATTTAAACCGTAATTCTGAAATATTTAACCATTACTATATCTTGAAGAACTAAAAAAAAATTAAAAAACAGAAAAGTTATAATATTTTGTTATTTATTTTTCCGATTGTTCCTATGGGAGCTATATGCTATAGTCGTCCGATCCGGCTCGTTCCGACTTATATACTACCTGCAATAGAAAGACAACTTTTGGGAAAGTTTCATGCAGATAGCTTTACAACTGAAATACTAGTTTGCGTAGAAAAGGACGGACAGACGGACATGGCTAGATCGACTCTCCTAGTGATGCTGATCAAGATATATATACTTTATAGGGTCGGAGATGTCTCCTTCACTGCGTTGCAAACTTCTGACTGAAATTATAATACCCTCTGCAAGGGTATAAAAATTGGATTAAAAACGATTAAATTGCGTATATGTTCATATGTATGTATTAAAATATTGAAGCAATGTCGATTTTTCGCTGAATTTTTCGATCGTTCCCATGGCAGCTATATGGTATCGTTGTCCGATCATAAAAAAGATAAACCGGTAATTCTAATATAGTAAACCTATAAAATCTATAAATAAAATTGACTACATACATAGATCTCTACAACTATGTTTCATTTATTTATTTTAAACTACGCTAATTATTATAATAACGGGTCGATTAACTCAAACAAACAACAACAAATTTTTAACATTTTAGGAAATAATTTAAATGCTCGTAATTTATTTATAATATTCTTTACTTTATAAAAAATGTATTTTTTTAGAAAGTCTTGGCACTTAGTCTAAATGAAACAAAACAAAAAAAAATTAAAAACAAATTTAAAAAAAAACATATTAAGCAGTAATAGCAAAATAATTAACTGCGACGTTGTTATTAAAAAAGAACTTTTATATTTTTTAAAAGTGTCAAAAAAGTAACAACGAAGAAATATAAATGTTTTGTTAAACCTAATTTTCTCAGAATTTACATTTCTTTAATACTTTTCCATTTTTTAAGTGATTAAAACTAAATTTTTTTGGTTTGGTTGACTTGATCTACAGTGTTGCCCTCTGTAACCTCTGTTAGTGATCGAGAAACCAAATCAGAATTTCTGTTAATTCTAACAGAACCGAAGTACTCAAAAGCATAACACTCCACTCATCTCTCCCGATCATGCGCAGGCGAGGCCTCCGTAAGTGCGAGGGAGACGACCATATTAAGATGAACCGCACACTCACTGTGTGCCGTCCCGTTTCTCTTGCTCGCTCTCTCGTTGAGCGCTAGGTGCACCCCCGTCACCTTTTCCGTTATTCATCGCTGTATCTGCTTTACCTTTTGGTCCGGCAGGAGAGCGCGAAAAAGAGAATTGAGTGATTTTTTGAGTGTCACCCACACTTTGGTGAACCACGCCTGCGCAGAAAGGCAAAAAGTACCAAAATATCCCTAGAATTGGGCGCTCGCAGCCGAAATAGGCTCAAGCAGCGTTAACGGTGTGCAAGAGCTAGAGTGATTTTTCAAAGATAGTACTCGCTAGAGATGGGAAAATGTTGATGACTTTCTGCCAAGCATCGAGAAGCGTGATGTTTTGAAAACTTCGATGTTCCTAGCAAGTAAACTAACATTTTTGTTAAGAAAACGTTCATTTTTAACATTTCTGCTCTGAAAACTTTGACTTTTATCATTTCTGTTGGGAAATCATTTGTCATCGATAGTTGGAAAACATCGATGACATTGTGCCAACATCGATGATTCTTGTTTTATCTTGCTCAAACGGCGAAAAAAATTGGTGGTGTTCGGTTGTACGTCGCGCAAAGTCCCGCAAGTCCGCAGAGCAAAATATATCTCAGAAAATCGCAAGTTTACAGATTCACTTCAGCTTACGGTGTGTAGCAGAGCCACTTAAAAGTAACGACCGGAAGAAATTCAACAATACGCATTGCAAATGCAAGTCTAAAGTGTGCGCAGGCAAACGCAGTGAGAAAGGAAACAGCGAAGCACTGAATTGTTAATTAACGTGTAATAACAATCCGGCAAATAAACCCGATACCGAATCCGATCTACAGCAGAAAAACGTGAGCACCTTTAAATCTAAAATTTAATTGTTTTTCGGGCCCTTTTGTAACGGCCCGCCGCGTGAGTTTGTTCCGAAGCGGTGTTTTGTGTTTGATTAACAACAAATTAAGCATAATTAAAACGTTCTCTCTGCGTATTTCTTTGTATTTTACCCCAACCGGCGAAAAAGCCGTCGCGTGTTGCTGTCTGTGTTTCCCCGTGCTTGTGAGTGTGTGTGTACTGCATACAGCTTTTTAAACTTTGTGCAAAAAAGAGGAACGAACAAAATAAGTCCAGCATCCACTCAAATTGATTTTTGTTCTCCTCCGTCGTTATTTTTCCTATTTGCCTTCTCGCGTTCTCCGCTCTTTGTTGTCATTGCCGATTCCCTTTGCGCCTGCATTCGCCGTGATACCCTGTAAATCTGTAAAAACGGCGAGGAATGTGATAAGCCGTCGTTGTTTTGGTGCCCGATTCGCCACCCTTATCGGGTGGAAGGGCAATTTCTGCATTTTCGCTGCCCATTTCCAAAACCAGTCCCATTATGCTCTCTATACCCTGGCAAAAAAAACGCTTCGTTGTTTTACGCGCGTCTTTGCCTCAGTCGCTCTCGTTCTCTCGCGCCCTGAGCGCAAGTCGCTCTTTGCGCTCAATTGTTCAATTGCCAGACAAACTGGCTCTGTTTGCACTGGTGTGCGTCCGTGTGCGTGGCGTCAGGCAGTGTTGCAAAGCGCCGCCCAGTTGGACTTAAAAATTCTAATTGGCGTGGGCAGCGGCTCAGGCAAAGCGCGCGTTTTCCTTTGCCTCGTTTCTTTGTTGTTGGGCTCCCACTCGTGGCCTGGCTTGTTAGCCCTTAAATGAATTATTTACTTGTTTTACATTTTTAGAACAATCATATTTCGCCCCTTATAAATCTATTCCTGGTTTTTAAACATCATAAATTGCTTATTAATGAAAACCATCGACTTCCTGGATATGGGTAATTAAAAAATTTTTTAAATATAAAGAAATAAATAAATCATTTTTCAATTCATCTTTATTTCTCATTGTACACAAATTAATTATTTTTATACATATGTATGTGTTTTTATTATTATTCGTATATCTGAAATAAAGTAATTGCTTTAAACTTTTAATGAGGGCACAAGTCTTCCATAGTAAACAATCTATGTAACTCGTCAACATCCAATATCTTCGAGTGCGTTTATGCCTTATAAGTGAAACTTTCTATGACTGGGCTTGTGAGAATCAGTTTTAGAAACCAGCCCTTTTTCCTTTTTATCCGTTTAATCACTTCCGCGTCGTCAAACGTTTGACTCTGACTCGCAAAAAAAGGCGTTGCCAGGGTCCTTTTTGATACATATAATATATATATATATATATATATGAAATATAAGTCTTATCAGACCTTGCCAAGGCAACAAATTTATCCCAAGAAAACTTTTTGCAGCTTTACCGTTTTCATTGTTGTATTTGTTGCTGCCTGCAGCTGGGGAAACTCAATTGTGATTACTTTTTAAAGGCGAAACCGTCGCCATCGTCGTCGCCTCGCTGCACTTGAAAACGGATTTGAATCTCCCATACACTGAGAATTTTGCATTGCAAAAACATAAAACCCATGTTTACCCAATAAAAAGTCTTTATATGCCGAACTGGTTTTAAACGTGAGCGATAATGCTTGAAGTTTTATCTAAAAAGATTTAAAATCGATAAGATTAGATTTCAAATCTTCCTAATTTCTGACTGGTTTCTTTTTGTCATATAAACTATACTCCGACTCTTAGACACCCTCTTCGGAAGCACGTTTTTCCAATTACGAAAATATTTTAATATCTAGTAAGATAGATGAAATGCACTTAGAATGTAATTAAGAATGTGTTAAAAAATATAATACACTGAAATCAATATAATAATCGTAATTATAACAAAAATGTTTCAGGAACGTCGAATTAATATAAATTCTAACAAGAATGGTTATAGCTTGTTTTATTAAAAATGATTAATGGATTTTTGGATATATGTGACTATACTTATAAAAGTTCCTTTAGTCTTAGAAACTTTAAAATATTCAAAATCTGAACACTGATTTGAATTAGAAAATATAAAAATGAATTAAAAACTCGGAGTACTGGAAAGCAGAAACATTGCTTTTTCTCATCACTTTTTTTTTTCTTGCAGCTTTTTTCAGTGCAGCGCACAACATCGCCCTTGTTTTCTTTGTAACTGCGGGGAAATATCAGTTACTATATTTACGAATGCGGGGGAGAAACTTTCTGGAGCTCAGCTCACAGCAATTATTCCAATCGGTTATTCATAGCCAACAATTATTGCTGAAATTAAATTTTATGGCATTACACGAAATCTGCTGAGCCCATTATTTAACAAAAGTTCAATCTGACCCTGTATAAATCACAAAAATTGTTTTGCAATAAATAAATAACTTACAACAGTTTTATTTCCATTCAGACCAAAGAAAAGTAAAAGTTTATTCAGATTAAATAAATTAGACCATTATTTAACAGAAGTTTAAAAAAAATTGTTTTGCAATAATTAATAACTAACAACAGTTTTATTTTCATTCAGACTAAAGAATAGTAAAAGTTAATTCATATTAAATAAGTTAGCAAATGTATGTTAATAGATTGTTTTAGCACGTTTTAGATTAAATACAGGAGACATTGCTTAGGGGTTACTCACGAATAAAAGTTTTGAAGCTCCAGTTCTTTCAATTCTATGGATGACATTAGAAATTTTTTTAAACCAGATTTTAAGTATATTTTTGGTTTATTTTTAAACAAATTAGGCAACGCATATTATCTAATAGGCAAGGGAAATGATTTAACTACCAACAAGTTGATTTGTTTGAATTTGAATTAAAAAGCTTCGTACTTACTTACCTAATTCAAATTTTTACTATTGATCAAAAATAATCTGTGTCTAGAGAACACGTTCCTTATTTGTATTTTTATATACTTATGTACATGTAACTTAAAGTTTATTAAAGAAAATAATAGGATATTTAGTTGCTACCAAGATGTTCATTTGTTCACATTTAAATCACATTTTTTTTTTTAGAGATTTATGAAAGAGAACAACGTGTAAGTAAAATGCATTTTTACTGCAGTTGTGGAAAGGTATTCAAGCTTCTTGCCTGGCTACATCTCAACCAGTTTTCCTATACTTTCGTCTCCTTTCTCCTCGCTTTTGGGTCCGCTTTTCTTTGAATCTACGGCTTTTGGTTGCTTCGCTTTTGTTGCAATTTCTTTTTAGGCATGTGTTTCCACCTCCTCTGCAAATTTTTCGCACTCGGCCTGTTTTGTGCAATCGCTTTGTCGCCGTCGCCGTCGCCGTCGTCTTCGTCGTCAACGTCATCAGCGTTTGCCTTTGCCTTTTTTGTTGTGTGCATTTTCCTTGCCGTTTTCCATTTACTTTTCCCCAGTCGCTTCGCCCGTTCGTTCGTTCTGCTGCGTTGGATTTCAACCTGTCAAGGGGGCGCAAGGGGGCGGTGGGTGTTGGGGTGGTCCGCCAGCCCTGTGTAAGTGTGTGTGTGAGTATCTGTGTGTGCGTTGGCTGGGCTGCAGATTGAGGTCTGTACTTTGTTGCACTTTCTTGCCCGCCTGCATTTTCTAACTGGTTGGGCTAGAACCCATCGTCGCTAAGTCGTCGCTGCCGCTGCCGCTGCGAGTTAGACTGCAGTCTGTAGGCCGTTGACTGCATTGAGTGGCGTCTCCTTCCTGCCCGCCACTCCCCCTTACCAGCCCCCTTGCCGCCCCCGAAGCACCGCCTCTTATTGTTGACCCTGCGCGCCACTTATTTCGTTCCTCTTCGCCTGCATCTTCTGCTGCTGGTGCCAGTGCAGTGCATTTCTTTTGCTTCGAAGCCCCACCAGAGCCAAGCACTCAACCCGTTTGGTGGTGGCTACAGTTGGGGTACAGTGGGCACTCAGTGCGAGAACTTCTATTTCGGATCGTATTGGACGAGGACACTTAAATTTTCGCTAAGCTCTACAAACTTCACACCCAATCGTACAACTCGATTTGATTTGATTTGATTTATGCGACTCTTTTGTGCTACTTATTTGTTGTCCTCGTCGAAAATTAATAAAAATATTTACCTTATCTGCTTATTTCCCATGTTGAAACTTAACATGAACAACTCGTATGGTTAGAAAATTAATCGCAAAATTGTTTTGAATGTCACAAATAAATAGGAGCAAATAACAATATCCAAATCAAACATTTACTTCTAAAATTATTAAGAAAATATGTTGAAAAGGCGTCTGCAGGTAAATACTCCTGGCCGGCAGATGGCGCTGCGACTTAATTACTTGTCATTATAATTGCACCCGGCGCCATCTGAGGGTGGCATATTCATTAAAAAACTGTTTAACAGAGTAACGGATCTGGGCAACAACTGTAATCAATATACTTAGCATTTTGTAGAACAACACTAAATGACTATTCGTGATTTTATTTCCCATATAAGACTGCAAAAGACAAGGGTCGAAACCCCAGCATGTTACTCTTCTTCAAGAGGGGATTTACTGCCATAAATCATTGCGTTGAAACGAAGGAGTTGTCTTAATGGTTTCAGACCATCAATTTTATGTTCTTTTCTGTGATGCCGGATGAATTAGCAAATACATTCCCATCTTCTGGCAAAGACTTGTCATACCGAGTCCGTCCTGTTCTGCAGAAGTGGGCATAGGCTCTTTCTGTAAGGGCTTTTGGCTGGTGGTGCTGCCACCTCGCCACTTAACCGTTTTTCCGTCTTTTGGCTTTTGTCTTTTCACACTCTACACTGAAAGTGTGGGGTAGGATGAGGGACGGTGTAGGTGTAGGTGTAGGAGCAACCACCTGACCTGCCAAGCAATTGGCATATGCCACCGAATGTCATTTAGCCCACCCAGCCACCCACTCGAGTCGCCCATTCTGCTCCGTTCTGTGGGCCGGTGAAATATGCAAGGCAAATGTAATCATTATTGATTTTGTGGCCTCTCTGGAACTGAGAACTGAGCCATTCCGGAAAGGAGGGGACTGACTGGGCATTCGCACACATTAGTATGTTAGATTATCCAAGCCGTTGCTGCTGAGGCTGCTTAAATATGCAAAACGTTGGCGATCCTTGCGGGCGGCAGAGGGTGGACGGGTGCACGGATGGGTGGGGGCGCCTAAAGAGACCAAGGACCCGTCACACACATTAGAAATTTAACAGGTTAATGTCCAAAGTCGTAAACGAGACCATTTATTTATGGCCACATCCCGACTTTTCCTCGACCCTCTTGCTCAGTCAGTCAGGTTTTCCTAATTTTCATAAAATATATGAGACCACCACCACTCGAGTGTGTGCGTGTCGTGAACATAAAAATCTGTAAAACAAGCGCTTGCCTTGAGAGACCTTGAAGGGCTTTGATAATGACTGCTGCCTCTCTAACCGCCTCAGCCCCTTTCGCTTCATCCCCTGCCCCTTTGTCACCCCCTTTGTTGCCAGCATAAGCTTTATGTTGTTGAGCTCCTTTTGGGGGTTGGAGAAGCGCTCGTTTCTTTTTTCGGGCCAGCTGTCAGATTTGTCAAAGGAGTGAAGGACTCAAGCGACTTGGGGCAGCTCGTGTGGCAGGAAGTTGCTTTGGCGGCACAGGAGCGGGGGGAGGAAATGCATGAAGTTGTGGGGAGGCGGTAAAAAGGATCTGGATTCGGAGGGAATGTATCTATCAATCTTCATAATTGCACGCGAAGGGTAAGGCTGGGGATGCGGTTGTTCGCTGTATCTGCGGATGGCAAATACATTAGCGCTGCCATTATTCACGGAGAGCAACAACTAGACGAATTTGAAGAGCATTTCTGTTAGTCTTTAAATTGATTGTAAACGAGAACGAATTCTAACTCTAAAAAGTGTAGCTAGGTTTATAATGGTTAGATTTTCTTTGTTGTGCCAGAACTGTTAAGGTGATCTGGACTCTCTAAGGTGTACAGCCGTGCATCATTTGCAATTATCTTTGAACACATCCCGGATACATTTCTCCTCTACCGAAATGTATGTTTTTACTTGATAGTCAAGGAAGTATTTATCAATTCAAAATGATATCTGGTCAATCTGAAAAGTATTCGCAATCGGCTCAACCAGTTTGATTTGCATCTCGAAATGTGTATCTGCAGTGTGAAAAACCAGTTGGGTGGGCACATTAAGACCGAAAAAAGCTGATATTTCATCAATTCTGTTGACAGTTGCAAAATGTATTGCAAGTTGCCTAAATTGCATCTAGTGAGACCCCGTCTGGAGAAGTGAAATACCAACCGATAGCCAGGCAATCGTGTTCGCCAATCAAAAACGCATTCGGATTTCAGGCCATCCTTTCCCTGTGTCTTTCAGTTGATATGCCGCATCTCGGGGGCATGTGTCCGACTAGACATTCATCCAACCGTCCACTTAATCAGTGGCATGACCATTTCTAGGTACTTTTTTGAGCCCGGCACAGCAGCTGCCTCACCATGTTGTTGTTGCTAATTACCACACAGCCAAATAGCGAACCGCAAAAAGGCAACGCACCAGAAACTGCAATAAACATTGATTTTTCCAAAGACGTCGAAGCGGCTTTAGCCTCTTGACCATATTGGTGTCGTCGCTGGGCCATATTTGGCCAAAGCAAAACGATTTTTCTTTCCCAAGAAAAGGCAACAAAATTGCCCAATTTGTCGTAGACACATTGCTAAGATAGCATTTAATTTTGCCGGCTGAAATCATTAGCAACTGTAAACTGCATTGTTACCCTGATGCCAAATGTCAACCTATAAATATCGCTCGCACTTTCTTCGTGCGAAATAATATATGTATCTCAAAGATACAGCGATATGGCAACAAATCTTAAGGCATGTCGGCAATTCGAACAATTCTAAACGGGTCGACATCTCGACAGAGACTTCGACCTGTTTATGCAAATCAGGCGAGAGGCAGAGAATATCTTGTTCGCGAATTTCTATACAAAAAGTTGATCAAAAATATACAAAAGCGCGAATAAAATAAAAACATTTTTATTGAGTTAAACTGCCTGCAATGTGTGGGCTGGCCTATAAATGCTTTCAACGAGGAGAACAGGAGAAAATACAATAGGGGCATGAGGCAAGTAGGGGCGAGCATGACAATTGCGGGGCGTATGCGATTATTAAGGCAATTTGATGATTAATACTTGTAGTTTGCAGTAATGGAAGCGTATCAGAAATTGCTAATGATTGACTTTGAAGGGAACCCTTAAGTTTTTCGTGTCTTGTTAACATTCCATTTTTTTAAAACTCAAAAGACAACAGATTTTATAATTTTAAATTTGTTCTATACAAAGACTCAAATTTCTTACTGTTTGAAACCTAATTGAACAAGAAAGGAAGCAAACTTCGGCAAGCCGAAGTTTATATACCCTTGCAGCTATTGCCAGAATTAAATATTTTTGAAAACATTAAAATTATGATTTACTTGCGTATATGTCTAAAAACATTGAAGCAATGATGATTTGCAGCTTATTATTAGGTAGTTATTTTATATAATTTTATTATTTCTATTGGAGCTATATGATATAGTCGTCCTATTTTGATGAAATTTTAACCGTAATTCTGAAATATTTATCCATTACTATATGTCGAAGAACTTATAGAAAAATTTAAAAACACCAAAGTTATAATTTTTTTTTATTTACTTTTATGATTGTTCCTATGAGAGCTATATGCTATAGTCGTCCGATTTTGATGAAATTTAAACCGTAATTCTGAATGATTTATCCGTTACTATATCTCGAAGAACTAAAAAAAAAAAATAAAAAACAGAAAAGCTTTAATTTTTTTTCATTTATTTTTATGATTGTTGCTATGGGAGCTATATGCTATAGTCGTCCGATTTTGATGAAATTTAAACCGTAATTCTGAAATATTTAACCATTACTATATCTCGAAGAACTAAAAAAAAAATTAAAAAACAGAAAAGTTATAATTTTTTTTTATTTATTTTTCCGATTGTTCCTATGGGAGCTATATGCTATATTCGTCCGATTTTGATAAAATTTAAATCATAATTCTGAAATAATAAACCATTACTAAATGTCGAAGAACTAAAAAAAAAATTAAAAAACAGCAAAGTTATAATTTTTTTTCATTTATTTTTCCGATTGTTCCTATGGGAGCTATATGCTATAGTCGTCCGATCCGGCTCGCTCCGACTTATATACTACCTGCACTAGAAAGACAACTTTTGGGAAATTTTCATGCAGATAGCTTAAAAACTGAGAGACTAGTTTGCATATAAACGGACGGACAGACGGACGGACAGACGGACAGACGGACATGGCTAGATCGACTCTACTAGTGATGCTGATCAAGAATATATATACTTTATAGGGTCGGAAACGTCTCCTTCACTGCGTTGCAAACTTCTGACTGAAATTATAATACCCTCTGCAAGGGTATAAAAATTACCCTGAGCTTGCAAATGCTAAATTCGTAAACGGTACGGTATACGCTCATTTGAAAACTTTATGACTAATGTGTGCACTATTTAAATACTTATGACAAAATGCAGTTAAACAGTTAAAATCTTTAAAAAAATAACGTAAAAAACAATCACAAAAATCGTAATTTTATGTTTTGTTAACTTAACTTAATAAGTAAACAAATTAAAATAAACGTTTAAAAAAATCATACAATCTATTTTACGTCTTGTTTATTAACTTAATTAGGAAAAAGGTGATAATAAATAAAAGCAAATTTTTGTTATTTGTTTGGAAACATTTTTTTTCGGCACTGCCAGAAATGTGACTCAAAAGAATACCAGACCAACTCTAATAAGACCATATCTGAACTTGTTTAATTTTTGCCCGAAACTTCAATGTTTTTAAACGTGCTCTCGCATTAGCTTTCTGTTGAGACTCTCACCTAACCTTTTTTATTTTGACATTTAATGTTTTCGCTGATTTCGTGTAAACATTTTGTCCGGCAATTAATTATTTTAAACGTGACGCATAGCGAGAGAGCTCGCGCTCTCCAGCTTTGAGTTTGATAAACAATTATGATGGCTCTCTAAATACGCCTTCTGTTTTTGTTTATTTGATTTTAAATGTATTTTTTTTTCGCTGTTGCTTTTTCGCTTTTGATCAAGTAAACTAAACGTGTGTGTGTGCCACAGTTGTTGGTTTTGCTTTTGTTTATGTGTCGGCATTTTCATTCATAGTCAGTCGGACAGTTTTAGATGATAAATCTTTTTATGCGAGGGGCAGCACGCGCTATTTTTTTTATGTACTCATCGCGGTTGTATCTGTAGCTGAAAATGTGTGCTCTGTGTGTTATGGCATTATCATTAGCTCTTGGGACTTTTCATTCTCTTCCTCAGGCAAGTTCATTAACTTTTAGATTGTGCGCGGGGGCAACAATTTGTCAAAAATTCTGTCTGACATGCGATTTTTTAATTATTATTTTATATACCCGTATTATGTGCACATAATTTCTGTCTATATTCTGTTACTTCTTTCTCGCAGTCTCCATCCAAGCTGACCCATATGCGTTCTGATCATTTCGTCTCCATTCTTCTCTATTTATGCTTGACATGCGAGCTTCCAAATAAAAGTTTGCCCAAGCAATTAAGAAGGCCCAGACAAAGTTGTGTCCGGTTTTAATTTTTGGAGTTGTCTTTGATTAGTTGCTGCTGCCCCACTTGACCAAATGATGGACACACTGACTGACTGGCTGACTGACTGACTGACTGACTTGCTACCTGCTGAGCTGGTTTACTTTAGCTTTTAACATCTGTGTGTTTAGGGGTTAGCAGTACCAGTTCCGTTTCGTAGCCCAAGTGACGTCACAATGATTAAACACCAGAAGAGTTTAGGCTATGTTGAGCACCTGTTTACGAGATAACAACGGATTATGCCATTTAAGTCATAATTCGCATACTGTTTATGCAAATAGTCGTGTGGAAAAAGCATATACACCCCGTTTCTGAATCCAAGTCAAGGGTACATTAAGTACCGGTTCAGTAAAGCAAGCGTAGAGACCAACCGGACTTATTTTATTCTCTATCTATCAGCTACCTTGTGTTAAAAATACAAAAGATTAAATCAGTCATTTTATTTGCATATCAAACTCGATTAAATTTGTAAGAAATACTGATGGGACTGTATGAAATTTAAGCAATCTTGTTCCCATAGTGCGCACTGTGTCTAGTGAGGAGTAATCTTCCGTTTCCTGGTCTAATCTAAACATTCCAAATGTGTTTTCCAACAGCTGGTTGCCAAAGTAACATAGCCGCAAGAGAAAAATCCAATAAATTCATATGTTAGCGGCCAAGATTGTTTGTCTTTCAGATACTTTACTTAGCTCATATAGTTTTCCGTCTTAAAATTATTTACTTTGCTTGAGTTGCTAGTAAATTGGAAGTTTGTGCCTGAGTAAATTCATATGCAAATGTTTCCGGTGGAGATTCTAATTTATTTACTTGAATGATTTAAAACTATTTTGTTTTCCACTTGCTTAGAACCGTATACTCATTACATATTCTTTTTCTTCTCGTTTCAGGTACGTGTCCATGCATTGAATTTTGCGCCAAACAATTTTGAAAGCATTTCCCATTTCGTGTACGATTTTTTCCCCGCCCATTAAATGTCTGGCTGTGAATAGATTTCTGGGAATGAACTTTTTCCAGTAGCAGATGTTTCAGTAATTACGGCATTCAGTCTAGTTGGCTAGCAAGCGATTTAGCCATCAACAAATTAGGATTAATCATTGAAACAGAAGTGAGAGATTAAGACGGAGAAAAAGGCATTTGGGTACTTTAATAAAGCAAATATCGGAAAGAATTAAGATACCTTTATTGTTGTAAATAACTAAGATCGTCAAGACTACTTTGTGCTTTCTTGTATATACCCGTTCATTGCTTGACTAGTCTTCTCGACTTTTATCTAAATCAATTACTTCTTTTGCGACCACAAATCTAGGGCATTAACTAGCAAAATCAATATTTGAACAATCGGGTTTTGGTTCCGAGGCAAACCCAAGAATAACTAACAATTTCCGCTCTAGAGAAAGGAAGTCGGTTATTTCCAATGCGGATTTCAGATCCCCTTTTTCAATCACATTTATTTGCGGTCGGTTCGGGAGCGGCATCTAAAAGCGGCGTATAAGCTTGATGGCTGACAAATACGTATTAGAGAAATGGTTGAAAAATCTTTTTATTTTGGCGAGGCAAAAACTAGTTATTTCTGCAACTCTTCTGCCTGTTTTTTTCGTGTTTTTAGAAAAGTTTTCCCCGCTCGGACAGCTGGTGGTTATCCAGTAGCAAAAACTCGTATAATGGCCAAGAGACGTTCGTCTCTTTGCGATGCCTGGGCCAGAGTCAGAGCCAGATTCAGAAAGTTTTCCATCATAATCTACTTAACTTTTGCTGCAATCAATTGCTGACTTTTGTAGCAGCGTTGTGCCGCTTCATTGCATTTTCCACAGCCTCTCCAGTGGTTCTCCTCCCGTATCTGTGCCCAGATTTCTTTGTGTAGATACAAAACGAACTGAGAGATACTTGCCTTTGCTTTTCGCATTCGTCGAGCGGGCCGTTAATAGAAAAGTTGTCAATGTTTTTTAGAGGGCAGAAGGGCCGAGTGTCAGCCCGCTCTTATCTTATCAGTGCAAAGCGGGGGAGGTAAAGTTGCAACATTCTGCTGCCTGTCGTTTGCATAGTCTGGGCTGAGGATGCATCTGCGTTTCGTCCGGCTTCAGATATAGATACAACAGCGGATACAACTGCATCAACAGCACCGGGTACGAGTTTCTGATATAAGTAAAAGCTATCTAAATACGAACACAAAGAGAGAGAGAGAGAGAGAGAGAGAGAGAAAGAGAGAGAGAGAGTACACAACAACACAAAAGCTCGCAATATACGTAGATACAGCCCACAGGCGGCACATGTATTCTGTAGATACAATATCTTAAAGATGCATTGAAGCGTAATTGTTGTTACCTATCCCAACAGTCGCTCTCTTTCTCTCTCTTTTTTGTACTCCCCTTGCGTGCAGGTCTTATTGAGCTTGTTAATATTATTGAACAAAAACAAGTAATGCTATTGGTTTCGTCCAGCACCGAAGGTTACAGAGTATATATCAAAGAAAGGGCAATGTTCTTTACAATTTTTTTTTAATGCAACAAAGGGCAATGCATGAGCATTATATTGAATGCTGATACACACGAGATTTCCTATTTTATTATAGAACATCTACAACATTTAAGAATATTTGCATTTTATTATTCTATCCCATCCTCTAAAAAAAAATCTTGTTCCTGAAGCTTTTGCAGTCGACCTCATTAAATGTTACTGGAATAGATACTTTTACCACTTTTTAAATTACAAAATAATCATTTAATTAAAGTAAATCGACGGCCAAGGAGAGAAACATCATACTTTGGGTAACTAACTAGGTCCGGGATAAAGGGTTACATATAATTCGAAATGATTTCCCATACAGACTTATCAAAATAATCAACTTCCTCTGTAGCGGTCTTTTCGACTGACCTGCTTAGTCACCTTGGAGCAAAATGCGAACTCTAAATTGCGCTGGGGATTCAGAGGCTTGAGTCGAGCCATGTTGAATCCTCAAGTCCCCTTAAGCCCTCTTCTTCCCATTGTATCTAAGTATCTCGTTTTTCAAAATTGACTTGGTACTATCAGACTCCATCTCCCTCTTGCATCGCTCTCTCTCTTTTCGATTTAGTTTGAATTTAAGGCTTTGTGCTGCGCTGACTTCTGGCTAATTGTTTGCTGCTGTTTTGTTATTGCGTTGGCAGTATCTATCTGAGCGAGTAAGTGGATGTATCTGTGAGTATCGAGTATCTATTTGCCATCGCTCTGTTGTCTCGTTTGCGCACATAATTGTAATTGATAGTTTGACTTTTACAAAGCGAGGTAGAGAGAGTCAGAGAGTCGGATGCACTGTGCGAGTGCAATGTGCATTACTTAAGGGCTTTGCTTACGGGCCCGCTCCTCTGTAGTTGCTTCTGTGACAGGGTAATCGGATAGCAACGAAAATAGTCCAGCCCAAAGACCTTCAGCTTGACTTGGGACGCAGTCGAATCGCTTGAACTGTGATATTTTCCGCATTAAACCTTTGCAAACCAGTTTTCCCACCACAATGGGAAACATTACTCATACGCCAAGTGGAACATTAGCACTTCTCTCGGGAGACTCTAGCTCAATTCTTCGCTAAATTATGTGCATTTCAAATGTGTGAGCAAGGAAAAAAGTTCATTCTCCTCTTCCTTATCCGTTTTGTTGTTATTCTATCGCAAACTCAATCAAATGTTTAAGTTCTCTTCTTATCCCGCTTGCTCACTGCACTGAAAACAACGTCTGTTTTTTTGGACTCATTTCGACATTACATTGAACTTATGTAAAAATTGAACATATATTTATTTTAAACTTAACAAAGAGATCACAAAATAATTTGTATTGTTTATTCAAGATAAATAATTTTTTTTAATGAAACTTTACTATCTTAAAGTATACAAGGGCAAGTAAATAAATTGAACTATATTATATTTCTGTCTTTTCACGCCTTCCAGATATATACATTTAGGTCAAAAAGTAGAATATTTTTTCCAGTGCATGTGCAGCAAAATCTTTTTTGTATGTGTGTGTTTCTCGTTCCGTTGCTTACTTTTGCTCTCTTCCTTTTCTTGCTTTTTCCTCGGTTGTTGGTTGCTTGTGTTTTTTTTTTGCGTATATCAAGCGTTCATTGCCCGCGATTTGCTGTGCCTGCTTTTTTCTTGCTTTTTTGTTGTTTGTATGCTTTTAGCTTTGCTGCATTTTGATTTTATTTCATTTTATTTTTAACGCACAGTTTGTTAATCTGCATTTTTTTGTCTCATTGTGGGGTTCTGTTGTTGTTTTAAATTCGCATTATTTTGCATTTTGTTACGATGAAGTCAGATAAAAAGTATAAGAGGGGGTGTTAAGTAGGTGTTGTGGGTTAGTAATTGATACTCCCAAGGTCAAAGAGTTGACCTTCTTTTCAATAACTCTTTTGTGATGGTTTAAATCGATACCGATACGTGATAACTGTAGATATTATTTTATGACAGAATAGTAAATTTATTTTTCGCATAGTGTTTGTTAGTGATGTAGTTGTTGTGGTAGTAGGTAATCTATCTTCATAGATTGCAGAAATTTCCGATTAAAAGTAATAGTTTCTGTTATCGTTTAATTATGACCGATTATAAAGTTTCATTTGAAAAATTACTTACAAAAAAAATGTGCGGCAAACGTCAGATGGCTCGAAAAAAGGATATAAATTTTCGTATCCTGTTTCTTGTTATAAATCGTAAAGTGCTCCAAGTAAAATTGGTTGGCTAGTGTATAGTACTAATCGCATCGATTTAGGAAACCTATTACTACACATTTATCGCAGTTGTATTCCACGCCACAACACTTTCCGATTGCTTATCAATTTATGGTTGTAGACGCCGTTGTTGTTGCTAATGGGCGGTCGGTTCTTTCAGTCATTTAACAGTCGGTGAAGTCTGTATGAATGTGCAATTTTATATTTATAGAGCTCCGCATGTAAGGACTTCATTTACTCGTGCTTTGTCTTGCTGCCGTATTAAATTTGCCGCTTTAATTTAACTTGAACGTAATCGAAAAACGGCTAGAGAGAGAGAAGAGAGGCAAGCGAAACAAGCTGTTTCGCATTTTATTTTAAATTCTATTTTTATTCACTAGCCCATGCGTTTTGCTTTCCTCGCTTTGCTTTGTTTTTGCTGCCTTTTTGCATTCTTACTTTGGCCTGCCAACTATTTTTGTTTACTATTTACTTTGTGTTGTTGTCGCTCACTGTCCCCGCCGGCATTTGCAGGGGTGGCGGAGCGGAGGGCTTAGTGCGTTGATTTCCCGACCTAGCCGGCGACAATATTTGTTGTGCACTCGACGCTAAATCCGCCAGGAGAGAAAGGAGTGCGGCGCGGGGAGGGGAGCACCAGGATCCACAAAAGCGGTCGGCAGGGGCCCGGGGAGCAGACAAAGGCCAATGGGAAGGCAGTCCGTCCGGCATTCCTAGCACTAGACTGAAGAAGCCTAGGCATTTTTGCGGTTACAGTGGGCCAGGCATCAGCTAAATATGAATTAAATAAATAAACACGTCGGTATACATACTTTACGTGCGAACGAATACTAAAAATTGGCATAATTTGTAAGTGTCATAAAAACCGAAGACTTAAGAAGACTTAATGAGCTTTAAGGGGTTACATGTGCTTCCTCGTACAAAAAAAGGCCTACTCTCAATAATATTGTTTCATATATAAAATAAATTATTTTTTTTTTTTTTTAAAGATTCATATTTAATAAATTATTTGTGAAATTAAAAAAAAACATTCTAATTTTGGCCGTCGTTTCCGGAAGTTCCTTCGGAATAAAGGTATCTCCTCGTTGACAGCAAAACTTTTAACAGGATGATCAAAAGTAAAAAATAAAAACTTCCTATCTTAGTTATTGCCATAAACTAAAAATTGGCCAAAAAAAAAGTAAACATTTTAATTTTGACGAAAATTTTTACAAAAAAAGCTGATTTGGTGAACATTTCTCAACCGATTTTAAAAACACAGTTTCAAGAAAAACGCGTTTTAAGTTTCAAGTGACAAAAAATGTTGGGAGCGAGCGCAAAATTTTTTTTTAGATGTATCTATATTCCAGTGATATAGAATTTATTAAGAAAATAAACCCATGTAACCCCTTAAGGTCTATAAAAGAAGCTTGTCTGTTAATAAAGAAGGTTTCATTCGTGTAAACGATATTGCAAGGTCATTTTCCTTTTTCTATTTTAAAAGCTTAGTATTCAAATTTTGTTATACTATTCATACTTATTTATTTAATCATGTTCTCCAGATTTTGAAATTACATTAGAATAACAATGCCAATTAACAATCTACTTTCTTTCCTAAGATTTATTTTTGACACAATTTTGTTGGAAGTCATAAATTAACTTCAATTGGGAATTACACCGCTATCCGCGTTTCGACCACAAAAGCTTCCCACACCTGATTGTTTATGGTTATTATGGCCTCCACTGTGCCAGCTCTGGGTCTCCCCTTTGTGCTCCCCTTCAGCGCTACGCCAGTGCCTGGCTGCCAAATGAGTTTTGTAGTTGCTGCCGCTGTTGGGTTGCATGCCACTCGCAACGGCGCAAAAGTTCCTAGACCACTCAGAAAAAAAAAAAAAAAAACAAAATTTATATGCGCCGTCGCGCATGCAGTCGCTGCCTCAGTCGACGTCGAATGTTGACACGTACAACGAAGTCGCGCCTTGTATGGCTTTCAATGGCAAGCAGATTATTAATATTGCAAATGTGTGCGGAGAGCAGAGTGGCGATAGCAGCAAGTAACTGCGACTGAGCATCCGAGCCTATAAATGTGCCTTGGCATTAGGACTATGGGTTTATCTGCCTTTAAGATGGCCTATCAGGGTGGATTAGGCAAGTATTTCACATTTACGTTTGGAAAACTCATACTAAACCGGTTATGAAGTGAACTACCTCGAAGTCGAGCCCCCTTTTTAGAGATTTGAATAAACCCGATTGCGAACAACAGTGCACTTTACGTTAAAGCTTCAAGTAAATAAATAAACTTTAATCAGTCTTGGACTAAAGGACTTTGATCGGTTTAATTTAATTCATACAATTTTTAATGTATAGTTTTGGATTTATCAGTAAGCGAAAACTAGCCCAGTTTAATATAATGAAAATGGTTGTAATGACTTATAAAGATATAGAAAATTTAAACTTATCAACCCACTAATTGTATTTTAACCCATGTGTGGTAACAAAAAAATATTTCTATTCAACTTATTTACTTGGATTGTTTGAAAGGGTAAACCACAAAGTGTAAACGTTATAAAAACCTTAAAATACTTTTTTTTTGGTTAATAATAATGAAATTTTTTCTGAGCTCAAACCATCAACAACATGTGTGAAAGAATATAAAGAAATCAGTTTTAAGATTTTCTTCGCAACCGAGATTGCAGATGATCCGTTGATTACTAGAAATAATTGCAAATCTTTCGGGGAGACTGCGCTCCATCTCTGTCTCGCTTCCTCCTATTCTCAGAGCCGTAGGGCAACGTCATTATCAATATCAAAACTTCATCATCGACTTGGCAGGGAACGCATATCGCACATTGCACATTGCTCGTGGGCAACGTCGACATGCGCCTCTTTTGTCTGTTGACTTCCACTGGGTGCATCTGTGTGCATATATATGTATATATGTACATATATCGGGCATGGGCATACTCCACTCGGGTACGATATGTACATATCGGTGTATATATTGCGACTGTCTGCTGCGCTACAGAGTTGTATAGCAATTGAATATTTGCAAGAGATTTCCGTTCATTAAACCCGACAGCCAGCAGCCGCAGAAGCGGCGTAGAAAGAGATGGGTATGCAGAGCGAGACAGAGAGGGGAGGACCTCCGTAGGCGGACTTTTGGGCCTCGAGGGGGATCCGCTTAAGGGGAGGAGGGTAGAGTCGGCAGCGGGCCCAGTACACGCTGCTGCTGAATTTAATTTTTTATTTCATCCTCCCTCGAAGCGAAGAAGTAGATAAGCGAGCGAGATAGAGCGAGTGCGAGTGCGAGAGAGACGGAGGCATGGAGCTTTGGCTATAATTAAATTCCTCTTTAAAGTTTCGCACGTCGATTTTGTATGCATCAAGTGTGGATCAGAGGCATGATGATGCTGAACTCGGAAAATTTATTTCCCAGAAGTCTATAAATTGACAATACTTTTGCAAACTGCCAATACGTAAGGAACAATTTTGTGCTGATCCACATACTTATGGGTTACGAAGCAAAACTACTTTAAAGTTCATTTCTTTAATTGACCCGACCTTTTTCGAGATTTGTCTGCAGCAAAGTACATTTAAGAGTTCGCCAGATAAGATTTCGCCCTCACTTATTTCCAGATAAAGTGGCCAAAAAGCTGTTAAAATTGATAAAAAGAGATAAGCCGCACCGCGACGGCCAACTTCAGCCCAGCGTTTCGAATGATGCAAACTACAACAGCAAATTTACCCCGAAGGATTGTTTTGCTTGCATATTGATTGAAAGTTCATTATATCGCCCTCGCCGAAATGTATCCACCCATCAAAGTTGCAGCCACCCAATGCTGCTTCAAAGTTTGACACAAGTTGGGAAGCAACCGCAACTTAAAGTTGGGCTCGAAGTTTCTGGGATTTCTGCGGAGAACTCTTGAGCTTTCTTGCCCGCCCTCCAGCTCTTTTAGCAGTTCCTAATTGCTGCACGTTGCATGTTCTCGGGTTCATCTGGGGCATGTAAGCTACTTCCACCAAACCAAACCCAGTCGAACTGAACCGAACCGAACGGAACCCATCATAATACCCTTGAAGGATTTTCTGTGGCCAAAAACCAAAGAGACTTGTACCGAGTTGGTGGGAATGAATGAATGACCGACTGATGTGTGCGGCGGCTACCAATCCGGATATCTTTGCTGTCTTGGCCAGGCAAAGATTGTGATTCAACTTGAACCAGGAAAACATGTTTGCAACTTGCAGCTCGGTGGCAATGAAAACTGTTGGAAAAGAAGGAGGAAAAGAAAAACCTGCAGGTTCCACAACTTTGGCTCCAGTTCGGATGGCGAAGAGACACGCCAAGTTTTTCCTGGCCAAACCTGCCTCCGTTCCTCGTTTGTTCGAAGAACATGTTTGGCCATTTTCTGCTGGCTGTATCCCCGTTTTCCGCACCCCCTGTTTCTATTATCCCATGCACTTTATGTGGCTTTGGCTTCTTTTCTTTCTCGTTGGTTTTGTCCGCTGCTGCATGCATTGATGCATTTTTCTTGCTAACAACAGCTAGTTGTGGCCAAGAGGAGGGCGGGGCCTTGCCTTTTTTCTATGCAGGTATGTTAGCCCGGTCTGGTCTGGTCTGGTTTGGTTTGCTTTCCTTCTCTCTCTCTTTTTTCGGGCTTGCTTTTCACGTTGTCGTTGCTTGTACTAAATATGCACTAAATGCTATTTATTTCTCATGTGTCTGTAAGTTTGCGAGTGCACTATAGTGCAAGTATGTGTTTGTGTGGCAGTGAAGCAGCATAAGTTTGTTGGATCTCATTCTAAACAAGAAAGGAAGCAAACTTCGGCAAGCCGAAGTTTATATACCCTTGCAGCTATTGCAAGAATTAAATATTTTTGAAAACATTAAAATTATGATTTACTTGCATATATGTCTAAAAACATTGAAGCAATGATGATTTGCAGCTCATTATTAGGTAGTTATTTTATATAATTTTATTATTTCTATTGGAGCTATATG
Source organism: Drosophila gunungcola (assembly GCF_025200985.1). NCBI lineage: Eukaryota > Metazoa > Arthropoda > Insecta > Diptera > Drosophilidae > Drosophila > Drosophila gunungcola. The sequence goes on along the minus strand of NW_026453181.1, from coordinate 990,411 downwards.
ATATAGTCGTCCTATTTTGATGAAATTTTAACCGTAATTCTATTTACTTTTATGATTGTTCCTATGGGAGCTATATGCTATAGTCGTCCGATTTTGATGAAATTTAAACCGTAATTCTGAAATATTCATCCATTACTATATCTCGAAGAACTAAAAAAAAAATTAAAAAACAGAAAAGCTATAATTTTTTTTATTTACTTTTATGATTGTTCCTATGGGAGCTATATGCTATAGTCGTCCGATTTTGATGAAATTTAAACCGTAATTCTGAAATATTTATCCATTACTATATCTCGAAGAACTAAAAAAAAAATTAAAAACAGAAAAGCTATAATTTTTTTCATTTATTTTTATGATTGTTCCTATGGGAGCTATATGCTATAGTCGTCCGATCCGGCTCGCTCCGACTTATATACTACCTGCAATAGAAAGACAACTTTTGGGAAAGTTTCATGCAGATAGCTTAAAAACTGAGAGACTAGTTTGCATATAAACGGACGGACAGACGGACAGACGGACGGACAGACGGACGGACAGACGGACGGACAGACGGACGGACAGACGGACGGACAGACGGACATGGCTAGATCGACTCTCCTAGTGATGCTGAAATTATAATACCCTCTGCAAGGGTATAAAAACGGATAAACGAACGAAAAATGCTCTCGAGTGCTCCCGAAAATTTAAACCAGACAAAAAAAAGCGTAAGCCTTAAAATGGCTTGGAATTTGGTCAGCTAATGCTCTATCTTTCCAATTATTAGGTAGAGAAGAAAATATCAAACAAATTAATAAAGTGTTTTGGAATTTGGGATTTGAATATGTATGCGCCATTACTCTGTTATAGAAAACCGAGAATACTTAGGGGTTATTCTTTAGCCATGCATAATATGACTAAACCGTTTTTATTTTAAACTCACTGTTTGGGGGACAATAAAGTGCAATAGTTTGTACGAAGATATTCTACGTTCAAGTTAATACTGTAAGATTAATATTAAACATGAAGTACTTAAACGGATTAGTAAAAGAAGAAGCCTTATTTCATAGGGTAGTCGCTAACGAAAATTGTTCTCCTGTTGGCTTTAAACCTGCGCACATAAACATATCTCCCTTTCTAGAGCTCTTCGTTTCCGACCGTTTGGCATATTTTCAGCAGCTTCCAGCTATACCCACACATTACCCCAGCGCTATGGCTCTGGCAATTATTTCAAAAAGTGATTTTCGTTATACAAAAATATTGCATAACTGCGAGTGTGGGTTGGGCTTTGGCTTTGGTTCGGTGTCGGTTGGTTTTTCGTTGTTCGTTTTTCGGGTATCTCCCTGCTGGTTGTCCTAAAAGCAAACTTTGTGCGGTAGTTGTTTTGATTTGTATTCTCTTTTTTGCCTCGGAAAAATGTATGAATTAAAAAAAAAAGAATTTACAAAAGAGTTGTTTTTGAGTAAATTTTAAATTCAGCTTGAGTCAATCTTTTAGAAGTGGCATTGCTGACATTCTGTGGCCTCAAATTGAATTTGCGTTTGTGGATCATCTTTGAAAGAGGCCGCCGAACGGCACTTGAAATGAATGCTTTCTCGTCCGCCAACTTCATCAGCGACTTGTCAAATTTTGTTTGTTTACCAATTTGCAACGAAACCGAACCAAACTGAACCCAATGGAGCTTGAGTCCCAACCATCAATCACAGTAGTATCATTTGGCTTGCCCATAACCAGAACGTATCTTTTAGTTCGCCTTTGGCGCTTTTTGGAGGTCTTAGAACGGGGAGAAAATAGAAAATAAAAGTAAACTTTGAACAAAAGCATTTTTCAAGCATTTCCTTAAGCGTTTCGCTCAAGTTTCATTAGGCAAAGCTAACTTTTAGCACAGAATAATGCTATATAGAGTGGGAAGAGAAAAAAGGGGCAGGAGCAACAAAAGGTTCCCGAAGGGCTGTGGGCAGCCTTTCCATTATGCGATGAGCTCGGGACGAGCGTCGAAAAGAGGTCTTTATTAAAACCCAATTTGTTATTTATGCTCTGCGTTTTAATTAAATTTTTAAACATTTATTTGCCGCAGCACAAATCACAATTTCTGCACCGCCTCGCTAGCTCTGGTTCTTTTTTCCTGATATACGTTTACTCGTATATTTTGTTGCTACTTTAATTGAAATTCCTCTTTCCATTGCGTTATTTTCCCCACAGATTTTTTATTTCGCTAAGCCATAATTATATTTCTGGCCAGCTCAAATCCAATAAGCATTATGACTTGCCGCTTTCCCCGTGCCCTTAAGACATCGTTTGTCCTGGCCTCCGCCCGAATTCAGCCCTCACATACTCCGCCCCGGCACTCAGGCCCGGAAAAATTTAATGTACTGCCCATATTTTGTATCTAAAAATAACTGGGAGGGAAAACTTTTTGGGCTGCCTTAAATTTTATGGCCTCAACGACTGTCGCGCTAAATATCCTTGCTCTTGGCGCAACTCTCTTGCCCTCCTGCCCATTTGGGAGGTCCTTCTGCAATGGGACACATTTTTGCCGCTTTATTGAATTAAAAATTCAAAATTTGCTTTGGCAGGGCAATTTCTTTCTCACTCGGCATCATCGACAGCCACCTCTCGTGCCCCGAGCCCATCATTAAATTAATAAATTAAAATGAAAAGCACTTTGTTTCAGACTCCATCTTAGAGCTTCGCAGAAAGACGCTCTAGTTCTCTCTCTGGGCACAAAAGCGATGAAATTATAAATTTATGTCATTTACTTACTTAGAGCTGCAACAATTTTAAATTAGCACTGACGTTCGATCAAAATGAGCGGAAGAGATTTTGAACGCCTTATAATTGGAACTGAGTGTCCCTCTGCGAAGCTCATTAAGGCTGAAAGTTAGTTGGAGTCGATTATTACCATGCACTAAACCCAGGGAGCTAGTAATCGGCATTTATTTTTGATTGTGAATAAATAATTTGAAATTAACATGAAAATTATTTTCTTTTAAGTATATTTAATAATAAAATGTTCACTAATAGCTTGGGTTTGTTTTCAATAAACAGAATAGAGACCTTGCCTATAATGAATATATTTAAATTTATTTTTTTTAAGGTGGTTTAATGGTTTATTTTTAAGGAGATAATTTCGTTGGCTTGTTATTTTTAGATTTTGTCATATTTCAGGTTTCGAATGTAGCCCACTGTTTCTGACATCGGAAAACTTCCTTTGGGGCGAATGTCTGCGTCTTCCTGCTCCTTAATAGATTTTGTATTTTGATTGATTGCCTCGCTTATTCAATTGTGTTTGTTGTACCCCACCTCTGCGCCCCAGCCCCCATTAAACCAGTCAGCCTGGCTAAACCACCACCCACCTCCTCCGGGGCACAAAGTCGCGTCTGCCTTGGCTTATGAAGCGTGTGATTGCTTTACTCACAGCTCCGCTTCTAAGTTGGTCTGGTCTGACAGGATTTAACTGCATTATTAGTTAAATCTGTAGCATAAATTTCAATATCGATGCGGCAACCTCATCCTTTTTGCTTCTTCACCCGTTTCCCGGGGCTTTTTGTGTGGGCGGTGGGTCGAGGGCAACCTAAATGAATTTTAATGCCTTTTAATGCGACTTTCATATGCTGACTGGGTTCATGTTCCAGTTGTTTTTGTGGTTCTTGTTGCTGTGAAACCATACTAGGGACCCAGTGTGTGTGGCTTAGACTTGCACTGTCAGATACTTTTCTAAGTGCACTGTTGCATAAAAGCCGAGAACGAAAAGCTCTCGTTCTCTCTATACCCTTAAATCCTCAACCCACGGGCCAACTTTTACGTCAGTTAGCATGTAAGCTAATACCAGTCGAAAAAGTTGATATCAGCCACGCCTCTCAGAGTGCTCACCGATGACATTTGACCGACAAAATGTTTGAAACCAAAGGTGTACAATGGGTCAGAGCGAAAGGATTAAGATGCCATGGGTTGTGCTTTTCAAATTCCCGATATATTTCCCAATTTCCCGACGATGTTGCAGCAACATAGCTGCAGGCTGAACACAGAGATTTCAGCTGCAACATCCTGTGCCAAAGTTGTGCTTCTAATTATCGGCAGGATAACGAGACCGGTCGGTTATATTCAATTAGCTAATTAATGACCAGGGCCTGAAGGGGTTGCCTCTTAACTTAAATTGGCTGTGGCTTTGTAATATAAGACAAGAGATTAATGGAGAGTTACTTGCGGTGGTGTTGAACATTGCGGCTGAACATGGTTACATTTAGATTGGGATCGATGAATAAGAAGAATAAAGATGAATGAAGAAACTTTATAACTATTTACAGAAATAATTTGAAGTGCTTCTTATCTTCACTTCTTTATAAATTCCTTTATATTGTCCGCTATCAACAATTTAAATGTAGTTATCCTCATCAATGGGATTTTAATTTGTTTCTTTTTTTTGTGCCAACTTCAATTCTATTTCCATTATACTTCACCTATATACGAATATATCAAAAACTCTGTTGGATTCAATGGGAAACAAATCTTGTTTAAGATATTACCGCCGCCTTTGATGGCTTATGTCTGGCGATGATGATGAAGAAGATGAAAGATAATGATGATGATGGCACGCCAAATCGCATTTCATGCTTCGGCATAATCATCTTTGGGTGCTAAAAAGGCGAATGCCCCCTGAAGAGAGGTGCAAACGGGGGGTAGGCGGCGAGGGGGTGCATGTAATTTATGCGACTTGCAACGGTGCCTTCCGCTACTGCAACAACAAACCAAACAAAGATAGAAACAAACATGGCCTGGGCCATATTTTCAGTCGGTTTTTTTTTCTCCCTATTTTTCTAGCTTTTCTCCTCTTGTTTTTAATAAGATTTCTTTTAGCAGACGATGACGATGTCTCAAGACAGGTGTACATGCCACACAGGTGCAGGTCCATATGTTTCTGTGTGCGCGTGTGTTTTTTGCTTGGCAACATTTGTAATGTTTCGCCCCGTTGACGTCGTCGGCGTTAATAAAGATGCGCCTCCATCTTGGACCTAAGCCCGCTGAGCTGCAGCCGAAGCTAGGTGGCGTCTGTACTCACTTGTCTATGGGTGGCCTACTTAATTTATGAGACGCGAGAATTCGTTGCACTGTGCAAAAGAGGGAGCGGAAGCTACACGCTGCAATTTGTAATTAGTGCAGGGTGCAGAGCGTAAATCTGCAGCCAAAGAAAATGTATCTGGCAGATACTTAGTGCCTCGCAGGCGACAACCGACGACAACGGAACGGAGCGGAACAGAGCAGATAATTTGCAGGAAGCCATGGCAAACATCGTGTGATTGACCGCGTTAGGGCAAATAGTTGAGGATGAGTAAATGTGTGCGGAAATTGGGTGATTTTCCACGGGGTGTAAGGTGAAGAAATGCAGGAGGTAAATGACAAACGCTATGCAGATCTAATGAAAAATTTAATGCGATACAGGGTGGAAAGCTAATGTCATTTATTGCTTACTCCTTACGTAAAAAAAATGCCCGAACCTTAGCTTTTTATGTTATTATTTGGTAAAATAATGTAATACATTTTTCTATTTATTCTGTATTTTAGGTCAGCGTAAGGAAAAGGGTCTCAGGTGATACTTAGTTTTGTATAATTGTATTTAAGTTTAAGTATTTTCGATAGAAGAATTGTTATTAAAGTTAATACCAATCAATCCGTTCTAAAATTGTCTTTAATTTTTTTTTTATTTAAGCTTTAAACCCAATCAGTTGCCAAATAGTTTAATTTGCAGTATTTAATTCTATGCAAAGAATGTAATTATAAAATATTTGTGCCAACGAGCAACTCATCACATTTGGTAAATAGTTACCGCATTTGAAATAACTCCCTTAGTCAGCATTCCTTCATGTATGCACACAAGCTTTTTAATCGCAAATAGTTGTCAGTTACTACCCCTAAAACGTTGAACCGCAAATTCGTCCGAGAAGTCAAATTATAAACATGAATTGTGGAAGATTTGGCTGCAGTGAGTGGCCTCGTTAAAGTTATTATCAGGCTGGCGAGCAGACTGTTGGCGAACTTTTCGCTGACACTGTGCGTATGGCCGGGGCAGCCACAACAAAGAGCAGCTGGGGGGATTTTTAATGTCGAAAGGAGGGGATAGAGCTCGAAACGAATTGGACCGACTGGCGGAATGAAAATGTAAATGCACAATAAAGTAGAAGGATTAAGGATTATGTAACAACCACACACATGAATGGAGAAAAGGAAAGGACAATGCAACAAACAATGACAGGAGTGACAAAAATGTTGGCACAGGTTTTGCCTTCAACATAACATGCTTTACTTTTTCATTTTGGCCAGCATTCTTTATCATCCATCCTCGTGTGGATGATGATGACGGCGATGTGGACATGTGCTTTGTCAAAAGAGAAAGACAAAACGATGATATATATGACACAGCCAGAAGCAAATCCACTCGCATATGTAGAATATTTTGATACCTAAATGTCAGGCGGGCAAAGTGAAGTGACATTTAATTAGACTGTCCCAAAATGATGACCGGGTCAAAAAACGTTATCAAAAAGAGCAGCCTCTGCAAAGCAGTCACAAATGTTTTAAGTACACACAAATACTGGAATAGTTGGGCAAAGATTAAACCCCCAGATTCTCATGTTGATCTTAAGCTAATCAATTCAAAATTTAGGCGCCCTGTAACAACCTTTTTGAGATGCTTCCTACTTGAAATGCATTTTAGGCATTCTAAATATAAATGTATAATTTACTCGCACAGCTTTGTTTATTAATCCAGCGTTTAGTTGTAGTCATTAAAGGGAATGACGTGTCCCTCCCAAATATGCAAATCCTTTGCCCGACGTGAAGGGAAAAGCTTAGGCAACTGATTGCCAAAGGGTCGGTCATAAGCCAAAGTAATTGGAAATTAAATTGGGGGATTTCCGTGAGTGGAAGTGATAGTCACGTGACAATCAAAGCCAAAATATACTCACGACTCACGTACTCGTTGCTAGCTTTGGATCCAATATGTGCTCCCCGTTGATGGCCAATAATTGCTTTATCATAGCGGACTGACTAGCAGAGAATATCATTTTACCATTAATAGAGCGACGTAGGAGAATCCTGCTCATGCTGAAATAGAAATAGAAAACTACACAATACATATAGAAATGCGGTAATACATAGGCACGGAAAAAGATTGCTTTCCTTTGAGTGTGGGGAAGTCTGTGGTTATGGCATAGAGTAATTTTAATAGGTCATCATATTAAGGGATTCCCGACAATTCGTTTGCTTTCTGGTTATGGTTATTGTTGTTATTGCAGAGCGGGGGCGCTTTGTTTGTGTATCGATTGTGTGGCAACGGATGCTGTATACTGCCGCCCACTTTCCTAACCGTGCCCTGCCCATTTCTCTGCCCGGTTATTGGCCATTTGCCCACGCTATGACATGTGCGTTTAATTGCGTTTTACTTATTTGACACAAATTAATATGGCAGTCGCCGTTTGCTCCACCCTTTCCGAATGCCCGTGCCGAATCCACATAAGTATGCTATAATTCTCCCCTAAACTCTGTTCTCGGGTAATTAAATATTTCTGCAACACTTGCGGCAGCTCGGCAAAGGTATGTAGAGAAAAATACCCTTTTAGACGGGGCAAGAAAAGGCAACGAAGTTTCCCATCAAGTGGGAAATCTTTTAAAGTTCACTTGGGACTCGGTGTTTGTGAGTGGCATTCACCGCATCATAAATCAAATTATGACGACCTGACGAGCAGCAGGAGTCATGACCGAAATGTTATTAAGTGCAGCCAAGGGACCAAAACGAGAGCCCAAGAAGGTCGAGCGATCCGAGAACCCTTGTCCACTTTCAACTCGGAAGTTCGTTCGAGTATTTTACGTTATTAATATTAATATTATTACAAGAGACGACACAAGTTTTCGTATGTGATCCAGGCCGTGAGTGTACACATAATTATGCAATTTAATGAGTTTTCACTTTGCTGTCGCAGCCCCCGGGCTACTCCACCTTCAGGAAGATACACACAAACCGCCCACAACTCCAGCCCCTTTGCTAGGACAGCTGCACATGTGCATAATTAATTTAAAAAATTAATTTCCATTAAAGGTTTTGTCGAATGTACGGGCCTTTTAAAGGCTTTGAACCTTTCGTTTGTTTTTAATATTGTCCACTTACACATATTACACTTCCAAATGTCTAGAATGTACAGCCTTACACTAACACCGAGATAGGAAAAATAGGACCAGCAGCCAAGGTGCGCAGTGTAACGAAAATGTTGTTAAAGGCATGTGACGGCGGTGATGATGACGATGATGCGGTTGACTTTGCCACAACAACGGCGACGTCGGCAACGACAACTTGACAAGGGAGCCGAGACTGGTGGCTAGAAAGGCCAGGCGGGGTGAAAGCCTCCGTTCCAGCCTCCTTTGCCTGCTGGTGATGTTTGCCCAGAGCCCCTGCCACAGTATCTTCTACCATTTTCCCTGTGCTGCCATAAACGAAACGAAAACTCCTCACGACGGCGATGAAATTGACGTATAAAGTCAACGTCGTCAACAAAGTCGCTCGCCACTCTCGGCTCCCTTTCTCCAGATCTCCAGGTTTCCAACTCATCGCTGAACACATGACAGCACTTTTGAGGCATGTGTGTGTCACGTTCAGCATTTAGCGTTTATTGTGTCGGTGTATTTGTTTTCTTTTTTCTGATATGGCCCAAAATTGAATTGAAAAAGTTGCGGAAAGGTGCCTAGGAGAGGTCTTCCAGTTATGGGAGCCCCGAAGTAGACTACTGTTATTGTTCTGACTTTTTATTAAACCCGCTCTGCCAGAATTTTCAAACGAGATGGATGAGAATGTAAATGAGTTTGAAAACGTAGTTTGTGTCTGGGTTACTTCTATTTACTAACTTTTATGAAGCTGGCAAAGGAGAATAGCAAAGGATGGATGAGCACATTCTTTTGTGATTTGTGCCTTTGTTTTTGCCTTGCAGGAAATTAGAAATCTTCTCACACAGCCACATTTCCCATCGCCGCCGTCCTCGTCGTGTGCGTGTGGAAAGCCAAAGAAAATTAGAAAGCAAACTGGTTTGGCTGCCATTACAGACATTGGCATTTATATGTCGAGTTAATTAAAAGAAAACTAGTTATGCTAGTACTGCTCCTGCGCTCCACCAACAAAAAGTCATTAAAAAGTGGAAAAGAAGTCGGAGTCGAAGCCAAAGTTGTCTGTCAGACAGTGCGTATGATTGAGAATGAGTTGGGAGTCAAGTTAAGAAGAGGGAGTAGCTCGGTTCAGACATCTTCATTTTCCTCAGCTCATCCTGTCTGCGCAATGCAAAGAATGCACATTTCTTGCAACGGAACTTATTTTTTTTATTGCACTTGGCTCGGACACTTTTGCAGCCCATCCCTCGAAGTCTCCCATTGTGTGCACCCAGAACTGTCATTGTTGTCCTGCCATCTCCTGCTGGGTAGCCCCTCCTCCGCCACCGACCTTCAACTGCGGTGCTCCCTGGTGGGCAACCTTAAGACTTCGCTGCGGGCGTTCACCAGTGCCGAGCAATAGATATTAACATGGGTTTGTTTGGTGGTTGGAATGGAAGGGGAAACGATACCGGCAGTGACGAGCTTCTAATGGTGGCTCCATTGTCATACCTGTAGGTCCAATTTACGTATTGCCAGGCCAGTTGAAGTCGGAATTGTAAATTCCGATTTACTTTCATCTTTGATGCGGGCTGATGGCTGTTAAAGGGGTTCTATAACTTTAAGTCCTGTAATTATAAGTTCAAGTTTTGATTTAAACATGCTTTCTGATGAAAGCTCTAGGCGATTTTTCCTAGAACATGTTAAATTGATGTCATAACGAATAGGGAAAAAGTTATGTACAACACCGAAGTTAACTTACTAGTTTTAATATGCTAGAAATTATTTAATGTTTGGTCTCTTCTGTAAAAAAAAAAATCAGTTTGCCAGATCTTTATTTACAGCATCGTAGTTGACCTGACATTAATCACCACTTGCACTGGTTATTCTCCTAACTTCATGAACATGAGGAAAATTACTAACTAGAACATTCAAATTAGGCGTGGCCGTGGCCCAGCTCGCTATCCTGTCAAATGTTAAGTGCAGCAGACTCACACAAATTATGCGCATGTTTGGTGGACAGTGTAAGCTTCAGAATTGTATTTCTCTCAGTTTCTGGCTTTTTCTGTCTAGGTGAGCTGGGCCACCGTTACATGGGGAATTAGTCCGCATAATTTCATAAACAACTCTGCCGTGAAGGGGGTGTGTTGGAGCCGAGGGAAATGACAGGAAGATTTTGGTAGTCATCGCGTTGGTCGCTGCGCAAATATTTCTTGTGCCCCCCGGGAATGATTTCTGCCTGATGCTGATGCTGCCGCCAGCATTAGTACATATCCGAACATATGCATACGAACGAACACGTTGTACAGTGAGTTATGCTGGGAATTTTGTGTAAAGAAGCCGGGGACGGAGCCAGCGAAAAATGTGTACGAGTATCTGTACTAAATTGCATATGAAGTGATTTCAAGCGTAAGAAACGCCCCAACAACAACAACAGTAGAAGTACATCAATATTGTATATACAGATATACATATGTACGAGTACATGTATGTACATATGAGTCGCAACGTTTGGAATATGCGGAAAACTTGGCGCAGGTTCAAAAAAAAAGTCACAAAAAATAAGAGAAAGAAGAATTTCATATCAAAATTACAAACAGGCCCAGGACAGGGGCCAACTCTCTGCCAGCAAATGTGGATGATGAACGAGTCCGGTTGGGGACCCTCTCGTCCTCATTGTTGTTGCTCAGCCAAAAGTGCCGGAAGTCGTGAACTCTGCATGAGAATGTGATTAAATGCACTGCTGGCACTTTGTGCACAAAACTAATTTGGCTAATTTTATGATTTATTGGTCCGAGTGGAATACTGAAAATTTTATAATGGCAAATTAAATTTTATAAATGAATTTTAAAATGATTTATGCGTTACAAACTAACTAAATTTGATTTCATCTCTCTCTTTTCAGCTTAGGCACCCAATAAATATACGTCTCTTAATGCATCAGCTAAGCAACAGTATTTTTGCTCAACATTAAATGTACGAAAACTCCCAAGGCAGAAGAATACTAGACATATTTTCATAGCCGTGATTATTTGTTGCATTTGGATAGAAACACTGAAGATACGAGCAGCAAAGAGAACGCAGCGAGCTTAAGCCAACAACGTAGTACGACTAGCAAAAGACACCACCAATTTAATTTTTATCTAGAAAACCATACAATACCGCAAGCAAAGTAGCCAAAATCTCTTATGTATAGTATATGTATCGATCATTTATGATTGACGTATAGCAAAGTTATATTTACAAAACCCATAACTTAGTCGGAAAGTGTGCCCATAAAAAGACAAAATCCACTGCTGCGATACAGACCGCTGATTACGGTCAGATCCAGATACATTTTCATCTAAACCGAGTTAAGAAAAAGGCAGCAAAATAGATACCATGGAAGACAATAACACGAGCAGCAGTGCGGGCGGTGCGTCCATCAAACACGAGGATCCATCGGTGACACTCACAATAAGGCTGATTATGCAAGGAAAGGTAAGTTGGAAAAAATTTCAAATTCGATTAAAATGGATAAAGCCACCGGCTTATGGTTTATCAAAGTATATTAAATCGTGCTGTTGGAAAACAATATTTTTAAAACGCCAGCAAATGGTAGTGGTGTCGAAACAAAGAATTAAAAAGTGAATACATGATAAGAATTAGTTGAAATAATTGTAGATTATTCGATAGTCATTCAGGGTGTATCCGTTTTAACAAAGTTTGAGAAGTTTCAGAGACCTTCCTTTAAAATATTATACAGAAAACAATCCCTTAGGAGCCATGTATGCAGAGGCATCCAATCAATATGGTCTAAAACTTGCTTTCCACTCCACTTTATTTAAATCGAGTGCAAATGTCTATTAAAATATGAACGCTTTTATGCACACCATTGAGCTCTGACATCTTAAATATTTATAGACCTTTTTTCCAATCCTCATGAAAATCAATAAAGAGGATGGAAGACGCAGAGGGCAAAAAAAAACATCCTGATCAGAGCAAACATTATTGAAAAAAAAAAATTACAAATTAATGCGTGAATTTTGTATGCAAATTAAAATTAAATACGCGCCACGTCACGCATTATGCCATCGCATTTAAGGTAAACGAAATGGCGAATTGTGGGGAAACTACGGGGGAGTCAGAGTTATGCATATGTACATACGTAGAGCTATAAATACAGGGCCATAAAAGTGAGACGAAGTAAGGCATCGGCTATTAAACAATCATCACGGCTCCCAGATATGAGTAATAAAAAACAAAAACAAATAAAATACACCAATTAATAAATTGTTTTCGTTGCGTACAATAACAAAATGATGTGAGTAGCAAATGGCATGTAGGACCAGAAACTATATTGCATAGCAAATCTGCTTGCGGGACAACGGGTGGCATACAACAAATTAATTATTAAAACATTTGCCTGGACAAATTAACTAACAAATCGGGGACATTGCGCATTGTGTGCGCTTTAATCAAGGCAATGTTTTTATAGCAATTATCCAGCACAAACACCAGGAGGCGGGCAATTTTTGAAATGAAATAATTCCAGAGGTTAAACTGAAAAAAGCATAGAAATATAGATGTTTATTGACTCATAAGCGATGTTAGTCTTCATTCCAATTCGGTTGCAATGTTTCTTATGTTTCGATTTTGAGTAGCTTTAATTTTCACTGGCGAATATTTAAAAGATTAATAAAGGCTGAAGTCGTTCAATAAATGTATTTAAATAGCCATAAATTTCAGGTGTCTTTATAAACTCCATAGCCACAATGACCCAACAAACATATTGTTTTCCATTGAAATGGAGCCCCTTTATTTCAGGCAGTGATTCACAGCAGCCGAAGTAGTCAAGATAAAGCGGCATTAAACAAAGAGATAGAAAAACCGACACTAAATAGCTGCTTATTTATTTAATAACAGTCAACAGCCATTAAAAACTATTATTCAACCACATTACCCGCCAACAACAATCCAGTAAAGGCTGTCACGCAAATCCGCAGCGTCGTTGTTGTTTCTTGGGTTGACTTTAGGTGCGATGCGCTGCTTGGCTTGCCACTTGAGAGGAGTAAGCCAGAAGATTGGGAAGCTGGTAAGACTCCGACCCCCGAGCACGTGTTGAGCTGGCAAAGCTGTCATTTATCTTTTTAGCCGTACTCCCCCAGAAGGCGACAGAAAAAAGCTGATTTGCAGCTTTAGACTTGCCCAGGCATCGATATAATTATAAATTTGGTCGTCGTTGAATAATATTTTTAATACCACAAGCAATTGAAAGGCAGAGACAGGTGCAGATAGGACGACAAGCCAGTGCAACGAGGTGTAGGGAAGGGGCTTTTTACATGATGTGTAGTTGAAAATTGGCAATAAGGCCAGAAATATGTTTAGACGCGACAGTTTATGGCAGATATAGCAGGCAAATAGACAAAGCAAGCAAAATTAAGCCAAATTGGAGTGGGGTAGTGCTGGGGAAGTGTCTTCCTAGCAGAGATAGATAGATAGATATTCCTACCTGGTGCGGGATCCCTCCGCAGATCACGAATCTCTTGAATAATTGCGCACTTTTTGGCTTTTACACAGTATAGCTGCGAGAAAGGCGTTTGTATAGGAATAAATATTGTGTAAATGCAAATTCTGCACATTTTCTGAGATTTTCTTTTTCTTGCCAACGCAAGGATTCGGGCAATAAATTCCCAAGACACTTTTGTACGGCGCCGACAGACTAAGGCTGTCGTTTGTTGTTGGTCTTTTGATCGATAGTTATAGATTAGCATGATTTATGCGATTTTTTCAACAGCCGCGCAGATGTGAATAAATTTGAAGCGCAATGCAAATCAAGTGGCGAGCGGGAAAGAAAAAAACGACAGCGGCAAGTAAACAGCGAACCTATTGTCAACTGAGTTGGCATAAAATTGCATCAAACACAAATCTCGACATCCGTATCGATAAAGTTTAATTGTCTTCAAATAGCGGCGACCACGTAAGTTATAGAAAAGCTTCCTAGCTAAACAAAATTAATTAAACAAAAAATTTCTGCTTCCTTACACTTATATAATTTGTTTTAAAGAAGCTTTTCATCTGTTACGTGGTAAATCAGTTCAATTTAAAATACAAATACCAATTTTAGAAGTATACTACATTTTATATCCTTGCAAAGTGTAGTCAAAAGTCTATCCATAGAAACTTTTAAAACTTGAATCTAGATAGCAGAACAGACATATTTTATCTTTATTTGACTGAAATTTTAATACCCTGGTACAATGGTATAAAAATGTCCACGTCAAGTTCAATTGAATAATAATAAATATAGCGTAAAAGTAATTCAATTGTGATTAATCCGTACCGTTAATCCACAAATCCACAAGTCAATTATAATTGCAATTATTTATTAATGAAAAATGATATATAAAATATGAGATTTAGTATCCAATCCATACAGTCGACGACACACAACAAGGTCATCGCCAGAGCCAAAGCTGCCATTGTTGAGCAGTATTTTTGATATTTTCTTGCGTCTCTAATTAACTTTGGGATATTAGTTTCATGCAGAAAGTCGCATTCGGTGCCTGGGTCTGAGTCTGAGTCAGAGTCAGAGACACAGTTGCAGCCGCGTCCAAAGTCGTGATGCAGTTAATTAATTTATGAAAAACGAAAACAGAAACGCGAGGAAAAAATAAACAAATTAGCCATGCGATCGAGCGACAAAGGGTGCAAGAAAAAACACATTTTCCTTTTGTTTTGAGCCCGGGCTGTTGGGTTTTTTGGTTTTTCTTTTCACCTTTTTATTTCTTGGCAGCCATTCGCAAATTGCATAGAAAAGAAAACGTAATGTGGGTTGCTCTCTCGCCTAGAATTGTCAGGGCAGTAGACAGAGATATTTGTTGCAGTTGTTCTTATTTTTGAATCATGCATTTTTAATTAGTGAAATTGCACGACGCCGACGACGGCACCTTTATGCGAATTTTCATCACAGTCTGCCAGATTTCCCAAGCACTTGTCTAATTTTAATTAACTATTTTTCGAAGCGTCCGACTTTAGGGCATGGTTATGTAATGGATTCGTTGGGGGTAGAAATGGACTAAACTCAACAGTTGTGTTGACGTTTCTATGGTTTATTAGTTGGTATTTATTATAATGTTTTTAATGTTTTCCAATTCAATTACTTAAACTAAGGGATGCCCTCCAAAGCGCGTTTCGGTCGCCCTTCGCCTGCAGGAGACATTTCTCATTCGTCCGTGCGTTGTTTTCGTTATTTAATCAAATTAAAAATATGCCACTTGCTGCGTGCTGGCATGGCCCTGTACTGCATCTGGTCCTGGCAAATTGTAAATAATTTAATTGTACAATTTTTTTGCGTTTCGCCTGCCAGCGGCAGCAGCAGCAACAACACAACGGCTAAAAATCCGATATAAAAAGTTTGCAGGGCGACAAATGCACTGCATGATTTATTGGATGGGGCAGCGGAGGGGCGGAACATGTGTGCCACAGCAGGCCATGTGTGGACTGCACACCCCCCGCCCCCTGTGTCACATTGCATTTTCCAACGTTTGTGGCCAGTTTTTCTTGCATTTTTCCTTGCCGCACAGCTCCCATAAATGGTTCTCACGGTTTTGCAATTGCTGTCAGAGATTTTTTGCTGCTGATGGTGTTGTTAGTGTGGCTGCTGTTTTCTTTGTTGCTGCAATTCACTTATTTTTATACAATTTCCAAAGCCGCCACACATTAAAAACAAAATCCGCAAAGATCACAAAAGGGGAAAAACATGAAACAAGTCATGCTACTCGAACTTTTTTTTTTTTTGGTTATGGTCTGAGCTAAAGCCATAACCGCGATTGTTTTCTTTTCTCATTTCTCCGTCTTTTTACTGTCTGCTCCACTAACATCAAAAACTCTTTTTCCTCAACTCCCTTATTCAACTGCTTTTATTGTGGCCCACAATTAGCGTTGTCCATTCTTTGGACTTCAACTTTAATGTGTTTTCAGTTATTGTTTGTTTTTTTTTCTCCATTGGCCATTGTTATTGCCATAATCTTCATAGCAAGCCGTGTTTCGTCTTATAGTGATAAATGGAACTAGTCATATTTTACGCTTGGCTTGATATGGTGTGGGAAAATACCAAGAGATATGTACAGATAATTAAGGATGAGTTTGCTGATCTATATTCATGATTATGCAACCAAATCACTAGCCTAGAACAATTCTTTAACTCGAAAACTAAAACTGTTTCATAACTTGCGGGTGTCAGCATTCAGAGCTAGTAATGCAAGAGTATTTTGGGTTGTTGATGTAAATTCATGATGTATTCAATGTCAGTCATGTCCGTCAATTCTTCCGTTTCTACGCAAACTAGTCCCTCAGTTTTAAAGCTATGTATATCGATGACTTGTTCCGGAAACTCTTATTTATATTGCAGGTAGTATATATGTCCGAACAGCCCGGATCTTGAAATATTTTTCATCCAAGCTTTATTTAACAATTTTAAAATCCTATTCACCCTTTTTACCATCACAGTTTGGACATTGTTATTTCAAGGCATATATTCACCAAAGGCCGACCGATTCGCAATAATCCCTTGTGAAAAACAAAAGAAAATCAATAACAACCGAACAATCAAAACTTATTTCCTGACCACAGAACGGAATGTTGGCATTCTGAAACGTCTCCCTACATGTCAACTTTTCCTATGCATATTTTATGCAAGCAATCCAAACCGAACCGGGCTGAGCCCAACAAGCTGTGGACCAAACCCAAAACATTCAACAAAAGGCAGTCAAAAATGTTCCATCTGGACCGCAAAGTGTTTTTTGCATACGAAAATCGCACGCATGTGGAAATCGGAAAATGCGAAAATGCCAAATGCCAAATGCGATTGTTCATTGTTGCAGGAGTTGTGTGGAGGAATGCTGTGAATTTAATTGTCGGCGTTCAGAACAGCAGGGGATTGGCGGGGCAAAAGTGCGCAAAAGCCAAATCAATGCAATCAAGTGAAAGTCCCGAATTTCCCACTTTCCACTGTAATGAAACGGCGGGGGAGCAGAGGGGATGAAGCTATGCCAGGCAGATCCGATTTATGCAAATTGCGCAAACTTCTGAACGGAACTGGCTCGCAATCGCAACAACATAATTGAATGAAAGCAGCGGGCGGGTGGAGGAATCTGGGCGGACCTTAGAGCGGCCTGTGGCCACATTATTAATGATGATGAGGCTGAGGCGCTGATGAGCAGCCATCAACCTGAATGGCTATGACGGTCACCACACCGAAAGTGCGTAGCCTCTGGGCCGCGCCACACTCAGATACCACTTACGCAGCTACAATTTATATCTGCTCAAGTCTGTGACAGCAAACTTGTCCTATAAATTACACTGGCCGGCGAAAAATTCGTCTATAAGTGCAGACAGGCGTAGAAACGCATCTAAGATGGGTTCGCTGCCGTCCAACGATAATTGCGCCAATAATTATGCCAATTCGCTCTGACATTTGTGTACAATAAATATCTACACAGCCAAATAAACGGGCCTGCATCCGATTCGCCCAAGAGTGGCCAGAATGCAACCAGCGCATAAAAATTCGGACAAAGACAGTGACAGAGGGGGGAGGTGGCCAGATTTCCCTCGCACATTGTTTTGCCCAGTTTGCATTTTGTCTGGCAAGCTGCCCGCACCGAGATATATTAGTTGGGTTTGGGTGCGCTCTTTTAGACGGCACAATGGATTGCTGCACTTTGGATTTGTGAAGGTTGTTCTATGCTTTATGGCCAGAAAATTGAATGGGTGCGAGTGGCAACATTTTAACATGACCAAATAAATTGTTCGAAATCTGAAATACGTAGAAATTAAGTTTGTAATTTGTTTGGTTATCTTTAAAGGAAAATGTCTGTTTACAAATAAAGTCTTAGGTTAAGTCATAAAATTCTGTAAATGCATATAATGTAGTTTAATGTTTTAAAAAAATTGGGCAGTATTCTGTTATTTAACAATTTGTGATTTATGGTGGATTAAAAAATTCATAGTAGCTTTAAGTGCAACTAAAGTTCAGTTTACTAGCTTACTTGAAGGTAAATACAAATTATGCCTTTTCTTTAAGCGCATCGGGCAATTATTTAAGTAAATATATAACGCAGCTTTTCTTTCATTAATTGATGAAAAAGATACATTTTAAAATGAACTGAAATATTGACTACCCGCGAAGTGGGGATCAAAAGCGTAAGGTAAAACAATTGATGGGCATGAGCAAAAGACTACTTTGCCATCCCCGCTTTGTAGCCCCTTCATTTCCGCTCTCCGCTTTAATTTTTCGCAACGGTTTTTATTTTGTTAAAAACTCAGTTACTGGCTGTGGCAGTGCTGATATTTACAATCAATTAAAACGCGTAAAACGCTCTGGCCGCAAATTTCATTACGTGCGCGACAGTTCCCGGCGACGACAGGCGACTGACTGCGAAAGGGAAATGTGTTCGCTTCGGGCTGGGTTTGGGTTTTCTGGTTGCCACTGTGGGTGATGAGGGGCGTGGCGCGTGTGAATGCTTTCTGTGGCAATTAAATATGCAAAAGTAGTTACACACACACGCGATGCCGATGCCGATGCCTCTCTTTGGTGTATGCTCCGGCATAATATCACTTAATATTTAATCAAATTTGAGCATCGTCGTTGACAGTGGCAGGCAAAAAACACGAAACTCGCTTAAAGTGTTTTCGATGTCCGCAAGTTGGTGGCCTTGGGCAAGATACATCTTAAGAGCATTTAAAAGTTACTTTGCAACATGTTTTCCAATGCTATAATGCTTAACATATTTTTCAAATTTTGTTTCTTTGCAGGAAGTTGGTAGTATTATTGGTAAAAAGGGTGAAATTGTCAACAGATTTCGTGAAGAGGTAAACATACACAGCTCCAAATCCTATAGAGATTCCCGCTTAACTTTATTATTCCTCCTCAGTCTGGTGCCAAAATCAACATTTCGGATGGCTCATGCCCGGAACGTATTGTGACTGTGTCTGGTACAACTAATGCAATCTTTTCGGCATTTACGCTCATTACAAAGAAGTTCGAAGAGGTATGTGTGCGGTACAACTAGCAAGTCCCTATAATAGAAGCCCCCAACCCAATCACCCGTTTCACATTACTAACTTCTGACCCGTTTCAGTGGTGCTCGCAGTTCAATGATGTAGGCAAAGTTGGCAAAACTCAAATACCCATTCGATTGATTGTGCCCGCCAGTCAATGTGGATCGTTAATTGGTAAGTGGGCTGTGCCTATCGAAAGTCATAAACACTAATGCTTTCTATTCAAACTCCGTGCAGGCAAGAGTGGTTCAAAGATCAAGGAAATTCGCCAGACCACGGGCTGCTCCATCCAAGTGGCCAGTGAAATGCTGCCCAATTCGACAGAGCGGGCGGTTACCTTGAGCGGCAGTGCCGAGCAGATTACCCAGTGCATCTATCAGATATGTCTTGTCATGTTGGAGGTGAGTCCGCTGCACATTATCCTGACAAACGACTCCAACTTAGAAGCACTACAATATATTTTGGCTAAGAAAGTGTTTGTTAACAGTGTTCAACTGCAAATTAATCAACTGAAGTTGGCCTAAAACAGTATTTGCATCTATTTACACAAAATAGTTTTTTTATAAACAATGAACGAACAAAAAAGTCACATTAATCGAATGTACAAACATCAGAACAAAATGACAAATTGCAATTTATTGTCTCTTATTTTACCATTAAAAATAATTAAGATGAATATTTATACACATTTTCAAAGTTTTTTGTAAGATAGCTGAAAATCTACTTCAGGCAAATAGTTGGCGAAGTTTGTTTGCATAACTTTTCATTTAGTACTTACTAATTGTTATTTCGGTCAACAGTCCCCGCCACGTGGTGCTACCATCCCGTACCGACCAAAACCGCAGGTTACTGGCCCCGTCATCCTGGCCAATGGACAGGCCTTCACCATTCAAGGAAACTACGCAGTGCCCACACAAGAGGTATGTAGGTGATCAGGCTGGCTGACTTTTTTAAGAAAACCAGGCTAAACGTGTTGTTAAGATCAGTGAACAGTGTTGTGTACTCTAATGCCAGCCACTGCAGCTATATCTCGCTCTGTCTCAATCCTAACCGATTCCACATAAGTCCAGCTAAACAATTTTGTATCTATTTGATTTTGCCCCGACCTAGTCCAACTATCTTTTTGGTTATTGCGCGTCTTCACTTTCTGTTTTTCCTCTTAATTTCTCTTCAGTTCTTGTCACTCTACTTCTCTGTCTATATTTCTCGACCTTGTGTTTCCGCCGATAATCCAGATCCACCTGCTCGTCTCTATAGAACCCGATTATAATTTGCGACACCGTCCACGAGTCCTTCCCCTCTTTCTCCGTAAACTCTTTAATTGGAGACCCCTGAAAGATGTCCAGAGGAGCACCCCCTACGATTTGTGACCCGTTTTTGACCCTTTTGACCCTTCTGAACCCTACCTCTCAATCTACTGTACTGATTACCGCTACCGATTCCGATACCGATACCGATTACCGCTCCCCATCGTCGTACCCATGAGATTCATCTATTTTCAAGTCCAAGTGGTGACCCCGATCAGTGAACTAATGTGTTAACAAACTTTACAGCCATCGAATCGACGATAACAATTAACGAAACAATTTTAAAATAAACTTTAAATATGTATTTTGTTTTGTTTTTAGTTTCTTTTGCACTCTCTTCTCTCAGGTTAAGAGCGTGTGGCTTCGAGGAGAGTGCGTGCGCGATCGGTATCTCTCTCAGTCTCTCCGGCATCTGTCTCTGTCTTGCTGCGAGAGTCTCCGGGAATCTCCGAGAATCTCCGAAAATCGAATCGGCAGCATCCTGAGGGGAGAATCGTTGGGCTCCACCTCAGAGAAAAGTGTTCAAGGCGTGGCGAGGCGAGGCGAGTGAGTTCGTGTGAAAGAAAGAAAGGCTCGCGGGGAGCTGGGGCTAGAACTCTCACTCTTCACTCTCTGCTCAGTCTCTCTGTGTCTCTAAGTTCTGTTCTGAAGAGGGCTCGCTGGCAGCGTGTGTGAAGAAGTATGTTCAAACTACACTAGTCCACCTCTCTCTCTCTCTCTCTCTCTCTCTCCAAACCCATCTACATACATACATATATCCGCCATATCTATCCAGCCCAAAAGTAAACTACTTTTTAATCAAATACCTCGACACACAACAAGATCCACAAAATATAAAACTCCTCTTTGAGCGCCAGTTAACTAACCGTATCGTATCAAATATTGAATAATTCGACACCCAAACCATATATATATACATTAACTTATTTGCCAAACTCCTGCGTTCTCTTGATATCTCTCTTGGTTTTTGTGTAGTACAGTCAATCATTGAAATTTAGTTTTCCGTACCAACGGATGTATCCAAATGACCAACATCAAGAGCAACACATCTGCAAAGTTCACAAAAGCAGTTGTTGACACATTTAGATGAGCTTCCACCAGAACAACAATGCAATTAGCATCTACAACAACAGCATACTGTTCCAATACCATCCTGCCCGAGCCCTCACATCTGACACACTCTTAATACTTTCTAGCCACTCCTCTATCCGCATCAATAAATATTGTTTATAACTCTGTTTAAAAGTCCCATACCAAAATTGAATTTTGTGCTCTACAGAACCACAGTCAATTGAAAACAACAGAAAAACAAACAGCAAACAAATTCTATTCAATCCAGTTCAATTCAGCCCACAGTCGGTACAGTCAGTCCAGTACAAGTACAAGTACAGTACAGCACAGCACGGTAAAGTTCAGTTCAGTTCTCCGACCTCCAGAGCCCCCCTCGCCAGCCATTGCCCCAACGAAAATTAAAAGTTTCTCAAAACTAAAAAAGACAAAGTTTTTGTTGTCGCATCAAATTCAATTAATGTCCATACAAAAATTTAATAAATCAAAAACTAGTTGTACCATCCATTTGCGATATATATCTCTCTCTCTGTCTCTCTCCCACCAATCGCTCTCTCACTCTCTCCTCCTGGTCCTGGTTATTGTCGGTGTTGGTTTACAATTCGTTAGCCTAATGCAGCGTGTAGTGTGTAAAACCCCAACAGTTGTCAACAATGGGTACAGTTTGGAGGGTTAACTTTTTAAGCTGCGGTAAAATGATTTTTTTTTTACACTGTAATCCCGATATTTGATTTTGATTTGCCATAGCAGTAAAGGAAGTCTGTTGGCAACTGTACCCCCACCTGCGCTTATTTGTCGGCATTAGTCCCACCTCTTTAGAGTCCTTCATGACGTTGTATGCCCCTGAAGCCTATGGTTCTATTGAGCCCTGAATCCACCCCACTCGAAGTAAGAGCCCCTTCTCTGTCCCTCCTTTTAGATGTCATCATTTGTTATTAGAGCACCATCTCCCGATATCATTTATACTTTGTTCTGCGTTGCAACATATCCCGTTGAGAATCCCCGCCCTCACACCAGAAACTTGCACACACGACTCGAAAGCTTTCTCCAAGAGTTTCTCTAGCGATACGTCTATATTTAAACATGTATCTGATAAGCTTACATCTCTCCATAGCAACTACAAAGTTAAGATCTTAATTAACTAGCTCTGAAAGACATTTATTTGTGGTATACAATTTTCGTTCTTCTACTTTTCTTTCTTCCTTGGTCACATTTTTTGAATCGCAAAATAAAAAAAAACACGAAAACAAAATTGTAACTCCACACACGCACACCAAACATACACAACCGTAATGATCAATCAATCAATCGAACATAGACCTGTCCAGTATTTCCACTTGCTCTGGCTACCGGCGGTCTACATGCTGGTATCTCAGGCTTGGCGGATCCTTTGTTAAAGGGGGCACATTTACAAGGAGCGATACCAGCACACCACCATCACCTACAGCAAATGCCCGATGTGAGTTTAAAGCTATCGATGCGATTCGGTTCAAGAACACGAACAATCTTACCAGACTCTTGAAAGAAACTGTATTCGTTTAACCAATATAATCAAACGCAACAAGACCCGAGAATCCACCTCCGCCAGGCAGAGCATGATGATGTACCGCCCCCCGACACCTGCCTGCACCACCAAGCACCTGTCAAAAAAACACTCAGAAAAATGATTAAAATTCGACATACAAAAGAATTTCTTAATTTTTATGCTGTGGGTATACAAGAGCTTAAACAACAATAACTTGCAAAAAAACAAAACTTCTTATTTTAAAGTTTGCCTGTTTGGCAAGAACAACCTAACAAACATTTGAACATTTGTAAAACAATAAATTAAACTATTTATTTAATTTATTACATCTGACCAAAGACGTTTACGATTAAGGAGCTACAACACTGTAGACGCTCATGTTTGAGTTCTTTTTCGAGATTTATTTTTGTAAGGGGATAAGCATTAGATAAAGGAAAGACAAAGATAAATTTCAAAACAAATCCAATTGTTTTTAGATGACGGAGTTCAGGAAGAAGCCATTTAAAAGTACAAAAAACTTAAACTTTATAATTGCTAAATAAAATAAAAAAAAAAAAGTTGGTAGAAATCAACTTAAAAGTGCTCAAACTTTTTAATTTGATTTTTAATTTCTTTATAAAACGTACAGTGCACGTTTTGTGTCGCTTTATTTAAGTATACTTAAAGTGTAAAGATGTGTACAAAAAAGACGCCCACAGCAAATAAACTTTAAATTAAAGAAAACAAATTTATAAAATTTGGCTTGTTCAAGAAGTGCAAACGAAAAAGAACGTTTTGGGCAAATTGTTGGTTTTTAACTTACCCAGACCTTTGATCGCCTAAAACCAACAATTTTCTTCTGAGTGTAGATAGTTGTGTTTGTATGTTGCTGTTGTAATTCTACCCTCCATAGTAACTTCCTCAGTAGCCCCCAGTTCCGGTTTTTGTAGCTTGTGTACCCAGTTTACTACCTTTGGCATTTCTTTTACGATCCCCCGTCGGCGCTACCGTTGGCCGCATTTCAATGACATTAGCATTGGGCCAACTGCAGCTCCCGGTCCAAGTCCAGGTCCCTGAAGTCGTTTGCCGCCACAAAGTCGGCGACCGAAGTCACACTGAAAATCAACCACAAGGGGACTTGGAATACGAGGACCAAGGCGAAACCCCTAACCCAGCCAAAAGGCATCAAAAAATGCACTTTATGATCCCCCTTCTCATTCCTCTCCAAAATTAAAGTTTTTCGTAGTTTTGGAAAATTGTTTCGACTTGTTTTCTTTCTATCTGTATCTGTGTTTTTGCCGTTTATGTGTTGTGTGCTTGGCAAAAAGTGTTTGTTAATATGCCAACACACACAAGTTTTTATGACAGTTTTCGCTAGATAATCCATTGTAGTTTCCCCCGCTGCGCCCCATTCTCTCTCTCTCTCTCTCTGTCACTGAACTTTTTATTGAGTTGCAATTCATTTTTGGGTCATAAAATATTTCCATAGCGCATGTTTTATTTGTTTCATTTGAAATTCGTATTGCATTTTGATAAATATTTCAGTTCTTGTTTCCTAAGCTCTCACACATACACACACACACACATATGCATCCCCCATCCAGACACACACTCACACACAGATGCATCTCTCCCACTCACACAGGCACACAGAAATAAAAGCACACAAAGCATTTCAATATTGTATGATTTATTTGAGATTTTCTCTATCCTTTTTTTGTGCGCTCCTTTCTAGTGAATAATCTATTCCCTGCCTCCGTTTCCCTTTCTCCTCTTCAGATGCATTCAGATGCAATTATTCAAAACGTATTTGCAAGTGTTGCATTTGATTTGATTAATTTATAAGCGCGTGCATAGCCGCCATTTTCTACCGAAAGGCATCCCCATTTGGAGTCCTAGTTTATGTGCACATGTGTGCGTGCGTGTCAGTGTGTGTATGTTATTTGCTGTAGGTGTTATTGGTGAAAAGATAAAAACATAAAAACTTCAGAATGCAGGAAGGAAGGTCCACCCAAACCAGATTAAGGAAAAAAACATATAAATGAAGTCATTTTCAGAATCATTAGCATACTTTTTGGAGTAAACTCAAGTTAAATCAAGTCATAAGTCCATTTGGAATTAGTTATATATATGAGAAGAACCCAAGAACCTTAGGTGTACCCTTGTACAACCTATTCAATGTGTCAACTTTCTCTCTACCTCTGTCCATCCATCTAATTGTGTCTGTACCTATATATTTTGTAAGCCAACTTGTAAATTGTGTAGATACATGTTGCTGTTTGTAAGTAAGACAGCGGGTAATCCAGATCCATACACATCAGCGTACACTGCACAAAAATACGTACACACACACACCCATTTGCCGAGCCGATGGCTCCCTGTACAAAGAAAAAAACACGACCCCCATTACAATCCACTCGATGGTGTATGTAAAAAGAGCTGAAGATCTTTTATTCCGTTTGCTTTTGCCTACTGCATTCTCTGTTCTTGTAACTATTTGTTTGATGCTTTTGCGTTTCTGTTTCTGTTCCTATTTCCGTTTCCGTTTCCGTTCCAACCCCTTCCCTTTTGTTATGTTCCATCTGCGTTACCTAATACTGGAAGTTGACGCGCGTTGTGTTGTGATCTTGTGATCTCTCCCCTCCCCCGAAAACAGACCCCGCCCCAAGATAAATAGATGATAATTAACCCAACTGTATACATACACAGACACCTTAACCCACGAAGCCCCTGAACCCCAAAGAAAATGGTGAAATCTAAACCTAATGTGTCTCTCCTCTTCCCGCTCTGCGAACAGGTGGCGAAGAACCCGCTGGCCAGTCTGGCTGCCTTGGGTCTGGCTGGGATGAATCCGGCCAGCACCGGGGGCATCAACCACACAGGTGAGTTGAGCGCTTCTGCGGCCAGATGCCAGACAGATTTCCAATCTAATCTAGGCTCTGCCCCAGCAGCCTTGGCTGCACTGGCTGGGTCGCAACTGCGTACAGCGAATCCCGCGAACCGAGCCCAGCAGCAGCAGCACGAGATGACCGTCTCGAACGACCTGATTGGCTGCATCATCGGCAAGGGCGGCACCAAGATAGCCGAGATCCGCCAGATCTCCGGCGCCATGATCCGGATCTCGAACTGCGAGGAGCGCGAGGGCGGCAACACCGACCGCACCATCACCATCAGCGGCAATCCGGACTCGGTGGCCCTGGCCCAATACTTAATCAATATGAGGTGAGTGCATCGATCTTGTCCTGCCTCTCATCAGCTATCTCTCTGTATGTGTAAACGTTTGTTTGTTGCGTGTCTTGTTGTCTAACATCAATTTTGTCGAATTGACTTGCTAATTGACAAAGAGAAGGTATAAGGAGGTCGTCGGTCGTAGGTCGTGGGTCGTGGGTCGTAGGTGAACTCTCAGTCGCGGAGTGGCGGTGCGTTCAAATGTCCACACCCGTCCAGACCAGGACGAGGCCCGGGGAGGTGGGTAGGTTGTGGGAGGGTCAGGGATTAACACGAATCCGTAGCCTAAGCCACACACATGTCCTAGCCTGTAAGTCGTAAGCCCGGCTAAGCCAAAACTAGCACCACAAATCGTATGATTTTCCACCCTCACACCCCTAGATCGTAGTTCACATCGAACGCTAGCCTAACCAATTGTTCTAGCTAATAGAAAACTATAAATATCTAACTGTATAAACCTAGCATCTAGTCTTACCAACCATGTATTATATAAAAGTTCAGCAGGCCCCGGCCGAATCCGAGGATGAGCAGGAGGCGGATGATTATGAGGATGAAGGGGCCAGCACCGAATTAATCTACGCATCGCACACTTTTCACACAACTGAAAATGACAATCAAAAAGAAAATAAAAAAAACTGGACCTGATCCAATTGGTACTTCAAACTGCAGTTCAACTACAAAACGATCCAAAAACCTCTCTTCCCGTCCAAATAAAAAAAAAACAAACAACAAAAAAAAAAAAAAACCGACCCAGCCGAATCCCACCACCTAGTTCATCCTCCAAATCAAACCAACTCTTTCGGTCCATGCCTCCCCATAAAAAGAGAACAGCTCACCAAAAGTTTTCTATCCTACCATCCAAAATTTGAACGCCGCTCTCCCACCAAAACCCCCCCAAAATCGCTGAAAAAGCCCTTCTTCTTTATCTCTCTCTCTCTCCGTCAACTCCGAACCGTTCCTCCACACAAAACCTCCTTAACCTTTTGCATAACAAAACACGAAAAGAATCGATAAGAGATCAAATAAAAACCAACTCAATTCCACAAAATCGAAAAAGAACCAAATGTTTTGCAAACTACCTATCACCTGCCAGAAAGCAAAAAGAAACCGAAACAAATACCAACAATATCCCAATTTGTTCCTTTCTTTCTCTCTCTCTTTCTATCTACCTTAACCGAACCTCGTCCACAGTGTTGAGCTGCAGAAGGCCAATCTCCTGGAGCAGGCCCAGGCCCAGCAGAACGGAGCCGCTGCCGCCGCTCCCGGAGCTGCTGCTGCCGGAGTGGCCGGAGTTGCCGGAGTGGCCGGAGTGGCCGGAGTGGCCGCAGTCGCCGGAGCAGCAGCTCCGCCGTCCGGCACAAATGGAGCCATCCCCGCCAGCGTGGCCACCGCCAGCGTGGCCAATGGCACCGCACCGACGGCCAACGGTGGCGGCAGCAACGGCAGCATCGGCAGCCTTTCCGCCCCCGGTTACGCCAGTGCCAACGGCGGCGGCCAGGCCACAAACGGAACGGTCGGAGTGAATCCGGCGGCGGCCGCTGCCCTGTCCAGTCCGCTGGCCTCGGCCCTGCAGCTGCTCACGAAGCCGGGAGCGCTGAGCGCCCTGTCCAACCTGAGCGCCCTGGACCTGCTCAACCTGACCACGCTGGGCAACAACAACGGCGGCAGCGGCACTCCGGGCGGACCGCCGGTGCAGACGACGGGCGTGAACCGGGCCAAGGGCCACTATGCCACCTCGCGGTTCCGGCAGCACCAGACGGAGACCGGCGGCGAGGCGGAGAAGCCGCGCAACAAGTTCAATCCCTACTAGGAGTAGGGCTGCAGCTGCGTCAGCCGGAGAGCAGTGGAGTTGTAGTCGCTTAGTCGCTTAGTTTTATAGGATTTCCATATGATAGCGTTGCGAAAGCTTTAGACTTTAGATTCTCGAGGAAGAAACAAAATTGTATAAAATTCGCTTTTAACTTTTGTGTGGTATGCGTACAAGCTACGATCGTATTCATATTGTATTCAGATTCGTATTCGAAGTTTCAAGACAATTTTTGCATCTAGTTGAAGCACAGTATCCAAGTAATTGATAGACAGACTCAGACTCTATGCAATATTTATCAGTGTTTTTGAAAAACAAACTAACCAACAACAATAAGCAGTCACACTTAGTTCGGCCGCATAGGGCAGCTAGACATTTAATTAATCGATCATAATCACACAATCACACAAAATCAAGCACCTTAGCATTATTGTGTATCGAATATATAAGGACAGGGTCATCTGTGCATGGCCCGATCGAGATATTTTGACCAAGTGACCAAGGACCCTAGTGGGCGCTATAGATTTTGGACCCCAAACTTTTGATAAATGCCTACTAACATATATATAGAGGGTACATAGAACTGTATCTCGTACATTACAGAAATTGCCAAATTTTAGCGCATCCTCTAGTAGCGTTCTTTGAAGCTTTAGATTAGATTAGATCGTGTCGAAAATCGGAGTCGAAAAC
Organism: Drosophila gunungcola; assembly: GCF_025200985.1. NCBI lineage: Eukaryota > Metazoa > Arthropoda > Insecta > Diptera > Drosophilidae > Drosophila > Drosophila gunungcola. The sequence continues at coordinate 961,664 of NW_026453181.1, read as the reverse complement.
CGAATACGGAATACCGAATATCGATTTAGAGCAGGTACCGAGCATAAATTTATCCTCAACAGCCAACAATCTTTCCCCAATCCATTCATTGTAACATAGAACACGCTCCAATATATTATAATCCATTGTAATCTTTTAGACTGTAAGCACTAAATGTATTTTTTCCCTATATATACGATTATATATAAACATTAAGCATAAAGACCCAAAAGCCATTTGTCGAGAACAGAAGCAGCAGCAGCAGAGAAAAGTGAAACAGACAGAATATGAAAAAAAAGAACCTTCTATAAGAAGTTTACAAAGAAGAAATTCCAATGCGTTGAGCCCCCGAGCCGAAAAGGGAGCGATGAGATTCAAGCTCCGAGCAGGGGGATCAACGACCTCTACGGACCAATTCGCTCTAATTGACGCAATCCACGCAATGAGCGTACAAAAACCAACTATTTGAATAGAAAAACGAACACACAAAGAAAACACATGGAAACGCCAAGAAAAGGCGGTCAGAGAAACCTATTTTAGGCATACATATGTTCAATAGGAGGAGAAAAATTTGAATGAATTTGAAGTAAACGTTATCATGAATTAGACTTTAAGTCTTTGATTGTTTAAATAATTTTATTTTTACAAATTTTCCCAAACCCTTTTGTATTTATTATGCGATTGTAAATTTTTGTTATTATTTTTAGCCAAATCACTTTTGAATTGGTCGAAAAAAATGTTGAAAAAGTATTTGGAAATTTAATTTTCTCTATCCTAAAGTACATGAAATTATTGTAGCTACTTTAATGGAACTTTAATTGATTTTCTTATTATATTTACAAGTAGTTTTAAGACAAATGACACATTATGTAACACATTAAGCTAAGCGGGCTTACGATTTTATAACCAAATTATATCCCTAACTTATACATCTACATGCATACCCACATACCCATAAATACATATATGCGAACATACTTATTATGGCTCATTAACACAAAGTAGCTAAAAAAGTAAAATTCTTATAATGAATAATAATAATTCTTGACATTAACAAAAATAGACACACATTTAGAAAAGGCTTTACTTGTAGAACAACAACAACAACAACAACAAATGAAGGAACAGCAATAACGACAAGAAACAAAGCAAAACTATTTATATGCAATGAAAAAATGATGGAAAATACATACATGAGTTTGTAATAAAGTGAAAAATGAATACTAATCGGACCGCAAAAGAGGTTCTGCATAATCATTCGTAGTCGGCGAAAGCGACTTATTGTTGAGTGGGGGAAGTTTTAACACATTTTATGGCAATATTCTAATGCACCCTACCATTCCATTTGCCTTTCAGAATATCAATGGAGACTGCTGGTCTGCCCATACCCGGTTACCACTACATTGCGCCCAGTGCAATTGTTAAAACACCCATTCACTAAATGCAACAATTAACCGCAAGCTATACAACAGCCACGCAGCCAACTGAAGGTGGCCAGATCCTGGCTGGAGGATGCTGGATCGAGGATGGAGGATGGAGCAGGACACAGACAGAGAAGCAGCAGAAACATGAAACATAAACGTCAAATGTTAAATCATAAGCAATATAACAAAAAAAAAAAGGAAATTTAAGGAGAACAGAACTCATACGACACTGTCAGCGATCACACATTGAATACATTACACTCATACCCCCAGACACACCATACTCATAGACAGACTCGAAGAGAACCATACATACACGTTATATTTATTCATTGATTCTTATTAATTATGATATTTTTCATTAAGTTTTAAATGCAAGGGCAAAACAAATACAAGAACTTTTATGTTAAACCGTTTTCAAGGGGGCCCAAAGGATCACGTGTGGCCACCTAAAGTAAGAACAGAACAGCAATTAATTGTAAGATTAGTCAAAATGAAGACAAAATAAAAAGTATAAAAATCAATTAACCACGTAAACATACAAAAATGCGAAAACGGCAGCAATTTCAAAATGCAGTTAATTCTAAGCCAACTATTTGTGCATGAGCATGACCAAAAAAGAAACAACAAACACAAGAAAAGCAAGAAAAACAAAAACAAAAAGTAAAAGTAAAAGTTAAAGAAAGAAAAGAAAAGAAATGGAAAAAAGGAGAACGGATATGGATATGGATGAGACATTGAACAGACAAGCAAACAAACCAAGCAAGCAAAGACAGACAGATAGATGATTACAGACACAACATAAATTATATTTACAGCAAATTGCATCTAGCATCGATGTTTGCGTTTGTTAGTTGTTTGTTTATATGTATACATATATATTATATATAGACACGGCGATATATTGATATGATAATTTTTATTTTATTATTTCTATTATGGTAATTGTTATCGAAATTGTATTTGTGATTTTTGAATATGTTTAGACTGATGTGCAAAATTAATTCTGTTTATTAATTACAAGTAAACTACACATAACAAATTATGGACTAATTACTAGATATCTCTCTCTTTCGTTCTATATTCTATGAATTTACTCATTTATTCAAAATTAGATTTAATTTGTTGACAGCAACAAACATTGATAAACAAAAATCTAACTAGCAAAAGGATTTCCAATTGAATATCTTATCAAAAATGTTGTAGTTTCTTTCGTTTGGTTTCTAGTGAAAATGCCTACTGCTGAATGGTAAACCACATTTAATCTACTTACAAATTAGCGAAAACAATTCGAATTACAATAATAATTTATAAGCACTTTTGCGGCGATTTAAAAGACTTTCTGAAGCGTTGAAAAAAACGAGAAATGGATTTAAATATTATATTACAATTATGCTTAAATTAAAGTATAATTTAAATTTATTAGCTGTTAAATTTATACGCAAAAAAAAAACTAAAAAACAAAACAAAAAACAACCACAACAAAAGAGAACATCAAAAATAAACTGATTTTCAATGTTAAAATTAAATTAATTTTATTCTAATTTAGTTCATAGGCTGGGCAGTTAAAACCAAAAAAAAAAACAACAAAACACAAGTGTGGTAATTACTTTAAGTCACACTAAAACGTTTAGTTACTTACAAACACTAATTCACAACAAAGCCCCTGGATATGAGCTAAACGGTGTCGAAAACCGAAGGTGAAAGCGAGAGCATCAGTTTGCAAAATGGCAAAATGTGTCAAATTTTATTATACATATTAATTATTTAGTAAGAAAAATTATCAAAGCATAAAAGAAAACAAAAAACATATCCACAGCAACCGAAAACCAATCTAACCACAACTTATTATACTATCCAACATGAGATTCAAAATGAACAAGTTATAAATCCAATCAATGCATACATATAACGGTAAACATATCCCAGAGAACGCAATGCATAAATCTATATAAATATCTATGATTTATTACTACCCCACATGTTATCGCGGTATTTACTTTTGACATGAAGAATTGATTGATCTTAAGTTTCATCAGCCATTAATAATTTACCATCTTCCGCTCACACAAAAAAGACAAACTTATGAAACAAAAAAACTTGATTACAGGAAATTGTTAATAGCATAAAGATTAATACTATAAATAAATAAACATGTAAACCACAATAGGACGAGCCTAGCCAAAAAATTAAGCTCCTCTTGTTGAAAATACCGATGAACTACTCGAGGATCGAGCATCAGGCAGGCGGTGGATAAATGATATCATATGGCGAAACTATTTCGTGATTTTAGTGACAAATATATTTCGCTGACGACAAACAATTTGAAGCAATCATTTTGAAATCAAGAACTTCGGTTCCCAACTCAAGTCGGAACGGAAGGAAAAAGAAAATGTTGAGAAACAGAAAAGAAAAAACAGTCAAGAAACCGTATATCTATATATAAATAAATGATATATCTATATATAAATATACATAAATTAAATATATACTTATTATTATGTACACTTGTATTTAAATGTATTTGAAATATTTAGTAAATTTTTTGCGCAAGTTACACAAAAAGAAAAAAAAAAATAACAAACAAAAACACTAAAAAAAGATGAAGGCGGCTATGGAGATAGACGGGTCAACAGTGGCTAAGTGGGATTATTTGTAATATAAAATTAATGAAAGGGATAATTAATTTATGTGTATGTGTGTATAAGAGAAATAGCTCAAAAAGATTTCACAAACAATTTTTACTAAATATGCGTGTAATTAATGTAATTATTAACGACATTTTGTTGATATCTTGTAAATTTGCAAAGGAAAAATACGTGTAAGAAAAGCAATTTTAATGGTGCCTTAAAAACCAAACCAAGCAAATTTCTTCTAGCCTGCCTTGCCTGCCCCCCCTCAGCGAACTCAGTACTCAACTGGATGGCATGTGAGTTTTCCACTCCTTTCTCCCACTCTTCTCGATACTTCCCACGGGCTCCATAGTGTTTTGGCCGATCCGATCAGATCGGATCGGACCAAGTGGCAGGACCCGCTGATATCGTGCGATATGCTTAACTAAAGCTGTGTTATCGTTTCGACATAAGAACTTATCCCTTTTAGCGACACGTGGTGACGGTGACCCACACAATTGCTCAAAGCTATCCGAGTCTGTGCACAGTTGCCCGTTACACTTCGATTCGACTTCGACTTCGACTTCGATTTCGATTTCGAATTTGAATTAGAATCCGAGTTTGATTTGGATTCGGTTTACAAGCGAACTTAGCTGCAAGAACAAGAACACGTAGTGGACGTACGACACTGAGACCCAAGAGAATATCAACAATTAGCCCGAGCAAATGAATACCCAGAACACAAGCAAAACAACAAACATATTATTAATATTATATACATATACAGCAAACCAAACACACATATTAATGTTTCTCTCAGTGTAATTACAAATCACTTGAATGTATTTGCTCACACTTTTACAATACATGTCGAAGAACTCTACACAATAAGCAACAAACGTAAAAGCATTTAAGGCACTTGATCGGTCGAATGAATTGGATCGTTGGATGGATGCAAGGTCATTGTTAAAGAAACGCAACTGTAGGAAAAGAGCATAAAAAAAAACAGTATAAAGGAAAACCAATCCAAACAAAAAAAAAACAAACATATTTATATACAGATATAAAGAAAAATTGAAACTTAACATTAAGGTATTTTAGATATTCTTATTTAATATCCAGAAAAAGACAAGAAATTATACGAGCAGAGTTTTAATTTAGACGCAGAGATAGGGGAGAGAAAAAGGGAGATCGGGTCTAAGTAATGAACAAATATATGTGTATTTAACTAACTAAATATCGGTGTTAGAATCGTTAAGGAAATTTAGAAATTTGAAAAGGACATGGCAGGATCAGAGAGAGGCCGCCTTGCGATTTACGGGAGAGTGCTCTACCGATTCTTCCTGCTGGAGAACGCTAACAATCCAGTTATTCGATTCAGTTAATTACAGACAAGAATTTCTTTTTGGTTGCCACATTATCGCAGCATTGTAGCGTATGAGTCGCATACACAGAGGGAGAACGAAAAATATAACTACGTGTATTCCAATTCATCAAAGCAATTGAAGAATTAATAGAACACCTAGGCAGGAACGGAGCTATGTATGTACGTTCACTTGTCACTAGAAATATACGAAACATCTAAGGTTTCTCAGCATAACAAAGCGAATCAAAGCAAAACCAATTATCGAGCATAATATCTTATAAACCTACGTAGAGCAACAACTTAACCACTAACGTACATACATACATATTTATACACATGCATGTATACATATAGACAGCAGCAACAGGGTCTCATAGCTTCTTCAGACAATATAGGTAGGTAGGTACACGTATCCCTGGGTTTTGGAATCGGGCCGGACGAATCGACGAACCGAATAGATATTGAGGCGGCGCAGCGCAGCGCAGTGCAGTACACTAAACTTCAACGGTGTTTTCAATGAAATTAGCATATGTATATGTTTATGTATATGTGTGTGTTTGTATATGTGTAACAAAAACAGTTGAAGATCTCTAAATCCATAAATGGGAACCGAAAACCAAGAAGATCACTGCATTTCCTTGTTAATCAGCATGTGGATGTGGATGTGGATAATGAAGGGAGGCAAACTATTTGCCTAGCATGTCGGACTCTCTCTTACTCTCATCTTTGGAGAAGACGAAAAGAATGAATATGCAGCATAAAATTGATAAAACTGAACAATTGGGATCAACTTATATTTTAAATATAAGATTAAATTGTAAAGACAAAACCAAAGCAAACCTTTTAATTAAGTCCCGGTGTTTGTAGAGGTTACGGTTACGTACTACATACCATATGTATATCAAGCAACGCCTCAATATGTAGAGGAGGAGAACACAATTTGTGCCAAAACAATGAGGTAGCAGGCGAAGCAGACGAACAATAGATAATACCAACATTAACTGGCCAAAAGCACAACAGCAGCCACAAACGACAACACAAAGTAAATGTTAATTCTTTGCTTTGCTTTTTTTCGGGGAACAACACATAGGAATTATACGAATTTCAATGGATTCACAGTCGTCAGACAGCTACTCACAAAAGTATTTAAATGTTCACACTTGCTCAAGGCAAAGCACTTAAAGGAGCTTATTTAACGAAAACCAAAACTAAAACCAAAACCAAATCAAATCAATACTAAACCATATAGATGTGTGTACTCATTTCCACATAATTAATATTCAATCTGGCTGTATTCGCAGTTTAATTGCTAGAAGGTGCCAAAGATCCCAGATGAACCAAAGCTAAATTGGACTTGGACGGCAGTTCATTCCCCATTGGTTTCGTTGCATACTTTTAGGCGAAACTTTGAGGCGTTTGAGATTTACGTTGCATACACAGCAAAAAAAAAAAGGGAGGCAACTCGGTCGCACCTAAAATAAATTATCGATTAATTGGAAAAATTAAAAGTAAACAAAAGCAAAAAACTAACTAAACATATTTACAAGTTGAAGAAAACTGCAAGGCAATCATATAACTAGAGCTTCAATAATAAAAAGGACAAATGTCATAAAGGGAGGGAATTATGGCTATGAAACCAGTTAAAATGCCTAGAGAGTGTTTTGGATAAATATATATTTAAGCAATACTCACAAATGGATTTAAACTATTTGCGTTATGATTGTGGTTAAAGCAAAACAAAGGAGGGGTTAAAAGAACAAAACCAAAAGTTAGTGCCAATTTTTAGTGCAAATTTTTGCGTAATTGTTTTCATTTCAACGTTATTAAAGATACACCAAAGTAAATAAATAATGCAAACGAACCGTTGGTTTCAGAACCACCAATTTTTGGGAAATTTCAAACCAGAGACAAGTAGGACCTAAAAAGGAAAGCACCGACGGACGAACTTAAGGCAAACCAACACGTAGCACTCAGCACCGCATAGTTTTCGATCTAAACCAAAGTGTGTAGTGTAGTGTAGAGGCTAACTAACCCACGTACATGTAGCTTAGCTCAAGATACATTTTCACCATTCTTTTGCACTCGACAGCCGGACTGGGAAACTTTCTGGGAGGCTTTAGCATTGCCTTAGGTCCCAGGATACATTTTGAAAGCATCAGAACAGGAATTTTTAAGTTACCGACACTCAAAGAAAAACTATGGAAACACAAAAACACCCGCAAAAAGAAGCGATGCCATGTTAAGTCGGCAATCGAAAATATAAAATAAAAGTTAAGCCATAAGTGAAATTAATATTGTTTATCTGTGTACAACAATAATATTACAATAATTCTTAAATGTGTATTATGACTCTGTAAAGAACAAAACAAACTGAACAACACTCATAGCAAACTCATTGACACACGGCTATATCGGAGTGACATGTCCCATGGGACAGATTCGATCAGACCGCTCGGAGGAGACCGAAACCCCGCGATCAGTGAGGCGTTGGGAGTTCCGATCTCTGACCCGGACAGCCCTATAGACGATGCTCTTCATATGTTGGACTTTAGACACAGACATGCCCGAACTCACACAGAACTTAATCACAATAAGCAACCAGAACGGTATTAAAGAATTCTTAAATAATGGCAAAATGTACAAGAAAACGGTAAATGCGAGTTGAAATAAACAATACAAAGTAATGAAATAAAACTCGAAAAGCAAACATTATTTACAACATATTTACAATTCTATAAATTATATTTAAAAGTATTTACATATATATGAAGAACAAACTCAAATTGTAAGTATGTGCGACCCCACAAAGAACCCCGAAAACAGTACACGGTCTCACACACACACACACACACACACACACACACACACACACACCAACATCTACTCGACTCACGCATACGTAGGCATCGCCATCAGGGTGTAACGGTACAGGACGAGGAAATCAGGAGAGCGAAACTCTGGGACTGCCTTCTCTGACCACACCGACATTTACACTAGACAAACCATCACATTTATGTGCAATACGACAGACTCCAAACACACAGTCACACGCAAATTTAAGTGCATTATAATTGAATTTATAGAGTTAAACGAAGCTATTAAGTGAAATTATTTAAACTGATTAACTGATTATGATTATTATTAACGATGCATACGCATTTACTCACAACTCATATACACACCTATATATAAATATATATATACATGGCATATATCGCTGAAGAATATTTTCGTTGATCAAACAATCCATATAAGAAAATAAATTATAAGTTATCATATACCACATCATATCAAACACAGAAAATTACTGCAAGTTTACCCAACCAACAAAAAATTGTAAAAAATCAAGATCGATTTTTGAAAGCTACATAAATGTGTTGCGTTCTTTGAATAAATGTTTTTGAGTCACATTTTTACTTCAAAAACAAATAAAAAAAACTTAAAAAATAACACATTTAATAGAAAGCAAGACACACATAGACCTAAACAAAAGAACGTTGAGTAGATACATTCTTACAGAGTATCTGTGTGAAAATCGTGGGAATATTGCAGAAAATTTATCTAAAAAATGTACCACTTGTGTAAGGAAATATGCAAGATAAGAAGAACAAAAACCAAAACGAGAATTTAACACAATTTTTGAATTCATTAAATAAAGGTATGTGTTTAGATATATTCAAAACAAACAAAACTGTTTTTCACTTAATAAGGTTGTGGGTGACTAAGCTGGTCGACTTTTTTAAGTGGTCGACTTAATTGAAGTTCGTTAAGTTAACCTCCTTAGCTACAGCTTAAACAATAATGGGACGTTAAAAATTCGTACGGTAAAGGCTTTCAAAACCGAGTGATATGTGTAATAATGGAACAGACGCCACCAGAAATATAAATAAGTATACGACGTGGTGTTCGGTTGTTTTGATTTGATCAATGCAAACAGGGAATGGCACGAGGCCAACTACGGATAACAACGAATGTCGAAAAAACCGCCAAACTTCATTCACAAAATCCTACAAAAACAATCCAAAAAGATATATGTACATATGCAATATCACAGAGACGAATTTGGAGAGCTGAGCAAGTCAACATTTAGGAGAGTGACAGAGAGAAATTTTAAAAGAAACACAATTTTAGACTCCGCGTCATTTAGTGACTTGTTATTTTGTTATTACGCTCTAAAACCAGAAAATAAACGGTGCAAAAACGAAATTAAATTGTATTTTGACAGTAAAGCGTTTCGGTTACAGCTCAAGCACGTTAATTAAAAAATCCCATAATTATCTCCGGTAAGTCCATTATTTATTATTTGCATTACAAATATACAGTCAAGTTGTTATAAGATAAACTTTTAAATTTATAGTACAAAATGTTAATACTATTTGTAAACTTAATTTTTAGGTTTTATTAAATAAATCCGTTAATAAAGAAATAGCACCACCCAAGGCAACTACCCTCCAATGTGGGTTTTTACTGTAAGTCGTTTTCAAATCGATTTCGTACCGGTTTCGCATACCTTATATACCCTCGCAAAGGCTGTTATTATTTTAGTCAGAAGTTTGTGAGTGCAGAAAAAAACGTACATATCCAACTATAATTATTTGGTGTAGACATGTCCGTCAGTAAAAATCTCGTAGGTCGGATGATTTTACGTTACAGCTAACATCTGGCAAGTGAGGAATATGCAATGGGGACGATACTTTCATTATTGTATTTATAATTACATTTTCCATTAAAACGATAAAGAAATAAAGTTTTACAAGCCAAAGTCCAATTACCCTTGCAGGCTTGTAAAGTGAATTCGGAAAAAGAAAAAAAGGAAAAACTTTTAAAGCCGTAATTTTAAAATAGTAAATTATCAGTTCATCTAAAAATATAAATAATATAATTTGGTTCCTTGTTTCACCCACAAGAGTCTAGTTTGCCTAGAAAGAGGCGGACGAACATATGGGCATGGAAAGATTAGCCAATTCACTGAGTTATGCTGATCAAGATTATTATTTCCTTATATTATTTATATAATATTTTATAATACACTCTGCAAGGGTATAGAAATATGGTCGTGTTATTGTAATTTGATAATAATTTCACGCATACATGCAATTACCTTTAAATACAATGATGTTTATAATTTCCTCAACCTGGTATTGAATGTAGCCGTCCGGTTTAAAACTAATATTGTTTAAATCGAACTCATTTTTATAGCAGCTAAACAAACACTGAGTCTTTTTAAATTTATTAAATGATTTAATTCCCACTGAATATCCAGAACACATATCCTTAATATGAACGAAAATATTCCCTGGTAATGACAAAACTAAGACTCCCTTTAAAAGGGTACAAAAACGCAAACACAATCATTGCCCTAATATAAAACTCTTTGGCCCTGGTCATGAACATGATTACCATATCTATAGAATATTTACGACTGCATATAGTTTATTATATAGGTATATATATACCTACTGTCTGCCCCTGAGCAAGTGCGTCGGCCTAATGGTTTGGCCGCTAGCCAAATCGGAAAAGGAAAAGACATATAAATTATGGAACAATCACGTTTGCGGCACGTGACCCTTAGAAATTATCAAATTCGTCAGAAAATATAAATATGGATGCTTGATTTTGCAAGGGAAAAACTTGAATAGATAAACTAATGCTAATATATGTATACACTTATACAGTAATACTTTACGACTCTCATTATAATAGCCAATAATGTGATTCATTTTGTTATCCATATTCTAGTTTGATGGAAAAGCCCTTGAAATTCCCGAATCAATATCAGGACGATATTGTGTTAAATACAAAATGGTAACGGAGCTTGGGCTTAATAGCACTGGTGAGGAAACCTGTCCGTTGGACTTTGACTACGTATCACCCTACTCCCGCGATCCACTTTCACCGCAGCCAATCCCACGCCGACACACTACACCGCGGCATAATCTCCAAGCGAGGCTACCAAAACTCGGAACCCCACGAAACCGGCAGTCTTATCAAGGTGCCCATGCCGCTCAACAGTTGGTCGGTCGGTCGGTGGTGCGATCTTCCTCACTCGTCGACGGACTCGAACTGCGATCGTTGATTGCTAGCGTCGCGTTCCGGAGATCGGAGATCGCAGCAGGCACTCGCAGTGCGAGACGCGATCCGCTGCCCTACACATCGCGTAACTGCTCGAAGCGTCGTGGGTAAAAATAAGTGTATATGTTAGAATCCGTAAATGAAAATAACGCAGTGCATAAATAAACCAAATACGCTTCTGTTAATTGTGCCCGAATCACCGAGGGCAGAGATTGGGAAATGGCAGCCAGCGAAGCGCCACCCGCACAGGCAACGGTGGAGGTGGAGTTGCCACCGCCACCGGCCAAGGATTCGGAGGACGTGACCCTGGACGCCATCCTGAAGCATCTGGGCCAGTTCGGTCGTTTCCAGCTGATCATATTCATGCTGATCTGCCTGCCGATGATGTTCCACGCCATGTTCTCGGTCACATATGTGTTTACCGCCGCCACCGTGTCGCACAGGTGAAGTTAATGCCCAGTCAATGGGCCTTTACCGTCTGACTTAGTTGGCCGAGTGCGAATCCAAATCCGAATCCGAATACGAATCCAAAAATCCAACCCCGACAGGTGTAACATCGCAGAGTGCGATACGCCGGAGAGCGCCTTTTACGAGCCGCACACGGAGTGGAGTATCCCCAGGCACGGCCGGGATCTGGACGCCTGCAATCGGTACACCAACTTGGAGCTGCCCCAGTGGAACCAGTCGGTGGCCGAGGACATTTGCTTGCCCATACATTTTACGAATATTTCGGAGGCCTGCCCCGACAACAAGTTCGTGTTCCGCGACAATGAAGTAACCATTTCGAATGACGTGAGTATCAAAGTACCACTGCCATTGGGGGTGCTGCTTATCAGGTACTACGACAACAGACCAACTGCATGCCAGACTCTGAAATCCCACGGCGGCAGACGTTGGACTTTGATAACAAGTCATACGATTAAGGCACCTGCTGCCTGGATCAATGCATACCCAAATAAAATCCAAAAATTTGTCATCTATCCAGAATTTCATCGTATCATAAACACCCTTATCTGTAGTCTTTTAGAGTGAAATCAAAAATAAAAGATTTTGATTAGTTTGTATTAAGGTATTTATTAACTTGCTCAGAAAATAGCCTCTCCACATCGAAGTAATCAAATTCGGATAGAGCACTCCCCCCAGTTGCTTTCAAGATCACAAATCCTACCTATCTACCTATCGCACGGGTTCAATGACTAAATTTGTATTTCAGCGATAGCAGACGAAAGTAGTTTACAATCTTAATCAAATAGTGGGCACTCAGACGGGGCCCGCAATGGGTTAGGAAAATGATAGGATTGCAGTAAACGATCGTAAAACTCTTAACGTATTGATTATACGTTACTTAGCTATCAATAAAGCGTATACGCCAAGTGCGCCAGCTGGATTAACAGAAAGACCATTGTGAAGGTCCAAAGGTAAACAGAAGTCATAATATTTAGTTAGCGATTTAGGCGTAATAGAGGAATTTTACCACTCATAAGGTAAACAAATTTTGAGCGAACAAATTGATGTGCCAACCTTTGAGCAGATTATTATGTTCCCTTTGATAATGCCGGAAGCTGTTGCCTAAGTGGCCTGATGAGCTTTCATGCCGAAACGTTCTTTATCAGACAATTGGACACGTAGATGGGAGAACAGTAGCTGGCAGACAAGTACCTCAGACAGGCATAGCAATTGCAACATGGAAAAACAATTTAGATTAAGATAGGTACGTTAAGGTTACAATTTACATTAATAGTTAAGGTGGATATGAGCTACGGCTCCAGAATTGTAATCTTTCGGATGATACCCTGATCTATATGCAATGTAAGAAAACAAAGCCGATTGCGAATTATAGCAGCATAAAGTCGATCATGATACTCTGTGCTTCATTCAATATTACCAGAGTGTAAGCGTATATGTTTAACCAGAATGGAAGCAAACTTCGGCAAGCCGAAGTTCATATACCCTTGCACCTATTGCAAAAATTAAATATTCTTTAAAACGTAAAACTTATGATTTACTTGCGTATATGTATAAAAAAATTGAAGATATGAATATTTTCAGTTTAATTATTCGATAGTTCTTATGGCAGCTATATTATGTCGTTTTCCGATTTTAATAAAATGAAAAGCGTTTTTCTGAACTGTCGAATTATTACCAAGTCAAAAAGAATCAAAAAAAAAAAAATTACAAAATAGAAAAATTAAATTAAAAAAAAAACTTTTATATTTTTATTGTTCCCATGGGAGCTTTATGTTATAGTCGTCCGATTTAATGTAATTTAAACCAAAATTTTAAAATATTTAACCATTACTATATGTCGAAGAACTGCACAAAAATTAATTTTTCGACTATTCCTATGGAAGCTGTATGTACTACCTGCAATAGAAAGACAACTTTAAGGAAAGTTTCATACAATAGCTTTAAAACTGAGAGACAAGCTTACGTAGAATCGGACGGACGGACAGATGGACAGACGGACATGGCTAGATCGACTCTCCTAGTGATGCTGATCAAGAATATATATACTTTATAGGGTCGGAAATGTCTCCTTCACTGCGTTGCATTTTTTTAGATTCTTTATGACTTATAATAATTTGACAGTTCAGAATTACTCGTTAAATTTTATTAAAATCGAAAAACAATTTCGTATAGGTGCCTTAGGAACTTTCGAATAATTGAGCTGCAAATTATCATAGCTTCAATGTTTTTAAACATATACGCAAGTAAATGATAATTTTAATGTCTTCAAGTATATTTAATTTTTGCAATAGCTGCAAGGGTACATGAACTCTCTTATTATACCCTCTGCAAGTGTATGAAAGCAATCTGTTGAACTCAAACAAGATACAAGGAAGTTTATATAAAAAGGTGTTGAAATGGTTTGGAAATATGAGAACATTAATAAATAAATGCATATGCTTAATACACTATCATTAAAAGTTAGCATAACAATGTCTAAATTGTAAAGTTTTTAGATCTTCTAAAGATGTTGGTTTGGGTATGAGTGGTGGGTGCTTTTAAAGTTTATATCCGGGAGGTGGATATTTCCTTAGTTTTTGGTTATTATCGAATATAAAGAGAGTATTTATTATGGTATTTAGAGGGGTTTTTTTGGCAGTTTGTCATTGTCTCTATGATGATGACCGACAAAAAAACCAGATTGGTTTTTGCTGTTATTTGAAGTAAGGATAGATTTGATAAGACAAATTAGTGTTTTTGATCTGACTTCAAGAGCTTAGATTTTAGTTTTTAAATGTGGCAATGCCAAATTGTAATCATATTGATATTTTAGCGTTGGTGTTGAGGTGGCGCAGCATGCTCACATGCCAAATATGTATAACGTTATACCACTTGGGATCCTTTAGTTGACTTTATGCTGCATTTCCTATCTTTCATTAGCATGTACGCGCAGTGCACGCTGTCATCAATTTTCGGTATGAATGTTTGAAGGTTTTTTTTGGCCTTTTGCTTGTGTTATATTATAAGTTTGAAAACGTCAGTGTATGCTTTAGGTTGTAATTCTTTGTTAAGGCAGATAAAACGTAACAGGTGGTTGTTAGCTTTGAGAAAGGGAATGACTGATTAACTGCATACTTACTTACTGGAAGGGAATGTTTGTGTTTGCCGGTTTTTGTAACTATTTTCTGATCGAATGTTTTGTTGAAATGAGAGAATGTGTTTCTCAAAAGTGATCAGTTACTGAGACGTCTATTTTCTATCCAGTGCGGTTGGGTTGGGTTAGTAGTCTAAGGTGTTGCTTAGAAGAAAATTGTTAATGAAAAGAGTTGAAAAGTGTACTAGATATCATATAGGCAGCAATCAACGCCTATAGTTTGACAATTTTCATAGCTATAGAAAAAAAATTGGCGTGTTAAAAAAATTCAAAATTAAAGTGTTAAATCATTAAAAAATAAAAATTTTTTAAACTAATTACGTGTTCCTATTTTAAAGATAATATTGTTTGTATCTATATGGCACGCAAATTGGACAGAAAATTATTAATACACATGAATGAGGGTCTTCAATTTGCATAGCTTTTTAAGCGAGGACTTGGCATAACAAAAGATTTGCATCATGAAAATAGTTTCATTGTAGTTCGGCATTTTCTGCGACGATGAGTGGAAGCTATCAATGGTCGGAACCATAAACAACCTGGGGCAGTTCTTCGGCATTCCCATTGGCGGCTTTGTAGCAGATCGGTTAGTGTGCTCCATATCTCGTAGTATATTCGCCTGCCTAACCACAATCCGCAATCCACAATCCCACCTATCAGCTATGGACGCAGCTTCTCGATCGCCTTGGGCGGCATTTTGGGCGCTGTGCTGGGAGTCATTCGATCCTTCTCGCCCAGCTACGGCTGGTTCCTGGTGTTCGAGTTCCTGGACAACATGACCAGCAGCACGCTGTACTCCACCTGCTTCGTGATCGGCATCGAGTTGGTGGGACCCAAGCGACGGGTGCTGGCCTGCAGCGTGATCACGGTCTTCTACGCGGTGGGCGAGGTGCTGCTCGCCATGGCCGCCAAGGCCTTCCCCGACTGGCGCATCCTGCTGCGCATCACCTACATGCCCTCGCTGATCCTGCTGGCCTACTTCTGGATCCTGCCGGAGAGCGTCCGCTGGCTGCTCAGTCAGGGCAAGGAGGAAGCGGGCCAAGAACATACTCCGGCGGGCAGCGCACGTCAACAAGCGCGAGCTGCCGGAGGGCATGCTGGACAAGCTCGTCCTGGCCAATCGGGACAAGCTGGAGCAGTCGGCGGAGAGCCGGTTTCCCATCCGCGAGGCCTTCAAGAACTTCAAGTGGCGCATCGCCAACTGCTCCTTATGTTGGATCGTCCACGTGCTGGTCTACTACGGCCTAAGCCTCAATGTGGTGCTGCTCGACGGGGACAAGTACAATAATTTCGCCTACGTGGCCCTGGTGGAGATCCCCGGCTTCTTCATGCCCCTGTTGATCATGGACCGCATCGGCAGGCGTTACTCCCTCTGCGGCTTGATGCTGGCCAGTGGCCTCTGCTGCGTCGGAACGATCTTCGCCGGCGCGGATCAGCCGCTGCTCCAGCTGGTGCTGTTCCTCGTCGGCAAACTGACCATCACTGCCAGCTTCCAGGTGCTCTACTTCTTCGCCTCGGAGATCTACCCCACGAATCTGAGGAACAGCCTGCTCAGCTTCTGCTCGATGATGGGCAGGTTCGGCTCCATGCTGGCACCGCAAACGCCTCTTCTGGTGGGTACTCTTTGCAGCACTTCCTCCGTTTCGCCCTAAGTGAAATCCTTTGAAATCTCTCCCTTCCAGGCGAAGTATTATGCCAGTGCTCCGGCCATGCTCTTCGCCGGCGCCGCCATCGTGAGCGGACTGCTCACCCTGTTCTTCCCGGAGACCACCAACGTCGTTCTGCCCACCACAGTGCAGGAGGCGGATGCCATCGGCGTCAAGAAGAAGCCTTCGCAGGGCAAGGAACTCGATCTGGTCGGTGCGACAAGCCAAAGCGCAGTGATCAGTGGAGTAATCTTAGTCTAGGCAGCCTGCAAATACAAAGACATTTATCTTTAAAAGTGTTACAACTTCAAGAATAAGCCATATATATATCGATTTTATAGCATTAACAGAGCACTGGGTTTGATTTATTGAAATTGATGGATGGAAGTGGTAATGATCAACATTCATACTTAAGCCTAAGGTTATAGAAAATGAAGAATGTACAATAAAAAATATGTGCGTTTCATTAACTGACTTGCTTGTCTGAGCTTATTAATGTGAATAATTTACAAATAACAGAAAATCTTCACTTCTCATTTAACTGCGTAATATTTATATTTAGCAGCAATAACAAAACAAAAAAAATCACAAATCATTTTGCTGTCCAGAGCCTGATTTGCAAAACATATTATAGATATTTGCACAATTAAAATATATAATGTTTTTTTTTTGAAATTAAAAAAATACGAAAAAATTGTATTAATCATTCAAGCTTGATAAATTCTCAAAACAAAAGGTGTGTTCTTAACCTTGCTTCAAGTTTGATAAATTCTCAAAACCAAAGGTGTGTTCTTAACTTTGCTTTCGCTTAAATCTTATAGAAATCAAAAGTTCGAATGTTAAATTAAAACTGTTTGTGGTCCTTTCTTAGTTACTAATCTAGATTAAACTGGATGGCATGGCCGGGAATCAATTCCTTTGGCTAAAAAACTGGGCAATTGTCTTGTTTCCATTTGAGGAAGCGGCAATTGTGCTGTTTAGCTGCCCTTGTTTTTGCTTCTTCGGCTGAACCGGTGAAGTCTTCTCCTTGCCAAGGGCCGCAGTTCGAGTGCGCAGATCCTGCTGGTTCAGTTCTCGCTGCAAGTTTCTGGCCACGTGGTAGTCCAGGTGCTCCGGCATGTCCTCGTTCTTGACATAAGCCTTGCACTCGGTGCACTGCTGCATTTGCGAGTCGCTGGACGGTGGCTCCTGGGTTGGTTTGGTGCTGAAGAACTTGGTAATGCTGTTCGTGGACCGAACTGTGGTATTGGCCACGGTACCAGAACCAGCCGTCTTCTTAACCTTCTTCGGTGGCGTGGGTTTAGGCGACACCTTCTGGCGGCTCTGCATCCGCTCCTCCCGCTCGTTGCTTCTCAGCTGTTGACTCAACTCCTGGGCGAAGTGATGGTCCCTATGCGTTTGCAGGCTTCTGACGTCGTCGGGTATACTAGCTCCGCACTGATCGCATTTGACCATCGGTAGAAGATCGGTGCGAAGCTCGGGGACTGCAAACTCTGCGTAACTTTGCTTGTAGTTTTTGTCAGAACTGTCCAGTTCGTCGAATTTCCGTTTGGAAGTCGAGGGCAGCAGTTCTTCTTCAGTGAGAGGAGGAAGCCTAAGGCGATCGGAGTGCTCCATATTCTCATTATTGGATTCGGATAGTTCCTTTACTGTTGTAGCACTGGAAGGTGTTGTTTGCTTCTCTGGCAAATCTTTGAAAGATGGTTTCTCTTTCGAATTTTTGGATGTGGACGGTGTTCCGTTTGCCACTGATTTATAGGTATTTTTAGTTAAGTCCGTCTCCTCGTCAGTGTCTGCATCAAAATCTTTTGTGTTACTAGCCTCAATGGCGTCCAGTTCTTCGGCCAAGTTTAGCATGTCTGCTGCCTCAGACTCATGCCGACGAGTCTCTTTTTGCTGTTTCAGGTACTGGGAAAAGAAGCTTTCCTTTAACTCTGGCGGCGTTGAGGTGGGAGCCGTTCCCTCCGCGGCTGATTCGGTCTTTGTGGCCGCATGCAGTTTTTGCTTGTACTCTTCGACGAAACTCTTTTTTGGTCCAGCTTTGGTTGGCGCAGCAGTTAAGTGCTCCTCAGGATTGACTTCTGACTTTGTATCCTCCTTCTTGGCCCCCTGCAGGTAGTTGGCAAAGAAGTTCTTCATCTTAGACTCCTCCGTCTGCTTTGGCTTAGTTGGCACTTGGACCTTTGGCGGCTGCACTGCCTCCTCCACGCTGACCCTTCGCTTTTTGGCAGCCTGGTTGGCAAACATCTCCTGCAGCTTGTTCTGAGCATTCGAGACGGTTTCGAACTTGCCCACACTGATGCCAAGGAACTTGATGGCATTGTTCAAAACAGAATCGCTGCCGGAGCGCAAAAACGTCTTAGTGTTGGCCTTGATGAGGTCCAGGGCATACTTCACGATGGACTCCTGGTCGTAATCCTTGAGCGCTGTTGATCGGGAGCTGGCAACCTCCTCGCCGTCAATGTCCTGCACGTATTGTACCACCATATGCTTGGCCTTGCGGTTGTTCTCGATGAAGTCCTTCTCCAGCCGGTCGTTGATCTCGGAGGAGAGCTCGCCCAGCCAGTGCTGGAGCGTTTTCAATCCCGTAATGTTGTTCCGGCCCGGAAACTTTTTGCAGCAGCCGATACTCTTGGAGTAGAAGCGCGGAGTCACTGCCTCCAGATCGATGCCGCGGGAGATGTTAAAGAGCCAGGTTACTGGAACGAGAAGAGATAAGTTACTCCGAACGGGTTCAGTCCAGTTACTTAACGCACCCATTCTTTTCATCAAACTTTCTCTGCAGCTCGGCCTCCGTGAACCTGACCACCTGGCCCAGGAACTTTATGCCCAGGGTCTCGCACACCACCTCGCCGAACTTGCCGCCCAAACCCTTGATCTTGCCCACGGGCAGGGAGTCAAAGAGAGCAGCGGTCTCCGCCAGCGGCAGAATGGTCTGCTTGTTGGGCTTGTTCATGCCAGCCGCCAACTTGGCCAGGATCTTGTTGTGCGCTATTCCCGCCGAGCAATCGTAGCCGGTCTCCTCCTTGACCGCCAACCGCACCTCTCCGGCCACAGAGGCACCGATGAGCAGTCGTATGTCGCTCTGCCGGACGGCGGGAAGGTCGTTTTGGTCGTAGGACATCTGGAAGCGTTCGTCGTCCACATAGGGATTGGCGAAGCGGTTTGTGATCTTGTTGACGTAGTCGCCGATGTTGGGATAGCCCACGGCGAAGGTGTTCACCAGTTCCTGGGGCTTCAGAGCGAAGGCGCCCTGCAACGGGTAAATGGGATAAGAAACGCTTTCGGCTTGCTGCTGACCACTTACGCTCTGCATCTGCTGCATTCGCAGATTCACAGTCTCCGTGATGTCCAGGTAAGCCTCGTCCACGGAGGCGCGCTCCAGGAGCTGCGTAAAGCGCTGCAGCACATTGGCCACCTCCTTGCCGGCGTCGCGGTACTTGCTGGTGTCGGCCTTTTCCCGGATATTGGGCACCTGGCAGAGCACGATGTCCGGGCACAGGTCCTTGGCCTCGTCACCGCGCATGTGGCGTGTCACTCCCTTCGCGCGGGCCGCGTAGTTCACCGCAATGATGCCGCCCCCGCGCCATGGATTGTACTGGACCACGGCTAGCGGCCGGTTGCGGTACTCCGGCTGCTGCTTCTCCTCCACCTGGCAGAAGAAGCAGTCCATGTCCACCAGCAGGACCACTCGGTCGTACTTGCTCTGCATGCTGACATGGCTGCGTGAGCTGGTCATGATTTGATTTCGTATTATTGCGCGAAATTTCCCTGCGCGCCAGCAGTGTGACCGTGGCCGTGGTTTCTTAAAACACCTTAGAGTCCCGATGAATGTACTGAAATAAATACTGCAGGCCCAAGTCGAAAAAAAAGAAGTGGATTTGTTATACCTCAATCACACACAGCACATCCCACCCAAACAAGTGACACTATCTCAAACATCATCAATGATTGAAAAGTCCCGTTTTGCAGTTTTAGGAAGACTTTAAGAAGTGGAAAGGCATTCATTTAAAGCGGTTGTAAATTGCTTAATTATATCATTAAACCTGCATCTAAATCCAGGAAGGTACCAAAAGATTGGAACTCCTTGAAGTCGTCATAGATCAGCCCGATATGGACATTCCTATTGGCCACCGCATTAAGCAACTTCCATTGAATTCTAATAAAATACTTATTTAATTTAGAGATCACAACTTTATTAGTAACTAACAGAGAGCAACACAGTTGTTATTTCTTTGCTATATCGTTGATAAGACTAAGAAATCTGTTATTGAAATAGTTTTTGTTTTTTGATTTGCTCAGTTCCAAAAACTTCCCTTTGATAAATGATGTGGTGACCAAAACTTCCTGATCCATAATTTCTTTCTGGAATGTCTTATAAATTATTTTCCTGGGCTCCTCTTAGATCGTCAAGTCTATCGCCCGACAGGTAATTGAGACTGATTTTTATAATAGACTCTTCAAAATACCTGCATTTACTGGCAGAGATTCTCGTTGTCCAACTTTGACAGAATCGAATCATTATCTCTTTATTTTCTTACATCCAACAACTTGAAAATAGCAGACTTGCATCTTTCTCTCAAAATACTAAATGTGAAGGTTAATGGGTGCATCTCAAAAATCTTAACGCGAAACAATTTAAATTTCGGTTATATTGATGTATGTTAACCAATGAGAAGTAGAAAGAGAAGTATAAAGAGAATAGTTGTCAGACCCTTTAAAAGATCTCATTAGCTATTAACTCTAGGCTTATAGTAAAATACAAGTAGTCCACAATTATCCACGCCACAGTTGGAACGTTCTCAATGGGCTTCGGAGTTTCACATGCGCCAGAATTTCCAACCGTTTCTCTATGAATGGTATATGTCAATTTTATTTAATCGAAAAAATACCAAACTACTCTTTAACAGTAAAATCGGTGCATTTATCAGTAAACAAGGTTTTGGTCACACTACAAGAAACACTATTTTATTGTTGTTTGGCACGTCACGGTTAAAATATAAACAAACCAAATTCGCTCGTATATTAAAATGGGCGGTCCTGTGCTAAGTTATAATAATGCGGCATAGAAACCGCTAGTTTGAAATAATTAAAAATTGCCGGGTCATCGAGGCCCAAGCGGTAAAGAAATGAGTGTTTACAATAATTTAAACTCCTTTTTTTTTCTGATTAAAATGATTAAATCTTAAGATAAAATCAACAGAAGTATTTACGAGTACCTAAGTTCGGTAGTGCCACTTTCAAGAAGTTCTTAGGTATTGATTTTTCTCCGGATGCCGCTGCCAAAATGCAATTTACATACACACAGCCTTTGATTTCTGCTCTTCCCCGCCCGCTTGGGGTTTCCTGTCCTGGCTTCTCCGTTTCCCAAGCTCATTTGGGTTAATGCACGGATTATGATCGCCGGATTTATTGATTTGGCCAAGCGGCCTGAAATAAATGTGCCCCTCGAATCGCGTTCTATTTTCGGCACCCCCGCATCCGGTTTCCGCCGCTTCGCCGGTTGTTTTGATTGATGTGCCGAGTGTATGTCCAGTGTGTGTCCAATGGCTTAATTAGGCAAACGCACGTATAGCCAGTCGGAATCGTAATCCCACCTGCCGCCGAGGGCCAAACCCATTTCAAGTGGCTCCTAAATCGCCAGCGTGAAGTGCGGGGAACGGGGTATGCGACGGACGGAAAGGAAAGGGCGTGTTTTTGTATACTGCTGTGACCTAATTTCATGTCTGTTTAGCTTTATGACTAAAGCGGAGGACTCTGCAGGAATTCCAGCGGAAGTGAAAGGTGCAGCACTGACCTATTGTGACACTCCGTTTGCTTAAAATAGTGTTGCATGTCTAGGGTGAAACATAAATCTTTAGATATTTAACTTAAGAGGGGGTGTAGAAATTACTACGAATACCATTAGCATCCAGAACTCTAATGAAAGATTTAAACATTTCTGTGGAATGGGAAACTTATTAAGTATGTTATTTTAAAATCTCGACATATTTATATATTGTCTTTCAAAGTAATTAACTACAATAATTTCTAAAAATTATAACCAGTTATATCAGTTTTGACTAAAAGATCTCACTAGTTATTTGTGATCACAGTAGCTTGGATGCCCATCATAAACAGCTTGAAGTGCTATAAATCTAATCATTATTAATAGCCTCACTCTTGCGCTAGCTCTCGTAATAATCCACTCTCCCGATCCCTGACCCCAGCATAAGCGCTCAATTATGCTAATGGTTCACATGCCCAAACAAGAACCACTTGACTGAGCCCCCGCTAAGCGGTCCGCCAACCCACTCCCGTTCGGACTTCCCCTTTCTCTGTCCCACTCCCACTCCCTTGCAGAGAACTGCCTGCTCTAGCGACGTATTCGCCGTGAGGCCATCAGTCTGTGCACGTCCGGCGATGAAGTCACTGCTCTCAGTCGAGGGCGTAGTCTGCAATTCGAGACAGCTAAAGTGATAGAGTCGCATCTCGCTCTCTGTTCCAGTGAGCCACCATGGTGAAGATCCTCCAGGCCTACAACTTTGCTAGGCAACAGACCTACGCTCTGAACGGCGACATCCTAGCGGCCAGCTTGATCGGCAACAACAGGATAGCCATCAGCAGTGCGGAGCAGTTCATTGAGATCTACGACATCGCGGGCAAGCCGAACCAGTCGGAGGACACCAGGAAAGCGCCAGCGGATGACGGAGTATCGAATGAGGCGGCAGTAGATGCTTGCACCTCCGGAGGCGATGAGCGGACGCCCAACAGGAGCACTCTGGCCACAGTGGGCGAGGTGGTGCAATTGATTTACTGCGAGGCTGGTGAGTAGCAAGCGATTCACGCTTCGAGTTAGCAACTTAAGCCGAATCTCCCTCAGGAAAATACTTGCTCACGCTGGAGAAGGAGCAGGCGGGCAGTCCGGTGCATTCCTCCTCCACAATTAGCTGCACCTTCGAGCAGCAACAGCAACACGGTCTGCTCCGAGGACGACACCAAGATGTTCGTGCGCATCTATGCCAACTTTTGGAAGTTCCCGGACAGCCGGCTCAACGAGCTGCCCATCACTATCCGGATAGCCTCGATGACCACGCCCAAGACGCCGCTGGTGGAAAGCATCGATGTGATCGAGCTGCCACTGCGCAGTCCGCCGGAGCTGGTGCAGTGCTGTCAGACCTCCGGCAACATCATCGTGAGCAGCCGCGACAGGATCTACCTGTACGAGTACACGCAGTGCGTCCACGAGAACACCCAGCCCAGGTTCTCCTTCATCGATTTCCTGCCCTTCAAGTTCTTCGTGCAGCTGAACTTCGTTCCAGTGCGTCTGTGTCTGGCCGAGAACGTGATCGCCTGCCTCAGCCATCGCTACTGCGTGGCCTTCAAGGTGGTGGATGCACTGGCGAGCAGAGCCAGTGGAGGGCAGGACGTGAGCTGCCTGGACAACGACTACGGTGGCGGAGATGAGCCGCTCTCCGAATCCCTCAGCCTCGGCAGCAAGGCTAGTGCCAGTGGCGGGGGCGTGGGCGGGGGCGTGGTCAGTTCCAGCCACAGCCAGCAGAGCTGCGACAGCGACTCGCTGCAGTCGACGAGCAGTGGAAAGCCACCGGTGGCCATTAACGGAGCCTTGCCAGGACGGTCGCCGCTGGACTTCAACTTGGCCAAGCTGGTTAACAACGCCTACGGCAGGGAGTTCGAGCCGGAACTGCGCTCCCAGTGGGATGAGAGTGAGTTCGGAGGAGGAAAGGGTCAGGAGGACAACCAGGACATCACCATCAGTCCCCAGCGAGCTGCAGACATTAAAATCAAGCTCGTCAACGAGGCCAAGGCCATGAATGTGAGGGGCATCGCCGGGGGCAGCCATCTGGATGATGCCTCAGTGCAATACGATGTGCGGAAGCTGCTTCAGATCTGCATGAAGACCTCAGAGAACCAACCGCGGGTCTTGGACATTCTTCGCTGCATGGACCTCAAGGCCATCTACCAGCGAAGCGGGCAGGGAGCAGATCAGGAGGACGACGAGTACGACATGGGCAACCAACAGGTGCCCAGTGCGGTGACCACCTTCAAGCACGTCAACCGCCGGACACTCAAGTCGTCGCAGCACCAGAGGTGCATGGGTCACGCCCTCCTGGTGGCCTAGCAGTGTGGACGGCTTCCTGTACCAGTTCTCCGCCCAAGGCAAGTGGTACAGTGAGAACGAAAAGCCGGTGGCCAGCTACAGCTTCACGGCTCCGGTGATCCAGGTGCACATTAACGACTACGTGGTGTTTGCGGTGACCTCCGAGTCCGTGGAAACGCACACGTCGCGCATCGGGCACAAGCTCTTTCACAACCGCTTCGAGTACCCCTCGATTGGCGGTCTGTTCCCCGAGGAATCCGCCCCGGATGTGAGCTCGCCCATCGCTGTCGTTGGCCTGGCCGCGTTTATGCACGTTCAGTTTGTGTGCGTGAACCGGGAGCAGCTGGTGCTTATCACGAACGCAGCTCTGGAGCAGCACAAGCGGCGCAGCATGGGCGAGGTGACAGGCGGTCAAGTGGTGGCCGTCAAACGGAACATCGCCGCTCGTCTGCTGGCCGAGGCGAAGGCCAAACACAGCAGCCTGCTGAGGAGCAGCAGTGCAGCCCAATCCTCGACGGTGGCCAACGAGTGGACGCTGTATAACCTGGAAGTTCCGCGGGTGGAGTGCGTCATCGAGGATCTCGAGGGCATTGCGGAGTCGTATCGCAGTGCCAGCAGCTGCAACTTCTACGATCTCATGGAGGAGGCGCATGTCATGCTGCGCCTGAGTCTCACGCTGCAGGGCGAGCGCTTGGGGGCGGAGCGGGAGCTGCAGCTCCGGAAAATGTTCGTTGCGAACTGCAGAAAGCTTGCTGATTTCTCAATACGGTACGGAAAAAAATTATTTAAACTTCTACCAGTAACATTGATATTATTTCAAAAGTATGAAATAATGTATGTCTGTATCAACAGGCTGGAACATGGAAACCTTAAAAATTATTTGTTTCTTATGTAGTTGGAAGCAAAGATCGGATTTGGGCAATTTACCCTCATTTCGTAGCCTTTTCAGTAGATATTATAAAAATTTTAAATATAGGAAAGATGTATTTCATTAGTTACATATCTAATCATCTGTTTTTCGCATTCTTTACTCAGTTTAAAAGCTATTTATGTAAAAAGTATTTGTTAGTTACATATTTAATCATGTGTTTTTCGCTTTCTTTACTCAGTTTAAAAGCTATTTCAAGTGACTATGATAAATGGTCGCCAACCACAAAATTGCGGAACATTATTCTTACTTTGTTTTTAACAATAGTTGCTGATGTTTTTGTTTTTGCTTCTCCTTAACAGACTTTAACTCTTACTTTTTTATTTATACATCTTGTTATACATCTTGCCTTTCTTTCAGTTCCAGCAAACAGGAAGTTTATCTGCAGGCTACAGGCTTCTACAGAATGTGCCAGCTTCATCTGGTGGACATCTTCAATAACTACATAGAGAACTTCATGGACAGCGATGAGACAATGGAGACCACTGAGCTTGCGGGACTGATCTACACGGTAAAACTGTTCCTACTCAGTTTGGGGACAGATCGCTTGAAGTCGGCTTTTCTGAACCAGACGGTTCGTCCGTACTTTACGCCCGCTCGGGTGATCCAGCAGGGCTACAAGCAGGTTCCGCTCTCGCTGGAGTTCCTCAACATGTTCATCAAACATGCTCCGGCGGAGATTCCGAAGATAATGCTGATTTCACCCGTAGTGGCGGACTCTATGAGTGGAGAGCTGATCAACTACCTGAAGTACTTGAACAAGCTGTAAGTGGTTGCCTGATTTCTGTAAAGAAGTCTTAAGTCAATTGTTTTGATTTCCCATCTAGTTCCCCCGAAGAAAACCTGCTGCTGGCTGTGACAGCCTGCCGCATGTCCAACTATCTACTGGCTCAGGAGATAATTGCAAAGTCCAGCAGACGCAACCTGGCCACCGCCCTGATTCGGCACAAGAACGTTCTGTTCGACGACAGCACTGTGATCTACCAGCGACGCCATCAGCAGCAAGCCGACTGCCAATCCCAATCCCATTCGCGGGGTAAGAAAACCCGACGGGTAGGTGGAAAGAGCAAGCCCGCTGCGGCCAGTACGCCAACTCCGAGCACCATCGTCTCGTTCTCGGACTTCTGCGAGACGATTCTGCTGGCCAACGAGCAGCCTGCGCTAATCGAAGCGATCAGCGACGCCCTCATCCATGCACTGTGCATCGAACATAGCCTGACGCTGGACGTGATTCTACAGCTGTTCCTCAACTACATCGCCTCGCACATTGGCCAAAAGGGCTATCAGACCTCGCAGAAGGTGTTCGTTAACATTCTGCAGGTGTACTTCTACGACATCTACGACGTGAGCTCGTCCCTGCAGGCCCACGAGGTGCGTTCGCACACGCCGCCGCAACTGGACGACGACTACGACGAGGAGTGCAGCAGTTCGCGGGCTCCCTCGCTGCACAGCGAGGCGGACGCCCAGTCGCTGTCCAGCTCTTGCGCCAGCTCGGCGCACGAGGAGCGCTCCGCGAGCCTCTCGATCGGTGGCCGGCAGCAGCGAATCGTCTACGATCAGCTGCAGGAGCAGCAGTCGTCGCCCTTTCAAAAGCGGAACTCAAATGCCTCGCTGTCGCAGCCCCAGCCGGATGATGACGTGGCCGCCACTAATCTCAAGGGCCTCAAGATCCTGTTTCGCATGTACATGGGGCGGTTGAAGGCCCTCAGTGATCTCATCACAGACCTGCAGTCAGCGGACGTGGAGCAGCAGGCTGGTCGCGAGGAATTCATGAACCTGCGCATGGAGTGCATCTCGTACATGGTGGGCATGGCTCCCAATTACTGTCCCAAGCCAAATGTAAAGAATCCCAATGATCCGCTGGGCAGCAAGCTAGTGTACGTGCCCTTCATTCCTGACTATAAGCTGCCCGAGGGCGAGGAGTTTGAGCGCCACATCAAGAGCTACATTCGGCCAATACCCTGTTTGCTGGAGCGACCGCAGTACTTAAACCGCCTGCCGCCCTTCGAACGAAGCGACTTCAGCTACCCGAACAAGGACGAGGGCGAGTTTGAGGTGCGCTTCATCAGCTGGCATAACGAGCTGCTGACCCTCACCCTCAAGATTCAGAGTCTGCTGGCCTCCAGCAAGGTGGATCGCGAGATCATCTCCGAGTTTCTGGCCTTCATACAAAAGACGCCGCATTTGATGGGCATCGACAGTTTCCTGGTAATCGTCTTGCCCAAGAACTTGGCAATAAACTACCTGCTTAGTTTTTGTCCCGCCTTTCTGTGGCAGTACGGAAAGGTAAGTGATGGATTTTTTAGGATTTAAACTTTTACCCTATGTAAATTGGGAAAATATCATAGTAATTTCAAAACAATTGTATTAAAATAGGGAACTATTAGAAAAACAAGAAGGAAATCACTATTAAAACTAATATATTTGTATTCACTTATTAAACATTTCCTATTTAAATAAATATTTATAGAACAATAACAAAGTTATGCCGACATTAGTATATTTCACATATGACTGCTCTAGGATACAGTCGTATAATTTCTATAAAATTTAAACATTATTTCTGAAGTTATAATGAAGTTATTGCAATTAATTCTATGGTTATGGTTAGTGCTTTTATGGTCAATAGCATCGATGCCATGAAGATTTTCGTATTTTTCGTTCTTAGTTAAATTATCAAATAATTAATTGGTTTTAAAGAAAAACTTATCCACACGTTTTTTTTTTGCCAGAAACAAACAAAAAATTTTTTACTGACGTGTGGCAATTCAATCTAATTTTTCTCAAAAATACTTTATTCAAATTAGTAACTCAAAAACTTGTGAAACAATTTTGTTTAAAATTCTGTACACATATTTAGGATATATATACATATTGTAGATATGTATAATGATTGAGCGGGGGATTTTATTCATGTTATCTAGGCTTAGATTTAAAAAACTCCCCTAACGTAAATCTAATATTTGGTTCTAAAGTACAAAAATGTTTTTTTTTGTATCTGTGAAGCCAATGCGTAGGTTTCACATATAAAAAAATACATTTTTGTACTTAACGAGGTTAAAAAATGGTGAGCTTCAAACACTTCAATTTAATATTGAACATTTTCTCAGTGGTATTCATTCCCAAAATTGTTTTTGCTATGAAAAGGTAAACGATTAGATAGCACAGGAAACTATAATGATGTAGATAATATTATATAGCTTATAAAAATATTTGTTGATCCTTTTCTTAAAGGAACATAAGGGATAACACAGATATAGTAAAATTTTTACCTATGAGTACATTTTTTTAATGCTTTCTATTTCATTTATCATGCAGTCCTGCGGTTTCACGCCCAAACACTGGGAGAGCCTGCTGCGGAAGATTCTCAGCAAACAGGAGGCGCTGCCCAACTGGAAGACACACATTTCGGGTTTGTAGCTGAATTTATCACAAAGTACCAATTAATATATGTAGTTAATTAAATTGCAGAGATACTCAACAATTTGGTGGCTGAGCTGAGCTTCGAAGAACTTCTGCAGTGCTTTCCCAGCGAGGTCATTCAAAACCGGAACACAGCACAGTACTTTGCCAAGGAGTTTGCCGAGACAAGTGTCCTTTATGAGCACGAGGAGCTCGTCTTTAAGACTCCCGATCGGAGCGAGGGGCACAGGGAACACATGCCGATGGACAACATCGATGAGGACAATGTGTTCGAGTTAACGCTGCGCAAGGCGGTGGCCAAGCAGCGGAGCATTGCGCTGAGATCCATGATCGAGTCCACAGGGACCCAGCTGTTCGACGCCACCAGTAATCCCATGTACAACCTGTAGTCGGTCTAAACTCCACTTTAAACTAGTTACAAACGAAATTATCAAATTGAAAATCGATAAGATTGATTGATATTAACGTAGCAAAGTAGAGAGCACGGAAGGCAGCTTTGCTTGTACTCCATAAATAGTTCGATTTGTAATTTGTAGTTTTAGGGCACTTCCATAACGAGGCATAATTTATTGACATTTCTGTTTGACACCAAACGCAACATTCGGATACTGAAGTTAAAGTTGATTTCTGGAGCGAACGGGGAAGAACTCCTGGGCTGTAGGTTGTAAAAGTAACTAGCTCGTCGCGAATTTGTGCGGTATTTGCCATAGGAAAGCAGATGTGTGATCGGGAGTAATTAGGAAACCCCCTCTCTACCTGTATTTGTATTCGTACACAATGTTAATCCAAGTTTCCTTTGAACTAAGCTTTCGAACCCTTATAGTATTCGTACTCTATACATTAGTTTCTTAGTCACTTTACTCACCCATACACCATAATATACACCCAAACACACTGTCTTACACAAAAAAAAAAAAACAATCTCAAGTGATATTTTTAATTCTTGCATTGAATCTGAACAATAAAAGCATAATTACATGACAATGGCCTGATGTCTCGAGGCGTTCATCTCAGTTAGTTAATCTGGCAATTAAATCCGGGCTTCAGTGGGCGTGCTTAGGTAATTGAACGTGTGAAAACTGCTCGCGGACGGGCCTCTCCGCCGTGAATAACTCAGCCAATTAAGGGCAACCAGCGTCGGGCGTGCGGTTTTCCAAGCCGGACTCAGTCACTTGGCGACGCTTGGTGCAATCGGCAGCAGCAGCATGCCCAAACTGCAGCCCACACTGGAGGTGGTTCCGGAGAAGCCTGAAACGGGATTGGAGGACGCGGAATCCGAGAAGGCGACGGAGGAGAGCCAGCTGGACGCAATCATCATTGGGATCGGCCAGTTCGGTCGCTTCCAGATCTTCAACTACCTGCTGCTCTGCCTGCCCATCATCTGCAACGCCTTCTACTCCATTTCCTTCGTCTTCACAGCCGGAGAAGTGCTGCACAGGTGGGTCAGTCGAACGATGCCATTGCCATTGCCATTTTTAGCTCCAGAAGTCTTTCACAGATGCCACATAGCCCAGTGCGACAATTTGGCTACCAGCTACGAGGCGCCCTTCCTGAACTTCACCACTCCGCAGCGCCACGGGAGCTGGGATCAGTGCGAGCACTACGCCGTGAGATCGGATCCATTGGTTGGAGCTTCGTGCAACGCCAGCAGTTTCGATGCGGATCGGCGCGTTGGCTTGCGATGCGGGCTTCAAGCTGAGCAACGACGACAATACGATAGCCAGTGAGGTAGGTCCAATGGTGTTTCCGAAAGGCATTGAACTGACTTTGGTGCCCTCTCCCTATCAACAGTTCGGCATCTTCTGCGCTGACCAGTGGAAGCTATCGATGGTCGGGACAGTCAACAATATAGGACAGTTTGTGGGCATACCCCTAGGGGGTTATCTAGCCGATCGGTATGTTAAACACGAAAATACTTTTATATAAGAATTAGTCAAATATTTGCCACTTATCAGTGCAATGACATTTTTAAGTGCAAGCATACTTGTTTAACTTTCGCATCGTATTGCCAACAAAAATGAAATTTGTTATTCACAACAAGTTCGAAATCCAACCAAACTGGTGTTGAGTGCGAAAGGGCGAAATTTAGTCAGACGGGATCGATTATTACAAGCACGCACCAACTATTTTGTCGACATATTTTTGGCGATTGGTATACCCTTTACTTGTTCAAATGATATGTATATACTTCCTGTCCCTATTTCCGTAGGAGTCTCGAGATCTCGGCGACAATAAAATTGACAGAATCTGAAATGGACAGCGCGAAATCCCTTTTTTCTTTTCTAAATTAGCCCACCTCTTAAATTGGTCAAATCTTTGTTGATTGGTTCAGTGGTATCACAGATCTGGGAATTTAATTTGCTTGGAAAATGTACCCAGTTTTCAGATTTGGTCGTCAATGAATGTCCGAAATTCAAAAAGCTTTATAAAAACAGAAAGAAAACACAGTTTTCAAGGTTTTAAAAAATCTTTCTTTACCAAAGCTTAAATTGGCATTTTTGACACGACTCGGAGTAGATTTTATTCTTTATAAAAAGGGTTTTAACAGGTTGTTAGGGTTGTTAGGGCTTCATTGGGACATAAACTTTCACACGCGTTTTTCTCGAAACCATGTTTTTTTTAAACTGACGACCACGATTTAGCAATTTAGATCGATTTCGTTAATGGGCATATTGAATAAACAAGGTCAAGCCGTTTTTTTTTAAATTCAAGAAAAAATAAAAAAAAACGATTTTTTTAATTTAAAAACCTTTGCCCCTCCGACGATAGACACTGAGCCACAAATTAACATGCTTTTTAAATAATTTTTTTTGTCCAGCTGATGGACCACCTTTTTTTGAGCAAGGCCACTTTGTAGTTTCAAAAGTCTCGAATAATAAGTATTTTGAAAAAAAAAAATTTTGTTTTTGTAGTTAAGATGTTACTTAATATATAGAAAAATAGGTTTCGAGTTTTTAGTTTCCCTGGTTCCAGAAAAAAAAAAACAAAAAAAGCTTAAAAACGGGCCTTACATGGGGTGACCCCATAATCTTGTCCATTTTTCCGTGACAATGGCATATCAAAGTTTTCTTTAAATACAACAATTTTACGAGATTATAAAATTTGCAACAGTGAGTTCGGTTAACGACTAAATCCTTTGCTCATGCATTACTAACAATCTCTGGTGTTGCTATAGATATGGACGGAAGTTGCTACTGGTGGCCGCCGGGGTCCTCAGCTCCTTTGCCGGACTCGCTCGCTCCACCGCGCCGGAGTACTACAGCTTCCTGAGCCTAGAGTTCCTGGACATGGCCGTGGGCAGCACCCTCTTCCCAACCGCCTTCCTGCTGGCAGTGGAGCTGGTGGGTCCGCAGCACCGCGTGGTGGCCGCCACCATGATCAGTCTGACATACGGTCTGGCGGAGGCCTTGATGGGCTACCTGGCCGACTTCCTGCGCGACTGGCGCGTCCTGCTGCGCGTGCTCTACGCTCCCGCCCTGCTGCACCTGACCTTCGTCTGTCTGCTGCCGGAGAGCGTGCGCTGGCTGCTCAGCCAGTCGAAGGAGCTGGAAGCCAAGGCCACGCTGCGGAGGGTGGCCAGGGTGAACCGCAAGGAGCTGCCGGAGCAGCAGCTGGACGCGCTGATCCGCTCGAACCGCCGGCTGGTGGAGCAGTCCTCCGCCTCCGGCGGCCACTACAGCTTCCGACAGATCTTCCAGGCCCTGGGTGGCCGCACCGCCCTCTGCTGCTTCGTGTGGTTCACCCACACCCTCATCGCCCTGGGCCTGAGCCTGAACTCCACCCAGCTGAGGGGCAGCAAGTTCGAGAACTTCAGCATGACGGGGTTCATGCAGCTGCCGGGTATCCTGATGGCCACCACTCTCATGAACTGGATAGGACGCCGCTGGGCACTCAGCTCCTGCCAGTTCACTTGTGCCGTCCTGCTCCTGGCAGTGGCCGCCACGGATAAAGGTGAGCTTGGCTGGGACAGATGGTTTAAAGTGAAAAAAAACTAACTAGAACTCCCTCCACAGTGTGTCCTTTCGCCTCCTCGATACTTTACTTCCTGGCGAAAATGGTGTCCACGGGCAGCTTCATGATCCTGTACTTCTTCACCTCAGAGATCTTTCCCACGAACTGCCGGAACAGCATGCTCTCCTTCTGCTCCAGCGTGGGTCGCTTTGGCTCGATGTTGGCCCCCCAAACCACTCTACTGGTGAGTAACGTTTCCATAAGTTCCCAAGGTATCACACCACTAAACTCCACCTTGCTTGTAGATCGTACACTACCAGTATGCCCCCCATTTGCTCTTTGCCCTGTTCGGATTCACCTGCTCGGGCCTGGCTTTGTTCTTTCCGGAGACCACCAACAAGGTGCTGCCCACCACGCTGGCTGAAGCACGAGCCCTGGACAAGAGTATACCCAAGGTAAAAGTCCCGAAAAGTGTCGCCTAATCGAAAACGAGGCACTATCGCGTCGACAGTATCGGTGATCAGCGTAATTGGAGCGTGCGAGTTTCGATGACCAACAAATTTGCAAGTGAAGATTGAGCAATAAACGATTTAGAAATTTGGCAAGGCTGCTGACACCTTAATGGTGAGCCAAGTTGGTTTGATATATGAAGTCGCATTACAACCAAAAAAGTCGTTTGAAAATTGAGTATGTTCGATGAACAGCAAAGCTGACTTCTTGTTGTTTAACCTATAGATTATAAGGTTATAAAAGAGCTTAAGCCTCTTTAAATAACAACTAAAAACGAGGAATACATACGGTAAAAATATTTTAAAATCCCAACATAAAAATGAGAGTTGCAGTCATTTCCAGTACTTTTCTATAAGACTTACACTTTCATCTATTCAAAAATGTTTAACAAAAAAAATATCTTATATTTTAAAGAAAGTTTGAAGCTTAAAAAAATTAATTCCGTATTATTGAGCCAAAGGAATTTTTACAAGAAAGGAAGAAAACTTCGAAAAGCCGAAGTTTATGCTGTTGCATTCTATTGAACGACTATACTGAGATTTTTATGTATATTTGTTTTAAGACAATGGAGCTACATATGTCGATTTTTAAATTAATTTTTTGGTTGTTCCCGTGGCAGCTAAATGATGTAGTTTTTCGGTTTTAATACAAATATAAACCGTAAGCCTGAAATAGTAAACCATGAGTATAACTCGAAGTAAATTTTTGCATTAATTGAAAACAAATGAAGTTATGATGTTTCGTTTATTGAGTTACTTACACAGTCGATCCGGTCCGTTTTCACTTAGATACTACCTGTAATAGAAAAAAGAGTTTTGGAAAAGCTTCAAGCACGCTTTTGACTAAATTTAGAAGTCT
This sequence comes from Drosophila gunungcola, assembly GCF_025200985.1. Taxonomy (NCBI): domain Eukaryota; kingdom Metazoa; phylum Arthropoda; class Insecta; order Diptera; family Drosophilidae; genus Drosophila; species Drosophila gunungcola. The sequence goes on along the minus strand of NW_026453181.1, from coordinate 927,193 downwards.
TCCAATGTTGTTTGGCTTTAATTTTTCTAAATGAAAAACTGCGATTCTGTTTTTTGACTATGTTTATTTGAACCTTAAGAATTGTATTTGTCGAGTCGAGTAAATGATATCGGCCAAATGGGCGCCTTACCATATATCACAATCAAATCATATCATATTCCATTCATACGACATATATTGTAAAAATAACTTTTAATTATAGTATATGGGTACAGTTATTCTTATAATATTATACGTTAATCTTACGTTGAGCTTCAATTAGCAATTCTGCGATTCATAAGCGAATTGATAGAAGTGACTTAACAAAATAAATATTGGTTCAGTTCGAGTACTTATCTAATTCCGATTGCAGTCGGGTCTTATCAGCTGTATGGCCAGCATTGCCGCGGAGTATTACCGATTTATGGCTGGCTTTCAGTGGGGCCAGTGCCTTACATATATCTATCAGCAATTTCAATTACAGCTCGCCAACAATTTATTGTGGCCTCATCGCACTTATCATTGATTTATCAATCATGCTCGGCAGCCCAGCCGATCGAATAGTCAGTCAGGCACTGGACTTGTGTACACAGTGCTCTCACTTAAACATCTAAGGCATATTAGTGCCCCAGTCCAGGAAGGACATCGTCCGATGGTCCGATGGCACCTGGTTGCCCCTCACAAACTCGCCAGCTTGGGTGTGGTTCCTGGTAGCTTCTTCCCTCTCCAACATAAGAAGAACAATATTAAACGTGCCTGCTAAAAGTCAATGAATGTAAAAGTCAGTCGTTCGATTGAACGTAACACGATTGGGCTGTGTTTCGGCCACATACCCTCCACGTCACACTTGCTCGTGTGCCAAGGAAGCAATACGATCCCCTATTGTCAAGGTTGTCCGTCAGAAATGATGTCCTTCTCTAGACCTGCTCCACAGTTCCGAAAGCACCCCCTATGAATTGCTTTCTACCAAGTCATGGATTGCATTATAAGTTTATTTGTTAGAAAAGTTTTCCCGTGCTTATACATAATTGCAAAAAAAAAAAACTATTATATATTATTAATTTGGAGTAAATACTTTTAACATAATAAAAAAGCTATTACATAGAAACCAATACAATGGTAATATATCTGTGAAGTAACATGTGTTATAAATGATTTTAAGTATAATATTGTTATTTTGATTAACTCTGCTGCATGTATATATAGATATATATATATATAAATATAATATATATATAATATCTCGACGCTGGGATCAAGAAAGAGGCGGCTGTTCTTAAATCACTAATTCACAATCAAACTTAAAACAACAAATATATAAAAAAAAACTGAATCATATTTATATACTTGTATTTTAGCCGACTCAAAACTCGGTCTTCTCATGTACTTTTGGTTATTTTATTTATTTGCATTAATATTTTTGTTCATTCATTATTGTTATTGTTTATTGTTATATATTACTTCTGATAGCGGCATTGGCGAATTTTGTTTATCGTATTGTTATTGTTTTGGTATCTCCAGGATGAATAAGTAGAGTCACTTTTTCACAATTTGTTCACTGTGGACTTAGGCACCCAAAATATATAGGCAGGAGCTTCCAGGCTATGTGAGTATCCTCGACAACGGAAAGGACTTCAAGATTCACGTGTTTTTATGATATCAAGGGTCCTCTTCGGGTGTCCTGGATTTGTCCACTATATATATATAAATTATATTGTTCTTATCTGCAAGGCATCCCTCCTAGTCAAAGTTACATCTGGATCAGCTTGGGTCGTTAAGTTGCTTCTCTTCCGCCGTTCTTCTCCTTTCTTCTAGCTTGGCAGCCCATTTTATAGAGGTCTAGGGCTAGGAATGGTGAAAGGTGAAAGATGAATTCCACTATTCCTATTCAAATGCCGTTTCATTCATAAACTGTTCCCATAACTGCACTCAGATCAAATTCAAGGACTGAACTACTTTTGCCTTCAACTCGGGTGCAAAGTCAAGCATTCCGTTGTCGTACAATAACCTATGTTGTCCGTTATCACATTGCAGAGCAATGAACCCGGTTGATTTGGAAATAATTTACATTTAGTTGATGAAAAGGGTTTGGACCTACACATATTTTGAAACACAAAACTATAAAGTTTGGATGCTCCTATTGGTTGCTTGAGTCATTGGGTAGTGTATGTATTTTGTTGTAAGACTCTACTTTAGGGTGGACATAAGCTTGAACTTTGTGTTTCATGTTTTAATGGCTTGCGAAATTCTTGTTCTAGACTTAAGGATCATATTGGTCTATCAGGCTAACAGGCTCGAAGATATCGATGCGATAAGCATGGAATGGAAAATTAGCATACGACTTCCCATTACCGCTTGCAACATTTTTTTTTTTGGTGTCTGCTTATAAGGCGCCAAGAAACGTGTGGCTTTGACCCATGCTCTGTATTTAAGAGTCTCATGTTCTTTTGACTTAGCTTGCCGGGCTGTCACCAAAAAAAAAACTTTTCCTAGTTGATGTTAATATAATTTTGGCTGGAGCCGCGTCCTTCTCCTAAGTCCATCATGGGTGCCCGGTTTTTTGTGTGTTTTCTATTAAGGCATCGGTCAACCACGGGTTGCCTTCCTTTGGACTCCACCATTGTGTTAGCACGAAAAGTTAAGAGAAAAGCACCCATCTGAGAATTTAGGGGATTCTTTTAAAGTGCTTACTAAATCTTCTTCTGGTATCTTTTGTATGATCGTCGAAAGGCTCATTGAAGCCTTGGCGACGCTCCATTAGCTCAATTATCGGACGTTCTGGTCATCTCGCAGGTCAGAGCGAAGAAGTCAAACTCATATTTGTCTTCCATTAACTGCCAGTACCTTTTGGCTGCTGCTCCATTTAGAAGACAGTGGAATTCGCGGAAAACTTGATGCCTGATTATTTTATACAGCTCCTGTAAACGGTCGATACGAAACAGGAAACTTTCCACAGTCATTCCTCGAGAGGTCCCATCAAACTTGATGTTTCATTTATCTAGGAGCAGACCTTTAGAGGCTGAATCTTGTTGCTGTCTGGTGTTGTCCAGGTCTGAGTGTCTCTTATGTCTTGTCTCACTTCGCCCTTCTTGAAGGATATTTTGTCCAAAGGCTTCTTAAAATTTACAAACCGTGGTAGCAGAAATAAAGTAAAGAAAATTCCGAAAGCCGGACTGAAATATGGACAACTACCAAGACACGGAGGGAGCTGTGGGAAATTTAAATTTTCCGAGAGCCGGTCGAGTATGAGTATATGAGCAAACATATGCATAGACCATAGGGGTCAGCCTAAATCCATGGTTATACTTGAAAGGATGATGAGTGCGTTGATCACACAAAATAATGAGCCATGCAGGACATAAAATCCCAAATAGTTGAACTGCAAAACCAGGTGCATGACCATCGGACGCTTTAACCTTGTCCGCGTAACAAGAGTAAATCAAGTGTAAAGGCAAACAGGAGCCGGACACATGGGCCAAAGGCAGTGACATCGGGCAAACAGCGTAAGATAGCGACCACTTGTTGACCCACTAGCAATCAGCTAACAGGCGGGAACAGCTGTTGGCCACCTCCACCTCTACCTCCATCTCCACCTCCACCCACCACCGTCACCCACCAGACACCATGTCTCGCCGTCTGAAAGATAAACAGCAGCAGCGAACCAGTTGCCATATCGATTGATATTAACGCTATGGTGCTAGACCCTTGGATTGGGACTGGGAGCCCATGTTTGATGTACTCCCTTCGCTGGGAAGTGCAAATAGTGTTGGATTGGGATTGGGCCTGATAAGACTTAGATCCCGATAGGAAGGGAAGACAGCGCCGCATGGAGAAGAGCAGACGGCGGTCAGATTAAAAATAGAAACGCACGAGAGACCCGTAACCGGAAAGAGGCATGCGAGCGTCGAATCAAAACACATCGAAACGAACTTAACCAGATGGTGAGCTATGGCTGAATCAGTCAATGAGTGGCACTGCTCCCAGCGAGACGCTCCAGAGCGTCTATATTCGAGTGTGTGGCTAACACTTGTCGAGGCGGAAAGATCGCCAGCGGGCCGCGCGAGTTATAAAACACCGATTAAAAGTGCATTTTCCCACGTGTCCGGCGGCACTTCAGTTAAAAACATCACCATGACCAGCCAGAAGGAGGGCAATGGCTGCAACAGCTCGCCGAGCAATGGCAAAACTAATGGGCACTCGGGCGGAGATGAGGACAACTCGCTGGACGCCATTCTGGTGCGGATCGGGCAGTTCGGGCGCTATCAGATCATTAACTACGTGCTGCTGTGCGTGCCCATGCTCTTCAACGCCTTCTTCTCCATCTCCTATGTGTTCTCGGCGAGCACAGTGGTGCACAGGTAGGCGAACAGTCCGTGAAACCGGTGGAGTGAGTGGCTGACACTCCCCAAATCTGTCCCTAGGTGTAACGTGCCGCAGTGCGACAGTGCCAGCAGTGGGTACGAGGAGAGCTGGCTGAACTTCACCATCCCCTACAAGAACTCCTGGGATGCCTGCCACCGCTTCGCTGTCAACGAGACTGGGATCTCGGGAGCTGCCCCCTCCGGAGACTTCTGCGCCGAGGAGTACTTTACCAACAGACCGGAGAGCTGCGGACACGACTTCAAGTTCAGGGACGAGGAGAAGACTATATCAACTGAGGTGGGTAATCGCAGAGGCAGATAGTACTGATAAGAACGTCTCATGAAGTGCTTACTTTGATACCATTTCAGTTGGTTTTATTTCAAAAGTAATAGGTTTTAGGTGGCATGAATAAATGTTTATGGCAATAGTCATTAGTTAAATAGCTAATTTCACCCACTCTAATAACTTTATACGAATTATTACACGTACTGTAAGCATGTAAGTATGGGCATTAGCCTATATGGAGAAACCCAGCGTAGACTATCTAGATTCAGTTGAATCGCATGTAGTCATGATCATTAATTTTGCAAAATTTATAGAAAACGATAACTATTTTACTTATTCTTTATTTACACTCATAAAAAAACGGAAAAGTAAAAATTATTATCTGACTATTGAATTTAAATTTGTATATTAAATAATAAAATTAAATATGAAATCATAATATTAAATACAATGCATATTAAATTAAATTAATCAATATTAAAACTTTAATTACTGTGGAAAATATTGGATTTAAAATAGTTTGCATATGATATAAATGCATTTTATTTGGGTTAAATATGGTTTAAATTTAAATTACATTTCCGATATTTAAATCAAAACCCGAAAACAGTCAAATGAAAAGTGAAAATTTTTAAATTGAACACACAATTGTACCAATGCAATAAGAATTATTTATTAATAATATATAAAATATTAAAATGAAATATGAAATCATAATATTAAATACAGTGCATATTATTATTATTTTAATGACCAATATTAAAAAATTAAGTAATTGTGGAAAATATTAGATTTTAAATATTTCCCAATTGATATAAATGCATTTTATTTTTTCAGATATTTAAATCAAAACCCGAAAATAGCCAAATGATAAATGATAAGGGAACATATTTAAATTGAAAACACAATATCTGGATTTACTCAGTTTTTTTCGGTGTGGCAATGCAATAAGAAGTATTTATTAATAATTTCCTTACGTCTCAGTTCGGCATATATAAAATATTAAAATGAAATATGAAATCATAATATTAAATACAATGCATATTATTATTATTTTAATGACCAATATTAAAAATTTAAGTTAATGTGGAAAATATTAGATTTAAAATATTTCCAAATTGATATAAATGCATTTTATTTCAGTTAAATATGGTTTAAATTATAAATTTCATTTCAGATATTTAAAGAAAATCCGAAAACAGTCAAATGAAAAAGGGAAAATATTTAATTTAAAACACAATTTTTGGATTTACTACATTTGTTTTCCCGTGTGCCAATTCAATAAGAAGTAATTATTAATAATTTCCTTACCCCTGTAGTTCGGCATATATTGTGAGGACGAATGGAAGCTATCGATGGTGGGAACAGTCAACAATATAGGACAGTTCGTGGGCATACCCCTTGGAGGATACTTTGCGGATCGGTAAGTTGTCTTCCAGTTGGCCAGAGATTTTCCAATCCTAAACGCCCATTTGTCACAGGTTCGGACGACGGACCATGCTGGCCGTGGCCGGATCCTTGAGCGCGCTGATGGGCGTCATCCGCTCGCTGTCGAGCAACTACTCCATGTTCCTGGCGTTCGAGTTCCTGGACATGGCCGTGGGCATGCACCCTCTTCCCCACCGCCTTCCTGCTGGCCATCGAGCTGGTGGGTCCCAAGCGGCGCGTGGCGGCGGCCACGATCATCACCATCTTCTATGCGCTGGGCGAGGCCTTCCTCGGATTCCTGGCCTCCCAGGTGCAGCACTGGCGCTGGCTGCTCCGCGTCCTCTACGCCCCGGCCATCCTGCAGATCCTGTTCCTTTGGATCCTGCCGGAGAGCGTGCGCTGGCTGCTCAGCCAGGGAGCCGAGGATCGGGCCGCCGCCGTGCTGCGTCGGGCGGCGCGGATCAACAAGCGAGCCCTGCCCGAGGAACAGGTGGAGGAGCTGCTGGCCACCAACCGGCAGAAGCTGAGCCAGGCCAACGAGAGCCAGTACCCGATCATGCGCGCCGTGCGGTTCTTCTCGCTGCGGATCGCCAACTGCTGCCTCTGCTGGTTCACCCACACGCTCATCGCCCTGGGACTCAGCCTGAACTCGGTCAACCTGGGCGGCAGCAAGTACACCAACTTCATGCTGAACGGCTTCATCCAGATCCCGGGCCTGCTGCTGCCCCTGGTCATCATGGACCGCGTGGGCAGGCGCTACTCCCTGTGCGCCTCGATGCTGCTCTGTGCCATCTGCATGGGCGCCTCCGCCGGAGTGGCAGCTGGTACTGGGTCTCCATCTCAACTTTATGCAAAAACTAAACTAATTCGGTTTTCCCCTCAGACAACTACGCGGGTTCCCTCACCCTGTTCCTCATCGGCAAGCTGGCCATCACCTGCAGCTTCCAGATTCTGTACTTCTTCACGTCGGAGATCTTCCCCACCAACGTGCGGAACAGCCTGCTGTCCCTCTGCTCCATGGTGGGACGCATCGGCTCCATGTTGGCCCCCCAAACTCCGCTGCTGGTTAGCATGGGTTTATGTCCTCTGTGGCTAGTTACCTAATCTATGCCACTTCTCTTTCAGGCCAAGTACTACATCTACGCCCCGCAGATACTGTTCGCCACCTTCGCTCTGATCAGCGGCTTCCTGACCTTGGCTTTCCCCGAGACGGCGGACAAGGTGCTGCCCACGACCATGGAGGAGGCACGCGACTTGAACGTGGCCAAGCGACGGGGTCAGGGGGTCGCGGGGGAGGAGCTGGGGGAGGGACCCAAGGGCTCCCAATAATGATCTGCAACTGGGAACTGAAAAGAGGCTAAATGCAGCCAGTTACGTCTTAGGTTAAGTGAGAGCCAATGCATTTGTTGATTTTTTAATGTGTTTTAGTTAGTTAAGGTTTCTCCGTACGAAACCGATTTGGTCACAAAACTCGTCATTTTTATTTGTTGCCTTTTAAGCTTCTTTTAATAATGTATCAGTTAGAAAAAATCTGTAAATGTCATTATTTATTTCTTATTTTAGCATATAAGTGATCAAATCGGTCCGCTAATGGCAGGGAAAAAATCAAGCTTTGCCATGAAATAATTTTAAAATGTTTCGTTTCATTGGGGATGTGGTTAAATAAGACTCACAAGAGTACCGAGGTATAGCTAAGAATACAACAATCCGATTTACGATGAAATTTGTATTATCTAATAATTTGAAAACATAAAATCGCCAAAACATAAAACTGGTTTAAAACCCATGAGGCTAGACACATATGTATATATACTTTTTTACATTAATTTCTACATTAATTCTGTCTCTTGCTTAGTGCAGCCACCAAACGCCAGGTGGCGTTGAGGGGCGAAAAGTTAATGCTGCTTACCCTATGTTTAGAAATAATATACTTAATTTGTTCTTACTTTTTTTACATTAAGTTCTACATGATATTTGTCGCTGGCTTAGTAAAGCCACTAACCGATAGGTGGCGTTGTTTCCAATTTGTTTGAATATAATCGAATTCATTTCATCTACAAATTTTTAATTTCTAAACGAGTCATTTCCGAAATTAAAATAACATGTTTGACTTTATGAACACATTTACAACCCAAAAAATTTCTCTACCATTAATGAGTTGCGTGCCACACAAGTTCGCCATTTATGGTTAAAAATACATGGTCAAGTTTTCGAGGACATCGCTCCGTTATTAAAAAAAACTTTTCCTTGGTGTGTCTCAAAATAAACATTCTTGGTGTCTCTTTGTCAGTTTCAAAAAATTTTGAGGACTTGTTTTTAGAATTCTGGAATAAATGTGCTGGGCAGGCTGTTACAAAAAAAATTGTTCTACGACTTTTTGAAAAACTAGCTTATTTAGCGTGAAATCACTAAAATAGCTTAATTTTCCACGGTTATATTTTCGAAATTAGTAAGGCTACAGACAAGTGATATACATATGTCTATAAAAAGGTATTGCCATATGCTAATCATTAATGTTTTTTTTTTACTTTTTACAAACCGATTTATGTTTACCTTTTTACGTATATATAAAAAACTTAAGATTCCTCAACTTTTGGTATATAATCAGTTTTTCTGCATTAATGTTTTCGAAAGCGATTAAGCAACAAAACTGCAACTTTTCTCAGTTTAGAGCACTGAACGCTGCCCTGTCAAGAATTTACTCCTAAAACTATGCACCATCAATTAGGTGAAGAAAATGTTATAAAAAATCGATTTAGGTTAAAGGAAGGAACATTTTATTATTGTGTAAACATTAAATTTAAAACATTAAATTTAAAACATTTCAAACTATTAAATACCCGTAACTCAGCTAACAAATTATTATGAATGATTTTTCTCTTTTTCTTTGCAGTAATATTTTACTGCGAAAATATTCTCTAAAAGAGAATACCGGTTAAGGATAACGGCTACGAAACCGATTGGGTACCCTGATAAAAGTAATGCAGTTTTTAGGTGACAACACTATTTTTAGGTTGAGTATTATTAGGATTTAACGATAATTAAGTGGGCTTTTTTTTTGCTTTGACAGCTGGTTGATTTCAATCGAAGCTACTTTTCTAGTCGACCTGTTACGACTTTCTGGAGTAATTAAAAAAAGTCTAGAAAATTTGGGGAGTTACGAAAGTGTAAACTAAAGTTATGGCTCCAAGGAAGCGCATTTCGAAGATCGCCTCAGGCAAGGTACTTCCTGGCGGTGCAGCGGACTGCCGACCACAGCAGCCGCCATTCGGTTAGCACTGAAACGGATCAGAGTCCGGCGAAGCTTAAGAAGGTCCAGTCTCCGGTCGCCGAGCAGCCATTTGTGCCCGGTCCACACGAGAAGTCCTGCGAGGCGGCGAAGGACGGTGCCATGGAGGTGGAACCAACCCGCAGCGACATCGAACCAAGATCCGGGGAGCCACTGATGAACTCAGTGATGACCAATCAACGGGAAGAGGCCAATAAATTGGATTGCCAGCGCTTGCAAGAGCTGATGATCATGATCAACGAGAATCCACCGCCGAGCTGGTATTTGGCCAGCCAGATGTGGGTGATGGTGGGCAATTTAGAGGAGCGCATCGAGGCCTACAATCTGTTGAAGAAGCACAATAAGGGACAGGACAAGGAGGCACTGTCGCCACCAGCTGAGATCTAAGATATGGACACTTGAATTGGATATTTTTCTCCATGTTTTCCTGTTCATATTACATCGCTTACATAATATTGCTCACGCTCTACTTCACAAACTTTATGGTCATGTTGCAATTGAAATGATATTTAGCACAACAATTTAAGGTTAACATTTTAAATATATTTGTGCTATATTATCCGTGCTAAAAACAAAACAAACAGAGCACCCTTTTGTTCTGACTCTGGAGCGATTACCGGCAGAGCAGCGGCAGAGCAGCGGTCGAGCAGCGGCAGAGGGCCGGCAGAGCGGCGGCAGATGACTTCATAACTCTATAACTTCTAAATAATAGTTTAAACATTTTTGTGTCTACCGATAGATGGACCGAAACACCCACAGAGTATAACAGCAAAGGTCTTAAAAGTCTCATAGTGACGTGACAGACGTGTTTCGCGATTTGTGGGCGTTAGAATGGGCGTGGCTCCGTTTTTAAATAAATTTGCGCGCCCTAGGAACCATTAGAATCTGCTAGCCTCTAGCTTTTATTGTTTCCGAGTTCTCGACGTAGACACAGACGGTTAGACAGATGGACATAGCTAGATCGACTCGGCTATTGATCCTGATCAAGAACATATGTACTTTATATGGTGAGAAAGATGTAAGCAAATATCTTAAACACGACGAAGTTATGAAAAATATAAACCATTAATTTTTTCAGAATTACGGTTCTAATTTTATTAAAATCGGACAAAAATATTATATAACTGCTTGAAAACATAAAATCAAAAAAATCTGAATAGTGTTGTTTTAAAATTATTATAATTTTTGGAATAGCTGCAGGGGTATATAAACATTGGCTTGCCAAAGTTTGCTTCCTTTCTTTTTAGTTAAGCTATTAAGTCTTGCCAAACGTATTTTGTAAAAATAAATTATTACTGAAGTGTAGATAAAAGTTTTTAAACCGTGGTAATAATATTGGGGTACTTTAACTATATTTCAAACATAAACTTCTGATTTCAAAAAAAAAACACCTCCTCACGAGGTAATAAAGTCGTGACCTTCAAAATACAAAATATCTAATATAAAATTTTGTGACGTAAAAAATAAGCGTTCGACTAAATAAATACACTTTTTAAATGATCCTCTTCGGCACTCTGAGATAAAAATGTCTGTGTAGGTAAAAACCTGGATGAAATCAAAATTTCCACTCCACTTTAAAAATAAAAAAATAATAGTTTTGAAGTCAAAAACAAAAATTTTACCCAATATTTAAAAAAAAAATTATATTTAAAATGCAAAAAAAAAAATTAGCTTTTTTTAAGAACATAAAACATTTTAAAATTGAAAACATAACATTTTGGGTGCAAGAAAAGGGTCGAAACATTTTGTTTGTAAAACCCTCCATACAAATTTAAGACGCGAATTTTCTCTGTGTACAATTTTGCCACCTTTAGACACTCAATAAATAATAGTGACGCATATTCGAAGTGCGGTTATCATAAACACATAAATCGAAACTTTCAATTTATTTTATTGAGCGTGAAGCAGACCAATCAAAAGATCAAACAAACTTTAGCATTGACTTGCATTACTTCGAGTGCCTTCCCCTTCGAGTTGTAACCCCGCTGCCATCGGCGATACTCGAAACTTTTGTCAAGAAGTCGAGCTACAACTTTGCAGTGCTTGTAGGTCCCATGTCGGACAACAGACTGAACAAATATAACCATATGCTCCGGGCTCTTAACTGCAGTCAAAGCAGAGGATGAACTGGAGGAAACTACTGGGGAAACTACTGGGGAAACTACTAGTGGGGATTCCATACTGCCCGATGTCGCGTCATGAGTATAATTTTATGAATGGAAAACGCTGCTGCGATTTGAATTGATTTGATGGCATTTGTAATTGCAATTATAGTGTCTTATCGGGAATGGACGAGTTGTTGACAACCCATGAGCAATGCAGCGATGATATCGCCACGAAGAACCTTATCTGTCGATCTGCCGATCTCCCGATCTGCCGATCGTCCGATCGGATGGCCAAGTGCCGAGTGCGAAGCCAGTCAGTTTTCGATTGCCGATGGGCCCGGACAGACATGAGCGGAGGAGACTACGAGAGCGGTGACTACTTTATGCGCAGTCGGTGGGTCCGGTGCCAATCAAGAGGTGAGCTCACCCGTAACCAGTACTTCCACTTCCGCCTGCTTTCAGGAAGCTTCGCGACAAGCCGCCGCTGTGGGACTCCTTCCAGGATCCGCCGTCGAAGAAGACCAGCGGCTCCGATGTCGACTGGAAGAAGCTGCAGTTCTTCCTGAAACTCTTCAAGCTCTTCGTCTACCTCCTGGTCTTCGCAGTTGTTCTCGCCTCGAGCGTGTTTGCCAAGCTGCTTTATCTCTACATGGCCGGAAACACAGGTGGCAGCGGGCCACGGGTGCAAGTGTGCAGCAAGAATCGTGAGTGAGTGTCATCACCCTGTTGGATTTGCGATTTAAAAGTGGCTCTTCCTCATCACCATCACCATCCCAAGTGCTCCGTCACGGCCAGGTGGAGGCGGTGCCCAGTGAGCTAGATCAAATCGCCTGGGTCTGGGCCTTGATCTTCGCCTTCGCCGCCCCGGAGCTGCTCACATTCCTTCGCGCCCTCCGCATTTGCATGTTCAAGCGCGAGCAGCGACCCAGCGGACTGGAAGTGGGTCTGGTGGGTACTATCCTTCGGAACATAGATAGGGTGGCACGATTTTTAGGTGTGGCGAAAAAAGAGATATTATATATTGCTAAAGAGATGACTTTGTTCATTAAATCGTATTACTTTTTTTTTTATTTTTAGCTATTAATTTAATACAAAATGTTAATGTATTTTTTACCAGAAACAGTAAAAACGAGTTACTTGAGAATTTGGTTTTAAAAATAGTACTGTGAATTTTGCTTTTAAACTTTTAAAATCATTTTCACTCCTGTGTTCAAAATATATAAAACTCAGTGAATTAAAAAAAAAAAACTGTATTAGCTCTTGTCTACAAAATCAGTCAAATTTGTAAATATAAAGTTAAATCCCAGCAGGCTTTTTAAAACAGCTACGGTCCCTGCTTCTTAGGTTCATATTAAATGTTTTATCCTGAGTAAATTTAAAAAGTTAAGCTTAATTGTTTATTAGAATTTGGTTTAATGTTAACAATAACACTATTTTAACTCTTGTCCACAATCTAAATAAAATTCATATACTCTGGTCTACAGATTTAAAAAAAAAATATGAAAAATTGGTAAACTCAAAAAAAAAAATATATATATCTAAAACCTTTTAATTACAGTCCCTGTTTTTTGGATTTATATTAAATTTTTTATCCTTAGTACATTTTTAAAAGTAAAGCTTACTAGTTTCATGCCATTTGGTTTAAAATTTGTTTTCTCTAGTAGTTAATTTTCGTTCAAAGTAAATCTGGTTCTGACCGATATAAAATGTTGAAGAAGTTTATTTAGACGGTTGAGTGTCGCACAAATCGAGCCACCCTAGCCCAGGCCGAGATTGATTGATAAGTCCCCGCTAATCAGGTCACGCTCTTTGAGCTGCTGCACGTCGTTGGCCTGGCCCTGCTCACCTTCACCGTGCTCCCGGCCCTGGATGCGACTCGCGGTGCCATTCTGGGCTGCTGCGTCTGCTTTGTGCCCGCCCTGCTGAGTGAGTAGCCCCGCCAGCCCCAACAAGCCCCCAGATGTTATCGGTGTCTGGGCACCGACTGACAGCAATTAAATTGATTGCCCCGCTGCTCAACGTTTCAGACCTGCTGACGGGCACGCGACTGCACTGGCAGAAGGCGGACAGCCTGGTCCTGGCACTCTCGGTCCTGGCCCTGATTGCCCAGAGCAGCGTCTTCCTGGTCTGGCCCTCGCTGAGCGACAGTCTGGAGGTCCAGCTGCTGGCCATCCCGCTGCTGCTCGTCTCGTTCCGCTGGTGGGAGAACTTCGCCAACACCCACGAGGCCATCGGTGAGTGGGTTTTCCTATTGACTATTGACCGAACTGGAAGGTAAGGTCTTTTTAGCCGGCTTAAAGTGTTCCTCAAATAGTGTGCAATTTGTAATTGATCAAACTAAGTTTTACTTATTGTTGATTGAAAATTAACAATATGTGTCATTAAAGTCAATAAAAAATTGCAACTGTAAAAAAGGTGTGAACGTCAACGATATTTATTAAATTGGATATTAATTTATTTTTTTATTTAAGTGTATCTGTGAGTTTAGGGAACAAATATTTTGATTAAATATTCTCTTCATTCATTAGAAGAAGACTTTCTTAATTTTCAAACTCTATATTATTGGTTAATTTTTTCAATTGATAAAAATATATCTACTAATCTTAAGATTTAGGAGCTATAGGAGTTTGTTTCTTATGTTTTTACATTTTGGGATACTCTACACTCTGTTATTTTCCGTGTTGACGTCAGAGTAGTCCGATTGAGAATTATATTTGTATCCCACATTTGGTGGGGCTTAAAGAATAGCTTGCAAAATGTATTTTGCTCATTGCCTTTAAACTTTATACGACTTCGATTATATTCCGTGACGTGTCAGAATTGTGTATAGAATCTATATGGTCAACGCCATAAGCCAAAGACTTTAACACTATGTTTTTGACCACTAGTGGCCATGTGTGACTTAAGCACGTTCAAGTTTTAATTGACTGAGTTTAAATAAAAGCACATAACTGATTCCCGTTCCGTGTTTCCCTCCGCAGCCTACATCATCCGCACCATCCGATGCACTCGCTCCCGCTACCACACGTACCTCTACCTGGCGCCCTTGAAGGTGGTGCTCTTTGCGGGTGTGGGCTTCCTCCTGCACGGTCAGGACTTTGTGGAGTACTTCACCAGGTTCCTGGATGCCTGGCGGCCGCACCTCATCACGCTGGTGGTGAGTGGAGTCCACGCACTGAGATCAGTGTTTTTGATGCACACAGAAATAATATTGTAGTTGAACAAATTTTTAAATAATTTTTTTTTAATCCATTTTCCTATGGAAAATTCATTGTAGTTTATAAAATGTGTAAGAATGTTAAGTCGGGGAGCATTAGAAAGATAGTCAAAGAAAATAACTTCTCACAACGTAAAAAAGTCTTTAAGTTTTTACAATCAAAATTTTAACGCAAAATGATTTCACTCCGCTGTAGCAGAATATTATTGTTTTTTTTATATACAGATACATTTTTATGCAACGTTACGAGTCGACTCTAGAAATATAGGACGCTAAGCTCAAAGTCATTTATGCATATTAAAAATAAATTTGTTTTAAATTAATGTTTTATACACTTAATTGGATCTAAAAATCGAGGTCATTATGTAGCTTTGCCTATTTTAATTATAACACAGCTTTTTATTCAACTGAACCCAAAACGATTGCTAACGAGTTTGAAACACGGCACACGAGTGCAATGTGTGATGAAATCGTTAAAAAAGTTGTGTTATATTTAAGATAACCAACGGTATTAAGTGACCCCGAGCTTGAACTTCAATTAAATGTGTACATTTAAAAGATCGCATAAGCAGCCATTAAAGTTATATATTTTCTTCTTTTCTTAGATAAATTAAATCTTCTTGCTATTAATTTGTATATATTTAAAGGTATTTTCTTATTTTAAATTAATTTTTGTAATTTGCTATTGATATAAACAATATGTTTTTTGATAATTGTTGATTTAAAAGTACAACATCTTAGAAATATCCTATGAAAATTGTTTGTCGATCGGACTAAAACTCGCACACATCCTTTATGCAGTAAATTCTTTAAATCTTTTATTTTAAATTTTAACAGGCAATAATAGGCTGATTTTTTATATAAAAATGGTACCTCCGTCCTTAAATTCAAAATGACATATTTTTAAATTTAATTTCGTTCATCCGAAAAATACTTGAATGCATATATCTATTCAGAAATGAGAAAAAAACACAAAAATCTGTTTTTTTTCAGCCTCTGAATCCATCCTGCTTTCCGAGGTCACCTAATATTTTTCTGTGCACTTTCAGCAGAGTAACCCCAACGCGCTGCTGTCAGCAGAGGCGAACTCATCCATCACGGCCCTTCCGCCGCGGAGCCAGTTCACCATGCAGTCCAGTCCGAACGCAGTGGTCTACGCACTGGCAGCCCAGGTGGGAGCTGCATACCTGTGCCACGTGTTCGGCAAGTTCGCCTGCAAAATCAAGATCCAGGTGTTCAGCTGCGCACTGCCCCTCAGCCTGGCCGGTCCCGCCACCGTGTGCCTGGCCACCGTGCTGGCCCAGATGCGGGCCTCGGACCCGTGCGCCCTGCACGGCCTGCTGCCGGACTACCTGGCGCCGGTGGCTCTGGGCGGGAGTTGGGCGGAGCTGGGCCAGCGCTGCTTGGATTTGGCCCTGTGGCTGTGGCCGCTGTGGTGGCTGGCCCAGGTGTGGACCTGCCTGCACATCTGGCAGCCGCGCAACGACAAGAACGCCCCCACCGAGAAGCTGTTCGTCTGCCCCTGGTACTGTGGTCTGATGGTGGACCAGTGCTCGATGATGAACCGGCGGATCGTGGACTGGAGCGAGGAGTACCTGGCCATCAAGGTGAGTGCCCGCTCTCTCCGGCCTGGAGTGTGGACAATCATAGTCCAGACGAGTTAGTGTTAATGCTAAATTGTTATCAGGCGCCGCCCGGCATCAATCATCGCCCACCAGGCCGTGCCAATCCGCCGCCCACATCCACATCCAGATCCACATCCCTCTTTTGCGAGGACTTCTCGACTATTCCGGCGGCGGAGAGTGCAGGGCCTGCTGGAACTACTGATGTGCGCCTCAAATGTCGGGCAATGTAATTAAGTTAAATGACGGGGAAACTGCAAAGTTCAGGAAATGTTTGCGTTTCCCTTCGCGGGGGATGGGCCGGCTTTTCGGTGGGTGTAAACTTAATTAAAAGTGCTTCAGCTCCACTCGCATGTTTTCGGGGCCTACCCGGCATACAGACATTAAAGTAATTAAAATCAGGGCACCGGGGCTGATTCGAAGGGCATAAATTAGAGGCCCAGCGAATTATGTGCATTCGTTAGCTAGACCAAACGAGTTAATGGATCGGCCACATAGCTCAGCCAAGCGCCTTAAAGTCGGTCAGAATAGGTTGAATACTGAGGTTGTTAAACTTAGATATTGCAATGCCAAATTAATGCTGTCATCTCCACAGAGTACACCCTTGGCCCTTGCAAATACCGCATTGGATTCCCCCAAATAACCACTTGATATGCACTGCAATCATTCGGAGCTTTAACTAAATCCCCGGTATCTGCTTTCTCCGACAGAGCGACCTAACCACGCCGAGGGATCCTGTGGTGGCCCTGGCATCCGACATCAATGCCAGCCGGGACATCCGGGAGGAGGACAAGGTGCCGCAGCTGATTGTGTGCGCCACCATGTGGCACGAGACCGAGGACGAGATGATGGAGTTCCTCAAGTCAATTGTCCGCCTGGATGAGGATCAATGCGCGCGCCGCATGGCGAGGATCCACCTGAACGGCGGCAAGGCGGACGACGAGTACTATGAATTGGAAAGTA
The DNA here is from genome assembly GCF_025200985.1 of Drosophila gunungcola. Classification (NCBI taxonomy): domain Eukaryota; kingdom Metazoa; phylum Arthropoda; class Insecta; order Diptera; family Drosophilidae; genus Drosophila; species Drosophila gunungcola. Next base: position 909,943 of record NW_026453181.1, on the reverse strand, counting down.
TGTAAATGGGCCAGAATATGCGCATGCAGATGCTGTTCCAGCTGCAGCCGCCGTCTTCCGCAGTCCACCGCGGCTGCATTTGCAATGCACATTTAAAATGTGTCAAAGTGAAAATTTATGCCAGTCCGGGATGCTGTTTGCAGCTCTATTTATAGTGCTTGGCGACTTCATTTCCGCGCTTGCCAAAATGGCACTAAGCCAAGCATCGGCAACTGTCTGCGACAACTTTACGATCTCACTAATTCCGCCCCTACACAGGAAAAAAATGTGTCGAATTACGACGAAAGCTTACTATCAATTTGAACCCTAAAATGTTCTGGGTAAACATCTTTTATGAGCATGGTGTCGCGTTATTTAATTGATAAGCATTATTTTGTTCAATCAAAACTGCCTATCATGACAATTATTTATTTTTCGCCTTGTGAGGCTTATGTATTTTACTATTATTTAGTCAAAAATGATTTTTTCGCCTTAACGGGTTACCCCCATTTGCAACATTTATTGACAAATTTGTTGTTTTTATGTAAAACTAAACAAAATGGAAAAAAATATGAACGTTATGGTTTTCTTTGCCAGCTCGAGGTGTTATACTTGTTGCACATAAAATTAAATTCTTTTCATCCGATATATTTCGGACGCTACACTGCGACCGTCTTCATTTTTTTTTTACAATAAATACATGACCTCGAAATCCATAAAGAAGTGGAAAGGTCGCCAAGAAATCATCTTTAAAAAATATGAACATTAAAAGAAATGATTCGTCGATTGCCCAATGTGCGAACTTAGAACTACAAGTATTAACGCGTTTTTCTCGAAACGACATCTTTGGATGTGATGTGTGCAAAATAACTTGAAAACTACCTAGCCAGTTTTTATTTTTAAATTTGGCAGGCTTAAGAAACAATTCAAAATGTAGGCCCAAAAAAAAAACATTTTTTTAAACAAAATATTTTAGTTTTTGTGAAAATCGAGCTAAAAGGTTTAATTTCTAACCATTTTATCAAAATAGTTTATTTTTACAAATCCATCGATTAACTACTAGTTTATGGTGTTATTTCAATTATCTATTGACATTATTTGTTTCAAAGGATCTAGTTATTTTAGTCACCGCAAAGCAAATCAATAAATAGTTGCATTTACTTGTCCCATCTTTTTTTTTTTTTTAATTTACTCATTACTTACAAAAAAAAAAAAAAAATAATAACCCAAATGTATTTAATATATGTACTTTTAAAAAGCATATTCATCGTCTTAAACAGTTAAGTAGTTTTCGTAAAAAATTCCGAAGTTAGCCTGTTTTGTTGCCCTGCAACGGGGGGTAGCCCCTAAGTAAAGTATCATTGCCTTTCTAGGACATTTGAGGATATACATTAAGTATAATTTTGAATTGACAGTTTAGAACTGATTAATTTTTTTCTTTTCCGCAGCCAACATCTTTTTCGACGATGCCTTTGTGCTGGACCCGCGGCAGTGCCAGAACAAGCGCAATCCGCCGATCAACGAGTACGTGAAGACCCTCACTCGCACCATAGACAAGGCCGCCTTCGAAGTGTACGGCGTGAGCATCCGGATCAAGCCGCCCCTGAAGATCGAGACGCCGTACGGAGGCCGTTTGGTGTGGATCCTGCCCGGCCGCACCAAGATGGTGGCCCATCTCAAGAACAAGGACAAGATCCGGCACAAGAAGCGCTGGTCGCAGGTCATGTACATGTACTACCTGCTCGGCTACCGGATCATGGAGACGGAGCAGCTGTCGCCGCGCCGCAAGGCGGTCATCGCCGAGAACACCTTCATCCTGGCCTTGGACGGTGACATCGACTTCCAGCCGCGAGCCGTCCAGCTGCTGATCGACCGGATGAAGGCGGTGGACGAGCTGGGGGCCGCCTGCGGACGCATCCATCCGGTGGGCAGGGGCCCGATGGTGTGGTACCAGCGCTTTGAGTACGCCATCGGACACTGGCTGCAGAAGGCCACGGAGCACGTGATCGGCTGCGTGCTGTGCAGCCCCGGCTGCTTCAGCCTGTTCCGAGCGAGCGCCCTGATGGACAACAGCGTGATGAAGCGCTACACGATGGTCAGCTCGGAGGCCATGAAGATGGTGCAGTACGACCAGGGCGAGGACCGTTGGCTCTGCACGCTGCTGCTGAAGGCCGGCTCGCGGGTGGAATACTGCGCCGCCTCGGACGCGTACACCCATGCGCCGGAGAGCTTCAACGAGTTCTACAACCAGCGCCGCCGCTGGGTGCCCTCCACCATCGCCAACATCTTCGACATCCTCGCCGACGCGGACACGGTGGTGCGAAAGAACAACTCGATCTCCACGATGTACGTGTGGTACCAGGGCATGCTGATGATCGGTACCGTGCTGGGCCCCGGCACCATTTTCCTCATGATGGTGGGCGCCCTGGTGGCCGTCTTCTCGATCGACATCTGGACCGCCTTCCTGTGGAACTTCTTCCCCATCATCTTCTTCATACTGGCGTGTGTGTATCTGAAGCAGAAGTACCAATTGCTCATGGCCTTCGTCATTAGTGCGCTCTACTGTCTGGTCATGATGGCCGTCCTCATCGGCATCATCGTGCAGATGCTGGAGGACGGACCCCTGGCACCCGCATCGCTTTTCTTCCTGCTCGTCGCCGTGCAGATCACGATTGCAGGTGAGGCTGGGAAGTTGGGGCTATCGTTTAAGGCAGGGGTGCTCAAAACTGCCCAATGGCAGTGCACTTATCAACACAACTGGGAAACTGGACTATGGATACTTGTTAGTCCGCTAACAAATTTCAAACTAAATATTTCCCCACAAAACAATTCGGGTCTATTTTGCGCGACAGATAGTTCGCATTGCCAATACTAGAAGCTTTCTGTTTCTCTACATCAGCGATCACCAGGCCCTAACTAATGAGCATTCGGATAGTGTTTTGCCGACAGAGCAGAGGCAGAGCGCCGGCAGATTAGTGTGCCCAAATAACACATATACAGGTGGATAACTAAGGTCTAACATGCCTTAGGGTGACATGACAGACTTTCGCGATTTGTGGTCGTTAGAGTGGGCGTGGCCACGTTGCGCTGCGTAAGAATAGTTAAAATCTGCCTGTCAAATCCGAAATTTTTAGCTCTGATAGTTTTCGAGATCTCGACGTTCAAACGGACGGACAGACAGACAAACGGGCAAGTCTAGATCGACTCGGCTTTAAAAATTCACGCGTGTAACTTTTCGAGAATAAGATAAAAACAAATAACATTTCCCATATGCTATCAAAAAAAAAACACTGTGGGTAGTCATTTTGCACACATTGATCGTACTGAGTCGGTACAAAAAAAATTCTTCTTTTCGACCTTCGTGGTGTGAACTGGGATAAAAATATAAGGTTGCTCTAGTAGATTACTATTATTTAATTTACCTACTATTTTTTTTTCTACGATTGTAGAATCATGCTTGGAACTATTTGTATGCACAATCTTGTCAAACTTGTAATGTGCCTTATAGACCTACCCGCAACTACCATCCTCTTATCTTGCCAATATGTACCTACAATTTTGGCCTGCAGGAACCCTTTCGTCTTCTTTATAATAATTTTTATAATCTACATAATCAAATTTCCATTGCAACCACTATCCCTGTCTTAAAAAATACAGTTTTAACATATTTGCACCGTACATAGTTTTAGTTTTTATTATAGATGTCTCTAATTATGTTCTTTGTGTTTTCCTCGCGAACTCGATAATTGCCCACTGTGCCAATAAAGCTTGCGCGTAACAAGCATAGTGCATCAACGTTCAACAACAATTGTTGTTACCTTGCAGTAAAAGCAAAGAAAAAACGAAGGTTTGTTAGTCTAAAGCTCCGTGTAATCAGCAAGCTCACCTGATGGGACCGCTCTCACATCTGCATACACTGTTTGCAGTTCCAAAAAAAATGCAGTTGCTTAAGAAATCTATATGATTGCGTTTCTTGTATTTCAGGCTTCATGCATCCGCAGGAGTTCTGGGCCTTGCTGTGCGGCGTCATCTACTACATCACCATCCCCTCGATGTACATGCTGCTGATGATCTTCTCGGTGTTCAACATGAACGACGTCTCGTGGGGCACACGAGAGGCGCCCGTGCTGAAGGACGACGACATGGAGGCGGCGAATGAGGCGGATAGCCAACTGCCGGGCTGGCTGAACGATCCTCTGCTGATCGACTCGGAGCTGGGCGAAGTGTCGCTGATGGAGCAGCGCTTCTGGAAGGACCTGATCAAGCAGTACCTGAAGCCACTGGAGCTGAGTCGCGAGCAGAAGCAGGCGATGGCCGATGGGCTGAAGGAGCTGCGGAACATGATCGCCTTTGCCTTCGTGATGGTGAACGCCATCTTTGTGCTGATCGTGTTCCTGCTGCAGCTGAAGAAGGAGTTCCTCCACCTCAAGTGGCCCATCGAGCCCACGGACTTTGTGACCTTCGACAGGGACAACCTGATGGTCGGCATCTACAGGCAGTACAAGGAACTGGACCCCATCGGTCTGTGCTTTGTGCTCTTCTTCGGGCTGATCCTGATCATCCAGTTCCTGGCCATGTTCTTCCATCGCTTCGCCACCCTGTGCCAACTGCTGGCCACCACCCGGGTGGACTGGTTCCGGTCCGGCGGTCAGTTCACCGACGAGGACGCAGCCACCGAGCTGAAGGGCTGTGCCGTGAGCATAGCCCGCAATTTGCAGCGACCCAGGAGGCTCTTTGGGGACGACGACGAGGGGGATCCCCACTACGACGACCTGGCGATGGACGGGGCGGAGGGGGAGCATCGGGAGCACCGGGAGAGCATGGTGCGTCGCCAGACGATCTGCCGGCTGCACGAGACCCGAAACAAGCAGCACAGCGACTACAGCAACCTGGTGCTCAACTTCCAGCGGCGCTTCTTCGGCGACGACGACCTGAACCTCAAGAACCTGGCCCTCAACCGCAAGTCCGTTAAGCTGCTCCAGAAGCGGCGCTCGGAGGCCAAGGTCAACGCAGCCACCACGCCCGGAGGCACGCCCACTCCGAAGGCCGGAAAGCGTCCGCCCCTGGTGCCCAAAAGGGTTAGCTTCTCGGCCTCCGAACGGAACAGCATGGCGACCTACGACAACGGTGGCTACGAGCACACGGAGTTCTAGAAGGGATTCAGCTGATCCCACAAGTATTATGCAGAGAATCTTCTTAACGTACTATTATCCATATCTAGGCGGGTGTTTTAGATATCTCTGACCTCTTAAAACTATGTTAAAGGAGCTAATTATTCTTGCTAAACCTGTTGCAATTATGTCTCAACCGAATTTAAAGCAGTAAAACAGACTAATCCACAACTCAATTAATAGATTTTAACGTCTAGAGCTTTCAAAATACCCCTGTTTATCTCCATATCTTTATGCAATTACATAATCGAATCCCCAAGGGCCTTGGTGGCTTAAAAAATATAATTAATTGCATTTAACTCAAGTGACAGAGGCAGCCAAGTCTGCTTCCCTTCTAACTGAAGACATCTCATTAGCATAATTACCAGATGCAGGCGAAGGCTTTGAGCGGGGGGCGATGGGTGGTGGGTGCTGGGCGGTGGGCGGTGGGTGCTACTTCATTCATCAATGTCGGGGCAACGCTTAGAGTTAAGTGCTGCTCGTGGTGGCAATGCGCTTTTTGCTCCGAAAGTTCCCGCTTCGCTTCGTTACAAAATGCAAATCAAAGTGTGATTAGCTCGGATTTGATGAAGTTTCTGCAGCAATGCACAAGTTTCCTTCGCTGCAAGTGTGTGTGGCTGTGTGTGCGTGGGGGCGTGGCAAGGTGTCGCCGTAAGTGTTTTGTAAGTGAATTTTTCACTGCCCGGACAAAAAGAGAGCGGAGGAAACCTCGCGCCAAGGACAGGCAGGACCTACTTTGGCAAAGCGCATACATTAAGCCAGGAGAGACGAGGACGAAGCAGCCAGGACGAACTTATGGCCGCAGGATGTGGATTGTCTTTGGTTTGCAAAGTGCTGGGGCACAAGAATACAGGGTTGGAATGCTGGGCATGTACGAACACGACTAAGTAATGAATTTTTTTGGTCGAACGGAGAGGCAGCATCGATTCGATGGTAACCCCTGGTAGTCCAGGAGTTTTGCACAACTTTGCGGGCATTTCGCAGTTACCGAATATAGTGGAACCAGTATCAATTGATTATGAAACTCTTTGATACACAGCCTGGAATGCATTCAGCCAGATGAAGCAATAACAAAAACCAGATATTTACATTTCAATTTTACACAATTTCAGAGTTGAATGGGTTTTTGCCTTTGTACTTTTCACCCAGCGGAGCAAGAAAGAACTTCATAAAAAAAAGACAACAGAAGTAGAGAGTTATGATGCTTTGGCTAGCAAAGCTTCACCAGAGGAAACCCCACTATATATTATATTATTCCGCTCGACCTGACAGCTATTTATGCCAGTGGCCTACTTGGCGTATGCGTAATGTTATGGGCTTCTTATTCGCTTCAAGGCATATAAATTCAACCAGTTCTTGCGACCTGGGGTCAGTCCTGGAATAAAAGCAAGCAAAATCCAGCCATAAACAATGGCCCCATTCGATTGAAAAACTTGTCCCACTTTTTTGTGGGGTCCACGGAAAGCGGGGACATAATTTTGCACTTATCTGACCCCAGGCAGCCCCACCCAGACCAGAGCAGAACAGACCAGACCAGACCAGAGCAGACCAGAGCCGGAGCCGGAACAGCCAGGCCACTAACCCCGCCTCACCAGAGGCCTGTTGCCATTTGGTATTGTGTTTTATGGCTTTTCTATGCATTGCAATGGCAATCGGGGACAATACACAGGACACGACAGGACGAGGGGCTTTGGTGGCCGTGGAAACTGTGCTGGGGCTGCAACAAAGCTGAAACAAAAACTTTTAATGTTATTTAATTATGAAAATAATTCTGTGTTCGGGTGTCAGTCCTGCTCTTTGTCAGGGATTTTTGTGCTGTGTTCCGGAACTCATTCCGGATATGCTGAGCTCATGGACGAGTTTTTGAGGTGGGTTAGGCTTACATTTCCCAGGTCATCCGAAAGTCGTTTCCCCGACTGTTGTGGCTGCTGCATTTTGAAAATAATTTAATGAATGGCTGCAGGATAGTTGAGTCGGAATTTTCTTTGAGGGGGCTTCCCATTGAAATAAACAAGTCGACATTTTCAGCACTTAATTAATATTTCAAACAGCCTCTTATTTATGGTACTCTGGCTGAGTGGCACTGATATTTGATGGGTAATTCACTGTGGAAATTATAAAATTTCGTTTCCATCGAAGTGGAGGGTCATCGTTGATTGATTGCGTCAAGGGGTTTTCGAGACACCTTGCTCATCATTAATACCCAAACGCACTGCCCCCATGGCCTGGCCAACCCAAACCCCAAGCCGCCAGATAGCGCTCTTCCCGTCGCTTGCCCCACTTGATAAGCCCCTCGAACTCTCTCGGGTCCAATGTTTGTCGCAATCCGACCGGGCCAGAGCGTAGGAGCTGCTTTGATTGATAACATTTCCAGTGAGAGAGGCCGCCCCGTACACCAAATTTTAATCGCAATCGCAATGAACACTTACAATTACACATGTTTGCCCCACATTATCTCGACCAGCGACCAAGGCGGTCAGTCCGTTGGTTCGCCTCAGTACAACTTGTCGGGCTTCGAGGTGCGGTTTCGAGCGCGTTCCGTGATTTGCAGTAGATCCGTTCTTCCACTAAAAGCATTCGATCCTCAGCTTAACTGCCCAAAATGCTGTGCAACAGCTTCCACCTGGCCCAGAGCCTGCGCAACGGCTTCTCCAGAAACGCCTGGCGAGCGGCCAGCTCCCACGGACCCCGACAGCCAGTGAGTGGGGCTTATATAACCGGTGTGCCGGAGTGACTTCGGTTGGCAGTGATTCCACCACTCGTCTATGTGCCGGTGGAAAAGTTCTTGAATGCAAAGTCCGTCTCGGTTTTGTGCCAGTGCAAATGGACCTTTGATTGCTGATCAGACGCTATCAGTTCTTTGTGTTCAGGTCAGGAGAACCAAATGAGCAGTGACAAAACCGGTTGGAAACTGGTTCAGAGTGGGAATCATTCTTTTAAGGCTCTTTGTTTTTTCCTTACAACACTCAACAAAGGAAATCATATATCCACCATATATTAAATAATCTATGTTGATCATGGCATTCTTATGTCCGTTACTCGTAGAATAAAAGGGGATAATTGATCGTTGAAAAGTATGTAACTGGTGGAAGGAAGCTTTTCCGAACCAGTAAAATGTATATTCTTTTGATCAGGATCTGTCCATCTGCCCACTCTTACGCCCACAAAACGGGAACTTCTGTAGTGTCACTCTGGGATATGGAAGACCCTAGTTATCAAGCTTAATGTGTTTATTCGGTTCATATCTATTGACTTATTCAAACATTTTCCAAACCGTTTATGTTATTAGCATAAATATGTATTTTTGGAAATTCGACTTACTGCTCGCACTTAGCTTGTAATAGTGACCTTGCAGTTCAGCAGATAACGCAATCTATTGCAATTTTCTTGTTAATATTAATATTTGTAAGGTTCACTCTATTTAACATACGTACGTATACATAAAAAAATATACTTAAAAAGCTATTAAGAAATCGGCAGTCTATTGACCGATAAGCGTTGATTAATGTTGATTTCGGCGAAGGGGAAAATTATGGCGCCCCGAGTCATGACGATTGAGCGTGAAAGCAGTGTCTAGGGCTTTCTGGGTCCCCTGATACGGTGACACGATGAGCGACAGCTTGGTGAGTCTTTACAAAGGTCCTTTATTTGGAGAAGTCTTGATGCAAAACCTGAAATGAATTTTTTAGATTCGTATTATTTTTTTAAGTTAAAAAGGTTTTTGCTTTTATGTTTCGTCCGATTGGCAAAAAACAACGCAAAAATAGAGGCAATTCAACTATATTAGCCCAAAAAATTCCGCTCAACTTAACAACTATATCAGCTTACTTGTCGTATACGCAATGTTCCTCGATTCATTTTCGGTTCAAGGAATAAAGATTTTATATGTTTTTGCGTCTTTGGGTCAGTACTGAAGTAAAACTAAGTAATAAAAAAGTAATGAGTAGGATTGAAAAAGTTGTAAAAGTGTTTTGTTTGCATGATTTGCCTTGATTTCAGTGAAGGGGAAAATTATAGCAAGCGGAGTCATGACGATTGAGTGCGAAGCCGTTGTCTAGGGGTGTTGTTTTTTTTTTTGGGTCCCCTGATACACTGATAAGATGGCTGTGGGAACGATGAGCAACAATTCGGTGGGTCGCACAAGTTTAGTTTTTTGATTGCATTAGCTTTTAAAAGCTAAAGCTGATTGGGGGAGCACCTCAACAGCTGTTTAAAATTTTCCCTGCCACTTATGTCTAATCAGATGCCAATCGAAGCAACAAAACACTATCGTAATATTCCACTCCATGTTCTTTATGGCTGACCAACAACAGCTTGAAAGGGTTTCGGCATAACCCTAAACCAGGCCATAAACTGGGACAAATGGGCCATCAAGAAAGGGGTCCGGCTAATTGAATGAGCATCGATCGAAGGACTCTCGGCTGACGCCTCTCGGAGCTGTAAATCATTTACAGTTTCGGTCTGATTTCCACTAACATGGAAACCAGTCGAGTGCTGAGCAGCGGGAAAGGGAAAAGTGCCCGACAAGCTGATAAAATGTTGTCACAGCATGACAGCTGCCGGACCGTGCCAGATTTCTGGGTCAGGCAAATGCAAAAACGTGTTCAAATAAATTCTAAAAGTGTAAATATGGTATTCCATCAGAGCGAGCGGGAAAGAGGTCAGCTTTACAATAAACTCAAAACCCCTTTAAACATGCAACACCATTTGCGCCGCTTGCCCTCTGGCAAGGACTGTGTCCTGCCCTCAGGCTTCCTCGCCGCCGCATTTGCATATGTCCGACATCGGGCCCAGCCCTTGACCCTCAAAACGATTTGCCTAGGTCAGGGTCGTTCGAGCACCCTTTACCCTGCCACCCACCACCACCACGCCGCACCACCTTCACCCATTGACTCCCTTCATTTTGACACGTGCTGGCAGTTATGGCGCCTTCGGTCTCGGACGCTACCCTCTTCTCGAGACGTGCGTGTGCGGGGCACATCATAAAAAAATGGAGCAACACATGTGGTAGCACAATGTACACCCGACTATGAGATACCCAGCATTTGATTCCCGACTGAAGCTTTCAAATCGAAAGAACTCTGCGTACAAGAGCATACATTAGTAATTTGCCTACGATCAGTAAAAATATTTGAAAAAATACTATTCGACAAACTTATTTAACAAAAAAAGATGTTCCTCCACCAAAAATATAGGCACTAAAAAGTTCCGAAGTTAGTAACTCTCAAGAGTTTTTAAATTCCTTCCTTTTCGTGACTAACATAATATACCCTTGTACCTAACAAGTATTAAGTGAAAAATCATTTAGGACCACTTTCAAAATACCCAGTTAATGCTGACGATTACACTAAATAAAAGTATTTGTCAATATACTGATGTATAAAAAGCAGTATATTAAAGAACCAGCTGGCTAAAGCACTTGGTTATCCATTTGTGAGCTTACCCATTTTGGTTGAAAATAAACCAGTTTTTTTGTATTGTAGGGCAATCAATAAATCATTTTTTTTATTTTTATAAAATTAAATCCGATTTACGTCAGGTAAACCTTGACTTGGTTTAAGAGGCGGCAAATATAAGTTTAATTGTGAATAATTTAAAATACACTCCTTTAAAGGTTTTTTAAATAATTTCTTCAGTTATCTTTAAAAACCAGACTGATTATGAAATTGTTTTAACCCGCTTAGACACTTTATGAATTTAGAAGTATAAACTTGATTTTGTAAAAAGATTTGTTTTCGGTTATCTGACCGTTTGACTAACTCCTAAAAAATTATTTGTAACTACTGAGACTTCATTCAAATGAAATGTAAAGGCATAAGGCATAGAGACATAAAGCATTGGGAAACAAGCGAAAACACATCTCGACAGGCAGCCTGCGACCAGGGGCGACAAAGTGTCAGGGGATCCACAAACATCATCGCCGAACATCTGTCGAGGGCTGCGGGAGTCTTACAAGGTTGGGACGGACTGTAGATAAGAGTGAAACCGGGAAAGAGCCACAACACATGTTTGTAGGAAGAGCCAGCCTTAATTGCTCAGTAATTACACAGGGTGTCATCGCATTTGACAGGCCTCAGACACTGTTCAGACGGGAGATGGGGAATCGGCTATTCCTGCCACTATCTGAGATTCGATTGAAAAACAATCGAATTGGGAGCTAAGGCCTGGGGCCACTCATGACCTTCGACTCAATGCATTCGCTATCACGCATACGCCATGTTAGCCGGCAAAACCAAAAATAGGTTTTAGAGCGGTGGGTGAGCCAGACAGAGTTATAAAACGCATTTCGTTGTTTTGCTTTTGGATTTCTTTGCGATAGTGATAAAAATGAACTTTGTGATAACAAGCGGTGAGCGGACGAACAATTAAACAAAGTAAACAAAACAACATTTGTGATTGTCGACGAACGATTTTATTTAGCTGCACTTGACAATTGCCATCACAATTGTCAGACGAGTGTAACGAAATCAAAATATTTACGCCTTAAATTGAGTTGATTTTTCTAAAATAATTGACACGACAAATGCGCTGAGTTGTATGAAAAAAAGCCCCTGATTTGATGTTATTGCGCCTGAAAGGCAATCAAAGCTACCACCCAAACAAGCCAGTGGAGCATGGGGCGAAAAAAAGAAAAGGAAAAGCTAATAAAAATACTTTTGATTGATGGATGAGCGAGGTGGGATGATGAGCTGCAGCTGTTGGGGTAGGAAAAGCAAATTTGTTGTTTGCTCGGCTGTTTTCTCAGCAGTTATCTCCTCGACGTGCTAATCTTATCCTGTTTTTTTTTACCCTCGCAAAGGTTGCTATAATACCTATTGGTTAGAAGATTGTAACGCAAATTAAATGAGAGTTAGACTTGCTCAAACTTGAAGCTAACAATATGAATTCAGCTTCCAAGCAATATATGTATCAAGTTTGATTTTATTCATTAGCTAAAATAATAGAATACTTCTAGTAAATGGTCACAAATTGCAAAATTCCCTTTTTTGATAATTATGTAGATCAAGCTATTTCCAGGAATATTATGACTAAATTATTATTTTAGTTGATCGTTTTCAATAAAGTAATGTTCATGTAATGAGCACCATATAGTCGGGACTCTCGATTTCAAAGTTATTTCTTGTTTGTATTGTTATCAAAGGTTGGCCCTTAGAAACGGTTTAGATGATGCCTAGTGCAAAGGAGCAATCATCATATGTATTTTACATTTTATCCCACAGGATTAAGATTTTTGCAAACAAGGATTCAGTTTCTAAAATCAGAACAATTAGTCGAAAACAAAAACAAGTTTTTGAACTTTGATTTCCAGACATATACATTACTAAAAAAATACTTGAATTTAAGAACTAAAGCTCTTTTAATTAGAGCACCTCGTGTTTGAGATCCGATGTATAATGGACCGATGTTGGAATTCTAAAATTCAATTAGCAGTAATTTAAAATTGATTATGCATTGCATGTTGGACTAACTGACTTTTTGACCACGCGCCGCTGGCTAAAAAACCAATTAACACACATAATAATTATTAGAAATTCGAATGAAGCCAGCAGGGAAGGGACTCTGGTGTTGCAGTTGTGCTGATTACAAACTGATTAGGTGCATTTGACGGGGACTGTTTAATTAATTGGATTGCCATTTATGCCGCGCTTTGTTGTTTTTATGGCTTACGTTGGTGCTGTCGCAATTTATGACCTCTCCTTTCCGAGCTGTTTTCGCCGATTGGCATTGGTATTGCCGATAAGACAGTGGACTTGGCCTGGAAGACGGTGCCTAATGATTTACGATCTTTTCAGCTGGTGTCGCCGGAGCGGCGTTTGGAAAAGGCTCATCCCACCTTCACGGAGCGCAGCCAACTGAAGTACGCCCGGAGGCTGGTGGTCAAGCTGGGCAGTGCAGTCATTACCCGCGAGGACAACCATGGACTTGCCCTGGGGCGACTGGCCTCAATAGTGGAACAGGTAAGATTTGTGGCCATTATATTCTTCAGCATTCCCCTGCATATGTATGTACTATGCGAGAAATCACTAGGTTTTAACACTCTTAAAATGTGTCTAAGAGTATGCAACAATATATTTTAGTCCGAAAATACGTGTGGGTCATTCCGAAAGCTTGTGTTCTTTTTTTATTGCATACTTTTAGACACCTTTCTAGGTCATTTTAAAAACGAAGTGATTTCCATAGTGTTATTGTTGATGAAACTTTTACGAATAGCGCAGCTCCCAGATTTTTACAATGAGCTATTCGATTTGATCGAAATAAAAGTCTCATTGGAATCGTACACGCCTGGGCTTGAGTAGTTCATTTATTGGATCAGAGCTGTGAAATATCACGTTAGCAAAGCAATCTGAACAAAGCAATTCGGGATGTATTATAATTTTATTTATGTTACTAGTACATATTTTACAATTAAAGTAAACTGTTAGTACATAAAATAGAGTAGTTCACTTCGATTAGTAAAGAGTTAAGATTATCTATATTAAAACATACCTTTTTTAACTTTTAAAACTTTGTTTTCTCTTTTTAACCACGAATAACAAAATCAAAAATAAGTTTTAATGTAATTTATTTATTTATGTTCCTGTTTAAAAACAGGATTTCCTTAACCATTTCTAAATTAGTAGCAATAGATAAACTGGAGTAGTTCAAATCCTGAGGGAAATAGGAACAAATTCATTTTTTAGAAATGTTTGACATTGAACCCTATGAGCTGTTTGAGCCTTTTCCGTTCGAGTAATTTGAGCTTGATTAAATTGTTTAATTTGCTGATTTCTGAGCTACTCGATCTGATCTGTTACACAAACAAGTCAATATAATCATAGCTTAATCATCATAGAGCTGTTACTCGATGATTCCATTTATCCATGACCTATAATTCCTAAGTCATAGACAAACAGATCAAGCTTTAGATCGGAGCTAATTCTAAGCTCAACTCGTGCAGAGCTCTATACTATACTATCTATATACTGAGTTCGTAGTTTGGGTACAATAAAATACGTGCTTTTTCAGTTAGCTTACATTATGTTCAAAATATCCTTATTTTATTTGCAACCCCCACCATTTGTCATTGTTCAGGTTGCCGAGTGCCACTTGGAGGGTCGTGAGGTGATGATGGTCACCAGTGGAGCAGTGGCCTTCGGAAAACAGAAGCTTGCCCAGGAGCTGCTTATGTCGCTGTCGATGCGTGAGACCCTCAATCCGAAGGACAGCAAAGAGGTAGCCGCCGGAATAATCCTGGTGTAGCTCTAACTGACTTTTTTGATCTCCGAAATTAGTTCGATGGCGCCACACTGGAACCGCGAGCTGCGGCTGCGGTGGGTCAGTCCGGTCTGATGTCCCTGTACGACGCAATGTTTGCCCAGTACGGCGTCAAGATAGCGCAGGTGAGTGGGACCACATCCAGCCACTAATTAGACACACAGATTTGAGTGGGCCGTGATGGCTGTTTGGGCTTAGGTGCTGGTTACCAAGCCGGACTTCTACAACGAGGAGACACGCAACAATCTCTTCTGCACGCTCTCCGAATTAATTAGCCTTAATATTGTGCCAATCATAAATACCAACGACGCCGTCTCCCCGCCAATGTTCATACGTGACGACGAGCCAGCCGGCGGAGCAAGGAGGGTGAGTTCGACCATCCCTGCCTCTGGCACGTGACCAGGTTGACTTTGACTGGCCCCCTCCTTATCCTCCTGCCTCTCATCCAGGGCATTCCCATTAAGGACAACGACAGCTTGTCTGCCATGCTGGCCGCCGAGGTGCAGGCGGACCTGCTAATCCTCATGTCGGACGTCGATGGCATCTACAACAAGCCGCCGTGGGAGGACGGGGCCAAGCTGATGCACACCTACACCAGCGACGACACCAACACCATCGAGTTTGGCAAGAAGTCAAAGGTAATCCCGAGCCAACCCCCCCACCCCCTCCCTTCTCTGCAATCTTAAGCCACTTATCCGACCCTTTCAGGTGGGCACTGGCGGCATGGACTCCAAGGTGAAGGCGGCCACCTGGGCATTGGACCGCGGCGTCAGCGTGGTCATCTGCAACGGCATGCAGGAGAAGGCCATCAAGACCATAATTGGCGGCCGGAAGGTGGGCACCTTCTTCACGGAGGCCACCGAGAGCGCCAACACGGTGCCCGTTGAGGTGATGGCCGAGAACGGTGAGTGGACCGCAGGGATAATACAACTTAGAGCCGGGCGAAAGGATAATGGCGGAGAATTGTGTGGCCAGACAATGAAAAGCGGTTTAGGCGGCGAGCACTCAGCTCTCAAGTGGGGCGCATAATTAGCGGTTTAGCGAGCCCACCTGCCACCGCATCGATGGCCAATCATCCGGAGCGATGCTTTAAGCTGGCTACAGTACTTAGATAATAATTTTCCCAGGCGGGATGGTAAGAGTGGATGACAAGGGTTCACACCAGCCAAACAGGATGCGAAAGTGAGGGGGGAGTGAGGCACTTTAGGAGGTTCTAAAGTGCCGTTGCTTAACTTAATTTAATTGTTATTACGGCCAGCTGCAGCAGCTGGCCGAAAGTGCCTGTTAATTAGGCAGATGCAACTTGTTTTCACCAACTTGTTTCTCTTTGCTTGCAGCGCGCACCGGGAGTCGTCAGATGCAGGCCCTGACCGCCGCCCAGAGGGCCAGTGCCGTTAACACCCTGGCCGATTTGCTGGTGAGCCGCGAGAAGTTTGTCCTGGACGCGAACGCCAAGGACCTGGCCGAGGCCCAGAAGAATGGACTGGCCAAGCCGCTGCTGTCACGCCTCTCGCTCAACTCGGCCAAGCTGAAGAACTTGTCCGTGGGCCTCAAGCAAATCGCCGAGGACAGCCACAAGGTAGGGGAACTTAACTACCTAACTACCTAACTACCTCCGATCCCTAAAAAGGTTTCTGGCAAATTGCATTTGCTGCAGTGTCGAAAAGTCAGCCCCAAATCGAGTTAGTCCCCGGCTGGGATTTGTCTGCCTGGCGAAATGGCCATTTCATGAGCTCCGACAAAGGCGCACTCGGAGAGCCATGTGCAGTTTGCCGAGCTTTAACAGCATTATGAAATCTGGAAGCAATTTTACACTTCAACAAAAATTGACACCCCAGCTGCAGGGAACTCGGTGCTCGACCGCATGGTGACCCAACAGTCCGCCCAGGGAGCAGTCATCATCGGAGCAGCCCGATGAGCCCGATGTGCCCGATGTGCCCGATGTGCCCGATATGCCCGGAAGTTGCCAGGATGGGGTGGCAGCTAAGCAAGTGGAAGATAAAAGACAGCTTCTTGTATGCGCTCTCGTTTGGTGTCTTGCCAGTGACATTAGCCCGCATCCTATTCCTGTCCTGACCCCTGACCCTGTCCTTATCCCCTCTTAGCGCCAGACAGAGTTGATCGAATATCGCAGGATTGGGGCCACGGCCGCCCTGCCCAAGCCAACCGTTTTATTGGATGTGATTGTGCGGAAACGCAGAAAGTTTCCCTCATGTTTTTTCTGGCAAAAACTTTTTCCATCGAGGATGGGGGCGGGGACGGGGACATGAGTTTATTGTAAAAATGGCAAGCGAAATTGTGACACAAAATGGCGGCAGCGTGAAAAATCATAAAAAGGAGAGCTGTCTGGGAATACAGAAAAACCATAACGCACTCAATAAATGTCGCTCCAGTGGCGAAAGTGTTTCTCTTTTTTGTGCCATTTTTCTGCTTTATTTTCGTGCGACAAACAAATGCTACGCACATTGTTTGGCCTCTGGGCCCAGAATCGTTTCAAAGTTTAATGGGCAGTACTTCAGTTTTCAATTACTCGGGCTACTTACACTTCACATAAACTTATATTGCGAAATAAATACTGAATGACTTAGTGGCGTAACAGTATGAGGTGATGATATTTGGGGAAATGAAATACTGGCAGGAATACACTTTCTCACGCGGATTTTCAATTTCCGGCACAGACGCTCCCTATTCCTATTCATACTTTATGACCCCTAATAACCTTGTCCAACTTTCCTCTGCATCCTTCCACTGAAGCAAGGCGCCACTACATCGGCTCCGACTTATCCAATTGTCCTCTGCAAATATAATTTAAAGTTTGACGTCCTACAATGCCAGAGTCAATAATAATGACCATATAACCAAATTTACCCAGCGCCCAAGTCGAGTTAAGTGGTTGGACACGAAGTGAAGGAGGACTCCTTCGGCGTCGAAGCGCCACTCTATGCAAACAAGGCCAGTCAAGCTCAGGCCAGTCCGCAATCTCTTTATGTTATCTGCAGCCAATTTTCCAGAGATTTCTCACTACAGCGCAAGGCCGAAGGACTCGACGCGAGGGGGCGGGTCACTCCAAGTGCGGGGGCGGGGGCGGGGGCGTTGGACAGCAGGCCATTAAAAATAAATAAAGATTACGACACGCCGAGCGACTTGATTTATGTAACGCCTCAAAATGGACGCCTGGGAATCGATGTGCGGGGTATGGGTGTATGGCTCTCCTTGCGACTAAAACTGTCGCATAAATATCGAGTTATTTTTATGGCCCGGTCCCACATGGCGTATACGTTATGCGATTTACGCTGACTTGTGAATTGGCTCTCCCTCCCCTCATTCGCATTCC
Organism: Drosophila gunungcola; assembly: GCF_025200985.1. Taxonomy (NCBI): domain Eukaryota; kingdom Metazoa; phylum Arthropoda; class Insecta; order Diptera; family Drosophilidae; genus Drosophila; species Drosophila gunungcola. Next base: position 892,204 of record NW_026453181.1, on the reverse strand, counting down.
CTTCTCATCTCGACCCCCTTTCCTTGCAGAATGTGGGACGAGTCCTCAGACGCACCCGCCTCGCCGATCAGCTGGAGCTGAAGCAGGTCACCGTGCCCATCGGCGTCCTGCTGGTCATCTTCGAATCCCGCCCAGACTCGCTGCCCCAGGTCGCCGCCCTGGCGATGGCCTCGGCCAACGGCCTGCTCCTGAAGGGCGGCAAGGAGGCGGCCCACAGCAACAAGGCGCTGATGGAGCTGGTCAAGGAGGCGCTGGCCACCGTGGGAGCGGAGCACGCCGTGTCCCTGGTGAGTGTGCGTTGGGTTAAGCCAAGAAAATGCTGTGTTCGGCAGACCGGTACTAAATGAATGTGAATAATTTAAATATCATATCTACCTCTGGGTGTAGACATACATTTTACAAGCAAATATTTTCACTTTCAATTAAATATTTTCGGTACTATTTCAGCCCCTAGGGGTTGGTAACACTTTAAATTAAAAAAAATGTAAATCTACAGTTTTTCTATTGGATTAACCCATGTTACTAATTACAATATCATGTTTTTTTTTTAAAACAATGTTACCTTTAAAAGTTTAATGTTTTATTTTAATATCTGGCTTTTCTCTGCGGGTACGAGCAAACTGAACTTCTAGGCTTATAGTCAAAGTTCAAGATATAGCATTTATGTATACAATTTATTAGTTTCATTGAATGAAAAAAAATTTTTGATAGCATTCAAATTTCAATAGTTTGCAAAAACATGTATTATTATATATCTGCTTACTAAGATATTAAATCCAGGCAAAATGTTTTTCAGACTTTACTCTTGATTTGCCTTGGCAAAAAAAAATTTAAGGCAAGGCAAAGGCTAAAGTAGTCGAACTAATCAAAATGTTTGATATTGTTATTTAAAGCTAAAGCAGAGTATTCGCTTTTTAATTGTCTTAAACTAAAAAACAAGATAAAGTTGTTTGAAAAAATGTTTATTTAATTAAATAAAATTTATAATATATACAAGATTTATACCGCAAGCACTAAACTGCAAATATTTCGATTACCATCAGAGAAAACCAGTGTAAAATTTTTAAATACTTCGGCAAGCATTTAAAATGTGAACTTTTTAAAACTATAATTTGTGATTAGGATCCATAAAAGAATGATGCGAATAAAATTCCTAGAACTCCTAGAAAAAATCTGTGAATTACCTCTTGTGTTGAGTAACTTGAATTGAGATTTTACTGTCGAGTTAACGATTTTTAATACTCAAAAACTTTGCAAAAAACTAAAACTATTAATAAAAACACTAATTTGAAGTCTTTAGTTAAATTTAATTTAAGTTTATATGAAATATTTGTAACACTGAGTTCACTTTAAAGGTTTCCACGCGCGAGGAAATCAGCGACCTGCTGTCCATGGAGAACCACATCGACCTGATCATCCCGCGCGGCTCCTCTGAGCTGGTGCGCAGCATCCAGCAGCAGTCGCTGCACATCCCCGTCCTGGGCCACGCCGAGGGTGTCTGCCACGTGTATATCGACCGGGATGCGGATCTGCAGAAGGCCCTGCGCATTGCGCGCGACGCCAAGTGCGACTATCCGGCGGGTAGGCCACAGCTCTACGACCCTAGAGCCCCTTCAACTGACCCACAAACGGAGCTCTAATCCCAATCCATTTCGTTTCGTCATTTCAGCCTGCAATGCCATGGAGACCCTGCTCATTCACGAGGACCTGATGAGTGGCGAAATCTTCGGCGATGTCTGCAACATGCTGAAGCGCGAGGGCGTCAAAATCTATGCCGGCCCCCGGCTGAACCAGCAGCTGACCTTTGGCCCCCCGGCGGCCAAGAGCCTGAAACACGAGTACGGCGCCCTCGAGTGCTGCATCGAGATTGTGCCCAGCCTGGACGAGGCCATTAATCACATCCATACGTACGGCAGCAGCCACACGGATGTCATTGTTACGGAAAATGGTAACGAAATGTCGGAAAATTGAAAATTAATTTCGATTGCCGGCAATCGAAGTTGAAAAATGGTCCCCTCCCCCATTGTGGGCCCACTTTGTCCCGGCGCTTAGTTCCATTCCAATTTGAGTTGGTTTTGTGGGGTAATGAGAATTGCGAACTGCTGTCGGAGGAGTCCTCATAATGGCTTTTGCTGCAGATAGTTTGGTTTTGCGGGCTTAGCGGAAGGTGAGGTAGATACAGAGTCTGAATTTAAATGTGCTACAGAACACATCCATTTTCTGTTTCAAGCAACTGGAAATAATTCTCCACATTACGAGACAACAGGGTGTGCAGAAACATGTGAAATTAAGCAGGGAATAGCGTGATAGTTTCCCGTTTAACTGCTAATTAACTACCTTTTCGAGGAGTAATTGTACTTTAAAATAATTTATCCTGTTTTAATTTCTAATAGTTTCCTTTACCCAAAAGGTAAGGGTATTTTTTCTATGAAGTTAGCAAATTTTTTATCAGATTTAGCAAATGGTTTTTCTATTGGTCAGAAATTTTTGTATAGCATGGCATTTCTGTATTTATTTCTAATTGTTTCCTTTACACAAAAGGTAAGGGTATTTTTTCTATGAAGTTAGGAAATTTTTTATTTAATTTAGCAAGTGGTTTTTCTATTGCTCAGAAAATTTGGTATGGCATGGCATTTCTCTGTAAATTTCTAATAGTTTCCTTTACCCAAAGGGTAAGGGTGTTTTAGTTGGTTAGCAAATTTTTTATTTAACTTAGCAAGTGGTTTTTCTGTTGCTCAGAAGTTTTGGTATAACATGGCATTCCTCGGGTTATTCGTCAGTATGTTTTGAAGAATTCCACCACTATTATTTTAAATGCATGGGCATTTGAGTACTTAACTCTACACTTCGTGCTGCCGATGGCATGACCGCCCCATATCTCAACAAGTAATTTAATTTAGCCCTCAATGCCGTACCAGCATGCACTTCTTCAGCAATTCAGCCATTCCAACTTGAAACCGAAACCAAACCCGAATCCTAATTCGAGTCGGGCAAGTTTGGCGTGCAAACTTTTGCATGCATGCGATCCCCGCAGCTTGCCACAACAAATTTAAATCATTTGGGAAATTAATTTTATTCAACACTTTCTTTCGCCGGTCCGTGTGGACCCTGGACTGCCCTGGATGGTGTGCATGTCCAAGTGCCGCATTGCCACAATTTGTGCAGTCTCTGAGTTTCCCCATTTCCCATTTCCACTTCTACTTCCACTACCATTTCCATTTTCATTTGCAGATGCGGCGGCCAAGCAATTCCTGGGCAGCGTGGACAGCGCCTGTGTGTTCCACAACGCCAGCTCGCGGTTCGCGGACGGCTTCCGGTTCGGCCTTGGCGCCGAGGTGGGCATCTCGACCGCCCGCATCCACGCCCGCGGCCCCGTGGGCGTGGAGGGGCTGCTGACCACCAAGTGGATCCTCAACGGACAGGACCACGCCGCCGCCGACTTCGCCGAGGGAGGCGGACGCACATGGCTGCACGAGAGCCTGCCGCTGGACTAAGCGGTCCTGGTCCAGGTCCAGGTCCAGGTCCAGATCTAGATGTACTTAGCTGTAGGTGTCCGAATAGATTGTTGCTCCATCATCTTGCGAGAAGTGCACTCCGTGCGAAGGGTAATTACTGGGGGGGCGTTGCACGAAGCCCGGCGACAGCTGCCGTCGTGGCCACATGGGAGAAATTAATTTGAGTGAAAAATATTTGCCGAGACAACTTGTGTAATTAATAAAGCAGGGGAGTGCGGCGTTGTTAAAACTGTCAGCCCTTGTCTTGGGCTGGCATAGCTGGCTGGTAAGTTGGCAAAGCAAGCAAAGTTTCCAGCCAAAGTTCCGGTGCTGCTCCTTCGATGGAAGAGGAAAAAGGAGGAAAGTTCTGTTAACTGGAAAGCGCTGCAAGAATTCCGCTTAAAGTTTCAATCTTTGCGAGTATTATGTGTATACGCATATTCCTATTACAAATCATAAATTAGCCATGGAACGTGAAGCGAGAAGCTTCATGCCCCTGCGGCATCTCCAGATTGCTATGCAACCGCGTGGCAAGTATTTTAATTTTTATGTGCGCTGGGGCAAGTTTCCCCGACCAGCTCGGCTCGCTTTCGCTCCCTTTCACTTTGGCGAAAGTTTCCGCATTGCGTGCTGGCTGCAGAAGCCGTGAAAGCAACCTTAGCCGCAGCCGCTGCTGGAGCTGGGGGCGCAGGAGGCGTGGCATTTGGTTCTGGCACCAAAGGTGGATCGTCCTGTCAACGCGCTAACTTTTTCGGGGTATTTTTCTTTATAAACTTGGAACCACCTAGACGTTGGGGTCAGCCAGCGCCAGGGAAGACTCAGAAGTTTCGGAAAGCAATACCAAGCTGAAGCGGTTAAAGCCCACTCGAGTAAAAAACCGCAAACGGTAAGATATATATTTTGGATATCCTTGAATGCCTGCCAAATTGAATCATTTAAATCCAATTCAATGAGAAAGCGGCAAGTAAGTCTATGTTTTTTGTAAAACAAAAGTTTAAGATTTATTTAAAAAGTTTGATTCAAGTATGTTGTTGAAGCTCTAGGTAACTGAATTTATATAAATGTAATGACAGATTTACCCATTTGGAGTTAAATCGGACTTATTTGCCTTCAATGCAACTGCGATAACTACTTGTCGAACATATTTTAAAGAACTAAATCGATCCGGATAACATCTTGATGGTATTCCAAGCCAGAATGACTTCAATAGTCTCTATTTCGACTATTTTTATTCAAGTAAGTTTTTGAGCTATTAAGCAAAAATAATATTTAACACAACTGATTTTATAATTTCTAAGACATGCCGTTTGGTAATAATGTAATGGCAGTTTTACACAATTGGGATTTAATCTGACATGTTTGGTGCAATGTAACGAAGTCTTACATTTGGTTTTCTTTTAATGCAAGTGTAATAAGTGTTTTACCAACATAGTTAAAAGAGTTTTATCAATCAGGATGGCTTCACTTCAGTAGTCCCTATTTTCCACTTCTCAAGCTACCCCTTGTTGCAGTTATCTGCTCTGCCAAAGGAACTACAACTTTCCCAGTGGCGAGCAAAATTTTTACCTCTTTCAACTGCTCGCCGCGCGTGCGGACAATGATACGTGGACGGAGTCCGTACCTGATCCGCACGGCAGTCACGTAGAGCTCCGCAGTGGCCGAGCACTTGGCAAAGTTAACGGGCCAGAAGTTCGAGTCGGAAGTTTGCCCATTTACGGAATGCCCGCGGAATGCACTCGCTGCAGGCTTCCTCCGATGGGCACACTTAATTAGAATGGCAGGCATTAATCTTATGGCTAATGCCACGTTGAGATCAAGCGATATCGGGGGACAGGCGCAAAATTGCCGAATGCATTCGTACCGCCCGTCGACGCACCGCCTCCCTCTGGCCTGCCAGACTTGTACAAATTTATTTAATTCTATTTTTTCAATTTGATTTCAATGAAATCCACACGACATCGTCAACATTTATAACATGTGTAAGTGCTTTGGCTGCATTTTTGAGTGTGACAACATTCGGGCCACACCATCTATGGACTGAGTGGGGGACCGAAAGAGCATTGGCACAAATTTCTCATACTCGAACTGGGGAAAAGACGCTTGCCAAAACAAGAACAAAAACTGGCTGGCCACTGTATTGTATTGTTCGCGGGTTGTTCTTGTTGCTGCTGCCGCCGCTTTGCGGGGGTTTATTTATATAAAAACTTAAAAATATATCATCAGATGCCTATACAAGTCCTGCCGCATATTTTTCTATGTTCTCCTCTCTGTTCTTGTCGAAGTCATAGCAAAGTTGGCAGCCAGACATAATTTAGCGAAGACGAAATGAAACTAAATGATAAATGGCTTGTAGGAATGAAGCAAATTGAATACCCTGAAAGAGCACAAAAATCCAGCTAGTGATTGGGTTAACAGTCTAAAGGGCTAATGAAAACAAATTATTCTGTCAAAAAAGCCAACAGCTTAAATAAATACATTAATCGAAGCTCGTTAGACAAATCATTTAATCCGGATCATTGAGTTTCTAAAAAAGCTGAACTCAAATTATTGTGGGCAATTTTTGTCAGTTGAATTGATCAAAACAATATAAGTAATACTGTCCAACCATTTTTGTAATTATGTATGTTTATTGATATAAAAAAAGGACTATGGACTGCATAAACATAAATTGTGGAATTATTATACATATGTTCAGACAATTACTCCAAAAAATATTAGTTAACTTAAACTTAAGTAAAAGTTTTATTCATAGTTTACTTAGCTGTCTATACCCCAAAGATGTTGGCTAAGCTTTCTAAAGTTTTCCTAAACTAATAGTTTAGTTTCTTGCAAAATGGTTGGGGCAAAGTCATTTGCGGATCCAATAGGCTTAAAATTAATAGACAATGTCGTATAAGCAGCACTAACCTCCCATCCATTTCGAATTCTAGTTCATCGGTAGAAAACGTATATTTTTGAATATCGGATTCTTAATTAAAATTCTGATAAGCCAATAACTCAAGTCGGTCTATAAGAGTAGGGAAGAAAGCGTTGAGTTTCAAAGCTTATCCGGAATAATTTTGAATGAAAGGCTAGACTTATCATTAAACAAACGGAATTTATAAGAAGTCTTAGCCAAATATCCATCTGGTAAACCACTATATATATTTGTCGTAAGCTATACTTAAACTAATTGCTATGTGGTAACTAAACCGAACCTAATTTCATTAACATCAGTGACGTTGAAAATCGCCTTTGCCCGGAGATCGCAATCTAGTGCGTTGTCCTAGGCGAAGTACCCGAAATCAGAACACTTTCATACAATTGAAATGATGTGCATCCGACCCTCCGGTTCGCCACCCTCCCCAGCACGCCCAATCCCCAGCTGGCGTGGCATATCGCGAAATTCATCAACATGTTACTAGATGAACAATTGTTCAAGATGACAGGGACAGGGACAGGGACATGGGCGGGGGGCTGGCGGGCTGGGACAGAACTTATTTAAATGCAGCGGTCGGAGCGCAGAACGAATCACTCTGATTGCTGTCGCTGTTGGATTTACACGTCGTGAGTGTCGTCTTGTCCGCACATCCGCACATCAGAAAGGATAACCAGCGATCATTCTGTGTCCTTGTAGTGTCGCCCCCGAACCAAAACAACAACTAACCGAGAATGTGTGACGAGGAAGCATCAGCCCTGGTGGTGGACAACGGCTCCGGCATGTGCAAGGCCGGGTTCGCCGGAGACGACGCGCCCCGCGCCGTGTTCCCCTCGATCGTGGGCCGTCCCCGTCACCAGGGCGTGATGGTGGGCATGGGTCAGAAGGACTGCTACGTGGGCGACGAGGCGCAGAGCAAGCGCGGTATCCTGTCGCTGAAGTACCCCATCGAGCACGGCATCATCACCAACTGGGACGACATGGAGAAGGTCTGGCACCACACCTTCTACAACGAGCTGCGCGTGGCGCCCGAAGAGCACCCCGTCCTGCTGACCGAGGCGCCCCTCAACCCCAAGGCCAACCGCGAGAAGATGACCCAGATCATGTTCGAGACCTTCAACTCGCCGGCCATGTATGTGGCCATCCAGGCCGTGCTCTCCCTGTACGCCTCCGGCCGTACCACGGGCATCGTCCTGGACTCCGGCGACGGTGTCTCGCACACCGTGCCCATCTACGAGGGCTACGCCCTGCCCCACGCCATCCTCCGCCTCGATCTGGCCGGCCGCGATCTGACCGACTACCTGATGAAGATCCTCACGGAGCGCGGATACAGCTTCACCACCACCGCCGAGCGGGAGATCGTGCGCGACATCAAGGAGAAGCTCTGCTACGTGGCCCTCGACTTCGAGCAGGAGATGGCCACCGCCGCCGCCTCCACCTCCCTGGAGAAGTCCTACGAGCTGCCCGACGGCCAGGTGATCACCATCGGCAACGAGCGCTTCCGCACTCCGGAGGCCCTCTTCCAGCCCTCGTTCCTGGGCATGGAGTCGTGTGGCATCCACGAGACCGTCTACCAGTCCATCATGAAGTGCGACGTGGACATCCGCAAGGACCTGTATGCCAACAACGTGCTGTCCGGCGGCACCACCATGTATCCAGGTGCGTACTTCTCTTGGCATCTCGCTTCTTTTGCAAAAGAACATTTTTTTGATGAACCATAACGAGTTTTTGTTTGAAAATTTCGATCGATCGATTTACTTAGATCTTATGACTGCGCTAAATTCCATTCAGTTTCTCCAAATTTTTTATTTCCATCTACAAATTAGGAAGAAGTTGAATTTTGAGAGTAACTCGCATGCTGAAAGGAATGCCTGACCTTAAGAGCAAGCATATTTTAAATATAATAGGCAGTGGGCCGTAACTAATAATTTTAAATTTATTGAATCAAAAATATCAAATTACCAGTATCAACATGAACCAAAACAAAAAAGAAATTTTAAAATTTATAATTTTTTATGGGTATACAAAATATATTTTTTTTTTATTTTTATTTTAATTTGTTTTTTTTTTTTTAATTCTGCTTAAAAGAAGGTATCTGACTTTGAGCGAAATATAGTGAGCGAAAAAAAAATTAGTATTTTTTGAGCGATATATTTTAGCTCACAATATTTCGCTCAATGTCAGATTTTTTTTTGCGCCGAAATGTAATAATCATTGAGAATTTTGAGAATTTTTGTCGCTCAAAACAATTTTAAACGAACTTATAATATACAATAAAAGCACTCGAAATTAATTTATTGCTTTTAGTCATTGTCTCGTATTTAAATTCGTTTACGTAGTGTAAGGTATTCTTTTTAATAATTATTGTCGGATCATATGGTAGCTATATATGTAGTCCAAGGTTTTCTAGCGCCCCCTTAATGCATTCTATTTCTGTCCTTAGGTATCGCTGATCGTATGCAGAAGGAGATCACCGCCCTGGCTCCGTCCACCATCAAGATCAAGATCATCGCCCCACCTGAGCGCAAGTACTCCGTCTGGATCGGTGGCTCCATCTTGGCCTCGCTGTCCACCTTCCAGCAGATGTGGATCTCCAAGCAGGAGTACGACGAGTCCGGCCCCGGAATCGTCCACCGCAAGTGCTTCTAAACATCGGGCATCTGGCCCAAACAACATCTCCCCGAGCGCTGCTCTGGTGTTTGTCTCTAGCATAAGACACTTGACCAGGCACTCGCGCCGAGGATGAGGACGCAGTTCAGTGAAAAGTATCTTTAAAATTACATTTAGTTGATGAAGAGGTTTTTAACATAGATAGAGAGATCAAGAGAAAAGAGAAGAGAGAAGAGAATAATACCGGAAACGAGCGGCAACGCCTTCTTTTTTATTATTATTGCCACTTTTATTTGATTTGACTCGGAATTTGTATTGCTTTATTCGCCTGCCAGCGGAGAAAAGCGCCAAAAACAATCGGTTGTTACGTACAATAAAAACCAATAACCCATGTGAATCGAATCGAGGTCGTAGGTCACAGGAAAAGAGGCGGCCAGGATGTGTGCTGCTGAAACTTTTCTAATTAGGCCTTGGCGAATGTCAATCAGGCCAATCTTGGCCAGCGAAAACTTTTGTTCTCGGACAGCTGCCCCGGCAATCCAATCTCAGAGCGAGTATCTGTATCTTTGCTCGTCTGTCACATTTTGTTAGTCGTGCCGGACGGATTGCCCACACGCAGCGCGTTCGAAGGCATGTCTTCTGGAGGACAGACACCGTGTTTCCGACTACAAGCAGAGGTGACAGTCTTAACTGGCGCCCAAATGCTCACAGAACTTTGCGCCAACGTAAATGTTTGTGCTCAACTTTTGGCTGCAAACTTTTAGGTTGCTGCAAACTATGCATAAGCCAGGTGCCAAAAACTGTTGCTTAATTAGTTGGGGGCCAAACTTGCGGCAGTCGTCAAAGAAGAGTCTAACTGAGTTTATTGGCTTATAATGCCTGCTAAGTCGCCATCAACACGGAAACTCTTTTAATAACTTGGCAGAATCTCTTGCAGTTCTGGTGTTCCTGGGCACCTGATAACATGTCCTAAACAACTGTCAATGGCTTGCCAATTATGAAGTCAGAGCATTTTACAGGGGTCCATTGGTCATCGAATCCGAGTGCGGCCCATTATCCTCCGCCCAGCGAGCGAAATTAGTGCCGGCAGTTGGCATACAAGTAAACGTTTGGCGGGACTGGCTGTTCTGAAATGATTGGGAAGTCCTGGCTGGAAACCGGCACTCAATCAATCAGTGGACACATCGAGCGAACCAAATTTGCCAGGAAGGCCTACCACTGAGCGGTTGAAGGGGCTTACAAAGCCATGGGGTCCTTTTGGGCAACATTCGGTGGAAATTATAATGTCAGTAGTAACCGTAAACACTGCCAAACCGACCTTTTTGGTTCCCCAGGTAATTTAGTTCAAATATATTTTAATAAATAATTACCGACAGAAACAAATGATAATGGTTTATTGTTGTTTGAAAATTAGGTTATGTAATTAATATAACCAAACTGTAATTGGATTTAAACATCCCATCTTTAGTTAACAGGATGAGCTAGTGATGAAATGAATGACGTTTAAAATGAGCAATCTTTAGTTACCTTTCCATAAAGGATATCATAAGGTCGAGTTATGTTTGCAGCTCTGGTCTGCACATCAAATTGAATTTAATTTCGGTCCGGCCAGGGTTTCCAAACTCCCCCGAAATCGTCCGTATCGCCTGTACCACCCTACGTTGCAATCCCACGTCGATTGTTTGTCTGTTTGTCGTTTCCAACTTGCGGAAGTTCGGCATTTGCTGCAACTGCAACTGCACCAGCAAGCTGCAAGTGCTCTGTGCGGCTTGTTTGCTTTATGCTAATTTAATGCACTCGCCCCAACAACCGCCCTTATCGATACCATTATAATTTGGTGTTAATTTCAACGGCAAATACTTCAATGTATTTGCCATTTTCATTATGCAGATTTGCCCAGGCGCAAGACGAACATGGAACTAAAGCAAAATTTAACGAGTTATCTCTCCTCTCATGCAAGCTGTGGGCGTAGAAATGTAAGGGGGCGGGTGGGATGCTCCACAAAAACTTGGACTTGATGGTCGATGGTTTTGACAGGCTAACAAATTGTTTTCCCTGGCTGGAGGTGCACCACATGCGGACAGGAAATTAATAAAGAAAAGGGCTCCGCCATGATACCAAACCCCTCAATCTTCATCAGCCCTGGCGTCTTCTCCTCATGTCCTTAAGGGCCTCTTCATCCTGTGAGCTTAACTGACCACAGCAGTCCCCGTAATTGAGGCGACTTCATCAACATCTTGGCCCATCACCATCAATTCCCGCCGGCTGCTGAAAATTTAAATTTATATGCCAAATGGCTGAAACTGACATTCGCCAAAAAGGGGAAAACTTTTGCTCACGCACAACTTGCCATCCCACCTGAGCTTCTTATTGCTCTCAGCTATTTAAACTTAAATTCAATTAATGCGCAGCAGGTGTAGGAGATTATTCTTTCCCTGGCAGATGCAAAACGAGAGCAATTAATGGAATTTGGTCGGCAAAAGGTCAAAGTTGAGCGATTGCAGTCGACCAAACAATCAAGGTCGTGAAAAGCTGTATGTTAAATGTCTTATCAAAGACATCAAACAACACACCCAAAACATCGTAATTGTTATTGAAAAAGCCGATAGGTCTCAACTATTTCATAAAATTAAGGTCCAAGAGGACAGTTACTTTTTCGTTGTTTAACCTCAATTAACTAGAAAGAACGCAATAGTCTTGTGCAAGCCATTTGGGATATGCACTTTTGTTACCTAATGAATGGAAAACTTTCAAAGGGACCTGAAATTGTAGTATCCAAGAATGACTTCTTGGTATTGCTTCCCGCTGGAACAAGTTTCCTCGAAACCTTCATATATACTTTATCGAAAAATGTTTGAAATACAACAACAAATCAAGTGAAAAAACCCCGCAGCAATAGCACCATTTCTGAGAAATTATTGACACGCCTTGCTCACTCATAAATTCCAAAGAAGGAAAACACATAGCCTTCACCCACACACTCCTCGCTTGTCCCTTCAGCTTCTGCACCCTTTATCCCTTCTGCGTGGGCAGGTTTCGGGCTTAAGCCCCATGAATGAAGCGATTATCGCATCTTTGTCAGCAGCGTCAACAGCAGCAGTTGAGGCAGGCATCCGCCCGCCGACGTGAGCCAGCACAAACAAACCCCACGGGAGGGACCTGTACTCCTCTTCGCCCTGAAAAGGTATCGACAATGATGGAAAGTATAATGGATATCAATTTGAAGATTGGCAGTCCCTAGCATGTACCAGGTACAGAGTCCCTAGTACGTTTAAACACTTTCTATTTAAATATTTTAAGCTTGTTTTATTATGTAATGAAATGTAATTATACGCAAATTTTTATTAATGTTTCATTTGATTATTTTCGGAAATGATTTCAATATCTAAAAATTGTATTTAAACTTAAACCAATCAGGTTAATACCAATTTGAAGATTAGCAACACCTAGCATGTACCAGGTACAATGTCCCTATTAGTTTGGAACACTTTTTACTAAGATTACTAGAATGGTAAGAAAACGTAGTAAATCCAAATAGTTTGTAATCAATTTAAATATTTTTAGCTTTGATTATTATCCATTGCGGTTTTTAGTTTTTTTGAAATTTAATAATATTCAAATATTCTTTTAATTTTAACATCACTATTTTCGGAATTGATTCTAATATCTTAATATTGTATTTAAACTTAAACCAATTAAGTTAAATGCCTAAATAAGAAAAGCTTAAACCATATTAAATCTTATATTTTCCACATAAATTAAAATATTTTCATATTAAATCATGCAATTTAGAATGCATTGTATTTAATATTATAATTAAACATACAATTTTGAAATCCGTGTTTTTACAATTCCATATTTTTATCAGTGGCAAATTTATTTTTTGTTTAAATTTCGAAATGAAAAATAAAAATTGTGGGATCTATACACTTACGTGTTTGCATTATTCATGTACAACAAAAAAATTGTTTTAAAATCAACTTAATAAAAATAATAAGTTTTGGTTCTAGAAATTTAAATGTCGTATAAAAATGTTGCTCCTTAAAAATTTATCCTTTTTGAATTATTATTTATATTGGATCTAAAACAGCTGTTTAATTTAGTAAAATAATGCAACTATCTGCGTTAATATTAGTTTAATTTGTTGGCAATACCAAGTTCCTTCAGACCACCTCATCGCCGGGAAAAGGTTAGGATCTGCCGCACTTTGCCAAATGCAAGGGTTTCATAAACATTCTTGGCGATTTAATGGCTGATATCGGAGTCCACTTTTTGCTGCCAGGCAACGCAGGAACCCTTCTTCCCCTAACAACATTTCCGCAACCCGATGTCTGTGTGGCAATGCGCTCTTGTAATTCAATTAATAGTTGCTCGCAATTAAGTGCAGTGATTATTGGAAAAGAGGAAAAGAAGGCATTACAATAAACGACGTTCGGAGCAGGCGGAGAAAGTTGCAGGAATCCACTTCCCACTCCGCCGTGATGATGCAGATGATTCCGACTGACTGTAAGCCGAGTCAAAGATAAAAGCGGAGAGTGTGCGCAGAACAGGGCAAAAAGAAAGCCACTATTGAGTATGTGAAAGCGAACTGTTTTTTAATGCTCATCAGTCCGCATCAACTTAATGCCGATTGCGAAGCCCCCGCAGGGATGATGCCGCAGCTCAAGCGATGATGTGATGAGTGCAGTCCAAGAGCTTGAGCATACATAATTACCAGGCTGGAGGACATACTGCCAGCTAAATGAGGCAAACTGTATTAAATAAGGAATGTGAACGGAGCAATTGTTCCGTCACACAAAGTGCAGACTTTAATTACCATAAATTTAGCATTTTCAGCTCCTGGAAATTCAAATACGCTAAAGTCGTAAAAAGGAAGTGCTCCCATGTAAGTTAGTGTGGCTCCGGGCTTTCGACTGTCAACAGCTACCCGACTTGAGTTGAAACAATTTGCATAAGGGAGCAGGCGCCTCCAGCTTACCTGTGCTTTAGGGTGAACCTTCGCCCATTTTGCCAATAAAGCTGATCCCATATGCAGCTGAAGCAGATGGACTGCTACATCGAGGGGATTTCATACTAAGCAGCTGCTATTTATGGGATTGTAATTCAGCGGGAAAACAGACAGCCTTCGAGGTAACAAATGTCTCGATAAAAAGTCAATGAACATGAATGCTGGAAAGGACTTAACAGAGGCGAGTTCTTAAATATGTATATTTTAGGAACTGATATATATTCTGAAACACTTGGCTTGCTGGCTCCAAAGTTTTGTCGCCCAGCTTCAATGCTCTAAGAATATTTAATTTGTTCCTTATGGTACTTTCATTTCTGTGTTGCTATAAGAAATGGAAAATAGGCAAAAGTTTTCGAACAACAAGCGCAGAAACAGACGTTGGGCTGACCTTAATTTTCTTAAAGAACAGTCTAAATATTTGACCCTGAATGCTGCTCAGTGCTTTGGTTTCATGCGCAGGCAGCAAACTATTTTCATTTGCCAATCGAACAAAGCCACAAACGGGCTGGCGGAGCTCTAGGACGAGGGAAAGGGCGTGAAAGGGCACGGCAATAAAAACTTTCGGGCTTAAAACCGCAGAACAGTTGAAAAGTTCGCTCTTGATTTTATGAATATTGACCGAATCAAATTCAATTGAATTGGAAAAGGCGCCCGCACAGAGAGATCGCAACAACTTCCTGGGCGAAACTATTTAAAAGCGAATTTCGGTTTGGGCCGAAATTGAATCAATTGCAGTTTGTCGTCCGCCATTGGCGCCATTTAATTGCAGCGAAAACTCTTTCCGAGTGTTCGCACCACGACATCCCTTCAGACCCAGGGCTCCATCACCTAATTGCGGTCGCCGGGGGAAAAAGTTCGGAATTGAGGCTGGAAAACCCAATCAGGCAAGGAAAATGAGGGCGTTAGCATGAAAATCTTTTGTTAATGTGTTCCTTTTGTGCCAGTTTTTTTTATGATTTGGCTGTAATTTAATAAGTTTGCATTAGGACGTCCTTGAATAGAATTTCCCTTTTTTTCTTGGGCTTGACTTGCTTTTAATAACAATAATATGGCTAAATTTAAAATTCAATATTTTCATATTACACCAGTCTCGGATATTGAAATTCCAGACGCGGTCTCGGTTTGTTTGCAATCCCATTGTTGTTGCTTCTGCTTTGGCCTTTCTTTTAATATTGCACACAATATGCAAAAGGTGGGAGCCGAAGGGGGGGAAAGGCGGTGGGCGGTGGGCGGAGCTGCTGCAAAATGAAGAAAAGTGAGCAAGGAAAGTGAAAAGGTCGAGCAGAACATGGCAACTGTTCCAGTGGCTTTTGCAGTTATTGTGGGAGTTTAGCTAAACGAGTTGGTAATGCCGGCGACTTGTGGCCGTAATTTATGTGCCCCAATGGGCTGTGAGAATAGTAGGATTGGTGGTAGATGGACAGCAGAAGGAATCCCAGTTAAGCTGAATGTGGTCTTTGGTCAGGATATTGAAATGGTCAAGTGGAGTTGATGGAAATAGGTATAAACAGAAAATCAGAATGATTTTTTCTTTGTTGGGGAAAACAACTTTGCAATTGCAGTTAAAGGGAATTCATTTCAACTTGATTTAAATATCCTGCTGATTTTAATCACTCAAAGTCCACTCGGCTGGCACTCTATAAATATTATGCAAAATTACCGAGTTTAGTTAGTTCCCTACTTCAAGTCACTAATTAAACAATTTTCAACAATGCAATAAAACGCCTTTCCACTCGAACGTAATTAGCTTCGTGATGGCAATTGAAAATACCATTGATAAACAAATAAAGTTGCGCGGTTCTCTCGGTGTCATGAAAAAAATGAAAATTGTATTATTCAAACCACAAAAAGAGGATGTATCCGAACAACTGATATTTGGGGGCAGCAGGGAAACACAGTTTCAATATTAAAAACGTGCAAAACATAGCAATAACGACAATCACTTGGTACTTTGTTATTGACGCAGAATATCATGGCAATAAAACGGCCAAACCACAATCAAATTTTCGGAAAAAAACTGTACAGCAATGGCATTTGAATTCACTTTGGATCGGTGGACTGGTTGGATTGGTCGGATTGGTTCGAACGGCCAAGGATTACGGCTCGCTTAAAGTTGTTATTAATGCCCGCTGCAAATAAAGTTGTAAATTAGGTTTTAAACGAAAAAATTAATTGCATTTCATGTGCATTAATAACTGGTTCGATTCCCTCGACAGCATCAACAAAGGACTCTCGATGTTTGACTTACCTGGTGTGTGAGCGAAGGCTGGAAAGTGCTTAATTGTTTGTAATGTGTGGCAAAATGAGCGTGACTAATTAAGATTTAATGGGATCTGCAGCGGAACAAAGCAGCAAAATTATGACTTCTGGCGTTTTACAGCGTTCCAAATGACGTTAAACCAGTGGCTGCGTTGTTGTACTCTGCAGGCATTAGCACATCATATCCGTAAATGCATCTGGTGCTGGACAGCAAACATCTCAACACCCTCGTCGTCATCTCATAATCGTCGAGTTCATTTCAACTTTTCCCCAAATGAGCTATTCGGATCTGTGCAACATATCTCTCTCATTCGCATTCTCAGCACCCCACACATAAAAATCTTTTGCAACGAACACCCAGACCAAACAGTTGTTGTTTTGTTACCATCATGCAAAATGCAAATGACACGCCATTACCTCAGGAAAACAACACCAACAGTGGCACCAGCTGCAGTCAGGTGAGTTGGATGGGAGAGGCGAGGTGGTGGGAGGTGCTGTTGCCAGGAACACTTTTTGTTATGCTCTAATGGCTTTTAATTGTTATATGAAATTGGGAAAATGGTGCAAGCTAAGAACGACTGAAGACCGGCATGCGTGGCGTATGCTTAATATAAGGCATACGTTTCGGTGGACTTTGCAGGAACTGAGCAGCCAGAATTGTAAATTGTAAACAATCCCAATTAAGTCATTTAAGTAGAATAGATTCCAAATATTAAGTTGTCTATACATGGTAAACAAAAAAAATCTTGAGTAAATGTTTATCGACGAAAGAGTTAAATATTTATTTATGTGATATTCAACATTGTTTGGGGTTCAATAACTTGGAAAAATTAATTTTGACTTTAATAACGAAATGCTAGCACTTGGGTGCTCGTGCACTGCTTTATCGACTTTTGCTTTCTCTTTGCTGTCTCTCTCTCTCTCTCTCTCTCTATCTCTCTTTGCGATTGCTCTTTTTTATTTTCTCTTAATTTCACCCGCTTTGGGAAGAAAACAAAAGTTTTCCTGCCTGCTGACTGCCGCTAGGCACAAATCACAGGCAAAATCGGGCCATTGAGTAGGTCAAGACACTAACTCAATTTGTTTTCTGAGCAAAAAGCTACCGCCTTGCTGTATTCGAGAAAAAAGCCATCGGCAAGCCATTTTGTAGATTATTATTATTTATCAGCAAGTAGTACTTTGTTACGTATAGGTACTGATAGATCTAAGAAATGAAAATAAAGAAATAATTTGCATACAAGCAATCGACAAATTGTCAATTCAAATTTATTCCATCCGAATTTTATAGTCGGTATTTATTTTTGATTTATTATTGCCCCAGAACATCCAATAATAACAGAAAGAAACATTTTAGAGTAAAACAAAAATAATTTAATTGGCCTTCACGTTCTTCTTCCATTCTCAGTTCCTAAGAAATGCCGAAAACCTTGAATTATTTGCATATAGTTTTTATCCTTAGAAGTAAATACACAATGTATTTGTTCTCATTCAAAGGATTTGTGATTTGATCCAAATATACATACATTATACTTTAATCCTCAGAGGTTTTTCGGTTTTCGAATCAATCTTAAATGCCGTTTTTACCTCTAACTCATTAAGTCGCCATTTGTTTTTCTTGCCCTGCTTTTCCCACACTAATTGCACACGTTTTTGCCACAGTTTGAATTTTCTTTAAAGATACAGAACAGACTCGGATTGCTGTCTGTCCGCCTTGAACGCTTCACTGACTGACACCCAGATGGAGCAGCGGCAGCCCAGAGGAAGGAAGGCTGACAGAAAGCAAAGCATTGTGTGCGGAGGAAAAAAGTATCTGTTATTATGATTGTTTAGTGCTGTCGCCGGAAATTTCATTCAAGTGGATGGAGAAAACAACAACAGCAAACGAAGCACGTCTGCAAGCGACAAAATTGCAGTTCGTGGGACGGTCAGACGGACTTCACAATCCAAGGGAAGGAACTGGGAAAAAATTCAAATAGAACCCGGACACACTAAATAATAACTCGTGCTGCAGACAAAGCAACAAGAAGGTCCCCCAGAAAAAGTTAAAATTGAAGAGCCAAAGAGCCGAAGAGGTGACGTGCTCATATCCCATTTGATGCAATTATATTGATTCTTCCGGCTGGGGCGGTAAATAGAGTTCTTTGAGAAAAACGCCCTCAAAGCGAACGCCAAACAAACTTTTCCGAATCGATGACAAAGTGAAAGTACCCCGGACTTCATCTGCAGCTGTAACTGGGAGCACAACTGCAGTTGTATCTGTATTTATTACTACGCCGCCCAGATGCTGATGCAGGCTATGAGAAGTTGTTTTGCATATTTCATGGCATTCTCCCAAGGAAAGCAGCAAGGGGAACGACTGCCAGAAATTTCCACATTAACTCATACGTCCTGGGGGGACTTGGGACTCCCCTTCCGTACTGCCCGAGATCCTTTTCCCCTCCGCTCGGTTGGGCACAGCTCAGCTCATTTCGTCATTGTCTTGCCTCGTACTTTGTTCGCCGTAACAGTTTAATCATTCGAATTACATGCGTGAGCACGGGGACCGGAAGGGTATATAAAGGCGCACCCACTCGAGCCGAGCGTGAGTATGAATTACACACAGATGTGTACTCGTTTTGCCAACCTGAGTAGCTCCAAAA
Organism: Drosophila gunungcola; assembly: GCF_025200985.1. Taxonomy (NCBI): domain Eukaryota; kingdom Metazoa; phylum Arthropoda; class Insecta; order Diptera; family Drosophilidae; genus Drosophila; species Drosophila gunungcola. The sequence continues at coordinate 873,277 of NW_026453181.1, read as the reverse complement.
GTTCATAATTGACTAAAAACAAAGAACACTTTAAATCGGTGCATTCATTTATCGATCGGATATCGATCAGCAATGCAATTCGATAAGTTCATCCGGTTTGTGCTGGCTGTAACGTTTTAGCTTAACAAGCGTGTTATGTGTTTTAACATTAAAATCAAATTCCATCTCGAGCTTAACAACAAACAACAAAACTCTTTATATCGTTAAATACTGTCACCTATGCTTTATGATTTGTCGTTAGTTAATTTTATTATTGTCAGATTAAACCTTCCACATTATTTTGGGTTTTATCATTTTGATTTGATTTTATTTTAAAATTGTTCCCATTATACTATAATTCTTTTGGAGATCGTCAACGGGGGCTACATCAACTTTTTGCCATCCTTTTACCATTCCAGCACTACAAATTTGTCTTATTAATTCGTGTGCTAGTCACAAAAACAGTAGAATATTAAAAAAGAACGGGAACAAATCAAACTGAAAATTAAAATAAGGTAATTAGAAAATCATTTAGCACATATTAATAACAATATTATTGGTTTTTAATCGATACAAAAAACTTTAATAATTTTTCAGAAACGTTCTGCACCATATAAGTTGTCTAGCAACCCACGCAAGCTGAAACAATAAATTAATAGTAGCATTAAGTATGTATACCGCGAAAATGCGTAAAAATTTATGTCGGAAGGTTTTTCATGCGAGCTCGCTTGTAAGAATACAATGGTTCGGGCAGATTAAACTGCAATAATGGTGGGCGGGGAGGTGGAAGAGCCGGGGAAATGGGATTGGTAAGAGGTAAAGACAAATGCTTAATGTTGCATGACTGAGAGAACTCATCGGGTGATGAGCTGCACTAGAGCGGAGCCGAGGGCTGTTGGAACAGGAAATCCGATGATTTATGAAACATTAAGTCAGAAAGGAACATTTACAGGAAAACAGTACCGCTTTCATGCCTCCAAGGATTTTTTTCAGGTGTGCTAAATTTTGTTCTCCATTAAGCTATTATGCTGTCGAGTTATTCCCAAATATATTATTGGTTCTTGGCTTCTGTGACATTAAGACAAAGGCAAAATGGCCAGCCATTGTGAAAAAGTGGACACACATTCACATCGAAGTTCCATAGAATTTAATTTTGACAAATAAACTGCAGATTGTTAGTTCGGAAAACGAGCAGTAGGAATGCGGAATACGCATAGCACAAGAAAGAAACTTGGTCAAGCAATGTTCAATTATATTGTGATAAAAAATACTTTACGTTGTTATTTGTCAAAAATCCAGGGAGTTGGTCGGGCAACGTTGAATAGGACAAAGGTGTGCTACACGGTCACAGACAAATAAGTTACTTATATTTATCAAACAAATTTATCAAACTTATTTTATCAAACATTGTCAATAAATGTTATAAGCCATTTTGAGCAAGAACAGATGCATTTTTGACATGTTTTATCCAGTGACTGCAATAGAAAAGAAAATAATACATTAAAGAAGTAAATGACAAAAAAATTGAGAGAAAAAGCAAATTCATATGTACACAGCATATATTTCTGTTAAACTTTTGGATTTTATTTACGTATAATTTATTAAGTTTGACAGGAAGTTAAAGAAACAATACAAAATGACAAGACAATCTAGAGAAAATCACATCTTTATGTACACAGCTTATGGATATCATTTTCGTTTAAATTATTTAGTTTGATGGGAAATTAAGAACTGATGCAAAGACACAACAACACATCTGATTTATGTTTAATGTGAGACACTGTTTTCATGCAAATATGTGAAAAGCCCCGAGGCAATTACGAAATTAAAGGCAATCATAACTGGAAGTCAAGAAACTTTGGCTTAACTTGAAGGACATCGCTGTCGGTCTTGTGACTGATGGTCAACAGAAGTCATTCCTCAACTTAATTTTCCATTTGTCTCTTCACCCCCCTCGAGAAGCTACCACTTAAATGCTTGTTGTTTGTCCATTAGGGAAGCCTACAGAAGCCAGACCAGCGTGTTGAAATGTCTTCCTCCTTATCCTTCTTATGGGGGAGGAAAGCCTGCCAGTTCCTACCATTATTATCTTCCTCGTCATCGGCATTGGCATTGTCATTATCATTTTCGCTTTCAGTTTCTTTTTGGAAATGCCTTCCAACGCACAAAGGAAACATTTGTCTTGCTCTGAACAATTTTTCTCCGTTTTCGAAATAAAACAAATTGTATGAATTTAAGTGGACTTCCCATTCCCATGCCGGCCCCGTTCATCGCAAATGCCTGTAGTTATCATCTGCCATCTATTATGTGCCTCAATCGAATTGTCATTTGGCCAGGACTGTTTCGGTGCGACACTTTAAATGAAAAATGAGTTTTCCATTGCGACCATGACCACACTCCCGACCACGCCCACCCGTATGTTGTGGTCTGTGTACCGAGGTTCGGTCCCCAGCCACGCCCCTTATGCCTTAATTGCTTGCGCTGGTACATTTTGTGGCATGGGTTAAAATACATTTCCGATTCAATTGTGGGTGTTTGAATCCATCACTATTTCACCTTTTACACGAAACGTATTAGCCAAATTGCTAAGAAAAAATGTGGTTCAAGCCCAGCCAAGAAAGTTTGACTCGGCAGGACCAATATTTGGCCAATTGATTTGGGCCAAACTTCAATGGCAACTCACTGAACCCTAGCATCTGGACTATTCGTGCATGTTTGTGGCTAACTGGCAGCCATGAACCCTGCGGCCTGCCTCAACATGTCAAAGCGATGAACAACAGTATTTGGGGGGCGGACCCCTTTGTCAGTTATTTACACGAAGCATTTCATTTGCCAATTTCCCTCAAGCTTAAATCTACGTTGCATGAAAACGACAACAGCACAAGGGCGTTCAAGGGGGGAAAGCGCGAAATCGGAGCTGTGAAAATGGCAGCGGGAAGATAAAATCCAATTAAAACAGCGTGGAATTTATAAAAAAGAAGAGGGAGACGCTCACTAAATGGTGAATAGATGGTTCCGGCAGACTAACAAACACTCTTCAAAGCCAATTCTAATGTGGCACTCTGTCTCGTACTCTCAACTGAATATTGTTTACGGAGCTTTGTTGATACATACTGAGCCATGCCTTAAAGGAACTCAACCTTAAATCTCTGTATAGACACCGATGTGCCACAAGGCTGGTCACGAAAAGAATAGGGTGTCGAGATGGAATATAAAACAAAGCGTGAAATCTATTTGCAACTGGCGAAACGGGGCAGCAAAAGTTTATGCCATGTAAATAACGACATCATAAATTTGGTTACCTGGGCTCGGCCCCTGCCGTGCATATCTCTATCCCTATCCCTATCCCTATCCAAATGCCACCGCACCATTACCCCACATATGCAGTGGCCACCGTTGGAGGCTAGTTCCGTTTTAGCAAACAGGTTTTTTGTTCGGCCATTTCCAGTTGGCTCAGTGGCACAGAAAGAATGATTTCAGAGTTATTATTGGCTACAAAACAAAAAAATTATCTATTTCTCGCTACAGAATGTATTTATGACACTTTTGGGTGCGCAAATTATTTTTTAAAATATCAGTTCGCAAATGCTGTTTTTATCCCAATTTCTTTCTGTGTGGAGGAACCAACGCCATTTGACTGTTTCAGTTTTTGCGGGGGCCGCTGCATGCGCCTCTTTGTCATAAAAAACCGACAACAATGAGGGGCTGTGGGTGGCGAATTGAGCGGATGGGCGATGGAAGATGGCTGGTGGGCGTTAGGGTAGTATACAGGTAAGGGTGCTTGAGTTTTCGCTCTCTTTTTACGTGCGGCCATCAGGGGGAATAAAAGTTACGTTGACACGGACACCACGCCGCCAAGTACCAAGGAACCAAACACTTTTGGCCTGCCCTCGAGTCACAGTCCATTGCAGGAGCCCCGATTGCCCAGCACTGCATCATTCCAGGTATATATAATACTTTACCCTTCCCATTTGGCACTCTTTTGTGTGCGAGTGAGTGAGCTTGGTAAGATGAGTAGCGCGTAAAATGCGCAAGAAATTAAAACGATTTACGCCGGGCGGCATTCGAAAGGCGGAAAGTGGAGAGGATTGAGGCTTAGGTTGGTTTCCTGGTTTCCTGGTTCCCGAGGAGGGGAAAAGTAAACTCTGGCGAGTATAAGGGCCACAAGAAGACGACGGCGACAGAAATCGTGAAATGAAATACGCAATTCGAGCTCCACTCAAAGATTGTTCAACTGGAGGCTGAGATGGAGTTTTTCCCATTACCGGACAATGGGACCTCCAGCCTAAAAAAGGGGAAGAGTGGACTGGCACGCAAATAACTATTCAAGTTGCCCGGGCTAAGACGGATCTAGGGTTAAGACTGAGGGTATACAACGGAAACGGCGATAAATGGTAGCACAGGCTAGAAATTTAATGGGTTGCACGCTGGGATTGAACGTTAAGTGGCAGTTAGAAAGAAAACAAAAGGGTCGAGAGGGTCTCTGCATGAACAGCTTCAGACCAAATTATAAGTAGATTTTGGACACTCTAGGTTTGGCTCCCCTTTTTACATCCTTAAATGCAGCATTAATTTTCATTTCGTGTTCATGACTAGAGAAGATGCAACAAGAATAACAGTCACCTGCTGCTGAAGCCGCTGCCAGGACTAAAGTTTCCCATCAAGGACACATTGTTTGCTTTGGCTTGTGCGTTAAGCGCTTAGAGTTCAATTATATTGAGTGGCCATCGCATGCCAAGCATTCCGAGCAACCGCAGACCACGGCAGATGGGGAAGGGGAATGCTTTAATTGAGATTTACAATGCGAGTTAAAATGCCAGGACAGGCCAAAACGAATTTGTTTCAGCTTGAGCTTAACCTTGTTTCTATTTCTGCGCCCAGAACGAGGCTGTTGGGCGGGGGTCATAAATTTGTAGACAGTAAATCTTTTTTATTGTCGAGCGTGCTCCACTCCCACTGAAAAATCTGTTCCTGCTGGGTGTTTATTCGCTGATGGTCCCTACTCGCTCCTGTTCCTCGATCCGCCGCCATATTAAAGCTCAATTGCGTTTAAGTAGCTGACTTTTATGGTTTTGCCTGCAGTCCTTATATACGCATATTTATACCCTTGCTGAGGGTAATATAATTTCGGTACTTTACTCATATTCAGTATTCAAAGCTTTCTGTACAAGAGATTTTATACTGATGTTTGAGGAACAGTTTATTGACTTGAACGTTTTAATATGCTCCCAATTAATTTGCTTAAAAATTAAAATACAAATATTTTGGATTTCAAATATAACTTATCTTAAGTCAATAGATAATCGAACAAAAAAAGTTTTGAGGCTAAACTATATTGTAAGCTTTTCTACTTGCTCAGATTGTTTCTAAATATTATTATATTTATGCCACGATTTTTTACAGTTTCTCAATCGTTACAGCTGGAGAACAAAATTTACATTTTCTTCTTACCTAATTAATATTTTCACCTTCATTTAATAATATTGCGTCACAATCGAATCAGATTTTAAATTCTACGGCTATGTAAAGAAGTCTCCCTCATTTGCGATAAATCAATAAAACTAGATTGACGGACATACAATTTGCTATTCATTTTATGTCCTTCAATACAATTTTTTTTGACTTTGTTGATCATTAATGGCATTGTCTATTAAAACATTTTCCAATAAGTGAATGAGTTGTGAAAAATGTATAAATAGTTTGTTAGAATGATTGAACATGTAAAAGTGAATGATCTGTAAGGGTATTCCTTAAAACGACCCCCGAGGCCAGGCTTCCGTTGCTCTCGTATATAAACATATATTCAACAGTTGTTGTCTGCGTTGTTCTCGGTGTGGTTGCCATTTGCAAATTTCGGCATCGCAGGCACCGAGCTGCGAAAGGGAGCGGTGAACAAGTGAATTGGATAGCAGAAATAGCCTGGCAACATTTTTGTCGGCTTTCGCACTCCCCTCAGAAGCTAACGAGCTGCGGGTCGCGGTCGCAGGGGCACCCACTTTATATATACATTCGCAGGGGTTGTAAATGTTGTCCGATGTGGGTCTGCGCTGCGCTGTTGTTGAAATGATAAGCATGTGTGCAATTAAAATGAAAGCGTGCTCGCTGCTCTCCAACATTTGGACCATGGCTGCGAAGTGGTAGAAGGATGGTCCTGGGAATGCAACTTGGGGATGGGGATGGAGATGGCGATGGGGATGGGCCTGCCATGACATGAGGCGGCCCATGACAATAAAACAAATGTCGCCTATTTTACATAAACGTTGTGTGCAAATTTGTTGACCTTGTTGCTGTTGTCGTTGTCCAAAAAAATATTCAACTGTAAACAAGAGTGGGGAGTGGACGGGTGGCTTTAACGACTACGGACCCAGTGGCGGAGTTTCTGGCCGGGGTTTTTGAAAGCCACGTTGAAATACTACAGATCGGTACGACAGATAGTAAAACCATTTTGCTATGATTTGGTGGCTGTGGTGTGCTAAATTTATAAAAGCTAAGGAATATTTTGTTAGAGTGTTAGGTATGACCTAAACATTTAAAATACCATTCATAAGGAACAATTGCTCATTTATTTATTTTATATCAATATTAAACAGGTATATAATATTTGAAAGTATGCAAAAGGGTTTTCAAAAAACTTTCGTACTTAAGATCGTTAATAAAATTGAGTATAGTTCGAATAAAAACCCCTTTCCCGACGTGAAATTCACTTATTTGATTTAAGCTGTCTAGCTTAAGGTTTATAATAATTTCATATTTATAAGTTATTGTTTTATTTCAAATTATTTTTCATGCCCCTGGGCCTGGCTAGCGCTTTCAAGTGGGTCTACTTCGGGTACCAGGATGCGACCTACACTTTAAGTGTTTACAGCAGCCTCGTCCAGTCAGCGGTTTCCCATTTAATTTGGCTTTTTCTGGTTGGTGTTTCTCAATGGGGGGCTGGGTCGTAAAAAAGCTGAGAATTAAAAACGCATTAAGTTTTGTTGTCCGCTATTAAGAGTCGCAAACGTGTGGGCATTTGATAGTTCCGCTTTTTGGCTGTAGGCATAGGTCTACGACTTGCGGATCCAGTAATTAGGGAAGGCATCGGCATTGACGCCCAGCAGACGGTGGCTGTAAGTGAGCAATTAGACACAATAAAAGCATCTCGGATAATAGCCACTGCCGAGTGGGTGGCTGGGATGGGGAGGTGCGAGCACTTAATTCAAATGGCAAAACTCAGTCTCAGCATGTGCGTCACCCACCCGAAAAGTATACCACAGCCCTTCCACACAGGCGTAAAATTAACACACACTTAGCCCAGACGGGAAGTCGGGGCAAATCCGAGAATGGAGAGCTCTCTGACAGCGGCAACAGCTTAGACATGCAGCAAGCGGCCAGAATGGTAATACGGCCACCGAGCGAAGGCATCTTTTACTCGGCTCCCCAAATATTTGCATGCCCATCGCTGCCCGAGCTGGAAAATCGTTTTGCAAAATCCCTCCAACGATAAGTGCCTGCGAAAATGCAGACGCTGCTGCCGCCCATCCGATGATGTTGCCTCGGTCGTGTCTGCATCCGGATGATGTACTGCCTTCAGCAAACACCGGCAACAGCAACTCACAGACCGAGGCAAACAAACAGATGGACAGGCGAATACGGGTACGAGTACGGGTAAGAAAGTCCGGACGCGGGGCGGCAGAGTGCGATGAGCAACTGGAAGGACTCCTCGACTCGCTGCAAGGCACCAACTTTGCTCATGTCAAAGGAAATTTCACTTTTGCCTGCTGTGCCTTTTTCTAAGAAAGCAGACACAAACTCTTTAGACAAGGTATCCGACTATGAGATACTGGTACTTTCAGCTTTAAAAAGAAAAAATCAAAATAGGCAACTTTATAGCAGGACGATACATCTCGACTTAACAAGCTTATAAAAATGTATTAAATAAAAAAAAAAAAACTTTTCGTAGGCAAATTGTGTTCAATGATGTTTGGGAAAACTCTTATATCCTAGCCGCTTGCTACCTTCTCAAAAGGAGATGATCGAGCAAGCCAATTACATATTACTCTATTTTAGTAATTTTATAAAATCTATAGTACAACTACTGAAATAAAGTTAAAAAAATACATTTTAAGGCAGAACTTCCCTCTCGACGATTTAAGTCCAGAGGCTTCTGCATTACATTTTTACGGCAGTCTCACGAGTTATACCACGCTTTAAACGTACCAAATACTTCGTTTCTTTGTAGACCCTTTTACAACCAATGGATAAATCGCCTAAATGAAGGAATCGAACATAAAGAAAAATAGTCTTTTCTATAGTTTTGTTGTTAAAAAAAAACTTCAACCTTGCCATATTAAAACATCCAAGAAAAATATTCCTGATTTTGTGCTTTCTTAAATGCCGGGCGATTATTTAAAACAAAGTCGTTGAGCTCAATTTGTCTTCTTTATAATTAATTCAATAATCGTAAAAAAAAATGTATCCTGAAGTTTCTAAGCGAATCTGTTGAACAATTTATAAGTTTTTATTATGAGTAATTAACTTAGCACATTTAACTTAATAACATTAAACCTCCAATAGAATAGCCTTCCGGGAAAGTTTTATCTAGATATCTTTTATGCAATAATGAGTTAAATTATTTAGCTTACTTTGAAGTGAACCCCAAATGTCCATGAGATTTAATTATTTTAACGAATTCTGTATTCTAGGGTTCCAAAGTAGTATCATAATCTTTTTTAAGAGTTTTCAAATTCGCACGATAACAAAGTGGCTAATAGATGTTATTTTCACTCGCCATAAGCCTTTGAAACCTAAAACTAAAGGGTATCAAATAACAAAGCCAAGCTGAAATCTTTTCATGTTGATTCCACTCTTCTTGTGTTTTGGCAACACCTGCTGCTGTTTGTCAATCCCCTCCCCTCCTGCCACTCCTGCCACTCCTGCCACTTCTGCCGCTCTGCTTCCCCTCCAGTCGACCGAGCCAGAACTGTTGTTATTTTCTGCTGCATAATAACGAGGCCAGAAGGCCGCCATCGCAGTTTATGGGTTTATGGGTTGCCTTTTTTCGGGGTTGGCGCTTGACTGTCTTGCCCTGGCGTGTGTGTGTGTGTGTGTGGCACCGCTGATCCCGGAACTGTTTATTCCGGTTCTGGCTCTGACACATAACCACCACACACGGGCGCAGTAGCACACACTATATTCGGATCCGAGGCAGACACATTTGACAATGTGACGTTGCGGTTGAGCATTGCGTGCATATAAATTTAGGATAAATATAAAATACAAACTAAACGCGAGAATTAAGGCCAAGGAGATACTCTTAGGAAAACAGAAATGCTGTGATAGGCTGGCTCGAAGCTGACGTTATGAACATATTACATATCCTGGTAAAAGTTGTTTGCAGGCAAGCAATAGTATTCTGCCTTACCTGTGATGTAGGTATCAAATAAGGGGGTATTCTGGCCTAGAATCCTAAATTTAAAGCATTTTTTCAAGTAAGATAAAAAAGATTTTTAAAACAATTTCAGTATACAATTTTTTATATATTTTTATTGACATTTTAAGAATTCAAAAAAGAAATACAAAAAAAAAGAAACCCATTATTCGCCGAGATACAGGCCGGTGGAGTGGGGTCTTCAAAAATAACGATGCGTCCAGGTTGACATAACTTCAGCCCTTGTAGTGATCGGAAAAAAAATATAAACAAATTCTTCCTTAGTAAAAATGCCGATATCGAGTTGACCACTTTAAAAAAAACTCAAAATAACAAAACTGCGTGGAATTGAAAGCAAAAAATGTTTTTTAACCAATTTTTTTCGACTTTTTCGAATATTTTAAAAATAATCAAAATTTTTCTTATAAACAAGATAGATACCAAATTTTAAAGGAATGGGTTTAGTAGGACTTGAAATATCATGTCCAACCACCTCAAAAAAATTAGTTTTGAGAAAAACGCGTTTCAAGATTAGGAAACGATTCAAATGGCTTGGACTTTACGTCACAAAATTGGCTGTGTCTTCGAAAATAATTTGAATTTTGAAAAATCCTTTTAGGAATTTATTTTAAAAAGTCTCACCTTTTAAAATATGGAAAAAAAAATCGATTTTTTCAATTTTGTAGACCTCAATGCACAGATTCCACATTTAACAAACTTTTCTTTTCCCGAATGCTTGTAAGCTAACAAATTTAAAAAAAGAAACACAATAAAGGGAATGCCGAAATAGGATTGTCTTTCTGTCAGATAAAGCGAAACCAATTCATAAGCGGGCGTTATGAAAAACAACAAGCTTAGGAACATTTTTCCCGTTGCGCATTTGGCACTTTTCAGCTCCATTCGCACATACCTCGACCGGAATGTACAGCAGTCGAGCACAATCTAAATAAAGGCCTAAGTTGGCTGGCTGCCGTGTTATGAGCCGGGCTTTGTGCGACTTCCTGGGCTCTTGCCACTTTGCAAACACACTGACGCACCGCTGCCATTTGTCGCCTGACTTGTTTGTCTGTTTGTGTTCGTGTGGCTCATTTTGATGGCACGGAAGTCGCTTGTTTGCTCCACACCGCTCTGCTCCCTTTTTTTTGGGAGAGCCTTAAGTGTTTACGTGGCGTATTAGTAATAAATGTAACGTGCATAAAAGTGCCCACACGGCTGGCGCTCGTAAAGCGGGAATGTTTACAATGTGTTTAGGCTGCCGAACGGGCACGCTTTTATAGACTTTTACAACTTTATCCGAGAGCAGCATCCAGCAGTCCATCAGCCTCGTCAAGGGCCGCGTCAGATGCAGGCACTTAATCAATCAAAGGCCCAGGACGAGAGCCTTATTAGACATCTCTGACCGGTTGCTGCCAAAGTTCTTTCCGGCTGCTTGTTGGTTTGTTTGTTTTTGGCAGCACAAATTATGGCAGTACATGTGCAAACATTTGCCTGTCCATGTCCATCTAACCGTTTTTCCTGCCAAATGCGTTCTATGCGGTCTCCCCGGGGATGGGGTAAATTGGACCCCAGCTCGTATTGGGCTTAGGCGACTGGGCCGATAAGTCGCCCGCATAAGTCCGGGATATACGGGGCAAATAGAAAAGCAACAGCGGATTTCAATTCCTATGCAGTAAGCCCTTCTTCAATAATCACACAGTTCCATGCCAATTTCCTGACCGGCCATTAAGTATCCCAGAACGGCCTTTCCTCAAGGAGTTGCTCTGGCCTGTACCTTACAGCCCGGCCAACCCAATTAAAATTCCACAAATTCAAGGAAGACCCTGTCTAATGTTCCGAGCAGACATCCTTGAAACGTTATCCATTACTTTTCATCTCCTCACGACCGTCTGTCCCCCACTGAGGCGTTTCATAAATTCATTGCAAATACTTTACGCTACTTAGCGGTCATTTTTCATATCTTTCTTTGACTCGCTGCCTGGAAAAGAAAAAAGGGTTCCTTTCCAAACATTTTACTAATTAATTAAAATATTTAAGGCTAAAAAAACCGATTCGCCTGCATACTACTACGGCTACTGTTTTGGATAAATGCAGTGCAATATTTTGGTGATTTAGTGTGGCTTGGTGGCCAGCTAATTGGGCTCCGCAAAGGCATTCGGTCAAGGGCCAAGGAGTAATGCACCCCAGAAACAAAAGGCTGGCGCCCTTATCCGAGGGTTAAATACTCGGTTGCTCAGGTGAGGGTCAGCCGAGAGCAGGCCAGGTCAGACCAGACCAGACCAGACCAAACCAGACCAGACCAGAACGGACCAGCTTATCCGTGCTAAGCATACTCCGAGGACCGGGGCAGGAACTGCAGTGAGTAAATTAAAAGTGTGCGAGCTCTCAAGTGGCTGCTGCTTTTAAAATTAGCCTTCTCATTTTCCCAGTTCTTTCTCTGGTATTTGCTTGTACTCTTTTTAATTTTTTGGCTGCCTAAAGAAGCGAAATTTTTGTGGCTTACTTGCGGTTGGATAAAAGTTAAGCTGCAGCTCATAAATTTTATTTCTGAGCGGCATCTAGAAATACTCAGCAAATATTCCAGAGGCAACGCCGCTGGCTTGTGAACCGAATGGAGCGAAAACGTTTACGTTTACGTCTGCCATATATTTACAAAGCGGTCTGAAAGGGGGCTAAGACTGACTAAAGGTGCGATAAGTTTAATGGGGCGTATGCGTGATTTTCAGATGAGCACTTGAGGGGCATTATGTGCTCTCGGGATGGGAATGCAAAACACTTTCAGGAAACTAATTTAATTAATTGCTTAAATGTTGCAAAGGCCCGAATTAATCCACAAAGTTCGAATCATTTCCATTTAATCGCTGCCCCACAGCTCCCAGTCACGTTGAGATGGCCCATCCCAGACTAATTGCCAGCACGTGTAGGCCGCATTAATCTCCAAAGAAAAGAGAAAGTTTTCCGGCTTCCTTGACCCATATCAAAAGTCAACAAACTGTGTACATGTGTCCGCAAACGAAAAGAGGAAAACTGTCATTCGACTTATAAATAGCAAACGGAGCGCTGGCATGGCAGCAGACAAATATGATGATGTATAGGCGAGGCGAACATGGGAGATATTTATAAATATTCTGCAGCAATGCAGCAAAAATTTGACACAATGTTTACAAATGGCTCTGGATTTGTTTGGACCAGCTGAAAGCATCAAGGGCAGTCCCGTTGACCATTATAAATGAGCAAACGAACGGCGGTCGCATGCAAATGAATAGAAACCAAATAGAGAGCGAGTCTGCGGAGATTGATTGCGTCGGGATATGAGTTATAGGTCGCAAAATGGCAACCGTTTTATCAGGCGACTGAAACTGAAGATGAAACAAAGCTCCACGTGGCCGCTCCTAATGAGCTGCTTATCAAGTTGGCCAAAAATGATGCAATCAAGAAAGGTTACCAACTTTTTTACGAAGGAAACTTCTCCCTCCATTTGATTGCAATTCCATGATTTATAATTTCCATTTTAAATGCATACTACCACCTTGTTTACTGTCCATTCAAGTTGAAAGGGTTTTTCCCATTTGATATTTGTCGATTTTTTGTTTCCGTGTTTGGATTAAACAAACACGGAGTACTGCAATTGACATTCCATTCACACCATATTCAATTTAACTTTAATATTTTAGAAATTCTACTACACTTTTTGCTGCTTTAATTGCCACACTGCATTATTTATGGCCTTTTTATTGTGCATATAGGATGCGCACACTGTTTATTCACACAAGTCAACATATCTTGTCGGGGAAAAAACGCTAAATGAGGAAAGGGAAATGGAAAATCGGGCATGTGTTAATTTTGATTGCTTTGTCGCGCGCATGTTTGTTTACAAATGAATCAGTATCAGAATTCAAATTTGAAAGATATGAATATGAATGAAAATTAATGCAGAATGGTTTGATGTGGTCGTGCCAAAAATAGACAGCTCAAAGTGGCCCGCTAGTCTGGTCTGGCTTTCCTTGCGCCAGAAACCCATTTATTTATTTTGATTATTTCGAATACGATTTGCCTCTGGCCTTGGTCCCACCTCGCATTCCTATGCAGACTACGTCCATGACCTTCGACACCGAAGGGCTGATTGCCACGAGGCTTCTGTGTTCACTTGAACCCAATGTGCGATGTTGCGTAAAAATATTCCAGGAAAGGGGAAAGGAGGTTGTGGGCGAGGCGTCACTCTGTTTTTCAAGCTTTGTCTTTGTCTGCCAAATTTAAGACTTGTTTAAGCTTACATTTTATTAAAAATCAGAATATATCAAAGCATATCATTAAATTTTTTTCCGTTCTCAGTTATTTTAAATATGCAACATTAAAATTTATATTTAAAAATTTGATTAATAGCGAAGATTATTTAAGGACTTCGTTTTGATGTGAAATCTGATTTTCATAAGCTAGAAAAAAAAAGTAAAATGTTTTAATACGACTACTTGCTCACTTTTTTGCGTATATTGGCAGCTATGTAGTATAGTTTTATAGCTATTCTTGACCCTCTACCCTAATTTATTTTACGTTTAATTCTAAACTGTAAAAAATATATTTTTTGTATTATCTGAAAAACAGTTTATTGGAAATATACCAGCTTTCCTTCTACTTGTCAAATATTACAAATTATAAATAATATTTTTTTAAACAGCATTGAAAAGTGCTAGCTTCTTTGCACCGTAAGGAAAATTTAGAAAATAAAAGAAGTAAGTAATCGCTCAAGCCTTGCTCTTTAACAACCGTAATCTATGCCTAAGCTGCACGTAGTTGTTCCCACTGTTATTAACGTTGTATTCCTTGATCTAAATCGTTACATTTATTGTGCTATTATGCCAGCCCCGTTTTGTTAATAACTGAATAGCTTTATTTAATGCGACCTCAAAATGTCGGCATTTTGGGTCTTCATTAACTGCTTCTTTTGGTTTGACGGCCTAACGAGGCGCACAATCAGCCATTAATTACTGGATTCAAGGTGCCTAACACACAATAAGTGGCAGGAAATTTCATTAAATGGCAAGACAATCTTTGACATTGCCCTCTGACCTGAAGGGCTATTGAACTTGACCTGGTCTGGCCGAAAAGGTCGCAAAACAATTGGCGAGTGTCATCGACAGGCGCGATTTAGACTTCTGAAAACAGTCTTCGCTGGAAGCCGAGGTAAATTGATTAATAATAAAACACCTTTTGTGCATAATTATAAGTCTTTGCTTTTTGTCCTCGGCCAGCTGTCGGGCATTTATTAATAAAAGGCGACGTGGGAGTCCTTTAGCACTGCAGCTTATTGTTAAAGTTGATTCCTGGCAAACGCTCCGTCGTGCCATCGACAATTGCCGTTTAGCGTTGCCAAGTCCACAATTATGCGCACCGGTACTCAAATAAGCAGGTTGTGCCCCGCCCCCATTCCGCCGCTCCCCCAACAGAGTTGTTGTTCTTCTCGGCTCGCAGGATGAGAATCCTGGGAGTGTAGTGCAAACATTTTGCAATTTTCAGTCCAACAATGGAAAGCAATTACAAAACAAACTCAGCGCTAAATGAGTGTGTGGCAACATGGCAAACAAAGTGTGATGAAAGGCGGTGGGGGCGTGGGCATGGGCATGGGCATGGTCATGGGCATGGGCGGTGGACGGTGGGCGGTGTGCGGAGGGGAGGGTGCCGCCATAGGGGCGTTACTGTGGTACTAGCCACACATGACTGGAAATGTTGACGGGCGTGGGCGATGCCTTGATTGGATCCGACTGGAATGAGCTCCCCTGGCAGCACCCACTCCACTTTGACCAAATTTATGAGCAGCAGAACCAAATTGATTGGTAATAACAAAGCTTGGCAGATCTAGCAATAATCAAGTGCTCGCACAGAAGCCCTGAAAATCGAAATGCCACAAGGGAAAGTTTTTCCGATTCGCCTAGTTGGTAGATTTTAATCCTTATAGCACATAGAATACGTTGAGGGGTTTAATAAAAATAATAAAACAATAAAACTAAATTTTTGTATCTTCAAATTAATATTCTAATAAGATTTAAATTATTTTATCAAACTTATGTCTTAGCTTAAGCTAATACAATAAAAGCGGTTCTCAAACTAAAAGTATTTACAATCTGTAAGCATTTAACTTGTGACCAATGAACTACTTCTGAATGTACTTATACTTTTAATTTATAAGTAGTCCACTACAATAAATTACTAATGAAAACAAGAAAGGAAGCAAAGCATTGTAAGCTATCAAATTATTACTGTGTCAAAAATAATTTTTTAAAAAAATTAAAAATTAGAAAAGATAATTTTTTTGTTTAATAGTTTGATTGTTTTCATGGACGCTATATTGATGATATTTAAAACGTAAATCCGAAATATTAAACAATTACTATATATTGAAGAACTGATCAAAAAATTAAGAAACAGCAAGGATGTATATTTTTTCATTTATTTTTCCGATTGTTCCTATGGGAGCAATATGCTATAGCCATATATTTCCCTATTTTACAAAATTTACCAAACTGAAATTCTGTAAAGGTGTTGAAAACGTTTAAGATTTGTTTAAACTGTAGAGGGACATTGCCTATTCTCCCCAAGTAATTGCCGAATTCACATCTCTAATTGCCTTCTTGGCGTTGGGGCCTTAAACAAGCGAAAACAATTTCGCCTTGAATATGCACTCCATATATCCGTAGGCGGACCGGCAACTGGTCGCGTTTCGCGTTTCGCGTTTCCCCAGGTGGCTGGCCAGGCAAATTAAAGTCACTGAGCCCGCCAACTAAATATGCCATGAAATGTTGCCAACGGATGTCGTCCTTCTCGTCGTCCTGCTACAGCCGTGCCGAGTTGTGGGGAAAGTTTGTGCTTGAGTCCCAGCGCCGTTTATTGTTGACTCAACTGGCTGCCATTTCCGGTATCCGGACACCGGAGAAGGACGAAAAGGAGACCGTGGAGCTCCAGCTGGCGAGCTCGCAGCCCTGGCAGATAGTTTGTTTTATGATTGCGCGCCGACTAATTCGCCCTGCAATTTTGCAATTTAATTGTAGAACGTGCCATGGAAATGCAAACTTCTTGGTTCAGTTTCTAGACTCCTTCTCGGGCTAAAGAATATTAACAGCTTCTTGCCTGGCCGGGAGATGCAATTAGTCCAGAACACTGAAGCTCGAGCTGGGACTCATCAATCACGGGAATACACACATATTGTCTGTCAATCGGAAGCTGAGACACTTTTGAGGTATTAGCATGCGCCGGGATGTACACTTTGTGGAGTAACAATCAATCACATATATGGATTTCCGTGCTCCGAAGAGCAAATGAGAAAAGCTTATATTAGTGAACCACGCTTACAGGGGCACAATAGGTATTTGCGTACATGTCGTGCTAGATGTTTAATATCCGTTGCTTCTTGTCGAGCTTAGCCTTGGAATTCCACAACTTATTGAATACACTGGACGAGTTCCCCCAGGGCAATTCGTCTCAAGTTGCATGCCAACTGTCCTCGCTGGGTCACGCCCTTCGACTAGTCCTTAACACTGTCATTCAGTTACTACTTCAGCATAACATTCCAGTTCACAGTACAAGCTGCAACCGACGTGCCATCTTTGTTGGCTCTCGACAGCAATACTGATGAATTAAACATCGAACTGCAAACAATTTACTCTTAACTTTCAGGAAAAGCTTTGTGAGATCAATAAAAGTAAAACCAAATAAGAGCATTAGCTTCCTGTACAAAAGTTAAATAAATTAAGTGAATCAAGCCGCAACCCCAAAATTTTTAAGAAACATAATGATCAGAAATTTTAAACAGGCTTGTCCTATTATTATGTTTATGTGAGAGTATTAAGACAATGAAAACATATAAACTATTATTGTATCGATTTGTTAGGGTAATACAATGTTGAAAGAAAAACGCATACAAGACAAACTACTCGTAGAACAGACAATCACTCCCTCCTTTGATGTTTTAAATAAAAATGTCTTATTTAAGATTTACTTTAAAGATAAACAAATGCTTTCACGGAACTAATTTATTTAGAGAAGATACATTAAAAATAGCATTTACCAGCTAAATGTTAGCTAAGCGATTGTTTGCGTGTTAATTTATGGTGTCCATAGTTGGCCATAAATTGCTACACCAAGCACACATATCCGCAGTCCCATTAAATTGTTTAACTAAACATGCTATCTGAAAAACGGCAGCACTGAGTGCAGGGAAGCCAACAAATGCATAATTAAAATGCCAAAGGGAAACCAATTGTTGCTGCCACAAAATTTTGTTTCTCCCCTCCGTTTTATACCCTTGCAGAGGGTATTATAATTTCAGTCAGAAGTTTGCAACGCAGAGAAGAATACATTTCCGACCCTATAAAGTATATATATTCTTGATCAGCATCGATCTAGCCATGTCCGTCTGTCCGTCTGTTTCTACGCAAACTAGTCTCTCAGTTTTAAAGCTATCTTTCCCAAAAGTGGTTTTTCTATTGCAGGTAGTATATAAGTCGGAACGAGCCGGATCGGACGACTATAGCATATAGCTCCCATAGGAAAAATCGAAAAAATAAATAAAAAAAATTATAACTTTGCTTTTTTTTAATTTTTTTTAGTTCTTTACTTTAATTTTATTTTAGAATTACGGTTTAAATTTCATCAAAATTTGGACGACTATATCATATAGCTCCCATAGAAATCAAATTTTAATGTTTTCAAGAATATTTAATTTTTGCAATAGCTGCAAGGGTATATGAACTTCGGCTTGCCGAAGTTTGCTTCCTTTCTTGCTGTGTATGAAATGTGTTAATTAAATTGTCACTCGCATTGTTTTTCGCTCTGTTGTTGTGTCATTACCGTCAAGGGAGCTTTAGAAAAAGAAGATTTAAATATCCCTTTTTTTGAAACCAAAAGAGGTAGAACATTCTTTGAAATACGACAGTCCGAAAAGGTTGAAGTGCAGTTGTTATTACGCAGAGCAACTTAATCTTTGAAGGCACTATTTGGCATTTCCCCCTTCCGCTCGAGGAGTAAGAGCAAATGTTAACTCATTGTTAGAGCTAAAGCCCTAAAGCCATAGCCGAAAGCGAAAAGCAAATCCCATCCAATTATGAGCGAAATGCATTTGCCCCACCAGGAATTTTGCTCAACTGGCGTTGGCATTAACATCAACAATATAAACAGCGCGTGCAGCTGAAGTGTCACCACCCCTCTGACCCCTTATCCTTACTCGAGGAACTGAAAATGCGCGCAGTTTTTTCGGGGGCTAAAGTAAAATCAAGCTTGAAGATCAACAGCAAACGCAAACACAAACGACAAACGGCAAACGGCAAACGGCAAACTGAGCAGTGTGAACTTGTGTAACCAGGGACTCTGGTTTTTTTGGGTGGTGCATTTGTGTGGCCTTCTCCCAAGTAACGTATTCACTGAGGATCCGGCAGCGCAAAGGATTTCGTAGCTTCGAAGCCAGTACAAAAGAATATAAATATTGAAATATTCTGTGCCACCGTGCAGTGTCGAGAAGCTGCATGGTCACATAAAATTCAGCATTGACAACGTTTTAATTGCAGCTTGCATGTGATATATGGAACAGGGACCGAGCTTGGAACTCTACACACAACAGAGCAGCCCGTGCTGGTCATAACTTTCGCCCTACAACGGTGACTATTTTTTCTGGAGAAATATGCAGATTAAAATTTGCATGGATATGCTTGTAGTCCTGTCAAGCAGGATGTCCAATAAAAGTTTTCCGACCTCCTGAGAGGTGCATCTGTCCGAGCCTCACAGATTTTTCCATGCTTAAGGTATACTAAACAATAAACTCAAACGGCTCCCCTCGTCTCTCTCATTTGCATTCAGAGCAGCTTGGCTTAGTTGGTTCCCAGGCACCTCGGCCTCACCAGAATGAACCTCTGGCTTGTAGCTCAATGTAGACTGTTGCAGGCACGCAGCAAAAACACATCCCCAAGCATTCTTGACTCACTGTTCTGCTTTTATGTGAATATGCAACTTTGCTGCCTCTCAGCAAGAACAGCATGAATAGCCCTCTGATGCAGAACAAGTGCGAAACAAAACAAAACTCGGGCAGAGTGTTTCTGTGTGTTCAGCACAAGTTTAAGCCTGTTGCCCCACTTGCTCACCCTTGCTTTGCTTCTCCTAGATCGCTAATTACACGCTCAGGTTTGAGCTAATACATTTTTTAAACTAAGTTCCATCTCCCGTCAGACTCAGGGAATGCCTTGAGGACCTCTGACTTGCGACCCCTTTGCAGCAGCTGAAAATCAATTTCCAGTCGATTTGCCCACATTCTTTGGCCCCAAACCTTAGAAAATCAATTGCCAAAGCTCAAATGTAATTACGTGTGGTCTTTGAAACGTGAATGGAAAGAAAAATTGGTTCACTTTAACAGGAGGTGGAGCAGAACACAAATGATTTTTTGTTCAGTTTTTCACGTGCCATTCTTTTATTATTTTGGGGAACAAAACAGAGAAGTGTGGCAAAGGTGATTAATAATCAGTTAAGAGACATGTTTAGTCGTGCGACTATGAGATACCCTCTACCGAATGGCAAGTCACAAAAACGGTTGACTGCATTTTGGAGAAACACAAAGCACACTATTATTATCGGTAAATCAAAGAATTAAATAACGTTATCAAACATTGACACATAGATGGCGCTGTCCTGGGATCCTGCTTTTATCTGTTGTATTACAGCGCCATCTATGTGTAAGCAACGTAAACCATTACTTTAATCGATCGAGATATATGTAGATACTAAAACAAACAAGAAAAGAAGCTAGCTTCGGTAAGCCGAAGTTCATATACTCTTGCAGCTAAGTCAAAAATTAAATACTCCTGAAAACATTAATATTATGATTTACTTGCGTATATGTTTAAAAACATTTAAGCTATGATGAATTGCAGCTCAATTATTCGATAGTGCTTATGGCAGCTATATGTTATCGTTTTCCGATTATAATAAAATTAAAAGCGTATTTCTGAACTGTTTTAAACATATACGCAAGTCAGTCATAATGTTAATGTTTTCAAGAATATTTATTTGCAATAGCTGCAAGGGTATATGAATTTCGGGTTGCCGAAGTTTTTTGTTGTTTCCATGGGAGCTAAATGATCTAGTCGGCCGGTTTTGATTTTAGTAGTCACTATCATAAATATAATACTTCAAAAATTTCCGAATGCAGGTTTCATGGCATGGTAAGTGGAAGTTAACGAGTACTTGTATAAAACCGAATACTACCCTCATTTTTAAAATTAATTAACCTACCTTTTCTAAATTTTACGCCGTCAAAAAGCTGACCATCATAGGCCGTTTATGTTGTGGCTAACGCTTTGTTGCCATAACTCAAGAGTTGGGCAAATGAGCGTAAGGTTTGCCTACGGTGGTAAACTCTGAATGATCATTGTATGCCATATATCAAGTATACGCTCTGTTTGCTCGACTATTTGACTCCGGCGTTGTTTGGCCGAAAAGTATTAGATATACAGAGAGGCAGAGATACGGGCTCAACTGGCAAGACAAATTAACAACAAATGCCATAAATTACACATGTCGATAAACGAGACAGCCCGCACTCCCCTCCGCTCACGAATGTCAACAGGCATTGTCCGTTTGCTCAGAACACACAAGGAATACGCACACACATTGCGATGTGCATACTTATGTTTGAATATACAGATATATGTGGATGAATTAATCTCACAAATTGATGTCAGACGGCATTTGCAATGAGATTGTGCTAACGGCAGGCGTTTGTCAAGTATTATTGTTATGGAACCCGTCCAAACGTTGATCATGTTAAATTTTGCGAGAAAACCATCAAAATTGAATTTGAGAATTGCATAAACAAAGTGAGGGCATGGCCAAAGCCCTGGATAATTGCAACATGTTTATTTTGGCTTACAGTCGCCCGTCCTGGGCAATGAATTATTCATGCAAATGCCCAACTCAAATGCCCGACCGAAAGTATTTAGTCACAAGCTGTCACATGTGATTGTGACGCATTCGACTGGGCGGTCTGCTCCAACAGTTGTCATTTTGTGGCCAGAGTAAATAAATAAAACCAATCAAATAGTAATAAATCTAGTGTGACAAACAGAATGGGGAGGCGCGACTAATCGAGGTGGCCGAACGTGAGTCGAGGGCGGAAAGTACAGTTCGCGGCTTGCCCTATTTTTTTATTTAATCACTGCTTTTATTTAATGTCAACAATTTAAATGTGACATCAATTCCGTCATAATTAAGAACGAATTTAATCTCTTAATCACTTTGAAGGGAAATTCTCAATTAGATTTATAAGTTAGAAAGTGTATTTTTCGGACTTCAATCATATTTTCCTTTTATTTGTTTCGTACTAAAAACCTTTCACCACAGAAATATTTGAAAGGTTATATTAAAGTAATATGTATTTAGCAGAAACATTTCACCTTAAAATTATATGTGGCCCAGGGAAACTTCTCCCGCCACCCTTGCGATCGATAAAAACAACATTGTTCGCCTTTCGCAATTTATTGCATAAATTAGGTAATAAAACTGAAATTTTATGTGCTATTTTAAGCTGCTTCGGTACCGGACTCCTCCACCTATGCCAATTTTTAAGACCCAAGGCTGCTAATCACATCAGGCAGGTATCTACCGCCCCACCCGCTTTATCTGGGCACAAATAATTAGAGCAATTAAAAAGTTGGAATGATTTGTGTGTGGCGAATTTATTTCTACCGATTTGATCAGTTCAAAAGCGCTGAATGGGTGCTGCTTACTTTTAATTCTGGGCTGGTGCCACACATTTTCCTGGGAGGAGTTGACAAGGAGCCAGGACAACGTCAACGTCGTCGACGTTGTCGTAGTCACCACTAATGGAATTAATTGTCGCTCTGTGTTGAATGCTAATAAAATCACTAAGCTCCACAACAAGAACTAACTGTGCGCAACAAATTAGACAAAACTTGAATGCTTTAATTAGATTACTGCCGAAGAGGAAAAGTGGAAAGGGGGCGAGACGAGGCTGCAATTCATCGAAATTCATGGCAGTCCTAACAACACGTCGCAAATCGTCAATTAGCATAAACTCCAAGAGGATTATGAGTGGATTAAAATAAATGAGGGTTGCTCTTTCCATACTAAGGACTCTGTATAGGTTGGGTATGTGTAAATAGCATTGACAAAGGTGAAAGTTGAACTCATTATGCATAAGCCGCAGTTAAATGTTGAGCATAATTAATGGCCCTTTGTGAGTTGCATGGGTTTAACATGAGTTTAACTTTAACCAGTCACGGAATTATTAATTCATCCTCACTTAATGGTTACTGCAACTGACCGCTCGCCGGTCAAATGACAAAGGGTCGATTCGAGCTCGACCAACCGCCAGTGTCACACTCTTTGGAACAAAAGAGGCCACAAAGAACCAGTCGGGCATCCGCCTTTGCCAATGCTCTGAGCCCGGGTTTGCCATCCGGAGGACCAGCAAAAGGTGTCCGTAATTGTATGTGAAACTTGTTGAAGGCTTCAATTATGACGATTTTATACAGCGTTCGTGTGTCGTTGCGCACTACGCAGGGCGTGTGTCCAAAACTTCGTCAGGGGGTCCCTTTTTTAAGCGATCAATGCATAACACATGTGAAAAAAGTTATGATTATGTTCGAACTATATATATAAAAAATTTGCTAACCAATTCTAACAAAACCTGAATTCAAATAAATAAAACGTTATTAGCTTTAATAATTGAATATTGTTTACTTGGATATATACAAACTTTTTTTAGTACCATTTCAGTCAGAAGTTTGCCAAGCAGTTAAGTAGAAATTATAAAGTCTATTTTTTCTTGATCAGCATCACTGGGACCTCGTTTATACAGCCTAACTTTCGTAAAAATTGGGCTGCGATGTCATATAGCTGCCATAGAAACGATTGATTAATTGTTCGAATATTGTTGTTTCTAAGAATAATTAATTTTTGGAAAAGCTGCAAGGCTAGATAAACTTCAGCTTAAATTAATTTGTATTAACTAATGAAAAATATAAGAGTTTTCCCCCAACCAGGAAATTTTGTGAACTCCCAGAACTTTTAATTGATATGTATGTAGGTATCTGTGTTCTTGGATGGTGAAGTAGTAATCACTTGGTAACCGAATCCCGAATTCCCGGAATCCTTAGTTAGGAACTTAGATGCCAGCCCAGTTTGGCTCAGCTCAAACCCCTTTTCCGAGAAAGCCCCTGGCACGCACACACTCAAGCAGGCACACTACGAGCGCAGCGCGACTTGCACTTTGCCACGATTCAGTAGAGTTTACGGGGGCCTCGAGTGAGGGGGGTTTTGGATGCTCTGCGCTGCTCCATGTTGTTCAGCGCCGGCTGACTTGACTTGCCTTGGCTTTCGTGTTGTTGGTGGAAAATGCTGGATAATTGGCGTAAATAGCAAAACAGCAAATTGCCATTAACTATTGGAAAAATGTTCGCATCGGTTGCCCTGACTTTGGCCCCGGGGCGGAGACACGGGGCTGCAGAGGGGGCGTGGCTCTGCTGTTGATGGCGTTTGTGTTGCGTAGGTGTCGGTGATTACGCGAAATGCAATTAAAAATATTTAAGCTGCTTGCACGGCAACAGCAGCTATAACAACAGCAAGGCCCGAGTATAAATAATGTCGAACCGTTTATTAAAGCGCTCGTGTGAGCTTAAATGAGCCAGCAGCCTTAAATCTTCCTTTTTGCTGCATTCCCTGAGGCCTGATCTCTGCTGATTTTAAAGGTCTTTTCGCCATGTGCAACACGAGCAGCTTAACGCGATGCTTATTATGATGTTGCCGCAGCTCGTGGAGTGTGAATTAAATCCTCTCCTTTCGCGCTTTTTTGCGCA
The DNA here is from genome assembly GCF_025200985.1 of Drosophila gunungcola. Lineage (NCBI taxonomy): Eukaryota > Metazoa > Arthropoda > Insecta > Diptera > Drosophilidae > Drosophila > Drosophila gunungcola. The sequence goes on along the minus strand of NW_026453181.1, from coordinate 849,040 downwards.
CTCAATGCGATGGCTATTAATTAACAAGGGATAGCGATTGTTTGCATTTTTACACATGCCAAGCACGCAGATTAATAAAGTGATACAAAAGACCGAACGAGGCAGGGCAAGAGGGATGCTCTGGTATGGATGACAGAAAAAAAAAATACGGTCTCTACGGAAGGTCTCCCGTAAAGCTCTTTGCTTGTTATTTTAGTTGGTATAAAGTTTGCTTAAATTTGTGTTTTTTGTTAATTAAAATCGTGTATTAATCTCTACTCGCTTAAGGGTTTATTTTCCATCCGTGCGGAAGGATTGCGGCTTATCTGCTGCTTATATATTATATAAATTCATTTTAAACTCCACAAAATTGTATTATTGTGATTATGTTATTAAGTCGCGCTTTGTTGTTCAGCAGTCGGTTATTAATTAAAAATAATAATAAATTTGGCAAGATTTCCATTGACAAAGACAATACAATGTGTGCCAGCAAATATTTGATTAAGTGCCACTAATTACAAAGTCTAATTTGTGGCCAAACCGGTGAAAATTAAATCTTTTATGCAAACATCCTTCCAGCACCACAGTCTTGGCATAGTTTAGCATAATTTGATTTACTTTAATCCAGAATGCTAAACAAACTGGCAGGAGAGCGAGTTGAAAGGTAAAAACATTGCATAATTTGCGGCGTCGCCTCGCCAGACCGTAAGCGCATTTCAAGCCGAAGGACTCCCTCCCCAGGACATGAGTCCTGGGCCTCGTGGTAGAGAGCCTGGATTTGAGTCGGGCTATGGCTCAGTCTCAGGTTCGGGCTCTTGATGGTTATTATGTTAATTTACATGTCTGATGGCCGTAAAGCTGCGCACCACTGCGCGCCCCCTTCCCTGCCCCACCCACGCACCTCATGTGGGGGCGTGGCAGGTGCGACTAATGCATAAATTCTCTATAAACATATAGATTGTGCAGAGAAACAGCACAACACACATAAGTAAGTACCGCACAAAGTATGCAAAGTTATGGCAGGCCTATGCGCCATGTCACAGCTTTGAGTCGGCCCGAACCCCCGGCTTCCCCTTCCCTGCTGCGAATTGCATGAGCAGCCGCGCGTGCTTTATATGCCAAACCAAAATGAGTTTCTCCCATGCCTGCCTAACGCTCTCTGATGGAAAGCCGTGCTGGATTCGTGAGCAGATCCCCCGATCGTGAGTGGCTCGTGAGGGTTGGTCTAGAGGAAGGATTGACAATTTGTAATACATAAGACAATTATAATATCAACAATTACAAAAATTTTTAAACTTTTTGTTTAAACAAAACTATATAATACATGTTTATTTGTATTTATATTAATATGTATTCAGTTGCAACTTAAAATGTAAAACAATTATTAAAGTTTCTCTGTCAATCAATTTTATTATTGTCTTCTTCCATACAATCAGTTAATGGAATTCAATTCTATACTTCTGTTCAAGAAACAAAGTATGAGATTATGTTATTTAGTATTGAATTAATACCTATATGTAAACTAAACTATCAGTTTTTTTGGGGGTACGATTCTTTTTAAATCATCTATATACTTGATACACACTTTTAAACTGTCAAGTTAACAATCCACATTCTTATTTATTTTGAATTTTAAACTATTGGGTATTAAGGGGTTACATATAGTTGGGATTTTTAAAAATTCGATTTTTAAATATTTTTAAGAACGCCCGCAGAAAATTTCATATCGTTTCGGTGAATATTTTCGAAGTTACACGCAAATTTTAAAAGGCGTTTCAGAGTGCTCATAAGTGCAGTTACAAGCTTTAAACGAGTTTTCTCAAAACTAAAAAATGGCTAAGCCGATAAGTTTAAAATTTTACCACGAGCTTTTTAAATATATTTTTGAGTAATTAATTAAAGATATCTTTTTTGCAATAGGTATTATTTTTATATGCAATTTAAGTCCAAAATTTTGACTTCAAATCAATGTTTTTGTTTGAGAAACCGCCATTTTCTCAAAACAAGTTATTTTTAAAAATACTTTAACGAAATCTAATTTAGTCTAAAGATAAAGAGGTCACCGCAAAAGGCATTTTTCAAAAGGAGCTCCCGGAGATTAGCTGTATCTCCTTTCCCTATAAATGTTTTTTCCAATACTTAGTTTTAATATAAAGTTCAAATATAATATAATATGTATACAAAATATGACATAAATAAATTTTAAAGTTTTCTCTAAAAAATTATTTTTTTTCGGCCTTTTAAGTTTGAAGTTCTACTGATATACAGTTAAAAATTTCTCAATCAGGTGATTATTAAATTAATACCACTAAGTTTCAAAATTAAACATACGTGGTTAAGTCTCAGAGTCTTCAGTGTGGAAATGTAAACTCAACCTTAAGTTTTTTTTTTTGGTGTATGACCAATCATTATCTTCAAGTCTAGGCTAATATCTTTTTAAATCAACTATATGCTTGGTACACAGTTTTGAGCAGTGGTCAAACTAACAATCCTTACTCAAAATTATTTTGTAAAATGAACAAAAGTATTATCTTCTTTTTGGATGACTGGTTTCACGAACCCATCTCGAATTAAACCACAAATGCAGCTGCAAAGATATCGTTCCCGGGAAAAGGCAACCCTTCGGGGGCAAGTGGTGGTGATGAGTTGGGGGCACCCCATAATTGAGCTAAAATAGTTTGCATAAAAATGCAAATTGTCACATATCCTGCACTTTTCCATTTAGCTCCGAACATTTCCAGCCAGCTCCTCCTGCCGGCGACAGTGGCAGCAAATTGTTAGGGGACTTATCCTGCCAGCGAATCTAGCATCCAGCAAATGAATGAGAGGCCCGGGAAATGTTGGCCAATTTGTGTTAGCTGCCTATTTGAATGCGGGAAATACGTTTGCGATTGTTTCTGAAGCTGCTGAAGCGGTTTGCAGGCAAATATTGCATTAATTGAAACGCAGCCAAGCGGAGATGGAAGTCTTTGTGCCCGCGTATGGGAAAGAATAACTGAGGGGCCAACTAAAAGAGGAAACACACTCAGGCCCGAAAGCAGCATTTATTATCCTTATGTCAAAAGTAAATTAAGAGTCCTTTGATAATCTCGAAACGCACACCAGAATAATTCACACAAACACGACAGCAATGTCATACGTCTGCATATTTCACTTGTCTTTTCTAGCAACAATCCAATAACACATGGCAGGAGATAAAATTGAGTTAAGAAAATATTTTCGCATATTAAACAAGTGTCAAAGCAGCCCAGAGTGCCAAGTAAAGTTTGCCAGAGACACGGATTTAATGAGATAAATTTTTGATTTAGCCGTTTTTGCAGCACTGCAGGACTGGAGGGCAGGAATGGCAGGAAAGAATACACCGCAGGCAGGAAAACTATTTTCATTTTATAAGATTTTATCTTATTTAATTTAAGCATACTTTTTGTACTGCCCCCTTGCCTCAACCCATGCCCTCCGGCTGTCAACGGCAGCTTTGTCCTTTGCCGTTGCGAGTTGCAAACAATTTAAGGACAAAAGTCGGCCCAAGTATTAAAACTTTTCTAGTTACTTGTTAGTTAAATAATAATGCGTAAAAGGAATTTCGAATGCAGCAGCTCTGGCAGCGGCAACTGCAATTAAATGGAGACCGCACCTGTAGTCGTGTTAGCCACCATCAAAGGAAAACAATGGCGAACAGGTATGCAGTGCCGTTAGCGTTTTTGTTAGTGCCATCTGCACAAAAGCAGCTAAACAGGAGCGACCGCAAATCGGGCAAACTTTCCTCGGTCAACAATAAACCAAATTGGAAAGCTTTAATGTGAACCGCTTTCGGAGCTCTGACAGTTCCAAATTTGAAGCGATTTCCCGCCCAGTCTCCGTCGAAATTCACATGGCGCCATCCGAACAAAGTCCCCCAACGACCCTTCGTCCCTGTTGTAATACACATGCACTGTCTTTGGGTTTTTGTGCCCGGACCGTCTGGTCCTTTCCATTCGACTTTTGGCCCGGGGCCATAGACGAACATGCTGAGGATTTCTATACATTTTTCCTTGTACCGAGAATTTACGACTTAGACATGTTAATATGTGCGGATCATATATAGCGCATTAGTTGTGATTTATGTAAACTTATTTAAGCTCAACAATCAGATAAATCCGGAAACTTTATGCGTAGATTAAGTTAACTCTCGTGGGTGTGCAGAGATGAAAATGCTTTTGTAACGTATTAATAATTCCGAAAGTTTGCAATGAAATGATTGGACTTAGTCAGAGCTTAAGTACAATATTTCAGCCATTTACTTCAATTTAATTTCGGTGTTAAGCTGGGCCAAATCCATTACTTCATTTTCAACAAGTTATCCGGGGTATTAACTCTGAGTTAGCCAAGTGTTCCCTGGCATGCGAGCTGGCCTTATTTTTAAGGTTTCACCCACAACAGCACAAAGAATGCGCACCATATACCACTAATTAAGTAGAATTACGAAATGGTAAACCAAATTGATGTGGTCATCATCAACTTTTATGGTGCTTCGTTTCAGCGAAAATTGTTTAAAAAAGGCCAGCAATTTGATGAGAACCTATTCATATGCAGGAAATATGTGGCACATTCTATGTACGGCGGTCCTTTATGAGTTCAGATTTGGTAAAGAGGACAGAGGTCGTTGATATGCCAACAAACTGTCACTCGCAAATGCGCTGAGGAGGGAGAGGGTATGTGGCACATGCCAATGACGACTCTTGGTCCCGGACATGCCACGGAAGTTCCTTTCACCCGCACACACACCCACCCACACCCACCCACACACACACACACACACATAAGGGCACTCACTGAGAGAGCGACCTTCGGGCGCTTGGTCAACTTCCGCCTCAAGGCAACCGGAAGTGTGCCAAACAGTCGCCGTTGAACGCTGTCAACCAGCGAAAGGGGAAAGCAGGATACTTTCCCCCGCTGTGTCACCTGAACAAAGTTATTCCACCGACAGCGCTGACTTCAACACACAGCCTGATGTCGGGCTGCTAAAACGACTCGAATAGACAAGTCCTTAGGGGAGTGTAACCCACGGGTCATAGTAGAGAATTTATGGGCTTAAAATCCAGGTTTGACACTTAAAATCCAGGTTTGGCCAATGAAAAAAAAATTATTGAATACATTAAAACAAAAAAGGAAGCAAACTTGGGCAAGCCAAGGTCATAATGGTCAAAATTAAAAAAAAAATATATTACAAAAATTTTTTTTTTTTTTTTTTTCAATTTGGTTTTTAATATTTTTTTTTATTTCAATGGAAGCTATATAATATAGTCGTTCGTAATTGTAAAATATTTAACCATTACTATATGTCGAAGAACTAAAAAAAAAAATTTAAAAACAGCAAAGTTATAATTTGTTATCATTTATTTTTCCGATTGTTCCTATGGGAGCTATATGCTATAGTCGTCCGATCCGGTTCGTTCCGACTTATATACTACCTGCAATAGAAAGACAACTTTTGGGAAAGTTTCATGCAGAAAGCTTTAAATCTGAGAGACTAGTTTGCGTAGAAACGGACTGACAGACGGACAGAAGGACAGAAGAACAGAATTAAAAAGCGTTTAACGCTGCATTGGCTAATTTTTTTCAACTATTTCTTAGCAAGCATTAGTAAAACTTTAAATTCTACGCACCTTTACACTTATACTGTAAAGTTATCTATGAGACCTTGGACTGCCCTATTCCAGGTGTTTTCCCAATAATTTCATTGAGTCAATTAACAGCTTAGGTTTGCGGCCCGTCTTCAGCCCTCCCATCATCCTGCTATATGGCCGCTTTTATCACAAATTCTGCTTAAGCTGCAGCCTCTGCCACTTTGGCCCCCGACAAAACGAAAATTTGCAGTTGGCTTCCCATAACTCACACGGTTTAGGTTATTAGCGTAATGCAGCCCAGACGACTGTCGCACAAGGAGTCAAGATGGCGGGCGGAAATGAGGGAGGATTCCAGAGATTGCCATGTGCATAAACCGCAACGTATGCGAGGAGTGAGGAGCGGGGAGCGAGGAGCACTTAACCCTGACAAATGGGACTCGGTTCCTGGACAGGTTCAGCAGCCAAGTGTCTGGGTTTGCATTTGAAATTTATAATGCAGCCATAACTAAAGTCGGGCGAGCCACCCCTCGCACCCTGTAGATTTGCCACCGAAACTGCGATTATGAGATGCTCAGCGAACTGTGGTGAGAAGAACTATTTTCAAATTATATTACGCCCTCGGGCTGAGGCACCAGAGCTGAAATAAACTTTAGACTGAATTACCTCGCACATCGGCAATAACTCAACCCAGTCAATACAAATAGACGGAGCAGCTGTGGAGGAGCCGGGCAAAGCACTTCATAGCTTGTTTATGAAAACCAAAAGCTCGTAACAATAAATATCTTCAGCGTGCAACATAAAATCGTATTTACGATCCGGAAATAAATGGCAAATTGTCGCACAATATTTGTTTGAGCAAAAGAGATAATCAAATAGGACTAAGCCTCACTTTACCAAGGGGTCGGGATCAAACGGAGATGACTGGACAATCGGGATTCGCTGGGTTTCATTTCCAATAAGTCGGAACCGTTGTCAAGTGTGAAAGAGGTTTGGATTTGGATTCAGAGCGTGGCAGATGACGATAATGTGCGATAAAAACGCTCCATAAAATGCAAAGAAGATGAAGAAAAAGGCACAGAAAAGTAAATGAAGATGGGAAGAGAGCAAAACTTTTACAAGCTCGACTAAATTTGTTTGTCGTGCTAAATACTTAACTGATGACCATGAACTTCGGGAATGTTTGACATAAGCTTAACAGAAATGATAAAATTAATGTTAATTAGTAATGCGAGTTTGGTTCTTACGTCAAGTTGATTACTTCTCGAAATCTTGCAATCAAAAATATTCATATTTATTATTTAATATGTATATTTTAATAGAGTTAAAAAGTACATCTTCTTCGTCAAACGATTATTTATAATAATTTAATGCATTCTTAATTATTAAAGGAAATGCGGATCCATTTTGGAATCTTTCCCGGATGACATTAGATTATTAAATTAAGAAAGCATCCCGAAAAACATTTTACGTATAAATATTCATGAATGGGGAGCCGGTCGTAAAGCGAAGACAATTTGCATATGTATGCATTGGAGGGGAAGTGTTTCAGGACTTTTCAGTGGGGGTTGCAGAGTAAAAGCACCGTACTGAGTTCGCACATAAAAAGCCAGCTGGGAGCAGGGAGAAAAGTCAAGCACCTAGCTCATATTACGACATCCTACGCATCAAATGACACGTTTTAACACCAGAACAGATGCACAGAACAAAGCAGACAGGGTCACACACCATGACCATGACAACACCAGAAGCAGCAACCGTGCATCCCACCATTGTGCGATGCAGTTAGGAAAAATATTTGTGGTTTTTAGACTGGATCAATAGCTTCCATTCCCTTACCGATTTTTAAAAACAGGTTTTAGACTTAATCTGCTATTTACACAATCAATTCTGTGTTTATGATTTTCAAAAGAAACCTTTAGAAAATTTTCTCGCCGGGGTCAAAAAAATGCATAACTCAAAAATATAAAAATGTCTCGTTTCCGTTTCCGTCCGTTTCTATGCAAACTAGTCCCTTAGTTTTAAAGCTGTCTGGATGAAACTTTTCCAAAAGTTTCTATAAATTATTTGAGTACTCTTCGATATACGGAATTAGAATTTTAATTCTTTTAAAAATATAAAACTTTGGTAGTTACAATCGGAAAAATTTTAAAATATAGATGTAAAAAAATACTACTTTGCAGTTTTCCATTTTTATTGCAACGCAGTGAAGGAGACGTTTCCGACCCTATAAAGTATATATATTCTTGATCAGCATCACTAGTAGAGTCGATCTAGCCATGTCCGTCTGTCCGTCCGTTTATATGCAAACTAGTCTCTCAGTTTTAAAGCTATCTGCATGAAACTTTCCCAAAAGTTGTCTTTCTATTGCAGGTAGTATATAAGTCGGAACGAGCCGGATCGGACGACTATAGCATATAGCTCCCATAGGAACAATCGGAAAAATAAATGAAAAAAAATTATAACTTTGCTGTTTTTTAATTTTTTGTTTATTTTTTCGAGATATAGTAATGGTTTAATATTTCAGAATTACGGTTTAAATTTCATCAAAAACCGGACGACTATAGCATATGGCTCCCATAGGAACAATCGGAAAAATAAATGAAAAAAAAATTTTAACTTTTCTGTTTTTTAATTTTTTGTTTAGTTCTTCGACATATAGCAATGTTTAATTATTTCAGAATTATGGTATAAATTTATCAAAATCGGACGTCTATAGCATATAGCTCCAATAGAAATAATAAAAATATATAAAATAACTATCTAACAAGAAAGGAAGCAAACTTCGGCAAGCCGAAGTTTATATACCCTTGCAGCTATTGCAAGAATTAAATATTTTTGAAAACATTAAAATTATGATTTACTTGCGTATATGTCTAAAAACATTGAAGCAATGATGATTTGCAGCTCATTATTAGGTAGTTATTTTATATAATTTTATTATTTCTATTGGAGCTATATGATATAGTCGTCCGATTTTGATGAAATTTTAACCGTAATTCTGAAATATTTATCCATTACTATATGTCGAAGAACTTTTAGAAAAATTTAAAAAACACCAAAGTTATAATTTTTTTTCATTTATTTTTCCGATTGTTCCTATGGGAGCTATATGCTATAGTCGTCCGATTTTGTTAAAATTTAAATCATAATTCTGAAATATTAAACCATTACTAAATGTCGAAGAACTTAAAAAAAAATTAAAAACAGCAAAGTTATAATTTTTTTTCATTTATTTTTCCGATTGTTTCTATGGGAGCTATATGCTATAGTCGTCCGATCCGGCTCGCTCCGACTTGTATACTACCTGCAATAGAAAGACAACTTTTGGGAAAGTTTCATGCAGATAGCTTAAAAACTGAGAGACTAGCATATAAACGGACGGACAGACGGACAGACGGACGGACAGACGGACATGGCTAGATCGACTCTACTAGTGATGCTGATCAAGAATATATATACTTTATAGGGTCGGAAACGTCTCCTTCACTGCGTTGCAAACTTCTAACTAAAATTATAATACCCTCTGCAAGGGTATAAAAACAGCAAAGTTATAAGTTTTTTTATTTTTTTCCGATTGTTCCTATGGGAGCTATATGATATAGTCGTCCGATTTTGATGAAATTTAAACCGATATTCTGAAATATTAAACCATTACTAAATGCCGAAGAACTAAACAAAAAATTAAAAAACAGCAAAGTTATAATTTTTTTCATTTATTTTTCCGATTGTTCCTATGGGAGCTATATACTATAGTCGTCCGATTTTGATAAAATTTAAACCATAATTCTGAAATATTAAACCATTACTAAATGTCGAAGAACTAAAAAAAAAATTAAAAAACAGCAAAGTTATAATTTTTTTTCATTTATTTTTCCGATTGTTCCTATGGGAGCTATATGCTATAGTCGTCCGATCCGGCTCGTTCCGACTTATATACTACCTGCAATAGAAAGACAACTTTTGGGAAAGTTTCATGCAGATAGCTTTAAAACTGAGAGACTAGTTTGCATATAAACGGACGGACAGACGGACAGACGGACAGACGGACATGGCTAGATCAACTCGCCTAGTGATGCTGATCAAGAATATATATACTTTATAGGGTCGGAGATGTCTCCTTCACTGCGTTGCAAACTTCTGACTGAAATTATAATACCCTCTGCAAGGGTATAATAATTGAGCTGCAAATCATCATAGTTTCGATGTTTTTCAGCACATACTCAAGTAAATCATAATTTAAATGTTTTCAAAAGTATTTAATTAATGCAATAGCTGCAAGGGTATATGAACTTCGGCCTGCCGAAGTTTGCTTTCCTTCTTGTTATACCCTTGCAGAGGGTATTATAATTTCAGTCAGAAGTTTGCAACGCAGTGAAGGAGACGTTTCCGACCCTATAAAGTATATATATTCTTGATCAGCATCACTAGTAGAGTCGATCTAGCCATGTCCGTCTGTCCGTCTGTCCGTCTGTCCGTCTGTCCGTCCGTTATATGCAAACTAGTCTCTCAGTTTTAAAGCTATCTGCATGAAACTTTCCCAAAAGTTGTCTTTCTATTGCAGGTAGTATATAAGTCGGAACGAGCCGGATCGGACGACTATAGCATATAGCTCCCATAGGAACAATCGGAAAAATAAATGAAAAAAAATTATAACTTTTCTGTTTTTTATTTTTTTGTTTAGTTCTTCGACATTTAGTAATGGTTAAATATTTCCGATTTACGGATTAAATTTCATCAAAGTCGGACGACTATATCATATAGCTCTCATAGGAACAATCGGAAAAATAAATGAAAAAAATTATAACTTTTCTGTTTTTAATTTTTGTTTAGTTCTTCGACATATAGCAATGGTTAAATATTTCAGAATTATGGTTTAAATTTTATCAAAATCGGACGTCTATATCATATAGCTCCCTTAGAAATAATAAAAATATATAAAATAACTATCAAATAATTGAGCTGCAAATCATCATAGCTTCAATGTTTTAAACATATACGAAAGTAAATCATAATTTTAATGTTTCAAAAATGTTTAATTCTTGCAATAGCTGCAAGGGTTTATGAACTTCGGCTTGCCGAAGTTTGCTTTCTTTCTTGTTTTAAATATAATTCTCTTCATAATTTGTGTATTCTTTTAAAATAAAATTTCTATTTTCTAACAATTGGACAATAAAGCTGCCAAAGAAATTATAGAATAACTCAGCTGAATTTTGTTAAAAAATTGACGATATGACTATTGCAAATTAGAGAAGCTAACATTTGTTGTATGGTATAGTCATCCAAACCTATTTTTTCTGACTAACCTACTACACTGATAAAAATTTTAATACTAAAAATAAATATCTGTTTATTGTTTGAAAAAACAAAAAAAAAATTTTTTTATTAAGTTTTTTGTAACAAGGAAATAATTTAGGCAGTAATTGCTGAAGAAATCATCCAGATAGCTTCTTCCAATCAGAAGATATTAAATAAGGCAAAGGTGTTTTTTTTTAAAGTGACCAAAGTTAACTATTGAACACCTTTCGTCAAACTTCGAAAGTCTTAAAACCGGCCCAAAAGTGTTTTTTTTTTGTTGTCAACCCAAACCCCAGTTCCATGAAAATCTGACCTTTTAGTTATACAATGTATATTCATTTAATTAATGTGGAATTTAAAATAGATTCAAATAGTCAAATGAAAAATATTCATATTTTATACCTTAAAACCGCAAAGGATGAAAATCAAAGGGAAAATACTTAAATTGAACAGAACTTTTTTATATCAGTGTACCGGCATTAAATCGACAACTTTAGGAAAGTGGATAGCTTTAAAACTGAGATTCTACTTGCGTAAAAACGGACGGGCAGACGGACAGACGGACTTGGCTAGATCAACTCTCCTAGTGAAGCTGATCAAGAATATATATTTTATAGGGTCGGAAATGTCTTTTTCAATGCGTTGCAAACTTCTGATTGAAAGTATAATACTCTCTGCAAGGGTATAAAAATTTCAAAGTTGTTAGCCATACTGGAGATATCATCAAGTGCTAGAGATATTTGATGGTACCTTTGAGTTCCTGGAACTGACTTAACGGGGATTTATCGTATGGACAAATATTCTGCTGCCTGTATGGACAAATATTAGAGCTAAATAGCATTTTAGTTATTTCAAAGTGCTTGTTTGCACATTTTACCCTACATGATAGAGCCCTGCTTGTATGCATATAATTGTTATAATAATTGTTCCCGTAGTGTATAGGTAATTTATATCAATATAAAGTTTTTCCCGGTGTAATTCGCTGCTGCGTCTACAGCACTTCTAGTGCCATTTGCAAGACGCTGATGAGCGAGGAAAGAGGAGGCTAGATGCCGCCGCGAGTGCACATGGACTATAAACCGCATTTTTACGTGCCATGCGAACGGAGAACGACGGCATCTAAAAGCGTAGCTAAATGGTAAACTCTTTAAGCCGATGCCTAGGAGCAGGCGGTTGGCCAACATAGAGTTTTCAAGACAGCAACTGCCAATGCAAGTGGCCAAGACAAACATGGGATTACTTCGAAATATCTCTGAAATTAAGAAACCGTTTTACAGCTCCTTTCTAAGCGTAATTCCCTTTCTAGCATGAAGGTCGAGTGAAGTGAGAAGTGCAAAATGGAACGGTATCAGTGTCCAAAGGATAGAGCTCTGGAGACAGGTATCAGTAGTCAAGTGTAGCAGCAGCAGAGTTTCGCTGCCGGAAGCAAACGAAAAATTAAGACTTCTTTATAAATGCCTAAAGCGATTCATCAAATAAGCCTTGCATTTTTATCTTTACACGAAAATGGTAAGCTTCCCCACCTAAGACACTTCTCCAACTCTGCATAAACAACGGTTAGCTTCTTTTCATCAAACTCTTTAACTATTCGTATGTCCTGAATTTTTACTCTCTACGCTTTACTTTTCTCCTCCTCACCAAACCCATTATTTCACACCCTTCCAGTCCGATTCAAACTAAAACTCAACTCTATCCGATCCCATTTCCATTTCATGGACGACGGTAACATATTTCAGGGCTTCTCATCACACATCCCTCGGAGGGACAGGCGTTGAAAATCTGCTTAATTCGTTTGCTTTGATTACGAGCTTGTTGCGGAACCAGAAGCACCTCCGAAGCCACAAACACCAACTACTGGGCTGGTCAACATTTAGCTAACTATTTTTTTCACACTACCGAGCTCCAAACTTCCCTGCGCTTCACTGCCACGTTGCTCCTTTTTTGCACAGTCACTTTTAAATTAAGCAATTTGAAATGTTGACCAGGGAATCTTTCCCGTCCGCTTCCTTGCTTCCACGTCCATTGCGGACCGCAAAATGTTGGCCCACAACTTGTGTAGACTGTCACGGGTTGTAATCGCCCGTTGTAGGTGGCTGTAACTTGGTCAGCGGCAGAAGCAGAACCACCGGAGAACCAGTTGCAACAGCAGTAAAGATAGTGCCGCAACATACGGAGGAGCCACGAGGGGGAACGGACCGTGTCGAAGGATGAGTCGATGGCCAACTAACTACAATTTTTGATTGCCCGTGTTTTGTAAGCGCGCTGGCCATTTGCTTTACTACCTCACAGCGTCCCTTGTATCCTCCCCCCCCCCACCCCCCCCCCCCCCCCCCCTTCTGAAGGCGAGCAGCTTTGGTCAGCTCACCACTGGCACAGCCATTTTAATTTCACTTTACGGTTTCCAAACACGAAATCCTTTTTGCCACTAGGTGTGCAGCCAGGACTCGTTTTTCGTTTTTTATCGTCCTGCCCGTGAGAAGGTGTGTTTGTCTGGGTCCCCTGTTTGTGGGGTATTAAAAAGTGAAATGGTGCAATCGGAAGCACTAACCCGACAGCGAAGCATGCCAGTCATGTGTGCGGTGTGTTCAGGAACGAGGAATGGAGCTCCTCCGAGCTTTGAACTGGCATAGGGAGGCATGTCAGAGATTCGCCAAGATTGGGCTCCCACCGAGTTTTGGCTAGGGTCGATTAGGTACGGCTTGGGTTACGCTCATCGCGGCGTACGCATATCTAATCCGGTTGAGATTGCACCTGCGGTGATTCAGGTATCTTTTTTACCCAAATTATTTAATCGGTTAACGACGCCTTTCCCTTATTATGTTTATGGGAAATTAAATAGGCAATCACAAACAGCCAAGCAAAATGGCAGAAGTCCCACATGAAAGAAACGCCAACGGCAGGAGGAAGGCAAATAAAATAAATAAATTGCGGAGGCAATCCCAATTGAAAGCGACAATATTGTTTTTAATGATTTTCATGGCCCAGACGCAGCGTCGGAGTCTTTCCGGGGAGAAAAATCTTTTTATTTGGCTTTTTCGCTGCCGAAGGAAGCGGAGCCAGCAAAAAGCGAGGAAAACAAGCGGAGAGAAAGGAAAATAGCACAAAGCATATGCGTGGGCGGCACCAGCACAGAGCAACAAAGGCCATGGAAAATCAACAAGGAAGAGGGAAATTTCTCCCCGATTTCGTGGCCCGAATATCTTTTACGCTAACGTATGCCAAAGATAACAATGCCGTTTAGCCCCTTAGTGCATTACCTTATTAGACTGTGTTCCTCGGAAGACATTTCCGCAGCCAATTTACATTCGAATACTCGCTGAATCAGCGCGGTATCATCATCATCATCAGCGAGTGACCGCAGTAAAGTTTACGGGGTAAACAAGAAGTCAAAGTCTGGTGATTGAGCAGTTCAAAGTTTCTTAGCCAAAGTTGCGCTCAAGAAATCAAAGTAACTTTCCCCACTAGTGCGAACTCTTCTCTTCCTCTTTGGGTATACTTTTATATGTGTACTTTTTTCATCAACTGCTCTATAGTTATTGGAAACTTTTCCCGAAGCGAGGAACTGGCCAGTTTAGCAGCAACTGACCAACTGCCTGGCAAGAGAACCACTAAATAAACAAGGATGTCGGAACTAAAAACAGTTCGGTATATTAGCAAATCGGGCATTTAAAGAACTTTTTTTTTTTCATTAAATCATAAAGAGCTGCAAATTCTAACGCTTTTTATTGAGGTGTCCGCTTCCACTATCCCAACCTTTTAAAGTTTAGCTTAATTTGATTTAGCGCCTATAAAATTTATTCTTCGTTTCTTTTTATATTTGTTATATGGACTTGCACACAGAAACCACTTGGATTTTGAAATCACTTCAAAAGTCCACTAAAAACTTAACGTTGTCTTTCGAAAATAATCTTTAATAATATTAAAAAAAAATTAACTGTGAAAAGCTAGAACTAAATAGGAGGAAGAACTTTTTATATATTTTTTTCAACTACATTTTCAAATTTTATTACGCATGACAAAGGGTTCTAAGTACAATTATTAGAAGACATAACTTTCCTAGGGAATTCAAGGGCTGCTGTTGTTTACCAGCTCCGTGCAATCCTTAGTCCAATGGACAATGGCCAAGCCATGCGTGTTGCTACACCCCCGGGGCAACATCCTACCCAGAAACATTGCCAGCAAGTGCAGTGCACAAGAACACCGAACTGGAGGAAAAGTGTTGTTAAGTAAAGGGCTAGGCTAGTGGGGCGGTCAAGGTGAAGCGGTGGCCAGCTGGTGCAGTTCTGCATTCAGCACTTGCTTAATTAAAAAACTTTCGCTCTAGATTTCATTAGCCCACTTTCAGCCCTAAGACTTGGAGCTGAGCTTCGAGCGGGGCTCCCGGACCGGCCTGAGTGCGGTGTGGGGTCCGATGAGCTGTTTGCTCCGCTTGAGCGTGTACTCCAGCGTCGCCTCGCTCTGGTGCCACTCGTCCGAGGCGAAGAAGACGAAGCCGGCACGCTCCGCCTGGCGGTAGGCCTGCAGCGGTCCCCGGGACCCGAAATCGTAGTGCAGCGGCCGGGGGCGGTCGAATTCGATTGAGCTAAGGATGGGGGAAAATATGCGCCAGATCTCGCACTGCTCGTCGGTGCGCATGAAGAGGGTCTGGTCGCCCTGGATGACGTTGAGCAGGGAGCCGCAATAGCCATCGACGCCCCTGGGTCCACGACGTTCGTCCACACGCAGGTTGATCTCGCTTTCGCGCAGGCAGAGATCCTCGCCGTGCCGCTTTAGGCGCACGCGCATGAAGAGCTCCTCCGTGGGCGAGGATCGCAGGACGAGTTCGTTGCGCGCGTCCGCGCTTTCGCCGTGGAAGACGTCGCAGTCCGCCGGCTTGTACTGGATGCGCACCTCCGACTTGGTGTCGTTCAGGGCCTGGCCGGCCCGCAGGATGAAGGGCACGCCGGTCCAGCGGCGGTTGTTGATGCGCAGCACCACCAGGGCGAAGGTGGGCGTGAAGGAGTCCTTCGGCACGTAGCTGTGCTCCGTGAAGCCGCACTTGGCCGGGTCCGCCTCGCGCCCGTTGTTGCGGTACTGGGCCAGTACCACGTCCGCCATGGTGGGGGTCAGCACCTGGCGCAGGACCTTCAGCCGCTCGGCACGCAGGTCGTCGGCGGTGTTCGCGTACGGCTGGTCCATGGTCAGCATGGCCAGCACCTGCACCATGTGGTTGGTCATCAGGTCGCGGATGATGCCGAAGTGGTTGAAGTAGTCCGCGCGTCCCGCCGACACCGACAGCTCGCTCTTCACCGAGATCATCACCGCCGCCACGTGGCGGTGGTTCAGGGTCTCGCCCCACAGGTGGTTCGAGTAGCGCAGCGCGAAGAAGTTCTGCATCACCTGGCGACTGAGCAGGTGGTCCATCAGGTAGATCTGCGACTCCCGGAAGCTGTTGCACAGCGAGGTCTGGAAGGCGCGGTAGGAGACGTCGTCCCGCCCAAAGGGCTTCTCCACCACGATCCTAGTCCAGCCCGAGGAGGAGGTGCACTTGCGGCTGGCGTTGAGGGTCACTTGGTCGAAGACGACCGGCGGCAGGGCCAGGTAGAAGATGCGGTTCGCCTGCACCTGGCCGTGCTTCGCCTCCTGGCGAGCCATTGCCTCGCCGAGGGCCACATAGTGCTCCGGCCTGTCGTACTCACCCTGCACACAGTGCACGTTCGTCCAGAAGAGGTTGTACTTCTTCGGGTCCCGGCTCTTGTCTAGGTCCATGTAGGGCAGCACCTGCAGCCGCAAGGTCTTCGTCTGCAGGTGACTCCGGCAGAAGGTGAATATCTTGAAGCCCTGCGGCAAACGATGGTCCCGGTAGAGGGCCCAGAGCGCTGGAAACAGCTTCTGCTTGGCCAAAACACCTGAGGCTCCGAAAACGACGAAGGAGTAGGCCATCTCGTTGTGAGGATCGATGGGAAGCATTGTGCAGAATTTAATTAAAATTTAATTTTGAGAAACCAAATGAAGAAGTTTTAGTTACAAATTTAGCCAAAAGTATTTTTAGTTAAAATTTTAAGTAGAGGAATGAGAGATATTGCCAGGAAGTACAGACTGCTGGTATCAATTTACAACAGATACTGCACACACAAGTTTTTAGGCAAAC
Organism: Drosophila gunungcola; assembly: GCF_025200985.1. Taxonomy (NCBI): domain Eukaryota; kingdom Metazoa; phylum Arthropoda; class Insecta; order Diptera; family Drosophilidae; genus Drosophila; species Drosophila gunungcola. The sequence continues at coordinate 832,030 of NW_026453181.1, read as the reverse complement.
AAATTAGTGCACAAAACTATTTCTGTGTTAGGTAATATTATCAATCTTTCGCGGCTGGTAAAGTATATTCCATTATGTGTTAAGATTACAATTACACAATAAAATGATAAGAATTTAGTGTCCAGCCCGCCTCTCGATTCTAAAATTCGAATGCCCACACTTGTTTGAGTTTTTACAATCTTAAATTTTATCAATCAACTTCTTCATTCATTAATAAATATGTTGAATCCAACTGACTATAATATCATTTACTTCGTTGAACTTCAAAATGTTTTGATTTAATTGAAGCAATTTTTTTAAGCTACAGTGGAACCGATTGATCATAAAAAAAAACCTTTACCTCTTTAGAAGTAAAAAAAAGTCGTGGCAATCACTCTTTTAATATACAAAATTTCTGATATCAAATTTGGTGACGAAAATTTTATTATTCACCTTTGTCCCAGGGTCGAATTTTGGTTTTTAATGCTGAATAACTCATAACGTGCATATTTTAGATATAAATGTCTTTTATATCGAGCCTAAAAAGAATTAGCCAATCGCGTTTTCGAAAATCGCCAAAACGTAAACACAGAAACTAAATTTTAGCTACAATTCCCTAATTATTGTATTATACTTCGAAAAATAATGTTAGTTAAATGTAAACAGCCCTGCAAAACAGCTTTTAAAATCGTGGGATTGATTTGGTGCATACAAACCAACATTTTTTTTCATTTTTATTATCACAAAAAAATGATTTTTTGAATAACTTTTGAACGGATCTTCAGAATTATAGCAAGTTGGGTGGCATTTGACGCGTATTGTCAACAAGATTGCCACCAGCCAATATTACCCCACCGGCCTCAACAGCTCCCTTTTTTTTTACTTACACCGATACTTTATCCAAATCAATATATTTTCTTAAAGCCTTGGTATGTAAACTTCTATGTTAAAACTATACATTCGAGATTTATAATAGTTCCCTTTTTACACTCTTAAAGTGCCTGTTGTCACCACGATTACTGCCGTTCACAGTGATAAATGCGTATTAAGAGAATTGTAATTGTTATGGAAACGCTTAATTTACATATTACTATATAACAATAGCTTACTTATTGAGTAAAAAGGTAAATTGTTTATGCTGAAAAGTATGTAATAGGGAGAAGGAAGCCCTCGACCCTATAAAGAATATATATTCTTGACGAGGATCATTAACCCAGTCGATATGACTATGTCCCTCCGTCTACCCGTAGCTCTGTACGTATTAAAGTCGAGATCTCGACATTCACACCAGTCGGCATATGTATTTTCGCAAAACCTTTTTCTTCATTGATTGTGTATGTGTGACGTATGATGGACTGGACAAAATGGTTCTTGTCGCCGGCCTGATAACAGAGCCGTGCCACAAAGCCCGAATGATGTCTTAATTTTTAAGAGACGTAGATGCTGGTGCTTTGGCCTGGCTACCTTAAAGTCCAGACTTAAATATCATAGAAAACTCCTGGTCGAAACTGGTTGAAACGCAAAAGAACAGCTTCGTTAAATAAAACCAGAGAGAAACCCGATTCTTAGATCATTTTCCTTTGATCATTCAAAATTTAGTGGAGTCGGTAGGAAAAAGTTACAGAACCAAAGAAGAATATAAATTTTACTTTCATAAATTTTGGTAGGCTTAAAAATGTTTTCTTAAGTAAATTAATAATAAAATTAATAAAAAATGAATTAATATAATATAATATAATATAGAAATAAATAATGAATGAATTGAATATTAACTACAGGAAAACAGGCTTATCCAGCTGTTCAGCCGTATTCTAATTAAAAGAGTCGTTTTTTAACTTTCTTAAGTTATTTATTAAATTCATGGCTACCTTAAAGTCCAGACTTAAATATCATAGAGTTTTTTTTAACTTTCTTAAGTTATTTATTAAATTCAACGCGTTAATACGAAACACCTTAAAGATTTTTTGTTGACTAAAATGCTTTTCCCGGGTGTAAGTAAAACATTTTTTTTACAAATCTGGCAAACGGATTTTAGCTCGGCAAGCTGGAGAATGTCGACCCTGAAAGAGAAACTGTTTGGAATAAGGATTTCCTAGCAGAGCCGGCGCTAACCCTCAAGTTCCCCATAAACACATATGAGATTTTCTGCCCCCGCCTGCCATGCAGAATGCAATTCAAATTCAATCAATTCAAATACCCCAAGCCACCGTTTAAGCGCAAGCGAGGGACCCAAAGAGCTGGATTGCAGTGGCATTTCCATTTCTTTGCATGACACACATGCTGTGAGTGCAGCTAATAGAAAGGGTTCCTATTGCGATTCCAGCTCTCTCCACTCAAAGAGCTCGGCGGTTGTTCCGTTGGACGGGCTTATTCAATTTCCTCGGGAAAGAGTCGGCTCAGAGGTCTAGCTTTCAAACTTGAGAACCCTTTATTTGCCCATCAAAGGAAAAGTCTTTACTTGGAGTTCCGTTTTCCTGCCTCAGGGAAAACTCTGTCCCTCATCCCATTTATTGATTCGTGCAGGATCACATAGGAGAAAGGGTTCTACGCCGCAGCTGCAGTAGTTGCGGCTGCCGCCGCCGCCGCCGTTGTGGCACCTGCTGCGCCAGCTGACTTCTTCTTTGGCTTTGACTTTCCCTTCACGCATTTCTTTAGCTTTGGGTTCCACTTGAGAGGGGCCTTACACTTCTTGGCTTCCGTTTCCACTGCGAAGCAGCACAGCAGCAGCACCAGCGTCACGATGCAGAGGCTTACCAGGGAGATCTTCATAGCTCTGCGAATTCAATTGGTCTAAGACGGGTTTTCCACGATCGCGATGTGTACATTGCCTATCCGCATACAGCCCGGTGGAACTAAACCCATTAGACGCCTGACATTTCATGGTACTTTATCGCCGAACGCCTCCAATTATTCAAATAGAATAATATCCATTTCCATTGTATTTTTTCGCAAGGGGTATACATGTTTTGTATCTAGAAAGTAAAAATATAAAATTCAATACTTAACAAAAAGCACAGCACCAAACTTACAAAAATATCTTTAATTTCTCTATTTATTTCGAAGACCATTTCTCCCCGATTGTAAATTTTAAAATAATAAAACAGTCGCTTAATTAGACTGACTTTGGATTGATTTTTATGAATTAATACAAAAATAAACTTTTTTAATAGGTTTTGGTGCCCAGAAGCTGAATCTGACCACAAAAATATCTTACAATCAAAAAATTAGGAAAAAATTCAAATCCAACAAAATGTGTAAGCATGAATCCGTTTGACTGATATTAAGCCGAAATTTATTTACCCTTTCATCTATTGCAAAAATTAAATATTCTATAAATCGTCGAAATTGAAAACTAGAGTTTTTTCGTATATTTTTTTAATATTCCGATTGTTTTTATGAGAGCTATTTGATATCGTCGTCCAATTTTTGTCAACATAAATATTATTTTTGAAATAATAATTAATTTATTTAAATCAAAGAACTATTATAAAGTTGAGAAACAACTAAGACCTTTTTTTTAAATTTTTTTTTCCGTTTGTTCCAGTTGTCAGAACCGGCTCATTGTCCTTAGAGCTCCTTTTGCTCGAAACGCTGAAGGGCAGACTCAAATTCAGCACACCCAAATTTATTAGAAAGGTAAAAATAACTTAACATATCAAATTTTAATGTATTGTCAACTTAGATCTAAGGGTAGACAATTCAAATCAATGTGAGTTTTAAGACTGAGGAAAAACGAAAAGAATCGTAAGAAATTAGGATAACAAATAAGAACTAGAAACGCGTTGAAGAAACGTGCCGCACGAATCGAAATCAGGACTAATTCAATGGCGCATCTTGAGCTTCTGGTTTCTCCTAATCTCTGTCCGAGTTCATCTAGCTGCCTGTATACGTGCCAGTCAAACTCCACACAATCAATATGGACAGAGTTGTGGAGGGATTAGTTGCCAGGAGATGGGACCAAAGCCGCTCGTATCGGACAACTTGAGCCGCAATGGGTTGTTGTTGCCGCTGTTAATTGGCTTTGTTTTCGAACTAACCCCGAGCACCCTTGATATTCGCAATACCCCTACAAAAACGTCTTACAAATGGTGGCTTCAACCGACAGTCATTCCAGTACCACCTGGCGTGTGCTTGATATTTTCCCATAATCATGGTCGAGCACTGTTTGAGAGGACTCCTATTTATAACTAATTGAGGCTGAAGACTTACATTTGAATAAGACAAGTCCCATTTACTAGGCAGAAGTGAGTTCGTCATAAGAATTAATTGGCCAAGTGCGAGAACAGTAGTAGCAGGTTAAACCATTTAAAGATTAGCTTAGAAAGCTGTTGAAGTATGATTAAAAGTATAATTTAATTGGCTTATTAATGGTCAACTCTGTTGTTTTCAAAGTAGCAGCTATAAAAGTCACTCGAAAGTTTTCTTGAAGAAAAACTGACACGCAAATGGCCAATCTGTATTGGACTTATGAAACCAAATGTTGATGATACCCAAATGTATAAATGCTAGGGATATGCATAAATTCCTGTCATGGATAATGCCCCGACAAATGAGTTGAATCATTTTGAATACGGCACATCCCTCATGATCTAACCTTTTCAATGACCCAGCAAGAAGCCAGTCCATCACTCAATTCGAAGCGGCTCTTTCGGTGGCCTTCTCGCTTAGTAGGCCAACTGGCGCCTCCCGAAAGCCAATTTCAATCAGCAAACAAAGGAAATTTCTAGGCTAGAACATAAACACAAACAGAATAGTGGTCAATGATCCCAAAACAGGAAGAGCGCCGGATGGATGGCCGGGCCAAAGTGGCTGAGAATCAGATTGTGGAGGAGTCAGGCCAAGCATAAACTTTGCCAAAAATTTATGCCCTGGCTAAGCATTTTAAACACATGCATAAATCAGAAACACACAGAGACCAAGGAAGCGGAGTGAAATGTTTGGCAAACAGTTGCTTAAAGCCAAAGTTTTTCAATGACCGAAAGAACAGATCACGATGGGCGGGCTCTTCTGTCCCGATGATGAGTGACAGTTTGTGGCAAATTGAAAATGCATGGGACGGATGAGGATACGGACTTAGACACACCATTAAGCTCATAATTGCCACATGAAGATAGACCGAATCCATAGCCAGGCTGGGCACCCGGAATATGTGCCATCTGCCACGAGTTTATTGTGGTTTATTTGCTTTCATTTACTTTCACTTGGATCACATAAATTTAATTAAATTGTTTTATTGCGTTGAGGCCAAATGGAATTCCTTGAGCCAACTGCCATCAACTTTAGCATTTCGTGTGCCGACAAGGCGCACAAAAGAGGCGCAAGGAAAGAAATCCCTGTTCGCATAATTAAAAGAAGCCGCAACTGAGGCTAAAACATTTTTGTGGCTAATCTTTTATGAGATTCCGCAGCCACAAAAGCGGATTCTTTTGGTCCGCATTCATAAAATGAATCTAGATTTGGTCGTATTGGAATATCTTCATTTGTTTGTTCTTTCAATGAGCTTAGAGTCGATGTCTTTGAAAAGAAAACGTAAATGTAATTGGCTCATAATGGTTTACCGTTAAAAGTTGCACTGTTTAAAAAAATACATTTTGAAAAAAACTGTTGAGAAATTCTACGATGGCAAAAAAGTGAAACAGTGCCACAAAGATTGAATTATTCATTTAGACTACGGGCATTCAGGCTAATTGTTCAATGAATTCTTCTTGCCTTAAAGCTGCTGAAATAAACTCGGGTCCCACTTTTTGGCGCCACGCTCTCACAAACGGCAAATGGCACACAAAGGGGTCCAAAAATGAAAGGAACTCATTGGCATATCTACATATTTCTGGTTCAATGCATTGCCAGAACGCTCACACAAACACACCAGAGCGCAAACCCGAAGCCCAGAATAGCAAACAAGCAGGAAAACATCTCTGGCGATTATGCAGTGAGAAAGAGCGGCGCCGGAAAAGTGGAAAATGGCCTGGCAGAGCTAAGGGGAAAACGTGGAAATCCTCCGCAGGCCAGGCAAGCCGAAAGTATTCCAAAGATGCCAATTCATTTGTGCCATAAACAACTACAAACACAATCGGATGGCAACAACAACACAGCAGGCACAAGATACTGCATAGAATTCATATGCATATGTATATTGGCAAACTATCGATCCAAGCCATTGTAATTGCAACTTTTCATTTTTCCCTTTGATTTTTTTGTGCTCGAAGATAAATTATTATTTGTTGGGGGTTGACAGTCGTAGTGAAATGTGAAATAATTTGTGGAAATTCCACTCGGGTCAAATTAGGGAAATGGTTTCCTCTTTGGTACCATTGAACTGTAGGTATTAGACTGGATTTATTGAAACCAAAGTAGCAAAGATATCGCTTGAACTACTAAGCGTTTTACCATACTTAACAGACAAAGTATAGCCATTTTAGAATATTATTTCTTTTTAAAAGCAGAAGTTTTCAAGTCTTGATTGGGGAGATTGTATAAATTACGGATCTTGCAATGAGCGTCTGTTATATGTGTTTGGGCTGCAGTTTTTTTTCGGTGAGCAGTGAGATAAAAAAATTACCTGACCCACAAACACAGACAGACATCTGTAAGTGTGTGGTTGAGGTGAGTCGATGCTATGAAACCATGCACTATGGATAACAACCGATTCTTGTAGCATTTATTAACAACTTAAAAACATAGCAATATATAATGATTATATTTCTTAAACAACGATTATTGTAAGTAAAGCAGAAAAGTTCCCCTTTTTCACAATAAGTCTTTAAATAATGTTATTTGGCTAAAACGTATATATAAAATATTTGCTATAATTTGAATCAAATATAATATAACTTTTAAATGTTAAAGTTGCCAAAAGTAAATATTCTTCTAATAGCACATTGCTAAATAAACAGTGTCCGAACTGCTAAAATTTGTATTGTAAAATATATATTAATTGTAAATATATTAATTATATTAAATATAAATATATTTTTGATATACTAACATGACACCTAAATAAAGATAGTGTAAAGACTCATGAGAAACTGATGTTGGCCAGAAAAAACGGTAACTTTTCCCATAGTGCAGTGTCGTCCTGTCTGTCAAGCTGCAATCCACATGTGAATTACACACTTAAATGTGCTGGCCTTGTTATGACAGACTACCAAAGCTTATGAAGAACTAACCCAACCCCTCTTCTGCACACTTGGGTCTATGATTTGGTCAGGACCTTCGACACAGTTTGTCATTTACTTTTTGTCACTGTTTCCAACGGCTTCCATTTGTGAGTACGCCTGCATGCAGGATAATTCGCTTTGACATGCAACTTCTGGAACTTTAATTGACAACAGCAAGGTGCGGTAGTTGCGGTAGCAGGAAACCGTTCATCAGGGAACAGCATTGGATGTCTCACAACAACTGAGACTTAGATTATATCCGGCTAGCCCAAATGTTGGAGCTTCGTATTAATCCAGACAACACTTCTCCTCCTTCTCAGACCCATGATGCAAGATAATTGAGTTTCCTGCCTGGAGCCAACACAACATGCAAGAACAATAACCTGAGCGGCAGAAGCAACTGCAAATTATTGTATCATTGCGACTACGGAGTGTGAAAGTAACAACAACAGCTCTTATGCACCCATGAATGTCTGATGTGAATTGTCACTTCTTGCAGCTACTCTTCTGTACACTTCTCCAGATAAATGCCATTTTCCCAGCTACCAAACATTTGTCGAGAAGAAAAAGTGGAAAGATACGTATAAACGATGTTCGTTCGTAAAGGGAAGCTTGTCGGTTTCCTCTTATTCGGCGAAATGCTTTTATTTATTTAAGAAGACTTTTGACATTCATTTACATCCAAATAATAAAGTACAAGCTTGGTACTACCTCATTCTTCAGGTCCTTTTGATTTTAAAGACCGTTTGACAATATTGCTGAAGTTAGCAAATAACCCAAATAACCCAAATATCCAATAATTAGTTTTGGCTAATTTTTGAAACAATTGTACGTTGAAGCCACTATTTTTGACAAGTACCTATGTACGTTCTGCCATATGACTTACACATTCACCTTGTTTTATTATGTATTACAGAAAATCCTGTCATCTGGGATATGGCTCTTTTAGCTTTAAAACGTGAAACATGTCGAAAATGACTGAAGCTGGTAAAGGTGTCATATTGGCGTTGCCATCGGAAAATTTAAGCCTCCGTGATTTGTGTGCCTTTGCAAATATTTTAAAATTTACTTTAAGATTAAAAAAAAATAATTTTGTTCAAGCTCCTCAGTTTTTTAAAAAAGTATCAATTAATTGAATTGTTGATTTTTTTTTTCAAAAAAAAAATGTTTGAAATCGAAAAAAGAGTGGTTGTGGCTAGCAAAGACATTCATTTAATTCGTTAATAAAATTTTTTTTTAAATAATAAATTAATTATTATTATTGTAATTATTATTTATTTCAGATCACATTAACCCGTCAAAACTTTAACTCGGATCGCATTTGTATGGGGTCAGAACTCCTTTATCCTTAAGGCTTTAATAAAAGATTGGCTCTAATTAAAACCAAACGTTCTGCTAAACCCTTTTTTGTCTAATTAGTTGTCAAAAGATTTTTGGACTCCGAAGTGAATCAACAGTTTGGCAACTAAGAGAGCCGCGCTAAGAGAGCCGTGCACTGCTTTACCGACGCGGTCCACTCGTTCCGAACCGACCCGATTTGTTTCGGCCCTGTTAAGAGCCGAGGAACAGCCAAATGGCCAAACGGCCAAACGGCGGCGAACTGTTGCGGGTGGCTGAAGTTTAAGGACGGACTGCGGGAACGCTGTCAGTTCAGTGTTCAGTTCCGTGCGAATTGGCGTTGGGTGTGGACGCGAGTGGCGGTAAGCAGGCGACGTCTCTAAGAAACAGCTCTTCCATCTCTCGTGACTCTGGCGCCGATGCGGCAGTAGCTGGCTGCTAGTTCAACAATTCCCGCATAAGTTCAAGTGACAATTGCCCAGCCAATAACAACTTTCCGACGAAGTCAACGCAAACTGATACCGATTCGATTGTCTCTCGATCCCCATCGATTCATTACGCACAGGAAAGGAAAGCCAAGCATTAAGTTTCAGTGAAAAAGTTTCCTTGGCTCCGTTGGCCTGGCCACGCTAGCGAAGCGAAGCCAAAAATTTCGCAAATGTGTTTACCTAACGTCGGGCTAAACCAATTAACAGAATTCGTTCTTGTGTAATAAATAAATTGGCAACAATTATAACTTGCAATCTCACTCAAGCATAATCAAATGAAAAGTTCAACAAAATGTTTACGGCAATTGCAGCTCAAAGCGGGAGACCATAGACGGTTTTCAAGGTGCTGTGGTAGTGGCACCAAAACTCAAAGGAAGCCGCAAGGCTCGACCAGAAATATATAATTGGTATTGCAGGTAAGCAGTATACACGGAAAGAACTCGCATCCATTTCCGATGAGGAATTCCTAGGAATTAAAATGTTGGGTCTTTGTTTGCTTCAACTGTGTTGAAATTAATTGAAACTTTGTATAATCAGCGAGTTTATATTAATTGGCAATCAAAGAGTCATTGACAATTGAAACAGCTTGAAAATAAAATGGGTTTAAAAAATCAAAAGTATTTGTAGCTCATGTTTTTGGAAAATATTCTTGTAATTTGAGGATAAAAAACTGATTGCCGAGTTTCATAAAATTACCAAAAGGACATAAGCTTCAAACACCGAAATTAAAAAAGATTTAATATTCTTCAAAATTAAAACAATTTAAAAATAAAAGAAGGGAAATTTAAATTGGTCCTAAATATATAAAAAGTAGTTCTGTTTTAAATAAGTATTTATAGCTTGAATTGGTTTTAAATTAAATATTGTTATCAATCAAATATTCTTCAAAAGATAGCTTCCCTCATTAAGAGCAATGCAAAATTTTGTTTTTCTTTAACCACCATATTTTTGCTTGATGACCGAGAAAAATGTACAGCTTAAGCACGTGCTTAAAAATAAAGAAACATTCCACACTGGGAAAATCCAAGGAGAAACATGTGTGTAATAGGAAAAAATGGAAGAAAATTTCCCAAGTGCGACGCTATGTATTATTTGAATACCTTAAATTAATTAAACGGCACAGCTCCCGAGTGCAGGCCACTAACAAACTTTCCTGAGGAAAGCCTGCTCTTTTAGGTGTTAAAATGGGTCTTGTGGGGCTGGGGAGTCGTCTTTCAACGGCATGATTATTATTTTATTTCATGTTGTGGCTTTTAAGTAACAGACTTAGCACAATCGCGTGGCGAAAATCCCAGCTATACGCCCCTTGCGGGCGGCGACCCGGGGGGCTTTTTGTCCCCAAGCGTGCCGCATTTATACCAATTTGAAAAGCGCGGCTTACTTTCGCGCCAACAGCATGATTATTTATTTATTTGATTTTTCCGGTCTGCGGTTGCTCTTTCCAAGACCCAGCGGTTCTATCTTTGGGGTTCGTTGCCCAGAAAGTATTTACATAAAATCTAATCAAAAGGCAGGCCATGTTATCTGCTCGGGCTGCTGCTCATGAAAATTTCAATAAGACTTTGACACAGATACAAATTCACGTTCATATGTTCATGTTCATATGAAAATAAATATATACCAAAGAATACATTTGTACATATAGATATACATGCGGTCTGCACTTAACCTACGGACCGACATCATTTACTAAACGAAGGTTAAGGGCTCGAACAGCTCTAAAAGCATTTTTAATAATTCAGAACTTTGTATTTTGTTTCCTGTCTGTCAAGGCGCCACACAACTCTTTAAGCTTTGGCTCTTATTTTACTTTACTTTCACTTCTTGTATAAGTCGCATACTTTAAAAGTTCTTGGTTTTAATAAAAACTGTACAAAATTAAATCATTCACATAGTTAGCTTAAATAAAGTTACAACAAATCTTCCAAGACTATAATCGTTATATCACTTAAATCTATTGTATTAGGTATTTGACGAAATAGAAAGGACAAGAAGAGATTACCTTGTCTAAGTACCGTAAACCACGGCTTTCTATCTGATTCGGACAATTGTGTTTGTCATTGAGGCAAACTGTGTCACTTTATTTACCTTCAATAAAGCCGCAGAAAATAAATAAACAAAAAGCGGAAGGGAGGAAACCTTTATATGGCCGTCAAAATTAATGCAGTTAAGCCTGCCAATGTAATCAATGAAATATTGATATTTGTAATGTTTAATCTTTTCAATTAAATTGGCAATGATTTACGCTGTCCTCCCGAAGATGTTTGGTCACCGAATTGAAATGACACATAAAGCCACGATACGAAATGTTGCGACGTGGCCGCGGAATTGTAAATGATGTTGTCGCGTAAATCAATTAAAATGGTGATTGAAAAATAATTAAATATACAAATTAAGTTGCAAGTTGTGTGGGCTCATCTGCATTAATATGCTCTGTGATTTAATGAATGAGTTTGCTTGTGCTTTCTGTGGGAAGCTTGCTTGGCGCCCGCTGAGCTTCAGTCGTTCGACCAATAAACATCTAAAGTCCATCCATAAAAGTCTCATTTTAAATAACGTATACGCCCTGCTGCCACAGCCAAACAATTCAATTTGTTTTTTCCAGACATTCACTGGCCAAGCAAATATTTATTTAACCAATATCAAGTATGCGCCCCATAAAACTATTCAACTGATTGCGGTATTTTCGTTTCCATAACGCATACGCCTCGATGCCCCGATTAAATGCCGCCTAATTGCTTCCCTAAGCCTAAAAGCTACTTCAGCAGAATAATATGGCCTCATAGACTCTTAACGAACACAATAGCACTGAATTCGATCAAGAGGAAATCATTTCAATTCAATGCTTTCAACTGGCATGCACAGTTTTAGGCTTTTCATTCACTCCCTTACTTGACGCATATCAATTTTAATGCATTCATTTAATTGAATGCCCCAAAACGGGCTGGGGACAACCCCTACCAATCAATCAATCAGCGGGCATGATGAAAATTATTTTGAGACCCAAAAAAACACTCGCAGAATCCAAAGAAGGAGCAAAGTAAAATAAAGGAAAGGAAACTTTGGGCTGCGGTTTGCATAATAATGGGATATGCCAAGGCTGGCCAAGAATGCGGTTCTGGGCTCTCAGCTGACTGCTTTCTGGCCAACAGTACGTGCCGCCGCCGTTGAGCAGGGATCGGATGGACTTAGCTCGGTGGAATTGGCTCCACTCAGGCCACTCAGCCGCAACACAGATACAAATTAGCATTTACGAATTTTTCTGCCTCTTTCGAATGCAATCGCGAAATTTGAAATTAAAGTATTCATCAAGGGGTTAGCGATGGAGTGGATTCTCCTTCTGAAATTTTTACCCACAGCGTAAACATTGACAGAAAGTTTTAATTACAACAAAGCAATTATTAAACATTAGCTCGGTTTCGGCTGAAAGCTAAAACAAACAGAGCTGACGGCCTGCATACTTATGAGGGCTGAGAAAAGCACTTCCCGCTTATAGACTCGAGCAAATGGAGCGTGCTGCATGGTAATTGAAAACACAAGCTGAATGACAGCAATTAATCTGACTAGACCTTCTCGCCCGTTTATCCGAAGGCGAAAGCTTTCTGGTCAGTTTTTCTGCTGGTTTCCTTGATTTGCATAATATGCTAATTACGACACACTTTCCAGCGCATAAATCATTCATTAATCATCAGCTTTCGGGCCAGTCTAATTCATGTGCGGGCTCTTCAAATAGACCCTGAACTTTTCATCCGTTTTAGCTGTCTTTGACTCTGTCGACTGAATGCGCACAAGTTTCTGAGCTAAGATTTTAATTTGTTGCGTGTGTCTGTGCGCCATAAAGCAAAAGATGATGCTTTCAAATTTTTTGCGAAAGGATTAAAGGCTAAGCTTACTGGAAGCAAAAGCTATAATAATAATTAAGTAAAGTAGTCTTGAAAAAACAAGAAAGAAAGCAAACTGTGGCAAACAGAACTTTATACACCCCTGCAGCTATAACGAAAATGCAATATTCTAAAAAACGAATATATACAAATTTGTTTGCGTAATAAAATAAAAATTAAAAAATAAATAAATAATTCGGTCGTTCTCGAGTCCCTTTTTTTTAATTTATTATAAAATGTTTTTTACAGCTTCTATAGCTTTGTCGATTTTCCTTTTCAGTTTAATAAGTTTTTAGTAGTAGTCTGATTTGTAAATATTTGAAATTGAGTAGTTAGTAATGCACTCATGCTTAAAAACAGATCATAATTTGTTCATTTATTTTACTGGTTATGGCATAGTAGTCATGAACACTACCTATGATAAGACGATTTTTTGGTTTCATCCAGACTAATTTGCGTCACAACGGTCGGACAAACGGTGGTCAAGAAAATATCTTCTTCACTGCAGTGCAAACTTTCGTCTGAAACAATAGATCTTCTGCATGAGCAAACAAATAAAAACATTTTAAGACAGAACGAACAGAAAAATATGCTTATATTTTTAAGCTTTTTTCTTGCAGCGTGTCGAATAAAAAGTTATAAACAATATATGAAAATGAATAAAAAGTTATAAACAATATATGAAAATGAAAATTCATATGAAATTAATGGTTTTTAAAACTCTTCACAAATTTTGGTGTCTTGTTGAAAGGTTTTTTGTATGTCCTTATAACAAAGAAATAGCAATTCCGTTTATGTTTTCCAGCTTTTCCACTCTCCTCACGCCTCATTTACGCCTTAGGCCTTAGCCAATCCCCACTGTAGATGCAGTATACTGCTGTTCGCTGCAAACGCATAAAAAAGTTGTTGCCACATCACTCACTCAGCTTGGACGCGACGACGGCAACTGCTTTTCACCGCTTTTCTTTTGCATTCTCACCAAGCGGAGGAAAGCGAAGCGTGGATGTGGGGGTCTCTTACAATATGCCATCGCGGCCCTGGCAGGCTGCAGGCAAAGGCATCTCATCAACAGCCATTCTGGCCCTTTCCCCTGCAATTTTTTCCTCACAGAATAAAAAAGGGCAAGGGGCTTATTACGTTATCACTGCACCTTTTGCGATTGGCAAGCAATTTTTATTGGCCCACTACCGCTTGAAATAAGAGAGAGCCTTGAGATTTCGGCTGACATTTAATTGCATACTTTGTAAGACCCATAGTCGGGACACACAATACCAATAGAATTTCGCAACCATGTGGGGTTTATGTGCACTTTTAATCTCTTTTACTACTTTAGGACCATGAGGCACTTAAATGTGTTGTAAATATTCGAGCGGAATGAAATTGAAATCGAAATGGGAATGCAAAAACACCCGCACATTGAAAGCAATTTCAATGGTGCCCCGTATATTTTCCGTCCGCACATCCACATCCTGCAGCGCCTTCCTGGCCTAAGTCTATTCACGATTTCGAGCCTATGCCGGGTGCTAAAGTACATGCGGCGCCAACGGGACCCGGAATCAGGCTGAAAGAGTCGTCGACGCTGTACAACTTTTTGCTTTTAAAAAGTATATAGAGTTAGAAGAGCGAATTGAAAGAGACAGGAAGAGAAGGGGGTTGAAAACATACAAAGGATGTTTAATTACATTTTTAAACTTATCAAGAGTCTGCATTTTTGGCGCGCTTTGAAATAATTTACTTTGTTTTTGCAAAAAGCGGTTTAAATTTATTTAATAGCTGCAAGAACACTGTAGTCGAGTCGCCCGACTGTATGGTATGTTTATATCCTAGCGATCTTTTTAAGTTAGACGATATAACCCAACAGTCTTTTTAGTAAAAAGAATATACAAAATTATGTTAACATTTGTTATCAAACAAAAACACCTCTTAAAAAGGCCAAAAAGACGTCATGAGCGCAAATTCAAAATTCTGATATACATTTTCGTGACGAAAATTATTGAGGCACTAGATTAACTAAGTCGTAACACAAACTTTTTTTGTAAAGACCTGCACAGCTCTAGAAAAATTGTTCCAGGATTCTAAAACAAGTCCTTAACATTTTACAAACAGAGTGTCAAAAATTGTCATTTTGATTTATACCGAAAAAAAGTATTTTTTTAATAACTTTTGAACAGAGTACCAGATCCAAATTAGGTGTCACTTTCACTGCCCTGCTCTTGAGCCAATTAATTTTTCTAAAGTCTTGTATTTCAATCCCGTTGCTTTTAGCGACTCTTTTCCAAACCAAAACAACAGATTTTCAATTCTGCGGCTATACATAGTTGTCTCCAAAGCACTCGTTGCGTATCGTTATTATTTGTACTGATGTCCACAGTGATATAATATGTTTTATATCATCTTTCACTACAGTTTCAAATTTTTTTAAAAAATTATTGCACTATTTGTATGTGATTTTGCTCCACACTCAATTGACAAAATTTATCAGATTTTTTCAAAGAAAAAAATACGTAGACTTAATAAAAGATTTTATTTTTTGTTTAAGAGTAGAGTCTCAAATTATTTTAAATAAAAATAATTTAATGCTCATCATACAAGAGCTGGCTCTTTAACCTTTGCCACAACATTGACACCTGGATAGCATTACTTTCTCGTGTACACAACCCACCCACACACACTACGGAAATGGCTCTTGTTGCTGTCATCGTTATTTGCACGCTTTTGACACTTTTAATAACCGCAAAACCGTAAATTCCGCCAGCCACAGCGACGTAAACCAAAGCCAGCCGTCTGGCGTCTGTTTAGTATGAGAAAGTGCAACAGCAGTTGGGCCACAACGGTTTGCATGCATATCCATCAAATGAAAAGAAAACAGCGCCACACACGACAGGACCTCCGCTTGGTTCGGTTCAGACAGCGACTTGGCACCAGCTAATTTCCGCAATCAGAGACCCACTTACCGGACCAAAACACATCAACAATGCACCTCAGATACGTCCAGGACCCGCGGCAACAATACAACGGAACAACATTGGCGGGGGCAGGGACAAAGGGTGAAAGGTGAAGGGTGAAGGGTAAGGACAAGGGCAATCATTGCTCATGTGAGTGTGAAGGTTCCTAGGTCGTCACATGCTATGTTTACTCCCGAAGGAATCGACAAATAGTTGCCTTGGAAAAATTTATATTTATTAATTAATTCCTTAAGGGGTTAAGTACAGTTATAATTGAAAATCAATGATTTTTTTTTATTTTCTTAGTGTACAAAAAATGTTATGTCGTTCAGGTGATGTGGTGGTGTTTTCAAAGTCGGTAACCAACATTACTCGAAAAGAACTAAGCCGTTAGTCTCAAATTTTAACACGAGCTTCACAAACATATTTTTTAGTAATTATTGGAAGATTTTTTCACACCGAATATTTTTTTTTTATAAACAATATAAGGCCAAAGTTTTGGTAAAAAAAAAAATTTTTTTTTTTTTGAATTGTCACTTTGTCAAAAAAAATTTAATTCGGCAGTAAGGTGTCAAAATTTTAAAACCATCTGCTTGAACTTAAACTAAGACTGTTTAATTTTTTACATTTAACTGAAAAATAATGTTTTTTTAATGTATTTTATGTTTAAAAGGATAGTAGTTAATTATAAGTTTTCAAAGTTAATTTGTCATACAATTGGAAAAGGGTTCAATTACATGATAGTACCTATTCATTTTTATCGCTTCGCCAATATCCCCTTAAAACATTAGAAGATATTTCAAAAAGCGCATCCACCGAAGCACAATGTTGTTTCGCTGGGGGATTTATGTAGTGGGGGTTTTTCTATTAGTGTTCCTTTTCTATGTTCAGGGTGACAGGCGACTCCTGTTCGAGTGAGTTAAACAATGGCCTAGACCAGAGGAATGGAAACCATCACGGCCAATCCTCAGCCAAAACAAGCTGTCACAACCAGCTGCACATCGACACTGAGACACTTTTAGTTTGACTTTTAATTGGATTTTGATGGAGCAGACTCAAGGACGCAGAAGCGGATGGACTGAGAGGGTATTGGCAGTGGGCTGAACTTTCCACAACAATAATTATTTGCCAGCCATTGAAAAACAATTTCCCTTTCGATTTCCCCATCACGTTTAACTTTGACTTTCCCTTCCAGTCGCACTCGCCCATCGCTTTTTTTCGTTTCGCTTTGGTAAATGTTTTTACCGGAAATTGTTGCAATTTATGATTTAATTTATGTTCTTTTTAAATGGCGGCGGCTGCCGCTGACGCTCCTTCCGCGCCACCTTTGTGCTCGACATGGCATATAAATGCGCCTGATTATCAGCGGAATGAAGTACTTCGCCACCTTTCCACAGGATATGCAGGGAATCAATGAAGACAATCAGGAGGTTCATTTGCGGCCATCCAAAGTCAAGTGCCAGTGCTGGGTGAAGCTACATGCTGTGGAAGGGGGACTTTAAAAATATTTTTATTTAAGATCTCGAGTGAGCAAGGACGATCTGATCTGAATAAATTACTTCCACCCCTCCACCAGGCAAAAATCGGAATTTTACCCGAGATTTCCATCCCATTTTCCTCAACTGTTTATTTTCACAATTAAGTTTCCTGTTTCCTCGTCGCTATTTTGGTTTACTTTAACTGTCAGAGACATCGCGGATGGAAGACGAAGCGGTTGACGGGGGCACTGAAAAGAAAGTGAATGCAATTGAGGCACGCATGACTGCATTTTTGACTGGCATACGTGAGTGAGTAAGACCCCACCCACGCACTTTCCCCCACCTGACGCCGTCATCAAAACTGATGTCACACGATGATGATGACGAGCAGCAGGAGTAAAGAAATTCCTCCAAAACGGTTGGCGTGTGCCGAATGACTCTGGGCAAATGTGGGAAGCAAATAGGAAAATGTTTTGCACATCAGATCCCACTGCAATCATGGTGAGCGGTTTCCTAATGCCTACAGCTCATGCCCTTATCAATCATTCTTTTAACATTCTTTTTGCAACGATTTACTTAATTTCGTCGAATTTGGCTGAGTATAAAGGGCATTAGACACCAAATTAAACATTGAACGCAATGAAATTAATCTGAAATGGCTGGGGGACGGGCACATTCAAAGAATTATGGCACAAGAACATGTTCACATGTGCATGCACGAGAAAAAGCAGGAAGACGACGAGCAAAGTCGATAGTGTAAGGAAATTGGCTACAAGAGTGATCTACAACGCAACGAAAAAAAGACACATTTTGAGCAGTAAATCTTAGTCTGTGTCGGAACGATTTTTTCAACACGACATACACAAAACCGAGTATCCTTAAGGACTAGTAATACCATCTCCTAAATAACCCCGCCAATACATGTACGCCAGATCGTAGTTCATTATTTTTTATTTATTTGAGATTTTAGTGAAGCTATTTTCGAGCTCCTATTATTATGGAAAAGTGTAGAGGTTTTGTGCAAATTTCAAAACGTTTGATTTTTTGTTCCTGTGCCATCAGGAAAGTATTCAATATTAATTGGTGGAGCTCTTCACAACTTATTTTAAATATATAAACTTAAAAGTTCAAAAAACTCAAATTTAAAAAAAAAAACTGAAAAACATCAGGTACCATCGTCATCTTATTAAGATAACTAAAGTTTTATCTTTTCATATGCTGAGTTGAAAAAAATATATACAATTTAAAAGCTTTATGTATATTCAAGAGCGCCCCTCAAATGTTTCAAGAAAATATCCTAACGAGTTTTTTTGTAGACGTCTGACATTTCGGAGGCCTTCCCATTTAAGCACAAAATTGAATTTATATGTAGAAATTCTAATTTGAAGACTTGGCAAAGTCTTAGGACCTAAGCTCCCAGGAAGTGTGAATGAAAGCTTCTGCGGGTCTTTATCTAAAAATAAGAGGCTCAAAAGACACAGCGGCAATTTGGAAACTGAGCGAAAAGTTTTTTGTCTCTGGCGAACCTTGAAGAAAACTTTACCTGTCTGCTAAATTTCCGAGCGGGGTGCCTTTGTCGCAATATTTTCCCGCCACATGTGGGAAAATAAAGGAAGCAGGAAAAGGTGTTCGCTGCGGGCCTATTATGATGCAGTTTCGGGGCCATCAATTGGTTCACCTGTCGAGCGTGAAGGTGCTATGTGCCAGGCCAATAAATCACAGGCGCACAATCGGCCCGGCCGATTAATCAAAAATGTTACAAATAAATCATGGAGTGGCGGCAGGATTACCATGACTGTGCCACAATTAAAACAACGCAGATGAGCAGATGAGAAACTCCGGCAAAAAGGTTATAGGCAAGCAGTCAACTGCCGACAGAATGACGTCAAGCGAAGCCATCATCAGGACACTTAAGTCATCGGATTGCCAAACAGCTCAAACATCCTAAACGAATCCAAGTGTGTGAAGATTGCGTGGGCAGAGGACCATTTTAAGAATGTTTATAATGCGAAGCTAATAGGATAAATCCAGTAAAGTGTAAGGAGAAAACCCATTTCTGTGGCCACTCTAAAAGTTAAGAAGATAGAAAGCACTGAAGAAAAGTTTATTGTACAAGTATGAGCCCCTTTCTGCTTCTGAAAATATGTTTTCGTCCCATATCTCTTGCTTAAATCTGAAATCGCCAAATGTTTTCCGGCCGGTCATGATTGATTGTGTTTAGCAATCGATGCCAGGCTAATTGAGTTTGCCGAACCCAGCCACAATTAATCATTCCATCCTGAGTAAAATATCTCAATCTTAAAGCGTCAGCCTTAAACTTTCGGACGGGAAAACTTAAATCAAGTATACGCCCTGTTGTGCGACTGCAAAAAGTCACCCTTGCTGAAGTGCTTAAGTAAGGCACACAATATGGCAAAAAAGGGGATTTGGGTTGTGTTCCCCAATGCCTTGTAGGTTAATTATCTCCAGACTCTGCCACAGTAGCTGCCAGTAAAATGCATCGAAATGAAAAGGGAATCCCTAAACCGAAAAAGCAAATGGCCAAATGCAAGAAGGCTGGCAAATGCTCACTGACGATTAGCTTTGCCCTCCCTGCGTTCGACGTGCAAGGTTCCCGGCAATAAAAGATTTATGCAGCGGAAATTGAAAGGCAGCCTGGAAAAACAGGGAAAGCTAAGTCACAGCTGAGAGAAGTGAAAAGCAGAGCACAGCTGAAAAACGCAAAACTCGTTCACTCGGCTCTCCCGTTTTTCGCCTTCCCCCTATTGAAGTGCTCGCCTTCTCGGGCGGGTCCAAATGCTTGTCAATTAAATTCAATTTATTAATTTCAATTATTTGCGCTTCAAGTGGCTGGCAGTAGAAAAAACGAAGTGTAAGCCGTAGCCAACGGAGGGAAAATCTGTCAACGAACGCACTAAAGCGAATGCTATGACCTTCTTATACCGATGCTCCCTACGCGTTGGGCAAGTGTTCAAGGGCATTTGATTGATGTGCGGGAAAATGGCTAGGCAGTTTGAAATAGCGAAAAGCCTACGAAGATCAACTTAAACTGTTCAGCACAGGACGAGTGGACATGGCAGCCTCATATAATAAATCAATACTTTTTTACCGGAAATCGTAATCTTTATACTTTGTCAAATGGTCCACAGGATTAAGTATTATTAATTGTGTTGGCAAAGTGTATACTTTTTATATCAATTAGGGTATCTTTTCCTTGAATCATATAAATTTGGTACTATATGCAAGCTACAATTTTCCACAGAAAGCAAACTAAGCCGCCATGATAAGCCGTTTTCCATTAACAATTTTCGCTCCTGAAGGGTAGAGTTCTATAATAAACGCAAACGAATCACACGATTACTTCTAATGGCACATACCCACGAATCAATATGTAATCAAGGCTCATTGACGCATCTTAGTCATTTAATGGACACTAAACGGAAAAGGACCCGAATCGAAGTCATCCAAAACCGCAAGGGAATGTACAGTCACCAGCCCATTCCCGAAATATAATTAAGTGCCATGTATAAAGGCAAAATGGTTCTCATATGTCAAAATCAACGCAGGCAGCTGTTCGCCGGTCTGTCTATCGTCCTTTGTGTTTGCTCTTGGCCTAATGCTTTTTATGTTGCCTGCTTTTGCGGGCGCCGAGTCAATTTTTATGGCCAGACCAGAACGAGCCGTGAAAAAGTTGAGCAAAGGAGAAATGCCATCAAAGTTCAAGTGAGGCACGATTACTCCAGGGGGCTGGCTGGAAGGTGGTCCTAGGCACCTCCCCCCACATAAATCACACATACACAATGATGTTAATAGTGTCGTAAAAACTACTACAAAAGCCCCCCAACCACCTGTCCAACCTGCATAGATGATGCTCTCCTTTGACGCAAATATTGACTACGCAGAGGTGACCCCAACGACCCCCACAGTGAAGGAGGTCTGTGAAAAGAGGTTTGGGGGCTCGGGTGGGGTGGGGTGGGGTGGGGTGATAATAAATCGACGTTTGGTCGCCAAAGTGTGAGTAGAAAATTAAAACATTTCACCTGGCCTGATGTTGACAAATTAGAGCCTTCCCATGCCAGCAGAATGACAGTAGTGGTTGCTCGTCCCCACCACATTCCCCTTCGGCCCCTTGTCAGTGTCACCTGTCGTGTCCTTTCAGTGCATATACAATTTACCAACGCCCCCTACTCCTACCCCTTTCCATTCCTTCCACTTGTGCGAGGCAACAACTTTACAGCCAGGCAGTTGAAGCTTCGGCAGATTATCGGCTAAATAAATAGACAAATTGATTTTAATGGAATTGGATACACCAGCCAAGCGACGAACGAGCGCCGCCTCCGACGTGATGGACACATGCCACACGCAGGCACACTCCTGGCCACCGGTGACAAAAGCTGCGACGAACCTCATTGGACATGACCCGACCCAGTTGTGCAAACGTATTTTCGTGTAATTTGGTCTTGGTTCGTTTGCTGTTTTATATGATGGCCCAATTGCTAGAGCTCCTTCTGCCTTGGATGTTGGTTTACAAGCTTTTAAATCTAGACGTGCTGGGAGTAAATTCCATTAAAAAATATTGACAAATAACCTTAACGGTTGGTATTACAATGAATTTGTATTAGATCCGTTACTCGTAGAGTTAAAGGGTATATTGTATTCATTGAAAAGTATGTATCAGGTAGAAGGAAGCGTATACTAACAAATGAGTATATTGACTCGCAATCAGAACTATAGTTATTAAAGACAGAAATTTGCGGTTAAGCATTCAGATTTTAGTTATGTAACCCATACATTATTTTTGTGATAATTTACTACCATTGACTTTTTGTGCATTTCAGAAGCTTACAAAAAATAAGTAGATTTTTAAGAATGTTGACGATGTAGACAACAAAGAACACAAATTTAGGATAAGACTGCAGTGTGACCTTTTATTATTGTTAAACTTCTTAGAATTTAGCATAATTTTTAGCAATCTAAATTTGATTTCCTGGCCATCCACTATGTTCAAATAATATCAGAGTTGTTAAAAGATCAACCAATGCGTTCCGAAAAGGGATTATGTTAGTGTGTTTCTACCACGCGCGGTCGTAAAATTCACTTGGCTGTCTAAGCCCAAATCAAAAGCTCAGATGCATATTAAAGAAATCTAAGCAATTCAAATGAAATGAAATGAAATGACAAAAAGTTGGGCACACAAAACGGCCATTGTGACCATTGTGACCATTTTTTTCTTTTATTTTTTAATCCAGTTTTATAAAACCTTTTTGTTTTAATAAGCAAACTATGTTTAATATAAATTTGACATGTATTTTTATTTTATTGCCAAGAGAAAGCGGCCATTTGAACCAGTGGGCGAGAAGGGCGGCAGAGGGCAAGGGGTTCCTACATGAGGTAGAATAACTTTTAATGACGTGCTTTGTATGCGAACGCGTGTTACATGTGACTCACATTATCAAAGGAGCAGGAGCAGCGACAACTTTGGCTCCAGACCGCTCCTTCGGCGGTGGCTCAGTGGCTCAATGCGCTGGTCTGTCGGGGAAACGTGTCCAAGTTTGGCTTCTGTGTGTGTCATACCATCCTTTAGCCAATACTCTTCGCTGCCACATGTCCTGGCCGCCCACCCCCTCACTGCGCCCGCACTAACTAATACGAGTTTCACTTAATTGCACTCGAAAAACTATGCATGTGGATTGCCCTCAACTTGTCTGGCAAGTGAGCCGACGGAGGCAGTGGGGAAAGCGGGAAAACTAAGAGAAAGTGGCCGAGAACACAGAAAAAAATAATTAATAATTGAAATTAAGCTTAGGGCACAGTTAGGATGCTTAAACATAGAACACGATTTTGCAAACAAATTTAAGTTAGAAATATTGTAAAATCATAGTTTTAAGCAAAAGAGTGTGCATATATTTATGGAAGGTATCTATTATAATCGTCCGACTGACAAGCTTTAAAAAAGATGTACACATAAAAACAAGATGGAACGACTATAAGATACCAGAAACTCTGCTTTCGCGATTTGTGGGCACATTTTGAAATAAACTTGCGCTTTGTAGGCATAACTAGATGGTTCATCTTACGTCTAAAATCTGGCTTCTATCGCTTCCAAGATTTCGACGTTCGGACAGAGGTGAAGTCGAACGTACAGACGATGCTGATCAAGAATATAGGGTCGGAAATGTCTCCCTTACTATGTTGCAAACCAAAAAAAAAATATAAAATTGAACATTTATTTTATTTTGATAACCCTAAAATCATTTAGCTTGTAAAACAATATTAAATATCTCAAAGAATTGTTAAGTTAGTTTTTTGCTTAAGAAACGCATTGTAAGTTTAAACTAATACGTAACCGGTCCCCCGATTTGACTAGTGTATGTTGGCATTAGTCTTCGCTTTCATTCATTCAGACAGTTTTGA
This sequence comes from Drosophila gunungcola, assembly GCF_025200985.1. NCBI lineage: Eukaryota > Metazoa > Arthropoda > Insecta > Diptera > Drosophilidae > Drosophila > Drosophila gunungcola. The sequence goes on along the minus strand of NW_026453181.1, from coordinate 808,350 downwards.
CAGAACATCAGATGCACACACTCAGACTGAGGGGCAGAAGGGGAGCCGAGCTTGGAGGGCGGAGGCGGAGACCGAGGCAACCGCAAAGCGACATCCTTGGTATCTGGGTCTGGTCGTGGCACAGAAAAACTTTCTTGCTTGCGTGCTGTTTCACTTTTGTCTTTGGTCTGGGGCTTAGGGGCAAGGGGTTAAGGCTTCGTCCAGAATCCGTTCCCTTAACCCTTGAACAACCAAAACTGTTGTCAGCTGTTGAAAGTTGCTCACGCTTAAGTATTAACCAGCAACCAAAGACTGACATCCTCTGCAAAACCCTGGACCGCATGCTAATGAGTACAACTTTCACCCACCTTTCCCATTTTTCCCCGTTCAAGAGCTGAACTTTTATGTAGGTGAATAAACTGGACAAAACTTTAATGAAAAACCTGAACAACGAAACAAGAACGGTTTAAGTTTTCAAATTTTCTTCCGGTATTAATCAATGGATTACAAGTGCAACTAGTTTTTAAATTTCTTTTTAACCGAAAATGTTTGTGTTTTATAATCTTTACGTTATACTTATGCATTACAATAAATTAGTTTTTCAATAGTTTGTTTTCCGACTGATTGTAATATGTACATTACAAATATTTTAAGCTCTGAACATCTGATTTTAACAACATTTTGCTTAAGAGATTTATGTGCATTCGATTAAATCGATCCCCATTTTTAGTTGCATAAGTCTCAAGATAACGGACCGACATTGCACTTACTTTGTCGAAGCTGTATTATTCTCACCTTGTTCTGAACTAGAGGAAGATAAATTTAATGGCCTGTCGTAAAAAACTTTTTGCCTTGCTGGTGTCCTTTATCCCTTTTCGTAGCCCTTTGCCCCTGGCACACTATACATTAGGGGCATTTTGTATCTCCCAGCTCTAAACCTAATGTTACTTGTCAACGGCTGCAAACAAATATGGCCGGAGGAGACAAGTGAGGCGGAGAGCGGTTCCCTAAGATAAATTGAAATTTATGAAGCGTCTAGAAAGTCAGGAAAGTCAGTAAGAGTCAGGGTAAACTGTCAGGTGGTCGGCCAACCCACACAGCATCACTTCAGCACTAAAAAGCACTAAGTAATTTATAGGACATGGACAGGAATAAAACATACAAGGGCTGAAAGCCGAACTAATGATGGAGACTCAGATCTGGCAGATTGCAAGTTAACCTTTTGTTTATATATTAGGCCATAGAACTTGAAAAGGAAACTTAAGTGCTGATATAAATTGCTCACAACTATTTTACATATATTGATGATTAATTCAGAAAATGCTAATTTTCCTAATGATTGCTCCTTAAATACTTCGTCTATCTCCTGTTGGCACAAAACACTTCCGGGTCCCCCAGCCTTTGTTCGGTTAGCATAATGAAATTATGCATTCCCACCCCCTTTTCGTATATATTAGCCCACCACCCACCTGTCGAAAACTACAAAACGTGCAGCAATAACAGAGCCCGTTACCAGTGCGTTTGTGTGCCAGTGTGTGCAACTTCCTTTTAGCCTGATGCCGGGGCCAATACCTTTTACCAGACCTTATTAAATTATACAGCCAAGTCGGCAACAAAAGGAGCCTCAGGCGAACGGCAGAACGGCTGAGCGGAGGGTGAGACGGGTACAAAGGCAGCACTCTGCATTTCTCGGTTGTCTGAAGATGTTAAAGTGTGGCATATTTTAGCTAAATATTTGCAACTATCCGAAGGGAGTTGCATTTGCTAAATGGAAACACGATCATATATATTGCAACAGCACATGGCGCCCCAAAGACGCAAGTCGGTGTCCTTGCAATAGGAATTGCCATTGGCATTAGAAGCAGCTAGAGCAGGTGATAAAGTTCCAAGCTTTGCCTGGGGGTAAATTAATTCTGGCAATATAATTTATAGCCCTTTGTTGTCTCATTCTGGATTATATTGAATTTACCCTAAAGGCTACTTGCTCCGAACAAAACGAAGTTACGTTTTATGCTAACAAGTAATAGCAGAAAATACATTGAACGTACCTGAAAGCTTGAGTTTAAGCGATGAAAATGTAATATATATAAACTTAAAAATTTTTAAAATATTAATTTGAAGAAATTGTAAGAGTGCAGCACAATTTTTCCAACGATTACTATAATATTGTAAGGACTTAGAAAAAATGCAATTATTAAATTATATTATATTGCAATATTGTTGTTGAAACCTTTAAAATTAATGTTATTACCGGTATGAACAGGGCATTTCAAATATAAGTAAGTGATTTTATTTTCATGATTTACATTTGCTGCAATGTTACACCTCATTTGCTTTCCATAAGAGGAGGAGGATTATTTTCTTGTCATTTTACCGTTTTTGCCGAGTTATTTAAATGCGATTTATTTACTTGCTCAGCCATCCTCCTTTGAGTTTTTCGCTTCTTGAATTATTGTCTTTATACACTGTCATTTCTGACATGTTCGTATATTATCTTCTAAAGAACTCAGGTTCCTAAGACAGCTTTGGGTGTAAACATACAAAATACGATTTTTAAAGTTCCATATTAATGTCTTAAAAAGTACCCCTTACATACGTAACACACGACTGAGCAAAGTATAATACAGTGTGCATGTGCATAAAAAAGTGTATCAGATATGATCGCATATAGTCTGAGATCTATGGTTTTTTACAATTTCCTAAATTTAATTACAAAAAATTGGACTGTATTATACATATATGTAGCTGTCACAAAAATGATCCAAATTTAATATAATAGAAAAATAAAAATGACTTTGTTGTTTTTTAAGATATCAAACTAGTCTCTGAGTTTTAAAAATATCTGCATGAAACTTTCCCAAAAGTTGTTTAAGGTTTGCTATTTTTCGCCTTTTGAGATATTTGGTTTATTTACTCAAAACTATGGTCGCCTATATCATAAAGCTCTAATGATAACAATTAAAATATGACAGAAAAATACATTTCTAAAAAAATTTTAACTTATCTTTTTGTATACCCTTGCAGAGAGTATTTCAGGGTAATTTCAGTCAAAAGTTTGCAGCGCAGTGAAGGAGACATATCCGACCTTATAAAGTATTTATATTCTTGATCAGCCTCACTAGGAGAGTCGATATAGCCATGTCCGTCTTTTTGTCCATTTCAACGCAAACTGGTCTCTCAATTTTAAAGCTATCTGCATGAAACTTTTTCAAAAGTTGTTATTTATTTGCAGGTAGTATAGAAGAAGAAGCCGGATCAAACGACTATATCGTATAGCTCCCATAGCTACAATCGGGGAAAAAATTAAAACCAGTTTATTATTCTGCTGTTTTTCCATTTTTTTATAGTTCTTCAAAATTCTGTGATGGTTTATTGATTTAGAATTACGTTTTAGAATTGATCAAAATATATGATATAGCTTAATTGAAATCGGAAAACGATATAGCTGCTGAAGCAACGATCGAATAATTTAGCTAAAAAATATAAAAGCTTTAGATGTTTTAAAGACAATTTCATTTTTTCAATAGCTGCGGATATATAATCTTCGGCTTGCCGAAGTTTGATTCCTTTTTTTTTTCTTCTTTGTCAGATTGTGTTTTTAATCATATATATATTTATACCCTTGCAGAGGGTATTATAATTTCAGTCAGAAGTTTGCAACGCAGTGAAGGAGACATTTCCGACCCTATAAAGTATATATATTCTTGATCAGTATCACTAGGCGAGTCGATCTAGCCATGTCCGTCTGTCCGTCTGTCCGTCCGTCTGTCAGTCTGTCCTAGTTTATATGTTGAAATACCTATAATAGCCGACACATCAAAATGATTAAAGGAAGTCTGACTTTATTCAATTTGAATTACAATGGACCTTGAATTTCACAGTGAGCAAGATCCGCATTTTCGACACCGCAATTTCAGCTCCCGGCTCCATTGGTATTATTGGTGTGAGGATTTTTAATTTGATTCCTTGCTCCCCGCTTCACTTAGGCGCACAAAATCAATCATCTTAGACGGCTCTTGAGGCGTTCACATGGAAAGTGAGCAGCTCGTAGACAGCCTCCAACATCCATCGACATGTGGCATGAGGGTTAAAGGTCGTGGGGGTCGGAGGGTTGATGGGTTTGGCGAATTCAAATTGTATCATTGGCAAAGTCAATTGTTGCCTGCAATGAATTGCAAATTAGGCGTAACTAATTTGCTTTGTGTGCTCGATGCGGCTCACTTGGAATTGGAATGAGCAAAAGGAGATGCGGAATCTATTTGAAAATTGCATTTTGTTGTCGACAAAGCCATCAATAATTTGGCAACATTCAGGGCTCATTAATTTCCAAATCCTGCATATATGCAGCTTAACTTAAGCTTTGAATTTGCTCAGAGTAGTGCTTAAGCAAAAATTAAATCCACTCTAGATTCTGCCCAGGAGAAGTGGTTTCGAAGCTAATTGCTATTGAGTTGCGATAATTGGTAAGCCAATTAACTTAATTTTTATGGGAAAACTTCGGGCACAGAAGATATTGAGGGACAGACAGACCAAAAAGTTTGGGAAGACGCACAACAAAAATAAAAGGGGCTAGGCAACTGCCATAAGATAAATATGAAAAAGGAAGGAAAAATCGAAAGAGTCCTTTGCGCTCTTTTCCCCTGCCTTAGACTGTAATGGCGTTTTGTATGTAATAGCCGTGACACTTATTATTGTGTCGATATTTTACACAAGCAATCTTATGTCATACAAGAAAATTCCCGAATACTGGATAATTTTTATTTATTCGCGGGTAAATGGGTGTAATGTGCTTGTGGAGCCGCGCCTCTTCCGCCCCTCTGCCGCTGCTCGGCCGTTGCTCTGCCGGTAATCGCTGATGTAGAAGATAGAACAAAAGAACTGTTAGCGGGAGGTGGGGGTGCTGCACGCATTTAGCTTTAGTGTTGGCTATGCAGTTTGACATACTAAGTTTGAAGTTTGTTGGCTGAGTAACGGGAATCTAATTGTCGGGAAATTGACCACAGCGTTCTGTAGTAGCTGATTAAAAACGACATGAGCCCATCGAACTTTTTCTGTTTCATCTTTCAATAAGGCTAAATATAAGTAAATTTTTCATCCATTAACAAATATGATGATTGATACATGTAGACAAACAGAACTTTCACTTAGGCAATCAACCCACTTTCTATCTTCCTCAGCCAAATCAAAGTAGCAAACAATTTCAATGCTAAGTACAAAATTGTTTCCATGCCAATGTACAAACTTGTTTCGATTTGCTAGATGGCCCCAAGAGGCGAACCCAATATGACACAGAGATATGCGCCTCAGGCCCCCACCCACTCGTTCACACCCACTCTCAACCTCGAACCTCCTCCCACCCAACCTACCAGCCACCCAGCCCCTCCCCCTGGGAAAACGAGCTGTTAATGACGTGCGTCGCTGCTACTGCTGCTGCTGCTGCTGTCGACTTCGTTTTCATTTTCATTTTCGTTCCCGTTGCCGTTCGGCGTTCTTCTTCCGGCATGTAAATAAATACGAGAGGAAAAGCGAGAAATGGAAAATAAAAGCGAGAATCGACTATGATTTATTTTGTGTTTGGCACGCACGTTGTCAATATTTGTTGAATTCGTCAGGAAAAATAAAGGCGAAACAAAAGCAAAAGGCAAAAGTTTCCCAGCACCGAGCACTTGAGGCATTCACCTTCCGTCTCCTTCCTACTCAATGTGGGCTCGTAAAGTTGTCGACACACTACTTGGGGCATTGGCGATACCTAAAAAATCAAATCTGTTATTTATGGATACCGCTGGTTCTTTTTGTTCTGCGGCACATGCAAACGGGGAATAAAAAAACCGAAAACCGTGAGCTAAATATATAGACAATTGTATCGAACAGCAAATGAGCTGAATGATGGGGAGGTGGAGGCCTGTTTCTGCCTGACCAAGTGGGCAAATCATGCGAAAACATTTAGCAAAACGTCTTGGTTCTGTTGGGAAATCAGCGTTCATGGGAAGAGCAGCGTTCTGGAAAAAACAGACAAAGGAAGTTTGGGCAATACATTTAAATTGAGTTATGAAAAATTAAATTTTATTATTCGTGATAAACAAGCTTGCTAAGATATAAATAAAGGTAGTGCAAAATGTAAGTATAAACATCAAATAAAATAAAACTTTTTCAATTTAAACAACAATTACAAACAATATACTCTAGGGCCTTGATTGAAAGTTGTGCATTTTGTAATGTTGTTCTAATTTTTAAAATAAACGAAGCACTGTTGGCAAAGTATAAAATATTTTATGTTGTATTGTATAAAAGCAGTGTCAACAGCTGGTGTGCCGATATTTTTTGCGATATAAATTAAATAAAAATGAAAAAAAATGCTTACAATATAATATAATCTCATATAATTTTACAGGATACACAGGTATTAAATCTTTCGTCAACCCATATATAATTGAGTTTAATTTTCACGCGATATGGAGTGAACTAAATAAAACATTAACTATTTTTATTTAGAAGTTTTGCACCGTTCTTCGCCCATTGGGATCAAAAGTTTGTGCTATTTCCTGCAATTGCTGAAACACTAAACTTTAGAGGGCAAAGTTTTTCTTGTTGTTTGTATATTTTCGTAGCTGACAACCAGTTGCCTGGTTTTGGCTGCTCTATGTTCAAGTGCGACGACACCTGCAGCTGCTCGGCATCAAAAGCAAGGGAAAAGTTCGACCAAACATAAAATAAGTTGGACATGTGCGGCCGAGATGGGAGAGAAGCCACTGTCAGACGAGCAGACAATAAACAACAATCGGGGCGGCATAATTGCGTAAAATATATCATTCAGACGTACGTTACTTTTCGTACATATTTGCATTTGATGCATACAAATTGTTCAAAGCACTATAATATTTCAAGTGATTTGTGAGTGCATGGAACTGAACTCTGGCACTCTAGCACTCTAGGAATGGGTGTAAGGGTATGCTAACTTTTTGCTATCAACAAACTCCTAATGGCAGTGGCAAGTGATAGAGTGAGTATAGAGTGTGGAGTGGGCGAGTGGACGGAGCAATGGGCTGCCAAATATGATTTATAGGCCATGTACATGTCACGGCTAGCGAAAGCAGAAAATATGACAGTGGAAATATATTCGGACTATAGGACACGCAATTGCTGTGAAAAATCGAGCGGAAAATTTATGGGCGAAGGCAAAACCTCAGACAATACAGATAGATTTATCTTAAAACGATATATTTATGTGACATTTATTTCAAAATACCAGGCACTGATTGTTCCTACGAATCGAGGCACATAGACTATCTCTGATTCTGGGAAATTATAGACAATGCCACGGATTTCTGCCTAATCCCCTTGTTCGGCATTATCATTCGACTTTGCTATCTCCGGCGGTCGAAACCTTCATATATGGTTAATCCATCATGCCTTTTGACAGCTGTCAGGTGGTCGATATTATTGCAGCTCTGACATTTTGATACATTTGCTTAGATTACCTTAATGTGCTGTTTTTTAGTCGGAAATGTATCTGGGAAATTATAATGAGTTTATTGAGTAGTAATTAAATTCGTTCATCTAATATTATTATCAGAGGTGTCAAAGAATTGAACAAACTGGCAAGCAAAAAAAATCAAATACTGCTTTTGGATAGCTTATGTCACAATAAATGCTATAAAAAGGGTATTAGGGGCTTGATAAATTTAAGAAGAAATTATGAATTGTATGCCATGGAGCTTATTCCTTATTGGCAATAGTTTAAAAATCTAACATTACCGTATTCATCAATAGTTTTATTTGACTGATTTAGTTTGAGATTATACAACGAAAATACAACTGCAACTGCAATTGACGGATCATCCTATACTCCACTATTTGCTTTCCCACCTCAAATCCCATTTACCCTCGTCCACCCAACAAAGTTATCACATCTCTCTGGTGTTTTTTTCCGAGAATTGGGAGGAATGTAGTTGGCTGAGTAAACAACATAAGGCAACACCACTGGGCCACCAAATTGCATGTAATAAATGCGAACAAGTAAATTTTGTCGCATGCAGTCAACGTCAAAGGCAACGGGTTCCCACTGCCAGGCACGTAGCGAGCACATCCCTGTCTCGGAAAATTCCCACTTTCCACCCGACCCCATCCGACCCCATCCGAGTCACAAACACCGACCAAGTCGACTATCAATTGGGGAATTGTTAGAGGGGGACTCAGTTCGGTGTGCCTGACAAATACGCTCAATGTCAAAGCTGCCACTGCGGGGATGCCTCCAGTTTCTCCGGCTACGAGCTGCAGCTCTCTGCTTTCTGGCCCCATATTGATGATCATCATCAACTATCGACTGGATGGCACAGCAATGCAATGAATTTGAAAGCAAGCCAGCAGGGCAAAGGGAAAAATTCGGAAAAACAAAAAAGTCTTGACTGCATTTTGATTTTGATTTTGATGCATTTATTCATGGGGTGGAGGTCGAAGCTTGGAGGAAACCTTCCCAATGCCAGTGTATAATACTGAAATGACGACCGGGCTAAGTGGAAAACTTCTTATGTGTGTTAATTCGGATACTTTTTTACGGCACGTTTGCAGGAATCAAATCGCAATCAGAAAAATATAAATGTAGTCGAAACAAATCAAGTCGCATTAGGATTGTCGATTGCCAAATGCCCAGACATGTCCCCCAATCAATGCCAGAGTCCATAAACAGTCCCACTTTATTGAGCTGCGAAGAAGCTTTTATAGAAATGGGGACGTCTGCCCAGTTCTGGTCGGATATGTTCAGTGTTTTGCTTTGTGCTATTCGCAATTGCAATCGTCTGAGGGACCGACTAAACCACACTTGAAAAAATGTTGCATTGTACATTTACTAAATACGATTTTTATAGTAAAACGTGACGGATTATTTTTAGATTATTATTAAAGCCTTTTAATTTAATAATGCCACATACTTTGTATTGGTTACCGGAGCAATACTCTTTAAAAAAAACTTGCAGTTAAGTTTTCTCGGTTGGGGTTTGTTTTTCTTAGCCCTATAAAAACATGAAAATTTATTATAGCCGTGTTAGAGGGCAAAAAATACACAACGTTCAAATTTTTGATGCAAAAACTAAAATAAAAGCAAGAAAGGATGCTAGCTTCGGTTAAAATACCCTTGCAGCTTTATGCGTATATGGTCAAAAACAGTGAAGTTAAAATGATTTTTCGCTGAATTATTCTACAGCTATATGATATCGTTGTCCGATATCAATAAAATAAAATCTTTAATACTAGCTATGTATGTTTTTTTTTCATTTATTATTGTTAATGTTTTCTATTTAAAGAAAATTAAAATCGGAATTTAAAAAATTAATAAAAAAATTTAAAAACAAGAAGGAAAGCAAACTTCGGCAAGCCGAAGTTCATAACCCCTTGCAGCTATTGCATTAATTAAATACTTCTGAAAACATTTAAATTATGATTTACTTGAGTATGTGCTAAAAAAAAAAATTGAAACTACGATGATTTGCAGCTCAATTATTAGATAGTTATTTTTATATATTTGTATTATTTCTATGGGAGCTATATGCTATAGACGTCCGATTTTGATAAAATTTATACCATAATTCTGAAATATTAAACCATTACTATATGTCGAAGAACTAAACAAAAAATTAAAAAACAGCAAAGTTATAATTTTTTTTCATTTATTTTTCCGATTGTTCCTATGGGAGCTATATGCTATAGTCGTCCGATCCGGCTCGTTCCGACTTATATACTACCTGCAATAGAAAGACAACTTTTGGTAAAGTTTCATGCAGATAGCTTTAAAACTGAGAGACTAGTTTGCATATAAACGGACGGACAGACGGACAGACGGACGGACAGACGGACGGACAGACGGACATGGCTAGATCGACTCTACTAGTGATGCTGATCAAGAACATATATACTTTATAGGGTCTGTAACGTCTCCTTCACTGCGTTGCAAACTTCTGACTGAAATTATAATACCCTCTGCAAGGGTATAAAAAGGAAGGCTATACGGTACGAAAAGACAGACGAATAGATCGACTCTCCCAGTGTAACTGATTAAGAATTAATATACTGACTGAAATAATAATTATTTTTTGAAAAAGTATTACGAGAAGGAACGCTAAAAGCGCGTGTCCCGACTATCAGATACCCTCCTCCTCTTTTAAGCAATCTGAAAATATACATTACCCCGGCAAAACATAAAATCGAATGTTGTAAAAAGCATACATGAAGGCATATCTGACTGCTTGCAATTTCCTAATAACTTCTGATTTGAGCTCTCTCTATCATAGCTAAACAAATGTTTTATAAAAAGTTTAAAAGCTCTTACAAGTGAAACAATGGATGGACATGGCTCCATCCAATGGGTTATTGGCCCTACATTTTTTAACCTTTTTACTAATTATTTGTTACTTTCGGAGACTTTTCTAAGGAAGCTAAAGCCATAGAGCTGGGCCGAATTTCTTCAAGTGTAGACTGGAGGTCGCCACTTTGACCCAGTGTGTGGGCACTTTGCCTACAAATGAGCTTGCGCAAAGTGCGACGCCGATGTCCTTTTAGTTTTTACGACTGCATCGATCGACTATAGCTTTTCAATCAATCCTCTCAACACGTACGCAGTGGGGTCAGAAAAGTGCAAATAGCACTCCTCTCGCTCACATCTCGGTCAGTAGAAAGTTTGCCCATAACAATGCTTATTATATTGCGGCTTGCTCATATTCTTTTTGGAGCACCAGCTCCATGGAGCGCTAATCTTGCAGCCCCTAAAGTCAATATATATTGAACTTTGTTTTTCTTGTGTGAAGTCAAGTCTATTGTTGAAACGAAAATGTTTAATTAAGTGAAGAGCAACAGCAACAATAAAACGAGGCATGGAGCAGCTGGCGTATGGCCTAGCAAAGAGCTCATGAGTTTACTGGGCGGCAGATGCTCGCAATTTGGTCTCTAGTCTCAAGGGGCACTGGCATATTGACTCGGAATTCGATACAGAACCGAGCACCGAAGACGGCCAGGTTGAGTGGCCATAAGCTAAGTTAACCAACTGCTGCTGTATATCAATCAAATCGGAGCTAAATTGCAATCAAACAAGTTTACAAGCTACCCACTCGAACACAATTTGCAATGCCATGACCTCTCGCAACACAATCATCAGACAGACAAAACAAAAAACTGCATATCAAATTAAGGAAAAATGGAACAAACGCCTCCCGTTGTGGGAATTCTGATTTGTTTGGGCAAAAAATCAAAAGTGGCAAATGGTCAAACACGGAAAAAAACACGAACAGACACGGACAAAGGCGAATCAATCAAATCAAATCAAATCAAATCAAACCAATTGAAGCCGTGCATGTTTGAAAGCTAAATACAGCCACACAATGCTTCGCGCTGTACACTTGACTTTTATCGACCGCCTGAATTGGCCAGCCAAAAACAAAGATAAACGGAACTCCAAGTTGGAAAACATTCAGCAGAATACTCATAGCTCTTAGCTAATTGGAAGCGACCACAAGCTTACTCGACTCGGCCCAGAAAGATGATATCCTTAATTAGTTTTACAAATTGATTTCGGTGCCGCGCCCACGGTGCGGGTGGACAAACAAAAAGGGAAATCAATTCATGAATAGTTCAACATTTTGGCGTAAGCCAAAACAAACACAGAACTTTCAGGGTCAGCTAACTGGGAATTAATGGAAACAGGAAGCCGACCGTCCATTCATAAAAGCAAACACATGCTGAATCGATTTAAAAGTGTGAAACACATCAAAGCGTGGGGAAACTTTAAACGGAATGAACTTAAAGTGCTGTAGTTTTGACTTATGGCCAGTGATAAAAACTTACCACTAGCTCAAATATACACGAGTGTCAACTAGAAAAGGTAAAAGACTTCAAATCATGCTAAGCACACGCTCATCAAGCTTAAATATGCAAGAACCCTACAAATATTTCAACAATCCCCAGAAGTCGAGCAGCACTTGGAGCCGAAATCTGCAATGAAAGCGCCCACATTGGACGTGTGCCAGCGGAAAATGCATTTCCATTTGCAACTTTGGGCCGCTGTCAGGACCTGGCATCCTTCTGGCCAAGTCCGCGTCCAGCGAAGTTCGATGGGTCTCAGGATAGTGTTCGATTCGCAGGGCACAAAATGTGCATTCGAGTGCAACTTTTGACTGACTGACAGCTGTGTATGCACAGAACAGAGAAACTTCCACAGCCCGATTTTCTGCAGCTGTAGCATGATTACTGATTACTCCATGTACTATTCGTCTATTTGGTCAAATTGCTCGTTACCAGAAAAGGGACTCTCCTTTTCAACGAAAAAGAAGGAGCTGACGAATTGATTACAAAATTGGTATACAGCATCATGTGAATATATTAATCAAACTTTGAACATTGTCGATGTCTTAAGTAAAAAAGCAAAGCAATTACATCAAATTTTAACCTAAATTATTTAAGATAAATAAATAAACCTAAATTATTCAGTACAAATAACAAATTAGGTATTACAGATTCGAGTAACTTTAATAAAATTTAGGATGTTATGATATAGATGCTGGTTAAAGTTATCGAAGATGAACTGTACTTATTTGGGCGTGGCCACACACCACCTCACATTGAAACACTCATGTACATGTGCAGCTAGCAGTTTACATGGCTGGTTAACTTTTTTTTTTGCCAATGATGATGATTTTCATGTTTATCAGTTGCAGGTATCTGAGTTCATCCATCTATCTGTCCTCCTTTCCACCGGACTGACATTTCTGCCTTTTTTCTGTCAATGCCGCTGCGATTGCTACGATTCTGCCATAGTACGCATCAATTTTCGAGTAGCCGGGTCCGCATTAACTCGCCAAAACGTGCCAGGATTCAGGTTCCCGATCGGAGGGCAGGAATACCGGATAGATTGCAAATTGCTGACATTTCAACACGTCCAGCAAACAATTGACATCGTCTGAAAGGAAGTGGTCGAATTTGGAAAGAAATGGCTTCGCTCTGAGTTAAAGCTATCCAAATCATCATTTAAACAAGAAAATGAATAAATAAAATTAAATTACTAGTTGCATTGAACTCAATTGTCCGCTATGTGTTAAATTACTTTAATTACTACATCTCGAAGGACTAAAAATTACAATGCCCTCGTACTCAAACGCTTCGTGGAAGAATCAGTTTTTTACTAATAGTATCACTTCAAATCAATAAAAATCAATTAAACACCGAATAAAAGTAAAGTTAAAATAATTAAAATATAAAATAATAAATTTAAAAATGTTTTGGGTTATATCCTGTGGCAGATAAGATAATTTTTAATGACTCTACTATCGTATATATGTTTTTAAATTTAATTTACATTAAATGGATTGTATGTTTTTGTGCATAACGATAATATTTAATGAAAACGAGCTAAGTACATTTGCACACCGACAACAAAAAGGGGTTGTTTGTTTTCTAAGAGCTTTGCAAAACTGGCCAAAACTGCAAAGCAAGCGTTTTGGCCAAACGAGGATTTTAACAAGTATTTTTTGGCTTAAATCCGATTCTTATAAAAGAGTTCTAAGGCACTTAAGCTTGTACATGAGTGAGCAACAGAGTACAAAAAAATAGGTTATGATTAAGTGACTTTAGAGTCGTTTGAAAAAATACTATAAATCTGTACCCAATTTGTTGGCCCCATTTACGTTCAATCAGCCAGTTGGCAGCAGCAGCAGCAGCAGCAGCAGCGCTCATTACTTTACGGGGAATATTTTCTGCTTCATCAATCTGCTGCTCATTTGGGAAGCAGCCCCAATTCGCACATGCCTTTATCACACGACCCCGTCTCCGTCCGCCGACCAATTGCTTCTCACATCTGCATGTTCTTGTCATTGCCAAACAAAAAGGAGGAAAAGTGGCATCGGGCGAGGATATTTCCCACATGGCACATGCAAAAGCCAAAAACGAAAGCGGGAAAAGCGGAAAAACGGAGAGGACACCCAAGAAGCAACCGAAATCCACAAGCCAAACAGAACTCCACATCAGCACGTAAACAAATTTGCAACCTGTCCGTGGTTTAATGTATGGCTGCTCTTCTGGTTTCTTAAAATGCATTAAGCCCGCAACTTGTGAACGGATATGGTGTTTGGCACACTTTGGCCATGCTTAAATACTTCCCCCAGCCCAGTGGAAATTAAGCAATCCAGACAGAGGCCCCGTGTTAAAGTGTCCCACTTAATCCAATTTCTGGCCCAAAACTGTATCGATAGTCGCGTAATAGAAGCGCAAAGCTGCATGAAAGCTGTGGGTTGGATGGGTTGGATGGGTTGGATGGTTGCTCCCAGTGCGTGAGTGCCCTGAATGGACCGCAGAGTCTGCCCACAAGTGGATAAGGCCTTGGGGCTGGCCATCCCCCCTCCCTCCATCCCCCATTCACTCATTTTTCATTCACCGAACCCAACTCAACTCGACTCGAATTGCATTTTATTGAGTACAGGTCGACTTTCATTTAAGCCTAGTTCATTTCAGTTTAGTTCCTGTACACTAACAAAAAATTAGCAACGGAAAACAATAAAAGGTTTGTGTTAGTTCATCACTGGAATTGTTTTTTTGAATTTTTTTCTCGCAGTGAAGGGAAATAGAAAAAGAAATTTTAAATCAAGCAAAATTCACTATTTACAAGGGATAGCAGAATGAGAGTTCTTCCTGACAGTATTTCAGAATTAAAAAATTAGAATTGGCCATTCGAACTCAAAGTTTTTTTTTAAAGTGCACTTCTGCTAAAAGGAGAAACTGCAAGAACAGAAAATGAACGCAGGTGGTTTGTTGAAATTGGCGAACGAGTCGTATCTGCAGGTTGGCCAGTTGTCAACTGGGCGCCATATCAGCGGCCTTTTATTGCCTCAGAGCGTGGAAAATCCGTGAAGGAGGGGGAGGAAAAGCGCAGAGCAACAGCACCAGTTTTCTAACTAAGCATTCCTTTGGGGCCCCAATCGTTGTTTACTTAGGCACGAAAACATTTCATAATTTCCAATCAATTTCACACGCTTTAATTACTCGTAAAATATTTAAAAATTTTTGCAGCTCAAAGAGCTTGCCGCGCAACCAAAGCGAAGCATTTTCAATGCCTTCATTTTGTTTGTTATGAATTTCGTAATTTTCTTGGGGGCCGTGTATTTGAACGATGAAATTTTACTTGTGTGTCTGCTGGAATTATTGTACGCCACATTAATCATGCAAATGAAATGAAACATGAAGGGGCGGGCCGTTGAGGTGTGGAGAAAAGGGCGTGGCCCACACACCCATCAATGCCAATTAATGCCAGAAATTTCCCAAGATGCATGTGCCTGTGAATATACTTTATTGGTATCCTTTTCGTTATGTGCGGCAAACTTGATCAGCATCAAAGGCGATTGGGCCTCCTGTATTTTTAGCTGGCCAAGTGCCTAATGATGGCTATAAATATAGCTCTGTGGGTGGTTCGGCGTGTGGGTCTGGGGTCTGGGGTCGAGGATGCGTGTATCTTGCAGATATGCCAGAACTCTTGCATATTTAATGAGCATGACACGGCGCACAGTTGAGGAAAACAAAGCAGATGCCACTCTGCCGTCGACGTTCGGATACTCTTTAACTGGTCGACACACTAAAGGTAAAACCCAAAGCAAGGAAAAGGCTTTAAGTTGTTTATTGGATTTTTCCCAAAAAAAGTTATGTTGGCAAACTTTGTCACAGTAGCTTCTTACATTCCCAGATGCAGGCACACAAATGCTAATGACAAGTTTGCCAAAAAGGACATGTCCGTGTGTGCATATGTATACAGTTTTATGTATATGGGGTTCGTTCAGTCAAGGTCGCTTCGCTTCCTTTCCGAGCGACTGCATAACGAGTTCAAAAAACTTTTACCCATTCCTCCCAACTGAACCCAACTGAACCCAACTGAACTCAAGCCAGGGACAAACTATCCTAAGCTGCTCATTCACACTCACGCGAACACAAACACAATTCCTGGGCTGCTTTTGGGCGCTGTTTCCTTAATCAGGAGCTTTTGTAACAAGCTTATCGCCCGGCGGCCAGGACAGGCCAGAAACGAACTCACGCCACCAATCTCAAGCTTCCACCGACCACGAGATATTCAATTATGTCGCGTAGATTCCAGCAGAAAATCAGTTTACCAGTGGGAGTATAATTCTTTGCACACACCAGCCACAAACGAGATGAGTACCAGCATGAAAGAAAGCTGTTTTCTTCAAAAAGATATTGTTATTGTTTTATTTTTTTAATGTAATGTTATTTAATGGTGAGAAATCAAATCTTTTAATATATTATATATTAAGTTATTCGGACTTGTTAAACATTGCTGTGTATTTGTAGACAAACTAACCGCCACACCCTCATCCAATTATCTTTAACCAATTTGTATATAATTATAAATCTTGATACTTTACTGGGCTGTCAAAAGTATTACATACTTATTACAGTAATTTTATAAGTTCTTCGTTTTTTTTCTTTTTGCTGAGCCACCCTTGAACTCAAATCGTGTTCAAATATGGCTGTTCAACCAACTAAAAATCGCTTAAAACTTTTTACCCGCCTATTTGTGGATGAAATAAAAACCGAAAACCCGAAAATACATCTCCATCTCCCGCTCCCCGACTAAAAGCTTTACATTTGCAGACAGAAATCAAGGTAGGATTCGGGGCATTAGCAATCTGGCAGTCAGCCACACTTCAGCCGCCCGTGGAGCGAAAAAACGCAAAACAATTTTAGCTGAATGAAAATGTTTGCCTCAAAGTTTTTCCTTCCTTTCCCCATTTTCAGGGCTCCGTCCAGTTCAGTTCGGTTTATGAGCGGGTTATTTTGATTAATGTTCTTTCAACTGCTATCAGGCATGGTCGAGGGATAAAAAGAACTCGAAAGCAAAACCCAGTAAAGTTGGCAAGCGCTTAGCGGATATAGAAGTGTCAAGTGAAAGAGCAGAGCAACAATTATTCGATGACTAAGGAGTAGGTGGTGGATGGAAATCTATTGATTGAGGAAAGGACTCGCAGTTCATGGTCCACGATATCCACGAACGTCTTGGAGCCGTCTCTCTCGGAAAAGAAATACTAAGGACAAACTGTTTTGGCTTGACAATTTTAATTACTTTTAAATGTTTCATCTTAAGCAGAGATAATGCGACAAGATTTGTCATTTAAATTGTTTATGACCTTCTGACCGTATTTCCCCAGGCCTGACAAAAGAGTGTACTTGACCTTTTTTCCGGCCTGCCACCAAGTTTTCCTCGTCCGGTCCGACCCGTCATTCGAATGTCCTTTGTGCTGCATGCTTATTGACAAGTTGTAAATAATTTGGATTTGACATAATCCTGATTGCCTCGTGCAATTTGCTTGGGCCTGATGGCAAAACTTTTAACCCATCGATGATGGCTGACGGCAACTCCCGCCAAAGTATAATAAGAGCCGAGGAATGAGCCTTTAAATGATCCACAATGCAATTGTTGAGAAAAAAAGGACTTAAATCGAACAATACTATGGGAAATGGTCAAGTCGATAACTTTTAATCTAAGCCAGTAGATCCCACAGAAACATGGTCTTTGATGTGGTAAAAGTTTTAAGATTTGAATTATTTTTTGAATGTATTTATAACAAGAAGTGGATCAAATATATTTAAATACAAGAAAGGTAACAAGTCTGGGCAAGCCGAAGTTTATATGCCCTTGCAGATACTTCAAAAATATTCTTGAAAGCACTGATGCTAAGAAGATGTTCAGCTTAATTATGGCAGCTTTATGATATCATTTTGCGATATGAATTAAACTAAATTAAAACTGTAAATCTGAACTATCAAATAATTACTATTTTCAAAGGAATACTAAAAAAAGATTAAATATAGCTTCCGTTAAAACAAACGGAATAATGTATGAAAAGCAATTATATCTTTGCTATTTTTCAATTGACTTAAATGTACCTTTACAGAAAAAATTCCGATATTCAGAATTTGGAACTAGAACACTTAAAATGAGGATGTACTTGTTTTGAGTACATATTTCTCCTAAGAACTCACATTTATGATATCTGTAGTAGTATTAGGAAAACAAACTTAAATTGAGGATATGTGTGCTTGAATTATTTATTTATAAAACGCAAAATACTCATAAAACCATTAATTATAATGTTTTGTTTTTAAACAAACAATTATAGAGAGGGGTAACGACGTATTTCAAACAGTAACGTTATAAAGCAAATGGGAATTACATTTTTAACCGATTTATTATGTCCTATTTTCATTCTAAAACCAAAATGCTTGAATAAAAAACCTTATATACTTAATGTAAATTTTTCCTTTCTTCATTTCGTTTTTACTCAATTTGAGAATTTTTGGTTTGAAATTTGGTAGAGTACAAAAGTTCTGAGATTAAGAGTCCAAACCTGACAATTTTTGTACTCTACAAAATTTCAAGACCAAAAATTAATTAATATTCACTATTGTCGAACATATAGGTAGACATACACTTGCTCAATTTAGCTTGCTTTCTTGTTTTTAATATTTTAGAGTGTACATTAAATTTAAGTCTTTTAAATGTTGCTTAGAAGACACCCAGCTACGCAACCTCCATCCGCAGTGCTGCAACCACATTAATCCTGTTTTCCACTCCATTTCTCTCCTCAGAAAGAAGCCAAGAAGCCGCACACATCGCACATTCCGTCCGCTTTCAGCCGAGGCGCATGTGAACGTAGCCGGAGCCCAAAGAGAGCACGTGGGCGAGGCGGGCTGGCAATGCCAAAATGCCATCGGCGCATCAGATCCTGTTCGTAAATGTCACCACAACGGTGGCGGCGGCGGCTCTAACCGCTGCGGCCGCCGTCAGCACCGCAAAATCCGGTAGCGGCGATGCCACACGTCCGTATACGAATACGGATGCGGATGCGGATGCGATGTGGGTGTGGGTGTGGAAGCGCAGACAGTGTCCAACATATCCGGCTCGCTGGTGGAGGGCCTGACCACCGTGGCGGCGGCACTGAGCACGACTCCGGCGGAAGCGGACTCCGGCGGAGAGTGCGGCGGAGAGGTGGAGGAGCTGCACACCAGCGTGTTGGGCCTGCAGCTGGCGGTGCCGGAGTGGGAGGCCCTGCTGACCGCCCTGGTGCTGTCGGTCATCATCGTGCTGACCATCATCGGGAACATCCTGGTGATCCTGAGCGTGTTCACCTACAAGCCGCTGCGCATTGTCCAGAACTTCTTCATCGTGTCGCTGGCGGTGGCCGATCTCACGGTGGCCCTGCTGGTGCTGCCCTTCAACGTGGCCTACTCGATCCTGGGCCGCTGGGAGTTTGGCATCCATCTGTGCAAGTTGTGGCTCACCTGCGACGTCCTGTGCTGCACCAGCTCCATCCTGAACCTGTGCGCCATCGCCCTGGACCGCTACTGGGCCATCACGGACCCCATCAACTACGCCCAGAAGCGGACCGTCGGCCGCGTCCTGCTGCTCATCTCCGGTGTGTGGCTGCTCTCGCTGCTCATCAGCAGTCCGCCGCTGATCGGCTGGAACGACTGGCCGGACGAGTTCACCAGTGCCACACCCTGCGAGCTGACCTCGCAGCGCGGCTACGTCATCTACTCCTCGCTGGGCTCCTTCTTCATTCCGCTGGCCATCATGACCATCGTCTACATCGAGATCTTCGTGGCCACGCGGCGGCGCCTGCGCGAGCGGGCCAAGGCCAACAAGCTCAACACGATGGCGCTCAAGTCCGCCGAGCTGGAGCCCATGACCAATTCCTCACCTGCCGCCGCCTCCGCTTCCGCCTCCGGCTCCAAGTCGCGGCTCCTGGCCAGCTGGCTATGCTGCGGCAGGGATCGCGCCCAGTTCGCCACGCCCATGATCCAGAACGACCAGGAGAGCATCAGCAGCGAGACCCACCAGCCGCAGCAGCCGCACGAGGGCTCCAAAACGAGGGCGGGATCCCAGAGCCACGGCGATCCGCAGCAGCAGCAGCAGCAGCAGCAGCAGCAGCACGTGGTCGTGCTGGTCAAGAAGTCGCGGCGCGCCAAGATCAAGGACTCGATCAAGCACGGCAAGGCCAGAGGCGGTCGAAAGTCGCAGTCCTCGTCCACCTGCGAGCCGCACGGCGAACAGCAGCTCCTGCCCTCCAGCGGGGGCGGTGGAGGGGGAGGGGGAGGGGGAGGAGGAGCGGATGGCTGCAGGACCGGCGGAGGGAAGTCCGACGCCGAGATCAGCACGGAAAGTGGCAGCGATCCCAAGGGTTGCATACAGGTTAGTGTGGCAGTACAAAACCGAAAGGATAAAACCAATTGGGCCCGGAATTTATAGTTCATATATTCGTTTTGAAACGCTTTAAATCGTCCCCAATATTTTAGCTCTACGGTCTTAGAAATAAAAGAAAACAAGTGAATAAAATATAAATTAATCTTAGAAAAACACAAAGTTCTGCGAATCTGTTTATTGGTACAGAAAGTGTTGTAATCCTGACTTGAAAATTCTTTTTTTTTATTAAGTATCAAAAAACGTATTCTAGTCGGCATATGTGTTTTGAATTTTTACTTTTGATCCTAGAATTGATTTAGAAAAACGTGTTATTCATTTTTACATTTTTACTTATAGCTAATACGAACTTAAAAATAAGAAAATATATATATTTTATGTACACGTAAACAGACTTAAATTATTTTGTAGCTTCATGTGTTGACATCTTGACAAAAACGTAAAACTTAAGGGGGTATTCTGGCTCTAAAAGCCTGAATTTTAAAAATTTTTTCAGGAAAGATAATGGAAAACATTTTTAATATACAATTTTTTATATGGTTTTTATAGACATTTTTATTTTAACTTACTGAAAATTTTTTTTAAAACCTAAGCTCATGGAATTTTACTTTTAGAATTCTGTAATGGAAATTAAGTAAAGACATTTCCTAACAAGTATGTATACCCTATATGTTTTGGTATTTTTATAATGGACTATATGTACAGGAAACAATAGCCACAACATTTTCGTATAAATATAAAAATAGTCTATATTTTTGTAATTTTATAAGGGGCTGAGTATCTAGAAAATAATGGCGTTAAAAGTAGTCTACTCATTACCTAAAAAGTAAGAAAATTGTCCATGTTTTTACCTAAACATTAAATTGTATACCACTTTAAGTTTTTAGACCCTGCCTAGTCCACCATTTTTCTGCGTGTATCGACATATTAGGAACAAACCCTTAGCTAGAAAGCATTTATGGCCAATTCTAATCCTTCCCTCACCTTCTTCTTTTCCTCTTACCTGTCCCAGGTCTGTGTGACCCAGGCGGACGAGCAGACTTCCCTCAAACTGACCCCGCCGCAATCCTCGACGGGGGCAGCCACCGTTTCCGCCACGCCGCTGCAGAAGAAGCCCAGCGGAGTGAACCAGTTCATCGAGGAGAAGCAGAAGATATCGCTGTCGAAGGAGCGCCGCGCGGCCCGCACCCTGGGCATCATCATGGGCGTCTTCGTCATCTGCTGGCTGCCCTTCTTCCTCATGTACGTCATCCTGCCCTTCTGCCAGAGCTGCTGCCCCACGAACAAGTTCAAGAACTTCATCACCTGGCTGGGCTACATCAACTCCGGTCTCAACCCGGTCATCTACACCATCTTCAACCTGGACTACCGGAGGGCTTTCAAGCGGCTGCTGGGCCTGAACTGAGGGCCCGGAGAGTGTTGCTCAGAGTTTGTGCCAAACTTAAATAGATGTTTATCCGACCAGCAAAGATCAAGATCTCAGTCGTAAGTTGAGCCCCAACTTCAAAACTTCCGACGTGGAACCAAAATCAAACTTCTCAAACTGCTCGTTTCCTAATATGTCATAATTTTGAGCCCTAAGCTTTTTTCTCAAAAAAGTACGACGACTTTAATTTTGACTGTACTCAAATTTGTTTCTCAAATTTTAATTTAGGTTAGGCTTTTTTTTGTTTATGTTTTCATAGTTTAAATTAATATTGTGTGTGGATCTAATCTTGTCCAAAAAATGGAGAAAACATAATGCGATTTCAACTAAGAGGTGTTTCCAGAATTTTTTCAAGTGCTGAAATTGATCCTGATAATATTGATCAACATTACAAGAATAATAGCTTTTATTGTTTGGAGTTGTCGGGATTACGGGATTTAAAAAAGGGTTTTTAAATTAAAAGCCTGTTCGGTAGATCTTTTGTGTAGGCCAACTAAATTTCATATGAAATTTGTATGATCAAAATACCAATTTTGCCAATTCAAAATGCTTGTTTACCAACATTTTATTTAATTAAAATGTTTTAAAGTTTATGTGTAGAAGCACCTCTGTTCCCTGTTTTTTTTTTTTTTTTTTTGGTTTTCAGTTCGGTTAGTTTCTTTTGTTGGGGAAAACTAGTGCTTACTTAAATAATTAAAAACTGTTCAATACTCATATTATAAGGGGTTGTGCTGGGATAAAAATGAGGAGATATGCATCCAGCCGTACACGCCTACAAATAAAATCATCAAAATTACAAAGTAACAAATTGCATAACCATACATAACATTATACAGGATAAGTGACATCCCATACGAGAATAGCATCATAATGAATTTAATATAATTAAATTAAATGTTTAGACACAAGATCTGTGGCAACTTTCGTGTTTCACCCTATGCGTATGGAAAAACCAAATCGGTGTTAGTTAAATTCAATCTGCGCTCAAAATATGTATAACAACTAAGCTAAACACAAACTTCCAAGAAATAAAATTTGTTTTCTAGGCATTACTTTAACGATTTGTATTTAAATGTAATTTAATTGTAGGCAAGCAAAAACCAAACTACTATACTTAATTGTATATTTTCAAATACGCTTTGAACTATTTGTTAAATAATTTATTGATTAATTGTTTTTATGACAGAGCAACAATTGTGTTGAGTGGGCAGCTAAAAGCTTGCGCATCGAAACTTTCTTAGGATAGATAAATGTTTAATTGCACTTTACGAAATGCAACATTGTTAGCGAATTGGAGTACATGCTATATCGTATATATCACAATTTATGTCTTTTAACGACGATGTACGATAGTTTCACTAATTAACTTGTTTAACGAGCAAATGCAAGCTAAGCATATACGAAACAAACAAAAGACAGATTCGAATTAAAGTTATGAATAAAAATAATATTGAATTTGTGTTTGGATTTGAATATTAATGGTTACTGAAGGAATACAGAATTAGGCATACATCATAATTATAATTTTAAAGCGAAAGTCATTAGAAAGACCATTGGATAACAGCGCATGTTAAGAAAAGCAAGTCTGTTAAGATTTTAGTAAGTATCATTCCGGTGTATGCGATATATTCACGACTATCGGCTATCGGCTGCTCGTGATTGCCATTCACACGGAACGATCCCAGCTCAGGTAGCGCAGCTGTCTCTGTCTCCCATCCCTAGCGAATTGACGGCTTGTAAACTAAATTGTTGAGATTTGAAATTGTTTGGACGGGCGGCAAAAGGACGGAGTTTGATCCCAAATACTGGTTACCTGAGGACGCAGATTTCCGCGAAGACTTCGCCGCGGATGCAGGCAAACCACATTCCTGTAATGTATATAAGCAGCAGGCGTGCTATAGAGATCAGTCAGACCATGGAGACCTCGGAAGCGATAAAAACGTGTGCGGAAAGCGAGCATCTCAACGGATCCTTCCGCCTGCAGTGCTCGGTGTCCTCCGTGGACATGGAGAGCGAGAGCGACCTGTCGCTGGCCTTCGAGCGCGAGGAGCAGTCGCCGGATGGCAGCTGCGACGAGCTGCCGGCATTCGAAATCCGCTCCTTCTCGCCACACGGACGAACCCCTTCACCCATCGACGAGCTCAACCTGTCCGACATCGAGACGCCTAAGCAGCCGCTGCGGCACCAGCTCCTGGCCGACGAGGAGGAGCCGTCCCGCCACAACGACCCCCAGTTCGTGGCCCTGTGCGAGATCAACGCCCAGATCAGCCCGCCCAGCGACGGCGACGAATCCAAGAGCCTGGAGACGATCTTCGAGGGCGTCTTCTTGAACACGCCACCGCGCGAGAAGGCCACAAGCTCCGGCAGCTCGCGCTTTACGCCCAAGCGCGTCCGGGCGAATCTCATGGAGCTGATGGCCATCGGCAACCGTCTGCACGACGGCAAGGAGAACCAGTCGCCATCGCCGCTCAAGGACCCCACCTAGTGACCACCCCCCGAACAGATTCCAACCAAAGCCATGGAGCCCTCGCTCAGACTGCCATCGATGTTCTAGACTAAGTTAGATTAACCTGAAAGTGTGGTTCTATCCCCAGCAGCCAGCAGGTGTACACTCTGGTGTGTATCCTCAGCTGATCCTTGAATTCTCCCTAGCTACGTGCCCTGCATTTTGCGATGTCGGGCTAGAAGTTTGTGTAGTGGTAAATAAAGATCGTCTTTCCTTGTTCCAAACAATACCCCAAGTTTCGGTTGTATTTTGATGGCAGATGGTGCAGGTAGCCAGGAGGATGGGTCGTCTAATCCGCGATACCTGGATCAAGACCGCTATTAAAATTTCCACTGAAAAGTCCAAAAATCATAAAAAAACGTGAACCATTGCCGAAGGTCTTTTGTCATAAGGCCAAACCAAGGGGTTTTCGCAAGATCAGCACATGGGTGTCATGGTTCTTAATAACCACATTGCTTAGGTTGCCTTAAATGTTTACCCAAAAATCCTAATATTGCTAGGTATGCTCAAAGGACTGACTGATTTATTTTCTACAAATTTTGCAGTACGTTTTTATTTTAAAACCAAAATCTGGTTTATTCCGCAATAGATCAGCAATATAAAAATATATATTTCTTTGTTGTTGCGAATGTGTAAATATAAAATTGTAATATAGTTTTCCCAATTTTAAAGGCTTGACAATTATCCGCTAGATAGTCTACTAGAGGTGAACATTTTGAAAGATTTGCAATCCAAACGGACTTTTAATGATAATTTTTGGACAATGTTTACCTTAAAACTAGGGTTCTTACATTAATAGTATCATGTCTAGGGGGTACTTGTACAAAATAGTAGTAAAATAAGTATTTTGTGTGAATTAATATCTTGTTGGAAGATACTGGAAACCCACTTGCAGCGGTGGTTTGCGAGTTCGCGTCTTACACGAACTCCAATTTGGAAGCATAGCTAAACTTAAAACGAAAATGGGGACGAGCATTTCAAGTAATATAGAGTAATAAAATCGGGAATGTTTTCATTGGTTTCAGAACACATTCGAAGTAATACAGCGGGCAAGATTGGAGGGAAAGGATAAACAACTTCGAATTTTGTAAGCAGTGGATACAAAATTAAAGTAACGAATGAGGTAGTTATCGCGCTTCTCTGTTCGTTGCCTTCGATCCTATATGGTCCTATATGGCAATATCAAGCCCACTCTGTATCGCCTCCAATCAGAAGTTCTTCGAGTGACGCGACGCCGAGAACACCTTGACGCGCAACAGGCCCGGATTGACCTCTTGCCACCTGAAATGGTACAATGATTAGATGGGTGTTCGACAAATACGGTTGTTCACCCACCGCAAACGACGCTCGCCCAATCTGGACTTCACCCGGTTCTTGATAGTGGACACTCCGTTGGCACTGTGCAGTCCTCGGCCAGTGATGATGAAGACATGCTTGTAGACCCGCGTGGAGTTGCGCAGCACGGTGATGTGGCGGTCGAGGAAGAGGTCCAGACAGCTAATCGCCTCTACGGTGTGCAGGTAATGCAGGTCCAACAGGTCGGGATTGTTCTGCGTGTGGCGATGCACCTCCATGATGCAGTTGGCCGCCCGCTGGTTGAAGACGTCGATCTTTTGCTTGTGCAGCTTGGCTATCTCCGAGTAGTAGAGCGCCACGCTGCCATTGCCGCGCTGTACCGCCTGCTTGGCCTTCAGGTAGCACTCGGCCTTCAGCTGGGAGTGATGGGCGGCCATGTTACGCGTCTCCTCGAAGTCGCGGAGGGCAGCGCACTTGGCCTCCTCGTGCAGCAGGGGCGACCGGCCAGTGGTGGATGAACTGGAACTGGTTCGCTGGCCCTGGCCTTGGCCGGATGAATTTTGGTGCACTTGCTTTTGCTTTTGCTCCTCCAGCGCCACCTGCTCACTTAGCTTTACGCCCTCGCGAAGGGCCTGCTCATACAGCTCCGCTCCACTGAGCGCACTTTGCACGTTGCTGTCCAAGACCTCCACTGTTTGGCCATAGTTACTGCCAGTGGCCGCAAAGATTTCGAGCACCGTGTCGCTGGGGATGTCGGGGAACGTCTCGCACAGCTTCATCTTGGTCAGGTGGGTGGCAATATCGTTGGGCGGCTGCTTGCGGGCGGTCAACTCAGCTGCCTGCTTGGCGGCCAGCTGCTCGCTGTTGTAGATGCTCCAGGCCAGCTCCATGTCCAGCAGCTCGCCCACGTTGCTCGGGGACTCGCTGCACTCAGCGTACTCCGGGTGCTTGAGCAAGCGGGCGAACTGCTCGTCATCACGCAAAGTCTGCTGGCGCTGCTCCTCCTGCTGGTTGTACACTGCCTCCATCCACAGCATGTATAGCTGCTTGGCCAGTTGGCGCGGTACGAATATTTTTGTGGCGGCGGGCAGTTCCTGTTCCGGCGGCAACATCTCGTCGTCCGTTTGGAACTGGGCGCGCAGCTGTTCGATAAGCATGGCACCCAGATCCATTTCCAGCAGAGTATTGTCTTCAGGGTCCTGCTCCTCCGGCTCTTCCTGGTCCGCTTCTTCGAGCGCCTCTGGCAATTTGGGCCCAACGGGTTGATCCAGAATCCCATTACGGATGTCGCGGATTTTGCGAGTGTGCTCCGAGTATTGTTCGTCGCCTGAAATATAACCGAAATTGTACCCACTTGCTTAAAATCTTCAAATAAATCTTATATTAACTAAAATCTTTAATATCATATTATTTTTGGTAAAGGAAAGGCATTAAAACAGGCTTTAAATGTACATTTGAGGCAGTCTAAATGAGTAAAAAGCGATCAAAAAGGATCGTCTGTTTATATGGGATTTACTCAGTTACTTTATAAAGGTATCATATTGTTGGCCGAACCCGACTAATGCGATTCACTATGTGCTAAAGAAAGAAGACAATTGCAAATGAAATAAGCAGGTGAATTATGATCATGGTCAAGAACATATACACTGTATAGAGTCTGCGATGCAATGTAAATGTACTTCAGGAGCATATTTATATACTTAGTTAGTTAATAATGTTTAATCACAACAAGTGAATATCTCACCCAACACAAAGCAATTCTGGATTTGCTGCTGTAACTCCTTGTTAGTGGGCGCCGAAATGCGTTTGCAGCGAGGCTGGCGCTGCGGTTTGGATGCGTTTAAAGGCTTAGAGGCTGGCAGAGTGGGAGACGAGTTGAGAGGAGGTGGAGTGCGCACTGGAGACTCCTGGCTCCGCACCGACTTGTCGCAGTCGCATTGGAACTCCACCGCCTCCTCGCTGCTCACGGTATCCTCTGTCCCGAACTGATCCGATCCCGTTGCGGTCTTGAGCTCGTCCTCCTTGAGCAGAATATCGACGGCCCAGTCCACGTCGGCCTGGCACTTGACAAACAGATCCCAGAGGCCCGTCAACTCTTTGTTGGGATACATCTGGCGCAGAAGAGCAAAGCCTCTGGGCTCATTGCGGCAGTCTAAGCAGTGTTTCTGAAAACGCTTTGCCTCACTGGAATCCGCTTTCGGTAGCGCCTCCTCCGTTTTTTTCTCTCCCCGAAGAAGCTCAACAAGCGATACTTCGCACGTTGATGTAGCATGAGCAGCCAATGCTTCTGGAACCACCGAGTCTCCTGAATCAGCTGAATCCGCTGTCTGGGACCAGTAGGATGGCGCTCCCTGTTCGTAGGGCACCCAGCTCTGGGCATTGGCATTCAGCTTATAGGTATGTTGCTCTGCCGCTGGCACCGAGGCTTCCAAGGACTTGTTCTCCTCAAATTTGGTGACGACAGGCACGGCAGGAAGAGGCGGATGCTGACGCAGTTGTGGCAGGTCCACAGTGTACTTTGTCTCCTTCAATAACTGCAAAAAAAGAGTCAATAATTAAAATTATTTTTATAAAATTTACCCAAAGTGATCGGCTTTCTAATATCGCTTAAAATTTTTGCTTTGTCTATTTCGCATCGTTAAAAAGTGCAGGTAGCAAAAAGCCAATGATAATTTCGAACAAAATGTTTACAAAAATAATGGAAAGTTAATTGATAAAAAGAGTTGTTTTTAGTTGAGGCATCTTCTGTGTTTAAAACTCAAGCGAATTTAAATCACTTAACATATAAATTGAAAAAAAAAATAAATATTTGTATATTGGTTTTAGTGTGGACCGCAATATATTACAAGGCTAAAAAATCTGACTCGAGTTTTTCTATGTTTGACTATATATATTTTCAAACAATCACTACAACATCATAGGATTTTTTCTTGCTTATTATATGTTTAATCATTGGCATATATATTTTGACTATGAAGCCAAGGCATTTCTGTCAATATACTCGGCACCAATTTTTTTACTATAAAACGAATAAGGGAACAGAATTTAAGTTATTCAAAGCTAGCTAATCGTATTTTAAGCAATTTAACAATAAAACCATTTTGGAATTCCCCTGAACTTTTTGCTAGCGTTTAGAAAAGTTATGGACTGTGAATTTCCTTGTTTATGCACTAACATTAAATGGATAAATAAGTCATTGCCGCTAAAGTGTGATCTTACCTGGATGAGGTCCCCCGCAGTGGTGCGCTCGTAGCGCTCCAGCATGCGCTGTATGCTCTCCCGTGGGACCTGGTGGGTGTTCTTCTGCGCCAGTTTGCTGGCAGACCTGCTCCAGCTGGTCTGCGGCTCAAGCAGCTCGAGGACATAGCCGTGGCGCACGGCGGTCTGGACGTAGGGCTGCATTTCCCACACCATCGTGTTGGTGTTGTCCACGAAGATGGGGCTCCAGCCGCTGGCGGCTTTCTCGCGCACTCGGCGCTGGTTCCACTCGTGGGCGGCTGGCAGCAGGGTGGGATTGAACTCGTACCCATGGCGCGTCCAGAAGTAGTCGTCCGTGCTGAGGACGAAGTCGCGCACTTTGTGCCGCTCGAGCAGGTGGGCCTGACGCAGCAGAGATTCGGCCAGAGTGCTTTTTCCACTTCCCGGAGGACCTCGCATGATGATCATCAGCTTGTGGCCCGCCTGCACCCGCTGGCAGATCGAGCTGAGCTGCTTTTGGCCCTGGTTGTTGTTCACATTGCTGGCGGGGCACATTCTGATGGAGCTCGGAGCCCCGGCGGTGTTGTATTTCCTGGGCGTACCGCCGCTTCGGCTGCGGCCGCCACTGTTGTTATTGCTGCCCACCAAGAGCGCCAGATCCGCTGGGTCAGCGGAATTCCGCGCCGTCGACATGGCGTTGCTTCGCTTCCGGTTGCTGCTCTGTGGAAGAAGATCGTTAAGAGTGGTTCGTCCAAAGTATTGCGCAGTAACCTCTTATCGCATCCAGGTCTTGAACTTACCAAAATCACACCAAGCGTAGGTCAACTCGATCTCGAAACTAAGACAGCGGACAATTTCCTCTCGCTCCTTCACTGGAACCAGATGCAATTTGACTCCTGCGGACTACTACACTACGTTTGTTTATTTCCAGGGCACGGGGAGCTCGGCGTCTCGTTACATCCGCGTATTTGCTGCATTGCCAAATGGGAAAAACCACGTCCGAGCGGAGGCTATCGATGGCGCTATCGATGGCACTATCGGCCACGCGTTATCGATACCCGACAGTGCTGACTACATTATTACGATTATTTATTCCTCGACCGCTTTTAAACGAATTGAATACTACCAAACATTTCATAATGGATAGACGTTTTTGGTACAAATATTTGTTAAATGTTATTTTTTTCTGATTTCAAAGTGCTAAATTATCTATTTCTACCAACCGAAGGCCCCAAAAAATGTTTTTTTTCGTAATGTGGACAGTTCATCCAAAAGCCTTTTTCCCTGCCTGGAAAAACAAAAGATTTTAAAAATGTTTTTTACTACAATTTTCCTTGAGAGAGCAATGATTTTTCAGTTGTTTTGGGCTAATTGATCTATCCTTTGACCCTTTGAAATTTAATAGGACCTTTTTCAAAAGGTAAGGGACGAAAACCAGACCGAACAGCTGTTATATCATCGAAACTTTCGAAAAAAGTATTTTTGAACAAAAAAAACCAAATTCAGTCTTTAAATATTGCAAAACAAACTTAGCAAAAAGTCAAATTGGAGCAAAAAAAAAATAGAATAAAATAAATGCCAAAAATAAAATAAAATTAGTAAATTTGTTAAAAAAGACCACAAATAGAGCAGCTTTTAGAACAGAGAAATATGCAGGTGATAGAACAGCTATTTTTTGCATATATTTTTAAATCCTTGCAGAGGGTGTTATAATTTCAGTCAGAAGTTTGCAACGCTGTAACCGCAAACTAGTCTATTAGTTTTTATACTATCTGCGTAAATCTTTCTAATAAGTTGTCTTTCCATTGTAGGTAGTATATAAGTCTACTATAGCATACATATAACGCAAAAATAATTTAAAAAATAAATTATATATGTGCTATTTATTAATTTTTTTTGTTCTTCAAGATATAGAATTGGTTTAATATTTCAGAATTACGGTTTAAATTTTACTTAAATCGGCCGACTATAGCATATAGCCTCCATGGGAACCATCGGAATATTAATAAATTAAATGAAAATAAAAATTTACCTTCTCTCTATAACTTTTTTTAAAAAATTTCTTTTGAACGTAGTATTAGCTTAAAATTTCTGAATTACGCTTTGAGTAAACGATTTCGTATAGCAGGAAATCATAATATTAGTTGTGCTGAAATCATAACAGCTTCAATGTTTTTAGATATATACGCAAATAAATCTTAATTTAAATGTTTTCAAGAATATTTTATTTTTGCAATAGCTGAAAGGGTATATAAACTTCGGCTTGCCGAAGTTAGCTTTATTTTTAATTTGGGTGTCGGTTTCGCAGTTTGATAACGTTACATCAAAACCTTGACCCATAGATAATTTAATAAAATTATTATAAAAACTTTACATCTTTTTGAGTCTTACACGCCCTATTCCCCTTTTTTTTTTGTTTGACGCACTGTGAACTGGGGCAAACCAACTAGCAAACAAACTATAACAATTTCAGCAGGAAACATTTTGTGTCGCCGCCTTGATGTTCAACACTTCAGAGATTAGGTCGTTTAGGGAATACCCAAATTATAAAAATAAAATTAATGGCTTACAAATATAATGAAAATCTCATGTTTATAGTTTGAATTTGTATTGAAAATAAAATTTTTATTTAAATGTATGTAATGCCTATGCAGTTTATGGCACAGAAATCAAACGTGGTTGAGTTACAATACCTCTGCCTTAATTTTTTGCTGTCTTGGAGTTTTACATCACACAATGTTTTTTTGACAATGATATATTTCAAACGCTTTACAGCTTTAATTATACAGCATTTTAAAATTGATTTAAACGATATTGTACTTTTGTTTTAATAATGCAACGCATTTTAGTTTGACAATAAAGGCCGTTTGGAATCATGGCAGCATGTTATTAGATGCATTTTAAATACCTTATTCGCCTTAAAAAAATATTGGTGATTTCCTTAAGGTCCACAGAGCTTGATATTGACCTTTTTCTATTTCTTCGGCGTTACTATTTTGTCCAAAACTGCGTTAGACATATTCCTTATCGGGGAAACCAGATATGAACCAGTTTTGGATGCAGTCCACTTCCAACCAGTTTTTACTCCATCGACCATAACTCTGTTAGAAGTCGTTAGGGCTGGACTTACGGACTTCGTATAAAATCCTGTGGACCATTTCCAGCCCGTTAGCACTCCTGTGGAAGTTTTCTCAATTACATTTTTGGCAGCTGAATAATATCTGGACTCTGGGGCTATCGGTTTGGCAATCAGTTTTGGTTTTTCTGGAATTATTTTTTTTTTTAGCAGTAATATTATGCCGCATGTGGAAACAAACAATGGGATCAAGATTTTGATATATACACCAGGAATGACCATTTTGCTGAATGAACTTGGTGAGGTCTGGGTGGTCTCACAAGCTGGCGCTGCTGTTTGTGTCTTGGATGAGATGGGGTAGGATGTCGTTTGTTGTTTAATTCCTTCGGTAGCCTTCCTACTAAAAGACATCACGGAAGAAAAGTTTACTGGCCACACACTTCTAGCCTTTGATGTTGCTGTTTCTTTAACTTTGATGGTACTTTTCGCGACTGAATATAGAACCGTTTTTGAAACACGCTCCATACCAGTAACCGCTGCTTTTGTGGTCTTGTCCAAATTAGCTCTATTAATATACCTTTGGGAAATACCCAAATATGAAGTTGTTTTGGATTCAGTCCATTTCCAACTGTTGGTAACACCTTTAACTGTAGCTTTTTTGAAAGCTGTTAAGGCCGGACGAACGGTGAATGGAATTGTGGAGGCAGAGCCCTTTCCTAGATATTCTGTCATCATTTTCCAGTACTTCAGCAGCCCTGTGACAGTTTTCTTAGTTACATCGTCGGCAGCAGAATAGGATCCTTTTTGGGATCCCTGGTTTAATGTTTTGGCAACAACTGTCTTCGAAGCAGACGATATTCCGGCTTGGGATCCCTGGTTTAGTGTTTTGGCGACTACTTCAGCGGCATAATTCAATTCAATGTTGGGTTTTGGTGTTATTGACTTTGCAACAACGTTGGCAGCTGAAGTCAAAGAGTAACTTGGAGTCGTTGACAGAACTGCGGCTTTTGGTCCTTTGGTTAGGGTATTAACGACTACTTCAGCAGCATGATTCAATTCAATATTGGGTTTTGGTGTTATTGACTTTGCAACAACGTTGGCAGCTGAAGTCAAAGAGTGACTTGGAGTCGTTGACAGAACTGCGGCTCGGGGTCCTTGGGTGACTGTGTTGGCAACGACCTCGGCAGCAGAAGATAAAGATGCATTGAGAGTCTTAGAAGAGAGTCGAATATTTTGCCCTGGAGGAGTCAATTTGGCGAGTCTTGAAAGTGCTTTGGATCTTAAAGCGGCTAGCCAAGATATCAATGTCCACAAAGACGCGGGGTGCACCTCACTGAGTTCCCGGCTGACAGCCTGTGGGATGACTGCCACCGGAACTGGCATCGGGGGAGCGGATCTCTGGAATAGTCTGTAGGACACATAGGCGCCCACCAGCACACCTCCTATGAACACAGCCACCTTGAGCTTTTCGTAGAATTCGTCTGGGTTAGGTTCTCCGGGGTTCGGTATTGGAAAGAATCGCTTTGGGTCATTTGGTCCGTAGTGATACTTATCTATGGTAAAGTGGTGGGGATCACGACGAGTTAGTTCATCGGAGACAATAAACCCCTCGGCAGGGTTGACGACTCCATGAGATTTTGTCTTTAAAGAGACATAATCATATGAGGCTCGTTTTTTGGAGTCCATCAGGATGCGATACGCTTTATTGATCCTCAGGAACTGATCAGACCCACTGCCGTTTTTGTCGGGATGCCATTGCAGGGACAATTTGTGAAAAGCGTTTTTAATTAGACGATCGGTGGCGTTCGGGTGCAATCCCAACACGTGGTAGTGATCTTCATAAGCGTCACTCATCCTGGACCTGAACTTAGGAATTTCTCAAGTAAGAATTAATAGGAATATTTATAGGACATATTATTATTATTTTATCTCTTGTACCGTATGCTCTGAGAATAGTGGGAAGTCCCAAATTAAAATGATTGCCGGTATGTGCCACCAATCGATAACAAGAACTAATGTCGATTACAAAAATATATATATCTTCTAACTTTTTAAATATTCACTGTGAAGCGCAATATTTTTTTCCGGGTGCTCCGCTTAATATCATCGGAACTTTAATGCAGTTTTTGTGACCGGCCGAAAAGAGTTGTCAATTTGGATATTTTGTATTCGGAGTTGGCTATTTGGCTAGTTGACCCATTAAAAGAATTTTGCAAAATAAACTTTAGCATAATGCCCTCTTCTCACACAGTGCATCTGTGGAAACGGAGCACATCCGTCCCACGCACACATTCGCTTAAAAGAGTTGTAGCGAAAAGGTTCAAGCGCCCATTCACACAGGCACCCGCTGATGCAAAAAACAGATGATCGCAACTTCAAAATTTTGACAATAAATTAATATCTGCCGAATATCCCAATATACATGAGTGCTTTTCCGCGCTAATTGTAAGTCGTTCTTAAAACTGTTTACTAGACCAAAAGGCATATCCATATCCCCTCAGAATTACAGCCTAATATAGGCAACGACGAGTTGTATAGCATTTTCGCCATCTCTTTCTAGCACATGTAGCGCTTATGGAAGAAAAAGCCGCTGAAGCGGAATCTGGACGCTGTTGCAGAAAAACCGTCTGTGTGAATAGGATTTTAATGCACTCTTTTCACACAGTCCATCCGTTAGAAACGGTTGCGATTTTTGACCAATAACAGCTGATCTGAACAGCTGCTGCTTTTCAAAACATAAGCAAATTCAATCATCTTATTTATTTTTTGTTGAGCCATAGATCAGATCAGCTGTTATCGGAAGGTGGATGTGCTCAGCGGAATCACCGGAATCAAAAATCCCTACGGTTTTTTCGGTTATGGTCTGCGTATGAAGAGCGTTGCACTGAACAAACATCGGCTAACTATCGCATAAATAGGTCCGTCAAACTCCGTTAAATTTAAGGGCGGACTAACTGGGAAATTTGTCGAACGGCAAAACCAAGTGGACCATCCCTTCACCGGATGGTGGATATATATCTGTGGAAATAGGCTATAATCTGACATCTCATGCCCAAAAACATTTTTGCTATCGATTAACTTACTATCGATGGACTGATGCACAGCTGTTGCACATTTGATTTACTGCACAAACAATATAAAAAATAACAGGATCAACAATATTAAACTGTTTACAAATAAACCTCTAAAAATTATTCTTAAGAGTATTACAGCGATGTTCCATTAAAAATTCTATCACTTAGTCCGCAGATACTTAGTTTAAAGGTCCTGAAGTTAGTCCGAGGACGACCCATCGCTGTTGGCGGCCGGCTCCTTCTTCCGGGTGAAGAACTGGAAGGTCTTGTAGGCAGCAAATGCAAATAAGACCGTTCCGCCGACGGCACACATGAACGGCAGCATGTCGGACGTGGGCTGGGCGAAGGTCGCCGGCTCGTCATCGCACCGCAGACCATCCTCCCCGAACTGGTCGTAGATCTCCCGCTTCTCCTTGTCGGACAGGACCTCGAAGGCGGCCACCACCTCCTTGAACTGCTCCTCGGCCTGCGGATGGTCGTTCTTGTCCGGATGGTATCGGAGCGCCATCCGACGGTAGCCCTTTTTGACGTCTTCGCTAGTCGCATTTCTCTCGATGCCCAGAATCTTGTAGTAATCTTTGCCCATTGTGGTGAAATGTGTTGCTCCTTTTTTCGGTTGAGATCTATGATTGACAGGGCTCAGCCCAGCTTATTGGTGCCTCGGTACACAGAGCAAGACGGATGTATGATTTAGGAGATTCTATCCGCTGATTAAAAACAATACAACAAATTATCACTATCATCAAGTATTCCCATCACAACTAATCGATACAATTTTGCCCGCCCCAACTGAGCGGTGGAGAGCTGCCGGACTTTGCGATGAACTGTTAATTAACAGAATAGCCGTTACAAACTTTAATTTTATAAAATCCAATCAGCCTGTACCAGTTTTCACTTTCGAAAAATTCACACGGATTCGAACTTCCCAGACCTGTTTCAGTTTTCACTTCCGAAAAATCCTCACGGAATCGAAAAAATCTGTTAACTTTCGAAAAAATGTCACGGAAAATTCCCGACAGACATTCGGATGCCGGATTCAGATCCGCCAGCACAGAAAATAATTATTTTAAAACGCTTTGCGATAGGTATGCGTGTAAAG
Organism: Drosophila gunungcola; assembly: GCF_025200985.1. Taxonomy (NCBI): domain Eukaryota; kingdom Metazoa; phylum Arthropoda; class Insecta; order Diptera; family Drosophilidae; genus Drosophila; species Drosophila gunungcola. The sequence continues at coordinate 772,457 of NW_026453181.1, read as the reverse complement.
TATATTTCTACCTTACTCTTTGATGTTTTATGAACAATACTGCATTATAAAATTAGTTAATAATAACAAGGTTGACTTTTAAAAAATTATTTTGCGGTTGCACATCAGAATCTGTTTGAATCTAAACTTCGACATTTTAGCAATTCCGCCGCCCCTTATCTAGTTTATTTTTAGCATGCTTTTTTGAGTTCTTTTAAATAAGTTAATCAAAGTTAAAGTTAAAAGATTTTTTTTGATTACCGCTTAATTTAATGTTGCTCTTGTGCCGTTGGCAACTCTGGTTCTCAACACTACTTGTGATCAGTTCACAGCACTGAACCCCAGAAGCTTTTAGCACTGGCTAAAAAGTGGCATACAAAACATAGAAAATTTTTATTTGTGCCCGCCAATGCCAGTTCCTTCGATTTTATACGTTAAACTAGTATACTATTAATGTCATTAGCTGGGGGACACCAGCGGACCAACATTTAATAAGCCCTGAGGCAGCAAAACTTTGACAAGTCAAACGCCTTTGTCAATAGGAAACAGCTGCCAGTCAGCTGATTTTGTTTCGGAACGAAGGGAACCAAAAGAAGGATTTTCCTATGTTAATCCGAAAATGTTATCAAATTCACTTCCAAGTGAAAACTGGAACTGTCCCGTATAATTTATCTTTGATTAAAATTTGCTTATAAATAATACAAATACTCAAAATTGTACTTTCAAATCAAAGAAACATAGTGAACTGGAATCTTAAATTTAGATTGCGTATTCCCTAAACGAATGAATCTGTGAATTTGCTGATTCCAACAAGTAATATATAAAAATAAAGAAGTTAAGACAGTCCACTGCTTGTTCAAAAAAACAATAATAAAAGCTGTTTGATAAAAGAACTGTTTGACAACTTAATTGGGACAATTTAGCCAAACAGTTTCTGTTGGATTTTCAGAGATTCAAAGTTTCAGTCGCTTAGGGAATACCCTTATTATGTTAACATTAGCAGTGCGCGCAGCAGCACAGTTTCCGAGCGCGCCTAACAGCACACTGTGTGCAACAGCACGCTGAGAGTTCAGAGTTTCCGCCACCAACTTACCCTCTTTCCGTTCTGCGAGCGAAAACCGAAAAGTCTGTGCTTTGGTAAGTGCTATTTAAAATCCGAAATAATGCTGCATCCGAAATATATTCGGGCTGGAAACTACGGCACTATGGTGCCCGCATGAGTCCGCTAATCGAAATGGTGTTTTTGCAGTTCTTAAATTCAACCGACGAGTCCCTAATACACTATCAAAATGGTTAGGGAGAACAAGGCAGCATGGAAGGCTCAGTACTTCATCAAGGTTGTGGTAAGTAACGCCCCAGCCAACGCCCCCGCCCCTGCCCAAGGTCACGCCACTAATCCTAGTTAATCCGTTCTCCAGGAACTGTTCGACGAGTTCCCCAAGTGCTTCATCGTGGGCGCCGACAACGTGGGCTCCAAGCAGATGCAGAACATCCGTACCAGCCTGCGTGGACTGGCCGTCGTGCTGATGGGCAAGAACACCATGATGCGCAAGGCCATCCGCGGCCATCTGGAGAACAACCCGCAGCTGGAGAAGCTACTGCCCCACATCAAGGGCAACGTGGGCTTCGTGTTCACCAAGGGCGATCTCGCCGAGGTGCGCGACAAGCTGCTGGAGTCCAAGGTGCGCGCCCCCGCCCGTCCCGGCGCAATTGCCCCGCTGCATGTCATCATCCCGGCCCAGAACACTGGCTTGGGACCCGAGAAGACCAGCTTCTTCCAGGCCCTGTCCATCCCGACCAAGATCTCCAAGGGAACAATTGAAATCATCAACGACGTGCCCATCCTGAAGCCCGGCGACAAGGTCGGCGCCTCCGAGGCCACGCTGCTCAACATGCTGAACATCTCGCCCTTCTCGTACGGCCTGATTGTCAGCCAGGTGTACGACTCCGGCTCCATCTTCTCGCCCGAGATCCTGGACATCAAGCCCGAGGATCTGCGCGCCAAGTTCCAGCAGGGTGTGGCCAACCTGGCCGCCGTCTGTTTGTCCGTGGGCTACCCGACCATCGCCTCGGCCCCGCACAGCATTGCCAACGGTTTCAAGAACCTGCTGGCCATTGCCGCCACCACCGAGGTGGAGTTCAAGGAGGCCACCACCATCAAGGAGTACATCAAGGACCCCAGCAAGTTTGCCGCCGCCGCCTCGGCCTCGGCTGCCCCCGCCGCTGGCGGAGCTGCCGACAAGAAGGAGGAGGCCAAGAAGGTCGAGTCCGAGTCCGAGGAGGAGGACGATGATATGGGCTTCGGCCTGTTCGACTAGGCTGGATGCAGGATGCCCAGTTGCGGCGCCCACGGGCCAACGCTTCTGCTTTCGACGTTTACCCACTAAGACCCTCGATTATGTTTTCTATGTGCAAATCATTGCCGCGGTTTGACGGACCCAATGGCAAGTTGCATTAAACATGCGGTGAACAGCGCGAAAGCCCACTCAAATGTGTTTTGATTTCGTATAGATCTGGAAAACCTTACGGTTTCAACCAATATCCCTTTACCCTTTAAACGGCCAGGAGACGAGGCGGCAGGTGCCGCCTGCAACTGCTCCCGACCCTCTGGATATTTACAAAGTAATTACTTGCGATAAAACGAATTTCACAAGATGAGAAAAGTTTAAAGTTTCTGCTGCCGTCGCCGGCGACTTTTGCGATTTCTTTTGCTTTTCGAAAAAAAGACGCGCTGGCGACGCTCATAAAAATTCAATTTGTCTTGACAAAATACGCAAGAAATTAAGAATGTGCCAAGTGGCGGCAAAAGAAACTTTCTTTCCCTTTTCCCTCATTTTCCTGCACATTGCTTGCTCGTCTGGCGAGCGAAAATGAGTTACGCGACTGGGGCGTGAAGCTGCCACGCCCTCGCGGCAATGTGTCGCCCATTAAAAGTGAAGGGCGGCATGTGCGGCATGGGCGGCAAAGCGGAAATGGAAGCTGACGGAGCAGGAGCCGCGGGCCAAGTTAAACACTGCATAAATAGCCGGGACCAAAATGAAAGGGCCTGACGAAAATAAATCCTCCGCAGGCCTCTGCGGACCGCAGTGATGGCACCGTGAGCTTTGAAAATTGGATGGGATTATATGTATTATTGAATCTGAATTCACTTTGTGTATTTTATTTTTCACCAGGTAGAAATTTGATTTATTGCATACTATACAATGTACTAGAAGTTTGGCCGATCGAGTTGTTAGAATGGTTTTATATATATTATTTTACAAGAGTGCCAGTGTAATGTATATAATGTAATGTATATATTTATAAAGCTTGAAACGCTGTGATCTATCAGGTACATATGTACGTTTTTATACCCGTTTCTTGTAGATTACTATTTATAAAGTATGAAATCGCGCCCGACTCTATAAAGTATATATATATTTTTGAATAGGATCAATGTCCCAGCCGATCTAGCCATGTCCGTCTGTCTGTCCGTATAAACATTGAGATCTCGTAACTTTAAAATCCAGAATTTAGGGACTTATGGCTGCGCAGTCTAAAGTATCTGATGTCACTTTAGTCTTGGTATACTGGGCTAGTGGGTCGAGATTTGGCCAAAAATTCGTTTTTTTTTTAGAAATAATAAAAATTTTATTTAATGTATGCCAACATTTTAACAAAAATTCATTCCATGTTTTTTTTTATCATATTTAAACCAATTAATTTTCATGAAATTTTGAATTCAAAGTCCAAAATTCTGGTAAAAAGAGAAGAAAGAGGTGCAGGACCGATGTGCTTGTAATTTAATTTGTAATTTAAGTTAGCTTAATTTCTTATTTATTTTATAATAATTGAGTAGAACTTTAAAGAATAAGTAATTTTTTCGCATATGGATACTTTGCTTTACGAGTACTTTCGAATCCCCTTTTCTTTAAAAATAAGTGTTTTTGCTTTAGTTTTCGAGAATTCGCGAACTATTAAGTTTGAACTTAATTTGAAGGAGAGGCAGATCTAGAAGTCTAATGGAGGACAAAAGTATGGTGCATCCCTTATAACTTCTCGTACGAGAACTAATAGACATGCAGAAAACATATAACAATGCATATCTTTCTGGATATCGTCATAAAGTATTTTAAAATTAAACAAGAAAGGAAGCAAAATTCGACAAGCCAAATTTATATACCCTAGCAGCTATTGCAAAAATGAAATCTTCCTTAAAACATCAGCATTTAAAAACTTTGAAACTATGGTAATTTTCAGCTAAATTTGTTGATCGTTTCTATAGCACCTACATTCCGATTGTTTTTATTTAAAAACAAAAAAATAGAATTTTTCGTACAATCTGACTTGTTCTCCCGTATATACTATCTGCAACAGCAAAAAATTGTTTGGCAAAGTTTCTTGCAGATAGCTATAAAACTGAGAGGCTAGACGAACCGAGTAAAAATGTTCTTGATTGACGAACAATCCGATGCCTGTTTTTCCTTTCAATTTGTAAACGTTCGTTCACAAAAAACCGATCGAAATCGTAAACACATACCTTTTCGTTAATAAAAGTTCGCTCGCATTTTTCAACAGTTTGCTCACAGAAATTTAACGTCATTCTTAAAAAACCACCTACAAGAAATCAAAAATCGTTCTGAAATGTTTAGCCTCATCCACAATCAATTTATTTATTTATTTTTTTGTTTTGTTAACTCTGTAACTCTATTTTTTTTTTAAGTTGCCTTCAAAAATATAACTTAAACTTGCCTATACGGGTATAGTACATAGTTGAATGTGGTATCAGAATGGCACACGTACTTTTTGACCCCGATCGGGCTTGACTTTTTTACCGTTTTACCCGTTTTGTTTAATAAATATTTAAATTCTCTTCTGGAGCTCCAACAGTGGCACAGTTTTAAGCTTTATAGCTATGTCTTCAACAAAACAAAGATCTTCAAATGGAAAGCTCGTCCTAAACCTATAATTCCGCAATAATTTGGCCAGTGTAACTTTAGTCGATATCAAGGCATATCTCCAGCCTGAAATTAAAAAATAAACATGATTTAAACAATCACATGATACAAAAGAAACCCATAGCTTTGTTACCTATGCAATTTCGGATTCCCTTCGTGAAGGGTATGAAGGCGTAAGGGTGTTTGTCTTGTATATTGTGGGGTAAGAAATGATCTGGATTGAAGGTTTCAGCTTCTGATCCCCAGATTTCCTTGCTCCGGTGGATGTGGTAAATGTCTATGGCGATCTGAACCCCCCGAGGGATCACTACCCCGTTGGATAGTTTTAGGTCCTGCGACGTTTGTCGGGATACAACTGGAACTGGGGGTATAACTCTCATTGATTCGTTGAGTATCATATCCAGGTACACCATCTGCTGAGTGTCAGCATAGGTCACCTCAAAGTCTCCGGTGTTGGGAAACAGGATTTTTATCTCCTCGAATGCCCTTTCCTGACAATTGGGAAACATGGCTAGCAACATCAATGCATAGTATATGGCATTTGAAGTGGTCTCAAAAGCTCCAAAAACAATGCTATTCGACTCATCCGCGACATTTTTCCAACTGAACACTCCCCGTCTCAGGCAATCCGCGGCCAGGTTCAGAAATATATTCTTATCGATTGTTTCTTTTTGGTTTTCGGATAAATGTTTTTCAATGAGCTGAAAGTAGACCGAAGTCTTACTGTTTTTTTAGTCATTTTATTAAGCATTTGATTGTCACCTTCTTGGTAAACTGGCGAACTTCCGTCTTGGCCTGAGAGTAGTGGGATTCCCTCCCAAGCAGCTGACGAACAAATCGACTGTTTAGCCATGGCGAAAAGCACATGTCTGTCATGTTTTCCAAAATACTATTAATGGATAGAATCGGTCCAAATCCAGCTCAGCACTTACCATTGGTATTGGTCCAGCAGGGATTTGCTCATTAAGTTCTCCTGGCTCTTCACGTCACTGCCCATGGTAGTTTCTTTAAATAAAATCGATTTAATTAAAATAGGAGCGGTACGTTTTAAAATATAAATTCCTGTTTAATGTTGTTTAAACAAAACTAAGAATAATAAAGAGTTATGTATTAATAGTTCCTACAGATACACTCTATTAGACTAATGAAGGGCTAAATGCCCGTTTGAATTATCATATTCTATTTAACACAATCAATTAATTTCTTTACTCACGGGTTGCTATGCCCAGAGTGAAGCTCTGCAGCACTGGAACAAGATTCTTCTCTCCATCGTCCTGCAATGTTTTCAGTTCATCCAGCAGAAGTGCTGTTTCTCGATTGAAGATGGGCAGGAAGCTAAGTAAAACCTTGTGAGCAAAGGCGGGATTCAACAGCTTTCGGTGGAGGCTCCAACGGGGATCTACAAAATACAGAATACCTAAGTAACGTTGTATTCCCAATTCCAAAGACACACCATGCATGCTGAACAGTCCAGTGCCCACGCCATCGTCCACAGCCTTATAAATAATACCCTTGTTGACGCAGTGGGGCGATGTGAAGATGTCCTGCACAACCTGGGGATCACTGACAAGCAAGAAGGGAATAGGCCCGAGCCACGAGAATATTATCGGACCGTACTCGTCCTGAAGGCGTCCGAACCCATTGAGGATATCTGCTCACAAGGACCAAAACTTATACAAATTTCAGCTGAATAATACAATAAATCTTCCAACACCTTCTTTGTTCATCAGCATGTGGGCCATGCCCAGAATGGGATATCCAAGTGGACCCGGGAGCTTGCGCGTGAGCAGGTAAAACCTGCGCCGGCTCCACAGAAAGTAGAGGCACAGCAGGAACAGGGATCCACACCACAGGGTCCAGGTCAGCATGGTTCGGTAATCCTTATCCACTTGTGCAGCTCGAAATGTAATCCGTTTCCTAGCAGTATTCGACCAATCGGTTTGAAGTGCGCCTACAGTTTGAGTTCCCAGCTAAGAAAAAATTCATTTAAAGCACTTACAAATTAGCCCATTATCTAGTCTGGGTACAACTAAATCATTGATAAATTTAATGCAAATAAGTTAAAAACCAATTAAGTCAATTATCTTGGTACAAATAAATATATTCAGCTCAGACCTCCCCGTTAAATCTTATAAGCCTTGCTCAAAGCGAGCCATGCCCCATTATTATTTGGCCGAGAGAGAATTATTGTGTACTAAGTACTTAGTACTGGAACCTAATGAAGGTCAGCTGGTATTTAAAAATATATTAATAATTAAACATTATTCGTTGCGACTGTTCGACTAGTTGACATTCTTTCCTTTTTTAATAAATTTATATGGTATACTTATTTTTTAAACATTCATTTTAAGAAAGTTATTAATTATCAACTAGGGTGTCTGGATTAGTAAAAAGTAGTTTGAAACGTTTTTTTTTGAAAATTAAGTTTAAAAGACTAAAGTAAATATGTACTATTAACAAAATTGCTAAAATAATTTTTTGAAAACCACCCTCACAATGACTATATATTGAAACAATTTTTAAAATAATAAATATTTTGGTAGGAGTAAACTAGAAAGAAACATTTTTAAATTAAAAGAACTAACTTAGTTGCGAAAAGGTTTGGTTCCCCAAAAGCGGGATATTGGAATTGTGATCGATAATGATGCCCCGAAGCTCGGATAGAAGTAAAAAAAATTTTAACATTTAATTTTAAAAACTTTTAATGGTTGAACATATTTTTTCTGGATATTATAAAACATTAAGCCTTAATATATTTTGCGTGTGATAAATCTATGTATAAACATTGGATATTAGACCCTTTTAATGAAATTGAAATTGATATATAATTGTGTAGTTAACTTAACTACACAATTAAGTGATTAGTCCGACCAAATTAATAATTCATAAATTATTCTTTGTTTTTCCACGTGACACGTTTCCATCTCTTTGGTCGGAATGTGTGGTTTGAGATAAATTAATAAAGACATTGCATAATTTCAGGCGCCGCTGGTGGCAAATATACACAGGAATTAGCATAAACTGCGGGTCGGCTGACCCATCGTTCGCCCCATTCGCCTCCCATCCCTCTCATAAGCCGCCCAACCACCACTAACCATCAACCACCACCCACCACCCACCGCTTGCCACTCAATCAGCAGCAAGCGACATTTGAAATCAAAATGCGATTGGCAAAATGATTTGCTTCAATTTTTGTGATGCGCATAACAAATGAAGTTTGGACATTTGGACAATTGATTGGGACAGCAGCCATGTGTTGGAGAGCGGGGAGCAGGGAACCGGAAGGAGTGGCTCGAGACCCATATAGACAATGCACGATATACCACACATCACATCACATCACATCACACACTCCATCGCAATGTTTGCCATGCACAACAAAATGTGGAGCAGTCGACAGATTCGGAATCAGATTCAGATCCGAGTTCAGGACTCCACTTCAAGTGCCAAACCCCTCCGCCTTCCGGGAATCCCCTGGAACTGGACTCGAATTTGGCTATCCAATGCGCACAGATAGATTTGTATGCATATTTTTGCTCTGGCATTTCGTTTGTGTGCTAAACATGTGAATGCCATCGATATAACGATGCTGCTCCTGTTATGCATGTTCCCTCGACATCCCATTCCACATCCCTGTGTGCTCAGCTGTGATTTGTTTGGCCAAAAGATTTGGAGCAAAACGGTTTAATTCTTGTGGAATGGCTTAAACGATTCCTGCCGGCGAGTTCTTCGAGCGAACTGTGAACTGGAAATGGAATTTTGAAACGATCTCCACACCAACAAACTTTCCATGGTTTAACTAACGCAAAATTGTACGTGTAAGTTACTCGATACTAAAGGTTAAACTATTTAATTCATTGCATTTCTGTAAAAGTAAACTTTATAACTAGTGAACACGAAGTTAGAATTCACACCTTTTAGTTAAATTCAAATCTAAATAAGACAGAACAGTAACTAAGGACTAAAATTTCTCAGGGTGACATGACATACTTTTCAGAACCTACACGTCAAATCCCAATTTTCTAGCGTTTATAGTTTTCGAGATCTCGACGTTCATACATGTTCTTTATTGGGTCGAAATAGCTCCCTTCTGTCTTTACTCTGCGAGTAACGAGTATATTACTTCGCCGTATTTTAATTTTTTATTAATTTTCTTTAAAATCTAGTAATGGGATTAATATTTCAGAATTACGGTTTTAATTTAGCTCCCATGGGAACCATCGAAACATTTTTTGAATTTTAATAGTGTATAGTTTAATCACAATATGTGGAAAAATCTTAAATTCAATATTTATTTAATACAATGTAGTGGCTTGTTAATTTAGTATTACAGATTTATTTTATTAAAATCCGACAACAATATCAAATAGCTGCCATAGGAAAATGCCCATTCATCACGAGGCGATAGAAAATGATGTGCAGGCAAAAAGTTTAAATAGCGTCCGATTCAAAATGCGGATTTATTAAGTCGAATTTTTATTAATTTTTCGTCAACAAATTTGCTTTCAGTAATTTTGTATGTTCTGCCAAAAATGTAGTGTTCTGTAAAACAAGAATATTTAAATTTTTATGCCAGCATGTTTAACAACAGCAAATCTATGATGATTTTCTGCAAAATGATTTAATTGTTTCTATGACAGCTTTTTATCATCGTTGTCCGATTTGAACAAATGAAAATCGTAATTCTAAAATAATAAACCATTACAATGTATCGACGTATTATCAAATCAACTAAAAACAGCAAAGTTTATACTCTTGCAGAAGATATTTTAATTTCAGTTTGAAGTTTTCAGTGAAGCTATGAAGATATAGCAGTGAAGCCGACATTTCCGATAATATACAGTTTATATATTCTTAATCAGCATCATTAGAAGAGTCGATCTAGCCATGTCCGGAACTAGCCGGATCGAAAGACCTTTTCGGAAAAAATTATACAAATTTATAACTTAGCTGTTTTTTAATTTTTTTGTTAGTTCTTCGATATTTTTTGATGATTTATTTTTTTTAGAATTACGCTTTAAATTTGATAAAAAAAACTATAATTTTTTTGTTTTTTTTATTAATTTTTTTTATATAGAAATGCTTTAGTGATTCAGAATTACGCTAATAATTTTATTCAAATCGGAAAACATCATAAAGCTGATATAGAATCGATCAAATAATCATTCATTTAAGCCTCAATGTTTTTAAGCATATACTCAAATAATTCGAAGTTAGATGCTCTGCTTAAAACGCAACTTTTTCGTTTGCCCTTCGTCAGTACATGTAATGCCGTCTATAGTGATTAAGATCGGACAACGATATTATATAGCTGCGATAGGAAGGATCAAAAAATTTGGCGGAAAATCAGCTTAGCTTTATTGTTTTCATTCGATTTAGAATAGTAAATAAGTAAATAAACCTCAGCTGGCCGAAATAAGCTTGTTTTCTTGTTTTTGATCTAAATGCGGCTAAAAAGAAAAAATGTTACCGAGTAGAGTGAACGTTAACGCCGGGGAAAGTAACCCCCGCAAGTGGGAGAAACTTTGGTTGGCATCAGCCGGCTGGATTCGAAATGATAACTGAAACAGAAATCTATTTTCCAACTGACTGACGTGCCATACAAAACATTTTCCGAGCTGTGCCAGGGGTCGAGCGGGGCACGGGCGACATGAAAGGGGAAACCGAAAAAAACGAAATAATGGAAATCTGAAAGCTTTCACGGGATTGTTCAGAGCGGGTTGCAGGGGCGGCACCTGGCCACGCCCCCACATCCCCACATCCCCACTCCAGACGGCACAACATGCTCAATTTAGTCTCGTCACATCAAAATGTTTGCTCTTCGCGCTGTTTGCTGAGGCTGTTGTTGTTGTTGTGGTTGTTGTTGTGGTCGGGGGGATAATTCAGGAGGTGGACGTCTTGTGGGCGCTTAGCGCGTATAATTTATCTATGCATATGTTTTGAGTTGCCAACAGCAGCACAAGTTCTCGCTGAGGTAGCCCGAATCGGAGCCGTGCCCCACATAAATCACAGTCAACAGCACGCATTCGCAGGCAACCGATGAGCCACCCACTCGACCACCCACTCCCACACCCCTTTCGTGTCGGATTAACTTTTGGCCTATTTGAGGGAAAATCGGAGACTGCACGGTATTTCCACCATTAGTTTCAGCTCTCCATTCTTTCCGCTCGATCCTAGCGATCCGTTGGGAGGCTATTTAAAGAGCTGCTCCAAGCGCGTTGGTAACAATCCGCAATCACGATGAAACTCCTTCAAATCGCTTTGGTCCTGCTCATCTCCTCGGCTCTAGCCATGGCGCAGAATCCTGCAAATCCTACGAATCTAAATGAAAACAAAATCACCATTGGAAAGGTTTAAAATAATTAAATTGAATAAAGTTAACTAAAAAAATATATTTAAAATATGTTTTTCAAAACGTATGTACTTTGCTGTTTTTCTATAAATAATTTCGTTTTTAGATATAGTTTTTAAACGCTTTCAAGAAATCTCTTCAAGAAAAATTCGTCTTAGGTGCCCTTAAAATCGGGACACTTTAAGAAGACACAAAGGCTCCTTGGGGCAAGTGGTAACGTTTGTGTTAACGGTTAACAATAAACGACAAAAACCCGTTACGACGAGCGATGATTGCAAGGCAAACGAGCAATTAAAAAGTCGTGTGTCGGGGGAGCTGCCACCCAAAACAACCCCCCTTCAACCCCCTCGTTCCACATCCCAGAAAGGAAACACTTCCATCCTTTGCCACGTACGAGGCATAACCTTTTGGCCTTCTTCTTGGCACAGCTGTCACTGTGCGTGTGTGTGTGAGTGTGTGTGTGCGAGTATCCTTCAAATCCGGCATCCTTCGGCTGCCTTTGTTCCTTGGAGGCATTTTTACGGCCCTCCGTTTTTACGCTGGAAGCGGGAATTTTCACGTTGGGTATTTGAAATATGCACGTAATATTGCAAAATTTTAAGCGTATATCTTTGCATAATTAACTGAGAAAATACTTAGCACATGGATAAAGGGGCGAGCGTGGCAGCCGCGGTCCACAGTCCCTGACTCTGCCTTGCAGGCATTTTTACCGCAGCTCCCAAATCTCTTGCAGAGGAGCGAATGAAACTTTTGCAATGATACTTTCGGTCCGGACTCCTCACTCCGCCCAACCCCCCCCCCTGCCCCCCTGCCCCTCTGCTGCCGGCACCCAGGTTGTGTGGAATTTTTAATCTGCCATAGAACCCGCCACCGAACTGGGAGTTCTGCTCTGATCTCACACAGGAAGAAATAAGTAAGGATATCTATGCATTGCAGGGATGGATGGCCTTTTCAATTATTTTATCTTGTCTTACACGAATGATTTTAGACAAATCTATTATACGCAATTATTTTAGTATTTTAAAACAGTAGCCAGAATGCTGGACTCTTTTGCTACCCTAGTGGTTAAATCAGGTAACCGTAAACTATATACTAAAAACGGAATTTGACTTAGACATATCTACGTTTGCCAACAAAAATTGAAGCTCTTTCCAGTATCCATATCATCAGGAATAGGTCGTTTAGACCTCAGCTATTCTAATTTCTAATGGGAGCTACAGAATGAAGATGTTCAACCCACTACAAAAAGTCAAACAGAGTATTTTTTACCTTACATAATTTGAATTAAAGAATGGATTGGTTATAGCTTCCTCTGACATGGAGTAACCAATAGAACAATAACCTACAAAAAGTGTTATAACTGAGCTTATAAAACTCGGGATCTCCCCAAAAAATATATATTGTTAGGAAAAGGTGGCTTAGACCTAAGCTGTTCTAATTTTTAATAAGAGCTTTAGAAAGAAGATGATCGATCGCCTACAAACAGTCAAAAAGAGTATTTTTACCATACATAATTTGAATTAAAGCCTTTATAGAATGGATTGGGCCATAACCAATTGAACAGTAACCTACAAAACACTGCGTATAAAAATCGGAAACTCTGCAAAAAATATCAAATAAATTCGTAAGCCAACCAGTGTCATCAACTAGTGTGCCATCTTTTCTAAGTGTACACCTCCTGGCGTTCACCCTGGGTCATGTATCTTTCTTTACTGCGGAGCTTTGCATCTTTACGCTTTGCTTAAATATTTTAATTTTTATTGGTCGGAGTTTGCCAACTGTCTTTGGCCGCCGTTGCCTGTATAGCAGGCTTTTTCAGCTTTGATAAAGCTGTTAAAAGCGTGTTTATTTTCGGGTGCTTAGAACTGCTGCCGCCTCGCAGATAAACTCGTGTATTAATGTGTTTCCCAGTTGAGCTCTGTCGATTTCGCAGTCCTCTTCGCCGGCTGATCCAGCAGCAGGTGACCGACGGACCGCACACACAGACCGCCACAGCAGCTGAGCCCGGGCTGCACTCTAATAGCCATAATCATAGGCCATAATGACTGCTCCGGCTCGGGCTCGGGCTGCAGAGCTCGATCTTTCGCACAGGCGAAACTTGTGAATGACATCGAACCGAGTGTGTGGTGTGTGTGTGTGTGTGTGTGTGTGTGTGTGTGTGTGTGTGTGTTTGTGTCATTTACATAAATGTAAAGTTCACCCACTTGGATGGTTGGGAATGCAACCTGGCAAAAGTTTTTGCCAAATTTAAATTATAAATAAGCTCAGGGCGGTTCGAAGGGGGAGCTGGCGCACTTGCCTTCCAAAACAAAACCTCATATGCATCGAAACGTAATGGCAAAAAGGATTTTAAGTGAAGTTGAAGTTGAAGTTGACTACACGACCGCATTGAGGGAGTGTTGCTCCTCGGTTTCTCAGTCCTCCCCTCCGCTCCCCTCCCCTCACCAATTCGCATCCCCCGAGACCACTTACACCATTGCCGTTGCAGTTTCATGGAAAGTTTGCTGGCACTCGGGAAAGGGCGGCAAGGGGCGGTCCAAAAAATAAGCTCAAAGTGGGAACTGAACGCGGCAAATTCCGCCCCAGCAGACAAAGTGCAAAGCGCTGCCCGGTTCCCCCACTGCACTCGAATGTGTATCTTTCATGTGTGCGGTGTATCTTTCGGGTTGTGGCAACCACCAGACAACCACAAGCAACCAGGAACGGGCTGCAGCCAAGGCAAGCTTAAATGTCATGTAAAATGTTTCCACTTACACAAATTAATGTGTATAAACTACATTTGCCACGGACCCGCAATGAACCGAATCTGCGGCACAGGCGGGATCATTGTGAGACCTCTGATTGGCATTGGTTCCAGCTATTGGCTCCACCCAATCCGTCGAGCTATATAAAGCTCCGATCCAGTCGCCCCGAGATTCGTCTATCGCCCGCCAATATGAAGATCCTACAGATTGCTGTGGTGCTCCTCGTGGCAGTGGCCCTGGCCGGAGCCCAGGATCCTCCCCCGCCAGATCTGCCACCACCAGCTGCACCAGCAGCAAAACCTGCCCCAGCTCCTGCCCCGGCTCCTGCTCCCGCTCCTAAAGCCGCTGCTCCAGCGGGAGGAGCCCAGAATGTCAATCACAACGTTATTAAAATTGGATAGAACACGTCTTCTTCGGATAGAACTTTCGCCAATAAAATCTTAAACATTATTAAGTAACTACAGATGAAGATGCAGGTTTAGCAGAATAATCGTATCTTCTAAGGTTTCTATGCGAGTAGGGTTCATATCTGAGTTACTGGAATTTTTATTCGTAAATGGGTATATTGTAATTGCTTAAAAGTGTGGTTTTTTCACATTATCCAAAGCTTAACACTCATTTCAAATGTATATAATTCATTGCGTTGCTGCCATTGTGTTACTTTAATTGATACATTTAAGTTGTTAAATTGCTCTGTTATTAAAAAGTTGAAGTGATGAAGTGATTGATTATAATTTATATGAGTATATTATTTTTCAGCCTTGCAATGTGTGGAAAGGCTGCGGATTTCTCTATAACAAGATAAAGAATTTAAACAGCAACGAAACTATTAATTAAACCAATGGAAAACTTATGGAATTCGAATTTAAATACCTTTACAGCTTAAAGAAGTGTTTCTAATTTCCACCGCCATTTCTCTTCATAAATATCTAAACACCTCAGCTCTTCAGTGTATCAAATTCGGAATGTTTATATTTTTTAAGAATGCAAAATATTTCGCAAAAGGGCACTAAGTTTCAGGTACAGAAATCAAAAGATCATTTACACGAATTTGCAGCATATAAATATTTTTTTAACTGTTTGAACTATGAAAATTTATCTTAATCTGAAGCTTAGGCGGATTTCAAAATGTCACTGGAACTGAACTATTTGTTCAAATGTAATTTTAAGATTAGAGTCAGGGTTGATCAGTTGTTCGGTAATTCGATTGACTCCACTTGGCGGTCAATTAGGTAAAGTAACGAAACATCTGTTTTCGGAATTACCAATAAAGGAGTAACCTCGGCATGGCTTTCATACAGGGTTACTCTGCTGCCCACTCAACCCAACTCCGCTTCATGGTCCCAGAGGTCTAATTCCTCTAACGCAATCTATCCATTAAAGCGCATCCAAATTCTCTCCAGAAATTCATCACTTAAGACAGCAGTAACCAGTATGTTTTCCAGTACCCACCCTCTCCTCCCTCCCCATGTGTTATTAACCCTTTCGACGCTTGGAGTTTTTGGGCCAAATGAAGCATTCCACTTTCGGTTTTGGGGCGGCACGGGTTCCCATGTGTGATACGGTTGAGAGACTTTTAGCTTCATTGCTTGATTTGTTTAAATGTCTTTACTGTGTTTGGTTTATGGTTTCGGTGGCGGTGGCGGTGGAGAGGGTTCAGGAGGGTTCGGGAGGGGTGGCTAAGGGTTGAGGGTTGGGACCAAAAAATCTTGTTTTTGCCAAGGAAAACTTTGTCGTCCACTGCATTTGCTGATGGATCATAGATACAAAAAGTTATTTGCACAAGCTAAAATCTCCCCCTTCCCATTCCCCTTTCCTTTCCTCTTCTGTTGGCTTTGTAAATGTCAACATATGCATATAATAATAAAAACAAATATGACCAAACTCTCTGACAGCTTGGCTCAGCACATTTCCCCCATTCCCCCTCCCCAACGCAACTGAGTGTGCGCTGATAGGCAGATACAGATACAGATACAGATACATTTGTATCTTGCGCATGCATAATGTATAAATAGCTCACATTAATTAATTGCCTTGCCAAGTAATAACATGATTAACATCCCAACGAGATCTGCCGTCCCAGCCATTTCAGTCACTTTTCGGCCTGACTGCAGCCAATTAACCCTTGGCCATGTTATCCGTCGGGCCAAGAACTTTTCGGTTATGTTTGCTCTCAAAGTATCTGAAAGTTATTTGAACATCTAATGAGCATGGATATGGCTTAATGAATTTGCTGTGTAGGCGGATAGCGGGCTGTCTTCGGTATGCAAATCCGATGAAGTGACTTCTTCAAAGATTTCAATTTTGGAATGGGATCAAAACCGATTTTAAGATTTTATGAGGGTTTGTAAATGTGGTTTTAATTCTATTAAAAAAGATATTTAATTCCAAATTATGTTCCATTAGGTTTAAAGATACTGGAATGAATTAAAATTGATCATATTCAAAGAGCTAACTAAAATATATTTATATTTCAAATATATAAACAAAATATATAGAAAATAGACAAATCCTATGAAAAAACCCTATACCACATTGCAAAAATAACGATTATTTCTCTTACATTTTCGAGTTCCGTTTGTTTGTTTACATTTAAATGAGATCTGTGTGAGTTTCATTTCAGCATTTTCGCATTTTAGCATTTTGGGCACAAACAAATTACACAAACGCAGCAGAAATAGAAAATCCTTGAGACAGACTCCCGGAAGGGAAGTGGAAGCTAGCTGGCTGCGGCAGGTTGCACGTTGCAGATTGCTGAAATCTGAATTACCCGAAGAAAATTGTAACAAATACAAAAGTCAATGGTGCTGCAAAAAGAAGTTTTTAGCTGTCTTCCACTGGCAGAAGGTAAATCTTACAAGCCAACTTTCAACTTGCTTAAATAAACCCCGAGCTGCACACTCGCACACCCGCACACCCGTTCACCCGCACACACACACGCGCGCCTAGTTAAGGGAAGGGGTTAAAGGGCAGAGGGGGACTATAAGCTGATTTTACACATGCACACATACAGGCAGGACTCTAAGAACTTCAGGACTCCGATTCTGATTCTGATTCTGATTCTGAATGTTTCCGATTTGCCCTTCGCTCTGCTCGCATTTTCGGCAATTTGATTATCTAGCACAGTGGCAATGGTCCTAAGATATGTAGAACAAATAGAAGTATCTGGATATTATCAGTATTAAATCATTTAATGAGAAATCGAGAGAAAAGAAACAAAGGTATGACTATACATTATTTACTCAACCCTGTGATTTTGACCAAATCAAAATGTTTTTCTGTCCATAACCTAGTTGTAAATATATGTGGCTGGATCGCACTTTAAAAAATTTAAGTAAAATAGCGATATTCACACTAATCAAACGCAATCTGCTTAAATGATAAATCAGACAAATAACAAATTAACAGCTTTTAAACTTATTCGGGCCTTTTACATTAATATAGACAGATTGATGGATATGTCCATAAAAGTACCTAGTATGATTTTGATCAGTAGTGTTAATCAATTTTTATTACAAAATGCCGATAAAATTGCTTGATCTTCATCTAAGAGCATCTTTTATAGAAGTGGTTTAAGATCATAATGGTTTTTGTTCTAGATTTGATTTCTGACCATGGCTTATCCAAAAATCCAAAGTCCGACTAAACGCCCAGGGGCAAATAAAATATACGATTGTTGTTTAATATACAAATTATTTTTATTGATTAAATGAAGAACAATCTACTATAAAATGTGACCGTTTCGTTTGATACCAATTAAAGTAAACTTCTTTATAACATTTTAGCTTAACTTAGTCTTACAAATCATAAGATTGACGAGCTTTTATAATAGAGGTCGTTACCACTGTGCATCACTCTCAGGTTTCGCTGTTTGTTCCGCCTTGCAACCGAGAGCGACCTTGGCAACAACAACAAATGCGCCAACATGAGCAGATACAACAACAAGAATCAATGGCAAACAACTAGCCAAAGCCGAAGCCAGAAGCTCTTCGAACCCCCCGCCCCCAAATCTTGCCCCTCGACCCCTCGACCGAGTTGCATGCTCAGCATTTCGTGAGCCGTTAGGGGGTGGTTCAAGGGGAGGTTGGGGGCTGGGGCTGGGTGGGTGGGTAGGTGGCTTAGGGGCGGATAGGAAGTTTGCAAGTTTTGCGCTTCCGTCGTTCGAGGATATTTGTCTGCTGAATTAATTGGAATTAGTCGCGACATGCTTATACCAACAGTCTAGAATAAACAATAAAATGGATACCTATTCAAATAAGAATCGCACACACACACAGCCACACACCCACACACCCACACACCGCACACACACCCACACAGATGCAAACAGAAGGAGACAGAGCGCGTGAGCGAGAGGGAAAACTGAATTTGATGGGGAAACAATGCAAAGTTTTAATGAATTTTGGTTTAAGTTTTCAGCGAGGTCGAGGGGTCTGGGAAATGTCGACGAGCCCTTTGAGATTTCCTGTAAAATGTATTTGAAACGAGTAACGGAAATTGCATTATTTCAATTACAAATTCGCCGAGCTTGGGAGTGAAACTCGAGCAGACAGCAAACGCCGCAGGCAATTAGTCGTGTCAAAGCTTTCATTATTGTTTTGTCATATTTGCCAGTCCTTGCCAGTAACTCCCCCCCCCCCCCCACCATCTTGCGTGTGTCATCCGCACTGTAAGGTCGTAATTAATGTATAAATATATATATATACGACGTGGCGAGCGGACGGAGTAGAATTTATTTAATTAGTGCGAAGGCGAGTGTGCACAACTTTCGTCGCCTCAGAATCGTTTCGTTTCCAATTGTTGTGACAGCAACAAAGGCAAGCAAATGAGCTGAGATCAGCGCCCCGCCGGGAAACCAGAAGGGGAAAGCGTCTAACCGATGGAGAGTTTTCCGGGCAGCTCGACAAACTTTCAGCAGTCACGGGCAGTACCCAGCATGTCCTCGGGGCAAATCTCGTCGTTCCAAAAAGAGATGCACTGGGAAAAATACCCCAAAATCCTAGATCCTTCCCGAAGAATAAAAAAAGGACATGTCATATAATTCATTTGATTATAATTAATATCCCAGCGCAGCAAGTTCTTCACTTATATTTGTAGCCCTAGTCTAGTTGAATGGGAGATACAAACTTATTTAAACAGGCATAGACTTAAAACTGTTACTTATTACTCTTAGTCAATATTTTAATTAATTTTTAAAAGATTATTAATATAATTAAATTATCTTTTTGTCTTTCATTTAACCTTAAGTATTCCTATTTAGATTTAAAGAGTTGCGATGTTAATTGTAAGGCAAAGAACACAGTGATTGATTTAAACTTTTTAAAAATGGTTCTTAATAATAATATAATCGAATTTATTTAAGAGATCCAAAAATATTCAAATAAGTTCATTTGGTTATAATTAATATCAAAGCGCAACAAGTTCTTCACTTATATTTGTAGCCCTAGTCTACTTGAATAGGAGATACAAACTTATTTAAACAGGCATAGACTTAAAACTGTTACTTATTACTCTTAGTCAATATTTTAATTAATTTTTAAAAGATTATTAATATAATTAAAATTATCTTTTTGTCTTTTATTTTACCTTAGCTATTCTTAAATTTTATATTTAAGCAGAGTTGCGATCTTAATTGTAAGGCAAAGTACACAGTGATTGAAATAAACTATTTAAAAATGGTTCTTAATAATAATATAATCGAATTTATTTAAGAGAACCAAAGATATTAAACTAAATAACTAAAATATATTTTTTGCCAGTGCATTGTGTTGCACTCTGGTTTCTGCTCCGTTGGAATTATGTTGCCATAAGGCCGCACTCGGAGAACTCCCTGAAATGGAAATGCAATGAATTGATTTCCGAGTTTTTTCCTTGCCTCCTGCACCGGGAAACTTTGACTATAAGTTTAAATGGAGTTAATGCGCCTCGGGGCCAAATTAGTTGCGAGTGTCAGGGAAATAATGACAGAATGCCGAGTGCAAGGGCTGCAGGACTCCGGAGGGTTGATTAGTGTCGATAATGGCGCGGCATGGCGCTTGATCTTTAATCTATCACAATATTGGCTCAGCTTTTAACCAATTTGCTTTGTTATGATGGCAAAATGCCCAGCTATTATGCACACCCGTGTGGACGAGTGTTTAAATCCTTATGTATATTTTTGTTTGGCTGTTTTTTGTGCGCCGGCATTTGGTTGTGTTGTGTCTGGTGAAAAAACACCGCCCAACATTATCATTGTTCAATTAAACTTTTCAACTGAAATCGGCTTTTGTTTTATCGCCGCTGCCGCCTGTCCTGTCCAATGCCAAAAACACAAACAGCCACAGCCACAGCCCAGCAAGTGCGCAAAAAACGGGCATGCAAAAAAATAAAATCCTATCGAATGCGTGGCCCTGCCTGCCATTGTAGTACACACACATCGTGCGCCAGAGATTTTTTATTTGGCAGTTCGATTTTTAATCGCCATATCAACAGATTCACGCTTGCACGATCTACTACGCACATTAAGTACACACAGTGGGCGGAGGGGGTGGCCCTGGGTTCCTGGGTTCGTGGGCACTGGCTGCATTTGCAAAGCTTCCACAACAATAACAATTACGGAGGCCCTCTCCAGTTGTTGTTTCTGTTGTTTCTGCTGTTGGCGTTGCTGTACGCACAATTGTGCGAATGTGACATCATCATTTTCATGTTTATGTCGAACAAGTCAAGTGCCACTTGCACACACACGCACCTACATGTATATTAGGCGGTACAGTAAGGTCCCTTCGATCGTCCCAGGTTAAGATCGAAAGGAAAATTGGTCTCGAGGATCGATGTTTCGATTCTATTTTTTGTTTTTTTTTTTCAAGTTTTGTTTTAATACACACAGAAAAAACCCCATAATAAAATTAAACATCAAAATATTTGAATGTAAGATTGGTTTCAAAATATAAACTTACTTTAAATAAACTGAAAACATAATAATTTATTTATAACCACATTTAACTGGTTTATTCAATAGAAAGAAGATTTCAATTTTAGTACCCGTTACTCGTTGTGTAAAATAGAGTAAAATTTATTTCAAAACGGAGCCAAGTATGTTCTGGCTTACTGAGACGTGCTGGAAAGGTGTAGGTGTTGGTTTTTGGGAGTGTGTTTCGGTCATATACACATAGGTAGGCCTAAAATGAAAGTGTAAAACGATTTAAAAATGAAAAAATAAATAGGCTGCCGTATTAATGTTATTCATAATTGATTGTGAACAACTAAATTGAATACATTTTGGAAAAAAGTCCTATAAGTTTAAGATTTTAGATATCTTGAGCGGCAAGATATGTCTAAATAAATTCACAAACGTTATTCAAATGGTTATCACGTATGCAAATAAATAAATTATTGTCAATATATGTATGTCCCGTTCAGTCAAATTTGATAATTGATAAATTTGATAAATGATAGTGTTGAAAAAGAGAGATATTTTTGCATAAATATGTTACCAATACTTTAAAAATAAAGTATACGTGATAGGTATTGCTTTTGTTTATTAAGAAAACAGTTTTCCGGATTATTTATGAAATGCCCCCATCGGCATGGCTTTTCGTAACATAGTACTACTTGACTCTGTGATTATCTGAAATTACGTCCAAAAGTCTTTCTTCTTTTGTAGGCTAATTCAAAATGCCATTGGAACAACTCTCAAATAAATTGTTGATTTGAAAAGTACCCATAAAAACAAGATATTTAGTAGTTTTATGGAACTTTTTGTAATTTTTGTCGTAGCCATCAGATCTTGCTACCCCTTCAAGTGACATCGATTTTCATTAGCTAATGCACACTGTGGACGGTATGCCTGTGTGGGGCGCATAATGAATGTTCTCAATTCTGTCGACTCTGTTGCTGACTGGCCTGAAAATGCAGCTTAATGAAGCAAGCGGCACAGAGGCCTATAAAACCCACTAACTGCACTGAGTTGCTTACACGATTTGTGCGCTCTTCTATCCTCCGCCCACATGGAGTCCACTAATTAGTAATAAGTGGAAATTATTTCTTCAACTACATTCGAGTTTCATGTGTGTGTAAAACTGTGGGAAAATCGTTCGCTTGCCACTGCTGCTTTGGTTTCGACTCATTCAATTTCGTTTTTCTGATTGCTGTAATTAGGCAGTTTGGTGTAAACAGCGAACGAGTGATGCGGGGGGGTGGAAAGGACGCTGGGGGTGTTTGGGCGGTAGCTGCATTAATGACCTTCGACAGGCCCGAGTAATGCTATCGTTTAATTATTATCGCCAAATTTATGGAAATTCATTAAGATGATGACGCGCTGATGATTGCCTAATGGCCAACCGAAATCAACAAATGAATCAACTAACGAATGATGTGCTAAATCAAGCGTGTTTTTATACCCTTGCAGAGGGTATTATAATTTCAGTCAGAAGTTTGCAAGGCAGTGAAGGAGACCTTTTAAAGCTACCTGAATGAAACTTTCCCAAAAGTTGTCTTCCTATTGCAGGTAGTATATAAGTCGGAACGATCCGGATCGGACGACTATAGCATAGGACGACTATCCCATAGGATTAATCAGAAAAATAAATGAAAAAATGTATAGCTTTGCTGTCTTTTAATTATTTATTTAGTTCTTCAACGTATAGTAATGGTTAAATATTTCAAAATTACGGTTTAAATTTCATTAAAATCAGAAGACTATATCATATAGCTCCCATAGGAACAATTGGAAAAATAAATAAAACAAAATTACTACTTTGCTGTTTTTTAATTTTTTTTTAGTTCTTCAATATATAGTAATGGTGAAATATTTCAGAATTACGATTTAAATTTCATCAAAATCGGACGACTGTATCATATAGCTCCCATTAAAACAATAAAAATATATAAAAAAATTTTTTTTTAATGTAACTTTTCTATTTTGTAATTTTTTTTAAATTCTTTTTGATTTATTAATAATTTGACAGTTCAGAACTACGCTTTTATGTTTTATAATTTAATTAATTAATTTAATTAAAATCGGAAACGATATCATATAGCTGTCTTCAAACTTCAAAGTTTTTAAACATATACGCAAGTAAAAGATAATTTTAATGATTTCAAGAATATATAATTTTTGCAATAGCTGCAAGGGTATATAAACTTGCTTCCTTTCTTGTTTTTCAGTTAATGTTAATGCGAATGGTAGATTGCCATTGAAAAAATATCACGTAAATTTGGGCAACAAATACCTTGCTTTTTATACCCGTTACTCGTAGTTTAGTGTTGGCTATGCAGTTCGACAGATGGCGCCACTTAGACTCCGATTGTTTTGTGGAAATATTTAGTTTGAAATTTTTTTGGCTGAGTAATGGGTATATAATTTTGGTTGTTGTTGTTTTTGAAATGCATGAAATTCTCTATTATTTTCGGAATTCAATATAATAATTTTTGATATATGTACATAGTATTATCCTGTTTTTTGTTCACTGTGCATCGATATCGATAAGAAACCTCTCAGTTGGAGCTAGCGCGACGGCATTAATATCCACGGCATTAAGACGACGGGAAGCCCATTTAAAAATTTATGTTTTGTGCCTGCCGTTTAACTCTCACAATTGCTGCAATTGTTTCACAGAGCTCACGCGCCATAACCCAATAGAAAGGGAGGGCAACTGGCAGGAAGACAGAGAGAGAGACACGTTCGCAGTTATTGTTTTTACGAGCTCATCTCGCCCAACTTCCTGCCCACCCCTCTACTCACCCGTCCGAGCTGCCACCAAATACTCCCGCTACATGGCTAATTGAAAAATACTTTGTTGTCCAATTTTATTGCAGCCTACTAGCACACTCAAGGTGTATACACAGAAAAAAAGCAATACTTAAAATTTCTATTGCCAGATTTATAGCCTTTTCTCTCATAAAAAAAATTTTCAGACAGATTCTTGACTGGCCTTAAATTTTTGAACGAACAATTTGGAAAACTTTCTTTACAAGAACAGAAATATCTAAAATTTGTTGTGATCATCTTTTGTTCAAAATCATATTAGTCGGACCAGTAATCTTATAATTTTTTATTATTTACAATGCTAGCAATTAGTATATTGTTACGTTAACAGTCGCTTATAACTTGTGAGTTAGATTTTATCCAAAAGATTTCACATATTATATCGAAGTTGAAAAAAAAAATGTATTTATTAACAGTTAATAAAATTAAAAATTTAACATCTCTTGTGGTAATTGTATTTTTGATAAAAACAAACTCAACCAATTGATAACCGTTGGCATATGCATTTTTCTCTGTATACTGTGACAGGGGACAAACCAGAAATTGAGTTTGCCCATTGGCACACTTTTTTGCAATGGCCAGTTGGCGGTGGGTGGGCGGTTCTAGGGAGGACGAGGAAGTGCTGGCGTGGGTAACCAAGTCTCAAATTCACTTTCCATACAAATTGCCCAGCCAGAGAGCCAGCGACGTTGGCAGTGCTAATGAAAATTAACATAAAATGCTGCTGACAGCAGCCAATCGAGCGAACAGGCGAGGAGCTAAGCCCCCTTTCCCGACCAACTTCCGCATCACCCCTTTATGCAATGGCATGCCGGTGTTGTCCTTGCCCCGAAAATTGCAGTCAGTGAAGATGCAGCAAACTGATTTTAATGCGATTCAACAGCTCTGCACGCGAGCCCAAAACGTTTTGCTAGTTTTCGAACTCCACAGCCTCACAGTGGTTAAAACCCCATTAAAACTTAAGATGTATTAGTACGATGGCTTAAGAATAAATCGAAAGAAAACCGTAGTCATTTTGGCGAAGAAACTATTGGTACTTTTTTTTAGAATAAATATAACAGTCAATCGAATTTTATTACAAATATTATATTTAAAATATTCTAAACTAAATAATAGTGCAACTCATTCACTATAATAGATTTTACTTATAGGCCTTAGATGTTTATTCGTTTAAATTTAGTTTGAGCTTAAGCTTCCAGAAGATTGCTTGGCAGGCCAAAATTACAAAAGTGGGTTCAGGGGAGCAGTTTAAAAATTCTTCTACTGGATGGAAAACAATATTTAAAATTAATTTCAGGCCAGAAAATGAATAAAGAACATTTCCATCAAACGGTTTTAAAACACTAATAATTAATTAAATTTAAGTCGTATATATTTTTTTAGGGCTGGTTGTGTTTCCGAGGGTTGGTAAAACATCGATTGTGTGCACTGCTGTCAGTTTTGGCTATCGTTGGTGTTCACTATCGATACTATCGATAGTATCAAAAATTGTTTATCACCAGAAAATAGAACGAAATATAAAAAAAAACAAACCTTAATTGATAAATTATTTTAACGCTTCGCCATGCCCACTGTCTCACCACCTTTTTTTATAACTTTTTATAATCTTATAACCTAACTTAATTCACTTGAAAGTCGAATATACCTGCAAGTTCCTAGAAATATACCGCTATAGACTCCAAAAATTCTTCAAATATACCATAATACAATTTTATTTTTAAGGAGCGAAGGTATAGATGGTGAGCCCAAAACCATCGATGTTTGCTAAAATGTTCGACCATCGATAGTATCGATAGTGCTATTGATTGTTTTACAAACCCTTGGTAGATCTTGGCTCCTAAATCTATCTCTAGTCTATACACATATTTTTTTCACACCAGTTGACTATACGTTGAACCAGTGTGCCACATTGTCGACCGTTTTGCTGGTTAGCCTCTGGGCTCAGGCACTGGCTGGCGCTGCATTTTGATGATGTGGGAGAGGGCTAGGATGTGGATGTGGATGTGGATGTGGATGGGGACGGTGCTGGACGTGGCTGCGGGCCAGAATGGAGCTTGGGGTGGATCCTGGTGTGTGGCATGGCATGGAGCCATTGTTAAGTTTAACCAAGGTAATCTCTGTGCTTCCATCGCCTATCGTGACAAACTGACATAAATGCCCCCGGCAGTCAGGCAGGCGCAGTGAGCAGAAGACTCCTGCGAGGATGGGAGAAAGTCCAATCAACGCCCAGCTACTTGCAGCCACGTCCTTCTGCTGATGCCTTCCACTTCCTCCACTTGCCTCACGCCTTCCCCGACGTCTGCCCTGCGGTTGTCCTACTAACTATTATTGTAGCAGAGAGTGCTGCAGAATTTCGGCTGTCTGCCTGGTTGGAGGCACTTGCCGAAACGCCGTCGTTTCTGCAACCATTGCGTCCGATTTGAACCGCCCACTCCCGCGGCGCCTTTCCCGCCCAATGTGGCCTACTCGACGGCAATTGACGGAAGTTCATTGGTTAGCAAATGACAGTTTTTGTACGCTCATTAGCATTATTTGTCAGTTTCGTGGTTTTTCGCCCCTCCCCACCAGTAAGTTGGCGCCGGGATCATTGTGATACATATCCCTCTGCTTTCCCAGTCTATCTCTGTCTGTCTGATTTGGGGCAAATCGAGTGGGAATGCACTTTCGGAGAAAAGTGATTGGACTGTCTGCCGGGTAAATGCTTAGAATGTAGGTTAACTACTAACGGCATCAATTATGGGAATTGGGTTGGCTTTTGAACGATCTATTCTTGTAGAATTTCGCAGGAACTATGAACTCTCGTCCCGTATTATCTGTTAATTCACCTATTTTCTTTATCATTACTTCTTTACCATTAATTTAGGTAACAAAAAATAAAATAGTTAAGCTTACCAAATTCATACTGATAACATTTTTTAGGTTGTACATTGTTTTAATCGATTTTTTGCTCAATAAACCAACGCTCGTTAGGGAACTTGCAGTGATGAAATCTCTGCTGAAACTGTAAAAACTTTTCTTAATACCCATTACCCCACATTCAACTTTTGTCCCACCCCTACACAATTTTATATTGTTCATAACTCTTTCTTCAGCGGGGAAAATTACAAAAGTGCACACCTTAAGCCCCTTATCTTCATTATGATGGTTATCTCAGGTCTGATGATCGTTACCGTTATTGGTTATGACAACTTTTGTGATACTTTGCCTGACGACGTTTGGCAAATGAGTTATTGATTTTTAATTTACCACACACGACATTTCTCGAGATTCTCTAGCAGAAGCAGCAAAAACTTTTCATTACTTTCCGAATCAGCCCCAAACTTCTTTCTCTCGCATCACAGTTTGTAGCACAAACCGAAGCACTCAAAAAAAATTGTAAACCCTTTTTGGTCTTAAAACATTGTTTCTTAGCTGTTTGCCTATCAATATTTTCCATAAACAAAAATCGCAACCAAAATAAGCATTACTGATAAGAAACACTTTGTTGTAAGTTGTAAGTGTTTTCCTCTTTTACTTAAAAATTAAATTCTTCTGGGGATCTTTACGTAACTGAATAAGGTTTAAATAAAACTTTAATCTGATAAATTATGTTTTCCTCAACTTATTTTAAGTATTCAAACAGTTTGGAATTACCTTAATTTGTTTTAGATTTATTTTTAAAACAAAGCTTTTGTTTTCATCATTATCACTTGACCTCGATCCGGCTTAGAAAAATTTATTAACCATTTGAAAGTTCGCAAGAAATCATCAATAAATCAAAATGTTATTCTTATATTGTGTTAAACAATGATTTTTCCCCGTGTAGAACTGCACCACCTCCCCCACCAATCCATCTATTCCACTGACAGTCGCTCATTTTCGCATTAAAAAGCAAGAGAATGGAGACACTTGCATCATTTTTCAATATGCCGTTGCAAAAGTTGCAACTTTGCTTGGGACATAACTTCGCAGAAGGCAGGCCCCAACTCAAACTCAAACTGAAACTCAACTCATTAATAAAACACACACACTCGCATTAACACACACACACACACACACACACACATATCCTGCCAAGAGAAAGCAACGGTAACATGTAATTGCATTTCTTTGGCGCGCAGGTTTCTTCACATCACATCACATGTCATCATTTGTGTGGCGGTGTGTGTGTGTGTGTGTGTGTGAGTGAGGGTGTGTGGGTATTAGTAACGAGCGTCAACGACTTTTGCGTACGCCCTAAAAACTATGCTATACGAAAGTGCAACGCATCGGCAGCCCCAGCGGACCCGAAACTCTTCAGGACTGTAGGACATCAGGACTCCAGGACTCCAGGACTCCAGAACTCCAGGACCACCAACCACCGAAGCTAACCAATATAGCGACACAAAAGCGTGTACTACATAATAGATCTGGGCACGAGTGCTGCCGGTTTGCGGGTGGATGGGATGCTGATGGGTTGGACTGGGTTACAATGGGTGATTCGATACGGTGCAAGTGATTTTCAAGGAAATTTCGCCGTTTGTAGATTGCAATCATCAGAGTAATGGTATAGAGACAGATGGGTGTGACATAGCAGTCAGTTGGTAATATCGATTATAATAACTCAGCAATCAATTTGTTGCATTGTTATTGGACTCAAAAATTGTATAGTTTTGGGAAGTTTTTCTGTACTTCTTTTAACTACCAAAATAAAAAAAAAAAAATTAAGTTAATGTTTAAAATAGACTGCCTTTAAAATAAACTACAGGCAGTATTAAAGTATATGTATTATTTCAATACATACTAAAGCTGTATATTAAGGCCTTACGTTTATGAAACATAAGTTTTATTTTGATACTTTCATGGTATTAATTTAGTACTCATCTTTTTGTGAAATTTTGTTTACCCAAGAGTTCAAAATTCTTGTAACAATAGTTTTTATGACAATTTTTGTTTGGGTGTATGGAATTTTAAAGTCGAATTTAAGGACTGCAGTGAGTATTTAGTTTAAACTCGTAGATTTATTATATGTTATTATGTTTATTATATGTTATCCTCTGACGCTAGTATTTGTTCATTGTTCAAATCAAGTGACAGGGCGCTAAAGCGACGAGGTAAAAAAAAACAAGCAATCTTTGAAGTGTAACTGGCAATAACCTAAGCATTTTTATAGAAAAGACTTCGTTTGAAACCGCTTTGGATTGGGAAACTATATAATAATGATTTAGCCACAATTGGAGCAATATGCTTAAATAGGTAAAATAAACATATTTATTAAAATGAATTGGTAAACTGTAGAGATATATATTTTAAGCTGACTGAAGTAAGTTTTACCCTTTATCCTCCTTTAAGCCTCTTTATGTTACAATTATAATTTAAATGAGAGGAACAGCTTAGTTTATTGTGTGTCATGAATTTCATGATTGGCTTTTAAACTACTGCTTAAAGGTAATCTTGGCTGTGTTCCCGGGAACAAAATTCTGATATTTGAGTGATGGGATCCCAGATCTCGTATATCAGAATACTACCAATGCATTTCTTAACACTGCAACCAGCCGTGTTCAACACTCTTACATCGCATTCTAGAGAGCTCTTTACCAATTACGTGCGCTTCATTGCTCCTGGAGCCATTAGTGTGATTACGTTTCATTGTCTGCCGAGTCCCGAGTCCTGACTGATGTGGAGGGGATTGGGGAGTGAGGGTGTGTGCGAGTGCGAGTGTGAATGTGAATATCTTTGCAGTGTGCGTGTGTCCTCGGTGCCTTTCAATTGTGTGTCAAAATGTAGTCATGACGAGACTGACAGTCCTCGGTCGAATGGAGATTGGAGACAAGGGGAAAGGGACAGAGGACAGGGGGGGGGGGGGGGAAGTCACGGGGCCAGAGGGAAATAGAGAATGGAGCAGACCAGCCACGTACATAATTGTATCTTAGTTACTTACGATTGCACAAATTTGAATTCAATTATGTTTCACTTATGTATTGCTGGGCTCTGTTCTGGCAAAAGAAATTGCATGTATTTCGTCTGGAATTGAATTATGTGACCGAGAAACAGACAGAGAGAGCATGTGTCTCGGAGCAGTCAAAGACTGAGAACTGATTGCCAGGACTTTTTCCACCAGCCCTCTCCCCGGCTGCAGTTTAATTTGCAATTCCGTAATTTAAAAGGACATTTTTCAGTTCGATAGTTTCAAATGATGCCAGACCATGGCTGACTGACTAGCAACTTGGCTGGCTGGCGGTTTTAGATTCGTGTTTGAAATATTCAAATGCAAATTGCAAATGCAATTTATCGAAGTATCGCACCGAGAATAAAGCGAAGCAAAGTTGCGCCACTGTGCTCGACCGTCGAATGCTCATGGATATAAATTATACGACATTAAATTACTACTTACCGATGTTTAAAATGCAGCAATTACCTTTTGTAACTTCAGCTTAGTTTCCCAAAATTTGTTGAACATTGTAACATATTAGATTGTGCATTACGAAATCATTTGCGAAACGAACGAGCAATTAATTTCTGAATTGTTTCAACATATTAACTTAACCTGTGCATTCGTTTTCAATTGGGAAAGAATCTGTGGCCGAAAATACTTAATCCTTACTTAGTTCACCACCTTGAATGGTAGTTTCAATGCATTATGTTTGGACTCCAGCTAAACAACTAAATATTTTAGCTGTTGTTTAGTTGAACATTTCGGTTGCATTTCGATTGCCCTAATACTGCTTTTGGTATCCTTTATCCTTTGGCAAATCCCGCCACCATCCACAACACAATCTGCGGCATTTTATTTTCAATTTAATTTTGCGTTCTGTAATTAAAGCAAGGACCAGGATTATTTATTTATTTATTAGAATGCGCAACTGATTTTGCGTTGATTATTATATGGTCACGCCCTGCGGCTCTGCCCCTTCGCCAGTCCCCCGCCCAGCTCGCCCCTGATGCATTAAATATTTACCATAATTGAAGTGACAAGCACAAATGCCACTACATGGAAACAGTTTGGAGTGCCGACCTCCAATCTCCGCGTCGTTGCAGACCCCCCCCCTCTCGTCCAGAACCCGCAGCAGCTGCTAATTGTGTGCAAGCTCATTAACATAACCGCAGGCAGGCCCAAAATCTACGCCATCGAGCGCTGGCAAGTGCAATATGGCCAGGAGACCCGGGAGCGGCCACCAAAAAACAGCTGCCGGCTGAGCGCTGGACCGAAAGTGGGGTGGGTTCAAGGACGGAGACTGAAGGGTTAGTGGCTGAGGGTAAAGGATTCCAGGATGCAGATGCAGAATGTCGACTATTCAGCTACAGTTCTTGATATATTTATAGTCGAATTTTTGACTTATTTTGGATTTTTTTTAATGATCCTCTTAAATATTAATGGCTCTTATTCATCAAAAATAAATACAAAATTTATGAATTGAAGATGCTTGAATAATACAGAAAAAATTACAAACAGTTCGTTTTTGAGATGAATTTGAATCTGTAGTCTTTGAGATTATTTCGCTTCGGCATAGTTCCAACTATAATTTGCTTTAGCTTATTAATACTACGCGCATTACATTTAGCCAGCCATTCCATTTGGATGTACTAATCATCCCTTTGATCTCCTGTTAAGCCTCCATTCCACACGCATTTGGGATCTGTTAGGCCGCATCTTCGGTGAGTGTGTAAGCCCCATTGTATATCACAAGTGTCAAACTGCATATGCATATCTTAATGCTCCACTCAGAGGGAGCGCATCGCAAAACCGACAAAATGAATTATGGCCGCTAAATTGTAAAATATACGCCAAATTCCAATAAATCAAACCCTGGACTCAAACGCACTCACACTCGTGGGCCGACACGCACAGTAAACCGAAACTCGAAATGAGTTTTATTTCTTTGGCGTTGGAGTGAGTGCATAAAAATACAAAAATACGGGGCATACATATGCATTATGTTCAATGTGGCGGGGTGGCGGGGCGGGGGAACTGTGCACATATATTTATGTATAAATCATGTTGGCAAGTTTTTATGCCTTTCGCTGGCAAGACGACTTTCTATTAGCAGAGGCGTCTCCTATAAATGCGAGGGTTCTTGCCTTTCCCCGGCCCCTGGCCTTTTATCCCCCGCCCGCGACTACTTTCCAGCCCATTCCTTGGCCGGCTTCTTCCTTACGGAGAGTGCATGAATATTTATGACGCAACATTTGGCATAAGTGGCACTCATTTTCAATAATCATCTTAAGCAGATTATGTTAAATGTCAACCATTAGTCATAATGGCCAGTTCTCCTTCACTTGTATGTGGTGAGGCAGTACATTGGGAAAAAATAAAAGAT
Organism: Drosophila gunungcola; assembly: GCF_025200985.1. Taxonomy (NCBI): domain Eukaryota; kingdom Metazoa; phylum Arthropoda; class Insecta; order Diptera; family Drosophilidae; genus Drosophila; species Drosophila gunungcola. The sequence continues at coordinate 740,424 of NW_026453181.1, read as the reverse complement.
TAAGAGCAAGTTAACTCACAAGGCAACGCATGTGTATAGCTCCAAGGAAATTCCTCACAATTCAGGTATAAAACTATTATAATTAGTTAGAATAAAAAAAATATTTTTAATAATTTATTTTCTTAGTGTACGTATATTTAAGAACACACACAGAAAATTTCATATCGTATTCAAAATTTTAAAAGGCGTTTCAGAGTAGAAGTACAAACCTTAAACGCGTTGTTCTCAAAATGGTGTTTTCAAAGTCGGTGACCAACATAACTCGAAAACGGCTTGACCGGCTAGTCTAAAACTTTAACACGAGCATTTAAGAATTTATTTAATACAATTAATCGAAAATTTTTTCTCCCCGACAAATTTTGTAAATTTTGAAATTTTGCGCAAAAGTCCTTTTTTTTTTGTGAAAAAACCGCCATATTGTCAAAATACAAATTTTGATTATACCTTTCATTAATTACCAGATTTTCACGAAATCTTGGAGATCTGCTGTATCTCCTTTCCAAATAATATACTAAATCTTAATTAAAATTAAAAGACACCAGAAGATGTGAACAAATTTTTAGTTCTATAAATTTAAAAGTTTTCTCAAAAAAAATCTAAAAAATTCGTTTTTTGGCTTTTAAACTGTATATAACCCATTAGGAACTTCATATACGGACACTTCCGTCAAAATCACAATAAATCTTAAAAGTCTTATAAGCAATGATCCAATAACGGCTGAGTATGAAATTTTTTCACGCTTTTATGCCTATAATCCAATATCGTGATTATAAATTGAAACTTTTGAAGACGGAAAAACTTTCGAGATAAAAGAAAACATAATTAATAACTTTTTTCCCCCATAAATTTTGTCACGCTATATAGTGATGATGCAATATCGGTTAAGCTTAAAAATAGTCTTGATTATCATGATTATGAATCTAGCCATGTCCTTTAGATACGTGTCTCCCATTTAAAAAACATGAGTCAAGTTGCTTAATAAGAAAATTTCGGTTTCTTGATTGTTGTCACGAGTCGTTAACAAAGTCAAAATATGAAAATACCCACCACCAGAAATTTTTTTTTAACTAATAGTTTTCATAAAATGATGTTAAGAAAGTTCCCGAAACAGCAAATTGGCCCAAATTCAAAGTAAAACATTATATACAAAAATCGGCACTAATAAGCAGCAATAACAATATTGCAATTTATTGCAATATTGCAATATAGCATTTTCAGAAACTTTTTAAATATTTAATTGTAAATTCGTACAGTGTATATATATGTGAATTGCTTACATTTGGCGTTCGCATTTCACATTTTATTGCCAAGTACTATGGCGAAGGAAAACGCATAAAATCGGAGAGAGACCGAGAGTGAGCCGAAAACAAGTCCTGAACCGAGTCGTGGCCATTTATTATATGGAATTGTTAGGGCTCTGTTATAAACGCACCGTACTTGAGCGCCCCTCGCCTCTTTTTTGATGTGTGCGCTGCGGATTAGCCGAAAGAACATCGCAATGTCGCTGGGAAAACGTAACGTTTTCATTGTGCGTAAACATTTTTCCAGCCACCAGTGGGTGGCGATGGCGGTGGCAGTGGCAGTGGGGGCTGGTCAGGTGAAAAGTGGCTGGCTATTAATTTGAGCGCTGTGTCAGATGACATTAGGCATGTTAAGCATTCTGTTGAATCACTTGAGCACTAACGAGATGCCATTTAAAAAGCTGAAACTGAAGCTGAAGCCTCGGCTTAAGCTTGCCTTCATTAAAGATCTCAGTTATTTTTTAGCCCGAATTCGTCGTGTTCCTGCCTTCATTAATCTTGGTCTTGGGCTTGGGATTCCTCTGCAACTTCTCCTTTGTGTTTGCATATCTTCATGGCTGGCTTTGCCACAGGAAACTTGCAGGTTGCAAGTCCGACGTCAACAAAAAGAGCAAGAGTTAAAATAACCAATTTCATGGCGGGAGCAAAGCCCTTTATCAAGCTCTGCTCAATATGCAGCTCTGGCTGTGACTTTTGCTCCCACAGGAAACTTCTTCCCGGCTCTTGCGGTTTTGGTTATCACAGCTCTGAGCCCTTAACTCTTTCTGTCCCTCAGATCCTTGCACCTCCTGCCGGGTCCTTCCGCAGCGGCCTTGGCTGGCAGGTATGCATCAATTCATTGCCTAATCTATTTCCTCCTGACTCCGCCTGCACCCTCCACCCTCCACCCTTCACTCTCCTCTGGAACTCCTGTTCTCGCTGTTGTTTTCTCATTTTGCCTCCTGCAAGATTGTGTGCTTGTAATTTAGAGTCCTTCGGCTGCTGACAGGAGGCGTCTGTGCGTGCCGGCTTATCTAAAGTTGTGTTACACAAGCCCAGAAGCCTCTGACAGGAGCTGATCGAGGGCAAGGAATCTACAACTTTTCGGATGATCTTAGATTGTAAAAATGTGAAAATGAAATGGTTAGACTATGTCCTACATGAGTTGAAAACGTACATTGAAAAATATAATAATTATATTTCATATTGTTTTTAGCTTTTCTATGCTTAAATTGTCAACAATAAAAGCTGGGACTGTAAGTAAAATTTTGAAAGACTAAAAATCTATGTCGAGATTGAACTTATTTCCATACAGTGAATCCAAAAATGAGAAATTAAACTTTTTCCTATTTAATTTAATAAATGTGTTTAAAATACACGCTATAACATTAATGATTTTTTTAAAAGATAAATTAAAATTGATTTTAATTTCATAATTTGCTTATTGCTTATTGAAAATTACTTCAGATGTGTTCTCCTTATTCAATATAGCAGTAATTCTATCTTTTTTAAACAGGTATAATTTTGTATTATTTGTATTTCAATTTGGATATCGCAAATCCTGGCACCCAACGTGTAGCCTGTGCTGAGAGGCAGCTGAAAAGATTTGAGCAGCAAAAATCCCATCTAAATCCCAGCCACGTGTCCTCACCGTTCCTGCCCACAGCATCCTTAGCTGCAATTCGAATGCAGTTATTTCCGCCAGCCTCTTCTCCACTGGGCCAAGATTCCACACTCATAGACATCAATCAGGAGCAAAGGACCAAAACAGGAAACAAGAACAGGCGACTGAAAAGCTAACCTGTTTGGTTATGCAAACCACAGCGCTGACCGCCTGACCCAACAAATTACTCAATTTCTTTGTGCCTGGCATGAATATCGCCGCCCAAGGAGGTTCCCCTGGTATCAGGACTCAGGACTCAGGACCCAGGACCCAGTACCCAGAACCTCGTGCCCGGACACTCCCAGAGGACGGAGCTCGGCTCGGCAGCTGGAGGCAGTCATCAACAATCAACTTGATGACGAGCACAATAAAAATGAAAACCGAAACCCGCCTCACTTGCGGCTATCGTGGCATCTCGCTCGCGCCATGCTCTATCTCGGTCTGTCGAGTTATTTGCTAACTTTTATTAATGCCGAAACGTACGGCAACGATTTACAACGACAATAAAAAGCGCGTCCCGCTCTGCTATCATATCGCACAATGTCGCTCCCAGTCATAGTCATGCCACTCGCCTCCGCTATCGCTATCTAACCCAGCCAAGCCGGGCCAGCAAAGACACCCAAGACATCCAAGACATCCAAAGCCAGGGCGGACCACCAAACTGTGAGGCAACTCAGCCCAAGGACTAAGCCAAGGCGGTGGCAGGGCGAGCCATCCTCTCGTATCCTGACAATGCCAAAGAAGGTGCGGATCTCGATTTATGTGCACTGCACGCAGTCCCAGCAGCGGTTCCAGCAGCAGGCGAAATGGGTCGACCGGGGCGGAAGGATATGGGGTGATCGACTAGTTCGTTCCCTTTATGTGGGTTAGGATTGTTAAAGTTGTTGTCTGTCTATTACAGTGTGCATCATCGTATGATGATTCCTATTCCATGCAATCATTTCATGAAATGGGAAAATTCGTGTGAGTATAAAGTTGATCATGAATTCGCTATAAGTAAGGTGGCAACGCCAGACGTAAAGTAACAATTGCAACTAAATTCTTCTCGCCCTTTGAAGGCCATTTATTATTTTTATTTTTACTTGTGTTTATAGTAAATAAGTTTCGCTGTTCGCTTTTTCGATGGTAAAAAAAAACTAATAATCAGTTAAAACAATAATACTAGCAGAGCTGCCAGACATGTAAATTAGGTTGAGACTTAAGTTTGCACGTCTGGCATCACTGCTAATATTATTTTATGAATTCGTTTGTATCGCATAAGCAGGGTCTATTTTGATTTCATGTATTCAAAAATTCATTAAGTTCATTCATAGCATAAACTTAGTAGTAGTAGACTGTTTTAATTCGCAAATGCTAAAAATCTTGTTATTAAAAAAAAAAAAAATTAAAGTCATAATCATTAGTTGTGGCGTAAAGAAAAGAGCATCCCATCACCCACGTTTCACAATTACTACTTATTGCTGACAACTTCATGTTGACTAAGAGTAACCATAGTGAAACCAAGTATGTAGCTTTAGCATACTCCCAACGATTTCAATTTGCGGGGTATCGTGCATAAAAAAATGACTCTGGCTCCGTCCGACTGCTGTCCCTGGCAGACTCACAATGCATGGAATGTGAAAATCTTAAAGACTTTTGAATTGCCAGCCATAAATGCGCATTTATTTCTATGCTCAAGTTGGTGGCAATGGCGATGGCGATGGAGTTTGGCGGATGGAGCGGCAGAGATGGGAGTCGTAGCCCAAGCCCCGGCAGCCTGCGTCACTTTGTCTCATTTTTGTGCTTCGCTGACAAATGCAGCCGTGCATATGCTGCTGTTCACCCACACACACACACACACACACATGCAGTGAGTTATGCGGAGGAGCCCCAGGCCAGATCCTCATGGAACTCCCCCGATTCACCACTCCCACTCCCCCTTGGCAGTCAACGCATATTGGTAGCTAAGTTATCGCATTTGCGACAACAATGCCAAGAGCGGCAGAGATCTGCGAAGGAGCAGTGGGACCCGGATTCGGGTTCGGATTCGGAATCGGAATCGGAATTGAATGCTCCAGCAGGGGAGCCAGTGGAGATGTTGGATCGGGAGTGGGCATGGGAATGGGAATGGGAGTGATTGTGGGAGTTGTAGATACGAAGACCCACAGTCGCAGTGACTACTGCACTGCAATAAATCATTTTCGCAACCTCAAAATCTTATAACTCTCCCCGAAATTATTACAGACCTAATTCAGTCATTTTTGAAACAACGTATTGCTATAGCAATATTTGGAAACCAAATTCTTCTTACAAATTTTGGTTAATTACTGAACAAAAATTGGTTTTCCCAAAACATGCATTACTGAAGTTTTCTATTTGCGGCTCCAAAAATCCAAGATGATGCCATTTTACAGGCACTTTAAGATCGTATCCAAAAATTTATAGAATGCTAACAAATAAATGGTATCCATATATAAACTTTGGAACAGATATGTATAGAAAGCGTTTAAAGTATTTGGTACGAATACTACATAGTACATAGTTAATAAGACATTTGTTATTATTTGTGTTTGGTAATTTCTTTCGGTGCATGGCATCTTTTACACTTGCTTGCATATTTTTGCCATTTGAATTTGTAAAATCAACATCCATTAATCTGCACTCACACTTGCACTACCTCTCCGACCGCTTTCGACGACTGCATCTTCGTCGCCTCGTTTTGCATGCTCGGTTTCCTTTTTGGAGCTGAGCAGCAGCAGTAGCAGCAGCCAGAAAATATGAAAAATTTTCTAGTTATACTGGAATACTAAAAAGCAGAGGGGCTGGTGGCGAGGCCGAGTGGAAAAGAAAAGAAAAAGCTTTGGCAGTCAGTGCCAGTTGCCGTCGTCAGTTAGCATCGTTTGCGATAGTCTGGGCGACGTCACAGTGCCGTCCCATACCGCATTTCCACCCAACTTCTGCCCAATGCTGTTCCCGTTCTCGGAGCTGCTTGCATTATTTGCATTTTACGAGTTGCCTGGCACTGGGAAGGTTGCCACGCTTGGGTGGAACAAAAAAGGGGCTGGTATTGGAGGGACTTCCAAATGGGTGCAGGATAGTGACGAAAGCGTGTTAGGTAGTGATTTTGGTTGGGTCTGCAAGGATAATTATCCTTAACGCCTAAAGTAATGGGCTACTTTATTAGCATATACATTAGGCATTTATAAGTTGATTCCGGTTTGTTTTCTCTAAATTTGTAGTCATTTAAAAATGTGGTGAAAATGCCTGAAGGCTCTGTTTAAATGTTGAAAATAAATTTTAAAGATTGTTTTCTTTTGGCTTGAATTTGTTTACACATGTTACTTACCTTTCAATCCAATTAACTTCTGTGTTTTAGAAAAAAAAAACAGAATATATTTTTTACACAGTGTTATAAGTGTAATCAAGAAATTCTTGTATTTCAACAATTTATATCACAGACTACAAAACAATTCAATTGAAAATCTTGGCCATCTTTGTTGCATAAAGTTCAATGAATTTCCATAACATTTTGATTCGATTACTAACAACATTTTTAAAGCATAGCCAGTAGCTATACTTTCGCCGTCACACCATATGCTTCAATTACCGCACCTACAGCGCTTTAACCCCACCTCCTGAAGGCTTCTGCCATTGCGAGGGTGCTGAGGCCTGCTGCTGATGCCGATGCCGATGCCGATGGCGATGGCGATGGCATCGTTCGCCGGCCAAAGGTACACCTCTGGATCCGAGCCCGTGTTCCCCTAAAGCCGCACAAGTTATGCCCGCCATGGCGTTGTCAACATCGACGGAAGTGCATGTGTTTTTCCGTTGGAATAACTCCATTGTGTGTTTCAGTGCAGTCGGGCGAGCACCAGCGAATCCGAATCCGCCCAGTCACCACCCTACTCTCGTTCGCATTTCTCAAAACAAAATGGGGACAGCTGATACGTCTGCGTAGGTAAGCAACATTACGTAACGAATGAATTCCAGAGGATAATTGCAGATGTGGAACTCTGTGCAGTGAAGAAAGTTGTAACAAATTTAACCAATACCCATAAGTAACTCAACATTTTATTTGAATTCTGTTAATAATGGATATCATGAGGTCGCGTAAACTGGAAACTAATAGTGAAGTATTTATTTATTGATTCAATATTGACTTAATAAAAAATGATTTAATAAAAAACGATTTTCAATAATGGGGTTATACTGGACGTACTCAATCGCTTTCAGGTTGAGATCTCAATTATTCTCTTGTTGGAGTGTTTATAAGTTTGTTTTGTTTATGCTTTTTAAATTTCATATTTGAGTCCTAAAGGTTTTCTTTTAATGAGGAAAGTGATGCATCCACATTCCCTTTTAAAGTGTGGTTGGCTGTGTTTCATGAACCAGCCATTTGGCCCAGAGATTCGGGTGGCGCTCAAAAGGCAATCCAACTGACGGAAAAGCTTAAAGCTGCACACGCCCTGCTGACAAACTGTTGCCACTTGTGTTCCTGTCATGAATTATTGTTGACGCAGGCTGAAAACGAGGGAGCCCCCGCAAAAACGAAAATGAGGCCGACCAGGCCAAAAGAAACTCGACCAGCAGAAGGGCCGAGAAACAATAGAAAATGGGGAGTAACGGGGTTGGGTGGGCACCAAAGCTTAGGCACAGTGAAAATCCAATTCCAAAGGCATAAATCATGGCCAAAAGTTGCAAGGTTTTTTAAGCGACATAAATACAATAACTAACCAGAGGGAAAAATATAATTGCAAACGGCCCAAAAGGCCACAGTCCAAAGAAGGCCAACTAAGCAGGGCCCATTGTTGTTGTCCTTATTATTATTGTGGGCCCCCGTTTTCAAGTGTCAAGCTGTGGCTAAGCGGTGGAGCGGGAAAAAGGAGCGCTGGGGGATTCACATACCAAACATAAATTGCTGAAAAGTGTGAAGAGAACATAATTGTAACATTCCTTGTTTTGGCCCAAAGCAATGCACCACCACCACCACCACAGCAGCAGGCGAACCAGCCTGGAAATGGAGGCCAAAGCACAGCCAGACACATGGCCAAAATGTTAGAAGGCCCTCTTGCTGTTGTTATTGTTGTTGCTGCTATTGTTGTTGCTGCTGTTGTTGCTGCCGTTGTCGGCCTGCCTTTTTCAAGCATTCAATTATGTATGTCTGCGATCCCTGAGCCTGCCACAAGCACACTCCTGCCCACACACACACTCACACTCACACCGAAACGAGGCAAAAGTTTTGTAATGCCCGCCAAAAAAAAGGGGACTGAACGGGGGAAAGGGGTGGCAAAGGGCACGGAAAGGTGTGAAGGGTGTGTGCACCACACTGAGCCGAGATGACTGCCAAGCCAAAGGCGACTATTTGTTGTGGCCACCCTGCCCGGATTTAGGGCACATCAGCTAGTGTCGAATCTCTTTTCGAAATGGTATTTGGGAAAGTGAAATATTAAAGGATTTGAATTCATTTTGTCAGCATAAAATCTTTTCTAACGATGAAATTATATAAAGTTTTCATTGCCTTTTGACCTAGATGATCTCAGCCAGTGTGATTGAGATCTTATCAGCCAATAATAATTCCTTGTAATTTCATGCTCAAGTTTATCTGACTAAGGGCCGATTTCTAAATATATCAAATAATAAATATAAAAATAATCATAACATATGACTTATCAATAACCTCCTGTTAACAAGAGGAAATGTTCTAATCTAAATTTGTCGGTTGGCAATACGAAAATTACGAAGAAGAGATCGCCTACTTTTTATTTTCAGGTTTTAAAGCTCGAGTTTTTTACCCAATCTTCTAACAAACAGATACCGTAAAGGTTTGTTATCCGACAAATTAAACTTTCCTTAAGAAATCGAGTTTATGTTTTCGATAATTTTGGAATTTATTATTATTTTTACCGATAACAAACTATAACCTTAATATGAACTGTGAAGGCAATGTTCAAAGTAATATAAAAACGAAAGTATTAATTTAAGTTTCGGCTTTATTTTAAAATTTTGTAGCACGCATTTTTTACCGATTTGCGATTTTGTGTCGCTTGCAATAATAATCAACAGTTTTCAGTTCTATACGTATAGTTTTTTAGGTCGTATTAAATAAGGGTGTTCGGCATTCTCCTTTTATTCTCCGCCCTCTTCAATTATTCTTGTAGATTATGCCGTTTGTTTTTGTTATTGTCGCTGGAGCGCCATAATGTAAATGTAGCACAAACCTTTTTATAACACAGACGGACAGGACAACCGACACACACATGGGGCGGTGGGTCAGGGGAGGACGAGTTATGTGTGAGCTTTCGCTTTTTGTTGCTGCTGGGTTGGCATATAAAAAATAACAAGAAAAACTGGACCAACGAGCAGTCAGAGTCAGCTGTTTGTTGGCCAAAATATTTGAGAGTGCTGGGAAACTTTGCTTTTGGCCCATCGCCTCAGACTTTGCCATTTAATTTCAGCCAGCTTTGGAGCAGCACTTCAACTGTGAAATCAGCAAGTGGCATCAACAGTATATAGAAATATATACTTTGCATGTGTATGCGGGTCAGAGCTTATGCAACATAAATTGCTAGCAAAAATATGCCAAGGTCCTATTCAGGCATTATATTTGACAATTGTGTTCTATGCTTTCGTGGTTCAATAGAAGGAAGCGAATAATTCTAAAAGTCCCAAATGTTTTTGTACAGCATAAATATCCAGGAATGGTGAAGTCGGTTGAGAAGGGGGCTGTGGGACTTAAGTGCTTGATTTATTGCCATTTGAATTGCCAGATACATAAATATTATAGCTCTGACAAATGGAATTAGGACGGAACTAATAGAAGAAGGCAAGGGCAGATTATTATATGGAACAGAAGGAGGATTAATGGATATATTTTGCCGCAGCACAAGCATATTTTTTAATTTTTGTATTTTGTTTCTAGTCTGAACCAAAAATTTTTTCTTATTAGGGGGTGGTTCTCCTTTCGTTAGCCAAAAATATCGAATTTATTTTTCACAAAAATAAAGCTATATTTTTGTTGTACAAACAACATTATCGATACAATAAATTTGTATTTAATTATTTTTATTAAAGTTCCATTCCATTCAATGCAACTTAAAAATGTGATACCTTTTTTTATGAACTATGTTAGGAACATACAACAATATGGTTAAACAAACAAACTTTTTCACATGCTGACAGATTAGTCAATCTTTGGTCAAAACTTATTCTAATTTAATATAAGTCAACTATTTAAGATCACTAAAGGTGGACCACCTTATACTCGGGGACTCTTATTTCCGTGCAAAAGCCGAAAAATTACGCTACTTTTTCCCCGCAATTTTAAAAGTTGTAACGTACAGTGAAAATAACAACCAATGGTCAGAACCGAAAGATTCATCATACCACAAATAATTCCCAAGCTTACCTTCTTTTCGCCAAAGCAAGGAGATCCTTCCCTTAAGGGGTTTTATACAGTTAGAAAGCTGAAAAAAAGAAGCTCGTGTTAAAACTTGAGACTAACGACTTACCCGTTTTCGAGTAATGTTGGTCACCGACATTAAAAACACCAAATAACAAAAAAAATAATTTTTTTAAAATTCTAACTGTATGTAGTTTATAAATATATATATATATATATATATTTTTTTTTTTTAGTATGGTCATAATATCAATATATATATATATATATATATATACATATATATATTTAAAATTTGTGTGCAACTTCGAAAATACTTACCGGATTCTTATGGATGTATTCCTAAATATATGTACATTAACCAAATAAAAAAAAATAATTTTTTTAAAATTCTAACTGTATGCAGTATATATATATATGGACTTTGAAGCTTATAAATATCATAACGAGCTCGTGTGCTTTACGAACATTTTGAAAGTGCTTTCTGAAATCCAACCAGATAAATATTTTGTTGTGGTGTGGCATATGCTTATTAAGAAACACCATTTTATTTGCATTAATGAAATTTGATTCTCTTATACGCCGCTCTTTATTAAACAAGAAAGGAAGCATATTTCGGCAATCCGAAGTTTATATACCCTTGCAGCTATTGCAAAAATTAACTATGTCTGTGATGATTTCCATTATGCGATCATTCCTATAGCAGCTGTATGATATAGTTTTCTGATTCTAACTAAATTAAAATCGTAATTCTGAAGAAAAAAACTATTACTATACTCAAAAGAAATAACAAAAAAAGTACATAATTAAGAAGTTAAAATTTTGTTTTCAATTATTTTTTATATTCCGATTTTTTCCAGGGGAGCTGAATTTAAAACGTAATTCTTAAATAATAAACCAATAATAAATATTGAAGAACTAACATGAACTAACATAACTAACATGAGACACTTTTAGATGAACGATCAATGATCATGAAACATCAGTTATGCAATTTCTCACCCAACTATATAGACTTTACATATATACATGATTCCAATTAAGAGCAGTGTTTGGCTCACTAAGTTTATTTTGCTTACTTTTGTTCTAACTTCTCATAAGTCAGAAAGAACAAATTTGGCAATCATTTTAAAATTTATATCAAGCCGCGCCTTAAGTTTCTCAAATGTGTTTATCTTTACCTAATCTCGCATCTCTTACAAAAACATTTGATCCTTTGCTAAAGTACATAGATGCTGCAGAGTGGTTTGTTCCTTTATATTACTTTCAAGTTTTTGAGACCACCGCTCGCAATGAGGGTTCGAAGTACTGCCAAAATGCAACAAGAGAGCAGCCAAAAGAAACGAGAATGGGAAATTCGCGTTGGTTCAAAGAAAACTGCAGCGGAAACCGGAATTCCCAGCGCAAGATGTCAACCCTGTTAGGCCTTAGCAAAAAACTCCAACGAAAATTGAAAGAAGCTGAAGCTGAGGAAGGGCCCTCATCACACAGGGAAAAACACAGGCCAACTGTGACCCTCGAACTGGGGGAAAAAGTGGAAAACATTTTCTTCTAATAACTGCGCGGCAGAAAAAAGATGCGAGCGATGAAAATGAAAACGCAGAAAAACGAGACAGCGGCAATTTCGCTACAAAATTGCCAAACCAAAAAGGACTTTGAATTCCAATTGCAAAGTGGACCCAGGGGGTGGGGCGAAATATCGGAAGGGATGCTGCTCGTCAGCCTTAAAAACGAAAACGCAACCGCAGAACATGCAGACGTGCCACGCCCACACAACGAACCAACATAAATCATAGACAACAAAAAGGATGGGAGGGCAAAAGTGCGGCCGGCAACAAAAAACTTTCAATATCAGCAATGCAAATTTGGCTGGCCAGCGGGTAATGGTGCGGGGGGAGGGCATAGGGAACTGATGACGCAATGCCACCCGAAGGCAAATGTTGAACCATTGAAATCTATGCAGCACTAGCAGCCAAAGCAGCAGCCGCCGGACGAGCCATCAACGATGAGTCAATAGGGTCAGCACCGCAGCCGCGGGTCACAGTGGACAAAAGTTCATTGGAAAAATGCGAGCCAGGATTTCGGCGGAGGGTGACCCTGCTGCTCCTCATCCAAATCTAGATAAAGAAACCATTTTTTTGCGAACGGAAGAGAGTGAAAGTTTGAATAGTCCGAAACTGATGCAAAGTATTTTCCAAAGCAGAACTTGGGTTCAAGAATGTTTTTGATACTCCTGCAGCGTTCGCAAAGAAAAGAGAACTTGGTGAGAAAGCTCTAAAAAGTTTAGACATGGGCTAAATTTATTAATAACAGTTTAAGTATATATTCCAAAATATTTGGATAAAATCCTAATTTTCTAATATTAACGGCGTCTCATTATAATTTAATAAACAAAATTTAACTAATTTATTTACAATAAATTACACTCAGAAAAAAACCAAAAATCAATTATTAAAAAATATCAAAATAACACTTTAGAAAAATCACCTTTAGATCAAAATTAACTAAAATGGTGAAAAATTAACTTTATTAATTTTTCCCTATACTTAGTCTTGAAAATGTATGAAGCTTAAGGGGAATATTGAATGAATATCCTGAACTTGCTCCGTATTTTCTCTAATGCTGTTAAAGAGTACATGAGAACTTTACGAAGTCAGTCAGAAATAAAAGTTCGAATCGAACAATTTAAACGGACTTGTTTTACTTATTCCTATTACAGGTTTTTTTGGCTCAACAACTTTCTGAGTGTAGAGTTCCAAAAGCATGAGAAAGCTGAAAACATATTTAAGCCGGTATATAGGCAAATATTTTTAAAAACATAATAACGTTTTTGGTGATGGTCGTTGGAAAGGCAGTGCTCGTTCGCTTGTGCTTTTTAATTTCCTTTTCTTAACGCCTGATTCCACAGTGCTGATCGGCGCCAAAGGAAAAGTTATTGGGGTTGGAATTCTCTCAGGATTCTGGGCGCTTCATTTGAAGAGCTTTATGCCAACGTCTTTTGCATTGATGAGAATGCAAAAAGAGCGTGCCAGAAATTGCATGGCGATGGAGGTGGATGGTGGTGGAGCTTTTGTAGAAAGTAATTAAAAATGCTGCAGTTGATGCTTAACTAGTTTTTAATAAGTTTTTAATTAAAAATAAATATGCATTTGTGTGTAAAAAATGATGTGCGCCAGATGCCCAAACGAAGGACGTCGGACCCGGGGCACGTGACTCGGGATGGCAGCCACGTGGCCGGGCAGTTGGGCTTCATCCGCTCCGGGGTGGGAATTGCGAACACATCATCATCGCCATCATTATCTTTTTGCCGCTGTTTGTGCTACTCATTACATGGCGTGTAGACAAGGCAAACAAAATTGAATTAGCATAGCAGGCGGATGAAAAAATCACGCATACGCCACCGTCCTGAGGGAATCCTGGGGACGCTCCTCCGGGATATGAACCCCACTCCTGTTGCCTCAGTGTCTTTCCCTGAACTGTCTTTTGGCGCTCCTCTGTTGTCCTACAATTGCCCTCAACAATGTGAAGTGTGGAAATTATACGCGGACCCTTATTTCTTGGGCATTGTGACTTTGTTGTACTCTTTAAATTTATTTAAATTTAAAAAATTTTTATAGACTTACAGTTCAAATTTTAAATTTTTTAGTTAGGTTTACACATATTGCCCAAAATAATTGTGTATAATTTTTAAAGTATTTTCCTCTTAATATGGAAAAGGCTTTCAGGTAGCAATCTTATCATAAAAATAATAAATAATAATAAGTAAAATTCTTTAATCATTATCAAAGCAAAGGTAAATGAAATGAACACTAAATTACAACAAATATTGAAAACTATAAAACTGACATTTCGAATGACATTTCTTTTATTACTTACTTAAAAATATTTAAATCAAATATATTATGGATTAGACAACCTTCTGTTTAATTCATTAGTGTGTAGTGTGGCAATAATAATTGACAAAATAAACATGTATTTAAATTACAATTTTTTTTTTTAAATTAGATCTTACATTTTGAACAAACAACCAACACTGTTAAGTACTTTTCTACTGTTTGGTCTTAAATTCAACAAATTAAAGCTCAATGTGGTAAGTTCTAAGCAAGGAATTTCAATATTCGTAGATTTGATATGAAACAAATATATCGACTTAGCCTAAGTCCCTTAGTCAAGTAAACAAAATATTGAAAATGCAGCCAACCTTAGATTACGCGTGTGGAGAGGGTCTAATTCTTCCCCCTGGCCATTGGGGCTGATGCTTAGTATTCTGCTTTCCCTAACGAATGCAGGCGGTCCCGCCGGGCGGCCTTTCTGGGCCTCCAGAGACTGGGGCTGCTCCTCGACGCCTCATCCTGAGAATCTAAACGTGGCACGGCTCGGAGATGAATTCAAGCGCAAAATTATGTAGCCACACAGATACACAAGCATACACACGCATACACACGGCCGACAATCAAGCAATGAAATTTCATGCGTTTGCACATGCGTTTGCTTTTGGTCGGCGACCCCCTGCTCAGCTTAGCTTCGGGAATCCCCCGGCCAAATAAAATACCTCACGCTCCTCTTGCGCCATAAACAAGTAACACAATTTCACTTCCTTTGAACCTGTTACGAATTTTTAAATTTTTTTTTCCGGTAGATTATCCGCTTTTAGACCGGGCCACGCCTACGTCCCGCCTGCCCAAATGCCACACAATGCCCGAAAAGCACGTACCAAATGTACTGAGGCGGCGAGGGGAGCGTTTTGGGGTCCAGGCTAGTGATCCCATCGTCCATTGGTTGTGTGCAAAAATATTACTTGACTGACATTTAAATTAACACAATCACAGTTATTGGGAGCTCAACTTTAGTGGTTTCGGGACGGGTCTTGGGATGAGCCGGATTTCGTGCTCCGTCTTAAAAGTCAGAGAACAAGTGGATTCCCGAAATAGAAACAAAATGTTTTCCGAATAAAACTTGATAAATCTTTTGTTTGGGTTTGGATTGGGACTTCGGTGGGATGGGGAAACATTCGACTACCACTTTTGCTTGGGTCACTTTTGGTATTCATCGGACTTATACCACTTAATAGAGAGACTTTGAAAATAGGGGAAAGTTAGATCAAATAATTACATTATAAAAGTTGTTTATGAAAGGTCAGCTCAGAAAATATTAAATGATCCACAATCAGTGCGTTTCACTACATTGAAACAGATAATTGCTTTAACATCCAGTTGATTCAATTGTCTTTCTTGTAAAATTGACTCTAGTATATGGCTGATCTCCTTTAATTGGCTCACTAAGAAGACGTCGTTACAAGAATGTAAGAAGATGTAGGAAACGTAAGACCCTTGCTGTCTGTTTCCCCTTTGAACATATTTGAGAAACATATACCCAATTGACTTGATAAATGTTCAATTAAAACTTCAAACTGCTGCCCCATGCGAACTTAACATTTCCTTTTTGTCGTCGACTGCACTATTGTGACGTTTCTTTTTGTTTTTCGATTTTTTTCGGGGTCAAACATTTGACTCGATTGCTAGACAGTTTACGGGTGTATGAAAGTGTCCGCATCTCTCTCTCTCTCTCTCCCTCTCTCCTTATCAATCCATCTCGCTTGCCCCGCGTCCCCCGGCATCTTATGCGCGTGGGCGTTTTTTAATCAAAATGTAACAAGCCAAAAGCAAACAAGGATGGTCCTGACCAGCTCTGCCACTGCTCCCTTCATGGCCAGGACCGAGAAAGAGCTCATGGCCTGGATTAGTAGTGCAGCAGCAAAAAAGGAGAATGGAGAAAGGAGAAAGCAGAAAGGGGAAAGGAGATATAAAAGGCCGAAAACAGATAACGAGAGTTGCCGGCTTTGGAAAAGATAGTTCTTGTTGCCTTCCCTTGTTGCACACTTTTTATTGGACTCTATGCGCTTTTGTGCTGACCCATCCAGCAATACCCTTCGTTGTGTGCTTTGTTCAAAGGAGATGGCAAAAGGTACCCGAGAAGCGTATAAAAACCCATGGCCCCGGGTCAGGAGCAACTCAATAAACGGAGTCGAGGAACCACACGCGCAGCACTGTGACCAAATGAAGGGGAAGTCTTACTAATTTCCAGGCCTGCGCTCCGGGTTGATTAAATATGAGGGAAAACGGTTCGAGGCCCTCCGATTGTTTACCTTATTCGGCCAATTTGTAACTAAATCGGAGTCGGAGATGAGCAGCTAAGCTGCGTGTAAGCTCTCCAAGGCGCCACTTCATCAGTCTGTCCTAATCGGAGTGGGAATGGTGGCGGGAGGAGGAGGCGGCAATTCCTAGTGGAAGGCCTTTGTTGATCAGCTCAGAAATTAATTAACCAGGAACACACAGACCATAGTTTCAATGGCCCAGGCTCAGGCTCAGGACTAGGCAACGGCAACGGCAACGGCACTGGCAGTGGCCATACAATAAAACAATAACAGAGGACCACCACCTACACCACCCCTCATCAACACATTACAAGCCACTCAATAAGCTGCCATCGACGGCGCCTAAAGTGCCAAGAACACACACCCAACACCCACACACCCACACTCACACCCTCGCGCTGGATAACGATGTCATAGATGATGATGAGGCTGCAGAGTTGACGATGATCGGGATGATGAAGCCCCAGTAAGTGTAATTTGCTGCGTTCAGTTTTAGTTCAAAGGCGATATAGGCGCTTTCTCACAGCATTTGGGGCTTTTCGCAACGCTGTCGGAGGCGGGTCAGGACCTTTTGTTCTCTGACCTCATTGACCAACCGGGCTATCCCAACAATGTGAAGGCTTCAAATGCCTTTTCTATGGACGCATTCGTCCATGTGGGCTAAGATTTTTGTGCCGGTCATCAGCAGGATGACGATGACGAGGACGGACTTGGTTCAGGGCTGGACTAAGGTGAGACAGTGGGTGAAGCGAAGAGTAACGGACTTAATAGTATTTTTAAATCGTTACGTTACCGACGATCCAAGCTTCAGTATGTAATGTCAAATTTAACTTGATAAAACCCAGTGCCGGAAAATAATTTGAGGCTTTAACTGTGCAAGGACTTCTGCCCCATTAATTCATAAACGTAACAAAGTGCATCAAATTTAGTCAAATTGTAAACAAAGTAGTGGAAGAATCAGTGCCGTTTGAATAATAAAAGTTTCAAATACGTTTTATTTTCAGTCGGTAACAAAATAATTTTTCTTTTATTACTAAACGTAAATGCATTATGCTCAAAATAAATAATGGGTATTGAAAATAAAACTACGATTTTTTAGCACTGGCTTACCAATTTAAATCGATAAAATCCTCCAGAGATCGAACCTTGAGTTTTTGGTGCAGATTCCTGATTTCCTGATTCAAAAAATGACGCTCAACATTTTTCGTTTTTTTTTTTTTTTGTTTTTGTAAAGTGTAAATAACGTTTTTCACCTGTTTTCATGCCTATTTTATTTTGTATCTCCAGTTCTGCTTCAACCGAGTTTGTCATCGTTAGCTTATTTCACTAGAAATAGATCATTCTTCAACTTTTCAATCCATGATACAAGGATATGTTTATTTATATTGATGATAGAGCTTGAAAAAGATTGAATAAATTGCTAAAACTGAAGCTGCGACAACATAAATTAATTCTTAGGAATACACGACTGAAAACCGAAAATAGTTTTATCTCTTTATCTTTAAGATGGTAAACCGGTAAACCGATATTATACGGTTTTGATATGGGCATAAAATTGGCTTAACACATAAAACAGGAATTTCAGGATCTACAATAGCTTTTTATTTAAAATTTAAACGCAGGCACATCCATTTGGGGGCTTATAAATGTCAGTCTACAAAGTTAAATAGTTTTTGGTGTTAAATTTTTGAAATCCTTAACATTTCGGACGACTAGAAAAGCTTATTATAATCACCACTTGGTGGAAAATATTATATTCTTCTTATTACAAGCACAGTAAGAGATGTGGAAATCTCTTGTTTTATAAGGAATAGCGAAAGTCGTATTTAGTTTTAGAAAAAATGTTAATAAAGAAGGTTGTATATTACCTTGTTAACTAAAAGACTATTTAAAGAATTCATTAAAAGGAAACCTTAACTTTGAATACCACCCACGCTGTCTACGATGTTGGTTATCGGGCTCCTTCTGATTGTAATCAAGTTCCTTTATGCCTAACGATGTGTCAGCCTCGTGTGACGTCTTTGTTCGGCCCTGACTTGGCCAGGTTCCTCTGGAGCGTGAGCGGTCAAGTATTGGAGCCCCATAACCCAATAGCCCCATAGTTGTGGGTGTGTGCGGATTGGTATTAAAAACAAAAGACCCATAAAGATTATGTCAAAAACAAACTATTCAATTAAGTAACTAAACCAACTGACGTTGGCAACAAAGGGAAAACAGTTGATGAAGACCATTCCGAAGCCACTTGTACTGCTGCTGCTGCTGCCTTCCACACATGCCGCATGTCCATGTCTATGCTAATGCCAACTGTTGAAGCTCAGGGAACTTTTGGTCTTTGTCAAGCCCAGCTCACAACAACAATTACAAACGTCTTGCTCGGTAACTTTTTGTTTTATTTGCATAGCAGAGATAGGGATTGAAAATGATGAAGAGATGGGCGAGATCTGGCCAAAATGGGGAGAGAAATGTATATAGAAAGGGAAAACTTTGAGTTCGTCAATGGTTGGGGTGTAGTTGATTTCACATTCGCATTTTCTTTTCGCACACTTTAGTTAGTTGTATTGGGAATTTGTCTGCAGAAAATATTGCTAATATTGTATTACACCGGCTGTAAGTGGGGTATATCGATTACATGAACAGCTTTGCGCATTGATTGTGCTTTGAGAGAGATTTGTTAGTATTATTTATAGATATTTATTTGATTTGTCAAACATTTAAGTTTTAAGAGAGGATAAAATCAAAAAAGGGTAATATTTAAGAGAATTATAAAATTGGATAGTGTCGACGGTATGGTGTTTTGTCTATCGTCACAAAACGCGCAGGACAAGACATATTTGAAGTACTTTTTGTTACTTATCAATAATTTTACACTTGATCAGAGTGTATTCCATTAGGACCATCCTATCTCGCTTGTGTTTCACAAAAAGTAGTGCAATAAAATAACGTGTTGGGCATTGCTTTGGGCTTTCATTTTACAGGGTAGCTTGGTTGCGAGACTAGCTTTAGGTTGCTTATGGTTTTTGTAAATATATGCCACCCTTCCGACGGTCAAACTCTGGGTGTCTCTTCGTGGACTCCAAGTTATTGGCGTTATTAGCAAAAGGCTTAGGCCATAGCGTGTGTCAGGAGCCCTGGCATGAGCTTCATTGGACAGAAAATGGGGCTTGAGGCAGTGGCTCAAAACGGGTGAGGAGATGTGGCACGTGTCATAAAATAAACAATAATCCGAGGCAGCGCCTGCCATTCCACATAGCTGCACAATAAATTGTATCTAATAATGCGCACCGTGCAGTAGAACAAACAATCAATCAATATACAATATTTTCGCCCCTTGCGCAGAACTTTGGCCTGTTCTTCGTGTTGCCAGCGATTTTGTTTTCGATTCCGATTGCCTTAAAACAAAGAGCGAACAATGAAAAAATCGGGAAAAATATATAGATAGAAATAGAATAGACAGAACTTGTGTAAGGAGTAGAAAAAGATAAATATTTATACCCCGAGAGCAGTGCAGGCGACGCTCGACTTGTTTTTTCAGCTTCGTTGAGCGTATAGAACTAGATCCCAACCAACGGGGTACTCGAGGGTATGAGGGAAGGGGGCTGGGGGCTGGGGCTGGGGGTAGGCGGAAGGTGGGTAAGAGCATTTGTAGATAATAAAAAACAAGTAGGTAAATACAATATAAATGCTGGTAGTCAGAGTCTCTGTGTCTTTTCCCCGTGCTCCGTACTCCGTGCTGTGTGTATCTTACAGATACGATTCGGTTGCAGCAGCAGCGCCAGCCAGCACTTTTATTACAAGCGACTTCTCTGCAAATTGTGGAACCATTGTCTTCTCCTGCCGCTGCTCCATGGCCAAGAGGCCAAAGTGTTTGAATTTACTAGCAAGGCGGAAAGGCAAAGAGAGCGAAATGAACTACGACCCATCCAAATGCTCGGACGGGCTCAAAAGGTTGCGAACTCTTCCCGTCCCCATCCCCATCCCATCCCCATCCCCATTTTACAGCCCCAACCCTCACCGAACCGAACCGACCAGCCAGAAAGGTTCACAGTTTTCCGTTTTCTGCTGCGATGGCATTCTTATTTATAAGCCCAAGGGCAAAGCGGAGGAAACCACCTTGGGTTGGAGTCGCTCGTTATCCTGCGGGCGTAATAACTAGTCGATGATGCGAGAGTTGTTCGATCAAATTGGCAAACAAATGTGTAGGAGGGACATGGGCTTGAAAAGAGGAAGGAAAGTTGTTTTGTGTTTTACGAGATGAGGTGGGTTATTATAGAAAGAAGAACAACATTGCTTAGAGCTGTTATAATCGCATATCATTGCATGCAGTGACAAAAATCTGTAAGTTTTGCTCTTCCCGAAAATTAATAAATTATTATTATCTGCTTCTAAAAGAGTAAAAGGGTAGTTTGTATTCTTCGAAAAGTTGGTAACGCCACAAAAAATATATATTCCGAGTCAGGATCAAAAGCCGAGTCGATCTTGTCATGGTAACTTTAAGATCTCGGAAACTATAAAAGCAGATATTTAAGATTACACATGTAAATTTAAAATATTATTTTAAATCGCGTAATTCTGTCATGTCACTTTGAGACTTGGTAAAGGTCATCTTTGGTCTGTAAGTGTCAAAAGGTCAATATATATCTACACACCAATCATTATACCCGTTACTACATAGTAGAGTAAAAGAGTATTATATTGTACTCGTTAAAAAATCTGTAACAGGTAGAAGAAAACGTTCCCGACCATATAAAGTATATACGTGGCCACAGGAATTCCTCAGTGATGCAAATACTCTTGAGACAACGTGTATTGTGACAATGTTTATTATTATAAATATATGGATTTCAATTAACAAATTTATGTTGTGGTTTTAGCTTTAATGAGCTATAAGTATGATATGCTTCTGTGCATGCGTAGCGCGTGAGATATTGGCACCGACTGTTCTTATGATACTTTTATGATACTTGCTTGCATTATTTCTGATTCCTACATATATATCCTTGATTAGGATCAATAGCCGAATCGATCTAGCCCTGTCCGTCTGTCTCGGAAACTACAAAAGCTAGAGATTCTAGTTTTTCCTACGCAGCGCAGGTTTATTTCAAAACGGAGTCACGCCCACTCTAACGCCCACAAATTGCAAAACACTTAACAGGTCAGTCACTTGGCTCTAAAACATGTAAGAGAGCAGGTGTTGTACTCTGTGTGTGTGTTTCGGTCATATCTATCGGTAGTTTTTAAAAATCTTGCTAATATTTTAGAAGTAAGATGGTTTTCAAGTCCTCTGCCGCCGCACTGCATAAAAAAATTACTTTTTATAGAGATAAACTTAGTATCCTAGATTCCTAAGCTGACTTTTTATTTTATACGTTCTAGGATTTAGGTTGAAACTTCTGCGGAAAGTCTAAGATTTTCGAATAAGAAAGATTTTTATTTATATTTATGTTTACCCTTAACGGTTTTTTATCACATCCAATAAGAGCACAACCGAAAGCTTATTTACAGATATCTAATCCAACCAAATTTGAATTAAATTCCTTTTTCTAGTACCCCCGAATATAATTCGCTCACCAATTGAACACAGTCTATTTTTATAATTAATTCGATCTGATATAAAATTGAAATCAAAGTTTAAGCTAAACTTTTTTGTAAAATATTTACAAAATTTTTAACAATAGTCTGAACTAAAACTTTTCTGTACCATGTGGAAACAATCTTATTAAGCATATGTTGGCACTTACAGAGTCTACACGTTTAATATAAATTTATTTGCTTATACAGTTCCCGATACCTTTACAGATACAAAAAACATACACTCAGAAAAAAATGCCTTTATGGTTATCATGGACTACATTGCCTTATAGGAAGTTTTAAGGCTGTTCGTGGACTTCAAAAAATTAATTCAACTTCTAAAGAATAAACTTTTTGAAAAGTAGTCAAGTTATATCTATATTCGTTGTCCCAGCGGGCTAATGGGTTGCACATTACATCTTGGAAAGCTGGTAAGCGTGGGTTCGACTCCTGGTCGTCATGGTCGTCATGTGATTTTTTTTTGTAATTAATTTAATTTCTTAAATAATAATATTTATACCTTTTAAAGCGATGGTTCGGTAGTGCTAAGGAAACGTGTTCGACTCCAAACATGCAAAAGGTATTTTTCCAACAAAGTAAGTTCTTTGATTCTTTCTTTAATTCCTTAATACAGTTTTATTTTCATTTTCAGTTTCATATTCTTTTAGTTAGACCAAACGCGAGCGGGCATGCCCAAACCAGGTTGATTGATGGCAGAAGTGGTGACTTTAAATTTAAACTAAGTAGACCTAAGGGAAAGTCAATTTTGTTTAAAGTCAAAATTACTTAAATTTAGTATTCTCTTGTACTAAGTTTTTAGCTTTTATAGCCTTAACCATAGTCTATCCATACTCATATTCATATTCAAGTCTGTCATTACCTATGAAAAATGACTTTAGCTAATGACCTAACAATTTTCACAAAGTAAGCTTTAAACCGCAATGATAGTGAAAATGTAATACCCATTTTTAATAGGTACACAACATAAGTGAGCAGTAGCCGACGTTTATGTACCCTCGCCGATTTTGCAAGAAAGTGTTATTATGAAAAACGACTATTAATTTATGCGTTCATTATTAAAAGCAATAAATTGTTTATGGCAGCTGTTCCAGCTGTTAGTCGTCTGCTTCTTTTTAAGTTGATGTTATAAAAATGTACCCTTTAGAAAAACCTCATTATAAATTATTCTTATTAATAGAAGAAAGTCATGTGGTGGCTTTAAGGTAAACGATATATTTGCTAACAAACAGCTAGTACAAGGTACTCCATAGCCGAACACAGCTAGCAGCCTAGATCTTGTTTTTAGATACAGTATTAAGACACGTCAATTAAATCTTCTTCAGAGTATTTGAAAGTCCCCGAACACCTTAATGCCTGTACTTAGAGTCAGCCAAGAAAAGACAGAATCAGATTGGAGTAAGACGAAACTTTGGGGAAGGGAAAGCCAGCGCTGGCCATTTTACTCGGCTAAGTAGTGGGCAATTATTTTTACGACAACTAGTTAAGGGCGCCCCAATGTATGGGGCAGGGAATGGTGAAGAGTCAGGGATGGGCAGTGGGATTGCCACTTAAATTTGCTACTCGCTTCTAATTGCGGGTTCCTCCTATCCCCAAAAGAGAAGCAACAATGGTAAAAGGAAAACAATGTTAGCAGCACTAGCCGTAGCAGTAAAAAAGGACTAAGGACCAAGGACTTAGGAGGGGCAAATGTGTGTGTTGATAGCTCAGATATGAAGTTGAAGTTGGTCGGAGAGGAAAGCGAGTTGATTCGAAATAAATACATGAGGGTTTGCGAAACAAAGCAAAGTTAACTAACTTAAAAACTTGCCAAAGATAATGAGTTCTAAGATGGATGGCACCCATCCCCGATTTCACCCCTCACCTTGGGCGCAGCTTTCGTATGAAACATAACTCAAACTGTTGGCTCAGTTGTTTTTATTGCCGGGCCTTGGTCCTTGGCTTTCCTCTGATAATGATAACGAGAGCTCTGAGAAGTAACAAAACCAAGCTGCACCCAAGGGTCCTTTGTGTATGGACGGATGCACCCAGAGAAAAGAGACCACAATAATTATGAGTTTCTGTATAAAAATCAAGTCTTCTTAGCCCAGTGAGCATTCAAATGCAACATGTTTTGTGTAAAATTGGTCAAAACTAAAGCAGAATTGTTTTCTTCTTTTTGTACCAAAACCAATTTGTAATTTTTCTAAATATGAACTAACTAAATGAAAAAAATGTTTAAGTGATACAACCCATTGTTGATTCATGAAAAGGGAAGTTATTTTGATAAGCTCAAATTAAAAACGTACTGCCAATCTTGGTCTCAGTGCATGGGAGCCTGGAGTCAAGTATCAGAAATCTGTTTGAGACATTGTTGATGACTGCAGGAGGAGTTGTCTGTGACTCAAAAACTCTTAGTGAGTGAATCGCCAAGATAAGCTCTGGGTCTTTGTCTCCCCACTCGCATTTACTATGTTTGAGAAATCAAACTTTGGCACTGTGTCTATGTTTCGGTAAGTGTTCAACGCTGAAAGCTTGAAACAGTTAAGGTGGTAAAAGTTATTTGCTGGTGCAACGTTTTCAAAATTAGAAGTGGCAATACAGACAAGGAATTATACGTTGAACTATCTAACTTTGTTTCATTAACGATTCAACGCGATTATATGGCTTTATTTCGCTGCATATTCATAAATGACAAAACTTCGCAGTCAAATGTTGCCATATTTCAGATGTTTAAGTTATAGAAGAGGATTAGTCTGCTTTCAAATATTTATATAAAATTAATTATTTCAAAAGTAACATATATTTGTATGAATATTTAGATGTACATTGCGCATATACAAACTGAAAGTCATGCGGGTGCTAATTGAAATGCTTTGGCGACACGGCCGTTGACATTTTTTAGATTTTTAATTAAATTGCTGTCAACATTTTTTCAAAACATATTATTTTCAGTTGGCTGCTTTTCACTGGGGAGTTTCGACTACCCTCTCCGCCTCCAAGTGCCTCTGTAAAATTATTACATGCTAACTAATTTGATGTTTTTCGTGTTATATTTTTTTAAAACTTTTTTCTTCGCTTTTTTGTTTGATCCACGATTGTGTTATTTTCAACCACAAAATTGAAATGTTTTAATTGAAACTAAATGTGGCCCCTGTGTATTGCCAGCAAATAAAACAAGAGCTAAAACGAGAGCAAACAAGGCGGTCGAAAACAATAACAAGAACGCAAACACGAACACGAGCACGAGCCACCCGGAAAACTGGGAACCGGCAATAATAATTACATCGAATGTAGTTTCCAGTTCCATTCTCTATTTGCGACTTTGTCCTGAAACTCCATCACAATGCAGTAAACTCCGGAAATCCGATTTGCCAACCCTTCTGCCCGTTTTCATTCATTTTGCAGGGCATTTCATGCGGCTCCTTGTACCACTTTCTCCCTGTTCTTGCCCTTTATAAAGGACTGCATCGGATTCCCATCGAACGGTGGACAATAATGTGCCACACTCTTCGCAGAAATGACTCCCCAAATTTAATTGTAAATACATGAATCGCTTTACGAGCGTTTTTTCGCTAGTATAATTTTATGTGTTCCACCTTGGCTCTTTTTTTTAGGATATTTTCCATTGCAAAGCGTTAAAAAAAAGGCCATAAGCTTAAGCCTTCGTGCGGTCAACAAAAAGCTGGCCGCAATGGGAAAATAAATACGGGCTCAGGCTGTTGGTCGTGGATAAAACAGGACCGCGAGGACCTCCTCCTGTCCTTTGGGTACTTTTCCGACACACACACACACACACACAGAGGCAGAGGTGTACACAAACAGGCCACATAAAAATGCATTAAATAAAATTTGTCATATAAATCTTGCAATTTATATGTTTGTGTTGTGTGGCCTGCAGTAGCCCGAAAAATGTAATTTACAGACCAAAAGCTTTGGAAAGTAAGTAGTTGTTGCTATTTGAAAGGTATTCTAGGCTGAGAGTTAAAGTTGAGCTTATGAATTAGTTTATATTCTTAGACTATTAATTGTATTACCTACTTACTTTTATACAACATTATTGCAAATATAATTAACTTAAGGTTTAAATTAAAAGTAAAAGTAAATAAAATTGGTTGTAGCTAAAGTTCATTGATTAAGCCCCTGAAAGTAAACTAAGTATGTTCGATTACAGGATATTTATCATTAGTATGCTGATAAATAATGGAATACTAAAATAAACATCAGACTATTGAATTTAAAATTGTATACATCATACATATCATATCATATCATACATAGTTAAATGATTTAATATATAACATTTTATTAATGTGAAAATATATTATATTAAAATAACACCAAATTTGTGGACTCACAAGGTTTTTTTACCAGTTGAAGTGTTGTTGAAGGAATATACTACGTATATAAAAGGTGTAGCATACATCTGACTATTGAATTTAAAATTAAATATTAATATTAATATTAAATCTATGTATGAAATAATAATAATTAATATTTAATACAATGCATACTTTAATAAATGATTTAATATTAAATATTTTAATTAATATGTATTAAATAACTCCAAAACCGCTATGGTTGAATATCAAAGGGAAAATGTTTAAATTGAATACAAAATATGTGGACTCACAACGTTTTTTTTACCAATTGAAGTGTTGTTGAAGAGTTAAAAAAATCATTATACTACGTATATAAAAGGTGTAGCATACATTTTGGCGCTCGTATTTTTATCCCCGAAATTTGCTAAGGGGTAACCAGCAATTGCAAGGCTTTCTGTCATTAATACACTCTTTTTCGTTTTCGCTTGTCATCTCGAGCGAGTTGCCGTATAACTCATTAAGAGCGCTTGTCGCAGGTGCTAATTCGTTAAAATGGAAATCAGAATTTTCCAATTAAACTGCGGATAATAAATTGGCCCGAACCGAAACCATATATATATATACATATATATATACACCAGGCCGACCGAAGGCGAGCTTTTTGGGGTTGGCCGGCAGCATCGGCAGCTGCGTAGCGGTCCCTGGGCAGAAAGGAAATAAATTATAAATACGCCGGAAGTTCCAAGTCAGCATGAAAGGGCGAAAACACACACACTCACTGCCACCCCAGTGGACCGCCCACCCACAGGTTTGCATTTCCTTTAGCTAGCTAATTTGTAAAAAGCTGTTGACCAGCACACAAGAGCTCACAGCTGAGACTCGACAAGAAGATAAACTATGCGTCGTCCATATATGTATAGAGCTCATACATAAACAGATACTTTATCTAATGCCAGACGACGTGTGGAAATTTAGATGTACACACAGACACACACCCACACACACACGCACGGAACGCACCCGCCGTTTGTGGGGGTGGGCTAGCAATTAGATAAAACAAACGCAATGCTGACAAAGGCAATGCAATTTTGCTTGCCAACCGCAGCAAAAGTTGAAAACATCTCAAATATGGTGGAGTTCAACCAAGATGTGTATAGGGTAGCTTGGAATTGCAATAGTTGCTGGGACCTAACGGCCCACTTAAATTTAAATTAAACAAGCATTTAAAATAGAAGTACAATTAAGGCCCTTGCCCTAATTTGTACATTTTTAAAAACGTGTCTTTTAGTTGGCTACTCTATATTTGGGCCATACCCATTTTAGGTGTCAGTGGCTTTTTGGTTGTAGTTTTGAGAAATTTTGTTGTTACAAATGATATTTAATACAGTATTTAAAGCTTAACACTATACTATATTTAACAAAATTTACTGGTTTTTAAAGAAATAAACAGATACATTTGTGAGCTTACATCAATTTTAAGAGTTTTGGATTTTCAATGTATGTATAACTGTTTATAACTAGTTATAACTGTTTATAAATGAAAAGATCCTAACCCTTATTAGTTAGGTGTGATCGAGCTATACTTAAAATGTTATTTCTGCTTGGTATTCGACGAATATATTTAAAAGGCTAATGAATAACTTTCAGACTATATCACTGTAACCCACGTAAATTGGAATTTGGTTTAAAGAATGTAACTAATAGAAAGTTTTGAAATTTTGTTGCACATAATAAGGTACGCTTTCAACATTAATTTAAGTTTTTTGTTTTACAAAAATAAAAAAAAACTACTCCAACTGCTGACATGGTTCCGGTCGAATGAGTGGCTGAAATCGAAAAATTCAAAAGGATTTTAAAAGCTAAATATATTTCCCCTACAATAACCTACAATTAAATGGCTTCGGTTCGAAAAGAAGTCGTTTTTTTATGGTGAAAAAATGATTTTTTAAATTCCAAATGGACAACTTTTAACCAATCCAAAAGTTCGAAGTTGATTGTAGGTAGGACCCGTTTTAGATGATTGAGTGTTAGTTTGAAACCGATCAGTCGAGTTATAATATCAGCAGTTAAAAAAAAACAAATGATTTGTAAAAAAAGTTACACGTGTATAACCCCTTAATTTGGCCGCAATGAAAATGAAGAGTATCCTGGAGGCAGAGTTTTAAAGCTCAGTGCCTCTGATGTCCAAATTCTTGTTTACCCCTCCCGCTGATAGCTATACGTGAATATATCTCTCTTGAAGTGCCCATCCCCAAGTCGAGGCCGCAAAACCAAGCCAAAGAAGCGAAACGAGGAGTCAAAACTGCTGTTGCCGCAACTTGAAGTATGCGTGGTCAGAGTGGGCGGCGGGATGGGATGCACTGAAAGACGAGGGGGGATGGTAGATGGGGACTATTGTGTGGCAGCAGCTGCAAGAGCAGCTCAACAATTCAATTTAAGATTCGTGCGCAATTTGCGCAATGCCAGGCGCCGGGGGGTGTGGCCCAGAACAGTTGCCCTGCGTGGGTGCGAGTGACTTGAGTTGATTCATATGGCAGACAGCTTGCTCTACTTGGCTCTAAGAATTACTCGGCAAAGGGACCGCTTAGCCCCTCCGCCCCAGAATCCTGAAATCCGCGCATCCGGGCTTACGCGTGTTGCGAGCTGGGTAATTGTGAAACTGGCTCATTTATTTCCCCGCGTATTTTGTGCTGGTGTTTTATCTAAGACGCTACACATTTTGCCAGCAATTTTCTTTAGTGATCTGTAAGCAGAACGAGACGGGTACATGACGTAAAACGAAGAAACAATATGCAAGGAAAAGCTAGCTTTTCTTAAAAACTCCATTTAATGGCAAAGGGTTCGAAATCAAAAGACCACAGCAAAACAGCTTTACAACGATTATTTTTGAAAGAAATTCTAAAATGAAATGGATTAGTTTTTAAACTTTCCTAAAGTTCTGTTAATTTGCTCCTCAAATATTTTAAGTTTTTCAACTCCCGGAAAATTGCAAAAATCATGCCAATTAAAAATGCTCATCTCATCGATTTAAGAATCTTAATATTCCTTCATAAAATTATAGAAAAAAGCAACCCGAGTATTTGTTTGACCGAAACAGATGTTCTTCCTCGCCACGAACCAACAATATTATTAGTACACAAACAGTTTCTTATTTATGTTATTAAATTTTGGAACCAGCTACCCAATTAATCATTAATAAGTAAGTCATCTAAATCATGTTAATTTTAAGTTATCCTTATCTATTTATCTACGTATTCATTGATTGGATTTGAAGCTAATGTGACTGGCGCATTAATATAAAATTATTGTACTTGTAACATCAGGTTAATAAAACTAAATAGATAAATAAATTTAATTCATTTAAAGTTTTAAATGTCACTTAAGTAAATTTGAAAATTACACATATTGTTTTTTAAAAGCCGCAATACTTTCTCGTCTCTTACCGGCACTACAGGTGGTAATGTCCTTTCCTCTTTACCGTTTTCAGAACCTCTTGTGGTGCACACAGTTCCAGGGCAAACAAGAGTTATTTGGCTTTCCAATGGTTTAATTAAAACATTGTTACTTCATTGTGGAAATGCGCAAAGTGTAATTATATAACATTTTCCAACCACGTTGCCACACACTCACTCCCACGAAGTTGGACGCCCAGTTAGAGCGTTGGCAGTGCTAACAAACAAGTACAAGTGCAGCCAACGGGACAGACAAAATGTAGAACATGTGTCGACAGGCGGGGAAAAAGCCGGGGAAAAGCTGGGAAATGGTGAAAGGTGGTTCGAGTTCCAGGGCTCCCCGAGTGGAGGAGCAAGTGAAGCCGCTTTGAGCTTTAACGCTTTGTACAGATTCCGATGCGTGGTGTGGGTTTTCCTATGCACTGAGGGAAAAAACAGGATATGTAGAAAATTCAAGAACAACGATTTTGATCTGAGACCGGTCTGAATTTAATTTTTAAAATAAAATATGAGGATTTGATGCGGACTAACGGGTAGAAGACACACAATTAGACACACAATTTGACAAACTGCTACTTGCAGTTTGCTAACATTTTGTTTCCTTATTCACTTTGTTTATTTTTCTACTACACAACAATATTTAAATGAATTTCCTTTTACTGAAAACACCTAGTAGAGATCTGCTGACCTTTTAGATAGATCTTATTAAAAACTTGTGTAAAATATTGCAAGTAACAAAACAAAACATAAAAAACGACAAAAAAATAGAATTTTCTTAAATCAGTACCAATTTGTCTAATTCAAGGTCATTTAACTCTGAATTTATACGAACTGGTTAACTGTTTTTAACTGTTTTTCTCTGTGTGTCCACGTTTGCGTGTGCAGCATGTGTGGGCGCAAATCGCTTGGCTCCAAAAGTTGACACGCACATAGTTATAATAGGCACAAAATTAAATTAAGCCCGGCCACAGTTTCCGAAATTTAAGCTTAAATATTTGCACGCCATTCCAATAATATATAAATAGAGCAGGAAAAAGGTTAACTAGAGATGCGATTACAATAAAGGCAAGGTATCTAAAATTTTACTAACATCATTTTTGGCACTTTATCTCGTTTGTATCGTGTGGGTCCGGGTATAGATTAAGGAACAGTTAACGAGCAAACTTCAGTATATATAAACGATTACGTTTCGATTTGTATGCTTACTTGTTTGAATACAATAAGGAAATGTCGAGTTAAACATTTTTTTGAATGATCCAATGGCAGCTATCCGATATTCGATTCAAATTTAAATTAAAAAATTCCTCTGATTATATTGGTATACATTTCTAAAACCACGAATCTATAAATTATAAATTTCTTTTTCCGACTGTTCTTTTGGGAGCTTTTAAATATAATAATCAAAACTTATATATTATACCTGCAATTAAATACATCTTTTTGTTATATACATCCAAACTGGTTTTAAACTAAGAGACTATTTTTGCGTAGAATCGGAGAGAAGGATGAATCGACTATTGATGCTGATCACGATTAAATATACATCACAGAGTCGGAAATGTTTCCTATACTGGGTTGCTAATTATTGTTTAAAATTATAATACAATCTGCAAGGTATGAAAATGTAACATGCTTAATGTAAGTACATATAATGTAAACTGAAATTAACCTATTGTTGATCTACAATATAATTTTCAGATTATATAAGAGCTTTATGAGCAAGTTTATTTAGATGGCTCCTGTCCCGTAATAATCATATTCTGTAATGGCAAATATATTCAATAAAATTATAGCAAACTGATCAGATCGCCCCTAAGACAGAATAGGTTGCATAATTTAATTTCGTCGGAAAGTAGCATTGTTTATAATCGCGTTAAGCTTAATCCATTAAATACCCCACATTTTATAATATCTTTCTTATTAGCTTTTGTAGGAATCCCATCACTACAAAATGGTTTATCCAACGACCGCCACGACGACGACTTTAATTAAGCCTGCTAACCCTTTAATAACTTAATTGAGGTTGACGCTTTAAAGACGTTGGCTTTCCTTGGGCGTGGGAGTAAAATAAAGGAGGCCAAAGATGAGTTCAGCCGTATATAAGCACCAGCACAACAAACACACACGCACACAGGACTGAAAGCCAAAATGCCAAAAGGCTGGAAATAAATTAACTTTTTTGGTGATTTTATGTAAATTGTGAAATGGAAAGCGCTAGCCGTCAGACGACCTACCGACCCACTTATATTTATTTAACGATGTGACCCAAATTTATTTCTTCATGTGGAGTGTTTAATTAGACAAGTTCCCCTTACTTTT
Source organism: Drosophila gunungcola (assembly GCF_025200985.1). Lineage (NCBI taxonomy): Eukaryota > Metazoa > Arthropoda > Insecta > Diptera > Drosophilidae > Drosophila > Drosophila gunungcola. Next base: position 708,291 of record NW_026453181.1, on the reverse strand, counting down.
CGGCTTTCGCAACGACATTCGGTGGTCTTTACAACTCCCAGAGGTTGGGTTCGCTTTTCGTCAAGGTCAAATGATATGCGCATATAAATAACCCCGCCCAGGGTCCGCCTCGAATGGGTTTTGGGGCTGTTTTTGGGGTGTGCTGGGCCAAAAATTTACGTACTGTTAAGTAAAGGATTTGTGGTTAATGACGGTCGTCGCTTTTGGCCACCGCCGGATTATTTTTCTCCCTTCGCTACATATGTTGCGTAGGCTAGGAAGTGTTTCATGTGGACACTGTTTTTGGGGCTTACTGCGGTGCCGGGTTGCTCAGGATGTGGGCAATAAATTTAAGTTGTAATCAAATTTAAATTATAGTTGTGGCGTTTGGTCAGATTGAGAGATGCCATTAGGGCAGAATTGGATGCGGGAAACTGCGAAACCGTTCTCAAGGGGATGATTTTTGACTAGGTATGAAATGTTGGATTAGTTATTGTCAAGATCCTTTCAAAATACTATTGTCTTGTCGTTTTGGTATTTTCTCAAATCAAATTGACATAATTATGGTATTTACAAGAACAGGATGGTATCTTTTCATATCAATGAAATATTATAGTTATTTCCGTTACCATTTTAGGTTGTTTGTTTTTCATACCCAATTTATATTTTTTAGATCAGGTAAATTCGATTTTTAATACCAATTTGATATGTTACACAGATAAATTAATTGGTTTTAAAGTGTGATTGATGCTGTAGACTTAAATTAATATTTATAAAAACATAAAAAGAAGGTAATTTGCCGCCTTCCATTCTGATCAGTAAAATGTTTATTAATAATTTAAATTACATTCTGAAAAGTTACGTACCACTTTACTTCACAACTTCGCAGTTTCTAACATTTCTCTTAGAATGCCCTACGAAATCTTTTTTTCCAATGACCTCTCCAACTAACTTTGATAAGTTTTTGTAACTTATTGATATTAAAAATATAGTTTTGGTGGAGGAGACAACATCAAATTGGTATTCTAACTTTATTTACCTCTGTATACACGAAATACAGTTACGTGAGAATCTAAGAAACCAATTTATTTAGTGATATAAGAGATACATATCCAAAATTTTAAAAAAACAACTAGTTAGTTTAAAGTAAAGCTCGCTGGTGCCTGTGGGATTTCAGTATCTTGTACGGAACTTAAAACTAGCTACTCTATCTGGTTGAACTTAGTTTGATTTTCTTAAAGAAAATTTGTTTCAAACCAAGTCTAATACTAAAACATCGATTGCCACTTGACTTTCAGGTCAAAGCTTCAATTGAATGGCGAAGTAATTCCAAAAAGTTGGGGATGAGGTAAATCCTACATTCTCTCTCAGCGCTTCAATTTCCCCCCAAAAAGCCAAAAATGCAAATTGTGACATAAGTGGACGGCTTATCAAACTCGCAAATCCTTCGACCAAAACAGATATGAGACTGTGACAAATCTTGCCGGGACCTCAGCTGTCATGAATGCTCGACAGCCCCTTTGCAGCTCCCCGAGGTTCAGAAAACGCCCCAGCTAAGCCATGGCTTAGATGTGTTAGATATGTTCAACAGCTGCGTTATTTCCATTTTTCCACTCCGGTTTGCTTTTCTTTTTTTTTTTTGCCGTTTCGAGACCATGACAACTTTCAATTTCCATGACCGCCCCCTCGTTCGCAATTTCAATTTTCCAAAGCGCACGCCACACCGAAAGGTCCGGCCACGCCCACAAGCTTAAGGCGGGAGAGATGGCAGAAATATTCTAATCCAATCGAAGCATTTATCAGCGTAACCGATCGACAAAAGTCAGAGTTATGCATCAAAGTCACGAGGCGATGAGCTAACTGAGATAGTCCTCGTCCTTTGAGCAATTACCCCCTTTTCCGGCCTGAAGCCGAGGGGAAATTGATGAATTTTTTTTTATGTAAATACTGCACTAAATCAAAACACATTTCCCACACGCGCACACGAGCCGGCAATTTGATGCTGCATTGAGCAGACTTGACAAAAGTCAAAAACGAACCCCGAACCAAGAACCCGGAACCATTCGTATCATAAAAATATCTCTAACTATTTTTGCAGTAATGGCCAGACATAAAAAATACGCAACAAAACAAGTGCAGGGCTTCGACTTCAGGATGCGGTTTATCGGCTCTTCCGATATCCTGTAATAGTCACTGTAGCTATTTTCTGATACCCAATGTCCAGCAAAAAAGTGTCGTCCCATTTTTATGAAATGACAGATAAATTGATTTTGTTTATTTAATATATTTTATTTCGGGTTTACCAACATTTTTAATGAAGTGGTATAAAATAACAAAAAGGTTAATGTCCTATAGATTTCCAAAATAAATGTGTGATTGTTTCTGTTTTGAATGAGAAATCACACTGCTTTTGGTTTTGTTACAATATTTGATAGTTTTGATTCGCTTTAATAGATCCCAATTTTATTATTTTATTTATTTTATTGTTCTTATGATAATAAAAATAAATGTGTAATTGGTTTTTTTAAGAAATAAGAAATGCCACTGCTCTTAATTTTAATATAATATTAGATAGTATAAATTCGCTTAAAATATGGATCGTTCGTTAGGATAACAACAATCTTCTTTTGCCTTCTCTTAGCCGACTTCTGTGTGGTGGGTTAATCTAAGCCAGTGATGTACACACAAATACAATGACAAGTTTACTTGCATTGGTGTGCGTTAAGCCGAAGACGCTTGCCGAAGCCACACTATCATTTACACTGTCGGTGTTGGCAGAGAGCCGGCAGAATAAATCGCTGACCCGCGAGCTGTGCGCGTGGACACCACTGATCTAAAAGGAGATATCAGACCTGTTCCCACATAAATAAAACAAAACTTTAATAAAATGGGTCAAAAAGTAGATCAGAAACATAAATAAAAACAATATGGTACTATAAATATAGGTACCCGCATGTCCTCAATGAAGAAACCCACCGTATCGATCTCCTCCTAGTTTCGCTGTAGCGTAACCCTTTCTTTAACTTCTTCTCGATGCCCAATATACCCCCGCTACCCTGTGGCCGTACCGCGGGTATAATAATAATTTTTCACTTGCGTAACCAATCGATTCATGTGTCCTACCCCTAGCTGGAAATCGGTGCGGAGTGTCAAAGATGAGGCCACACTGATAAAATCCAATCACTATGAAATTTACGCTCCTTTACAGGAAATGAAGCGGAAGAAATGTGCAAAATGTATTGGCGACGCCCGCCCCACAGATACTTTTCGCCTGTCCTTCTCTAACGCCATACATTTGTCTTTCTGTGTGTGTTTCTTGGTGGAGTGGTTGGGGTGGTTGGGCTGATAGGGCGAACTCCAAGTTATTGCCATTGCAATTCATAAAACAAATTGATATGGCCCTGCTATTACCCACACAAAAACACACACACACACACCACGTCAAAGGCCAAATGTCGAACGCCCCCGTGTGGAACCGCAGAAGCCCCATCAGACATGAAAAAGGTGGAAAGGGCCGGCTAAATTAAATTAAATATTTACTCACATTTGCATGCGATTTTATTCCTTTTTTCCATTTATTGCTCGCTGAGCAATTTGCCTGGGACATGTTTTGCTTTGATTAGCTTTCGCCGATTGGGGGTAATTTGTGTCACAGGCAGCGTCAACGCCCCCAAAAGTCGACGATGGCGACGATGGCGACGACCACGGTTCTGGAAAAAATCTGAGTGCAAGCCCAGAGCACCAATTTCCCCCGCGACGCCTCTAATTATATGCAACAGGCTAATGCCCCTCCACTGGGCCCCGGATCGGACCCAGCCGGTGGTTATACAAAAATTCCATTCGAAATTAATAAATTGATGGCTGGACGAAAAATATGGTTTGACTGGACGTGGCATGCACAAAGAAAAAAATTTACTTCAAATATAACATTTTATTTTCTCCGAAATTAGCACTATTAAATTTGACATTAAAGATAATATGCATTTCTACTTATAATGACAGTTCACTCCCGGAATTTCTTTTGATTTTAAATAAACCATATTTAAATTAATTAATTCATGCCAAAAGACAACGAGGAAGAAGAAGGGGTTACTATAAAAAGTTCTTAAAGGGGGTATTCTGGTTTAGAAATTTGAAAAAATCGATTTTTTTTGGCTTATTTTGTATGGGTAGACTTTAAAAAATATGATCATTAAATAATTTTTCAAAATTCCAAATATTTTAAGAGATACAGCAGATTTTGTGACGTGGCGACTAAGCCATTATAAATGTCGAAAATACTTTTTTGGAGGTGGTTGACATGATATTTCAAGATCTACCCAACCGATTCCTTTGAAATTTGGTGTGTATCTTGTTTATACTACTCTCTATCGGGTCTGCCTGAACCTTTAAAAATTTTTGATTATAAGTATTTTTAAAATATTCGAAAAGGTCGAAAAATTGGAAAAAAAAAAAATATTTTTTGTTTTCAAGTCGACGCCGTTTTGTTATTTTAAATAATTTTTGTTTGAAAGTGGCTAACCCAATAACGGCATCTGTACTAAAGAAGAATTTGTTTGATTTTTTTCCTATCTCTACAAGGGTTGAAATCATGTCAACCAGGACGCAGCGTATGCTCAGATTTTTTTTTATATTTTTGTATTCTTAAAATGTCGATGAAAACCATATAAAAAACTTTATACGAAAAATTTTTTCATTGCTTTTTTATCTAACTTGAAAAATGTATTAAATTTAGTCTTCTAGACCAGAATACCCCCTTAAGTGTGAAATTAAACTACACAAAGCAAATAAATCACTTTAAATTTTCCATTAGTTAATGCATAGATATTGATTAGTTATTGTTTAATGTTTTTATTTTACTGCTTTGTTTTTGTTTGAATTCAGTTGGCTGGAAATGCTAAGATAAAAAACATAAATAAATCAAACTTGTTAATCACAATGGAACATTTTGCCACATTTTAGAATCCTTTAATACTTCAACTAAGTAGAGTACTATATATCGTAAATAAGCATACATTTTTTTGTTTGACAAAAGCTCAGGAAACTCATATATTTAACCAGTCATCAATGATGCTAATGACTTTTCTATTCGATATAGAAAACTTTAAATTAGCGTATTTTAAACTTTAAGCTTTGACTTGGCTATGTATTCTATAATATAATTAGTTATATATTTGAATATATATTTTATTTAGGGAAGCTAAGTATCTCTACAGCTTTATACAGGTCGTATTTTTTATCAAAATGTTTTTCCCAAACTACACATATAATCTGGTTCATTCGCGCAGCTAATTTGACCAAATGTTCAAACAATTGACAGCAACAAAACAGGCATGGATCGTCAGCCGAAAGTGGTTGGTTGGATAGTTGGCTTCGCTTCCCTGGGCTGGTGTTCTTCAACTTTCGGATAATCGTGAATCGAATTAATTAGCGGGGCAATTGTAACGGTTAAGTGACTGAGTCACGAGTTTCCGTGGCAATCCAAATGCAATTCATTGACAATCGATTAGTCAAACACTTTCCGCCCCGAGCGCTATCATTAATTACGCCGCACACCCCTGTGCAGTGTGTTTGGTAAGTCGAAAAGCTACCCCCAGAACGATCCCCGATCTGCGCCACTGCCAAAAATATATACCTATATATATATATAACACTTTGCGCACTCCCCTCGTCCGCGCCAGAGTTGTCGCCATGTCGCAAAGTCGCAATGTCGCAGTGTCGCAATGTCGCAGTTCGTTCCCACTGCACATCACACATGCTTTCGTTTTCGAGGCTGCGGACAAGGACTCACACTCGGGCCGAGAGTCTCTAATAACAGGCATTGGCAACCCCTAATTTTCCCTAATTTCTTAACCAATTTCGCCCATTACCAGGGCCAAAAGCGGCAGGGCGACCGGAAGAGGTCGATGGAAGCGGTCGTTTCGGGTGTGCAATAAAAATTAAAATCCATGCCCAGGCCAAAGACATAACTCGTTTCCCCAGTCCAGGACCCTCCGCTTCCCTCTGCACTCTGCACTCTTCTCTCTTCTCTCTACCCTCTTCCCACTTCTATCGTCCATTTTCCGTCTCCCTCTGCAACTGAGTGTCGTGTCTGCCATAATAAAACGCTGTCGCCTCCCCGGAGTGGAGTACACTCGGAAACAGCCACCAGTATTGAGAGGTGCGAAATTGCCAAATCAACTTTAAAACGTAATGGTCCGATCTCGAAACCTATTGCAAAAAATTGAGGGCAGAGTTTCCCAAATAAAAAACATTTTAGCTAGCAATTTGCTGCACCGAAACGGTTCTCGTTTGTCACAATTGATCTGAAATCTAAAATTAAGATTGTTCCTCAGAGTTTCTAAAAGTTATTAAATCTTCTTTGCTTAAATAGACAATGCTATACGTTTCTGGAACAGTCTACACATAACTTTAAAACTATTATGTGCCCAACTCAGTTTAACTTCAAAATTAAAAAACATATAACATAAATAAAAATAATTGTACAACAAAAATTATAGAAAAATTAAAAATATAAATAAAATGAATAAAAACATTAGAAATTCGTATAAAAATAGAATAAAAATAAATAAAAATTAATTAGATTAATGTAACATTTACTATGTAAAACAATAAATAATATTATTAAGAAATGTCTTAAGTTATCGAAGAAATTTTAGTATTTGTAATCTGTTTTGACTAGTTCATAAAATATAAGGTCAAAAAAATAAATATAAATATTATTATTGCCATTTTTATCTCAAAGAATACTTCAGGCTTATTCTTAAAAAATTATATTTTAATTTAATTTGGCTTCACTTTGAAGAACATTTAAGTGCCAAGAAAACTATTTTAAGGTATTTTTGTTGTGGAAAAGTAAGAATTTACTTCTGTGAAAGAAGAAAACTGGACATTTTAAAGCAAAGTATTAAACATTAATTTAAGTGGTAGTCCGAAGATATGAATTGAGCATAATGCTATCACGTTTTCCCCAGTGTAGAGTCAGAAGAATGGCCCAGAGAAGAAGCCAAGTGCAGTGTCCGAACCGGAGGAAGAAAGGATAACTGCAGGGGAGGTGGGGAAGGGGAAGGAGAAGGAGAAGGGGGAGCGGGACAGGCAGGGGTTCGGGTAGCAGCTGTGTGGATGATTCGTCGTGTTTGTGGCGGATGATTGGCCACACAAACACGCAACTACTGTCAATTATTTGACTGTCATTGACGCACCGACGCACCGACTGACAGTCGCAGCAGGACAGAGGGACTTGGAGGGGGGCGGATGGGGCAGGGGGCAGGGGGGAGGGGGTAGGGACCGAGGCGAGGCAAGGCGACAGGACCTGCTCAAAAGGGTTGGCTATCTGCGTAGGCTGTTTGCGGCCAACACTCCTGACATTTGGTCTCTTGTACTGGCCCACAACAAAAGTCTGTCTATCGGGCTGCAGTGGCAGTGGCAGTGGCAGTGGCAGTTCCTCGACTGACTGACTGCCCGACTGGCCATCAAGTCGCTAACCGCCGTCGCTGTCGCTGCTGGCCTCGTTCTGGTCGAGGTCCTTGGGCCCCTTGACCCCTCGACCCCCCGACCACCGACCCCCAACTCACGATCCCCGAGCAACGTGCCTGCTGTGCAGGTATTCCTCACTGACGCAATTGCGACAAATTTAAATGCGGTTTCTTAGTGGTCCGGGCCTGGCTGGAATTATGAGGCGAACTCAACGAATTTGTCCTCGTCAACGGTCTCCGCTCCGATATCCTGTACTGGTCTACTGCTCTGGGGTCGGACCAACCGAAGCGAGTCCTGCACGAGGTGTAATTAGGGCTCCGAAACGCAAGGTGGTAGACCCACAAATAGCTGTAACGAGTTTAAGTTGTACACTGCACACATTTAAAAGACTACAAACTGCAGCGGCAATTAATTAAGTTTTATTTGGTATATTTAATTTTTTAACGTGAAACTTTAATACTTGAAAGAAAAACATGATTTATTATGTTTAAATAATGTTTAAAGCTAGCAGGATAATTAAGTTGTTTTTAAAAAAGTATAAAATAGATTCATTTCTATAGAGTGACAGAAGTGAACTAATAATTTTATTAAATATTTATGTTTATTTAGCGGTATAATCGTTATTTACAACTACAATTTCGGCGTTCAGTTAACAGCACTTAAATCAAAAAAATTGGCATGTTTAAAATCCTTTTATTATTAAACTGCAATTTAACTTGCTAAAATAATAATGTATGTATAAAATAAAGAAATAAATTATGAATAATGAGCTCTTCTTCAAAATGATGTAGTACTCCGATAAAATTTTATATTTTTACTTCTTTTTACAGGATTAAGTACTAATTCATTTGTTTTAGATGTGAGTGTATTTATTTAGCTTTAAAAAACCATTAATCCTAAATCCTTACAAAGTTTAAAACCTTTGTTCTTCATCAACTTAATTAAATGTAATCCATGTCTTATTTTTCAGCGTTTAATTGAAAGGATCTAAAACTAATTCATACTATAAACCTACTTAATAGATATCAGTGTTTCGACTTCCACATTTGGTCAAAGCTGTTAAATGTTTCCTTATTTATCTCGTTTTGTTATTTGCCATTGGTTTGCTGCACGCCGCTGCAATCATCATTAAAACTTATTCAACGGCACACTCCTTCGTCCTGGCCTTGCTCGTCCTGTTTTGAGTTTCGAGCTCCGAGTTTCGAGCTCCGAGTGCTGGATTCCTTTGTTTGGGGTCCGACATTTCATGGGTAATTTCTGTCGCCTGTTTTGCTTTTGTGCACATAATGATTTTAATAAATTAAATTAAATTTGTACACGTCAAACATGTGACACCAACAATGCGACTTTAAATTGAGCGCCACGAAGGAGGAGTCTTACGGAGGTCCTGTCAAGTCAATAAAAAATTGAGCCAGCCACCGTCCCAGCCCTCCGCTGTTCGGCCGAAACTGAGCAGCGACAACAAAAGTGACCCAAATATTTTGCAAGGACAATGCACTGGAGCACAATGCAAACAAGGAGCTTCGCGTGAGGGACGGGTGATGAGGGGGGGACCAAAACAGGACGCACAAGGACCGCAGAGCTGGCGAGGGGAACGGAAACTCTGGTCATGTAAATAAACAAAAGTAATTGCATAAATTTATATAAATTAATGGAAATGCATCATGGAAATTGGACAATCGCCAAAATGAAATTTAAGTGCAAAAGTTCTCAACTTCTCGTTCCTCACAAGAACAAATTCCGTGCAACTTTATTGTATGAAAGTGAATGTTTGCATATTTGCGTGTTTGTCTTGCCTTTCACGATTAAATAATGTATAATTTTGAAAGTGATTTTACAATTTGTTCGGTTGCTGCTAATTTTATAATTATGTTTTTGGGCTTTTGTAAACAAAATTTATAATCAACTGGTCATAAAATTAAATTAAAACATGAAAGTTAGCTTACAACTATTGCAAATATAAAGTGTTCAATAAATCGACTATTTTTAGATTAGAGTATGTGGATAAACACATTTAAGTTTTGGCGATTTTCCGCTGTATTTTCATTTTGATCGTTCCTATGTCATCTTTATAATAATTTCAATAACAGCTCTAAACGAGATAAAAACTCGTCATCAAACTTCCAACATACAAAATTTTTGATATAACATTTTGGGACGAAAAATGATTTAGCAAGCCAATCTTTAGGTTTTAAAGCTATCTTTATAAAATTTTCCAAACGTCACTATTCGAGGTAGCATTTAAGTCGGAACAAGACGGATCGGATCATCAAAAAAAAAAAAAAAATTAAAAAAGAATAACTTTGCTGATTTGAAATTTATTTGAGTGTATTTCGAGACATAATAATGATCTCCGAATTACGATCTTAATGTAATTAAAATCGGTCGACTATTCCTATCGGAAAAATCGGAAAAATAAATGAAAAACCTATATAACTGCTTATATTAATATATTAAAATATATACTTCGAGATTTAGAAAAAGGTAAATATTAAATACGGACCACAGTATCATAGCACATCGCATACGAGGAACTATCGAACAATTTAGAAAAAAATCACCATAGCTTATCTGTTTTTGTACAAGTACCCATAAAAATCGAAATGTAATCGTTTTAAAGAATTTTTAATTTTTGTAAAAAAAAGGTAAAAGGTCAAATTTATATAAAATTCGGCTTGTACAAGCTTACTTTGTTTCTTGTTGGAGTATGTCTTAAGTTAATCGTTTAGAAAACAACTTTCTAGTATAGACAGATTCAAAAATTACTGTTTTAATTTTTTTTGGGAAAAACCCAATCACTTTTTGCCTCAAATTCATATATTTAAGTGATACATCGAAGTAGTATTGTTTATTATGTAGCTTGCATGCGAAAGCTTACATTGTTGTGTGGGCATCGTTATCAAGTTAGTTTAATACTTCTGTAAGGAAACCAGTTACTATTATTCAGTACATTAAAAAAATGTGAAGCTATTGTCACTATATTAAATAATGACAAGGATTCAAGGGTCCAAGTACCGTGCTTAAAAAATGAAGCTTTTGAGAAATATATTCGCGTTTTAGCTGCTCCAATGCAGACCTATGCTCGTCCGCCAATGGTCGCTGGTCACTCTGTTCGCAGGGGCCAGCAAAACCAGGGAATCGTCTGATTGGTGCGCTCACTCACCTGCAACAGGCAACAGGTAGATCGAGCCCCGTGCCCTGAGAGTGAGAGTGAAAGAGAAGGCTGGCAAGGGCGTGAAATGAACGCATACTATGTAGGTATATGATGGATGACCCTCACGAGTCAGAGGCTTGAGGGGAGGGCGATGGGCTGGTAAATGACCCCGGCGACATTTATGAGTGGTGATCTGTCAATCTCGTTACGACGAAGATACCAGGAGAAATTGTAGGCATTTATGTCTTGTAAATAAGAGATACAAATCTTTTGAGTTCGTGATTTCAGAGACATAGGGGCAGTTCTGAATTCCTCTATTTAAGTATTCTTAGAATTAATTATAAACGTATGCTTGATCAGGAAATAAATAAATCTTATTGTTATTTTGTTTAATTCCAAACGCCTTGGCTTAATGTAGTCATTATAAGCTTCCTGTTAAATATTATATTAACAGAATCATTGTATTTAAAATTATATATACTTTTTTTTTGCATATTGCAAACAAATATTTATTTTGTATCAAATAAATATAAAAAAGATCAGTTAATACAGCTTACTAAATTAACAAAACGTATATTAACATTCCGTTTCACAATTTTGATATATTGCTTTTTACTCATCCTTTATTATTTATAAGCCCAAAAAATGACCCTATCTTTTTCCTACTTTCAATAAATATTTTCAAACTTTCTGCTTAATGTTTTTTTTCTTAAGGGGTTGAATACAGTTAACGAACGAAATTCTGAATTTTTTCTGAGAAAACTATAAAATTGAATTATCTGATATTTTGTAGACATATTATGTTATATTTTGACTGTGGACCAGATCCTCCAAAATTAATCAAATGAAATCTAGTAATTAATCGAAAAAATAAGCAAAATAAAGTTTTTTGACATAATGATGGTTTCTTAAACCAAAAATTTGGTTTTTGAACAAAACTTTGGTCTACAATTGCTTATTAAAAAAAAATATTTATCTGAAAAAAAAATGTTTGGTTAATTTCTAAAAAATATATTTATGAAGCTTATGCTAAAAATTGCGACTAATTTGAGTAAAACGCATTTAAAGTTTGTACTTGTACATGCAAGCACTCTGAAAAGCCCTTTAAAATTTGTGTGTAACTTAGAAAATGTTTACCGGAACGATATAATATTTTCAGTGTGCATCTTTAGATATATGTAAATTAACAAAATAAAATAAAAAAAAATACATTATTTAAAATTACTGTACATATATAGCCCCTAATGCATATTTTGTAACCCGACTTACAGATATTCAAAGGAAAGGTTTCAAAAGTTTTCATTTTATTGTTGCTCCCAATTATTTTATTTATTTATGGGATGCCGAAACAATGTGTATTGCCAGCCAATGGTATTAACTTATTCCCTTTTTGCAATTTTTTGACCCATGGACCGTGGTTCCAACGCTAATCCCCCAGCGAAGGGCAAAAAATGGGATTTCAATCTATATCTGGGGCCCGGGGCCATCAACTGATTGATTGACAAGCCATTTACATTAACTTTGACGAGCGGGCGATGGAACCAATTAAAGCCAACCATAAACTGTCAACGTTTTTCTACGAGTGTGTCAAAGGTCAGCGGACAACACGAACAATATCAACAGGCAAAAAGAAACAATGCTGTCAGCTAATTAAAAATGCACATAAAATGTAAAACAAACAGAGAGGAAACTAATGACTGCAAAATCAATACACAACAATGCATGGATAAAGGTGAGGAAAAAAAAAAACAAATACAAATAAATAACTGAAAATAATTAATAATTTAAGAGCTCAAACGCACACGCTGCTTACAAAAGCTGACATAAATAAATTAAGGCGAAGTGAATGCGAAATACAGCGGGACAATAAATATTAGATAATTTTAAATATACGCAATTTAGTTAATAAAATACCCAATTAAGGCGACAGGGACCCCAAGGATGAGCTAACACAGAGGAGAAAAGCCATTTTAAAATCCCATTTTTCGGGGGCGAAGAAGGAATAGGAAACGATCCGATGAATGAATAAATGTCATGAAGTCAACTTGGACAAAGCATATAACACTCATTTATTAATGTACTATTTTAGCAGCCTCTCCTCCCCTCCCCGCCCTCATCACCCACAAAGAGGCAGCGAGAGAGATGAATGGCGAGAGAGAGAGAGAGAGAGAGAGCGGGAGCGGGAGAGGGAGAGGCAGCCGTGGAAATGGAAAACGTTTTGAACTCTGTAATAAATTCTTTTGCCCGCTCTCCTCGCTCTCAGTAATGTTGACATTGAAAATCTTGTCAACAGAATCGCAAAAGAACCCTGACAGAGCGGTTTTACTGGAAGCTGTAAAGCGAAAACCACTCTTCTCCGCTGTTAGCTTGCGCTGTTATGTTGGGCAGTTGAATTCAAACTGGTTTCCACTAACAGAGTTGAAAGCACAGTGCGGTTTGCAATGGAATGCAGGCACTTTTAAGGCTTCTTTAATCGGTTTCTGATGCCAGAGTATGGAATTACTCATCCAAATCGAAAAGTCTGCCCACAGGTGGGAATAAACATGTTTTCACTTTCCTAGTTACACGTTTAATTGAGACATTTACAAGCTATGTTCTCAAACTTGTCTTTTAGGTAAAGTAAATGCATTTTAATAAATTCAGGAATCTTTGTTTAAAAAAAAAACAATATCAATTCAATACTATAAAAGTTTATTGTATTCATATATGTACACAAAACATATTTATAAATATACATTTAATCAAAAGGAACCAAAATTGTTTATTTAATAATAAGCATCAAAATGTTTCTTCTGAGAGCAAATACTAATCAATCAAATAACATAACAAGTCTCCTCACAGCGCCTTTGTTTACATGTTAACCTAGGGCAAGAAACTTTGCAGCGCTAACAGCAGCCTGTTAACAGCCATTAATTTAAATGTTAATTGCTCGTTCGGCTGACAGGAGAGAGCATTTGCAGCTGTTAATGGAGTCGTTTCGCTTTCACAGCCGCTATGAATTCGAGATGTTCCCATAATGTTAATGGGTCGTTCAATGCCCGCAATTCGTCGCTAACAGTCTGTTAGCAGCCAGGCCCTGCATTTTATGGCTCTGCTAAATAAGTAAGTGTGTGTAGGTGGGGTGAGCCGCCTATTAACATGTTTATTTGCGGAATTAGTTCCCGTGGGTCGGAAAACTAATTTAAAAATAAGGATTGGATTAAAAGGCGAAATTTCCTTAAAACCACTGCATTTTTTGATTGCATTCTATTTCTAGCAAAACAAGTTTCTATGACCGTTGTGGGTTATGCATAGCTGGAGATACAAATAAAATAGGCTTATTTATAATTGGTCTAGCTATTTGAATTTATTCATCTTCCATTTTACAACAAAAAGTATATGTAGTATGTGTTGTGTTTTGTGTAAATCAATATTGTATTTAGTACATAATTGTGAGCTTTCTTGGTTTGTCTTTCCTGTGTTTAAATAGAGTTTTAGTTGTGGTAGCATTCTTTGGCACAAATAAATCTTTTTGTATAATATTCCTAAGCATTTTAACGAATATACGAATGTTTAATTCAAGTGCCGAAAGCTGCCGAACGGCGTGCAATTATACAAAATTGGTAACCTAACCTCAATTAAAAAAAAACACTTGCTTCTTGCTTGTTTGTTGTAGTTTGTTGCCGTTTGTTGGTTTGTATTATCGTTTGTTGTTATTTTTTTATTATGTTTTGTGTTTATATTCTTTTCTTTTCAATTTTCACGATTGCGTTCTGTTCTGTGTGTATCAATGAAAGCTATATATACATATATATTTGGCCGATTTCAATAATATTAAAACCGAATCTCGGGATTATTAAACTATTACTAAATCTTGAAGAACTAAACAAAAAATGTACAAGTCAAAAAAGTTATAATTTTTTTTTCATTTTTTTCCCGATTGTTACTATGAAAGCTATAGGATATAGTGGTACGATCTGGCCAATTCTTGTTCTATATATTTATAACATTTTTCTAGATTTTTGTTACAATCTTAGAGTCTGTTTATTTCGAAAATAAAGGTAATAAAGGTAGTAAAAGAACTTAAGGATATAATTTTAAATTTGTTAAAAACCCGTTTATAAATACAACTTAAACATTTAAAATGGGTCGCAGAGTGAACTGCAGAGAGAATAAATATAATAAAAAACAAAGAAAACAGAAAGTTAAACAACTAAAGTTGTAAATGAATGCTAGAATGCTAGAAAAAAGTTTTGTTCACAGAGGCGGCAAAGAGTGAAGTTTTACGACTAATTACTAAAATCGAAACATGCCCATTTTTTATACCCTTGCAGAGGGTAAATTAAATATAACAGAATTACGGTTTAAATTATATCGAAATCAGACGACTGTACTATAACATCTCAAGCAAAAAATAAAATAAAAAACAAAAAATTAAACTCCATTATTATCTAATTTTCAAAACAAAATCTTTTCGACATAGTAATAATTTGATAGTACAAAATTACGTTTTTAATTTTATTAACATTGAAAAACGATATCATATGGCTGTCATAGGAACGATCCAATTATTGAACTGAAAATCATCATAGATTCAATGTTTTTAAACATATACATACGCCGATAAATCAAAATTTAAATGTTTTTACGAACCATGTCATTTTTTCGCCGATAGAAGACAATTAAGTTATAGTGTCGGAACTTCAGTTTTAGCAATTTATTTAAACTTTGTCGAGCTCTAGCAACTATATTAGAAAATCTTTTCTGATAAGATGTATGGAACACTATTTTCAATTGTAAGACTTAATTTTGATATATTATTTGCTTTTGATTTATTAAAGCCTTATTCAAATTTTTATAATTATTAATTTTTTTAATTTTTAATTTTAATTTTATTGATTTTTTAAAAATAAATATTAGGATTGTCATTCTCATTGCAGCTTTTTCAAGTTCTTCTGACGCAATATTGTAAAGAAACATTTTTTTTCAAATCTGATAAGCTTTACAAGCGTAAAAATTGATCATTATTTGATGCATGCTTTATCTTTTTTCTCTATTTTTAATGCTAATTCTATTTTTTATCTAACTAGAAATAGATCATATAACTAGAAATAGATCATTCTTCAGCTTTCCCATAAAGGTTTCCTAATATACAGATAAGATCTCGACAAAGTCTATATAAATTGCTAAAACTGAAGTTCCAACAAAATAAATTACTTCTTCAGAAACACACGCCTGAAAACCGAAAATAATTTTAGAACTTTATCTTGACGATGGAACAAATCAAATAAGCTATTTACTTTAACAATCCGCCGGTAAACAGATAAAACAAGCTATCGATGGCCGAAATTGGTTAAGCAGAACTGCAGATAAAAAATAAATTTGGCATTAAAACAGTTGAAAAACGTTATTTACACATTACAAAAAAATGTTGAGTATAATTTTTTGAATTTGCGAGTCCAGCTGCACCGGAAAATGAAGGTTTGATCTTTGGAGGAATTCATCAATTTAAATTTGTAAGCCATTGTTATTCCTTACAAAATCAGTTTCAATCAATATCAATTACAATTTTTAATAGATAAAGCATATTCAATATTATAACATTTTCCTTAATACATCAAATCTCTCAAAACTCAACGGCCTGTCAAAAACGCAATTTGATAGGGATCGAGTTACTGTTAAAAGGTTTGAAGTTCTCACGTCGATGACTTCATTAGCCATTAAAGCATTCCCGCCCCCCATTTTCATTTCCTGAATGACTCCTCATATGTGGCATGCTAAATAGCCGCCGAAAAAGTATAAAGTATAATTAATAAAGCTCAGCCAGCGGCCGGGGCGAGCCACTCCCCCATCCGGTGGCCGAAAACAATTGCCCTTTGTCTAATGTTAATTTGCATTGCGCGCGGCACAAAAATGTTGTTTACATTGTGGTAATTAGCCTACGTGCATGGCATTTGAACCTTTTCAACGGCCGTCTGGCATTTCAATTTCACGTAACAGCGGGCCCCGACAGATGCACCTGCCGCTGTTGGGAAAGCCCTGTTAGCGGCCGCTCTCTGTAATTGCCCAAGAGGAGGAAAATTGAATTATGTAAACGGTAACAGACGCTCTCTCCCTCGCTCTCTCGCACATGCGCAACGGTAGAGAGAGCGTTGTAAACAAAAGCCTCACTCTCTCCCAGTCTCTCTCTCTCTTGCTCTCCGCCGAGGTGACGTAGCCAGGTGGCCGAAAGCGAGTTCAGTTACTTTCGAAGTGTTTCCTCTCTTTTCTCTTCTCTCAGCAACGTTCCTAACATTTCTGTTAGGAAACGATAATTTGTAACATTTCCATTAGGAAATTGTGATGTTCCTATTATGGTTTCAGATATAGTATCTAAGGAGCTATATCCCGACTTTTCGTTAATTTTCACTGGTGTGGGGTTACAACGATCATTCTTTCCTTTGCTGATTGTAAGAACTATATATTTTTATCTTACAATAACAAGTGTGAATAAAAACCAATGGGACCCTGGGAAGAATAAGACTCGCATGATCGGACGAGTTCAGAAATGTTAAGAATCAAGGTTTTCCCCAACAGAAAATGTAAGCAAATTGCAGAGCGACTCTCTCTCTCTCTCTCTCTTTAACAGTAAGTGTAAAATGTTAAAAGTTTCTGTTACGAATCGTACCAAAACAGAGTGAGACGGTTTTCGTGTTCCTCGTCCCGTCAAATTCGTCAGAACCGTTTTCACCGTTTCTGCGTTTGGACGTGTTTGGTCGCGACTGCTCCGTGCTCCGGGCACCGAATTGTTGTACGTGTTTTGCGCGTTTCTCGAGTTATTTTTGCCGGCGAAGAAGTTTCCCAGCGAGCACTTCCAGCACGACACGACAAGCAAAACTCTCAAAATAAAATACGATAAGGCGAGACAGAACTGTGCGTGAAACATTGTGCAGCGTGGCGAGTGCTTCTTCTGCCCAAAACACCAAGAGAATATGTAAATAAAACGTTGTAAACGAAAAACTCGGTTTCACAGTGCGGCATTCATATGCAAATCGGAATCGGTGCCGCAAAACTAAGCAGCACATAATTTGCGAATTAAATCAAAACACACGTCGCTCCGTCTCGCTCTTTTGAGCCGGCATCCTGGCAGCGGCAGCGGCAACGGCAACAACAACAATTGCAGGACATTAAGAGGACGCCCGGCTGAACGTTACGCGACGCGAACCGTTAACCGTTACGCTTCCGCTTACGGCTTACGTTGGGCGCGGTGGGTGCGTGTGTGAGTGGCGGGATTTAACAATTGGCAACGGGGCGTATGAGCAACGCGTTGCCGTACGATGCCCACGTAATGTGTGCCGAAATTTAAATGCGACTGTGACTGTGTGTGTGTGTGTGTGTGTGTGGATAACCATAACCATAACCATAAACGTAAACAAAAGGATTAGACGTTACGTAGCGGGATTACGCCAGCAGTAGCAGAAGCGACAGACTTTTCCGATAGCCTCAGGTGAGTACCGTAAATGATGTATTGCCTGGGAGGCGGCGAGAGAGCAAGAGACACGAGGGCGGAGAGGGGCTCCTGTGGCGGCACTTGTGGTTGCTGTGTGTGGCATGTTAAGTGCAATCCATTATACAGATATGTGCCTTGCACATGCAGGTTTGCTCTCGTCTCCTACTTCTCTGTCCCTGTCCCTGTTCCTGTCCCTTTCTGTCCCTTTCCCTTTCCCTGTCCCTTTCTGTCCTGTTTCTGTTTCTGTCTCTGATTCTGTTTCTGTTTCTGAGCTTGCCTTGTGTGAGTTTTCGTTTGCCACAAAACTTCGCCGCGCTAGTGTGTGTGATATCTGGGAAATAGTGGAGCAGGGGG
Source organism: Drosophila gunungcola (assembly GCF_025200985.1). Taxonomy (NCBI): domain Eukaryota; kingdom Metazoa; phylum Arthropoda; class Insecta; order Diptera; family Drosophilidae; genus Drosophila; species Drosophila gunungcola. The sequence goes on along the minus strand of NW_026453181.1, from coordinate 689,860 downwards.
GGAAGGGCACGGGGGAAAGCCTTAATGCATCCATCAACTTCAATGGAATGCCATTCAATCAGTATTTCTTTTTTTTTTTAAGGTTTTGCCGCTTTGCATTCTGCATTTTCGCCACAAAAGAAATTGGAAAAAGTGACCCAACTAAGAGCGGAAAAGCAGCAGGTGCAACGCTCAAAAGTTTGGTACACTTGCTGCAGATCTTCTCTTAAGGAAACAGTCGTACATCCATAAGTAGAACAGCTTTTGGGGAGATTGGACAGGGACTGAATCATAAATTAAAAAAAGTAGGTCTGCTGGAAAAACATTTTCACTTGGAAAGATGATCTTGAATTCGATTAGCAAAATAAATCCCAGTATTATTATTATGATTAAAAAAGTATTGTTTGCAAGGTACCTAGAAAAGCAATTCAAACTCAAATCGAATTCAAAAAAATTTATTGAAAGTGAAAACCATTGACCCATTCACCAATGCTTATATTAACTTAAAATAGTGTTTTAGAGACAAGCTTCAATGTTAGTATTTTCATTTACAGAATACTTTTTAAAATGTTTTTCAGATAATTTCCTTCATTATTTTATTTATTAATTATACGAGATTAGATAATTTTTTATATTTTTGGAAAAGTTTTAAAGTTAAAAGTACATTTTACAGTTCGTTTTTTTTTTAATTTTCCCAGCCTTAGGTCTAGAAATGAGTGTTTTAAAATATTTTGCACTATATAAGTTTGGCTACGGAAAAAATGTTAAACTTATGGAATATGGAAATTATAAAGATAAAGTTTTTGTTGTGCTCGGCTGGCGGCCAGGAAGCAAATTGAACATATTCGTTAGCCCATTTTCGATGGTAAAATATATGGCGGGGGTGGGGTGGGTGGTGTGGGGTGCGGGAGCCACAAGTTTTGATTCTGGGAAAGTTTCCGAGACAAGAATATGATAGCTTAATTGGAATTGCCGAATGCAGGCGAGTACAGAATGGAAACCAGAGAGAAACATAGCGAGAACGGAGAAAGGGCAATTAAAAGTTTTGTCGGGGATACTGTGGCCAATGTTGAAGGTCCCCGATGGCACACAATTGAGTACATTACAATACCAGTACTGTAGCTTATGTATCGAAAGGCTTTCCGGCTTAGCACAGAGTTTTCCCTTTCAATAACCCCTCCTTTTGCATATGCGGCCCACCCCTATGCGATCTCGTTCCGATCTGGAATTGAAATGCCACAATTGATTGATTCGATGCCATTCGATGCCATTCGATGCCATTCGATGCCTAATGAACAGCAATAAAAATTCATTTGGGCTACTTACGACCGCCACTTCAATTCATTTCTCCACTCCCTTTTTGCCACCACTTCGGGGCACTTTCAATTGGACTTTTTTAATTATCAACCAATCATTAAGAATTTTATTTTTCGCTATATTGAAATATTGTATGCCCGGTATTCCCCGGCGCTTGTCATAAATATTTTAGCAGCTTCCCGCGCTCCAACGAGAGCAACACAAATATTTTAACCATAAAAATTGGCAGTCCGGCGGGAATCGGCAAAAAATCCTTTTTCATTGCGCTCTATATACATATATAGAGGACGAGCGAGGTGCATAAAATGATACAGCAGTGGCAGCAGCAACTGTAAAGAAAAACGCATTTTCCAAAATATTTACACAGCAAAAAGGAACAACAGAAGCGTCGGTAGAGAAACTAGAAAAAGACCAGTAAAGGCTGAAATAAAACACAAATAAAATATGAAACAAGGCGGCGTTGGGCGCGAGGAGCTATTTTATTTTTCGGCTACAATTTTTGTCGCCCATCGTTGTCCTCAGCGCCTGGCTGTGTGTGTGCCTGTGTGTGCCTGTGTGGCCGTGTGGCTGTGGGGGTGTGGGGGTGTGGGGGTGTCTATCTCTGTTTCTGTTCTGTTTCTGGGCGAGCTGCAGTAAATAAATATACGCGTATCTCTGATGGGGATTTATGGCAATAAGAGCCTCGGTCCGGGCGCAGCTCTCTGCCGCTGGCCTAGGACTTAAATAAATGATAGATTGAAATTTATATAGCCTATGGGCCTCGTTGCCCCTCTTCCGCACCTATATTGCACATTTTAGACACTTCTCGATGGTTTTTGATTTGCTTTCGGGCGGCCGTGAGTGCCGGCGTACTAAAATCCCTGGCATATAAATTGACTAGGTAACAAAATCTATGATGTATCTATTTTCGCGCCCGAAATTTCGATGCAATTTCCATGCTGGTTAACATTTGCCAGTGGTGGGTCTGCTGAAAAATGTTTGAATCGCGGCGGGGAAAGTGGAAAATTTGCAATATTATTTCAGGGGTTTATTTGTTCAAACTAGTGTTGGATTTCGGTGTCAGTCAAGAGGAATCTGGGACAGGGGTATTGTAATTCTTATGAAAATATTTCAATTTCTGTTTCGAATGTTTGTAAACTCATCAGTTATCATTGATTTGAAAATCACTTTCAAATACCATTTAACTATTGGGGGCTCACCTGGGACGAGCACGGCTTTGAATTTCGATAAGAGAATGCTTTGTTTGCCTTGCATTTTCATTGATACATATTTACACAATTTCCAACAATGTTTCATAATTAATTTTTGTGCTTTGCTTTTCTATGCCCAAGCCAGAGGCCTTTTATACCACACCCCCTCTTCCCGACCGCAAATTCAAAATGCAATAACAAAAGTTTAAACAGAGAAGCGGCAATATGTTTGTTTTTCCAATAATAAAACTTTGCCAAAGGGGGCGGCTGGTAAAAATGCAATGCAATTTATATGAGCCAATTGGTCAAAGCTACAAAACTGCAACAACTGCAACTTCAATGAGATTTTTCGGTTGTGGAAATGCAATTTAAACACACAGGTTTTCAGGTAAAATTAATATTAATTTTAATGAAAAGCAGATTCAAACAGTATCCCCGGTCGAGTACAAAAAGGCTTGTTAATATGTAATGCCCAGGGGAAATGCAAGAGCAGAGAAGCGATGAAATCATATCCAAACTGCAGCCAACGAGAATCTGAATTGTGAATGTTAAAACCCAAAGCTAAACAAACTTCATTTGCCAATATGTGAATACAAATGGGAATAGAAATTTGAAGAAAAGGATACGAGAAGGCAAGCTGAACTAGTTGAAAAGTATGCAACAGTTGAGGGGCACCGAAATTAAATTTTAGTCAGCAATTCACTCAGCCATTTATTACTTTTAGAGTGCGTTTTGGGGAAGGCTTGTCCCCCAAACGAGTTAGATAAAAGAATATATTCCCCATATTTTTCCTGCAATTTTTCAGAGGTAACCACAGACCGAACCTCGCCGCTTTCAAAATAAATTCGCATTAAATGGTTTCTCTGCTTATTTGCCACTGAAGGCAGCACATAGAGCTCTGCCTGCTGACTGTAAAATTAATTTCATATGGCAAATGGCTAAGAAAAATGTTTTGCCACACAATCTATGGGAATTTTACCCCAATCTAAGCAGACTCAAATCGGCTGAGCAAGCAAGAGGCAAGCAGGGAAAATGCCAGAAATGCTAAATAAGATGGCTCACACATCTAAGACCCCAAAGAAGCTTCAATAAATAAATACGTGTGTGTGCCTGGACTCCCTTCCCGCAACCCGATTCCTGTGGAGTCTCGTTTAATTTTGGGAAAGCGCACTCAAATGTTAATTTCATTTCCCGTTTGCCTTTTGTCTGCATTTCTCTGTGCCGCAGCCTCGGTCTCAGCCTCAGCCTCAGCCTCTCTCAGTCTCACTCTCATGTGTATAAAAAAAAGATGATATTCGTATTTAATTTCAATTTCAAAGGATTTTCCATGTATTTATTCAAGGACTTTATCTTAAGCATAAATTACGGGCCAACGAACGAGCGAGCGAGTGAGCGAGCGAACGGGTGCGGGCACTCCATTTGGCTTTCCGTCTGCCTCTGGCTTTCACCTACTTTCTAGCCGGGCTCGAAAGGTAGCCGCCCCGCCCGCACACGCACGCTCCCCGGCTCTGCAGGATTCCCCTCCGGATCCCATTGCAAACATTGTCTGGCTCCGAGTTGGGGCTGAAGCCGGAGCTGGAGCTGGTGCTGAAGCTGGAGCCGCCGTGTTTGCCAAACTGTGGCTTTCAGGTTATCTGTCTCGGCCCCGCCCCATCCGCCCCATCCGCCCCATCCGCTCCATCCGCTCCATCCATTGCTCTGCCGTCGTCGTCGTCGTGTGCATTTGCTTTTCATTTACATATGAAGCTCCTTAATAATCCTTTTGTGCACAGGACACAGCCGGAGAGCCGAGAGCCGAGAACCACGTGCACACAATTCGTGTTGCGTGCGCATAAGGAAATGTTTAAATATATGCAAATCTAGTTAAGTGTAATCATTTAGCACAAGAAAAAGTGGCCCTCCTGCTACCTGGACCTTAAGCCAGGAGCATCCTTTGCAAAAAGTTGGCTTGGGAAATTAGAATTTGAATGCATTTAACGCACAAAAAGGAAGTTATCAACAATGGGCAGGCGATAATAAAGTTATAAATGCTTCATTTCCTGGCCTCAATCTCCGAGGAAAAGTCACCTAACAAGCAAAGAATGGGAAGCAGAGGCTTAGAATTATCTTAAACTTATGGGATTTAAAGCTTAGGAAGGAGCCATAATTTTTCGACGTAAATAATTGAGTAGATAAGATGGTTTTAGTTTTGGTTTTCAACATTTAATGTTCGGTTTTAGTTTTGCACTTTTCATATACGACTAAATAGTCTGTGCATTTACTCACGCGTCTTTAATTAGTTACCCAAGTATTAAATTAAGTGCTTACTCTAAGACCACATTCAGATAGAAATACGCGTACGCCTGGCAGTTCCAAGGGTAAATATTAATTCAAATTGCAAAGGAAATGCGAAAGAATCCATTAACGCTTTTTGCAATTGCATTTAAACCGTCGGCCCCTCTGGGGACCCGCAAAAGCACCGCATATAGCACTCCATCCGGAGCTGCGACTGAGACTAACGAGCGGCGTTAGTTTAATTTCTAGAGCAACATTCCAGCAGAGGAGTAAAAAATCATACATAATGAATGCAAATGCTTTTGCGCTCATAATTTCATCATCATCATCCTCACCATCATCATCATCATCATTATCATCATTATCATCATCCACGGCAGGATGACGAGGAATCATCCTTGTGATCATCAACAGCGGTTCTGAGCTGGGCTCTCTTTCGCACTATTGCTCCCTGTGCGGTTTGGCAGCCAGGACGTTTCGTGTGTCTGCAGCGGATATGAGCCAGTGGCATCACAAACAGGCCACCAGGGGGGCTCGGGCCACGAAGTTGGTTGCCTATTTTCAAAAACACGGCATAAGGATAACAACCTCTTAACCCAGTTTGCCAGTGCGACTGCAGTCAGAGCAGGCAGCGCAGTCAGCCAGTCAGATACACAGACACTCCGATACAAGATACAAGATACAAGACTGCCGGGGCATCGGCATCGGCAGCGGCAGCGGCAACTGACAGAGGCGTATCCTTGTGCATGTCCTGGGCTACCCATTTTAAATTGAACTGTGCGCATTTAAGCGTGAACTGACAGCTTGGAAAATCGAAAGCAAAAATAAATTGTCTAGTGAACTTGGTGGTCCACACACAGCTGAGCTGATGGTAGCCTTTGGGCTTAGTGTCAGCCCAGCCGGCGGGCGGCAGGAAGTGGGCGGGGACGAAAGGACACTGGCAGGAAATGGTTCTCGGCCCGGCGAGCGTGTGTCTGCGTGCGTCTGTCTGTGTCTCTGGCTATTAATTGAAATTCGTTGTGCTTAAAGCCTCGTCCTCGGCAGGCTAGAAAGTTTTAAAAGCTTGCCAGGACCCTCGTAGGCCTTGAAGGACATTACCAGCAGCAGGCTGCGAGGATACTTGTCGCCTTCGAAAGGACCCACTCCTACGGCGACCCTCTCGAATGGCATTTGCATATATATCATCTCGTATATCCTTTTTGTCCGAGCCCGGGCTTTGCACAGTGTGTTAAAAACTTTGTCCCTTTCTGCCCGAGATTTGCATAGCCAGTCGTATCGTAGAAGTTCCTTGCTTGTGTGCGAGTGCTCATATATCAGTCAGCAGTCAGAGCCGTGGTAGGTTCGGCCCTCCGATCCTCCTCGAAAAACTAACTCTGATAACCGAATAACCGGTTTCGGCACTGGGGTTACGCTTACCCCTGTGCTCCTTGTTAGAGAGGTAAACAAATCTGAAACTAATCCTTTGCAGCCAACTGGCAATTGTAAACGAATTCGGATTGTTGGGCTTGTTTGGATTGAATGCACTCCCTGACGGGTGGACTCGTTTTTAATTAAGAAATTTCGGGAACAAAGTTAATGAAGCATGAATCGAGGTCGTGAAAAGGGTTCGGGGAACCATATATCACAATTTACATACCTCAGACACCTTGAAAAAATTGGAAACCCTACTTCAAATGCAGGCAGATGAAACCTCAGAATATATATTTAATTATTTGATTTATTAAGTGAACCTTTAATTTTTAAAAGTTTTTGTGGTCTTATTCAAATTATATTCCATTTGCCCTAAACAAGATGGTAAAAATGTAGTTTAATCTTAAACGTTCTAAGTACCTATTTTTAATGAACTTAAAGTGCCTTCAATTTTGAGTTCTGCCCCACGTATGGGATGCCATTGCAGTGCAGTAGCAATTGCAATGGCACAGAATGCATTCTCGGGCTGGGAACGCACTTGCCATCGCAGCAATAAAATCGAAAAGTTGCCGATGCTCACCTGGTGCAGAAGTTCCTCACCTGCCTGCAGCTGGGAATGCGAGTTGTGAAGGGGTTTCCACGGATAGTTTGGGCAACTTTTCCGCAGTCTCCTCCGCTGTAGAAACTTTTCCACAATGCCTTTTTACATATTGAGTCCTCTCGGCTACCAGTCCCTTATGGTTTCTTTTTGCATGCCCGCTACTTTTGCTACTTAAAGTTTGCTTTTTGTCTTTGAGCAGGGAGATATATACGTACCCCTCCCTCTTTTGCACCCCATCTACGGTCCCCAGCTATACTTCGTCTTGGGCTCTTTGCTATCCAAATTGTGAGCAAATTAATTGAACGCAAAGAAATGCAGAAGGTAAACAGAAGATAGAAAAGACGCTGAAACTTCTTCCTTATGTACTCGTACCCATCCTGATGTCGCCCATGGTGGATATCTCGACCAAACGCTGCTTGCTTGTTAAATTTAAAACGCTTACCAGTCTGCAATGCCCTGCCACCTGGGGAAAACCCTAAGTGAGGCAAATAGAAAGAGCTCAACTGACCTCAGGGAGTAAAAGGTTACGGCTAGGAAGTGCTCACTGAGCTTTCAAGTTTTTAATTGGAGAATATCACAGGTACTGGGGCTTGTTGGGACTTCATTTGATTTTACTTCCTTGCCTTGCTTTCACTGATGATGAATGGTGATGATGATTAACTATAAAAGCTATAGTTTCTCCATAAAAAAATGCAATATATTTATTTTGTAGTTAAAATATTTTGTTAAACAGTGAAATAGTGAAAACTCAAACGAATAGCAGCACCTATACATTTTTTACTCTTTTAACACCTAGCTTATATACCCATTTGCTATCCCCTGAAATAGTCTGTGGCATAAAAAGAAGAGGAAAAGTTTTTGCCACTCATTTTTTACACGCAGTCCTTGGGCTTCTGCTGCGAATCCCCCCTGATTCCCTCTCGGTTTCCTTTTCGCTCTCCCTATATTTAGGGCTCTTTCCCCGGCTGCCTGCTAATCCAGGACAATAAGTGTTTGTCGTTGGGATTTAGACAATTATTCACGTTAAGTTGACGTCTGAGACGGGGAGCCCAGGCAACTGACAGTTGCGATTCGCCTGGCTCTGCCTCCTCCGTTTCTTCGGCCTCCTCATCCTCATCCGCATCCACTTTTTCCTTGGCTCCGACTTCGTTTCGAGTCCCAGACTGCCCACCTCACTTCTGGTCCCCGGATCTGCAGCCATTTCTGACGGGACGAGAGTCTGCACAGTTTTGTAATTTCTTCAACGTTTCAATTTGTACCGGTCTGGATTTTGGACCGCTTATTTTTGGTTTTCCTTCCGAGGATTTTGCTCCTGAGGGCACACGCAACATTTTGTTTTATAAGCGCATTTGGGTTTTAAGGTGTCAGCAGCTAGCGAGTCGCGTTGATATGTCATCTGGAAATAATTTTTATTTATTCGTTCGTTGCCATCGCTAAGCCGTCTGGCAATTTTACGATGACATTTCTGCCTCTTCGAGGGATTTGCGTTTGCCAAATTTGCAATATACATTTTTCATACTTGTGCACAAGAGCAGAATGCTTCCGCACCCACTCGAAGCGCTTTATTTGATTTCGTCGCCCCAATAAAAAACCAAGTCGAACTCGCATTCGCACTCGCACTCGCACTGGCACTCGCACTGAGCTTGTGTCTCCGGGCACCATTTACGCACTCTAGGAAGTGACCCCCGATCCGCACGCCATCCACATGTGTCCGGAACCCCCGTCCTGGTCACGTACGGAACATAAAAGTATTTACAAATAATATTTCCATATGGTAAGACGTGACAAAGACTCAAATTAGCGATGGAACGTTTATCTTCGACTGGTGGGTTGGCGGAGGGCCTCCTACTCCGCGGCAGCTGGCCGTATAAAAGTCCGGCCATAAACAAACATCGGAAAAATATCGTAAACCTCGTAAACATCCAATTTATATATACATAAATATCAGAGAGCTTAAAGAAATATTCCCTTACTTTGTTCCATAATTTTAATGCCCCCCCCCCCCCACCAAATTGAACCTTTTTTTTTTTGGCAAACAAAGTTGGCCAGCGCGGGAAGTATGGGGGTGAGTGTTTAGGCCATTAATTTAATTTTATGTTTGCTTTTGTGTGCACTTCTTTACGCGTTCTACCTTTTTTTAATAGTTGATTGTTGTTGGTTGTTGCCGTCAGTGCCTGGCCATCGGAAATTATTTTGTTTGGCAGTTTTAATGGCTGCATTTGGCGGCAAAGTTTTTTGTGTTGCTCGGAACTTTAATGACCCAAATTGATGTGGGATTTTGTACGGGGCACTTTTAATGTACGGTCCGGAGTCTGGGCTTGATATTTTGAAACGGAAAGTAGAGCTGCAATTTATTCTTAATGTGTACGAGGGTGAATCTCGAAGTTAAGGCAATGAATGGACAGAAGAACGCTTAATGGATCGTGTTTTAGCAACCTCGGCCTCTAAAGTTATCCCGCAAGCATCTTGCTTGCTCTCCAGGTTCGAAGCAAACTAAAATGCTCTCGTGTAGTCAAAGTGGTGGCATCATTAAGCTGCATTTATGATCCTCACATCGTTAAGCCAACGCCATAACCCTGCTCTCAACCACCTTCTCCGCCACTCCAGTTTTATGCGCCTATTAATGTCTACGACTAGCAGAAGTTTCTCCACGAAGCACCTCCTGTGGCAACCTCTGAGAACACTTTTAATTGCTTGAACTTATTAAACAGCTGCCACTGCAGCTTGCCACGAATCTCCCTCCGCGCACCCACAGCTGCAGTACTAACTTTCCGTATTTGCCTCATATCCTTAAAAAATCGGGGAGCAGAAGGGAAAAAAATAAAACTTTACTCCGCCTGCATAGACAAAGACAAAGACCCAAGACTTGGCTTAAGGTCAGCAACTTTTATTTCTTGGCCAACACTTGCACATCCCATGTCTGAAGTGGCTCCGCCATCCGCCATCCGCCATCCGCCAACCGCCAGCACCACCTATGCCCAACGTCCTCATCCCCATCCTCGGCAGCATCCATCGCTCGTCTCCGCCTGCTTATCTTTGCGCTCCTCTTGTTCTTTGTATTTTTTCGACGCTGGTGTTGTGCCCGTTTTATTGTTCTTGGCCTGGCCAACACCAGGGTCCTCGACACGGCTGCATTTTGGCATTTTGCAGCGGTCGTTTTATTTTCGTATCTTTTTTATTTTGAAGTTTAATGCCAGAGTCGTGCCTCATATTTCGACGATGGAATACAATAGACGATGGAACAACAATTGCAACAACGGCGGCAGCGGCAGCAGCAGCCTCAATTTAAGGCGTGCCGAGGGGGCGGAGGTGTTTTTGGTATTTGTTGTTTCAGTTTTGTATACCCTTGCTGAGGGTATTTTGATTAAGTTAAAGGTATCGGAACAAAAGGTTAAGCCAACTTGCTATTTGGAAATTCTAACAAACGGAAACCGGTTATATTAAAACAATTTTCCCAATTTGTGTTAATAACTTGTAAAGATGATGTTGGCCTTCTCCAATATATGAAAACTAAAGATCGGGATACAAACCATATTTATATATTTTGGATGTACGATTTCGTAGGATTCCGTTGATCGTGTTCCTTATTTGTTTCTTATAAAACACACTTATATCATATTTCATTTTCTTAGAATTTAAGAAACCAATAGCTCTTTAGGGTATTAACCTATTTCGGTCTCGAGTGTTACCTTTCTCTGCCTGTGTTTTTTTTTCAGTTGTTGTTTCTGATTTTTTTTTTTGGGTGCTGCACAAGTAGTCGATGCTTTGGTGGTTGCTACAGCTTCAGCTTCAGCTCCAGCTTTTGCTTTTGCTGGTTTGGTAATCCGCCTCACTTTAGCACTTGAGCGGCATCTCCTCAGTCTGCCGCCCTTCACCGCCTTTCCCCTGTACGTACCCTCACCCCCATTGTCCACTCGAAGCGCTGACTGCAGATTGAGCAAAAGTTGTTGTTTGCCAGCTTGCCAGCCTCTGGGAAGTGTGAACATTTTGGGCAACACTCCGCGTGCCGAACACCGAACACCGAACACCAACACCAACACCGCGCCCCCGCCTCTTATCCTGTTTCCCAGGCCCGGCTCAAAAGGTGTTGGTAATGATGATTTTGAATTATTCATGATTCACGACGATTGAAATTATTTGCGCGCGCTCGTTCGCTGCCAGCTTGTTGTTGGTTGTTAAAGTTTTCTGGCCGCGTGTTGCAAGGAGTCGGAGTCGGAGAATCGCACTTATAAAGACTGAAGAAGCAACAATGGCAGAGGCAGCGGCAGCGGTAACAGCAACAGCAGAGGGGTGTTCCTGTGTGTCTGCTCGGTTTTACCTTTTCGCTTTATGTTAAATCATTCAAATTGAACAAAAAAAAGAATACAAAACAAAGCCAGCAGCAGCTGAGGATCTGCTACAAGGCTACAAGGGGTATCCGTAGATGAGGGGTGAAATCGGCGAACGTTCTCAGGGGATGGATGCTAAGCTGGCTGCGATGAGTATATGCTTCCGTGGACGGTTCGGTTTGGGATCGGATTGGCATTGGCATTGGCTTAGGATTTGCCACATATTCGGAGTGCCAGAATTGCCGGTTTCAGAGCGGGTATAATGGCATTGACAGGGGGTTTGACAAGGCCCATCAAAGGATCTGCTGGGTCATTTCGTGATCCGGCAAATCATCGCTGAACAAACGAAATGTCATAAATGTAGATCGCCGGCTGCTTGCTCACTTCGATGTTTCAATTCTCGTGTTAATGGAATTTGGGATTAGCTCTGAGCTTAAGTTAATTGAAAAAGAGCAAGTTGGCAAATAACATTGAAACTGATCTGCCCATAAAACAGTGTTGTGAAATAAAAGGCTTAAATCTGTACAAATGGTAGAATTTGTACCCGGAGTAGTTTGAATTAAAATATAAAGTAATTCGTAGCCTTTAATGCTTTAATAAGTAATTAAATTTATAAGCTTAGATGGCCAGTAAACCAATTTAATATATAATAGTAAAACTGTGTCTTTTTTAATAGAAAACTAAAATCATTAAAAACAAGGTTTGAGTTTTTAACCTAGCTATAAAAGCTACATCATGCTGATCAATAAAAAAATCTCAAATAAGGCTAATAAATTGAGGATTTGTCTACACCAAACGAAAGCCATTTTCCATCAATCCAACTATTTCCCGCCTTGTGCCATTTTCTACCTCTTTGGCAGAGCATTTCCTTGTGCCACTTTCCGCTCATTCAGCATTTTCCAACCCGCCCCGCGGCCACCTAGCCCGACCATCGTAACTTGCCAATTGGCACCGGGGATTTGGTCAAAGTCATTTTGCGCATTTTCAATTTGCCAAAACTTTCGTTTCCTCCGTCGCTCTCTCCCTGCAGAGCTTCTCCTGCCGGCTGCTGATTTTGGCTGCTTTTGTAGTCTTAGCGCATTCAGGCTGCTAATTAGGCGGCATTAAGATTGGACCCCGAACCGAACCAAACCGAACCGACCACCTCCCGCCCCACGACATGTAAGCGCATTAGATGGTTCAGTTGTGACGCTCACAAAGTCAAAACGAGAAATAAATGCCAATAATTTGGTTCGCTCAAAACCAATCACCCACACACTGACTCCGAGAAGTCTTTTGCCCTTTTTTGCTTTTTTGAATGGCAAACGGCAGGGGGGGTTTGTGCAGTGGTTGGGCGAACACAATTTAGTTTTTCTGCTTTTTGGAAAGGCTAACGAACTATTTTCACAGAAACCAAGACGACCAAAGCCAAGACGAAGTCGAATGCTGTTTGAGGCCACTTGAGGCGGCAAAAAAAAAGTGCAAGCCAGGCCAAAAAGAAATAGAAAATCAAAGGCAAAAAAGGTTTTCCTCCCCCTAAACCCCAGTTGTTGTTATTGTTCTTGTTGTTGTTGTTGTTGTTGTGTTTGCTACGTGCACACAAACTTAATTTGAAGTTAAAATGTAGCGTAAAGTGTAAGGCAAACAAGGATGGGTTTTGGGGAGAAGATGGAGCAGTTGAAACAGGCTGAAGAAAAGGGGTTCGAACGGGTCTCATCTTGGCTTTTATGATCGAGTTAATTTGAATTTTCAACAAGCCAACTTCTCTGTGTATTCTCGCCTTACTTTGTTGCTGTTTTTGATCAGCTGAGACAAAAAGATTTCTGGCATTTGCCATCGGATTCAACAGGAGCTCTGCCCGAAGAACCCTTCCCTACCCCGTTTTTTGCGACTTTGTTGATTCACTTTGGAAAGTATTTTCCCGCCGCATGTGTCGGGTATAACTTGGGGAGCTCCTGTGGTTGCTTTTCCCTTTGCCGAGCTTACCGCTTTCCACCTTTTCGGGTTCTGTTTTTTTTTTTTTTTGGAGCCAAAAACGTTTTGTACGTGCCCGGGTTTATGTGCATAGGATTTTCAATGCCTCCGTTCGCTATTGATTTTTATACAATACATACATTTTTCTTCTTCCGTTTTTTTTTGCGCTGCTGTCCATCTGATTGGTTGCTTCTGCGCCTGCATCAGTTCTTTGTCATCGTTTTTATATGTAGAATGGCCCATACATATAACATCAGATTCGATTATACGATTTAATCTGATTTCGCACAAACGAATGATTCAAATGCAAATAACACAAGCACACGCACACACATGCCACAAAAGGCGACGGAGGTGGGTGCTCAGTTAGCATAGAAATTTGAGTTGCTCCCTCCCTCGGTTTTCCCCTTTTTTTTTTTTTTTTGGTTAATAGCTTTCGATTTATAACAAGCAGATGAAAGCAAAAAGATTTGCATTACAAAACAAACGACAGGTAGGGCAAAGCAGGGATTGGGGAGGCGGGAAAAGGAAAGGAAAGGATTGGAAAAGTCCTGGCAAAGTCAAGCCAGGACATACAATTAGTGTGATGGGGTTGGCAAGAAAGTTGATTGGGTTGCGGTTTGTGCCTGCTTGCCAAGGCAACTGGTTCCATCCAAAGGGAAGGCAAAGCAGGGTTGAGCTCAATTATAATGGGCTGCATGTGGGATCTTTGGGTTAAACACACTTTGACGGAATTCGAATTGGAATTGAACAGGTGAAACGAAGCTTACATGGAATTCCAAAAGGATTGCCGGGCTGGAAAGGTAAAGATGGAGAGGCAGCTGGGGTAGATTTAAAGGGATATACCTAAAATATAAATAGCTAGAATTTTCATTTTTCTAACAAGCAAGGAATATCATTAGAGATTTAAAAGGTTGAATACTTTGGTTCCTTTACAAAAGACCTATAGATAATCTTTCTCCTTAATCCACTCTATTAAAAACTGCATTCGCTTAGGCCACTCTCTTTCCAACGGTCAGATTGCGTAAATCATTGCTCCCAAATAATTTTCCTTATTCCATAACCAGCAATCAACTCATGCAGTAATCAACTCATTTCCATGGAATTACACCACCGTACATATGTTATTTATTTGCCAATCATTTCATTATATAATCATAATTAAGCCGACTATCAACACCTTCTCAATCTGGCTGGTGGGGCACAGTGCATTTCGAGCTTCTTCGGAATCTTCCCACAATTGCTCTGCTCCGATTGCAATTGGAGTCTGCCGGTGTACTTCCCACAGATTATCACAAATTAGATGCAGTTCGCGTCGGAGTCTGGCACACATGGATCAATCCCCGCCTGGCTCAAATTGGGTTTCGAGCTCGCCACTTGAGGGGCAGATGGCATATTTTCCCTGCGATGGCGCATAATTTCGCACACCGCCGAGCGCATGACGACGTTGATGGCCCGACTCGAGTATCTTATGGATGCACAATGGCCTTTTCCTCATAACCAACACGTACGTGCAATTCACGAGGCGAGGCCTCCACCAGAGGTGCTAATGCTGATCAGCAGTAACTGATACCACATGGGTCCGGGCCAGGAATAATGCAAAGAAGCCAGTCCAACTCGAAGCCGGCAGCCAGCACAATGCAAAGCCAAGAAAACAACAGAATTAAGTCCAGCTCGGCCTGGCGAACAATGCCCAATGCTGGGTGTTGGATGCTGTATGCTGTATGCTGTATGCTGGATGTTGGATACTGTGTACTGGATAGAGGATTGTGGATGCAACAGGGACCGGTAGAAACGCCCGCTGGACGTGTATCTGATAGGGCACACAGCCAGTGGAGAGTCTCGGCCAGTCCCGAGTTAGTTGAGAGCTGAGTCGAGTTCAGTTCGGAACACAAATCATCTTCCAGCGCTCACGAAATTGTTGCGCAAACTTTCAAAGGAAACAGAAACAAAAACCCCCCAAAGAAAAGCAAACCAAACAGAGCTCAAAAAAGCAAAACAAAAACGAAAAGATTGGCCTCCATGGTCAAAGTTTTGAATACCCTACCCTCAGAAGTGGATTTATATGTTTAAATATACAATGCATACGATCTGAAAAAATTCTATATTTGTAATGCATAGTTATAATTATAATTTGTAATTTAATTTAATAATATATATTAATTTTTTTCTTCTTTTGAACAATACTTAACATTTAATGTTCAACCTAATAACTCGTTTACTGAGCTCTAGTTGCGGTGGCCCAACGACGTAAGCTGAAAAGTTTCAAGGCAGTTTTCTAATAACCCAAGTCAAATCCGCCGTTCGAAGTAATAATACCCCCTTGTAGAGGGTATCCAAAATCAGAGTAAAACCGGCAAAGCGTGAGGGGCTGGCCTGGAGAACAAAAGGAGGCGTTGGTGTTGGTGTTAGCTGATTGTTGTTGCTGTTACCTGTATGGCACCGGTGCGGTGTCTGCGGATCTGCAGATCTTGCTAAAGGAGGGCGAGTGGAGGCGGTCGGAGCGGATTGGAGCGGACTATGTGTGAACTCGCAAAACGTGACACATTTATATCACTTCGTTTGAATCGCAAAATAATAATAAATATAATAGCAACAACGTTGCTGGGGGAGTCTCTGGCCTGTCTGCAGTCCGAGTCTCTGGAATGGAATCTCTCGGGTCTCCGACGACCGACAGACAGTCTTTTTCTGGCCAGGCCGTACCCAGGTTTTGACCTGCCGACGCTTTGCTGGGAAGCTCTTATATTTATTTCGCTCGCTTCTCTTTTCGTAGTTGCCTTTTTGTTTCGATTGGGTTGGAAATTTTTGCACTGTTGCTGCTGGCGGCAATTGTTAAAAAATTTAAACACCAGCGAGAGATAAAGAGAATGTTATTGCTTCGGGGTAGGTGGCTGAGGTATGCGAATGCGGTGATACTCAGTTAATAGTTGAGGGAAGGTCGCTTGAAAGGCGGTAAAGACCCCACCAAAAATGACTTTAACACAAAGAGTTGAATATTACCATTTAATAAGAAGTTTTAACTTATTTAAATCGCCTGCTTTGAAATGAAATTGAAATTATTGTTTCCTCTTTGTGTATAGAATCTTGTCAATGTCTCATCCTTCCACGAAGTCGAGGCAATTCACCCTCTGTGAGCTACCAAAACATGAAATGTCACTGGTTCCGTCGAAACCTCTTTCAGGTAGCCACAGCCTGAGATGGATTCCTCGGCCACATTTCCCCCACCCCAGCGCTCGAAAACTTTGACCATTGGGTCCAACCCAATGAGTTTTGGGTATTTTCGGGTCTCTCCTTTGCCCATTTGACATTATACGAAATATTGCACCCCTGGGCATGCCACGTCGCCCTCCATCCTGGCTAGAGTTGTCAGCAAACGGCGGCGGATGTATTTGTGGCGTATAATGTTACATCTGCTTAGCGGAAAGATAAATCAACAGAGTCGGCGACCGTCGCTTGCATCAGCTACCATTTACCAGTAACCAGTTGCCAGTTGCCAGCTCCAGCATTCAGCTCCCAACCGAGCAACCCAGCATCCCGGCATCCCGACATCGGCATCAGCAGCAGCGCCAAACGTCGCACTCAAGTTGACAATGATAAATAGTGAAAAAGCGCCAGGCAAACTGGGGATTCCGGGGAAAGTGGGAGAGGTGACAGACACTCCACTCCCAGGTTGGCAAGTGGTGAAAGTTTTGCACTGCTCCCGCGGTGAGAACGCTGATGGAAGTAAAACATTTCGATTAAAGTTTATGAAACGGCAACCTCAGCGGACCTCCAATGACAATGGGTGCCACAGAGATCCCCGTTTGGCCGAGGAATTAGTATCTGCGAATGCATGAGGTCCGAATATCCGGGCCAACCAACTGTGAGTCGAACTGTTCTTGATTAAAAGTTTCACCCAACTTATGCAGAGTGGAAGTCCTCCGAAAACTTGGATGGGGAATGAGCCAGCCGCAGAAGGAAGCTGAGTGGCTGGGTGTTCGAAGCTATTAGGTGCTGCTTCGACAATCAGTTTTGTCTATGTTCAATGCCGACAACAAGTTATCTCGCCTGGCAGGACCGTATTTCTTGTCCACTGGCAGGAAAAAAAAAATAAAACTTTTACGACCATGGAAAATAAGTTAAGCTCAAGGCGAAACTAAACACTCTTTGAGGTACAAATTTAAATATAAATAAAGTGCCAAACGAAAGTACCCATGCGCACGTTGCTGCGAAGCAGCTGCGACGGCGGGCAGTGAGGGGATAGCCCTAAAGAAGGTGACTTTATAATAAATAAATAAAAATGCAACAAAATGACATTAAAGGTAAATTCAGGAGGAGAGGTGGCAGCGGCAGCAGCAGCAGCAGCTTCTTGGTATATTTTTTGTGGGGTGCCAGGGGGAAGCTGAGCCGAGCAATAAGCAAACTTGATGGCACAGGGTGCAATCTTGAGCTGGAGGGCAGCCACCCTTTTTATCCGAATCCCCCAGCAGCAGAGAAACTCCGAGGTTTGCATACAAATAGCGGCGGTCATGGAGGGCGGGTCTCGCAGCTGGGGGTTAGGGCTAGAACACTAGGGTTCCCAACCCCTCGACCAAAGGTGTTGGCAGGAGCAGCCAAGTGAAAATACCCAGCGAACTGGACGGAATTGTGCTAGCGGAAAGTTTTTACTTATAATTGGTTAGATGGTTGAGGGTTTTTTGTTGGTCGAGCGGCTGGGTTCACAGATCCCGCAGTGGTTCCAGCTGTGAGATCCTCACCCTGGGCGAAGGATCCGGGGTAGACTGGCAGTGAACTTTGGGCAAACTCTCCCGTCTGGAGAGACTCGACGAGCGGCAAGCTCAGGCCTCAAGAGTAAGGTCAACAAAAATCGAAGCCAGACGCAGCAGGATAGTTCTGGAGTGCAGTGTGTGTGGCGTGGCGTGGTGTGCGTGTGTGTACTTGCAGCAGACACTGTGTACTTTGGGGTGCCATAAAGCAAACTATAGTTCGCCCAGCGTCCTGAAATATAAAATGCTCGAGCTCAAGCTCGTGCTCACACCGACCCAGACCATAAACAAAACACAAACACCAAACTCGTATGACCCACATGAAGGTGTCCTAGCCCCCACCCTCACCCTCCTCTCCCTCTCCCCTTTCCTCTCCGGTTTCTCGTATATGTTTTTATTTACACGAACGACCCTCCTATGTGAGCCCTCGGTTGACATGATAGCAAAGCGGCGAAAAGAAAGCCGTTGACGAAGCAGCAGCAAAATTTTGAACTAGTTTAAGTGCCCCATCATGAAGTCCCAAGTTTCTCGTTTTCGCCAGGATTGTTTTACTTTATAAAATACACTCACATGCGCACCCGGCCATTGAAGCTGCATGGTTATGCAAAGTAATTTGGTTGTGTTTGTGCTGGTGGATGGATGAGAGGGGCTTTGGGGGCGGCAAGCAGCTTCCAAGGCAAGGACAACACATAAAGTATTGGGGATGCTGCTGCTCCGGCTGCTTTGGCTGCTCCGCTGCTTTGGCTGCTCCGGCTGCTTTGGCTGCTCCGGCTGCCTGAGCACAGTTTACTTTCCGTCTGCCGGAGGGGGTGAGGGGGCGTGAAAGGGCTTTCGAAGGGGTTAGATGTCCTGCTGGACTGTGTAAACAGAGACGAGCATCGCAGGAGCAAGGAGCCAGTGCAGTTTTAGCCCTCCTCGATCCTCCTCTTTTTTCCTTCGCCCCACATAAATTGGCAGAGTGCGTGAGCTGCTGCCATAAAGGGTTGCGGGTTGGGTTTAGGAGCTGCGATGCACATGACCCCCTTTCAACAGCTGCACACAACGAACTGCAGTCGCCCCGCACCTCCATTCAAAGTGCAGATAATTTCATTTGAAGTATGGCAAAATACAATTTTTTCCATCGTTCAAGTTTTCATCTACGGTGCGCCCCATTTTCATTTACCCCCCACCCCCCTTCCGCCGAGTAATTCGAAGCTGGAGCTTCAAAGCTGCGGAGTCCTTGCTCCCCATTTTTTGGAGCTGAACACAGCTGCAGCAACTCATTTCCTTTTGGCTAATGATGTGGGTCAATTATGGCAGCCAAAAGCGTAGCGAACTCCTCCCCGGCTCACTCCATTCGGATTTTGTGTACTGGAATTAATGGCATTAGTTTTGTGCATTTAGTTTTGATTAGTGAAGGGGAAGAAAGGGAGGGGGGGCTCAAGCATTTGCATGTTTGGACTGGGTTTTGCATTCGCACAAATTCGGGTCGAGAAAAACAATTTTGCTGGGTTCATTCGAAATCAATGCTGCTGGAGATAGCTTTTTCCGGCGTCTGGTATTGAAGGGTTTTTTCCCGTTGAGAGGGGTTAGTTTTGGTAGATAATAAAACTTTGGCCAGGCTATATCCGTTTTTTTTGAGTCTTATGGTCGATTTCCTGCAGTGGAAATGGTTATGGCCTACGAAAGAAGCGCTGAGAACGACTCTTTTGGGTGGTTTTTTTTTGAGCAGAGGAAGTCATTAATGATTTCCCTCGTTAACTCTTCTTACTTTGAAGTGAGCATTTCAAGTCAGCCATGTAGTCCTTATTTTTCAACCTCTTGTACACACTTGCGTTGCCATTTCTCAGCAGGCAAATTAGTATGAAAGTATTACCCATTTACCAACTCGGATCAGCTTCACTTTGGCTTTATCTTTGGCAAATATCTGCACCTCAACCGCATGCACGTTCCGCTCAACTAAACCACCTATCCAATACCTTCACCCTTCCACACCGAAGTATACGTGCATAAAAATCAAATCTCTATGTTTGTTATTTGCAACTCGTTGTTCACTATTTTTCATCACCAGCCCGACAAAGTTTTTTGTAATATTTTTTAAATGTCAACAGACATTTTTTGGCTCCCTATCGTTTTTGTTGGCAGCGCCCCTTCACCGCAACCCCTTTTCATATTAATGCTGCTTCAATTGTACGCTGATTGGCAATCGAGAATGTGACTTGCATGCGCGAGGAGGTACCTCTTCGACGGAGCGGAACCGAAACAATGCCAGAAGGACGGGTGTTTGAATATCGTGGGTGGATGGGATGCTGCACTTATTAAATTAAAAACACACAGCCCCATTTCTACAGGGTATCGGCTGTACGTATGTACACAGCAGGAATACATATCATGTGTTGTCTTTTTTTTCTTTGCTATTTAACGTGTGCATGCTTCGGCAATTTGATTGTGGCCGAGCAGGCGTATGAAAATCAATTTCACGCTGAAACGCACCAAAAACTTTAATAATATTTGCGCCGCGGCACTTAACAGACAGCAAGGACAACAAGGACGGCGAGTGAACAGGACACTGGCAGGAGGAAGGGAAGGAATGAATGCGAAGACTGATAGATATTCACCCAAAGTGGGCGGCACCACTGAATGCGAGGCTTGGGGAGCACTCACTGCATTCAATTAAGTGTTTCAATAAGAGGGGAATAATAAAAAATGGGGTGGTCAATGCCGATCAATTTATTTTATTATGTTAAAGGAAAGCTAATAAATTTTATTTGAGCCAAGGTTCGTTGCTATTCGTCATACATGCCAACCGAAAAGGTATGACAAGCAGACATATTAACCTAAAGAATAAAAATCGATCTAACTGCCATGAAAGTAATCATCTAGAAACGAAATAAGAAACACTTTCTGGGGAAAGTCAGCCGATACGTTTTATCTAGCTAATTGGACTTGATGAATGCATTTGTAAATAAAACAAGAAACGTCGATGATCTTACAGTAAGACAGCACAGTTAAACTTACTTTAAGTGTCGGCTTCCTGATTTCTTGTATAATGAACAGTCCTCGAGCTACAAAAGTTAACGATACCTCTGATTTCAAGTTTAAAGATCATGTAGTTAAATCTCGGCGAGATCTATCATTTGGAAAGGTAATCCTCAATACAGAACAAAGAGCTTTAAAGACCTAAGACACTTGCAGGGTAGCCTCCTCTAGGAATTTATCACCTTGCCGAGAGAGCCTCCGAGTCCGCTCGACAGGGCCGGAGCTGCACTGAATCCGAGACTCTCAGACACTTGGCATAGTTTTGTGGCCACCGGGCTGGAGGCTCCGAGTGGAGGGAGGGATCCTACACGTTGCCCTAACTTTTGCTTCGAACATAAAGTGCGCGCTAAGAATTTACCGCATAAATTTTGAACAAGTAGCAAAAAGAGGCAGAGGTAAAAGCCAGAAGTTGCAGGTAGCCAGCCGAGGGGTGCTGTGCGGTGTGCGGTGTGGGGTGTGGGGTTGTGGGGTGTGGCGAACTTACAAACCGCACTTTGGCACAAAACTCACAAGACACTCATAACTTTTTATGCTGGTTCGTTGCACACACCCCGAAGAGCCCAAAAGCCCAAGACAGAGGCCCAGGCCAGAACCCAGAACCCAGTAACGCTGCAGCCTGGACGCGCTGACCAAGGGAACGGAGGGCGGCAAGGTGGACCGGAGACCACCCCAAGATGCAGTCGAGTGGTGGCTGCCGTTGGCTCAAGCACTCGGCCAATTCCCCTGGTTTGGGCCAGAAAAAAAAATTTTAAGTTTTTCCTCAGCCGCGTCTGGAGTTTTTATGGGTTTCGGTGCTACACATTTACACAATGAAAAAATTTGGTATTTAACACAATACATAAACAAATTACTTTCTATTTTTCCTAAGACAAGCCAAAAAACCTTCTTAAAGCCAATGTAATATTTTAGTAATTTGGTAATCGATTTCTGAGCAAACTTTCAATAACTACTATATGAGATAACAAAAATAATAAGAGATGATAATTTGTTTAATTTCTGTTAGCTAATTGTTTTAGATGGTGAAAGAATCGTATCTTAAATGCTCTTCCTTAGAAAGGAACGGGTATTATTTATTTTTAATCACTAGATTTCTCTTTGTGCATCCCCTCCGTTTTCCCTTTCCGTTGCTCATGTGTTTACAAAGTAATTACGTACCTGAAATTAAATTCACAAGAAGCTGACGAGCAAGAAGGCGGCGAGCATTTAAGAAACATTTCAGTTTCTCCTGGCCAGCGACTCCTCCTCCCCCCCTTTTTTTTTTGTTTTTTTTTTTTTTGGAATAGTTGCTGTTGTGGGTCTGCTACAGTTAATGCACGCTAAAAGGTTTTTTTCCGCCACTCGCAGGGCGGTGGCCATGCAGATTAGCGGGGGATATTAGGGCGAGGTATTTAAACGCGGCTTAGGCAGCGAGCGCCGAACAAGATGAGGACCCACTTTGGGTGGAAAGTTGTGAACAAGCGGACTTAGCCGGTGCAGCAGTGCAAAGTTTAATTGAATCGCGGGGAGTGTGGAGCGGGGAACGTGACAGAGGGGAGGGAGAGGTCTGCGGGGAGTAGTTGGACAGGCGGTATTAAGTGGCATCAATACTCGGGTTTTATGGAAATTTAAGAAGGGTTTAGCAGCCAGGGAGACTGGGGGAGACACGTAACTTGAGTGGATTTCTCAATCTCGGTAGCTTGAAAACTAATCTGAAAGAAATCCAATCGATTGGAAATTCATTGAGGAATTATAATAATGAAGGTAATCTTTATAAAAAGGTTGAAAGGTTTCCCAGAGAAGGTGAAGCCAAAAAGAAAAAATGCACAGAGACACGATCGCTGAAAGCAAAGTTCAAAGTAAAGTTTATTTAATAAACATTATGTTTTGGATATTTGGATTTGTTAAACTTGTAAAATGATTTAAATTAAAATCAAATCTATATTACAATACCCTTTCAAAGACTCGGTTATCCTTTATAGAATGCATTTTGAGCAGCAAACAACTTGTTTTAAAGTTATGACTTCAAAATCATAACCTAAAAACTTTTAAAGGTCCAAGGTCTCTTCAACATGTTTTTAGAAACCATTTGGAATGCAGCGAACGTAGGGCTCTCTGGAGATTTCTTAGAAAACTAGAAACAATACAATAAAGCACAATGGCGGGCCCTCCGCCGAAGGAAGACAGCTTGCATATATCAAAATTCCTTCGCCTCGGTGCGCTTGCCATTTTCCTGCTGGATCCTTAAAGTTTTTGGCTTTACTCGGCGTGTATTTTAAAGAAGCCGCGGCACAGATTTCAGTTCCCTTTGTATCTTTCGCCTACATTCCGGCTTTTCGCAGCTAGAAAGCCGCCGAGGGAGCACGTGCTCCCCTTAACGGAGCTCGGTCGGTACAAATGTGTCTAGGATATGAATAAGGGAACGTATTAATTTTGAATATGTGGAAAATCTCGCACGCCAATGTACGGACCGCAGCAGGAAATGCCGGCAATAATGCCTGCCAAAAGGGGTGGCCGGGGCTGCTTGCCAGCTACAGACCCAGCTACAGCTACAGCTACAGCTACAGCTCCAGCTCCAGCTCCAGGGAAAAGCCCCCAACAATGAAGATGCCAGGCGATACGACAAGTACGTCAGGCCGAGGAGATGGGCAAGGACATCAGAGTGTGGCACTGTCTGCGTAGGCCTTTTATTGCTATTGTCAAACTATTGAGCCTGTGTGTGTGTGTGTGTGTGAGAGTGTGTGGCTGGTGCTCTTAACATCCATCCATACATCCCCCAACCCAGCCATCCCCCTGTAGGCCGCTTCATCGTCTGCTCGAGTTGCTTTTTATGAAACATCAAAATGTCAGTCAATGTCATTAAATGACTTTTATATTACACCTAATACGATGACAAGGCCTCCAGCTTGTCTGCCAGTCCTGCTCCCCCGCTCGCTTGATATCTTTTTGAGTGTATCTTAAAGATTCTAAAATTAGACAATTGTGTGCTATGCCTGCCTGCCTGTTTATTTGTTGTTCTTCTGTTGCACGACCCAGAGATATTCGCCGTTTCTCCTCAGACGGTGCTGTGCACACATGTGATTGCTTTTTGTCTGCGGTGACAAATCGCGACTGGAAGCTGGTTTTCGACCTCCCTCCCCCTCCCCCTCCCCCGCCGTCGCTAAAGTACTCGTACACCTCCTCGAGAACTCCATGTCGTCTTCGTCGTCTCGTTGACAAAGTCAAACAATTTGTTGAAATAAGTTGGAAATTGAATGAAATTGTCAAAAGCATTTCGCACATTTTATTATTTTTATATTCTTTTTCCAGCGCACTTTCTGCCAAGTAAAAGTTTTAGTCGCTTTTGCAGGGTGTGCGAGGGGTATATAAAATGTAGGAGAAGTAGGTGTACACCAAAACCAATTAAACGAATGGTTTTAACCTTTGTGATTTACTTTCTTTCGATGAGTAATTACAAGTATAATATTAACTAATTTATTTGAATATATTTCAGTTCAATTTTAAAGAGTGATCGTCTAAGGACGTAGTGTATTCTACAATATTCTAATATAACCACTCTCACATTCATTCCCCTGCCACTCTGTTTATTTGTGGGCTGCTGCGAGACTTTTGCATCCCGATTCGACATCTGCGGGGATTTTTGCTGACTTGGCTACGGCGAAAGTGAAAATTTTTCTTCTTGGCGCCATTTCCTCCCACTCCTTTCACTCCCGCCCGCCTCCTGCTCTTCGCTTTCTTATTTATGCATCATGTGTTCCAGAGGCTTTAATAAAGCACAAGCTAAAATTGGTGTCGATGTGTAATGAAAACCATAAAATATTTAATAAAAATATTTACTATGTGTTCCGTCCAACATCGTTGGCGTCATAAATTAGTCGTTTTTAGTGTTTTGGCCAAAAGTTTGAGTTGCGTTCTCAGCCGCAGTTTGAGTGAAGTCTAGGGAGACAGCGGGGAACTCTTTGCGGTCGCCTTTCCTACATATATACATTCATATATACGAATTCGGGGGCGTGAGCTTGATTTATGTTCGAAACTTGATATCACGTTCGTTCAAGCGGATTTTTTCCTCCTCATCTAGCATCTTTCCCTACTTCTCCTTCTCCATCTCCATCTCCTTCTGGTTCTCCATCTCCATCTCATTTTCCGACTCTATGTGTGGTTTATTTTTATGTAAAGCGCATAAAGAAAAGTTTTTTAGAGTCCGCACATAAACTGATTTTTATTTATGGCATTAGCAATGGGCATGGGACTGGGAATGGGTCTGGGACTAGGACTGAGAATGCGAATGAGATCGAGAATGGGGAAATCGAGACGTCATGATATGATGAAATGGGAGCATTAACCATGGGGACTGGTAGCGATGAGTCCATCACGCCTCTTAATTATGCCAGCTCTTTAGTTAATAGTTTTAGTAACGCAGCTGGAGCAGGGATGCGAGATTTGTCGGTAATATGAGGGCTTTCAGATCGTCGGAGGGCATAGTAGTTGGCAGTGGAAATCAGCATATGAATGGATGTCCATAAGGCATTGAAATCTGACTTTTATGTTGATCTATTAATAAAGCAAAGGGAATCACATCTATGCCAGATGAAACCATAACAAAGACATGTTCCCGGACAAAGTGAAGTTTATGGAGAAACTCAATGGCGAAGTCACAACATTGTGGTCGGGGTAAGATTCGGTTTTTTTGTGGATCCATTCTGAGGGTATATGAATATATTTTACTTTCAAGATGCTCGCAACTGAACCCATTCATCTTCTATGGAAACTATGAGTTCTCTCTGAGAAAGTTCTCCATTTGTGATCATCTGAATGGAATTATGGTTTTATTTTCTTGTACCTAAATTCTTTAAGAAGTCCGCGAACTTATCCCCGAGATCTTTGTTGCAACTTGTCCGGAATGAAGGAGCAGTTGGTTTCAATTTGCCTTCGCCCATCCTGCCGCACGGCTCCTTTATCCTTTCGTTCGTTTTTATTCGCTTTTGCAGTGACTCCTTGCTGGCCACAGCCATTTTTTATGGCCCTCTCTACTTTTTAGCTCTTTTTCTAGCATCTAGATTTCTTTTAATGAAAATTTGTTACATCGTTTTATATAACAAACAAAATGCAGGCAGAGCTCTCGCAATAACAGCAACTTTGTATCCCGCCCCGCCATTCGCCATCCGCCATTCGCCATTCGCCATCCGCCTTTCCAATCCCTCACTTGCTCCTCTTCATTACTGACTTTCATTTGCTTTTTGGCTTGGCTGGGGCTGATTATTTTTAACTGGCAAACAGCTAATTAAGTATGGAGTAGCATTGTTGTTGTTCCTGTAGCCGTGCCGTACTTCTTCTTCTTCTTCTTCTTCTTTAGCCAGCTTGTTCATTTTGTTAAAAACGTCTGGCAGAGGGCGCCTTTGTTGCAAGGCAAGCCGAGGGGAAGGTGCAACTAAGTGCGTTTCATGGGGAGTGGGACTGGGGAAGGCAATGGCAAACAATGTTGCAATAAATGACGGAAAATGCACAAAGGTGGCCCAAGGCACTGCGAGAAAAGTGAGTGGAAAGCGGCTGCAGTTGGACTACGGTGGTCCGTTCATTTTCGCTCAGTGCAACTGCTGCTGGTTAACTTGGTTTGACGTAGTTATGTCGTTTATAATAAAAACGTCGCTGCGACTCAACGCGACTTTAATGGCTGTTTGGATGCCTCCCTTTGCTGCCGTCGCCCCTGTGCAGCATCCTTTGCCTGCATCATTTCAAATCAGATGAGTGTGTGGAGGCAGCAACGGCGGAGCAGAACAAAACAGAGAAAAGTCTGCTGCTGCTCA
This sequence comes from Drosophila gunungcola, assembly GCF_025200985.1. Lineage (NCBI taxonomy): Eukaryota > Metazoa > Arthropoda > Insecta > Diptera > Drosophilidae > Drosophila > Drosophila gunungcola. The sequence continues at coordinate 663,265 of NW_026453181.1, read as the reverse complement.
TTGAAGTTCCCTCGTCTACTTTCTTTTTAGCCCGCTCGGCTTTCATCCTGTGGCTTGGGCCACTCCAGCTGCGACTGCCTGCATGTAAGTGGCCCCAGGATTCCCTTTCTGCTGCTTGTGCACGGGAAAAAACACAACCGAATCTCCTCATCAATTCGGAATTCAATTTTGTACCCTGTTCTTAAAGAGTTCAAGCGAATATGGTGTTCTTGAGAAGTACTGGAACAGAAATATTCTCACTTTCTACTTGTCGCTTTACAGAACTCAAGAAAATATGAAAAAAATGTAGGGCATATCATATATTAGGTAATACTATAGTTCCTTATTTTTCTGTGTACAGTTCTCTTTCTAGCAGCTGCAGTAGCTGCTGGTGCTGTAGTTGCTGCAGTTGCTGCTGTGTATATGGCATATAACTACATTTAGCATTATATCGACATTTGTTCGGCAGAAAGTCATCAAAAGTACTAAAAAGCAAAACAAAGTTGCCCTCATCCTGCCAAGCATTCCAAAAGGACCGAAAGGAGCAGGAGCGAGGAAAAACTTTTGCCAACTTCAAGTTGGAAGCTGCTCTGAAGTGGAGCATCTCTCCCTTTTGCCTTGTTTTGTATTTTTATTTCCTACTCTCGGTCGCAGCGGAGTACAAAAGTCAAGAGATTTACTAAATAATGATGTAGAATTTATTTGCGATTGGCAAATGTGAATAAACATCAGTGATTTTACGCAGCCGAAGCATATTTCTGAGATTATTTCTTTAGAGGAGCATTTCCGGCAGAATTCGCTTATTAGGGGTCCCAGAGAAGTCGAGTGACTCATTTGCAGATCAATTTGGATGAATAATTCGCGATGGTAATGTGGTTTTGAAGTGAGTTGAACCAATGAGTCAGATAAGTCGTATTTGTTGGCTGTTGCGTTACCTGTTTTTCATCGAGGTGCCTTCTTTATTTTACTCCAAACAAAGGTTTTCGATTTGTGTGGAACTCATTCAGCTGGAAATTTCAAAGCATTTTTTGGTTGCGTTTTTCCCAACAGCTCCCTTACCTGTTTGGTTCGCTGCATACTGGCATTTGTTACATTTTGTGACTCTGACTATTGTAATGCAACGGGAAATTGTGTGGAAAAAAGTTGTTTGCATCTCTATCTCGTTGACATTTCTTATGGCCCGCTCTCCGCTGCTTTGAGCCAGTAATGAGACAGACAAGTCCAACCAAATGCATTTCCCCATGCCGCCTCTCTTGGCGAATTGAAACCTATTTGCGCAACAAACAAAGCCAAATGCCTCATGGCGGTGATTGTTGGTGGCTTGGGTTGCTCTCGTTGTTGCTGCTGCTGATGATTATGACAATATTTGCATTGCCGCTGCTTGTGCACACATATTTTTACAACCGGAAGTTGACTTTATGCATTTTGTCACTGTTTACACACTATTCAAAAATTATTGCGCAACATTTTTTATGTACTCTGGCGCTGCTTGGTTTTGTTTGGTTTCAGTTGTTGATTTAAGTTGCGGCCAGAGTTCTGCCTTTGACAAGTCTTTTCGATACATAAATCCCATTTTAATCGATTGTGTAGTGCGTACATACAACAACAAGCAAATAATAATAGATTAAGACACCATTTTAAGCCTCCCACTAATATATTTACTCTTTTCGTTACAGGTTCGTTAATCAATCGAATGATAATGTTGAAGTTCGTTTGGATGAGTAAGTTTTTTACTTAAGGAACATATATTGGTATGCAAACACGAGGTTGTTCGAGCTAATGCATCTCCATTTGTTCGATCGACCCCTGAATTATGACAGTTTTATCTAAGCCACCCCATCTCGGTCTTTAGGCCATTTACTAATTCCATTTGCTACCACTTTGACCCTAAAACCGACTGGCTTTTCATTAATATTCCATCAGCGGCCGATATGTAGATGGCTAGTTCTTATCGGGTCTACTCCATAGACGTCGGTGACTCAGCCGAATAAAAGGAGCCAGGAATGCACTGCCTTGGCGGAGGGGTCAGATAAGGGTCGGTTTTAACTTGGCTAATGGCTGCTCTTTAACCATTTTATTGTATCACTTTCCTTATCAGAGGTTCCTCAGAAGTTTATTTTGCTTTGCGCTGTGTGTGGCTCACATTTAACCCGTTGCCCACCTGCATCCATTTAATGCCCCATTTGATGGCTACACGGTGAAAACCTGGTTCGAATCAGCGTGGCTCGCTCACTTACCCATACCCATATTGTGCGCCAATTTTTATGAAGGGGGCGGGCGGGTAGCATTGTCAAATAAAAGTAGAGGCCTCTAAAATAGCTTTTAAAGTCATAAAACTCCACGACTCTCAAGCCGTACCATAAAAATTAACGATGGGTGCGTGGGGTCGGAAGTGAAAGAACTAGCAAATGTTTGTTTTGCTTTCATTTTGCGTTTGTTTTGTTTGCGTTCGCTGGTTGGGCCCTTTTTAATAGAATTTCGCTTAATTTGAGTCCGAGGCGGGGGTACAAAAACTTTTCCACTCTTTCCTTTTTTTCCAACTCTTTTAATTAAATGGTTATTGGCAAGCGGGCTGGGGGCAATGTCAATAGCCGGGGAGAGGGACAGTCGGCGAAAGCGTAAAGCGTATTAATGATGAATATTTATGTGCGGCCAGAACGGAAACGGAGGAAAAGCGGCATAAATTAGGCGAAAGTGTGGTCAGGGGGTTGGTCGATTGATTCGAGTGGTTACCGGTGGTGGTGATAACTTACAGGGGATAAAGGCACTTCGGGTTTAGATAGGGATAATTATGCGCCAGCGTGAGCAAGGGTTAAGGCCGTGGTGAGTGGATTTCTCGATCGAGCAGATAAGCGGGAAAAGTGTTTTTCCTTTATCATTTTTCTTCTGGGAAAGGCTGCGCTCAGTCATCGATTATTATCTTTGATATTGTTCTTCCCTGCCACTCTGACTTATGACGGCTAGAATTCCCTGACACTTTTCCCCACTAACGATGTAACCACTACACACATAATTTTACCCATGGATACTGTATCCAGAAATCCTTCGGATTTGGCTGGTGGTAAAACCTGCGTTAGTTCCGCTCGCCACACGTTGCACGTCAAACAAATTGTCTCCAGCGAGCTGCCCCGTTCCCCTATGATTTACTTCCGCTTGGCGAGCATCTCAGCTCCCAGCTCCCAACACCCAGCAGCCAGCAGCCAGCACCAACGCCACCGCCACAGCCACCGCCACAATAATCCTGCAGCTCAGTCGAAATGTCGCTGGCAATCTAAGAAAGAGGAAAAATGCCAGCGACAGCGGTTGGGTGGGGCGTCCTCGGCTGGTTGGTGGAGCAGCAGATGCTGCTGTCGCTCAGCCACCGCCCCACTATCTGCTGCCCCCACCGAGGCTTTGTCACATTCAAGATGCTGGGGCTGCTGGTGTGTCGGAGGAGAAGAAATTCAAGTAAATTGATTTTTTCTATGCTCTTGGCTTTGACTACTGGGACTGTCAGTTTGAAAACGCTTCGTCGTCTTCGTCGTCGTCGTCGTCGTTCCATTCCAACAGACCTCAACTCCCCCACTCAACCACTGCCCGTTCAGGAGCCCTTGCAATTTTTGCTTTTGGCGCGTAATCGACTTCATGCTTTTGCTTTTAATGGTATTTTTCCTGTGGTTCAAACTAATATCCATAATGCATAAATATTGAAACCCTACGACCTAACCCCACGCCACCCAGCACCCTACTGAACCTCCAATCATTGGGCTGCCTTGGCATTTTTTGCTCGATAAATATTCCTTTCCCTTCTTGTGATTCAACTCCAAGTCACTGGTCGTCGTCTTGGCCTTTCACACACATATATATCATTTTTTCTTGTATATACTCGTACTTTGGTGCGTCGTTTCGCTTTTATCATCATCATCATCAGTCGGTGAGTTTTCTCGTTTTTATAAAATTTATGCGCAAAAATCCCTACTACGTCTGCAATTTATTGCATTTTCGTAAGTCGAGCGATTTGAAAATGCCACCGGCATCAAAAGCAAAAGCAAGCAAAATAAAAACAACGAAGGGAAACAAATAACATTTTTGCTGATTTTAATGTTTTGTCAATGTCCCAGCCCTCTCGCTTTGACCCTCCGACAGCCGGGGGCTTTGCTTTTGTTATTGCTGTTGATTTGTTAATAAACAATTTTTATGTCCTGCCGGCCATCGGCATATAAAAAACTCACACGAACGAAAACAATTTTTATGGCTGTGGGGTAGGCTTATGGAACGATACCCTGTTATAATGTTGATCTTAGAAGTTTATGTTTACGTTTCGTTGGGTTGGGTTGGGTTGTACCCTTTCAAAGGGTAATTTTGTAAAAGTTGGTAAAGTCTTTACTCTACAAAGGCTCTCTAGGTCTTAGCCAAATTTTGAATTATTATTTTTAAAAGAGTATTATAAACATAATATATTGACAATTTAATCTGTTTATTTTAGTATGTAAAATTTATTTTTTGGGGGTGCAATTTTCTCTAACTGACTTTTACTTTTTAACAGTCTAAGACCACTGGGCTGTCGGGGTCGCTTGAGGCCGTCTTTAGTTCATTTCCATAGTTTAAGCCCTTTTGAGGCTCACTTGTTTCTTTCCACCTTATTATCGGACAACTTTTGGCCCGACTTTTGCTGACTACGAGGACAGCAGATGTTGCATTTGCCGTTTTCCCTTTCGCAGTTGTTGAAGCTGGAACATGTGGCACCTTGAGGTGGAGGAAACGAGGCTGACTTTGAGGCTGAGCCCGGAGCTTTCTTATTCGGCTGCTGGCTCTTAACTGACGGCCATATATCTTGCCACGCTCGCTGGTCTCGGTCTGAAAGTCGGTCTTAGACCATTTCTTATACTAGTCACAGTTCTATAATTTCTCGATTTATTCTCAGCAGCGACAGCTTGTGTTTTGTCCTTGTTGCTTGGACTCAGTCGCTGTCGCCGTCGCTGTCTCTCTCAGCTGCCAGGGACAATCCAAACATTATTCAAAGTCAAACTTCATTCGCACTCACAGTCACACATGCGTGGAGGCAAATTTTTAACCACATTATTTATTTACTGTTTGCTCTGTCTAGGCACCTGCCCCACTCCCCATCCATCCAGCCCCGCTCAATGTGAATATGTTGCACACTTCTGTTCTCGCTGTTGTTATTTAGATTGTTTTTCTGCTGCTGTCGGTTTTCTGCTTTATTTTAGTATTTGTATCAGCCACAATTTATCAGAGGCCATAACAAAAGGCGCCGAGTTGGCTGCCAAAAACGGAAACCAAAAACCAAAAACTGCACGCCGAACTGCTCCCTTTCGGCCTGCTCCTAAATTTTTATTATAACGCGACACATTTTCTAACTCGACAAATAATAATTTCGCCGTGGCATACGACATGCAGAAAATATAAATTTCATGCTCTGAATGTTGTTGGAATGAAAAATCATAAAAAATTGCCTAGCATAGAAAAGTGATGGGGCAAAAAAATGATTTGCCATAAACAAAGGAAACCGAGAAATGAGGTCATAAACAGGTTTGAGTTGTTACAAGGATCATCCATCTTAAAAATCACTAAAGGCGTTTGAAAAGACAATTTATGGAAACCTAAATTAAAGTTAAATTTATATTTCAAACTTTATAAAATCGAGTTTATAAACAAGTTTTCCTTTACCAAGCTAAGTGGTAACTTCTGGTAATCCTCTTTTTTTATATTTTGAAGTTTCAAAGGAGATTCTTTAATATTTCTGCGACTCCCTACTGTAAATAGCCAGTAAACCCCTTCACATATTTGGAGTATCCACTCGTACAGAACAACGGCTAAATCTGGCTTATTGGCTACACAAGCTTCAATTGTTGTTTTGGCATATTTTATGCGTGTTTATCATTTATATGCTTTTTACCCACTCACACACTCACAGACAGACACTGACATAATAAAAACAAGGGGGAACAAAAGCCTATAAATTAAATAAATTGTAAAATATAACTCCAAAGGGTTGTCGGGATCAGAGAAGGGATTGCATGGGCGCAGAGGGAAAACGGGGAAAGAAGACTGCTAGTTATTTTATTAAATTAAATATTTCACTGCAATAAAGATTATCAGTTGGCAAAAGGCAGCAATGATAAAGCAAATAGACAAATAGACCAGAGGACGACTCACTGACTCTTCAAACAGAGCCCAGGGGTGTCCTGGATAATGTTTGAAGGGGGCGACTGGGTACAGCTTCACATACTCTAACACGAGCGTTAACATTGTAAGCAGACCATATAAATGTAAATGAACTTTCCTGATGCCGTTTCCGCTTTCTCGTAGTCTGCATAGCATTTCCTGTCACACACACACACACACACACACACACAGGCCCAGTTAGGCAGCCATTTTTTGGTGATGCATGATTCTCATGCCGCCCACTTCGCACACAGCCTCGCCACTTTGCATGTGACTCTTATTCAGTTCCGTTTTTATTTGCTCAAACAATATTCGACATAGTAATTTTATGCTTCGACTGCGGAACACATAAAATTATCTTTTGAATAAATAAAGATAAGAGGAAGACACACACAAACACACACACTGGGAGCATAGAGAGAACATTACGTACATTGACACAGACACAGGACATAGAGTAAATGTTCACATTTTAATGTTTTATTCAAAAGGAAACATTCAGAGACGAAGATGCAAATTAAAATATCATTCAATGCTGGCAATTTAATATATTATTTTTGATAAATGAATACGGTCCTGCCGGCAGCAGAGAAATGCTTTCCCATTAACATATGCATGAGAGTGTGTACACACACACACAGTCGTAGGCGGACTAAATCGTTAGAGCCTGGTTAGAGACACCTACGCAGATAAATCTTGTGTCTAACGCTTGGCCAAATATCTTTCTACCTCGCAGAATTCTTTGTTACAGCTCGAATTTAAATTTCAGACTTGTATTATTGTTGCCCAAATATTTTTGCACTTTTCAAGCTTAGCTTGCGGATTACAGCATTGCTGGAAAATGAAAATGTTTTGTGGCTCTGGCTAAATGGTTTTCTGTCCCATTGTTTGTGCTTTCCTGTTTTATTGGGCACAATAGCACGCACATGTTTATGCTCGGATTTTGGACAATGTAAATCGGCTTAATGATTGAAAGATGTTCAAAGGGTTTCCCCACACAATAGCGATGGCGCACATGCCCCCAGTAATCAATAAGAACATTTTAAGGGTGCTTTTGAGGGGTTCCTCCCATCCCCATTAAAGTGGTTAAAGTTCGAAGTTTAAACTTTTGTCAAGCGTTGAAAGTTTTCCTTCCCATTCGTCAAACTGTATCCGTAAATCTGTCGGGCTCAGTGGGGTGAAAGAGTCCGAACCCAACTAGCATTTCATAGTCACATTAATTAAAATTTTATGCAGCCCGCGTGAGGTGGAACTTTCCCCACTCTATCAATTTCCCTTTCGGCCATGTCTGGTCACGGAAAATGTCGGATGTCATGTGAATCAGCGTTAGGCCTGTTATCCTCTAGCCCACACATTCGGACGACTTTACCATGTATATATATCGATGGCCATTTTTGTATCGCTTCGTGGTCGGACGGTCAATTCGATTATTTTTCATTTTTCACCTTTCCCGTTTAAACTTTCACATGTCGCGTATAGTTGCAGTGGCCCTCGCTTGTTGTTGTAAATTCCATGTAAATTAATTAAACTCGCTGGCCGTGCCACAAAAAAGACAACAAATTGGCAGGAGCATCTGGGATGAGCCCGATCTGACCCACCTCACCTCGGTTTTGGTTTGAATGGATGAAGGGCCTCCTTCATAGCGTAAAAATTATATATTGCATGTCAAAGGGCAGACAATGTGCCCGCAGGGGGTCAGGGTGTGGGCGAAGGTTGGAGGTTGGGGGTTGGAGGCTTGGAGGGTGCCACTTAATATTTTTTCATATGCCACAAATCGACCGCACGACGATCGGAGGCCGCCACTGGACTCCGCCAGAGGACACGAAGGATACGCACAGGTGCGCGACAACAATTAACGAAAATTTATTCAATTTACGTACCGCCCCTTTCCAGGCGCCATCCCGATATTTATGGAGTTATAAGGAATTTTTAAAAAATAATGAAATTTTTATATTAAGCTCTCACTGCTCTTTCTCCGTCCAGCTATTAATACAAATAAATTAATCAGCGCAGGCTGCAAATTGCTTCAATGGCCAACCAAGTTTCTCATTTCGATTTCAATTTTAATTAACAATTACCATTCCATATATGCACATGTATATGGCACTTTATATAATTACCATTCTGGAAAAGCCGCCAATTCTCTTTTTTAGCAATTCATTTTAAGCGGTTTCCTATAAATTATATCGCCCAGTCAGTTAGGGTCAGACAGGCGAATCTGTTTTGATTGTTGGGGCTGGGTTATATGGTTATTTGGTTGCCCTCTGCGGATAATCTGCGGTCGTTCCGAACATTCCACACCAGGCTATCCACCGAAAAGTATGGAAATTTCAGTCGCTCTTTCCGCTGGAATGGGGCCAAATTATCAGTTGGTCATAACTTATTGAAAACTATGATAATTGCTCAATTGCTTAATTGAATATGCATCAGGAAATATCCCACTTGAGTGAGCGTCTCAAGGGGTGGGGCCTTGAGAAAGGGCTAAGCAACTCTCCTTCACTCGCGTTCCACTTGCCCTACTCCGGAAACCACACTGACCCACACTCCGCCAAAACCGACTTACCAAGGCCTAGACATGCCAAATGCTCATTCAACTTCCATCCTTCTTCGCCGTCGTACTCCACTTTTATTATTGATTAAAAGTGTGCAAACGCTTTCGCAGCAATTTCGATTTTAAAACCACTTTCCGATTTCGATTGGTGGCGGCGTCTGGCGAGGATTTTAAGTTTGTTTTTCGCATGGACATCACGTATTCAATCAATTGCAACGACGACTATGATGCGAGGGCACCACCGGGCCAGCGGGTGGTGCAGTGACGAACTGCGCTTATTTCGGTTGACCCATTTTGCCAATTGGCCAAAAATGTCTGCAACGTTCTCGAATGCAGTCTTTTGAGGCCATTTCCCCGCTTCGTCAAAGCAGGCAGGGCACTGGCCAAAAATTAAGATACGAGAACTGGCCAGTTCAGTTCAGTTCAGTTCAGAACAGCACAGCACGGAACAGAACAGAACAGAACAGAATGCAGCAGAAAAGAGGGAAAGGGAGGAGTAGGGGACCGGGGCGGACCAGGCCAAATGCTGCAGCTGATTGCAGATTGGTTTAGACAGGAATCCACACACACACACACACATGGGGGGGAAATCTCACTGCTCTCTGCTCTGCCTCGCCTCCTCGGGTGTTGACATTTATGTCCAATGCAGATTTTTCCACAGACAGCTCCTGCCTCCGCCCGTTGTCCGTTGACCGTTGCCCGTTGACTGTTATCCGTTGCCCGATTTGGCCCCAGCAGGGGCAACAATAAAATTTGCCACTGTGACGGGACACAAACAGGACGCAGGATGGTCAGACTGGTCGGGCCGTGCGGTCGGAAGGGCAGGAAAACGGGCAGCACGAACTCCTGTGTCAAACAGGCCAAAGTCCCAGTCGCTCCTGCTTGGTGGTCGAACAATGTAAACGCTTCATGTTGTTTCAAAACTTGTTATAATTTCATACCCCTAGGATCGAGGGTAGCTCCGGAAGGTGGGTAGGTATATGAGCTACGTCTTTTGACTTTGCTTTCAGTTTTATGTATTACTACTTTTTCGAAGTCCAAACTCCTTAAACAGCAGTTACAGATAAAAACAAAGATATATTACAAAAAACGATAAATCCTTTGATTTTGGGAAACTTTAGTCCTCACAGCAAAGCTTCGAATGTCGGGTATAAGCCCCAAGTGAAAAGTTTATTTCTAGTTCTGATAATTTAACGACAAAAAATTTGAATTCAGACACTGTTGCTTTCCAAAGAGTAGCAAACAGTATTGACAGATTAAAAAATTTATATATTTTCTTAAGACGATAAATCCATTTACTTGGAGGTACTTAAAACTTTGCACAAACTTTGCCACAGGTAACCTGTCAGTCGGACCCTCTGGCCCTTATCATCCATTCCGCTTATGGAAAGCAAGTTGTTTAGGCAGCCGCCCACTGCACTCCCCCCCCCAATGCGATCCACCCCCCTCTCCCACCGATTGCACATCAGAAAACTCATAGCATACTGCGGAGCGCCGGCTTTTGAGCGCTCTGCAGGAAAATTTATTGAGCAAAGTTGCTGAGCTGATGTATTGCCTGGTAGGCAGTCAGTGGACGAGATGGGCGGTGGGTCGTTTGCTCGGTTTGCCTGGTGGGCGTGGCAGGCGGGAGCGGGCTGACAGTTGGCATACTTTATCATCGGCGAGGCAACGACAACGCTGAGGGATGGCCGAAGTATGTAGCAAGTAGGATGCAGGATCAAACCACAAAATCCAAACTGATGCACACAAATAAAAACGAGAAGCGGCAAGGAAAAAAACGGAGAAAGAAGCGAGCAAACAGCGACTGCACACAGTTGAGCCCCCTCTTCATATGTGTGCATTACTGGGGCTTGGAGAAAGGAGAAATGGGTGACTGTGGGATGTGGGTGGCAAAGGCGACTTTAAACGTAACTCGTCGCTTTGCTATGCACTTGTGTTGCTTTTGTTGCTTTTGTTGCTACTGTGCCATCTCTTTCATCGTCTCCCTGTCTCTCTTCCTCTCTAGCCCGCTGTGTTTAAAAAGTTTTATGCTCGTCACGAGAGAAATTTATTGCACTCCGGTGTTCAAAGCTTTTATCCTTTTCATACAGTACGGCTAGCCACATATGACAAGGGTATACGGGCACCATGAGGCATGTCTTGTGTGTCAGAAGAGTATTGTAAACAAATCGGAATCTAAATCTACAGCAGGCAAAGCTTCTAGAATGCACATGCTGCTGAAATGGATTCTCAGAAATACAGAGCAATTTTAGTAGATTTTGTGATCTTGTAAGGGTGTCCCGTTTCAAACTATATCTATGGTTAATCAATTAACTTAGTTTTATCAAATCTTTGAGAGGCTTACATAAAAATTGAAAAACTTAGGGACCAATTTCACTGTTATTACTAACAAAAAAACATGATTTGATTTTTAAACACATTTTAAAGAAGCAGGAAGCACACAAAACATACTTTTAGCTTATCTTGTCAGCTCTGTATAAAATAATATACTTTGTGGTATCCTGTAGTCCGTACCTTTTTATATACAGCTTGTTCCTGTTGTTATCATTTTATTTTTTGGCCAAAGTGCCGCCCCGTGTCCCTCGCTTACATTTCAGACTCGGACTGTGTCTGAAAAACGGATGTGATTTATTTGGTAATGCTAATGATGTTTTTGCTGCAGTCACCGCATCCTGTCGCTCAGTCCTGGCCCCTCCCCCTCCCCCGCTACCTACTCCCCGGCTTACAGTCCCTTTACCCAGTTTATTTGAGCAATTTTTATCGCATGTGTAGCAAGGGCAGCAACAACTAAAAACAGCAGAGGGATACAAAAAAAAAAAGAAAGAGAAAGAAGCGAAAACCTGCCGAAAGTTTTTCGACAGCCAGCAACAAAAAACCTTTGCGGAAAATGCTTACATTTCGTTTTCAATGTGAGAGCGGGGCTCTGGGAAACTGTAAACATTTTGCCATTTATCTTGCGTAGCCAATAAATCGCCTTTGTGTCCCCGTCTCCCTTTTTTGCCGCTGGCAAGGTACTCGAAGTTAATTTTTTAAATGAGCAAAAGATTTCCTCCATATCGGAGTATATTTATGTGGCCCGCTCTCTGTTTCCTGTCTGCAAGAACCGGAGATGTTCAATATCTTGTCACTGGCATTGACAGCCCCCATCGGATGGCATTCGAAAGCGATCCAAGGGCTTTGTGCTTTAATTGTCTAGCTTAGGGTTTTGGTTTATTACACAGACTTAGCCGACATTGAGCTTTATTAATTGTTTGCCCAGCACTTTTCCCCCAACTGCCCCCATGTTTGCTGATTCCATGTAAACAGCAGTCGACAGCAGTCGAGGGAGCTGAAATTACCCACAAGGTTATGTAAGGGGACAAGGTCAAGTCTCGAGAGACGAAAGAAGAAGATGAAAAGTCCTGCCAAGCCTGGCAAATGTCGAGGCTGCTGTGGAGGTTAAACGCATATGATGACAACATATCAGACAGGCCATTACAAGTGGGGAAACGCAAAACGAAGCCCCTTAACCCATTAGGATTACGGAGCAGAGTTAGTTAAGATATATGGCGCCAGAGTTGTAAACATATCATGCTACAGCTGGGATTCAGAACAGAACGCAAATTTCTTTTACTCTGAATAAGTTAACCGAAAACATTTCTAAGCTGCAAACTCCAAATTCTTCAGGGGATTGAGCGTGCATCCCCTCCAATTATAATTCTCACCATCTTTCGAGCACCTTCCTAATTTAATCCGTGCCCGCAATTGTTTTTATTATTTGCCAACCCTTTCAACAAGTGACTTGCTGTTCCATCATCAAGCTAAACTCACCCAGGGGACCACCTTCCCAACGCCCATTTCCCAGCTCCCAGCTCACAGCTCTCATCTCCCAGATGTTGTCATATTGGCTAAGCCAACTGAGCTGTTCTCCGACAAAAGCCACAGTTTTCAAGCTACATTTGCCCCATTCGGGGCCCTCCGCTCCTGCTGAGCATGACATTGAAGAAAATGCTGAGGGCCTTGGAGGGATGGATGGACGGATGGGTGGGTGGGAGGACTGCGTGGGTGATGGCGTCTCAGCTTGTGGCAGGGACAATTAAAACGGTAACCGAAGCTGTAATCTGCAGAATGTTTACACTCAAATGGCTGCTTTGTGCACATTCTCCTCAACCACCCCCAGAACCTACCCGCCTTTCAAAGGGAAATATCATGCATTGTCATCCACTTGAGTGGCGGCGCTCTTGGAAAATTCATAATTTATTTGTTTTGTCATTCAACATTGTAAATAATGCGAGAGATTTTCAATAATCTTCTGTGTTAATATTGAAATTAATTTGTTTACAGTTATGCTACTTAATTAAACAAAACGAGAGCACGCACCACACACAATCCCCCGGTCCCCCGGCCCCCCGGGCCCCAGAACACCTACCCAACTGTTGGTTTACCGCAAGCTCATAAATAACAGCAGGAGGAAGCCAGAGCAAGCGGGAAAATATTCCTACGTGAAGGATCTCCCCGGCAAGTTGAAGCGAAAACCAAGAACAACCATTGCGTTTTAAAGCCTTCAAGAGGATTTAGTCCTGTTCAATTATGCAATAAATTTATCACCGACACAGGTAGCTCTCCGCACCGATTTTGTTGCGGCACAAATGAAATATTCATGCCACTTGCCGCATTCCTCCGATTATTGCATTCGATTAATTAATACCCGGGACACATTTAAATAATCATAAAAGTTTTCTGTCGAGGCCAGAAAAACATTTGTAATGGCAGGAAATTTGTTAGCGCTCGCCATAACAAATTAAGTGAGAAACATCAAATTGTGTTCCACTTCTGCCCACACGTCGTCACACACTCCTCCCTGTGGATTCTTCTCTGAAACGCAGTTTCCAAGTATGTCCCAAACAGATTTATCTATTCATCTAACATACTATAGGCATGTAGCGTGCCCCACCCCCCGCCCATTAGAGATCTCGTGGGGAAGAAAAAATTAGAACAACTTAGCAGCATGGGGAGACGAAGAAGAGCGGCGATAAAGCCGCCGTGCCGCCTGTCATCATTTATTTTGTCAGTCTAAAAACAATTTGAAAACTTATGGCTGCAAACAAGATACTCCGCCCGAGATGTAGATACAAATGAGATGGAATCGGAGAGATATTCGGCCCCAATCGCATCGAACATCTGATGCTCTGTAGGCTTGGGGGAACTGTAAGAAACCCCACAACTTAGCTATAGGATTTCAATTTATGGTCTCTAGGTGTATTTGTCTTGTCTTCTAAAATTTAATCACAAGAGTATTTTATTTCAAGAAATGTTTTTTAAAACTCGGCAAAGTGAGTCATAATGAAATATTTCAATATTAAAGAAGAAATAAAGAGTACCTAATAACTGAAAAGCTAAAAGAAATATTTTTTGTCTCAATTCTACTAAAAAATTTTAATTTAAATGCACTGAAATAACAAAGAGCGACTCACCTTTATTTATCCATTTCAGCCATTTCTAATCCCTTCAAAACTACCTTCGAAATTGAATTTCTGAATCTATATTTCACTTGTATTCTCTTCTATTTCAACTCTAAAAGAGCAATCAGATCTTAGACATAATGTTTCCTTTTCTTAATCCATTTCCTTGTGCCATAATTCCATTTTTCACGATGATAACCCGGATCGAACAAAAGACCCTTCGCCTGGACAAGGTGTGTTCCCATACGTCTTTTGTCGGGAGGCAGTCCTTTATGCACGCCAGACGGTCCATTCTTCCCTTTCTTGTCGGCCAGGCCTTTCAGCCTGGCTAACAAAGTCATCAGGCCGGCCCGGCCCGGCTCGGCTCGGCCCTTTTGTAGGGTATCAAAGAGATGTAGCAGAGTATCCGAGTTAACGAAAGCCCAGGCAACGCCTCCCCGCTGTCTCTTAATGATGTGTGGCTGCTGCGGAGAATCTTTTCCTCTTTTTGCTGCTTTTCCTTCAGTCATCATTGTCGTCTGCACCTACACACACACACACGCACACACACGCACAACACAAGTCATTAAGTGTTAATTTAATGGCCAGGAGATCTTTGTCACAGATAACAAAATGCATGCAAGAGAGTTTAGTTCGTTTGGTTTGGTTTGCTTTGGTTTCGGTTGGATTCTGTTCGGATGGTTTGGATGGGCCTGTTCTGGCCTGGTCTGGGAGTTCTCTCTCCGGGCCTATCAGCCAGTTGGCATCTCTTACAAGTTTTGTGGAAAAAACATTTCTGTGCGCAGCAGGTGATATATGTGTGTGTCTGCTTATGGAAACAACAACAAGCGGCCAATACCTCCCAATACTGCTCGGGCCGGGCCCCTTGGTCATATGATATTTGTGTTGTCGGTTTGTTAACGCTGACAGACAATTAAGTGTTTGCTTTATGTTTATTGGAATGGACTTTGGTGGGGACTGCTCCACGCGCTCCTTAGCGAATTGATTGATGGCGCTGGGTGGAAGAGTTGTCTCCGGTTACCTGCCGCCATCAAATATTTCCTACTTTGCTACTTAATGCAATAAAAGGGCCCAAACTACATAGAAGTTACAACGAGTGGCGGCCTACAAGATGCGGATTCCGGAATCTGAATCTGCAGGCCTTTTGCTTTTGTCGTGCTGATGACTTAACGTAACGTAACGTAACGGAAACTTTTTAATTAAAATTCGAAAAATTAATTAAATATTTTCTGTGACGTCGCCGGGAACAACAACAAATACAACAACATCAACAACAAGTACAAGCAGCAAGTACGGGGAGTACGACGGCGTTGACGATGACGACTTTGAGATTAAATTTCCTACCTTCATACCTACCGAAAATGCAAAAGGCAGCAGCAACAGACACAAGGGGGTGGCGGGGGGAAAAGGGAGAGCGTTGAAAAGTTTCACTCTGCCAAAATAAAAAAAAATAAACAACAACAACAAGCAGAAAAGCAGAAGAATTTCCCAGGCAGGAGGCAGCAAAAACGGCAACAATATCAAGTGCAAAATGAGAAAATTCACTTGCCTGGTTCAGAAACACACAACTACGAATAGTGGGGCTGCGATGAGGGGCCTCCGGGGAAGTAGTATATTGTAGTAACGGGGTCCCGACTCTAAGCAATAGACAGAAACAAAAGAAAGTTCCTGGGCTGGGAATAGAAAAGGAGCGTTCGGAGTGCCGGAGAAAAGTGAACGGAGTTCGCAATTGCAGAATGAGTAAGAGCTAAAAGAAGAGGCAAATTTTATGATGCGCAGCTGATAAGCCAAAAAGATGACACACAGCCAGCAGAAAGAGCAAGCGGGAAGCCGTCGGCAGGCAGCTTTCTCCAACTATTTGTGTATCCATTGCACACTAACAACACAAACAGACCAAGAGTAAACCAAGTTTAAATTTGCAGACAGACGGACTCCACGATTTCAGTTGCAACTTGCTCAAAGATGATGCTCTGCCCAGCAGCATAATCCTGCATATTCGATGGCGACGGCAAAGGTTATCAACCCAATAGGAGCTTGGGAAATGTCCAAATGATCCCCCGGACCCATCCTGACCCGCCAATGTAATCAATCACCCCCAGAAAGAGTAAAATATGCAAATAGAACCCCTCTCATGATATATTAACGTTTGCCCTGAGATGAGATTGAAATCCTGCAGCGCAAATACTTGTAGATTCAGATACTCCGAATTAAAGTCGGAATTTTGAACAGGCTCTTGTTTGAGTTTCGTTAGAGCCAACTCCAAAGATAACCAAAGCTTTGCCAACTTTTATATACATATCTACCAGTGTGTGAGTGTGTTTATATATCCGTGCATTTAATCCAATTGCACCCGAGTAGAACTTTTTATAACTATGCCGACAAGCCAATTATGCCAGAGTAAATAGCAATCTCCACCCAGCCAGCACCCAGTTGAAAATGTTAAAAACTTAAACAACGCTGACATATTTCCCCAGATGCCTTCAAACTTCCATGCCAAAGTGGTGAAAAGAAGAGAAGGGGCTGGGGAGCTATACAAAAATGTTATGTCAACGCAGCTCTCTGAGGCCGACAGCACCCAAACCCCCCACCTGACGGCAAGAAAACCTTTTTTCATTTCGTGTTTAATGAAAAATGTCAAATAAAAGTGCCCAAAACAGAAAACGTCAGCAAAGTGCAAAAAGCTTTGTGCGATAGTTTGCAGGTGGAACTGAGGCAATAGCCTCGAGAATGCCAATAAAAAGCGACGGGCGACGGCGGGCGGCGGCGGGCAGAACTCTTTTCGGCACACTAATTACTATTTATTCGAAACGAAAATTGCTAACGAGCAAAAGATATTACCAGGGCCATAATAATCAACAGGCGGCAGGGCGCTGAGCACGGCCAAGCATCCAATAGAACGAATTATTATTTTTTATGATTATTTAAATTACGCAACGTTCCAGGAGGAGAGGCAGGAACTGCTGGAATGTCGGTGCAATTTACAAAAGGCAGCCACTTTGCAGCTCCATAGCTGCCTTCACTAATAGTTTTCATCAGTCGGCTGGCCCCCTCACAGTGGGCTAAGTCCGCACGAGCTTGGCTTAGCCCTCCGATGCCCCCATAGCGAGCACTTTGGCTGCCTGTTCGGCTTAGAGGGCCCACTGTAGCGGCACTAAGGCAGGCAGAAGCCTGCAGCTTTTAGTGCAATTGGCTGCCAGCTTGTTTAATGATCATTAAATACGAAGACGACACACGATGGACGACGACACAGGAGTCTTGGGTTTGGAGGCGCAGATTTGATTCAAACCGCTCTTGACCAGGCCTTAATAAATGAGAACAGGTAGTCGAGTCCATCCCCTCCTTGCCTCGACTCCCCTCCACACCCCTCCTTTATTGCCCCTCCTTTATTGCCCCTCCCAAAAAGCCCACTCAACTCGAGCCCGGACCGACTTGGTTTTTATTTTCCTGCTGCTTCTGTGGCCCGGGGCCAAGTGCTTTGGACTCACTCTAATTAGTCAATTTTTTTACTCAATTAAATCTGCAAGGCGCTGAGCGGAGGAAGTCGGTCCGATGGGCGGCAGAAGAGGCACTCGAGTAAGCAAATGATGTGCAGTAATTAGTGGAGTCGCAGCGCATCTGTATAGCCATGCATACCCGTATAATTCCCAGTTTGACTTGTCTCGGAAACCTTGCCCCGCCGATGATAAATAATAATTTTTTTCCCCACCGCACTGGATGGCAATTTTCGCTGGCAGGCTGCAGGATGACAGGTGCAGTGACAACCACACATGCACATGCACGCTCCTCCAGATACACGTTCTCACAGATACACACTTGCGCGGCTGCAAGTACAACAACTTACATGTCATACAAGTTGCCTCGTACATTTATAATCAAGCTGCGGCAACCGCAGAGCTCTCAAATCGACAACAACCACGAGAACGCATTGCATAGCTGTCGTTGTTGTTGTCGTTGTTGTTGCCGTTGTTGTTGCCGCTGCTTCGTTGCCGCTGCTTCGTTGTTGCTGCCACATGATGGAGCATCTTCGATGATGACGAAGGCCCGGTAGCGTACCGTGTGTGTGTGTGTGTGTGTGTGTGTGTGCCGTGTACTTGCAGCTTGTATCTGCTAAATGAAAACATACCCGGTAAGCCTGCCCCACAGCCCCACAGTCCCTGCCTTTTCCTGCCCCCGGCCTTCTGTGTTAGCGGCTAAGCAAAAGAAATTGCCACAAACTGCACACTGGGATGCGATTAGAAAGTATTGAAATGCGCCAAAAATCACTAATTACACCTCAGCGGGCGAGGGGAACTGGAATTCCGTCTGGTGAGAGATATTAAAATGTGAAAGCATTCGATTACCTCGCAAGTGGAAGGTGAAAGGAGCAAACGATTCGCACAAATCTGAACCCATCGTTATTAATGATGTGTGAAATGGAGGGGGCAAGAATGTTCTGTGATTGGGCCAATGAGTTGGCTAAATATTGTAATTAGAATGGAATCAATTAAGGGAAAGGAATACCACCGAATGACCTCAGCAAGAAAACAATTTGTATTGGCTCCAATTTCCCAGGGGGTAACACAATCATTTATTTTCTTGTAAGCATCGACAGCTGAATACAATAGATTGGTACACTTACCTTTTAGTCTCCTGTTAATTAGTCTTTTGCAGCAAAGATCTTTGCTGGTAGCAGTAGACAAATTAGTGCCTGAGTTAAACACTTTTAATGAGTACCTGTGCTTTTATTTATCAGTCTAGGGCAGCATTTTGTTTTAGGGTAGTTTTATTGCAGATTACCTTCTTGATGAAATATTTACGTCATGAGCAAGTTTCGATTTAGCGAGCTGACCGCCCAAATGAATTTGAACTTTATGGTTTACGACTATTAGTTAACTGCTTTCCACGAAACGTTGTGCCCACTCCAATTCGAAAATCGTATGAATATAAAGTTGGAGAGGTCCACACGTTGACCTTGTCTAAACACCTTTGGCCCCATCGAGAACCGTTCCATGTGGGCTTGTCCCACTGTGGCTAAAGCAAAACATCCTCATCAATGTCGTTGTCCGTCTGCCGGCGAACAGAAGCAGCCGCAGACCAGATCTGGAGCCACAGCCTCAGTGCCTCAGTGCGTCCTCCCCTGCGAAACTACCCGCTCCATCTACAAATCGTGCAATGATGAAAACCATTGGACAAAGTCTTTGACTTGTATTCATTTTTTCTTGCTTTCCTTTGGCTCCTCTTTTCTTTCTTTCTTTCTTTCCGCTTCTGTTGGCTCTTTTTTGTGTGCCGCGCGGCGCTTGGGAAGGCTTTTATATGCCTCATTCAGTTGCATCTTTTTGCTCACCCATCAGCCGGCGATGGGTGAAAGGGAGGGGGGGGGGGGGGGGCTCTGTCCGTTTTGTCTGGGTTTTTGTGTAAAAGCGACTAATGTGTCTACGGAAGCCATTTCGTGCCTTTTAGAACCAGTTGCCAGAGCAATCTTCGAGTTTGTGTTTGTTTTGCTTTTGGCGTAGTTAATTCGCCAAGTAATAATATTATACGAGCGGCCTGGACGAAGCACTTGTGCTTATGAATGTCCTCTGGAGATGGTAGCCTCGCAAACCAGAAATGATCGATACTCAGCTGAAGGCCTGAACCAAGAACACGCATTCCAGCTGCCAAGCTCACGCTGCCATCGCTGCAACTCGACGACGAGCACTTGTACTTATGAATGTCGTCTTCGTCTTGGGCAACATGCTGTGCAGCCTGGCAGCCTGGCAGCCTGGCAAAGGAGGAACCTGCCGGACCTGCCTCCCTCCAGGCAAAATTGGCTTGAATTTTACGGCAGGCAGCGACGACCAGAGCAACAATCATGATGATGAGGACGATTGGCCTCGCCTGGGCTCGGTCTGTATTTAAGAGACATCATTCATCTGACCGCCCCATCAACGACAGTCGAAGTCTGCACAACGAATCTGCCTGACGATGACGATGATGATGATGGTGGTGATGATAATGATGATGCTGATGATGACGACAGCAATAATAATAACAAACAGCAAAAGCAACAGCAAAAACAGGGGAACCCTGTAGCCCTGTGTAGTATGATACAAAGTACAAGTCCGCATAATTATAATCAACGTCATTTAACGTTGCCGGCCGTCACTCAGCGCCATCCCAAAAACAACGGCCATGGAGCTGGGAGCTGGGAACTGGAGAAGCCATGTAAAGCTACATTGCCCCATCAAGCTCATTGTTGTGTATCTTAGGGATACATTTTTGATAACAGCAGCGGGGAAGGCAGGCACAATAACGTTGTCGTTGGGAAGGAAGTAAAACATAAAAGTCACCTATAAATATGCCATAGAAATCTGCTAGATATTGCGGTAGTATCTTTGATATCCATTTGTCCGATGGCAGGAACTTCCTAAAATTACTTTTATTGGTCGACATTAGGAAGAGCTTGTTATGGCGGAGCACATTTTGCTAAGATATTCAACATTCCCAAGGATGTATCGTGGCGTGGCAGACGATAGAAATACTATACACTTTCTAGGCTAAGGAAGGGCATTCCATCTTCGCTTCGGCAACAGAACACTTTTCCTCTTAATTCGCTTTCCGTTTGGGCTTTTCAATTTTCTCTGTTTGCCTGGCGTTTGTTGACCTTTGTACACTTTGAACACGCGACTAAGCACTTGGAATTAGCGCAAATACGTTTCAGTATCCACGCAATACGCACTCACACAGCGGCGAGAGGTATCTATGAGTTGTGTCGGGGCAGCGGAAGTTGGCTATTTATAACAAATTACCAACCATTTGACATTTACCCAAAACGCCGACGTCAAATTAAAGATTTGTGTGCGGAGTGTGGAGTGTTGGCGGAAAGGGGCGGTGGGCGAACACTTTTGGCATGTAATCAAATGTAACCGCACACCCAATATGGGCAGACAGCTGCGATGGCAACGGAGGAAGTACACAGGAGCCCCGGAGTCGGGAGATTTGAGGACTACGGACGGACGGATCGACGTCGTCAATGCGCTTGCGGTTCGTCTGGCCGAGCTGCGGCGATTTAATACAACAAATCCCCCTGTCCGAACTGGACTGGTCCCACTTGGCTCCCTCACTAACGCCATGCGGACGGACACGGACAGCGGCTTGACTCGGGTTCGGCTCTTGGCGACCTTCTTCATTAAAATTATGACAAGCTGTAATTATCTTCGATTTGCTTTGACCGAGCCACAACGCACTAATTGCGTGCGAGACAGTGGACTCTTGATATCCGAGCGGGGAAAGCCGGAATTAGTCATTCAAACACCGAAAGATAGGGCGACGGAGGTCGGAAGGGGTGGTCTGACTCACTTGGTTCGCTTGAGTGCAGACATGGGAAGGATTTCGGCAGAAGGCTGGTGCCGATTTCTTCACAATTTTTTATCCTTGCACTTTTATTGTGCGAGCGCTGTATCGGAAGATATTTGCCCTCTTCCTGTCACTTTGATCATAGTTCTTTTGCCCACTGACTTTAATTTCCCTGCTCACGGGAGTACTTCGAGCAATTTCGTCTTCCGACGTACATTGCTGTGAAAACTGCGTGACCAGGCTAATTAACGTTTCAAGGAAAATGTTGACGAACTCTCGACAACAGCAACGGCAACAAAAATGAACCGTCAACTTTGTTGTGATGTGTGGATGGATGGACGGATGGATGGATGTCTGTGTGGCAGAGTGCCTGAGTGGCTGAGTTACTGAGTGGGGATGTGTATCTCATAGATACCGGTTCATAATTTATGTAATTATATGCGTTTAAGCATTGCAGCACGAAAGAAGACCTAGGGCAGGAGGAATCGAGTTCTTTCCACTATTATAGCCGACAACAAATTATAGCAATTATTTAACATTTTTTCCTTTTCCTACCAACTTTCAGGTTGCATCCGCCAGATCAGGCCAACCGCGGCTTACAGCTTTGTCCATCCGCGGCTTTGTTCGTGTGACAAGCGAAACTAATGAGCAGCAAATCGGAAACAGGAAGCAGCGACGAAAGTAAAATTGCTTAAGTAAATAATCGTAACTGTGATAACACCAAAGAAAGCACAGAACAGCAGAGCAGAGCAGAGCAGATCACAAGGTCCGAAGCAGTTGCGTAATTACGAGCCATCGTCCAGTGATTTTGCGCGCAATAAATGTCAACGTGGCAACAAGAAAAGTAATCACAACTATTTGCTAAGCCCAAGCACCCAGCAAACCAGCGCACAAAATGGCTCACCCAAGGAAGGCAGTCACGACGCCAGCAACACTCGCTGCCCCACCAGCAACACTCGCAACACTAGCAACACTAGCAACACCCAGCACGGCAGCAACACTGAGGCGGAGCAGCAGACGACCTAGCAAAAGCAACAGCAACAGCAACAGCAACGCATTCAAGTTCAAGGCGGTCATCGTTAATCACATGTTTTATATCCTGCCACACGTTCAGCTTGTTCTGGCTGCTCCTCCTTGTTTTGGCCAGCGGAGCCCGTGCTGCCGGCAAGCTGGCCACTCGCAGCAACAAGACCTCGGGCTCGTCGGCAACGTCGGCGGCGTCGGGGGCCGGAACAGCAGCAACATCGGCTGCGGCGGCGGCTGCGTCCGGAACACCCATTTGGGATCATGCCATCGATTTGAATGAGGATTTTCGCATACTATGGCAAATCATTAATCAGGATATAACATTTGAAATACAGGCACGTACCCTGGGCTACGTCGGCTTCGGATTCTCGCCCGATGGCAATCTGGCTGGTGCCGATATGGCCATCGGCTGGGTGGACAAGGGTCAAACCTATTTTCAGGTAAGTGAAGTGCAAAATAAAAATGAAAGCCCACCACAAAGAAAGTGAAGAGGGGGTAAGGGGGGGAGGGGGGAGAGCAATGGCAAAGGCAAAGAAAGCCATCTGGATGGGGAAGGGGGAATCTGCGCGCCTAACGATTTTTCATTCCCGGCTAACGTTTTCATTTTTCCAATGCGTGTGGCCGGAAATTAAGGGCAGCCCCAGCCGGCCAACTAAATGAAAAGTTGTCGCCCTAATATCATCCAATTTATTCTCACAAAGTCTCGTTCCCTGGACAAACATTTTGCGCTGCCGCCTGTGTTGATAAATATGTTGTATGAAAAGTACACAAGAAAAACATTTTGCCACTCAACTTGGATTGTAATTAATTTGTGGCAAAAACAAAGCCACACAAAAAAGGTGCGCGAAATACTATGTATATGTATGCAGACAGTTTGCCCGGCGCTTGAATAATGACAAACTCATTTGCGGCGTTGGACAGAAAAGTTTTTATTTGCACTTCTGCCGCACAGTCTCGGTTAGCTAATGGAATAGTTGGGGCTTTGTCGCTGTTACTTGATTATATCACTTAATCTGACCGCTTGCGAGTTATAGCCAGATATTTATTGTCGAATTATGTCACTCGCTTAGGATGTGCTTAGCCAAATCGAGGGCGGCCACTGATTTGTCCTTTTCAATTATGAAATACGAAAAATTACACAAAATTATGGCATCTGGCCTCCTGCAGCTTGATCAGCTCAAATTTCATGTCGCACTTAGCTCGAACTCATTTCCATTAGAGGGACCGATCAACCATTCCGTTTCACTTCTTGTGACAGCCTTCATCGGACCACCAACTGCCAGCGTTTGACCCTGCGTTTGGCCAATAAAACGCTAATTTTTCGTTTTTATTTGGAAAAGTCGCAGAAGACGACGTCATTTGGTTAAGACTCTGGGCCCAAAGGAAGTGGTAGCACCTCTCGCCCAGCTCAATGGGGACTCTTCAGGCAGAGTAATAGGAGTCGTCACTGCAAAGTGTCTAATGAAATGCGAGTATTGCGTGCTGTGGTTGCGTAGCTCTTCGCTTTTCTTTTTCTTTTTTCACTCCTGGCCTGACAGGATATGCGTGGGGCAGGAAAAGGCGGTGGGTGGTGGGTGGTGGTGGGATGGCCAATTGTACGGCTGACACAAACAGAGAAAGCTTTTTTCCTTCCTCGTTGTTGCTGTGTGATTTAATGATTTTCGAGGCAGCCAACGAAAATGTCACCCACACACATAGTGATTGTTATTGTTGTTGAATGTTAAATACCAGCCAGATACATTAATATGTCTGTCTACCGCCCCCGACCTTTCCCGCCCCGCACCCGCTGCCCCGCCCCGCTGCCCGGCAGACTGTCTGCTTGTGTGACGGTGTTAATTTCACATCTTGACGTGTCGTTGGTAATTGCGAGTTGCTTCAAATTGTACATACAATATCGTATAATGGGACTCGTGACTGTCACCTCGCAACCAACAGCCCTGTGCGTTTTTTCGGAGGGAGGGGGCGGAGCTTTGCTTTGACTTTTGTATGGGCGCTGATTTGTGGAGAGGTTCAAAGGTTAATTAGAGCTGAAATAGATATGCCGATTTAATATATCAATTAAGTGCCAGGGGTGCCAGGTGGTAGAAAGGACCCTGCGTCAAAGCAATGTCAAAGGACCAGCACTTGTTTACACATGCCTCGGGCTGAGGGTTTTCGGGCCCTGTTTCGGGCCCCGTTCCTCCACTCCACCCCCTGCTCAGAGGAGCTTATCGCCTTTAAGTTCTTAATTACAAGTGTCCAGTGCCCAGCATGCTAATTGAAACAAATTATGCAATTATGCATGTTTCTGATATGAAAATATTTATGGAAAGCAAAGCAGCTAATTGGCTAATTTTTGGAATACTATTAAATTGTCAAAACGACTTTTGCCCAGGACATAAAGCGTTTGGGGGGCAGGCGGATGAAATATGGATGGCCTAGTACATTTTTATGTTGCTGGCATTTATGGAATTTTCATTTAAAATTCAACACACATCGGCAGAGTGAGAGAAGAACATTGACCATAAAATATTTGCTCACAGAATTTGTTCAATTGACTTTAAGCGGAGTCGGAGGGGCCGAAACCGAAGCCTAAAGCCTGCGGGCGAGCCAGCGACCAGAGTCTCTCTCTGTCAAGAGTTTTTATCTTAAGTGTCAGCCCAAGGGCAAATATATAAGCATAAGCTTAAGTATGGCTCTGTGGAGGGACTCGCAGAGGGGGATAAACGATGCCACTGACATAGTTCTCATTAGATTGAACAATGTGTGGGAATTTTCGCATTCAATTTGGGTTTCCCTTAACTCGGTTTTTTTGGGCAAGTGCCATGTGCCTTGGCATACTTGGAATGCTTTTTGGCTGGCATGGTTTTTAAATTCAACCATGATTATGATTGTTTCACGAGCCTTATAAAAATTGCAAGGCTTGAGAGAAAAACTAAAGATGAAATATCTTTGAAAGCTAATTATTGAGCGGAAACCAAATTTTAATTGAATAAAATACATCTCATGGCCTTAACAAAAGCTAGCTAGAGATTTAATCAAATCATTTATCAGAAGTTGAGAGGGAACTTTTACTTAAGCGAGAGTGTCTTATTTAAAGATAAACATTCCTGAATTTTAAGCACCAACAATTTCAACACTAGCATATAAAACATCTCAACTAAACGCATACCAGAAATGAGTAAACACTTTTGGAATGCAAGAAACGCAGTAAGAAATCCGTCTCATCAGCACATGTGTTTTATAAATGAAAGCAAACAGTTTTGAGAAAATTTGAAATGTATCTCACAGATAAGTACGCATCTATGCGACATTTTAAGCATTCCAAAGTCTTACCAACCGCCCACACGCAGCTTTATTGGGATATCAGTCAAGTGGGACAAATATTTGATAAGTTTCCCCGAGATCTCTCTCTCCGTCTCGCCTGGTTTTTTCCCAGCAGCACGGCTCGGATTTCACCCAGAACTATCATCATTTATTGGCCAGTTGACCAGCATCTGAAGTTGACATTCCCACAGCGCCGGCTACGACAACAAGTGTAACTCTATAAGTCCGTTCTCGGAGCTCCCCTGCGAGCAGAAACTTTGCTCACTTTCACCCGCAGAAGCGGGGGAAGTCGGCCCAAGCCAAGTCAAGCCAAGTCAAGGCAAGTCAAGTCTTGTCGAGCAATCAAGACGGAGACAGGCAGTAAATGGCCTCGGCGAATCCGCTTTAAAAGCTGACATAATCAACAAGCCAAGAAGTGGATCTGGGGACGGGGTCCCGGCCTATTAGTCGCCCATTATTTTGTAGATACTTTTGCGATAAGCCCTTTGCCGCTGCCACTGTCGCCGAAAAAGCGACTATGACGATGATGATGATGATGATGCCACACCTAAAGAGAAATACTAATTTCGTGTAATTTATTTTCAACTTTTATTACACGCGCCCCGAGGAGCGGGAGTCTTATCAAAATTTTAATTAATACGCATCTGAGAAAAGTTTTGTGAAAATGGTTTCATCGCCAAGGCCGAAAGGGCCGAAAGGGCCCAAAGCCAAAAGCTCCCTCTGACGTTAATTAGTGCCATCCAAAGTGGCTGGCGACTTTGTTGCACTCGCTGGCGGAATGAACTACAGCTACAGCAAACAAGCCACAACATGCCATTAGCTGTTTAGAGCAGCCAACAAAAACCAAGAAGCGATTAGTATCTTAAAAGTACTTAAAAGGTCATTACCCTGGCCCCATCTAAATACGCAGCGCAAGAAAAAAAAATAGGGAATACGGCGAACTTAGCCAGCGACTAATTATTTAATTTCAAGTTTTAAGCAGGCTTCCAGTCTGTCAGTCACTCCACACCGCTGTTTGCCCCACGGGCACCGCACCCCAGCGGCCAGAGACGCAACCCATTAAGCGCAGAGATAACAGATCCATTATAGAAGAATTACGAGTGCGCAACATCAGCGGAGCGCCATCAACATCACAGTCGTCGTCATCTTTTGCTAATGACCATCGATGGCGATGCGATGGCGATGCGATGTCGATGGCGATGTCGATGGACGTCGATGTTTTGTGGCCATCGTAGTACATCACTCAAGCCGAAGGTTGCTTATGGAACTGACAGCAGTGTGGTGGGGGGGGGAGGGGAGGGGTGGCCCAGTGTCCATCTATTTGACTCATTTTCAAGTGGTTACGCTGCACAAAAATAAGGCGAAGCGGTGCCGAGGCTTCATTACAAACTCATTAAAGTTGGACGAAAATGAAACAACAGTTTTGGCAACCTTTTGAACTCTGTGCTCGCCGCATGCGTGCGCACTTTTTCCCGAGATTGAAGTGTATCTGACGGATACATTGGGCATTGGCATTGGCACTAGCATTAGCATTAGCATTAGCGCGATGTTCTATTTGGACGTACTGCGCTGTTAATTATCGGCGGATGATTAATTATGGCAGTTCAGTCCAGTTCGAGCATCGGAATATCTGCGGCTTGTCTGGGGGCCCTTTTGATTGGCATATGAGTAATGAGCTTTTTGTTCTGGGTTTTTTCAGTTTATTTTATTTATTTTTTTTTTTTGGGTGCCATGACATGCGAACATCTTAGAGTGTTTTGAGTAATTTTTCTCTTTGTACGATTTGTGTGTGAAATTGTTTTTCCCCCTGGCCCCATCTTCTGCCCACACACACTCGCCATCAGTTCGTAGATATATCTATCTAGCAGCTTGCATGTCATCACTTCAGACCTGGGAGTTCTGCGTTTCTTTCAGTTTTCAGTTTTCGTTACTCGCCTTTTGTATGTATTTCATTGGACCGCTGGTGCTTTCATTACTTTCTCACAGCTGTGGCCCAATGGCGTGCTCAGCGCTTAGAATTCAATTAGTTTTTATAGACATTATCCAATTTGTTCCTCTTCTATTTCGCTCCAAAGTTGTTGGATAGTTGGGTGCGTGTTCCGCGGGAGTGTGAGCCCGGTATCTATAACTGAAGCGTTTCGCGTGCTGAGCATTCTGCGGCCAAACTCAATGGCCATTCTAGATCTCACTGTCTATTGTTCCATAAAGCACTATTTGTAGTTGAGGACACGCACACAGCAATGCGCCAGTTGGGGGTGTACGCCTACGCATACACACACTCACACACTCACACACGCACTAACACTCGCACTCACTTCATAAATCATAAATACATGCTGGCAAATTATATGGATGAGAAACCCCTCTGGTTCTCCTCCAGCTATTTCTCTGCTCGCGCATTGAGAGCACCAAGCCAAATAAATAATAGTTAAATTTTTTCTATTATTTTCCTCCAGACGCATAAATATTTTGTTATTCAATTTTGTGATATTTACCCTCGACATTCGCCTTAGGCTCTTATATTGAGTGTGGGAGTGGGGACCAGCCAAATTGCTTCAATTGTTATGGGAAGTTGAGAGGTTCTGCTCAAGTTGTGATATGTGTTAAAGCCTATGAATGGGATAAGAATTGAGGGTTACGAATAATGATGATAAACTGTCTTAGAGAGGTGATTCTTTTATTGCTTCATGTTTAAATTGCAAACTACTACATAAATAATAAAAGCATTACGGTGGTTGAGGTACTCCAACAATTGCAACTCATTTGTTTGTATTTATACCAATGTAACTTGCCATTTTGTAACACTTAATTAATTTGGGCTGAGCATGGCTAAATATGTATATACACAGAACTATAATTCCAGCTTAGAAGGCTTAGCAAGAAATTTTACTTAACAGAATCGTAGACGCTTCCTTTTCAATGTTACTTACTTTGTACACTACGAATGCCGAGTATAATAACCACGTCAGCATTGCAAAACGAAATTGCTGAGATTATGGCCATTAACATTACTCAAATCACCAACTCATCATCTAATGAAATTCCATAACTTATTAATGTTTATCCCCAACTCTCGCATTCGCATTCGCATTCGCATTCCTGTCCCAATGGACCCAACACATTTCAAAGGCCATAAACTATGCATGGGAAACTTTCTCAGGATGTGCCGCAAATCGAGGCGAATTAAATCGAGTCGAGCTGAACGGTTCAAAATGCATCGATTTATGCTAACTTTTGGCCAATATCAAAGTCATTACTCATCAGTTTTGGGCCCAAAAACACACTAACACACACACGCTCACGCTCACAGAGAGCTGGGCGCAGACACTGGCAAATCAATTAACTGCCAAATCAATTTACAATTTATGCATAAACTTTATAATCAATAGACTTAAGCGCACGACGGCCGACATACAACTCCGCCTCGATGCGATCCCCTCCCTGCTAGCCTGTCAGTTTTAAAGCCAAAGCCGTAACAATTATGGAGGAGGGGCGCAGACCGAGGACGGGCGAATCCGTTAGGCCATAAAAGCCATAAATGCTCAATTACAGGAAGTAAATATGCACACTTGATTGCAGAATGTTGCGTAGATGGTCGGGCTTTTGGCTCTGTCTTTGGCTAAGTCTTAGGCTTGAGCTAAGACTTGGACTGGCATGGCCAAGTTGGTTGACTTTTAAAATTATCGCACATATCAAAACTGCTCGACTGTGTGTAAGTGTGTTGTGTGTGTGCCAGGAAGAAATTTAATTTCATTACTTTCATGTGACATAAACCGTTGTCGGATGCTCAGGCTGGTCCTGGCCCAACTCTGGCCAAAAGCCGCTGGTCGTGACGTCGTCCCCGGCTCCTCTAAGCATTTTGATAATCTATTGCACATAACGCAAACCTCAAAAACCGCAAAACAGCCGCCAGACCCCGGGACACTCCACTTGACTGGGACGTTGGAACTGGGACGTTGGACCTGGGACCTGGGACCCGAGTCCCGAGTCCCCTGCTCAAGGCCCCTTTCTGTGGGGCTATTAGTGCGTCGTTGTCTTCGGCGGGACAATGCCAAGTGCGCATATTTGCTTTAGCGGCAATGCGCATCTTCGACAACGGCCGCTTCTTGGCCAAGACAACGGATAATTGC
The DNA here is from genome assembly GCF_025200985.1 of Drosophila gunungcola. Taxonomy (NCBI): domain Eukaryota; kingdom Metazoa; phylum Arthropoda; class Insecta; order Diptera; family Drosophilidae; genus Drosophila; species Drosophila gunungcola. Next base: position 633,353 of record NW_026453181.1, on the reverse strand, counting down.
AGAAAGTACCGTTGCCCATATGCGAAAGATTCTTTTTCGCGGCCCCAAACCGCCCCGCCCCGCCCCGCTCCGCTGGTCCACCAACAGACCTTCTTCCCGCAATTTTCGCTGCGTTTGCAAAATATTTGCTGGTGTCTTGGCCGCGCAATTTATGAGCGCTGAAAAGGCTTAGAAATTGGGCCGGGGGAGGCCAAAGGGGGAGTGGCCCCTTGATTATGCTGATAATGTCAGCGGGAGAAATGGAAAAGAGGGGCTGAGAGGGGCGGCCAAACCAGTTCCAACCGGTTCCCAGGCAGCATCTTCTTCGCCAGTCATATTAGCCTGTCCCGTTGCCGTTGTCGCTGGTTGTACCTGTTGTTCGTGTTGTTCGTGTTGTTTGTGTTGTTTGTGCTGCTGCCGTGCCCGATTGCTGATGCTGCTGTTGCTGTTGCCGTTGCCGTTGTGCGTAAAGCGCTGGACTGCAGCCCAATATGGTCAACGCTCTTTTAGCCATGTTAACACGTTAAGTGTGTTTGTATGTTAAGCATTTCGCCTCCTTTCGACTTCTCGCTTCCCAGGCCTTGCTGCTTGACATTCCCAATTGTTTTTGTAGTTGTCGCCGATGTTGTTGAGTGTCTTGCTAATCACTTTTTGATTGTCAGAGGTACCAGAAGTCACACCCGGTCCAAAAGATGTAGATAGAGATGCTCTCGATGCCTGAAAGAGTTGTGGCTGGACTGGGGATTAACAGTCAGTCGTTCTATTTCTCAACAGACTCGACTCTCCTGAACTGTGTAACCTCTATAGACGCAGCTATTTGTACATTTGTTTGGCTTTCTGCATCTGATATCTGCACTCACTTCTTGGGTCGCTAACGGAACCGCAGATGCCTCGCCGCCAAAAGGAGTTGCGTGAAAGCATATTTATGTTAAAATGTGTGTTTTTTCGAAAGGCCTCTAAGCTGCGAGTTAAATGACATCGAAATTGGCAAATGCCAGGCGAAACGCAAAAATAGAAAGAAATTAAACGAAACTCCATGTCGTGCATCTCCCTCCACAACCTAGCCAGCTCGCTCCGTTGTGCGGCGGCAATTTTTATATTCATCATTAATTAAGCGCTAAACAGTCGCCCGCTGCGAAGAGTATCCGGGGGATTTTCATCGGGGTATGGTGGGGATTGCGGATAGTGCACAGCATGACATCATATTCAAGAAATTGGTAAGGGAAGTCATATGTGCATGCATGCAGCGAGGGGGCGAATTGTGTGTGCTGTCTACTGAGAGAAATGTTAGAATGTCAGTTCATCTTATGTTTCCCAAAATTCTTCTTTTCAAATTACGTTTTTCGATCTTATGTCGATTACGTTTTGGCCTATGAAATCATTATTTAAGTGTTCAGCAATTCATCAGGTTTTTATTAAAAGGCACAACCATTCTACCATCATGCGAGTTATCTTGTGTTTTGTCCGACATAATAATTTCATGTTAATCTTAATGTATCTTAATAGTGACATTTTTTCTCACTGCACTTATTAAAAACTGCACGGAATTGATTTCGAAATAGAAGCAGCCGCCGCAGCCCATCATGATGATGATGGGGCGAACGATTATGATGATGAGGCTGCTGGATTGTGGATGCTGTGGCCGAGGATCCCCTGCCTGGGCTGCGTGTTAATTAAAAGCCACTGGACGCTGGACCAGGCGCTGGGTCGGCAGGGAGGGGGGTTGGGCGATTAGAGGCTACGGGGAGTGAGTGCAACAACCTTGGCACTTCCTGGGTACTTAGTCAACGCTTCGGCCTCTTGATTGTGGCTGTTGTAGTGCACACACACAGACACTCGTGCCACATATAAATACTCTCGAATGAAAATGCGTAGGCAGCCTCAATACATGCGCTGCCCCATAAATCCCTTCTCCATGCCCAGTAGCCGAAGACAGGGTGAATCGGGAACGGGAGCTGGGAGCTGGGAAACTGGGAACTGCGAACTGGAACTGGGCATTAATGTCCGCTGACTAATGATGAAATGCGTGGCATTCGCTGAGCTGGGTTGGGTACGGGTACGAGTCTCATTTATGTAGAAAAGGATTAAGGCCATAAACCAAATGGCTGACGTTGGAGCTTAGCATGAAAAATGATTGCCGGGCCAGTCATCAGTCGGTAGTTTTTTGTATAAGCCCTGCCCTCTTGGGTAGGTGTTAAAGTGCCACAGATTGTGGCCTCCGTCTCGGACTCCTCCGATTCCAGCCAAGACAAGTGCAGTGACGGGTCTATAAGCCGGGATTGGGAACTGGGTGCGTTTGCCGGGCGGCCAAAGCCTCTGAGTTATTTGCATAAGTATTTCTGATGTACGGCGATAATGGAATTTCAGTGACTCGATTAAGACGGTGAAAATATGCCCAAGCATTCGGGTTATTCAGTATGGAAAATTAATTAGAAATCCAAGCGACGGCAAGGGGTCGCCAGCTCTATGAGAGCTTCAATAATTCAGGCGATTGAAATCGTTTGGGTCAACATCGGTGGCTAATGCTCGTACATTTGTCCATTTGCCTCGGACAAATGCCCCCGAAGAAAAGTTTTTATTTTTCAACTTTTCTGTCAAAGTTTTGCGGCCCGAAACGAGCTCCAAGTCAAACAAAGCTTGACCACATCGAGCGAGACAATGGCACCCGGAGGCGCACTTAAGGCGGTCAAAATGCACACAAATCAAACTTGGCCCAGTGCGGTCAGACGGAGACCACAACGTGGCCTTCCGTTGGTCTTTTATTAAAAAACCGTAACTAATGATGCCTAAATTCGCAATAAAAATGAAAACCAAACGCACAATATGGTCCATTAGGGTGCTTTGCTGCTGTTGTTGTTGTTGTTGTTGAGCTATTACAGGTTCGTCCCTCGCAATTTGAAACAATTTTAATAATACAAAATAATATTGCCAAGAAAAGCCAGAAAGGCAAACATCGTGGCTAGAAAAAGCGGAGACGGCGGCAACAGCACCAGCTTATTGTGACAAATTTTAAGTAATTTCATTTTTATTTCACCAACAGCTCCAACTTTTTATATTGTTCTTGAGGCCCAAAGCCAAGGAAAAGGACGAAAAAGCAAAGTCAGCCCAAAGAAAAATCCAAAAAATAGGGCCCTCAATAAGCAGGACAAAGCAAAGTCGTCAAAGCGGCTTTTTACTTTATATAAATTTCGTTTTCGGAGAATCCAAAGCTGCTTCCGTCTCATTAAAGTCGCACTGGGAAAAGACAAAACTTTCGTAGCTGTTTGAATTTTCTGAATATTTATTTACACCTTTACCGAGGGATAAAAGTTCCATCCTTCGACACTTCCCCGCTGCTCTTGTTTGTTTTGCATGTGTCTAAAAGGCAGACAAAGCCAAATCTAAATCCGTAAGCCACATGGCCCCAAGGCGTGCGAAAGCCGACAAAACGGAAAATACTTCAATCAATGTAAAAATTGGGCGAAAAAGGCCGAACATATAGGTAAAGGTTGGTGGGAATGAAACGGCCGTACAATTGGGCGGCTGGGTGTTAAGCGGCAGGAAGTGGAAAAATAATCAGAGAAGTTAAATCTGTGGGCGCCATATGCCCACCGACCGGCAGACAGTCAGACAGTCAGACCTTTGGCGAGGGAGTCAGACAGAGACACACCCAGGCACATAAACAATGAAATGGCTGCTTAAATATATCTTCCTTTTATATATGTTTACCCTGTACAAAAACAAAGGGTGATAGTTAGGGCGTATTAATTAGAAACAAGCATGAACAATGAACAATGTAAGGTTGTACACTTATTTTTCTTTAACAAAATAAAATGCCGAATAAATATCTAACCACTATATACTTTTAAAACTATTTTATTGAACAACGTGTATTCAAGTATAGCTCAATTCATCAAATATTTTAAATGAAATAATAAGTTATAAGTCTCATAGCATATTTTATCTTTATTAACAAAAATATTAATTAATTAATATTTTTCTAAAAAGAATTTAATAACAGTTCTTAAATGAAAATATATGAATAAGAATATTAAAGACAAATTAATTTAAATGCATACCCCAAAATAATAAAATTGACTTTAAAATTAAACGTACACGTAAACTTTCAAGGGAAAATGTAATGTACTAAAAAAAAAACCATATAAACAAAGCAATGAGTGTCTTTCTGTCGGTTTCTACCAGTTTTTGACCAAAAATTCGATTCGCTTCCCTGAAAGCCGAGAGTAGAAGTACCAAGCAGACTGGGGATTTTTTTTAGACTTCATAGCAATTGTACTGAGCTTTTGAAGGCTCCTTGAAAACCTATTGGAGCTATAAATCCTTTGTGTTTTCAATTTTTATTTTATTGCTCTCCGCAGGCAACGGTGTGTGCGTGCCCCGCCCTGAGTGTGTGTGAATTTGAGTCGTTGTGGCAAGGTGGGCACCAAAACACCGAAACATCCAACCCAACCCAAGCGAGCTCTGCCACTTTTTGGGGGAGTGACTCAGTGGAAGAGAACAGAGCCAGAAATTACAGCACGCTTTCAGGGACAAAGCGCAAATGCACAAAAGTAAAATTTAAACAGATACAGCTCAGTTCCTGCCCCCGGGGGTTGGCCACTTCTATTGGGGTTAGTCTTGAGACGGGGGTGGAACACTATACTTCCGCGTTCGAGGCAATTGAGTTAATCTAGCAATGAGTTGGTCTGGTGGGGCAGGTAAAGCAATTGGGGATGTGTGAAATTGTTGCTGGTGGGGTGGCACGTGGGCGTCTCTGGAGTGTGGTTGCCGCAGATAGCAGATGTGCCTAAATAATTGCTGATAAATAACAATAATTCCGGGGATGGGGCAAAGACAAAAAACGTAATTGGATGCCCGGATATTGAAAGTGAAGTCAGCCAAATAAAAGTTGATTTGTTTGGGATATTATATTCGGACCTTGATAATTCCATTTCATCTGGGAAGATTGCCTCAACGTTATACGGAATCTGAAATTTCAACACTCTGATTGGATTAAAAGCTTGGCAATATTGTAGGTCTTAGCCCTTCCTACTTCCAGATATTTTGAGTGTACAACACTATTTTGATACGATTTAAAGTCAGGACCAAAGCTTTGGCTGTTCAATGGGTTTATCAAGTGATCTTATATCTGCACTCTTAGGACTTTTGCTCATTGCACTAACGCTCGATTCAATTCCCCAAGCAATCCATTCTATGTAGCTCCTTATTCTCCTGCTGTTTTCGTGCTATTATTGGTATTGTTGCTTTGTTGCTGCTTGCCCGTACATTTCTCGCTTTTCCATGCTCTCCATTGCTCCTGCCATTTAAACGTGGAAATAAATGACTCCTTGGCTGGAAAGTTTATTTTAACCTCGGAGCCCAAAAGTGCACGGAGCAATAATCGAATTTGAGTGAATTAAGATTGGGGAATTGCTCTCGAACAATGGAGTGAGTGGAAAGTCCTGCCACATGCGAGTGTGTATGGGTGGAAAATTATCCCTAAAATAAACACAAGGAGGGCTGAAGGGAAGAAGCCCATGACTGAGGCCTTTCTCCGGCTGCTCCTCGCCATTCACTCGAATGTATTTTTTTATTTGTTTACCGATAACACTTGGCACTAAAAGGGGACCACGAGGATGGCAGCTGGCCCACAATGTCCTGGTCGCTCTGGCCTGCGACAGCAATCAGAACGCTCTACAAATAGCAACAAGCCAGCTTCCCCTATCTCGCTCTATCTGCCTCTGTTTGCGTTTGCGTTTGTGTTTGTGTTTTCATCAAATAAAATTGACACACACAAGTGTTAGCCGCTTAGGTTGACAGCCTTCCCTTTACTTCGATTCCCACATCTGCTCCGTGCTCTTCTTGGCTTTCCCTCCTTGGGGGACTGCGGATCCTCTGGCTAAGGACCCAGCTAAGGTCCTTCGTTCCCTCAGCTGGCTTTGAGCGCCTGGTTAATTCTCTATCTCTCCTTCCTTTCTGTAGCTGTTTGTGCTAGGCCTGAGCTTTTGATTTGACAGTTTAGTTAAATTAAATTGGGGTTAGACAAATAAAAACAAAAAGAAATAAAACGAACTGAAAATCTATTTAAGGAACCGAAGCCCTATATCCCCTGTAAGTTGTTCTAAAACGTACTGAATCATAAATTATCTGGAAAATCCAAACAAACATGCATACATAATGAGAAATTAAAAAACAGAGGGCAAGACCAACAATCGTTCTGCAAAACAACTGTTTTTAATTGATTACTCCAGAGCCTTATAATAAATACTAAAGAATTTTTGACGACCAAATCTAAATACTTAAATAACTAGTTTAATGAATATCAAAATAAAATCAAGATTTTGTGATACAAATTTCTTTCTAAATTAAATAAGCGATTAAGTTGACTTTGGACGTTAATTTGGTTTGTTTACATTTGGGGAAAGTACAAATACACAGCCCAAACGCTACAGGGTAATATATCCTAGACTGCCATTTACCTTTATCAAAAAACTCGCCTGCAAGTGGAATCTAGTTATATCCTAATCGCCACTCAGACACTCCCACACAAACACTCACTCACTCACTCACTCGCACACTCGCCCCGACCCTTTTTAAAGTTCAAAAGCGTTTGAGGCAACAAAATGTTTGAGCGGCAGAGCAAAACCTGCAGGGGTGGGGTTGGGGGCTCGAGGGGGCTCGGGGGTTCGAGGGTTCGAGGGTTCGAGAGTTTTTAAGGGGTGAAGTTGGCTTGGGGCTACAGGCAATGCCTGCGTCAATTGAAGTTTTAACATACAAATGTAATTAAAACGTTTTACGTATCCGCCGCCAGGCACAAGAACCAACAACACAAAGTGTATGGGGAAACTCTATGCGTGTAAGTGTGTGTGTCCAGAAAGGGGAAAGCGTTTTCAACTCACGCATCCGCATTTACACACTCACACAAACAGGGCGAAGACTCTTGAAATTGTTGCCGGCGGATGCAATAAGTTGGTGATAAGGTGTTCATTCCCCGGGGTCCGCAGGGGAAAACCTTTTGCAAACTTGTCAAAAATCAGAGAACCGGGAAGGGGAGGGGATGCAAAAAACGTGTTTTCCGAGTCGCTCGCCGGCAGTGAAAACAATGCCAATGTCGTTGTTAACCTTTTTTCAGCATTCGCCGCTTGGCTGCCGAGCATCCACCACCCAACACCAACACCCATTATCGCCCCCTTTACGGCAGAACAACTCGCCTGGACTATGACGCAAACAATGATATTTACATTTTTTATCTTCGCCAGGGGTCGTGGGGCCCCCCACTCAGACTTTGCACATTTCCCTCTGAAATTGGAAACAAGCCGAAGGGCTCCCGGCATCTCGACACGTTTTTGGGGCATTTGGCGAGGAGCGAAATAAAAATGGAGAAGATGAGGCCTCATATCAAAGCGATCATGGATTTATGGCCTTAATAATAGACGAAACGGAAGGGACGGAGCTGACTAAATTGGACAGAAAAGGGGAGCACGCAAGTGGACAAGTAATTAGGGAAAGGATTTTCCTGCGCATTTTTCGGGAAATGAGCCATTTTTCTGCAGAAGAGTAGGCCATAAAATACGTGAGCAGTTGGCAAACTGGAAATGACAGACATTTAAGGGCTCGGAAAAAGTTTAACGGGAAGTTTGTATCTCAAATCTAACTGCTTGGAATTTGCGCATACTCTTTGGCAACGGCGCATTTATTAAAGTGAAAATCCCTTCGTCCCCACGGAAGGTATTCATCATTTTCGCCTTCGAAACGGAGCGACCCTCAGGGCTGACAGCTTATCAAACTCCCGAGCAAAGTCACAAACAACAGAATCCCAACAAAAAAAAGAAAAAAGGAGCAGCTGCCACAAAGGGTGCACAAACACATACGCGCACAGAAAATATGCGGGAGGCCAGACACCATTTGCTCATTAAAATAAAATTTTTGCACAAATATTAAATAGCCGAAAACGTTCCGAGGCATATAATCCGAATGTCGCTGGCAATCCTCAATCTGCCACTGACATTGAGTGGTTAAGTGGTGAGCAGTGAGCATAGCGATGCCTGAGGGCTCGGGGGACCTTCATTGAGGGCTGAGTGGAAGTTCATTTTTCTGAGATAACTCTCTGGCGGCACAGAAAGTGTCAAAAACGCTTAATAAACGTCAATGTCAGGCGATTCCAAGTCAGCGGCGAAATTCAAAATTTTTCAAACAAAACACACTCCTGTCTGTGGGGGAAAATGAGGCGGGGGGGGGGGGGGGGATGCTGTCAGAGTTTGAGGATTGTGGATTGGGGATTGGAAACCAAAGCGCAATTGAATTCGCAGAGTCAGGCGAACCGGGAAAGGAGCCGGAGCATCCGAGGACACCCAGGACACCCAGGACACACATCTCGATGCCAATCCCTCAATTTCGGCTCTCGGTTTCACACACTTTCATTCCATTCCACTTCCATCCATTCCGTTTGGTTCGTTCGGTTCGTTTCGTCCCATTCAGCCGTCGTTCATTCGCTTGACAAATGGAGTGTCATAAATGCAGCCCTTAAGGGCAGCTCTCCCCCAATCACCTCCCTCCCCTTTATGCTAAACGACACGTAGACAGCCCGTCCCATCCCACAACCCACTCCACAGCCCACAACCCACTCCACAGCCCACCAATCGCACCACCCACGCAAAGCAGGCTGGAGAGCTAAAAATGCACTGGGGATTGGAAATTTATTTGAATTTGCTTTTAGTTTTTCGGGTCCGGCTGTGTGTGAGATACATTCAACAGATTTCGATGGCAGCCGTTGCGGATCGCATTTAAAAAGTGGTTTCAATGCTCAAACTGGGTGACAGAGATGTCTGTCGTGTGGATTGGATTGGCTGATGAACGATAAAAGTACCCTGCGCTTAATGTATCCGTTGTTATTAAGGTTAATAATATGTGAATTCAGCACTTGCCATTCTTAGAAATGCCGAATCGTTAGTGACGAAAGAAGTGTAAGCACTGTAAATATGAATATCTGATCAAACAAGAACCTATGTTTGATTTTACTTCTTTGGCTATTGTACCTTGTTCAGCATATATGTCGAGACGAGAATTGGTTATAACTTTAATTCAAATGCGGTATGAACACATGGCTCTCTCACTACTATATCCTGAATGTCTGAGCAGAAACAACCCTATCGACGTTCCACGGTATCGGATGAACACCACCCACAGCAGCTGCTAAAGGGACACCCGCAGACACAGACAAAAACTGACAGACGTCAGCTTAACAATATGACAAATACAATTTTTCGTCTTCTTAATTTAATTTTACTATAAAAACGCATTATTATATAATGCGTTGGGCTATCCCTCACGGCCCCACCCCCAAAAAGCAGAGTGCCATTATCAGCGTCAGCATCCGCATCCGCATTCGCATCCGCATCCGCAGGCGAATGGGCGTGGCCAGAGGCAGAGAGCCAACAGCGTTTGGGCGGCACACTCTCGGACAATTGAAAGCGATATATAAAAAAATAGTCACTTCCCCAGACTCGCTCTATCTTGCTGCCATTGTTTCTTTTCATAATTCTTTGCTTTTTTATGAGTTCGTTTTTGCGGTATTTGTCAACACGGGGTGGCGATGGAGTGTTATGTGGGATGGGGTGGGGTGGGGTGGGGTGGGGAAAAGCGTCTGGCTGAACGCCCTAGAGTTAATTTTGAGTGACGTGCAAAGTTTGTTAATTGAATTTGCCTTTTTGATATGTATGTCACATTGATGACGACGCCGCAGTACAGTGGGGACTAGCTAAGTGGGTTGTGTACATGACATTAATTGAGCGCACTAGTTAAAAGGGTTGCCAGCTCCCTTCCCCATTACGTCACCACCCCTCCGGTTATGGACAGCCGACGACTTCAGCCGGGCTGAGTCGAGAGTCGAGAGTTGAGGGTTCGAGTTTGGGTTTGGGCTTGGGTTTCGAGAAATTGTTTAATGCAAATGGGCAAATCAAGTTCCCCCTCGGGGCTGAGCGACTGAGATTGCGGATAGGAGAGTGCTAAAAAACAATGGGGAGCGGTCCCAGAAGTGGAAAATTAAACAAGCGTTGACTTTCAAAATTCAAGAATCCCTTTGATGAGCGCTGTCCAATTAGGGGTTAAAACAACAATGAAATTATCTTTCGCTTTTGGCCATTAAATGCAACATTTTCAAATTGCGCCAATAACTCTATTACGAATTTAGAATAAATTGCTAAAACAATTCTATTACAATTATGTGACTTCAAATTAAACGTGGCCCATGTTAATATCATATGTTAATGCATATTATTTTCATATTTTATTATACTGATGCTCGCAAACTTATTTAGTCAACAATTCTCACACTTTTAAGTCATGGCCAACTTATTGTCTTCTACCCATTTGGACTACTTTGCCGTATGACCACTGTTCACTTCCATTAATCCGGATGTCGGTTTTTCAGTGCGCTGTGCTCCACTTTGATTTTGATTGTTTGCAGCTGCATTTCACTCGGCCACGTTCCATCCAGTGCCATGCCGTAGAGTACCGTCCCCGCCCGTTTTTAATCATTTTAATATGCCACTTTTTGTCTGCCTGTCCAACGCTGCTTAATGCATCAATGAATTTAACAGTTATCAACGGACAAGTGCTGAAGCGGAGGGGGAACATCGGGGAGGGGGAACGAGGCTGACAAATGGCAGGGACTAATTTATATGTGTTTAATGCCATCGCATGCATTCATGCTGCCTTAGTCGGGCAATAATCACTGGACGTTTTAATGTAATATGACCATTGAAGAACATTTAACTCGTTCAATTGCTGTCATTCACTGCCCCGCTCGCCCTTTTCCGCTGCGATACAAATTGCCACACTGGCTGAACAAGACAAAGTGATTGATATTTAATCTAAAATAAAAGCCAAAAGTCCGTTGGGCAATTTCAATTTTAATAAAATGCCTTTTATCTGCATGAATGGAGAGGAGGGGGGGGACAGATTGAAGTGGAGTGGGTGGTCGTGGGCCGTTGGGTTTGGTTTTGGGCGACTGGGCGACTGGGAGATGAATGAAGAGTTCTCTCGCCCGGATCTATGCAATGCTTACAATCGAAGAGAGGGTGCCGGCCAAGTTGCATTGCACTGCACAATTTGTTGCTGTTTGATTTCATAAAATATTAACTAGCAATTTGCAGTGTCTGCATATATATATATATATATATGTCTGCTCCTTATGTGGAAAGTTGGCCAATGTCTAGGGTTAGGCAAACACACGCAGCTCTCAAAGATGAGCTCTTCCTGGATGATGGATAGACAGACGGACAGGCGGACAAAATGGCTCAAAATCAACTGAAAGCGATTTAATTTGCCTGAGTCCGGGGCTGAAGAGCACTTTGGCTGAGAGATACAAGCTCCTTCGGTTTTTGGCTCATGCTTCAATGCAATCCCTGGCACTCAATGGTCCCACTCTCCGTCTCGAACACACTTTAACTATATTAATTGATATACTTGCTCGCAGCGGTAATTTAAGCCAACTGAAGTCACCTGCCAATGCCAATATCATCAGCCTGTCCCGCCCCCCCTCCAACTACTCATCAGCATCATCGGAAGATAGGTTAGGGTGGGAGCTTTGGAATTGGAATTGGAATTGGTTGGGCTGAAGCCGGATTCTGGGTGGAGATTTTGTTTCTTGATGACTTTGCCCAGAGGCGCGTCTCTTTTGGCGCCGACATAAGGGGGAGCTGAGTGATGTACAGTGTACACACACCCACACACATACACACACAGCAGACTTTGTGCACTCCTGCAGGCAAATAGGCAGGCAACATGGCGTATACGTAATCAAATGTACATAAGGCATCAAACGACGACGACGACGACGACGGCGGCGACGCCATCAATTCCTAAGCCAAAACAAGCGCGGGCCACTGACTGTGCGAGTGTGAGAGCAGGAAAACTGAGAGCTCCAAAGAAGCTCCTGTAGCATACATCAAGTGCAGGCTGGCAGCCAAGGAAATGGGGCAGGAAAGGAAGGACAAGCAGTGCACAGGAAAACAATTTACAATGCCACCAACTTAACAGGATGTGTGGGTTAGCAGGCTGTGGGTGTGGGTGTGGGAGGGAGGGGCAAGCTGCATACAATTTTGGCACTGGCAAATGGCAATAGATAGCTAAGACAGTTGGCAGCAGGAAGGGGCATACCTCGGAGGTGGGCTCGAGCAGTTTCCAAAACACATGAGATCGATAGTTTAGAAGAACTAAGGGCATCGGGGTAATTCATTACCTCTTTTTCCAAGACATTGTGCCCCGTTTTTTTCTTCTTTTTCCCCAGAGTTCGGTCCATCTAAATCATAGGAACCTGTCGAAAATCGCAAACCTTTCTCAAAGCGTGAAAACTCTGCAGAACTTTGCTGGCAACACTCCGGAGGCACATTTTAGTACGACTGTGTGTATACAGAATGGAGAGCTAACATTTTGATATTCGTGTGATATGTGTAGTGGGAGCGAACCAACCCTTTTGCTGTATGTCTGCTCCGGAGTAAATCTGTACACGATGCTAGGCATTAGTGGGCGAGTGGCAGGGGGCAAGGGGGCAGGCAATAAGTTTAATGTGTGCTTCGAGCATATTTTAAGGCTTTTGCTAGCCAGCTGTCAGTTCAGCTGAGTTCAGATGACTTGAGCGGAGTCGAGCTCAGTTTGCCGAGATGACGGTTCCCCTCTATGTACTTCACTGAACTGTCCCAGCTGACGTTGAATTATCATAAATTGCCGAAGTTTGTTTTTGGCATAACAAAACTTGGGCATTCTGCGAGTGGGAGTGTGAAAAGTTTCCATCAGGCGAAAATCAGAACAATTAGGCTCATGTCGTGTGGCGGCAGAAAGGGTTTCCAGCAATGCAGCGACACAGAGTGGAAGGACTTTGCATAAGTTTGTGCCACGCCCCTGCCATCAGCCAGCAGCCATCCTTGCTGCATAATCCTATCAAATTCACGTTGCGGCCTGGAAAAGCAAAGTAAACCAACCGGCGAGGGGCGGGCGAAAGCTCAAAAGGTGCTTAATTTGTGCGCTGCTTTTATTGATTTCCCACCCAGCCCCTGCCCCTGCCCCTGCCCCTGCCACACATTAGAAGAGGAGCTCGGCTAAAAGGCATTAAAGTCTTGACAAGGCTATTAAATGCTTAAGAGGCAGCGACGTTAATGACAACATCGCAAAAAGGCCAAACCAGGGCAAGGAGCTGTCTGCTCAAGCAGAAGTAGTCGGGCAGACGCGATGCGACGAGAGCCGCGCAAGGATTACAATTTACGAGTCCTGCGAACCATGAAGGTGTGATAAAATTTCAGCAATTAAAAAAACGTGTGCGTTGACAACGACAACGCGAACGAGAACGAGAACGAGAAAGCGAACGCGAACGGGAACGGGATCCGGATGGTGAGGGAAGGAGGTAGGGTGGGGGTGGAAACGCAGTGTCGAGGACCCGCGACAAGTACAGCAAGAGGGCCGAGTCAACGTGGCATGCAACTTAAAAAGAAAGTACGAAATTCAAATTTCAATAAAGATCCTTAAAGAATACTCTTTTCACTCAGTAAAAAAAGTTTGCAGGTGTCTCATCCAATTACTTTAACAATGTTATGCGTTTAATTGGTGTAAGGGACTCTACAAAAAAGCTTTTGGAAAAGCTGTCTTTTAAAATGATTAAGTATCACAGCAAATTGGAAGGAATAACGTTTGATGAATAATATCAATTTTCTTTCGCTAACTTAATGTTCCCTTGAGACTTTTGATCTACTGGTTATTAACGCTGAAATATGTAGCATACTTATTAGCGTGAGCGCCTAAATAAAAGCAAAGTCTATCCAAAAACTCATGTACTCCTCGTTCAACACACCCACAAGTTCCTTCAGTCGACATTGGCGACATTTCTTCCTCTTCTTCGACATCCTTGTGCTGCCAACACACACACACCTATAAAAGAAAGTTGTGAGCACTTTAAACGTCGTTGGCATTTGAGAGCAGCTCCAAGAATATTGCAAATTTATGCGCCTTCCCTTTTTGCATAATTACCCCTCAACGACCCTGGGTAACCTGCCCGCCCATCCAGCTCCCTTCCGGCCACCTTTCACCCAGCGACCATGCCCACCCAGAGACCCACACTCACACCCACGCCCACACAGATTTTGATAACGTCGCTTCATGTTGGGTGCTTGCAACATTGCAGCGCGTATTTTTAATTTCCGTCAGTTGCCGCTGTCTCTCTCCCTTTTTTTTTTAGATAAGCGTGAAACATGTCAAGGTATGACTATGTGTATGAACCTATGTGAGTGTGCAGGTGTGGGTAGATAATGTGAAATTAAAAGGGAAACTGTGCAAAACAGGCAAAACGGCAGAGGAAGAGGAACTGCGCGCCTGCGATCTTGAATTATGCGTTCCCAGATTACCCACCAAAAAAAGGGACAGCAAATAGACAGAAAGCGCGGGGAACGGGACTATTATCTGCGCCATAGATGGAAAATAATTCTACAAAATTTATGTTTAATGTTTCGCCACAGCAACAGCGCAGTGGCAGAAGAAAAACTTTTAATTAGCCAACTAAAGTGGCAAATGGCGCAGGGTCTGAGATATGATTAATTAAATGGCGGCATGTAATTCGGTCGGCAACAGCACGCAGCACTGGATCCAGATGATATAAATTGGGGCAAATTAATTGCAATAGTCTCAGGTGTGTGTGTGTGTGTGTGTGTGTTTGTGGGTGGCTGAGTCAGCCTTCTCGCTAGCGTGTGTGTTCGTGGGAAATTTTCTATGTAATTAGATGATGGAAAACGCTCATTTTGCTATCAAATGGTGGCGAGGAGAGGGGCTGGCCGAGGGTAAGACAGATGGATAACTTTTTTCTATGCGCTATAATCTGTCAGCCGGGATAAAAGAGCTTGGGAAAGTGCACATCCTGTTAAGTGTGATAAAAGATGGGGCATTAACAGAAATAAATCAAATGCTCAGGTGGAGGGTGGCCAGAAAAAACTGACCATCAGCTGCGAGTTTCCTTGTAAATGATGGAGAGTGCAATTTACCAAATGAATAGAGCGAAATTATCAAATGGAAAATGTGAAAATCAAATGAAATCTTTTCGGAGACTAAGTCGCTGTCCACGAAGACATGCTTTGAAAGCACTTTTCGAGCAGTTAAGCAGATTTTCAATGCTAAGCTGAAAATAGTCTTTAATTTCAATCCAATTCTATCAAAGTGTAAAACAAAACAAACCCTTAAATGATTTTACCGAAATGAATAAATTGAAAAAGGCTCTGCCTTCGCAGTTCCACATGAAAACAAATAATTAAATCAATAAAATTTTTGAAATATCTACATGGAAAACAACTCCCCGAATTCCATCAGCTTCAATTACGGTCGCTGGGTGGAAGAGGTTTCCAATCTCCATCGCCACCCCACTTCACTTTTGACTTTGCCAACATCATCAAAATTTTGTGCCAAACAACAAAAAGATGAAGAGGAACGCAACTGGGAATATGGGGGCTGACAAGGGAAGATGGCAGGCATAACGCCCATTTGCAGTCAACTGCCAATATGAAAAGCCGAATCCTTTTACCCGGCACCTAGCCACCCACCTCCCACCCATCACCCACCACCCACCAACCAGCACTCAGCCACAACAAGCTGAGAGAACATTTTCCAAATATTGGGCAGGCAGACAGGGGTCATGTTGTTATATGTATAAGAATTTACATACACCCACGGATATCTGGCTTCTGTGTTCGACGAGGCTGGCCAACATGTGAAAAGGAATCGGAGAAGAAAGGAGAAAAACGGGAGAAAATCGGGAGAAAGGGGGAGAAAGGAGGGCCTTCCGGCGCAAGAGCACAGGCAAATTTTTGTATTTTTAAACCGAGAAAGGGTTGCTCATCTGCTTCTTCATCTGGGCCTGGGCCTGGGCAAAACTACTTATACAACTTTAAACTTGGCAACTCTGTCAAAACACTTGGAAAAGCCAAACGTGCAAGGGAGTGAGAAAGCCAACGGCCTGCGCCAATTCAGTGCAAAATGCAAATTATTTTACCAAAATATACCCAGAAAAATAAGAACAAGTAGGGATCCCATGCTGGGAAAGTTGAGCACTTGGATGCGAGGAGGGGGGTCAGCAATAAAAACACGACTGGCAGAGGCGGTGGGACCTTCCTGCTTAATGATATGAAAATATGTCTGATACCGCGGCCGGGATGAAACCGAGAATCTCTACAATGATGCAAAGGCTCTGGGTTATTTAAGCATTTTTCTCTCATTTTTCTCTCGCATTCTCCATTCATTAATCCCCGTTCGCTTTCGCTGCATTTAATTACAGGATCGACACGTCACACGGAATGGAGACCCCGAGCCCGTGGTGGATCCCTCGCAGGATTATATGCTGATGCTGGGCTACGAGAACGCCACGCACACGGTCCTCCGCTTCCGACGCAAGCTGGACACATGCGATCCCAGTCACGACATCGCCATAACGGTAAGTTCAGTCCATCAGGAGTCAACCGTTTAATAGATATACTGGTCAAAGTTTTGCCAGCTCCAAGTGAAATTTATGCCCTCTGCCAGCGGCGGTGGTGACGTCCTGCCTGACTCATAGTTTATGTTAATAAAAGTTTCAGAGTGCCGCCACCAGAACTCCAATGATATAAGCGCCTGCCATCAAAAGTACTCAAGTGATTTCCACTTTGCTCTGGGGGGAGTTGCTCGTATGTGTATTGTGTACACTGAGAAAATGATTTATCTATGAGTTTAAACTAGGAACTCCGAATACTGTCAGTAAAAAAATATATGCATAAAATGGTACAAAGAAATTCAGAATTCAATTATTAGTAGATTAAAACAAAATTATTTTCAATGAGCAAATATCCCTGATAAGCGATAATAATTTATGAAAGTGGCTCAGGAGCCTAACATTCTAAAACAATTGAAATCAGGTTAGTGCAGCTTAAAAATGTTTTCGAGTTTGTCTTTCTGTGTAGGGGGATGGGTGATTCCAGATTCGGCAATAAACTTAAACAAATAAAAGCGGTGAAATTTGTGGCATGCTAAGCATACTGAATCAGCCCACAGGCTGTATCTCTTCCCAAACTAGAAAAACAAGGCCCAAAGATTAAGGATTACGGATTGGGGGTTGCATTCGAAAAGCTAAGCCCTGCTGCCGCTTATTAGCTGCACTCCTGAGCCAGTCCAATCGGTTAATATTGGCTGTGCAATTAGCCGCCAAATCCCTTCATCGCCAGCCACCTCTAAGCACTCTATCAAAGCCGGCGGATATCGGAGGAAGCGAAGAGGACGAACAAGTCATAGTGATAAAAGTTTTATCACGTATAACTTAAGCGTAAATCTTAAAGAAAACTTTCTGGTTAACTTAAGTAAACAAAGCGCGTGGCGCAAGCACACAAATACTTCCCGAAGGGGAAGGCAAAGGACACATATGCCAGACATGGCGACAAAGACTTGGGGCAACTGAATACCCCGACCCGACCACAAAACGAACACACATATTGAGATATAGTGTGCCTGAAGTTTGACTAACCCAAAAGAGCGGCAGGCTAAAAATGTTATGCATAGTCGCGTGTGTTTGTTCGTAGACACATTCGGTTATTGCTTTATCTAAACGCTCCAAGTCCCTTTCCCGCCAGGCTCTAAGGATGTGTCTGTGGGAGGGAGCTGAGCATTTTATTTGTCTAGCGTATTAATTGGATTTTGTCGCGTCATCAGCGACACAGCGAATTTGGGAACGGGCGAGTGGAGGGAGCCATCCAGGAAAAATCTTTTGGCTAAATCGCCGCAGACAAATTAGTTTGCAATAAGCCAGTACTTAAAGTTGTTGTAGCTTTAGCCAGCATTTGTTGCGGGGCAATTTTGGAGCACAATGCAAAGTTTTAATGAATTTCTGTTTTAGCTGACCCTGCTCTACGCAGTTCGTTTAAGTTTGCCGCTACAATTTACCCTAAAGTTCAGAGTGGATAAAGGGAGTTCCAGTAGGACCTGCCAGCTTGGCAACTATTTGTACAATCCAAATACCCTAGGACTATCAGGAGTATTTTGCTCTCACGTTCAACACAAATATTCGCGATAAAATTAAACATTTTACTCCTGTTTAAATAACCAGATCTGTTTTTATTTTTAGTTGCTTAGGATATTTGAAAGTGAGTCAAAATATTCTCTATGAACAATTTTCTTTTAATTATTTATAAATGTGTTTGTTGTATGCGTTTAAAAGATCAAGAAATATGGTTTAGTAAATATTATATATCACTTTTATAATTTTAAAACTGGGTATTGCAGGTCTCACTTTTAACTTTAAAACTCCATCATCCTTGTCCTCCTCGCATAAGAAGTTTTCCCCATTTTGGCTTTGCTTTTGTGCTTTCCCCTAACTTCTTCACCGATTTCCATTTTTGCGCCATTTTGGGCAAGGTATTTTGCATCCCCCCCACCATTTCCCACTTTTGACCTCCCCCGCTTTGCCATGAATAAAAAGTAAACTACAACTTGCATTTTTATACATTAAGTGCAATAGAGTAGGGGCTTGGAGTGGGAAAGCAGAAGCAACCATTTGGCAAATTAAGCGCTGTTTGTTGTGCATCCGGCGAAGTGAGTTGTGGGGGTGGCGAAAATTAATAATGTATTGTGTGCAGAACCATTTGCTAGGTTTGAGCTTGGTTTGTCCAGAACTTTGAGGTCAGCGTGCGGGGCATGATTTGACGTGCACTTAAAAATTTATTAATTGTTTGCGTTTCTCCAAGAGTAGCTCCACCAAGTCCCCTTCCTTAAAACAAACCACTTCCACCCACTTTCTTTTCGCGTTTAATGAGCGGCAGTTGTGCAAATTACTGCAATAACTAGCTAGGAGAAATACCTTTTTAACAGATTGTATTCCTCGTTGTCTGTCAAAGAGCTTAGAGCAAAACACTTAACCATTTAAAGTGCCTGTTTGTTGTTTACCATGAAAAATAGTCAAACCCTTTCAAGTACCTTCTCATTGTTTACAGTTTGAGCCGATTTCAAAAATTAATCCTTTGCCAAAACTTTTTAATCTAATCTTTCTAGGCCTTCACATATTATTTTTTCGATTTTGTGCCACTTCAAAGCGCACTGAAGCCAGCCATATGAATTTATCAGCCTGAGCCGCTCAAGTGGCATAATCATTTCAGCTCACCCCACCAGATCTGACCCATTTTCCCATAAGAATGCCCAAAATTAACCCCGCCAGGAGATAAACTCGCACAGAGTCTGCATTTTTGATATACCAAAATAAAATTTCCAGCTGTTTAGGCTCGTAATATAAAATCCTATTTTAAATAAGTTTCAACGATTTCAAGAATTTCGCTTCACCAACCCCCGCGGACCACATTTTCCAGCGAAAGGTCATAAAAAATGGAATAAAAATGGTGCAAGGGTGCTCGGAGGCGGAGTCAATCAGCTGCTCAACCTTTCGAGTTGCCAGTGTTCAATTAAGCGTGTACGATAAATTCGATGGCCGTGGAGCAACCCCTATATAGGGGATACGGTTACTCAAACGCTGAGCATATGTGCGGAGGGCACGATCTCGGGGAAAGTTCAAAGTTTGTGTCTCGGACAATTTTCCTATCAGTATAAATAAAAATGTTTATTTATATAATTAATTGTATCAGTCGGAGGAAATTGGCCATGCGAGCAACCCTTTTCGCTGGCCCCCTCTCTTTTTGCTTCATACATAAATAAAACTGCAGGGGTGCGGAGGGGCGAACACTCACGCACACATTTTCCTATATAGCCAGAGTGGGTGGGGGGGTGGTGGGTGGCAGACAAAACCGCAAAAACGTCAACCACAATACAAAAATTACGGCCACTAAAAACCGCCAACGACGCCGGCGACGACGAAGTTGAAAAATATCAATCGATGTGGGTTCATTTATGTGTAATGAACATTAATGAAGCGCAAAGAGCGTGACTAATAACGAAATTACCAATTGGCCAAAAAGAGTCAAGACCGCAACGGAGAGAGATGACGTCACTTTTTGCCCCACCTCGAGCTTGACCCATTGCAAGAGGAGAAAGGAAACTTTTGCGAGGAAAATCTATGAAAAGAAATCGAACATTCCATGGGTAAAAAGTGTTTGATTGGGCAGAATGATATATAGATGGTAGATAAGACGGGAAGGTGGGTGAGTTGCAGAGATGGAATAGGAATACTGCGCATAAGCCATAAAATGCCATTAAGTGCGTCATTTCAATTTGATTTCAGAGCTCTGATTTTTATTTTGCTTCCTTTAGCTTAGCTTAATGCGAGTGAATGGCAGGGAAAAGGACACAAAAAAGTTGGAATTGTAAAGTTTCCGCTCTGTATTCCATTTCTGCGTCGGTCAATGCCAACTCATTGAAATATTTTTAATGATTTCCTGCGTTATCCACAAACTTTTGCACTTAAATCTAAACGACAACTGGCAAATGCTAAATTATGGCTTGAAGTAATCACAAAAGGATTAGGAAGCGACTGTCGTCAGATAAATTTGGCATGCACAGATTGGGATTCATTTATCACTCAATATTCCTTCCCAGCGCTGAGTCGTTTGGCTTAATTATTCCTCCTAATTTCCCCCACCATATTCAATTCTTTTCCTGGATTGATAATGAATGGTTTTCAATTTATTCGAGCCAACAATGAGATCTGGAAGTGTCTTTGTCGTGGCTTTAATTAAATTTTCTCAAACTCACTTAATTGCTCTACGCCCACTGCAAATCATTAAAATCTTTATGGGCCGGCCTCTCCCTGCTAATAAAAACCCTCAATTTGACGAGCTACACAAAATTGTCATTAAGTAGCCTCCATTACGTTCCTCAACTCAATTTTTAGGGGCACTTTGTCTGCTCCTCCAAGCTTTTGTTCTGATTTATGCATAATAATTGAGTAATTACAATTTTTAATTTCTCATTGACTTTCATGTTGCATTATTATTATTATTATTATTGTTGTTATTATTTGCTTAGGCCAACAAGCAACACAAGTGAAGAACAAAAACAAACTCATTTAAAATGCAAATTTCATCTAAACTGGGCAAATTATAATTCAACAGAGACCGAAAGCAACATTCCGCGCCGAAAGTGACAATTAACACTAATTGTCATTATAATATTTTCATATTGTTTTTTCGCTCTTAGTTGTTGTTACTGCCGCTGTTGTTATTGCTGTATTTGTTGTTGGGGTAATTGTTTAAGCTTGCCACGGCATTGTGCTGTCCCGGCAATTTAAAATGCAGAAACTAGAGTGGAGAAAGAAGTCGTGAGGCAAGAACTTTGCCGTGTGAAGTTCAGTTGAGTTCGAAGCAGAGTGAAAATATTGTTTTTAATATAATTTATGTGCCCGGGCCAGGACCCAAGTCGAAGTAGTTCTGTAATGGAATTATGCCCCCGTTTTCACCCTTCGTCCTTCGTCCTTCGCCCGTCTGCCTAATAGGATCCGCACATGGCGCTACAATTTTTGCTATGTGTTTATTATTTTAACACGAAACTTGCACTCGAGCTGAAGGGTGGGGGCCAGATGGAGTTTTCCCCACTTGTAAACAGTAATTTTTGCCCATTAATGGCGGGTCCTTGCATACTCACATATGTATATATAGTGTTATTGTTGGTACACCACAAGCAGGACGGCCAGAGGGACGGGCTGGAGCCATAACAAAAGCAACAAAAAAAAGGCAACAAGTCAAGTCGACAGTAATTTTCAACACTTACCAGCGGGCTAAGGACCCGGGGAGCCCAGGACCCCAGAGCCCCAGGACCCCAGAACCCCAATGGCCATTGCAATTTTTACATCAAAGCAGTAAATTCCTCGAAACGAATCCAACCGCGGTGGGGGAAATCCTGCGACACACAGGAGGACAAGAAAGTGGGCTCTAATGGAAAGTCGGCGATTCCGCAGAGAAAACGTTTTGGGGAACAGACATTCGCAGACGTTTCCCTTCCTGGCGCTGACTTTTGTGCAAATCGTGCCATAAACATGAACACCAGCACTAAACACCAACACCAACACCAACACCACCACCCAGACATCTCTCTTACGGGCCACATATGGGTGCAGTTTGTCACGGCATAAGCTCGAGCTGTTCGACTTGAGGAGGAGCGAGGTCGGGGCTCCGAGGAGTGCAACTATGGATTCGCGTCACAGCAGAACGCAAAAACCAAAGCCAAAGCACTGACTTTTATAATGAATTATTAGTGTGGAGTGGTCAGGGGCTGGGCGGCAGTTGCTTGTGTGGTGTTTGCGGGTCCTGCGGTTTCAGCTTGGCACTTAAAAATTTAATAGGGCTGCAACAAAAATACCCGCTTGCTCGGCGAGCAACAACCCAAAAAGAACCCACCCGTCGGGTGGGCTCAAAAAAGTATGCAGCGAATTTAAATTGATTTAATTTTTCAGGTTTTTGTGTTGAGCTCAGCTCGTGCGGCGGGCAGCCAACAGTAAATCCTTTGGCACTTTGTTAGTGCCAAAGTCACAAGAGCAGAACCGAACGTTTTAGCATTTGGCCCGAAAAAAAAAAATGCCAACTAAAAGCCAAGTTAAGTGCACAAGTGGTCAGCAGCTCCATAGCAGCTCCCGCCCGAAAATGCGGCCATTAATGCAGCGGCAAGGTTCAAGTAGTCGCCAAAAAATGATGAAATTAACCTTCAGCCAAATGGCAGAGGTAAATTCTAAAAATTTAGCATCGCAATGTGAATGGGGCTTGAACTACATAGCTCCGAACCCCTGCCATACATTTTTGCTTACCGCTCATTACGCCCTGCAATGTTTTTCGCATTTTTTGCAAACCGTTTTATGTTGATTGCTTTGAAGCGCACAACACTGGCCCAAAAAAAAGTATGCCCTGCCTACTGAAAGCCTCTTTTGCAACACAAACACACTCATCTAAACCAGACCACTTTACACTGGCCGCGCAGCCAAACAAAAATTGCGCATAATTCCGGCTCGGTAAAAGTTTCGAGTTTTGAGCTGCGCTCCGCCACTTCACCACTCCGGCGGAGCTCCATCCATGAAGTCCTAAACGTTTCCCAGCCCGGACCCAGTCCAGAACCCAAATGCAAACCCCAAAAACCCGACACCGCCAGCGTCGTCGTCGTCGTATATTTGTCAAGCAAATGGAATAACCGTTGCAATTGCTACAACGTCAGAGCCAAACAAAAATGTTATTTGCCGCTTTGCCCAAAAATCAAGTACACAACCAACCCGGTGCCGGGATCCGGCCCAAAACCAACTCCTGCCAGCGGCCCGCACTGGAGGGAGTGAAATGTGGATTTTGATGTTGCCTGGTACCCGAAAAGTGGTCTGCAAGGGTCGGTCCTGGAGTGCGGCGCCCGCCTAGTCGCTTTATTAAAGTTAAAACCCAGCATTGTCCCTTTTTACACATGAGTTTGCGAGTTGACGAGCATCGAATGAGCGAGCAAATCAACGAACGAATGCACACTCGCAGGACCAGGACCGAAAGTCTGGGCTACCATTGGCGCAGCACATATAAACTGCAAAGGGATTCGCGTGCGTCCAGATTTGCAGCTGCACCCATCGCAGAAAACAATCCAAGAGTTGTAGGGCAAAAACTAGTCAGTTATCCTTGGTATTGGAGGGAAAAATATATATAATTTGTCAAGAGTTCAACTGAAGCAAAAGCTTTTATGCAATACAAATTGATAACACAAAAAACTCGGGCATTTCAATAATAAATGATTTCGTCAATTTTATGCAACTTAAAATAACTTATATAATAAATTATATGAACAATGATTGTTTTAGGGTTTATATTCGTTGAATTCGTTGCTTATTGATTCACGAGGCTGTTGGTAGTAATTCGATTTTGTAATATAAACTTACAATATCTTTTTTATTATTCCAGTTGTAGAGTATACTTCCAAACGGTTCGCTTTCGGTACCAAGTACACAACCAAATATGCCCCCCTTTTTTTGGGACTGTGATTTTCACGATTCGCGCTCAGAAGTTTGCATTCCCTGTGTTGTTTCGGTTCCGGAGTGGGTGCGCTGGGTTCGGGATCGGGTGATGGGTGATGGGTGTGGATGCATGTGGATGGGCTTCATGTTGATGGTGTTGTGCCACTAGAAGTGCATGTGAAACGTGCACGCCAAAAAACCGAAAGCAAAGCAAAAGGCAAACCCAACACAACGCAATGGGAAACGTTTGTTTTAATGCCCTAAAGCGACAAATATTGAAAGAGAGAGCGAAAGAGAAAGCGGAGCCTGGGTGCTGGGCTGCTGCAATACTAAACTCCAGTAGGCGATTTAACAGCCAAAGTAATGCAATGACAAACAAAACAGCCGGCACAGCGAGCTTTTCAGTTTTTTTTCAACGGGTTTAAGTGGAGCAGCTCGACCAGGGATCGCACATTTTTGACCATTTTTCCGTCCGAGTTTTGGCAAACGTTTTTCGAGGTTAGCGACGCGAGGGGCCGTTAATAACGACCCCAGTTGAGTTGCTTTTCGGCGCAGCGGGATATGGCCAGGACGGAGACGTCCTGTCAAATGCAACAGGACAGGGCCAAAAACCAAACCAAAACGGCCGAGCCAGGAACTCACAAAAAAAAAAAAACGTGGAAATCTGCGCATCCTTAGAGCCAAAGTAATTAAAGTGGCAAACGCTGACAGGCAGAGGGCGCCACCTGAAAATTCACAACATATAAAAAAGCATGCACACATATATGGAAACCGCAAACACGCCCCCCTTTCCCTCCCCCCCATCCTTGTTCGTTGAGCTGTGCAAAACCAATTTGTTTATAAAAATATTAGACCACATATGGCGGGGTTGTGGGACTCTGCTGGACGCCATAAAGTATGCAATAGTTTGCCTGACCTGTGTAGTTATTTTATTATATTATTTATGGTAAAACGGCGAAGTAAACTTGCCTTTTTTTCGCCCCGCTTTTCCGCTTTTCATTTGGTAAACTCTCTGAACAAACTCGGTTAGTAAATTCATTTTAAGCCAAGAGGGACTGGTCATCCACCCCCCTCGACCCATTGATGTTTGTTTTTCTTTATTCGCTCATACTCTGATGTAAGCCAAATAGCGCGCTAGTGACCAAAGCAACCGCAAAGTCCGAGCAGCCAAGACACATCCATACACATGAAAATGCACGGGCGAAGAACACATATACAGATACAGACACACACAAAGAAACCACAAAAAAGTGGTCAGTTGGCCAAAAACTAAACGAAATGTAATAAAGCAACGGATATGCTAGTTTGGCTTGAACCCCCTCACCATCTCCACACCTCCCGCCCCTCTATCGGAAAAGAGGGGTCATGGAAATGTGAAAAGCATTTGCAGCTACAGCAACACAATAAATGAATATGAATTAGAAAACAAGGGGGGGGTGCGAAAATAGCAGAAAAAACCAAAAAAATTAAACAGATACAAATTCAGCAGTATATGGGTTGAATAACTCTCCATCACCATAGAAAACGATTAATAAATGCGACATTCACCAATTACTTTCAGGAAAATTTTAAACAAGAGTCCCTAAACAACTAATTATGTGTTCTACTTTAAAATTTACGACCCTTACCTTAGCTTGGCTTGAGCTCTAATATTAACTGAATTGCACTTTCCTTTCGACCCATTTGAAGCTGCCACTTTTGTCTTGATTTTCTTTTGGGTGGCCATTTTAGTTAATTTCCCAAATCGTATACGAATGCATATGCATAAGTAAGAGTAAATCTGAACATCTTTGCTGCAATAATTTACGCTGCATTTCCCTCATGCGTTTCGCATTCAAATACTGCCGCTTTGTCCACTCAGAAACATTAATTTTCCCCACAGCTTAAACAACATTTTCATTTACACACACGTGAATGGGTGAATTAGTTGAGTGAGTGAGTGTGGAGTGAATGAGCCGAAACAACACCTCCGAGCGCTCAGACGAGAAACCGTATTAGATTGGTTAATTTAAATGCAATTGCCAAAAGCAGTTGCACCTTGAGCCAAATGGCCTTTGCCTTCCTACCATATATAAATCAAATTAATGTCAATTGCAGAGAAAACAACAACAGAAGCGCTGAGGACAAATGTGTCCAGGCATTCTGGGCAGACGAATTCTGCTAAAACGACTCAATTTAATGAAACAAAAATCACTAAGCCACTTAGCCGAGATGGAGAGAGTGACGAAAAACGATTACAGCCTTGGGAATACGAATTCTTGGGCCGTTGGCTTCCTATTCTGCCCCGGCTTCCCTAGCACCGATCTCACCTGTCTGGACCACCAGCTGTGCCCCAAGATGTATGTGAGCTGGCCCGATTCAGGTGGCTGTCAACAATGTGCAATGATTTCTCTCCGGTCGAAGGCAATCACAGAGGCTGACACGGCAATTAGACTGCAACAAAGGGGGCCGGGGGCGAGTGACCACTTTTGCCTATTAGTTATTGAAATCAGCTGTCAGAAAGTTCCGAATATTGCACAAGTCCCAACTGAGGACTGGAATGGCATAAATGCCACAGCAACGGAAAACACTGACACACACTGGAAGAAATCGGGGAAATGTCGAGGAAACTTCGCCACGTCTGAATGGGAATCGAAGTTTCCGTTGCCATTTCCCACATGCAAAATTGATATTCAATGGGCTTTGGCGAGTGTAGCTTAGCTTAGTAGAGCAGATCCCTCGACAGCCACTCACAAAAATGGCCGACGTGACCATGGTAACCTGTTCGACACAGACACATGCATACTGGGGTGGACCAACAAAGCGGATTGACCATTCTAAAAGCCAACTTATCCCAATTGTTTTCTGCTGTAAATTTCTATAAACCTAAGCTTCAGAAACCACATAGGTTTCGAATTAGTTTATAAAGGTGTCTAAAAGTATGCAATGAAAAATGGAAACGTCGTCTTTTGTAATAAATCTATCGGATTTCCAGTTTACAAATATATAGTATAGTTTTAGACACCTAATTTATTTGCCTAAGAGAGGTTTTTATTGAAACTATATTTTTAGCATGAAAACAGGAATCTTAACAGCGTAAAAATTTAAGGAACATCTGAGAACCACCCTAACGCAGCCTTATATATTCAGATGGACAGACACACATATGCAAAGGACACGGGTTTCTGGGGAACGGTTGATTTGATTGCCGAGCAAGGAGAAAGAAGAGTAAAACGAAACCGAAAGACCTCGAGTTTTGAGCTCAGCTGCTGCAGAAAGTTAGCACAATGCAAGTGGGCCAACTCCCCCCGCTCAAGTGTGAATTCATGTAAATGTGTGCGAGTCCTGTGCCGCATTTGTTTGCTCTGTTTATAATTCAATTGTAAATGCATTTCAATTACGTGCACATTAAACAGGGCCAGCACAGACAAAGTTTTCGGTGTCGGACCAAGGACTCCGACTTGACCACTGGGCCAGCCAGGCCAAGACCAGTGCCAGGGCCAGGGCCATTACCACGGCCATTGCTGGGCATTGCTGGCCGGAGTCTGAGCCGGAGCCAACTTAGCGAGCGGAACACGCTCCACATTTAAGGACAATTGGCCCATTATGGCAACGCGTTGAAACGGCAAAATGGAAGTGGGCAAAAAACAAAGAGTGCGATGGGGGAGAACAGACAAGGGACGGGGGCTGGGATGCATCCTGGTTCTGGATAACAATGCCATTAACAACTACTACAAATGGCTCTTAAAGGTGCAATGTGTGAACGAATGCCAACGAGTGAGCAGCCAAGAGTTTGCTGCGGGCAGAAAAATAAGAAACAAACTGCAATGATTTGCAAGTGAAGTTTCCTCCGCAGCTAAAGCAATGATGAAAGTAGTTTTCGAAAAGTTTGATAAAGCTTTAAGCAGCTATTGAAAGCATTGCTCTGTAGATTGCAAGGTTAGAAGATCCAAGACTAGTTCTCATTATCAAATTTAACCAATTTAATGCAGAATGAAGTAATTTCCTATTTTAGTTAAGAGGTTTTATTTGGAAAATCGTATTTTGAAATGACGAAAGTTTTAAAAACGTAGGTACAGAAATACATTTTCGGTCTTGAAGTTCTTATGACAATTTGTGCTGAGCCCCTATTAAATTCGATCCGTCCACATCTGCAGTATTGTTAACAAGGCTTAATTGAATGTGAACCGGGCCAAAAAGGCGGAACGAACCCCACCCCTTGGATCATCGCCAGGGGGCCAAAGCCACCCCATTGCATTGAGAGCAGTGGAAACCTGCCCAGTCAGAGGTTAAACGACCTTTGGAGTGCACTTAACCAGGCAGCAAGGCTCAGCCGAGCGTTCCGTACCGTTCCGTTCCGTTCGAGGCTGTGTCGCTATAACTGTGTGTGTCCTGAGTCCTGAGTCCTACGTCCTACGTCCTGCGTCCTGCTTCCTGCAACCCTCGCAAGTTTTTTGGGCCGTAACCAAAGCCACTCTAATGAGTCGTTCAAGTCCGAGCCCGAGTCCCGCCGCATTCACAATTAGCCTCGAGTCCTTCTGGCCCTGCAGCAGTCACTAAAGTGTAACCTGTATTCTTGACCACACTCACCGCCCCACCCCTTACTGCCCCTTGCTGCCCATCATTGCCACGCCCCCACCACACCCCACTCCCACCTTGCCCACCACATCGTCATCGTCTTTGGCAATTAAGCCTTGGCCGACCGTTGACCACGGCAAATGACCGCAGCCAGTTTGCTTTCATTAATTTTCGGTTGTAATCCTTGCTGAAGCTTTTCATTTCATTTTAGTTTTCGCCTCGCAGTTGTTGTTTCACTGGCTACGACCCGGCTCCTTCCGGGCTCTTCCTCGTCATCCTTGTCGTGCGTGTGCATAGTTCGGTGCACACTTTTTCACACTTGGCACATACCTAGTGGGGATGACGAGTGTCAGGCAGAGTTGTCTGGGTTGTGTTGCCGGAGTACCCAAATCCAATTTGTTCTAGTATAATCTCCGATTTTAGCCAGAAGCTAGAAAACTTTAAGAGCTTCCGTTAAGCAAGCCTCATTCATAAAGGTATTATATTGCAATGTTGTTGCTTCATCATCCTTTGTTGAATATAAAAATGAATAAATTTCAATGAAACTAAGCAATTGCCTACATAAGGGACAAGACAACTTAAAGACTTTTTTGTTTTAACTAAGTTAAGCTAAAATCCATCAGTTTTGATCACAGCTGTCTCATCTTTATAAAGTACTTTACTTGTTCATCCTTGCTTTATTCCACAAATCGAAATCAGAGATATTTTTATATAAAGGGGCACATTTTTCCTAGTTACTCAATAATTACAGTTTTAATTTCCCCCGCCGTCATCGCTGTAGCTTTGACCACTGAACCGTAGGTGGCACTTTGATGAACTCTGGACATCAGCCCTCAATGCCGTGCCATTGTTTTGCCGCCTCTTGCAATCCAAATCCCTTTCAACTCGCAAATTAAACAATTTACAGGTCACTCCAGAGTCCGGAGGCAGCGGTGACCCGGCGACGGCCTCTTTTTTTTCATTGTTGCCGGCGACCGAACCGAGCGTTGAGTTTTTTTTTTTTGCCACAGTGGTCGTGTTTTTACATCTGGGCCATGTCCAGGCCCAGTCAGCTTCGGTAGCCTCAGCGTTAATGACTTTTGTGCTGCGCCCCTTCTGTCTCCGCCTCGCCTGGCCGAATGTTTTAAAACTGGCCAACAGTTTTTGTTGCCGCTGTTCTGCTGCCGTGCTGCTCTGCTGCCGTGCTGCTGTTATTGTGGGTTGTTGTTACTGGCGATTGCCGGGCGGTTAGTCCGCCGCGTTTGCTACCGCCCGCAGTGTTTGCCAGGACAACCAGGACAACCGACTCATTTGTACAGGTTTTTTACACACTCTCCGCCTCGTTTGGGGCTGCAGCGGGGAGGGGGGAAAGGGAATTGTTAATTAAAGTATTGTCTCCTCGTTGCTGGCAAAATGAACAAGTAGAAACAAGGACCTGGCCCCACTAGTCCTGCTGCTCTGCTCGTCCTGGGCCGTCAATTGTCGAACATGGTACTCTACAGTTCCACTTAACAGCTACAATGGGCACTTTGCCACAATGAATTCAAATGGATGCCCCCGACGTTCGTTTTTTCTTTTTTTTTGTTCACTCCACCACACACACAAACACACACAAACACACACACACACACTGCTGCCCAGAGTGCTACATATGTTGTTATTGTTGTTCCTGCTGTGTCGCTGCACACACACGTGGACATGACGTGCACACAATGACAGCTGACTGTTGGCTTCCAAAAGCCCCCGAGGCCATGGCAGTCCACAAACGAGAGTTCGGAGGGGGGCGGATCCGGATGCGGATGCGGATGGGGGTGGGGGTGGGGCCAGAGGTGAATCAGGAGGTGCTGGGAGGAGTCATAGAGCTGGCCGTGATTCTTTAATGGCTGCTTTAATTTTCGGGCTTACCAATTAAAAGTACGTGGCGAATGAAAACTACATGCAGTACGGAGCCTGCATAATACAAAGGCGTTAGAGTTCCCCGGGGGATCG
The DNA here is from genome assembly GCF_025200985.1 of Drosophila gunungcola. Lineage (NCBI taxonomy): Eukaryota > Metazoa > Arthropoda > Insecta > Diptera > Drosophilidae > Drosophila > Drosophila gunungcola. Next base: position 602,968 of record NW_026453181.1, on the reverse strand, counting down.
GAGGCAACCCGAAAAAGGCTCGGGGAAATGGGAATATTTCGTCGAGCTAGACGAATGTTTGGGGTCACCCACTTGAAGTGTAAATTGGTTGCCCAAAGATGCAATTGCGGAGTGGAAATTACACAAGGGCAGCTCGGGCATGGAATTCAGCTAAATGCACGGAGCAGTCAGCTGAAGTACAGTCTGCCAGTGAAGTTCGGCAACGTGGCTGGCCATGAGTGCACTGGTGGGGCAGCGCCGAATTAATTCGTTAAATGGGAATTAAATAAATGAAATGCGGTCACTCGGCGAGCAATTTTCGGGCGGAGCAAGAGGATCACGCTGTAGTGGCGAACAATGAAGGACTCCCCCTCGAGCGGCTCGAGGCTTTCCACCTCCGTTCCGGGTGAAGTGCGGCAACGCTTTCCGTGCGCTGCAATTTGCACCATTAACCCACCATCGACAATGGCCTGCTTCAGCTTCCGACTGCAGCTGACCAAACATCCACCTGCCCTCCACTTTCGTCCTGCCAGCACTGCCAGCACTGCCAGCTCTGCCCACAGGCAAACATCCTTGCTTCCTTCCTGCCCTGTTGTTGCCGGCTGTCCAACTTGCAAGCGCGAGCTTCTGCCGTGCTTGCACTCCCTGCTTTTTGGTGAGTGTGTACTTCATTGAGCAGGCAAACCTTGTCCAGAGTGGGGAGCCGACAGACGGGGGCTTCCGGAGCACGGGGGGCATTCCCAGCCAGCCAGACAGGGCATCCGTGTACACGTCAGCAACGACATTATTGCCGCTGTTGCTGGGTTGTTGCAACGCCATTATAACGCCATTTCGAGGACCCCACCTTGACCACCTCTGGCCACTAATTTTTTACACATTTCTCATTTTTCAACCCGCCATTATCCGCTCTTCCCTTGCAGAACGACACGATGCGCCTGCTGTACATGTACCACGCCCACGACCCGCCGCACGGCTCTGTGCGTCCGGGCACCCTTCCGGATCCGGGCCGCGCCTTCCGCCCCTACCGCCCCATGGTCCTGATGCAGCGCGCCCAGCTGCCGATGCCCTCGCCCACGCACGACGAGCGCGTGCGAGTCCTCGAGCTGCGCAACGAGGATGTGGAGCTGCCCGCCGGCGACCTGCCGCTCTTCTGGTGCAAGATGTTCAAGCTGGAGGACATCAATCGCAAGCACCACCTGATCCGGGTAAGGGAGTTCACTCGATTCGCGGCACCACATACCCTGTAGTCCCAAGGGTACTGGGCTCGAGTTCGAGCTGTGATTCTGTTTAAAATCTCACTGACAGAGACGGTTTTTCTCTAGCCTGGTGAAAATAGCTTACTTTCCCCGTTTAAATGGTTATATAAATACTACTCGTTCATATGTATGCCAAGTAAAAATGCTGTACAACAAAAAATTCAAACACAATCAAAATTTAACAAAACAAAAAACATTTTTTTTTGTAATTTAAAATTGTTGCCAAAGGCAAAAATGAATTTTTAAATCTTAATTGTAATTTTTTCAAAATAATATCTTTTGTTATGCTCTATACGCACCAACGAGCACAGTAAAAGCGTTTGCAAGTGAAAGCTTACAATTTGTATAATAATATAAATAGCCTTGCATATTAATCAGAGTTAATAATTACCATTAGCTTCCAAATAATTCAGCACAAAAGTTTTGTTTCCTTAAAATTCTTCAGTTCTTTAAAGTTAATATATGTTATGAACGGTCTTCGTAAAACAAAGAGTGATTTAATGTATTTTAGAAAACAAGAACATAAAATTAAAGTTAACTAAGCTAGGACCTTAAATTATTTTAATGTAAGTTGTGAAAAAAAGGGTGTGCGCAAGTCGAAACTCCAAAAATTGTATATATATTCGTCGGGGTGCAGTACTAAACGATATTAAATACAATGCATAATTAAGGCCGAGTGCAGTGACGCGTTCTGGCGATCCGCCGCTTTTGTCTGCCAGCCTTCTGCTCGGAATGCTATACTCTGCATTCTGAGCTGTCGTTGTCTCCTGGCCTCGGCATAACCAAATTGAAATATTAAAAATTTATTCCCGTCTCGCGCACCCTATCCTTCCCACAAGGCACATCTCGCTAACCGTTGTCTCTCGTCTCCCGCTTCATTTTCTTTTCATGGCTGGCAGTACGAGCCGATTTATGATTCATCGTCCAGCGTTCACTACCTGCAGCACATCACGCTGCACGAGTGCCAGGGAGCCCACGCCGAGCTGGAGGAGATGGCACGCGAGCAGGGTCGCCAGTGCCTGGGCGCCCGATCCATTCCGCTGGCGTGCAACGCCATCGTGGCCTCCTGGTCGCGCGGCAGCGAGGTAAGCATAAGCATCCGATACCGGATACCCATACCCGTACCCATACCCTCAGCCATACCCATACCCTCAGCCATTTTCGTCATAACCATAACCATGCAATATTAATTTAACCTTCGCAAATGCTTCCTTTCAACACGAAAAAAAGGCGTCAGAAAGAGAGTCTACACGAAGGCTCGATTACTCTTGATTATCTGAAAAGATTTCAGCAATCTCCAGGGCTCACAAGACCGAACCTAGGTCACCTAAATTCAACAAGGCAAATGCCTTGAAAATGTACATATCCGTACAGGACTAAAGAATTATCTTTGTTTTAATAACATAGTAAATTTCTTGCGATAAATTAATAATACATATCATATCTTAAATTTCTATCCTCCAAAGTAAAGACTCATTTAAACGAAATAAAACTAAATAAATATGTATAGAAATAAATGCAATGCAGATGACTGTAAACGTCAGTGCAAGGAACTTAACTTACTGTTTCAGCGAATGCATACTCCCATTTCTACCGAAAAAATAAATGCCTTGGCCCTATTGGCCCCTGACCTCTCCGCCCGGGCTCGTGTTTTCGTTTTGGAGCAGCTCCGACGACTCAGGGCAGGTTTTTCATAATTTCATCAGAGGAGCGCCATAATGCAGTGGCATGCTATGGCTGCTGTCCGCCAGAGGCGGTCGGAATGCAATTGAATGGCAATGGACGGAATGGGATGGGATTGGATTGGATGGGATGGGATGGGGAGGTGCACGGAGGGCTCCTCCGATGGCTGCATTTAAATTGCACATGGCCATGGCATCCACTTCCACTTCCGCCCAGCCCGGCCCCCAACTTATATACACTCATGCGCGAGTATAAAAACAAACACTCAACATATTCCCCCAGCCCGTCTGTGCTACCATATATTTTCCGCTTTTCCGCTTTTTCCGCTGCTTGCTGTCATTCTGTTTGCTTCTTTTCGCAGGGCTTTACGTATCCACATGAGGCCGGCTACCCGATCGAGTCGCGACAGGCGAAATATTATTTAATGGAGACCCATTACAACAATTTGAAGCCCGACTTTGCCCAATTGCATGCCAGACAAATGGCGGATAATTCGGGTTTGAAAATCTACTTTACGCACGTCCTGCGACCCAACGATGCCGGCATACTGTCAATCGGTAAGTACGAGCCCCTGCCCTCACGATTCAGGGCTTTAGCCATATCCATATGCATATGGTATAAACTGCAGCAGAGTGGGAGGCAGCTGCTGCCCTTTTGTATATTTTATGCGCCGGAGCGGCGTGGAAGGACTTCTACATATATATATATATATGCAACTCATGTCATGCAATTTATGAGATTGCCGAGTGGACTAGAGCAGCCAAGGATGGGTGTGGAATGGTAGCTCTAACCGCATTGGTGGGGCTAGTAAAACAAAAGCTTATGACTTTACCCAGCTTGTCCAAATGCGGTTTAGCTGCGCTCGAGTGTGGGTGTGTGTATCAATGTGGGTGGGTTGTCTGCAAAAACAGCCATAACAACAAACAAAGGAGATAAATCCTGGGAAGGAGCAACCAGACAGCAATTTAACTACCTTTTATCCACCGTGAAAGTTTATATCGTCACAATTTTAATACGAGCACGCCTGTCAGACGATGGGAAGGCCCTGCTTTTTTCCAGCCGCTGCAAATTGCCAGCAAATAGATTTTCATTTTAAATTTGCCGTTCGCTGGACATGGACATACACGCATCCAAATCAAACAACTCGCAGGACTTGGCATGTGTCTGCAGCCGAAACAATAGCAAAAAGCTGAAACTTTCTAGCCAAGCAACTAAATAATTCAAAAATCCAAAGGTTAGGTGCTGCCAGTTACAGTTTATTGTGAATAGTTGCAGCGAGGGTTTCTCCTTGAGTTTTTTATATAATTTATATTTATTTTTAAAAAAATTATAAATGAAATGAATAGGACATTGGCTTCATTTGCAGAAACAGTTTAATAATCTTCATATTTAAATCCATGGCTAATCAAACATGACTTTCAACCCCAACAATGTAGTAAAATGTATCATCATTAATCCTTGGTTACCTAAAAATACCATTTTGATTGCGTAAACATGTTCATTAGACAATCTCCTTGAGATTCCGGCGCTTTTCCTTCAATTATCATATTTTCTAGCTTATCCATCAGATGAACACTTTCGACTCACCAACCGACTCTCGATTGGAAAAACCCGCAAAACAGCAATTTACAAGCACCTCGGCGTATTTCCCTCGTATTTTCCCCACCCCAAAGCCTAAGCGCTTTTTGAGTACTTCTCAGCCACACTCCGTTGCACCGCCCATCCATATCCAGCAACGAACCCAATGAACCACCTGAAAATTCTTGAGGTACTCAATTTTTTTGTATTCATTGCGTGGTTCGTGAGCAGGCAGAGGATAACTAAAATACTAATTTCACTTTAGAATTTATTTCTATTTTTTTTCGGTTGGTCGTGCTGGGTTGTTTCTTCTGTTTGTTTTTGGCATTTTCGGGTGGTTATGGTGGGTCCGTGCTGTTGTTGCTGCAATTGTTATTTAACTTTTGTTGAGAGTCACGCAAACCAATATAACTTTTGCCCAACCGCACAGAGAGACATGGCCAAAGCGCCAAATAAGAAGGTGGGCAGGAAAATGTGGGGCCCATGGAAGGTTGGTAGAACTTCGTCTACTTACACTTCTTCCATCTTTTTTTTGTTGAGTAGGTGTTGCCAAAACTTCCGGAGTAGAACGCTGAAGCACGGCGAAAAACAGAATGAGAAGTGGATTAATACATCTTGATAGAAAAATACAATTTGGGAAAGCAGAAAACAGAGGAACATTTCGGTGTATCACAGGGCCGATTCGGGCTGGAGGACGAGATCCGATTCGGTGGGCTTTAGGAGCGGCAGACGGCATTTGCCATTGAAATATTTAATTGGAATTTAACGCATACCACGCACACAAACAAACGAGTCAATAAATAAAAAATGAGGAAAGCCATAGCGAAAAATAAAATGTTGGCTACAATTTTCTCCTGGTTTGCTATAAATTGAATTACAGAGCGTACGGAATCGGCGGGTGGAGGTGGTGGGAGCTAAAGCCAAAGCCAAAGCTCTCGGGTCCCACACGCATAAGTAGCTGCGAAATTGCTACGTTTCCGGTCTGTTTCGTCCCTCTCTCTCTCTCTCTCTCTCTCTCTCTCTCTCTCTCTTTGAGTCGGCCGTCTCGCTCGCGCGGTGGGTGGGGCAAAATTTAATTTCAATTTAATTGGTTATTGATATAGCGCCCTGGTGTATGCAGCGAATCTGTGATTAATGTTGCGGCTTGGCGAATTTTTATGGCACCTTGGAGATGGCAGCTGGGAGATGGGGCGAAACAAATGAGGTTGGGACATGTTAAGCCTGCTTGGGGATTGTAATCTGCAGCTCAAAGCTTATCGAAAAATGAGTGAACATCCATTGATCGGCAGAGGGAAGCAGAGCACAGAAAAGTTGGTAACCCACAAAATGAAGAACTTTTAAGATTTCACTCATATTTAATTTATATTTCTCACTTTTTAGTTAGGACATTAATTAGAATGCATTTCAACAACAAGATACATATATGTACAAAATAAAAAATCATAAATGGGAACAAGAATACCCATATGAACCATCAAAGTATATATATCACTCACCATAGAAGTGCGGTATATAAAATTTATACTAAAATTTGATAGCAATACCCGATGAAATTGCTGCCACAGAGTTTATCTGACCCAAAAATGTTTTTATAAAATACGATCTCTTGGCCAAGTTGCAGTCAGCCAATGTGGTGCCGAAATATACAAATATATGGCTGATATCTGTGTCGCCCACGGACGCTAATCAAATTGTTTTGCCTGCCGGGCGGCAGTTCCTCTTTTTGGGACATAAAGTGAGTGAGCTGACGCTTTGACACAAATTGCCATTTAAAATAATTAGAAAAGTTTCAATCGGACATTTTTGCATTCTGCCATTTGCCGTGTGTTGGCTGTCAGCATGCAACTGCTGAAAAGCCCTGGATGGCAGCGTTAAATATCGATTTGAAAAATATGTGTAGTTATGAATTGCGAGCGAGCTTGTCCCCGCCGCGCTTTGAGCCAAATCAAATAGAAATAGAGCCAATTCCCGTCCGTCTGTCCGTCCTTTTGGCCACGCCAGTGAATTTCGTCATGCTTCGCATGGCCAATATTGAATTTTGATTTAATGAATGGAAATTTGCAGAGACGCATGCGAGGAATAGAGACAGAAACGCAATTGAAATGAATCCAAACGAATTCGAAACTCTGATGGTCGACCATTTCACAGCAAGAGCTCTCTATGCTGTGCGCTTTGATAATATTCAAATGGACTGATCGAATTGAAAGTTAATGGAAATCAATTAAAGGATGGCCGCAAAACTTTTACCGACTCTCGTCGGTAGTACCCCCAAGAAGACGATAAAACTTCTTAAATGGCAGCTTATCGTTTTGGTTGGCTCGCATGAATCGTAATTTTCAATTAAATTGATGACTGAGAAATGTAGTACTATAGAGCTGCCTCTGCCCCTCGCATGGTAGATTGATTGATTTTGCTCGCGTGACATTTTGTAAAATGACCAAAAAGTAGGAGCCAGGGGCGTTTAGGTGGTCGAACTTTGTGGAAACTTTTAAAGCCATCACGGCATAGTTAAACAATTTTTTGGTAATTGAAAATTGATTCCCTGCTACACGACAAAGCCAAAACCCATTCGGTGGCCACTATGAAAATTAATAGAAATAATCTCCCCTGCAAATGTGCAAAGCAAATTTACATATATTCCAATATATGCATATATATGCATATAGTTATGGGTCGACTGTGCCAGCAGCGGGCGTAAAATTCAATTCATTACGTAATATTCTGGCCGTTGAGGTTGTTAAATTGCAAAAAGGAAAACACATCGGCAGGCCAAATGGAAATTTTATGCAAAAGGTTTTAAAGTTAATATTTTTACGTAGGTTCAATGCGATTAAAGGGGATGACTCAGAACGGGAAAAGGAGCAGAAGGAAAGTAGGTCAGTGGCTTGGGGTAGTGGCACTTGCAGGGCAGAAATATATGACAAACGCAATCAAAAATAATTAATGCGATTTCATACTAATCTTAAATTGGTGCATTCAATATTCAAATAATTCCGGTTCGTTAATTGGCTTTTCTTTTGAACGAAATTGATCAAAATTTGTAGGGGAAATATTTTAAAAATTATTAAGAAGCGGATTTGGTCGAATTGCGGTCGATTTAAATGCACCAAAAGTTTAAGCTGATATGTTATTGTTGTAATCAAGTTGTAGGGATAAAGGATTTAAACAAGATTTAAGCTCAGATTTACGAGGCCGCCACAATAAGGGAATAACGCGAAACGCAAAAATGGAAATCAATTGCCAGCTGAATTCTGAAATGGGCTCCTCCAGCAATGCCAAGCATTTCCCGCGAGTATTTTGATTGGCATACTATAACCCCACACCTCCTCTCCAACCCACCCACTGGCTCCCACGCACAACAATTGAAATGCCAAACAGCCGAGTGGCAGCCGGGCAAAGAAGCGCCAAATTTATATGTAGCACATGAATTTCAAATATTTTTTCGGCTTGGCAGGCGACACGCGGCCCTAATTGAGTGTGGCTGTGGGTGTGGGTGTGTGGAGCATGGAAAATCAGGGAAATCGGGGAAATGGCCCGGGGTGCCAAGGTCCTGTGTATGAACAATATTCCACAACATTTAACTAATTGAGCCAGCGAGAGGCAAACAACGCGCCCCAAAAATTCAAAAATGCAAAATTTGATTTGTGAAGAATTTCGTGGAAAGAAGCAAGGTCCCTAATTGATATGTGGGTCGTACGGGGAGCGAGTCTGAGTCTGAGTCTGAGCCAGACTGCATTGACAAAGTTGTTAAAACATCAAAAGCAGCAATTAGAACGTAATTACACGTTCTGTGCCAAATCGAATTAAAAAATCAACGTTCAAAGTTAAATAGAGTGTCGAGTGCAGGCTGATGGTTGTGGGCGATGGGGAGACACTGATGAGCGATGATAACGAGGTTGGGGTTTTCACATTCCGCTTGTCGCGCTTACCACGGCAGCTTTTAGCAGAGCTTCTCCCACCCACGATCCCCACCGTTAATTAAAAGCAGTGAAACGTTTTTGAAACCGAACCGAACTGAATTCCACTCTCCGCAGGTATGGACCCCAACTGGCGACACATCATACCGCCGGGCCAGAAGCGGGTCGTTTCCGAGGGCCAGTGCATCGAGGACTGCACCGGCTACGCCTTCCCCCAGCAGGGCATCAACATATTCGCCGTGATGATGCGCACCCACCAGATCGGCAAGGAGGTTAAGCTGCGCCAGGTGAGTGCCCTTGGCTACTGGGATACCATTACCGTACTTAAATGCAATGCTAATGAGCTAACCTCTGCATCTAACCCACCCACTCTAGATTCGACAAACCGAGGAGCTGCCGCCAATTGCACACGACAGCAATATAGATGTTGCCTATCAGGACTTTCGACGTTTGCCACAATCGGTGCATTCCATGCCCGGGGATAGACTCATCGCCGAATGCATTTATGACAGTTCGTCACGAAAGGCAATTACCCTGGGTAAGTGCTGGGGAGTGTATATATGTATATATACCTATGTGTGCTTGGTTTTGGTGCAGTTCTGCTCAGAAGAGGGTGCACCCGACCCAAACAGCCATAAAGATTGCACAAAATTCAGTAAATTGCACAAGGCAAGGACGACGAAGCCAGCTTTGTCGTGAGCGAAAATGTTCTATGAAATTGCCGATGGCGCTGGGGCGTTACCAGGAGGTGGCGGGGGACAGGGGGGTGTGGGGGGGGGCTGTGTAAACAGGCAGTGGCAACGGTGAGCAATCGTCGTTATGACACATTTAAATCAGCCAAACGATATGCGACAGTCGGCGGTCTGAGGAGAGTCCTGAGTCCCGAGTCCTGAGCGAGAAACCGTTGCACACGAAGGCCCAAGACAAAGGCGACGGCCACACTTTCGAGGAGAAGGAGCAGGAGGAACAGGAGGAGCAGGAGGAGCAGGTGGATCCTGCCGGCGAAGACAGAGCAGCCACGTCATTGTAAAATACATAAGCCAAGACAGGGAAACATTTCACTTAGCACAGGGATGGGGTGGCATACAGGTGCTATAGAGGGTGTGGGGTGTGGGTGTGGGTGTAATGGGTGTAGTGCAGTCCAGGTCTGCTCCTGTTGTGACAGCTGCTCAGGGCTCCAACGAAATGGACAATGCGGTACAATAGCGAAGTGGAGTCTGGATAGAGGTTGTTATTAATGAGATTGGAATAGTGGAAGATGGCAAAATGTGAAGCTGACACAACAGACAACGATAATGGAAAGAACTGATTTTGAAGGATGGGGAAGAGGATAGTGAACCAACTGGAATTCAATTCAATGTTAGTTTTTAGGGGAATATGTGGGAGAGAGCTACTTGTTTTCGTTAGTTAGTGAGATCCATGTATTCAACCAGACAGATAGATGAAGTGATAGCAATCTCAGAATATTAGTACACAAAGTGTCTTTTAAAAATTGAGTTAGTAACGTAAAGTAAACTAAAAACTAAAAACTTAAGCTGATCTTGATTGTTATTTCATTCCTACAAAAAGTCATTGCAATGTTTCGTTTTATTTTAAAAGGTTTTTCAAATGTATTACATGTTTTAGTCCTACAAAGTTCATGCCAGTGTCGCAAGTACCAACCACTTCACTACAGTCCCATTATTTTCCCCGTGGAATGGTATAAAAAAGCACCTAACGTAAATTGACTTTCTTGCTTGCTTGCACAAATTCAAACACAATTCAGCCGACGAGGGGGAACAAATGGGGGAGTGGGGATTTACGAGGCGGGTGACAACTCTCAATAGAGACACTCGGATTCTTAATAGACAAACGTAACGATGTTGCAACGTACAGAATGGAACAGAACAAAATAAATCCGAAGACAGTGAGCAAGTCAGTGAGGCGTGCGCCCGGAAAAATAAAGCGGCGCCCAACTGGAACTCAAATAACACCCGTGCAGGCAGCAAATGACGACGTTCTGTTCCCAGCCATCAGCATCAACGCTGTCTCCGTTTTGCAATATTATTATGATGGCGTCTTGGCTGCTTTACTGGGCTGCCAGCTGCAGCGGCCGCTTAATTTTGTCCTTTGTTGCGAGCCAACCAAGCCAGCCGACTTGAGCCGGAGGACGAGGACGAGGACCAGGACGAGGTCTTACCTGGCCAGCCAGCCAGGAAATTGTCCATTCTCTCGGTGACAATTTTTGCATTCTACGGGCTGGGCATGGGTTCGGGGAAAGCCTGCTTTTGTTTTTCACATCTGCATTTCTTATGCATTTCGTCTGACTTGCTGTTCTCTTTCCTTTCGCACAGGTGGACTTACCATGAAGGAAGAAAGCTGCACGGTGCTGACACTCTACTATCCACGCCAGAAGAAGCTGACAACGTGTCACTCACTGCCGAGTCTGCCCACAGTGTTGCACTCGCTTGGCATCGAGCAACTGGCAACGTAAGTACTTCATATTCTCCCCTCTGCCCATCAAAGTTGCATGGACAGTCCTGGGTGGGCGCATTACGGATCCGGATCCGAATCCGGTGCCGATCATGGGCTAATGAAAATTGACACATTCCGAATAAGAATATGTACCATGGAGAGCAGGAACATTTCAAAGGGAAATGGAATCCATTATGCCGAGGGTTTATCGTTCAGTGGTTCGAATGCTGTAAGTGGCTAGCAAAGGTAAAAAGAGTACTTAAAAGGAATAAAAAGGAATATGTTTCAAGGGCCGCGCGAGTGTGTTTCTAAAAAGATATATGCACGGGCACTATTGGATAATTAATTGTAGTAGATTGAACCCAAAAAGTTAGCTCCCCTAGCTCTTCCAATCAATTTACTCGCTTTTCACATTTAATTTGGATCCATTGTAGCTTCTCTCGCCCACTTCACCTATTCTCCGACCCGTACTCTTCATTCCGCCCTCTCTACGTTGTCGACTTGTGTATAAGGAAATTCGGTTTATTCCTCTGTTGACTAAAGTAATTGGTGATTTAATGATGTTGTTGCATAACCAAATCACCTAACGAACTCGCAGTGGCAGCCAAACAGAGCGCCAGGATGGAAAGTGGAAGGACGAGAGGTCGGGTCCTCGTTGCCGTACTCGGGTATTCTCAATTCTGAAGTATTTGCCTAGCAAACAATCGGAAAATGAACTGAGCACTGCACCCAGTGCTCTGCTCTAATTGAGAATTGTGAATGTGGAAAAATAAATTACGAGACAGCAGCAATCCACGACCTCGCCGTAGAGACCTCGCTTTTATTTAGAAAATATTGATTTCTATTACCGTCAAGTGCTAAATAAACAGTGAACAGGACCCTGCCATCCAGCCACCCTGCCACCCTGTCCCCCTTTCAGCCATCACTCAGCCGTCATTCAGGGTCCATTCAGGGTCCTTTAACCCCCACCCTGCACTTGACTCTTCGATGGCTTTGGTGGTGCGGCCCCAATCGGTCTGGGATGAATCAGCACGAGCCCATAAATATTGTATTAAAGCGTGCGCTGAAAATTAGTCGAAATTAAGCCAGAGTCTTCGAGCCAAGGACGAGGCACGCCCTATTAATCACTTCCTATTGACACAAGGCCAGGTCCGAATCGAATCAAGCCAAATCAAAGATAATTTTCTACGGTCTGCCGTAGCTCTCCACCGCAAATCAAAGTAAACGGCATAAATGGATTACTGTTGGCCTGGGCAAAAAGGTGGGCAAAAAGTAAGGAGCGGAAAACAAGGCCACGTAAATGAGTTACAGTCGAGACGGCGATTGCCGTAAGATGAAAAGCCACGGTTGAAAGTGTTAGTTAGGTATTTGCGACTGATTGGTTTTAGATGGGACGAATATAAAGGAATACCAATCGCTATCTTCGCAAAGGGTTGGCCGAGATCTCCACAACCTGCAATAAATTCAACAAACCGGGCCGGATCCTATCATATTCGAACGCATTTCATGCCACTAAGCCCGGACAATTGAAGCGGGCGAACACAGACCCATCATCTAGCGGCTTTGTCTGCTTACAGCTTTTTGTTGTAAGTGATTGTGGAGCGGAGGCCCAGGGAGCATGCATTGGCCCTTTGTCCAGACAATGTCCACTTCATGGACCCATGGACCCGGCCAAACACCGGCCTCCTCTCCTCTCCTCACCGCTCCGCCCGACGACATCTGAACTGAACTGCGTGTACCCGAAATCGACATGAATTGATAAAGTCATTTGCAATTGTCTGTCGTTATGGGACTGCCATGGCCGGAATCGGGAAGGGTACGGGAAGGGTACGGGAAGGGTACGGGAAGGGTACGGGAAGGGTACGGGAAGGGTACGGGTTCAGGCCTTGTTTCGGGCCATCTCGGCTTGTGCTATTGTTGCCGTTGTTGTTTCACGCGCTTGTTGTTGTTTGTTTAATACGTTGCCGGTCCGCGTTGTTGCTGTTCCTGTTATTGTTGTCGGTCAGTTATTATGGCCACTGCAATTTTGTAGCGCTTAATGTCCGGCTACGGCTCTGTGCCCCTTCTCCGGGTCCGAAACCCACAGTTCCTGCAACCGAAAGTGCGAATGCGATATGAGGATTAAAATTCATAATGAAAACCCGAACGGCAACAAACGAACGAATTCGGTGGGCTGGCGACTGAAGGTGATGGAAATTCAACAGACCCAACTTTGAATGGGCAGTGGGGCGGCTGGGGCGGTTGGGGCGTGGCAAGGACTGCGGCTCCTATTTGTTGTATGTCTAGATGGCCCGCAGGTACCGCATGTTGTGCGCATCAGGTTTAATTAAACAATGATAGGAAACGAACACATGCGAAACAATAACATCGTTGTGCCTTTGGAAAGGGAACTGTGTACATGCGGTTCATTTATAGAGTGGCCCCTGTGCACTCAGAAGTTTTCAATCCTTTTAGGGCAATTAAACAAGCACAGAAAAGACAGTCGCAAAATAAAAACAAAATATATATACACTATGTGAGCCAAATGCAGGTTTTAGACTGTAAAATGCCATTATAAAATCTTCACGCCTATATGTTATAACTATTTTATCACTACATATTTGGCACATTCATTAAATTATACTCAGCAGTTTCGATTCCATTACACTTCAGTAAAATCCTTGAACAAAATTGATGGTTTTTATCTCCTGATTCACACAACAGTGGCTATATACAACCGGTGGCTCGTTTCGATTTGGCATGCCACGCTGAATGATAAGCTAATGATGCACACAGGTCGTAGCCAACAGCATCGGGCGGCCAAATTGAGGCTCAATTGGTCTGCAACTAATGTAATTATAAGCCACTTGCAAATGCCAGCCGGTATCCTCCCAATCACACTCGCCCTTGCCCCTCGCCCCTTATCGTCCTCGTTCGACTCTGTCTCTGTGCTTATTGTGGTTGAAATTCAATTTAATTTGATACGCACAGATTTTCGGCGAGTGTATCAAAGGGGTTTCCAAAATTGTTTGCAGTTCAACTGTGGCTCAATTGACCAACACACGGACACACTCAGTCAGAGTCAGGGCGAGATGCGACACAATAACCAGATTGGTGATGATGGAGCAAGCCCGATAGGGAGGGGGGAGGGGGTTGTGAGGGTGACGGGTGGTGTGCGGATGTGCGGATGTGGGGGAGAATTATGGGCGCCCATCAGAAGGCTGGACCACGTTGTCGTCGTCGTCATGCAAAACTCATTGAAGTCGTTAGCGAGCGTCGGGGCCCAAGGACATAAAGCACACAATGCGTGCGGGGAGGGGGCAAAAGGCGGGTTCTTGGGTGCAGGGGTGTAGGGGTGTCTGCGAGGATGTGCAGTAGCAACAGGACATCGCCTGGCTGGGAAATGCAATGCAGCACAGTGAGAAACGATTCTGGAAGTTGGTAGTTCGTAAGGAGGTTACAATTTCGTTGCTCTTTTAATTCAGCGTATTATACTTACATCCAAACTAGAATTAATTTATATAACCTTTGTTTTTATTGAAATAATTTTAACATTAGAGTGCTTAAAATAGTTTGACATTGTTCTTTTCACAAAATTGGTCTTCTCCCTCAAATGCTATCGAGTAAACTATAAGACATTTCAAAAGGCGTACTGATTAGGGCCCACCTGATTCAAGAGGCACATATATCCTTTTAATTGTCTACCAGCATGTTTCCCATATTTTTTTACAAATCACGGAAATAAATAAATTATATATATTCTTGATCAGCAGCACTAGGAGAGTCAATCCACGTCCGTTTCTTCGCAATCTTTTCTATCAGATTTAAAGCTACATGCATAAATCTTTTCAAAAGTTGTCTTCCTATTGCAGTTAGTATTTAAGTCGAAACAATTAGAATATACCTTTGCCACAATCCATACTGATTAACTGGCCCCTTTCTTTCAGTGCACCTGCTGAACCGCACAGCTTCATTGATCATGCGCCCGATGGGCGGTCTCCTCACCGCCACATACTCGCACACGGTTCATTCCGTTCACGAGTCCTTTGGCCAGTGCCTGATTCCTGAATCGCTACGATGCCCGGGCCGATTGCCCCGTTATTGGCTTAATTTACGTTTTACGTTTTGGGGTTTTGTTGCCTGATTTTTCCTTGCGGCCCGACGACCATTTCGGGTGCGCTTTTTCGAGCGCCAAGCGAAACGAGCGCGTCGGAAAAAGGGAAAACCAGAAAAAATAATGTGATAGTGGTTTTTACAATTTACGCACTTGCCATGGCCACTGAAATTAATTTTAATTGTACGTGCGTTTGTATCTGCCTCGCCACTGGCCTGGATCTGGTGCCGGCATTAAAATCAAAGTAATTATTCAAGTTGTGTGCATTTCCATTCCCGCTCTCCGTCTCCTCTGTTGTTTTCAACTCCCCTCCCGGCCGACTGACTGCCTTTGTTTATTGGCGTTTTCTGTTTGTTGAGCTACGCAAATTGGCTTCATTTTATAGTGCTTGCCGTTGGGTCGCAGCTTTCGTTAATTGTTTGGGGCTGAGTGATATAGATATCCTCTTTGTGCCCAGTTTCCTCCTCTTCCCAAAAGGGAGCCTCATTAAGGCTCATGATGATATCCTTTATTACTTTATGACTTCTCCTTCGCGGCCATGCCTTCGTCCTTGCATATCGGATGTCTTGGTTGCACACACGGAATTTTTGGTCTTGCGGCTCCGTTCGCTTTGTTATCGATACTCCTTGCGTGGCTCATCGCAATTATCCTGCGAGGCGTGTCCTTCTCATCTTGTTGGGTTTACACTTTTAAGTTGCGAAAAAGTTGCGTTGAGTTAGTTAATATCCAGGCAAAGGAAATCTCGTTGATGTTTAAACGGCTTTGTGACTTTATTTTGCTTTCCTTGAGAATACCATACACCAAAAGGCTCATTATTATGGCATTATTATGTTAAACATGCTGATTTAATTTTCTCAATCTCACTTTAGTTCG
Source organism: Drosophila gunungcola (assembly GCF_025200985.1). Classification (NCBI taxonomy): domain Eukaryota; kingdom Metazoa; phylum Arthropoda; class Insecta; order Diptera; family Drosophilidae; genus Drosophila; species Drosophila gunungcola. The sequence goes on along the minus strand of NW_026453181.1, from coordinate 587,135 downwards.
CAAGAATAAAGCACTTTGAATGTACATAGTCATAAAAGTATTCCAATCTTAAGTGTCGTGTGTAAATTTTAATAAAACTAATGCTGCCCACTATGTCGAAGTACTACTAGCTTTGATTTAAAGCTAACTTGATTTGGACTTTCTCTTTCTGTTGCTTGATTCAAATAGGCAGATTTATCTTATATCCATTTTGCTACCCCGACCCTGGCCATTTAAGTTTTCATTTGTCATCAAGAACGGTCATTTGGTCGTTATGCCAATTGCAATTGCATTCGGATTCAAAATTGAATTCTGCCCCCATGCGAACGGGAGGTCATAAATGCTCACAAACATACACTTGGCTTCCATTACAGCCACTGTGCCACGCCCCCCTCCGCCTCCGCCTCCTTTGCGGAATTGCGGCGTCGTCATAACGCTACATAAATAAACCCATTGCAGAGCGCATTGCAGTTGGAAGGCGGTGTGGAAATGGATGTGCATGCGGATTGGCACAAGAAGTGCAGCAGGAGCTTGGAGTTGCTGCTGTGGAATCCATGACCATGGCCTAGAGCTGGTTCCGCTCGAAATGCATTTCGGGCCTGGCATTGTGATGTGCCATTGGATTTTATAATCAACAATGCCAAACCAGTGACTCTCCATCCCATTCCCATTCCCATTCACATTCCCACTGCCCTTGCCACTCCCATTCCCACTCGCAATCCAAATCCGGATCCTTTGTCCTGCCGAATGTTGCTGCTGGCTAGTTGGCTGCATTCCTGTTGCTGCCGGGCCATCATTTTAATTATACTGAGTGCCAATGAAGTCAATGGCGATAAGGCTAAAACGCCGACGATTGATGCCGCACAGCGGGGCGTTCGAGTGGCGAGTGGTAGGTGGTGAGTGGTGGGCGGGGCAACATCCTCTCTAGGATGTTATCCCGTTTTTACATTACCGACATCTGTGGGGGTTTCCACTGCATTTATATTTATTGTGTGTGTGTGGGAGGTCACGGCAGCTTCGGTTACGGTCATGCAGGCCGGATATATTAGCAAGCGAACCTTGCACCCCGCCCTCAACCTCCCCCCACTGCCATCCAATGAACCGCACTGCAGATACACAGCGAGAAATGCGAAGCATCTTCAAGATACAAGAACGCGTGACTAAGTGACTCAATAAGTTGGAGGAAGAATGTTTGGCCAACGAAGTACTTGTCTGGCTTGTTTTACATTTAAATAAATCGAAGACTTCTCTAACAATTATTTGGGGAAAAGATAAAAAAAAAGAGAAATCATTGGAAAATTAATCACCACTCAAAGTATTCTAGTTGTATGATTTTACAAAACAAATATAAAATTTTACAATTCTCAACTGAATTGTGCGATTCCCAGCCTTTACCTTACAGCTTGTGGTTTTTGACTACGGCTTATAATATCTTATAGAAAAATTTAATTAGAAAATCTATCTTACTTAAATTTATATTATTGTTAAATATTAATAATATTCAAACAATATTTTAATATGGAATAAGAATTTTGTAGTCTCATGTCTTTACACAAGAATTTTTTTTGCTAATAGTGCTATGATGCATACTAAAGAAATAATAATAATAATAAATTGCAACTTAGGTTACAGTTTTTTCTTATGCAGAGGGTTATAAAAGGTTAAAGGGTTTTATGAGTTCGTAGTAACATGGTATCGATACTGAAATGTTTGCTCCTGGTTCAAACTATTACATAATATAGAAACCATTAATTTTTCCTTCTACACATACTCTTGACATTAGTTAAAATGTAAAATGTTGTGCTGTAGCCTTCATAAATTCAATTCTACTTACAAAACAGCACTTAGAGTAAATTTTTTCTAGTGCACTGCACTGCCGCAAAACAGATGGTCGGGGAAGGGCGGTGCCATATATTATTTTATATTATTATTATTGCGGGACGCAGGACATGGAACCGGACCGCACGGACATGGACATGGACATGCGGACGACTCGCACAAGTGGCCAGCGCCATTAGAGGAGGCAGGCGAGGGGGAGGTTTTGCAATCAATCCGCAGACATTAATATTTTTCGTGTTTCCAACCGCAAATTGTTGCGGCTGTTGCAGCGGCACTTTCCACCCCTCTCCGCCCTCCTGGTTTTCCCGCCGCAAGAGTCAACCCCTGCCTTCCTGCCTCCCCGCCAGCACCTTTCTCCGTGCGGAGCGGACTATCGCAGACACAACCCTCGATGCGGATTGAGTGGAATCATAAATTAATTAAAAGAGATTTGTTTGCGGCTTCCAAAGGATTCTGGCAGCCGCCAAAAACAACTCGCAGGAGGGCACAAAGAAAATGTGCGTTGCCCGTAGCCCGTAGCCCGCTATGTGTGTGGGCTCTATGAAATTAAAGCAACATTTTTCGTAATGCCCGGCAAAGAACAAAATTAATTAGCCTAATTGTAAGGGCGGACGGACATGTCGAGGGGCAGACAGTGCTGGGCCAACCTAACCAAACCTAACCAAACCAAACGAAACGAAACGAAAAGAAACGAAGCGAAATGAATGAATGGAGGGAATGAATGAGACGAGATGAATATATAGAAGGAATTTATATTGCACAGCATCCCGGCCAGGGGTGTAGCGCACAGAAGGGGTGAAGTCATGGCACGGATTATCTTTCACAGGGGATTACAAAGTAAACTCTTTAGAGTTACTTTTCAGTGAGTAGTTTAGCCAGCTGTAGGCTTGTCAGTATTAAAAACCCAAAAGGATAAGGGATTTCACTTGGCAATAATCTATTTTCCAAAAAGATTTACCAATAACAGAGTTTATAAGTAAAATAAATGTAATTAAACGTTGATTCAAACTAATTTTTTGTCTTGGTAACTTTGTTGTTAGATTCTTTGAAGAAGCTTCACCACTAAATGATATACACAACATCTAGTTACATCTAGTCTTATGATAACTAACTCCCAACCGGTAGTTTAGCCAAAAGAATTTATAGCCTAACCAAAGTAGGAAGGGGATTTACAGAAGGTGAAATACAACCTTTATATGCTTTTTTTCTAAACCAATTCAGCTTGGGGACTTTCACTTTACTACTGCTTATCTGGGATACATAAAAGGATCTTTCGGTTCCATTTATCAATGTGTTCTCGTCTCCTTCTTTTGTAAAATCGGAACAATCTGATGGCAACTAATGACAATAAATCGCTTCCAGTCTGATTCCAAAAAAGCCACATTTCTTCGAAGCCTTTGAAAAACCATGATAAATAGGGAATCCTGAGTAAAAACAGAAATCAAATTAAACAGCCAGATTATACATATTTGTTATAGGAGAAAGACCCAGGAGCAGCAGCATTGACACAATTGAATAATCAGCAAACAAACGGAGCCACAGAAATGACTTCCATGAGCCAATCCATTAGTCATCTCCCTTGGCTTTCCGGTCGGGGGGTTCGCAACCCCCCGGACTACGCCACTGATTGCCTGGCGCTGAGGTTTTACACTTTTGGCCCATTTGTTAGGTTTTTCCTCCCCTCGAGGTCTCTGTGCCGGTCCTTGTGCGGTTTTTATTTCGCTTTGGCAGACCGAAATTGTAACAACGTATTTGACGCGTCACAAATGAAAATCTAAAAGATTAATTAGCTCAAGTTTTTGTTGAGCGCGCGCCTTTGCCGACGAAAATCCGAGCGCAAATCTGCCAGGACTTACCGAGAGCAAGGACCCCGCAAGGACCCCTCGATTCTGGGGGTAAAAGTTGAAAATGTGCTGGCAAAGCGCCTTTTCGGGGTGGCAGAGTGATTCGGGGCCCATCGCCCATCGCCCTCCATCTCCACTTCGTTTTGCGAGTGTAATAAATTTTAAGTCCTAATCAAAGTTGACAATAATAATAAAGTTAATAATGTTATTTAGCGTCTCGCCCTCTAACGCTCTCTTGTCTCCTTCTCTTATCTTGCAGCGACTCGAACCCCGTGCTTATATCATCGCCACCCGAATTGGCCGGAATGACACTGGAGGCACGTCTGATATCCTACGACTGGGAAAATCAATTTGGCGAGTTCCAGGAGGCCACACGCAAGGGCAGCTTCAAGCCCATCTGCTGGGGGGCCAAGAATCATGTGGTGCCGGTAAGTTGAAGACCGACCTCTCGGTTTGTGGCGCGTTTCTATTTTTTTTTTGCCAGCTATGGTCTGAAGATGGAGTGCTCCAGCTAGATGGCGAATCTCCCAATCCGCTCTGTCACAGTCGAAATCACATTAACCCTTTTTATCTATCTGGGCATCTCAATCTCGTCCTTCTCACTACGCTCGTTGGCCCTAATCGCAGGGAGCATTTCGCTCGCCCTGCTGCTTTACATCCATCAGCTTAATCAGCTAAATTGCTAGACAATATCTGGGATAATTTTTCTTGCTGCCATTTGATGGCCCCACCCACACGGAGCAGGAGCAGCAGCAGCAGCAGGAGCAGGACGCAGACAAGTGCTCATTTATTCATCGAGCGGGGGGACCTAAAGCAGAAAAGACATTAGGGCCATCCCACATCCCCCACTTTCCACTTTTCACATCCCACATCCATCGGTTGGGGCAAAATGCGGGTAATGTCTACCGGAAACCGCACGTTATAAAGTGCAATCAATTGCATTGCGGCCATGGGCAGCGGCGTTCGTTCGAGTTTGTTAGGCGCCACTTTACGGCAGTCTGGAGCGTAGAGTGTGGAGTGCAGAATGGATAGTGGATAGTGTATAGTGGATAGTGGGCTTCCCTTTGGCTCGACTGAGTCACATATATCAGGCCAGCACACGTACGACTTCGACAACGATCATTCTAATGGGTCACACAGTGGAGCGAGCCGAGCGGGCCGAGCTGAGAACAGGACCAAGCGGCGGAGGACGATTCCCAGCCAGCTGGCTCTAATTCACGTTCAAAATGGTTTAGACCGACTGACTGAATGCTCCCATATGAGCATGATTCTTTCGCATTCTCTTTTCTGGGCTGCCTTTAATGCTGCTTTGCACTGTGGAAATTGCGGGAAATTGCTTAAGTTGGAAATTGTTGCCGTTTTGATGCCACTGACTCCGTTCACTTTGTGTTTTCGCCAGTGGCGCTGGCTTCGGAAATTATCAACGCTTGAATTGCCATCGATTTTCCGTGCTATTGCGTTAAATGTTGTTGGCCTGGCCGCTTCAGTTCGGTTCAGTTAGGTCTCTGCCACTTTTTGTCGCTGTCCTTTAGTCAATAATTCATTGAGCAACTCAACCGGACCCGGGTGAGATCTCTCCCAGATCTGCCGCCCCTGCCGCCATCCACTTGACGGACAGGCCCATCGAATTTGTAAAAACCCTCGAAGCGCCCAAATTAGCAGGGAAGCGGGCAAAAAATGCCATAGTTCTGCGTGTGGCTGTGTGTTTGGCCAAAAGGTGAACGGCAGTTAAATGTAGCGGAAAATATACAGCGGCAAAAAGGTGACAAAGGAGCAAAGAAGTAAAGAAGTCTGTGTGTGATTAGTTTTCACAAAGCCCCCAGATTCCGGGGCTCGGTGAGTCGGAAGGCCTAGTTCCTGGTCACAAAAAGATCTCCGACTGACAAGCTGATGGGGCTCAGTGAGCAATCGGCTGGGGACTCAGCTCAACGGATTCCGGACACCTACCAACTGAGAAATACCCTGGAAACTGATTGATTGACATAAAGTATGGCTGAGGCGGAGCACCGTACAGAGCAATTTAGACTTTAGTGTCAACTGCTTTGCAAGCCCTCGCTGTAGGTCAACTTAATTAGCATAATATAAAATATGGTAGCACACTTTTTTGGGCCTACTTTGGCTATCAAACCGGTAAAGCGGAGCCCCCCCCCCCAAAAAAAAAAGGCCAGAGCAGAGCAACCTAATTAGCATGTCAATCTCTGCACACAGACACGGGAAAATCTATGGCCCAGCTTTGGGGCATGGGAAAAGAGTGAGCCATTAAAGTCCCAAATTTATGCATAAAACAAAATTGCACATTTTATACAGTTCAACCTGAATGGCCATGGAAACAACAGCGGCGGCGGTGGCACAAACAAACACACATTCCTTTTCAATTAAAATGTCTGTCTGTGGCAAGAAGGCGAACTCTTCTGAAGCCCACACCTGGATACGTCCGTCGCTTCTATGGCATTCCACTCAGCTCAGGTTTTTATTCGGACTTTTCCTGATCGCCCCCAAAACGATTCACAAAATGCCTTTTCAAAAATTCAACAACCTACAACGAGCTCTGCCATCCTCGTCGTCGTGGCCGTCGCACGATTTGCATAATATTATTAGTAAACACTCGTTATGAAGTCAGCCACGCCCACCGTCCGCCAACCGCCGATGCCGCCCCACACAAATGCAGACATTCGCTAGATTTAGATTTTCGACTGGGCATAAAATATTTGACCGCAGCACAAGTCCCAGGATCTGCCCGCCACCACTCGCACCTATTTATAAACACAAATTTATTCAGCGTAATTAAAACACAAAATTTTGCCGGCGAATTCACTGGGGACTCCAGCAGTAAACACCGAGTGGGCGTGGGAAGAGTGGATGTTGAACTAGCTCTGAAGCTTCATTGTTTTGAAATTGTACCAGGATTTTACCTAAGCTTGGGTGCTATTCACTTTAACGCTTTGCATCTCTGTTTTGAAAATGTTTTGGTTGAAACCTTTTCTGTGGTATCTTGTTTAGACTCTTCGATATATCCATTCCATTTACAACAATGTTTTAAGACTTCTGCAGGTCTGTCTTAAATACGAAATCTAATTCTAGCACTGATAAAAAAGTGGATCAGTAAAAATAAATATCTGACTATTGAATTCAAACTAAATACTTAATATTTAAATTAAATATTTAATTATAATTTTAAACACAATGCTTATTAAATTGCGTGATATAATATTAAATATTTTAATTAATGCTGAATATATTGGAAATTAAATTAGTTCCTTTTTACATAAATACATTTTATTGATCCAAATATGGTTTAAATTTAAATTAAATTTTCAGATATTAAAAGCAATTCCGAAAATAGTCAAATAAAAAATTGTAAATTTTAAAATCAAACGAAAAATGTTGAAATTAAGTACAAAATATTTAGATTAGTATTTTTTCTTACCAGTGAGAAGAAATTCAAAACTGAGATATCAAAACAAAAATAAGTTCTAAATACAACTTCGGTATTTCGAAAAGTGGAAAGAGTATCCCTCCTCCTTGGCTTTCGTCCTTTTCCGTTTTTGTTGCACTGTCAACGGCATAAATAAGCTTTTCAATTTCCGCGCTCGCTCGCTCGCTCCGTCTCGAAAGGACAAAAACCGAAACAGCGCTGGGAAAGGAGAAAAATTTAATTAATGTCGTTATTTATTATATACAGATCCAGAGCCGCAGCCCGCTAATGTTTGCCATTTCCTCTGCTCTTATCGTCCACAGGGCTCCGAGTTCCTCGAGGGCTACAGCATAAATGTGACCAAGACCTACAAGAAGCACCGGCGGTGCAAGCCCAAGCGGCCCCTGGCCCCGCCCACCGAGCGGACCGCTCAGCCGCCCGCCTCCGACCTCAGCGAGCTGCCGGTGCTGCACGAGCTGGACAACAACAACATCATCGAGGGAGCGGCGCGGAGCAGTCGCAGCTCGGCGACCGACGTGCACGGTCTGAGCCGCGGGAGCGGGCGCCAGTTTGTCAGCTGCCTGCTCTGGCTGGGGGCCTCGTCCTGGTGGCTCCTGCTCATGCTCAGGACGTGAGGGAATTGAAGGGGCCCGGCGATAGCGGGAATCACAGGCACCACCGTCTCAACACACTTAACTAACCATACAGCTGCAGAACAGATGGGAAATCAGTGAAAAACAAAAACAAAATGGAAATAGTGTACTGAAATAGCGAACGCAACTCAACTAGAGCTACAGCTCTCTAACTGCAAATGACATCCTTAATCCTACTACAGATACAAATAGCAGCAGAATTTTCATTCTGCGCAGAGGAGGACAACATGAAATATTCATAATAAGCTAGCATATAACAGCTTTTCCCGATCACCCCTCCCCGTACACCTGCTGGTCCCTGACGCCCGCTTATTTATGCTCCTCCCTCCACAGTTTTGTTGATTTTGTTCTAGAGTTTTAGTAAATTATTAATGATTTTTTTAAGTAGTCTAAGCTGGAAAAAATACAAACAAAAGTAAAAATACAAAAAAACAAAAAAAAAAAAAATCAAGCAAAAACAAGCAAAACAATGTCGAGAAAAAACCGAAAAGCAATAATTAGTTGTTGTTGTCGTTATTAAATATACAAAATGCGAAATTGTAAAAGATACAGATATTATAGATATTATAGATATACACCATGACTACATATATATGGAGCAGTCATTCCTTCTACCATAACGGATATAAACCATACACCTATATTTAGATATCTATGTATACATATAGGGTCTGACTTATGTAAAGCTTGAGCGTCTGATGGGTTTTGTTGGGCATTGCAAGAAACAATCGTAGAAGGGAAATGGCATCAAGTGGCAAGTAGCAAGTAGCAAGTAGAGGAACGCGCATCAGGCCCTTCATCCCTCCCCAGTTAAGTTTAGTCCGAGCTCTAGGTGGAACTAAGTTCGAGCGAAAAAATCATAAATACATCACACAAACACAACACAAGCATGCATAAACTTATACGTCCATTTAAGAAGCGAATCGAGAGAGAGATGCGAAAGAAAATGATTTAGTTTAACGTAATTTTTAGAAAAGACTAACTCTGTGTTGCAAAAGACTACGAAAGGAAATTCATTAATGACAAAAGCGATAACTAAGACTCGATTTCCATAGAGATTCTGTACTAATATTATGAGAATCATGTCCTCACACCATTTTATAAATATTTTAGGCTGATTTAAAAGCAGGTTGCAGCTAGGATAAGCAAAGTGAAAGCTCTTAATCCAATCCAACTGCAGTTTGCACATGCAATTTTCTCATTTTTATTTTATTCTGACAACACTACACTCGCGCTTTAATCCTAAGTTTCATTCAGTTACCTAATGCAAATCTACCTGCTCTTTCAGATACAAAACGAAATTAAGGAAAAGAAGCATAAATATTCAATACACTCAAAGTGTTGCCTCCACTCTTTCTTACTCGCTGTCGTTCTACTAATATTTCTACGTTTAACACGATAGGCTATAACTCTCCTAGACCTAAGTTGTAAATATACTCTAGCGGACGGAGAACGGGAAACTAAATGCGGAATTGCAAGGCAGGAAGGCCGGAAGGTCGAAAGGTCGAAAGGTCGGAAAGGCGGAGTTTAAGCATTATACAGGGTGTGTGATTAGGTATGGCTCTCGATCAGCTCTAGCAGCTCTAGGCGTAGGATTGGATGTCTCACTATGTCTCTACATATATAGTTGGACACAGATAGACAGTTAGAGGACATTTAGCAATGTACGACGGCGCCGCCAAGATCTGCTCGAAGTAGTAAAAATATACCATATACATACGACATAAACAAAAAGTAAATTTATATATACACATACGATAACTATACTATAAAGTCTATATATACAATACCATACATCTATAAGTAGTTACGTGGTTCGTAGTTGTAAATGTGAATGTGAGTATTTTATACAAAACTAAAGAAACGAAATAAAAAAGAAATAAAGCAAAGCATGAAGCGATAACAAGAAAAACCATTTTTATACCAAAAGAACGAGAGCGAAAGATGATAAGCCCCATTAAAGCGATCGAGAGTAGTCGCATGCTATATATACAAATCATATATATATTTTAGGATAACTGCTGTAACTAAGATTAGAGACAAGTTGGCGTAAGCAGAAAGCAAATGCAAATGCAAAGTTGAAACAATCAAAATAACATTTAAACAAAAAGCAACATAAAAAAGAAAACACTTTTTTGCGCTAAACTATTAAAAGTTTGCCTCACACACACACACACACACACACTCGGGCACTCACACTGACAAAACTTTGGCCTGTTGGCGGAAAAAAAGTGAAACTTTGTGGCAGCCAGAGGCGCGGCCTTTATATATGGGCCATGCTGTTTTTGAGGTTTTCCCACTTGTCGGCCAACTTTTTAATGGACCCCTCCCTTCCTCTCCTGGAATCCCATCCCATCCCTTCCAGTTGAATGCCAGCGCCTTCAGCCGTGTTGGCGGCCCCAACTAGGTCTAATTAGGAGCGATGAGCAACCGACATCGTCCTCATAGTTTGGCTTTCGATTCGCCCGCTTTGTCCTTTGTCATAGCAACCTGGCCACATTTTTCCTTTGCCTATTTTTTACCTTTGTTTGGCACATTAATTAAACTTCTTGCCCGGGAAAAGCCAGAGAGGGGAACTGGGCAAAAACAAGGCGCACAATTACAAAGGCCAGCGGAAGGAAACTAAAACGAAAACATTCCTTCCTTGGCTCGCCAATTGGAAATTAGTTTCGCCAACTGGCGGGTAGACACAAGACAAACTAAGTCACACACAAAAACAGAGGGAAATGTATTCATATAATTTAATTAAATGCAAACAACAAAAACGGTTTTGGAAAATGTACTTGCGATAGAACGATAAAAAAGTCGGAAAATAGTTTCAAAAACTACATATACAAAGCGTAATAAAAAGGAACTAAACGAAAGCGAAAACTAAACTAAAATAATCTAATTAAAGCTAAAAAACAAAAATACACAATTATACTGGAAAAGCACATTGGGGCAAAGGTGTCTTGGGGATATAGATCTGATAAAGAGCTGCAACGACTTGACCCAAAGTCTGCGCAGATTAAGCCAATGAATCGGGCTTCTTGGCCAAACTTTTGCTGGCACGACAACAATCCTATTTGAAATGCAGAGCAGAGCTTTAAAGTGAGTCTGTGCTCCCCGGCTTTGGCCATTTTCAGCCACTGGTGGCTCAATCTTCTATCCGTCTATGAGCATGTAACAGTTTCCCGCTCCGCATTGCCCGACTCTGACTTTGGTCCTTTGTTGGTGCAGAAAAAGCAGATGCAGAGGACTCCATTCAGGAAACTAATAAGTTTTTTAAAACTGACCCAATTAGCTCGTTTAACTTGTTTCCCCATTTTGTAGATGCCTCAAAGACACCTTTTGTTCGTCCACTCAAAAGCATCTCGAGAACCAGGCAATGAACCTCCACTGGAATCCAGATTGGAGGCTGTCAAAGTGGCAAAGTAGCACACACAGAACACACACCGGCACACTCAGAGAACACTGTAGCACGTTAGTAGTACCAAGATATGTGTATATGTTCTTAGGCCCTCTATTGAAAGTATTTATTTTGCGAACGAGGAAAGGCGAGGAAGTGAATGAACGAGGAAATGGAGAGAGACAAGAAACCAAAACAAAACACAACCTACCTAAAGCGATAAAACAAACCTAACTATTTTTAGTATGTACCTTGATTTTTTCAAAGCGAAAGAAACCCTGAGCGGACGTTGAGAGAAGCTGCGAGATGCCCCGAGGAAAACTAATATTAATAGATATATATATGAGTAATATAGCAAACGTAAAAGTAAAAGCAATAATGAACAAACGCATAGCTATCAATAGGAGGATCGAGGGAGTAGGCTAAACAAATACTCTAACTATAGGCAAAATATAACACTAAGACATAGTTGAGGATCGATGAGTGAAACGTGTAGCATACTTTTTTGGGCAGCCTATTGGCGGAAACGGAAATGAACCGAGCAAAGAGAGATCGGAATTGGAAACGGGAACGAAACGAAACGAAAACGGAAATGGGAACAGGAACAGGGGCAAGCAGTGCGCAAGTTAATGAAAGATAGAGAAGGCAGAAATCGAATTGCATATGATTAAAACATAAAACAAAAACTATTTTAAAGTAGAGCAGTTTGCAAAAAGTATTTAAATGTGTCGTTAGAAAACCCCCAAAAATTGTAGTTGCATTGTCGTTAGCCATAGTAGCAAAGTTACATATTGAAAAGAAGACGAGGACACAGGAGCAAAAAGTAAATGGAGGAAGAAGCATACATACCATACATCAATCAAAGAGAACTAACATAGCCGGCATCTTAGTAACATCATCAGTATTTGTGTATAAGCCCTGCATGAAACGGAATACATACAACAGGCCCACATAGATACTTATACATATGCATACAAACATATAAATATCGTAAAATACGGATAAATATAGCTGAAACCAACCATTCACAACCCCAAACAGGCCCCAAAAAAATCTTAGAAATCATTCCCCAGAAAAGAAACTTAAAATAAAGCCCGATATAAGGATAACACCATTTGATCATAAGCTACAGACAACTGAATCGAGCTCTTGGAGAATGGAGGCAACTGTACTTGAGTAAAGGACAGCAGAAACCACAGTTAAAACCTCCATAATGCCAGTAAATCCCTTAACGGGCTTACCTTAAGCGCTCTTCAGTCGCCGCCACCTGGCCCAAGCACATTTTTAGTTCGACCTAACCTCAAACTGAGCTCAACCTAACCTCAATCTGTCTAAGGATGAAATGCAAGCGGTTGCCTCTACTCTCACAGCCAAATCAACAGTCATAGCAACACTCTGGACACAGTTACACACCTTTACACACATTTTTGATACCAAACTAATTGATAATGAGAAGCAGGATGAGGAGAACAACAGGACAGGCAGACGAACATCATTTATCTATTGTGAACTACATCGTTTGATTGTGAGCTAAGTTCCGACTACTACAACCACTACTCTCTATGAATGTTTTTAAGTTATTCACTAAAATAATTTTGTAATATACTAAAACCGCAAGCTAAGCAACTTTTACTATAACAACAAATGATAAAAACCGAAAAAAATAAAAAGGAAAACAAACAATAAAATAAAATATATATTAAATATATATATATAGAAATCGACAGATGTTTTTATTGTTTTTCTGGATCATCCTGGGAAAAATTCAATTGTTAAAGCTCTTGTTGAGAGACAGTCTTTTCTCTTTTTTGTCTGATTTAAAATTTTATACTCGTGGCGACTACAAGTGAAAAAGTATTTTTACAAATATACCTTGGTATAGGTAGATTATACCCACTTAAATTCCTGCGAATTTATTTATGCAAATTTAGTTAAATGCAAATTAATTACATAACTGCCTGTAAAAGCTGAAAACGCTGCCAAATGAAAATGTTTACAAAATGCAGCAACAAAAACAGCGAGTTTGAGGACTCCTCACACACGTACGCGCATACTTTAATATAAACAAGCAATACAGAAAAGCGGGTAAAAGCGAGGTAAGCCTCGAAGCAAAAATTATTTTTGCATCATTAATTTACATTTATATTCAATTAAAGCGCAAACACATTGCCAGGGGGAGGCCAACAACGGGGGGTTGGGTTCGAGGGAGGGCTTGCAGTTGTGCCAAATGGAAGGCGCGTGCCTGTCATGCCACTGGGCGTGGCACTTGGCAAACACACGGCAAGTCACAATGTGAGAGCAATAGTTGTCAAAAGAAATACTCCGTATGTAATCAAAATTTTCGAGCAACGAGTCTTAACAAATCGTAGCAGTACTAATGAATATACATAGAGCAAAATTAATTACAAAATATACACATAACAAGTAACAGACAAAATATTCCACAATCAAACGATTTTTACAAATTTAATGGACTCCCGTCTTCGTATTTTTTTTCGTTCGTTTCTTTTACCAGTTCTAAATAATTTTTACTCGGGGGGTTTAATTAAACAACATTTAAACTTTTTTGCTCCATCGTACATAAATTAAAAGTTTGTTATTGGCATTGTGGGCGGATGCAATTTGATTAATTATTTTAATAATATTTGAATCACTATGAACAGCAGTACATGCAGTGACGATGCGCACCAAGAGTGTGTGCAAGGGAGAAGACAAAATATAGCCGAAAAATTGAAAATATGCTGTGATGGAACACCAATAAAAGGTGTCGCTTAAAACAAATGGTGTGCATACCAAGACCTTACGAACATGAATTGGTTTTGGAGAAAGGGCTGTGAAAGTGACCTACTAAAAATGATTATTGATTTGAAACTTTTGGCCCGGCTTGGCAAAATTCACCACTTTCTCCTTTTGGAAATACGACATACTTGATTAAATCCGATGCTTAGTATAAAATTAAACAAAAAATACTCAACTTTTTTAGCACAGTTTAAATTTTTATTTTTTTATTTCGCGTGGATACGATGCTTTGTTCAAAAGTTATTTAAAAGTATAATGTATTTTATATATATATGTTATATATCTCAATATGTAAATTTTTGGGTGTCTGACAAACAGTTAACAAAAAATGTTAAGGACTATTTTTAGAGTCCTGGAATAAGTAACAGGTCGTTACAAAAAATGTTTGTTCTACGACTTTTTGAAAATCTATATTATTTAACGGACAACAGAATAGCTAAACTAGCGCTTTAAGTCGTTAAAATATATTGTTAAATGCCAATCGCGCTTTCTTCACATATATGGTATAAATACAAAATTTGTAGAATTATTACATTTTTTTTTATTTTTTGTACACTCTTTTGAAATTTTTTTTTTGTATTTTTACAGCCAATAGTAGGCTGACGCTATTTTTTTTGAGGAGACTCCGACCGACCGCTGCCACAGGATAAATAATAAATCAAAAATAAAAAAAAAGTCATAAATACTCTTGAATCAGATATGAGAAAATAAATCGCAAAAATCTGTTTTTCAGCCTCTGAAACCATTCGAATGCATTCTGCACCTTTAAGCAACAAAAATGCAACATTTCTCAGTAAAGACCAGCTTGGGCAAGAATTTCCTCCTAAAAGTATGCATCACCAATTTGGTGGAAAAGTGTTTGTAAAATATTTATTACTTTTTAAAAATTAAACTTTTAAAACTAATATTAAATTAAGCTAACTTATATGATGTATATATAACCTTGCAGCTATTGCAAAAATAAAGCATCTTTAAAACATTTAAATTTCGAAATATATGAGTATCGATCGTTCCTATGGCAGCTACATGATAACTGAGAGACCAATTTGCGTAGAAATGGACGGACAAACGGACATGGCTAGATCGACTCTCCTAGCTATGCTGATCAAGAATATATATACTTTATAGGGTCGGAAATGTTTCCCTCACTGCGTTGCAAACAAATATATACAAATTTTTTGTAGTGTCTTAGAAAAAGCCCATATAAGCTTAACATTTTTCAAAACCTTTAATTGGAAATGGTTGGGCTTAGTAAATTAAAGCAATAAAGTGTATTTAAATGAAGTATTTTAAAGTAGCACATGTTTGTTTCATTATTCGCAGGTTTTCAAAAACGTTGCCAAGCAAAACTTTTTTAGTTCATGCCGCTTAAGATAAAAACAAGAAGGGAAGGAAGCCTCGGCAAGCTGGCGGTTATGGCATCATCACAGAGTGGCAAACTTTTGACTGAAATTATAATACCCTCTGCAGGGTTTATTTCCCAGATAACACTATTAAAGTCTCCAATTGAAATTAGCGTAAAAATCTTAAAAAAATGTAATTACTACTCTCCTAAATTGTTAAATTTTGAGTTTTACCCCAATATTTCCTTAACCAATTGACACTTGATAAACTATGTTTAACTTATTTTGATAATGTTTTCTCATCGGACAATCATACCCAATACTTTATTCTGCGCAGTAGTCTTCTCCCGCAAACTCGGTGCAATTCGTCACTAGTTGGACTTCCGTCCGCAGCGATATCTATGAGATATACTCTGCATGTCAATATACCCATCAGAGCTTCACGCACTTTATCATTTGGCCACACCGCCCAAGGCAAGCTCGCTTTTCGGCTCATAAACCATTTCTATTAATTAACCATTTAAAATACGCATTTGCACATTTGCCATGGCCACTTAAACTGTGTCAACAAACAAAGAGAAATACCCGGAGAGTGAGCCAAAACAACAGAGAGTTTGTCAACTTTTTGACCAAGCCCTGAGCGTATTTAAACAATTTTCGCTAAAGTGCATAAAAAACATGTGTATATAAAATATATGCATCGATATAAACAGCTCAAATTTCGAGTGGGGTACGGGAATATTTATTCACTTATTTATTTGTTTATATATTCAGCACGCCTTTCCAGCCGGGACGATTCATCGATTGCGGTTGATTTTGGCCCTGTGAAATCTGTTGAAGCCTTTTTTGCAGATTTTGCTTTGGCTCGACAGTTGCAGTTATTAAAACTACTCTGCAAAGTGATGCACATTTATAATAATTTGCATATTAAATTATTTTCAATGGCTGGACAATGATTTTCAGCATCAGCAGCGGCGACAGCAACAAATAATAAAATAGCCTCAAAGACGCAAACAAACAGCGGCTGAATAAAAGCAAAACAAGTAGGAACGCCATAGTCGAGTTTCCCGACTATTACATACCCGTTACTTAGCCAACAAACTTTAACCTAATAATATTCCATACAAAACAATCGAAGTTTAGGTGGATCAGTGGCTAAGCAGCGGCAGAGGGGCAGCAGAGAACTTCAAAAGCTCCATAGCTTCTAAAATAATAGCTCGATTTAACTAATTTTTGGGACTACCGATAGATATGACCGAAACGTACACACAACAATCAACCCCAACCTTCTAACATGTCTCAGAGTGACAGTACATACCTTCACGATTTGTGGCGTTAGAGTGGGCGTGGCTCCGTTTTGAAATAAACTTGCACTGCTTAGGAAACACTAGAATCTGCATCCCAAATATCTAGCTTTTATAGCTTCCAAGATCTCGACGTTCATACAGACATACGGCCAGACGGACAGATCTTGATCCTGATCAAGAATATGTATACCTTATTGGGTCGGAAACAGTTCCTTCTGCTTTTCAACGAATACAATATACCCTTTTACTCACGAGTAACGGGTATAAAAATCGAATTAAAAAGCGTTTAATGTGCCAGGGATTTAAGCTTTGGCGGGTGTCCGTTGGACGGGCGTGTCATTATTTGCGATATATAATCTGCAATCGTTTACCATTTTATTTCCAACTTTTTGTGATCATTAAGCAATGTTTTAATTTTTTTACGAACACAATATTCGATTGAACAAAAAATGGCTTTCAATGGAATTATGTGAACAAAACAACAAATTCCCCCTGGACAGAGGCATTAAGAGTTATGTGTTGGCTTGGCGAGTTGCCAACAGTGCGTATACTTAATGAGCTCCGTTCAATCGAAAGCTTTGTGGCGAACATTAAATTAGAGTCGGTAAGTGAACCTAAAAGCAATTCGATAAAAGGCAGAGGTGCCTCCTTAACCCAGCAGAAGTCTCGCATTCCAAACTTCTCACGTTAATTCTCCGAAAACTATCACATCTCATTTGCCTAACACTTTTCCCTTGATCCCTTGATGAAGTTGGCACGGTAACTTTGCAGCCACATTAGTCGGCAGTGCATAGGTGGGTCTGGGTGTGTGAGGATGTTCGAACCCAACACTCGAAACTCACTCAAACACTTGGCATAATGCGAGCCTAAAAGCGTGCCACATTTGTAAACCAACACTTAGAAGGGGATGTAAAAGGGGGTGGAAATTATGCAGCTGGAATAGAAATAAAAGTAAAATGCTGTCACATCCGATTCGAGTGGCGATATCAACAGGACGGACCAGGGCAAACAACACCTAAAAGAATTTCAATAATTTCCCCAGCAATTCCTGCTGACAAGTTTCGCATTTCTATGGCCATTAACCCTTTTTATGGGAGCCACGGCACACCCCCAAGAATACCTGTGCATTTACAAGCCAAAATTTTAGCATATTTCCACAGTTTATATGGCAAATGATGCCCAACTGTGAATTTCTAATAGACGAAAGCCAATTTCAGCACTCTCATCATCAGCATCCATCCCCCCGTAGAAGTCATAAAAATCTAAATTTCAAAGCAGCCTGCCAAACATCTTTGGTAGGGCGAGTGGGGCGGTGCCGAGCGATTCGAATGTCAGAAATTTTCGACAAAAGTCGTGTGCAAGGGCCTAAGGACGAAGGACGAAGGACGAAGGTATTTAAGTGCAGCCAGGACAGCTGCAGCAGGGACACCCCGGTGACAGACCAAGGCATGCAAAAATCTATGCCTTCTATGTCCGATGACGAGCCCTTTCCCTGGCCCCCTAATGTCTGTCTGTCTGTGGCTTTTGATTCTGGCATTGCATGCCAGTCACCTGAAAGGGGAGTGCAGGACAGCAACAGCAGCTGGTCGTAAAGTGCAATAATGCTTGAATTTATGCAAGTCGAGTGTAATAAAAATATGCATAATTCTGCCATAAATGATCTTAAGCAAAGCACACACACCAAAAGCCTGTGTCTTATTTTTCACTCACTCAAGTACACCAAGGCGACCAAATTTGTCCGTAGCCTAAAGCAGATATCTCTTTGCGGAAGTATAAAATAAATTGTAAATTACTTTACTTTAGGTTAACATTTTCTTATTCAGTATTTTCTTAACACATCGCAACTTTCTTTAAATTAAACATGTTTTTCGTTTTTGTAAGCCTAAATGCGGCTATCATAAGTAAAATATTTTATACCTAGTTCTCACAAAAGCTTTAAGCGAAATAAAACATTAAATTTACACTAAATAACCCAAACATAGAAATTCAATATTAATTAAGTACTTTTTGCCGACCTTACTGTCATAGTAATTGTACAACAAAAGGTTGATAAATATCTAATACTTTTTAGACACGGATAAGTAAACTGTTAGTAAGAATTTAATGTATTCGTTATGAATAACAACATATGTGGAGATCAGATACTGCCTAAAAGAGAGTGGTCGAACCGTTTCAAACATATATGATATTACATTAATGATCAGTACTGACCGATGTACTGATACATACTCGTACTAATAAAAAAGAAGTTATAGTAGTAGTAGATTTCTTTATTTATAAAAAAAATAACAAAGTATAAGGCTTTACAATTATACTTTTATAATGATATGCATTGTTGTTAGAAATACAACAATAATAATTTAGTATCGGCTGGGTTCTTTAACCGTCTGCCGAAGTAATTATACTTGTAGTGTTTTTAAAAGATTTTCTCCAGAATCTTTTAAAGTTTTTCAATATCGAACAAGAAACAAGAAAATACAAAATTCCCAATGCGCATTGCTTAACCGCCAATTAGTATATTCCGTTCGTATTTTCACTTACCTGTCTGGATTGAGGCCCTGGTGCAGGTTTGCCACTTCGGTTACTTTGTCGGCTGGACTTTTATGTCTTCCTGGCCCGCTGCTATGTTGCTTAAGTGTTATGCGCCGGCAGCACACCCACTGATGCACTGACTCATAGGAACACGATACCAAACAGGCTCATAAAGGGCGAAATCTTTCGGATTACACCGCCGGAGGGCAGGATGAAGCTTATTGCCATGGCCATAACTGGCGATGCTTTTGGTAGAACTTAAGCAGTTCGCAGGTGTTGCAACGAAATTGCAGTTTATCCAGCCAGCCATAGTTTCGCCCCACTTCGCCACCCCATTTGCCAACGGGGCGTTGCGGGGGGACCCCCTCCCACCGACAAGTTAATGATCTTCGGCATATGTTGCAGGTCACTGGGGAGGTGGCTTTCTGGGGAGCGGACTGGCCAGAATAGGACAGGAAATTAAGTTTTGTGCTGTTGTGTTGCGTAAATGGCTTTTTAGTTCCCACGGAAGTGAGTTGCATAAATTTCACCCTACTTCTGCTCGCTTTCTCGCTTTCTTTGGCCCTAAAGCGCGTGTAAAAGCCATGAAATCGGAATCGAAAACGAAACTAGCAAACTAGCAAACGGAGATGATTGACGAAAAGCGGTAAGGGAAGGGCAGAAGGAGGCTATTCGGCTAATGGTGAATGGTAACTGGAGCAAAGCATAAATCTTCATTCGAGTTTTCGCAGTCGTCGAGTCATGCCCCCTCCCCCTCCCCCTCTCCCACTATTTTTTGGGCTTGCAACGACCGCCCCTCGACCGCGCCCACCCATTTTCACCGCCCACCGCCCACCACCCACCGCCGAGGCGTAGAACAAAGGCCATTATGTTCAGGTGCTGCTCGTCCAAAAGTGCCAAAACAAAGCAGACGCACTTGCTCACACGCACAATCCCCTGCTTCTGATACAGACAAGGGCCAGGGTGCAGACACATTGATTAATGAATTAATGAGGTAAACTTTGCACCTCAATGACAGAAAAGGCAGTGTGGCGGAGCAGTCTCCAGGTGCTCCCTCCAGGTGTTTCTGCTTTTAATGTCCTCGTCACGTCACGTTACGTTTAGCGTATCGTTACGTTGTTCTGGGCCGTCTCTGATTTTGGTTTGTTGGTCTGTGGGTTCAAGAGGTCACTTGGTGGCAGCCGCCATAGAAAGAACAACAAAAAGAAGGCCTCGACAATCAGATACCCATTACCCATTTACTTTAATTATTTCGCCTCAGACACTGCTAGATCTACTATGATGCTTATAATGTTCAGTTATATATATTATAAGGTATTGACAGACCTGGTTAAAATTTTAAAAATGTTCCAATTTAATCAACAAAACGATCCCCAAAGGATGCAGACCATATTACGTTATAGGACTGGTGAATTGTTATATTTTCTTTTTAAATGTACAATTTTTATTATGACTTCAGATAATCATCAGTTTAAGACTTTAATTAAAAAGAAATAACAAAAACAATCTATTCCATTAATTATGGTTTTATTAAACCGCTGTAGTTAATAAAGGCCAATAGTATTGTTGCTTACTTTCTCTGCAACCGCTCTCCAACATTAATTTTCAACCAATATCCAAGGTGTACAGATGGAAACTACCACCACGAGAAAGAATCAACGCAAATGCCACATGATTTGTAAAAACCCGTTTGTCATCAAGCTGACGAAAAATCGTGGCATTTCCCACTGTGATTTACATGAGCTGGCTCATTCCTCACGTGTCCATCTCCATCTCCATCTGGCTCCATCCAGCTCCAGATCCAGATCCTGCCGAGGGGCGTTCGCAGGCGACGAGCCAAGTCCACGTCAATGCTACTGCTGACACGTGATAAAACGCTGCTCCGACACCCTGCCACAGCCACTGCCACTGCCACTGCCACCCACCTGCCCACACCCTTAGCAAGGCCAGCGGTACGTTGTAGGTGAGCAGGGCACGAGGCATTAACATTTACATGGCACACGCACTCATGCTGCTGCTGCGAGGAGTGGGGCTTTGGCAGAAACAACAGCCAAAACTTTGGCAATTCTTTTGTGTGGGGGGAACAGGACGTCCACAGGCGCCCCGAACCTTCCATTGTGCTATCCATCCGTCCACAAGGTAATGTGCGGTCCTGCAGGGAGTGGGCACCGCCTCAAGGAAGCAACGGAAACTCTGCTGCGGACGCCCATGGATCCCTGCCTGGGTCGGACGTTGCCATTAACGTTTCTATTGTGAGCTTTTGGCCTTAGCGAAATAAATAAAATTCGACAGTTGCGATGGACATCTTCAGACACCTCCTCACATCGTAACCACCCCTTGATTCTGCAAAGTGAAATCTCAAGCACTGCAAGAAACTTACTAGAATCATATTATGCTTCTTACTAGTTTCAAGAAAAAACAAGAAAACACGCTTCAGCCAAGTGCCGCAATGACCGCTTTGCCAATCAAACATAAACAGCTCATGACGAGGTAAGCAAGTCGTGACCTTCCGATCTTCAAAGTTTCAGAGAAAAAGTTCTGTAAAGAAATATTCGACTAAAAAAAAATATTTTTAAAACAATTTTTTTCTGTTCACAGGAGACAAATGTTGCGTTTCACATGTATTTTCTCTTGCAGCATTACGAATAAGAAAATTATCTAGGTATACAAAACAAATCACCTATCCCTGTCCAAGTCTGTATTATTTTAAAAGTTATTGAGTTATCAAGTCCTCTGCCGCCGCTCTGCCGCCGCTCTGCCGCCGCTCTGCCGCTGATCTGCCGCCGATCTGCCACTGCTCTGCTCTAATTTATGCTCATTCGATAAGGGCGTGGTAGCCGCTGAAAAAGAGTGATAGAGCGAAAGAACTTTTAGCGGGGTTATGGGGTGCTGCACAGTTCGACAGATGTCGCCACCTAAGTCCCGATTGTTTTGTGGGTAAACATTTTATAGTCGAGCCGCCCGACTTTCTTAATACAGAATTTAGCTTCAAAACACACTGAAAGTACAAAAAATATTGATGAAATAAAGGAAAAAGATGAAGATGTTCTTGCACTTTCACAAAATTTAATTGTTTCTATACATTTTTATGATTAAATAACATTTCAAGAATATTTTATTTAATCGATTGAAGCAAATTTAACGAAGTAATTATTTATATATTTCGATGCTATCGCCGGGTAAGCAGATGCATAAAATTTTAAACCTACTCTTCGTTCTCACCAAAATTTTGAAATCAGACTAACTTCAAGCTTGTGCCAAGCTCTGTTAGTTTCGGATAAATAAAATTAATGGATGTTTTTTTAAAACCTTCATAAAACTTTACAAAACGTTTGTATGAAATTGGTTTATTAAATTTCCTTAAAAAATGTATCTGTAGCTCAAAAAAAATTATGAAAACATTGTAAATATATTCCTTGAATCAAGGTTTATCATGTGAGCTTTAATATTTTTCACAGTGAACCAAAAACTTTGTGGCTTTGAAATTTCGCACAGACGAGCCGAGGCTCGGATGAATTCAGGGAAGAGCCGGCAGGACGAGGCGGAGCGGGAGCGGGAGCGGGAGCGGGACCGGGAGCCGACACCTACCAGTTGTGCGACTGTTCGGCGTATTTATCTATTCATGCTCACAAAAAGCAATTCGAACGCCGGGTCCGGGAAGGGAGCAGCCGCAGGGGGACTGCATGGGATGGGATCGACTGGAATGGAAGGGGATGGAAGGGGATGGTCCGGGGGCAGGACAAACTTCAATGCAGCTAACGATGTAGGGACAACAACAGAAACAGAATCAGAACTGCAGATGGAGTTGGAGCTGGAGCTGGAGATGGCGGTGGAGATGGAGATGGAGCTGCGTTGCCCGCAATGGACTGCAGTGTAAGTTGATTCTGTGATTTTCGGGGGGAAAAGTTATCCGTGGCTCGTCCTGGCACTCGTCCTTCTCGTGGCTGCATTTTGAGCTTTTATTATGTTTTTTGGGAAGCTCTTCGCCTCGTGTTGGTTCAAAGTTGAAGCTGCACCGGAGTTGGGGGCGAAAACGAACAGAAGTGTAGACTTTTTAGTGTTTTACACAAAAGCGCCGGCATGGACACGACCGAAAGGTCGAGGATCGGGGGTCAGATTGGGTGCTTGGGCTTGGGCCTGGGAAATGAGACTGGGATCGGGTTGCTGGACGAATGGTTAGACGCTTGGCTGGCTGCAAACAAATAGACAGACAGAGGGACGGACGAAAGGAATCGAGTCTGGGAAGCGTTTGCAACATGCATTAGATTGGCAGTTGGGGATTTACTTGTAAAATGCAAATGCAATGAATGTACAGTTTAGAAATTTTTACACCAAAAAATAGTCGACTCGGTGGAAGCGTCACTGCATTTTGGGGGAGAAATGGGCACTTGCACTGCATGTTTCCTTCCATTGAACTGCGAAACAGAAACAGACGGGAAGTCAGGAGGGGAGAGTGCGGAGAATGGGGTCTGGTGTCCTCGGCGTCAGTCTGTTTTTAAAGTTCATTTGAAATGCAAGCCGTTGTTTTGTCTGAATGACTCGTAATCTATGCTAATGAAATTGTTTTTGGGTTCGGGTTTTTTGAAAAAAAAAAACGAACTTCAGCCCCAGTCAACTCACAAAAACTTTCCGCATAACAGCCAAAACTACAGGAGGAGCAGCAGCTACAAATAACAGCAGCGAAGGGTGCCAAGATAAATAATCAAAGTGTCTGTTGGCTCAAATTGAAAAGCAAGTGTAATGCACTTGTAGATAATGCAATTTCCCTCTGCGCATTTGCATAGCTCTCTCTATAAAATTTAATTATACATCTATTTTTAAATGATATCATTCTTTCGTTGGTTGCTAATTAACACAAAAAACGTAAACTATTTAGTGCGAAGTGTAAATTGAAATAGTTAATGTAGTAATTTGCTTAAAACCTTCGTCTATCCTAACAAACGTTTTATTTTTGTGTAAAGGATTTATGCGGACACCGATAGGTTTCATTCCCGAACCAAATTTGCCAATCAATGTCGTAAGCAGCTGGTCAACGACAATGCGGTCCATTAGCATCCAGGGTGCTTAAATCGTTTACCAAAATGCCAAGAAGACTTTTATTGCAACCGCAACAAGCTTACATGCCATCCATCCGCACAAAGCGATACTTCCCATAGCTGCAATAAACTTTGGCTGCAGTTGCAAGCTGCAACTATAAACCGAATGGTACATGCATACGAACATGCCTGCACACAGGCATATGTGAGGAATTCATCAAAATCGCCAAGGCAACTTGAATTTTCATCGAATATTTGGCAAAATTTCTTACTACAACGCCCACAAAACTCAGTGAAGCACTTAGAAAAAAACAGTCTTAAATTCATAAAACTCAACAAAATGGTAAAACTTTTCCGAAATGTTTATCCTACGATATCCTTAACTTGGTACATATGTTAACAAATTAGAATCCAAGTTAATATGGCATTAAATGTATATCAATTGATTATAAAATAATTTGAAATCAAAAACGATTGCTTTTAAAAAAAAAATACTTTGCAAATATATTTATCTTGATATAAACTTTCTATTTTTCAAATAACAGCTATTGCCAAAATTAAATGTCTTAAATTCATCAAATGCAACAAAGTGCTAATAATTCTTACGGAATATTTATCTTTCGATATTTTTGGCTTGGTACATTAACAAATTAAAATCCAAGTGAATATGGTATAAAATGAATATTAATTGATTGTAAAATAATTTGAAATCAAAAACGATTGCTTTATAAAAAAACACTTAGCAAATATATGTGTTTTGATATAAAATCTACTTTCTAACTAACAAAAAACTGAAAATCGATAACTGGGCTAAAAAAATTAAAGAAAATCGTTTAAAACTCCCCATTCTTTTGCTATGCATTACATATGCATCACAATATTTTCAGGGAAATCGGTTATCTGAGTGCATCCTTAACCCTTGACTGGCCGGGCAGCCACTTGGCGTCCCTGCCTCCACCACCACCAATCCTGCTGCAGGACGAGCGTCGCATGTGGCGTTGTTGATTACATTGTAGTGGCTGCCGTGGTTGTTGCTGCTGGGTGTTTCGTTGTCTGCGGCGTTATTACAGTTGTTATGGTCGTTGCTGGTTGCCAGCTTCTGGCCGCAATGTAAGAAAATCGCAAAAGTTTCTCAAAAAACGTCTGCGCACTTGACGGTGACGACGACGACTTCCGCTGCAACTTGCAATGTGTCTGGTGTTGATGCTTTTATTTATGTGCTGCCGTAGCTGCCGTACTTGCCGCAGCTGCCGTAGCCCTCCACCTCCGCAACTGTAGGCCCGGCTCTTCGGTGAAGCGTCAATAGTTGTATTGCTCCAGCCCAGATCCGGAAGGATGCGAGGTACACGAATTCCTGCTTTCCAACTTAAATATTGCGCCCCGGGGGCCCCGACGTTTGAGAGCGAACTCGCAACTTCTGCGACTTCTGCCGACCACCCGCCCGCCTGCCGCATCGTAGCATTACAGTGATTACGCTCAATGAGACTTACGGTTTTATTGTAAGCTGCAGAGTCCGCCATCCTTACACTCGCAATGCACTGCACTGAACAAAAAAAATGTAGTATCGCACTGGTTTGGTCCCCAGTTGCTAAATACAGGTTGCAAAAATTTAAATATTCTGTTTGCTGCAATAACTAAAATGAAACAGGAAGGGAAGTAAACTTTGGCAAGCCGAAGTTTTTATACCCTTTCCGATAAACCACAAATATATTGTTCTATAAAACGACTATACATCTTGATTCTTATGCATGTCTATCCAATATTATATAAAATCCGCTAATTTTTATTTGCTTTTCAATCTTTCCTATGACAGCACTTAATGGTCGCTCTGTTTTTATTTTTTTGTTATAGAATAACAATAACTTTGATTCAAGTATATGCGTATGTGTATATACATACACTTTAAATGATAGGAAATTTCTTCTTTACCGCTTTGCTCTTCAGAGCTATTAGAATACCCAATGAAAAGTTCGAAAAACCGCTTTTATATATACTCAATAAATGTTTGAAGCCCGGATATATTAAATGGAGTATTTTTATACAGCTGGTAAGTAAGTAAAAAAATTCGTTTTTCCAAGTGCATGCAGTAAAAGTACACATGAGTGTGGCGAACGTTGTGAATTGGCAATGCGAAAACTTGGTGGGAAAACTTCAAATGCGCAGCTCGAGCAACACAGACTCCGGCAGTGGCACTATCCTAACTTCCACCTGCATTACCAAATCAAGCAGAGCACGTAATGAATCAGTCACAGCGATTAACTTTTACAGCAGCAACCAGCCAACAAATTACCACTGGCGTTGTCACACAGTCAACCTGCGCGGTCACAACAGTCGCTGAGGTGAATGGAATGAGCTTTGATCTTCCAAATATCCAGATATTTTGCTCCTGCTATTCTAGTATATTTTCGCACCAGGAGCGGAGCTAGAACAAAAACTCCACAAGGATAAGAATTTAGAAACACAACTAAATTTAACGACGAGAAAAAAAGTCCCGAACGACAAAGCTTTCCGTAAAAATTTCTCATACGACAGGTGATGTAACTAAAATGGTCCCACCACAACGAGTAGTTGGTGTTTCACTCGAATGTATCGCTAAAAGAAGATGGTGTTGCATACGAAAACTTTACGAAAATAAATTGATTCAGGCAAAGTGTGACAAGACTTTTGTTGCTCAAAAGACTACTTTTTCTCTTTAAGTTTTAATTTGTTTGAAAACAAAATAAATGCAATAAAAATAATGCAGTATTTTGGTTAATAATTTTATTTACACCTATCTAAAAACGTTATATCGTTGAAAAGATTAATAGGCTTGAAAATATGTTGCCATCACTTTAGTTGACCTCTGTACATACACTGCATCAACGTAACTTGGGGTAAATTGCTATTTAACAACTCGTGTTAAATCCTTTGTTTTACTTTAGACATTAAATTTAACCATTCGAAACAGGCTTCACTCATTCACATATTCACAAATAAAATAATATTTTTCACATTACACTTGCTTAAGTTGAATTAAAATTGTCTTTTCTTCATATGTACGTAATAATAATTATATATTATTATTTTCACCTAATAAAATATTATGTACTTACTGTGCAAGTAGAGCTGCGCGTCTTACAAATTAAACTCGACCAATAGGTCGTATAGTCTCTCGTCATCTGCGGTTTGCATCTTGCAACTTCTTAAAATTCAATCAACGAAAGTTAAAACATAACCTCGCGCGGCGGAAGAAAGTTTTAAATGGAATTGACAAGGCCCGAAGTATACTTCGGTAACTTTTCGAAAAACTCAAGGGAGATGTTCTTTATTAATTTTTTTAACTTTGCGACTAATTTCCTTTTGTTTTTAGATCTTTTCTTTTCGATAATCAAAAAACAAAAGTCAAGAACAATTAAACACATTTTCTTCTCAATTTAAGAACGTTTTTTCTTGAGTAACAAGAAAGGAAGCAAGCCGAAGTCTATATAACCTGAAGCTTCTACACTTTCACTTCAATTATTCGATCGTTCCTATGGCAGTATTCCGATTTTAATAAAATTAAAAGCGTAATTCTGAATTCCTAAGCCATAACTGTGTTCAAATGTATTTAAAACAAAATTATACATTTGAGAAATTACAATTAGTTTTTGGTTTTTTTTTTTTGTATTCCATGAGATCTACATATTAGTCGTCCGATAAAATTAACAAAATCCGACGTCTATATCTTATAACCCTCATTGAAACAATCTATCAGTTTTCAACCTATCTGCATGAAACTTTCCCAAAAGTTGTCTTTCTATTGCAGATAGTACATAAGTCGGAACCAGCCGGAAATGTCGGAAAAATAAATGAAAAAAAATTTAACTTTGCTGTTTCATTTTTTTTTTTTTAGTTTTTTGACATATAGTAATGGTTTAATATTTCACAATTACGGTTTACATTTCAACAAATTCGGACGACTATAACATAAACACCAAATTTTTTTTTATTTTTGTTAACTAATTTATTTTGGTGTTTTTTTAATTCTTTTTGATTTATAAATAATTTGACAGTTCAGAATTCCTTTTTTTATTTTATAAAATCGGAAAACGATATCATACAGCTGCCATAGGAACTATCAATTATTGAGCTGCAAATCATCATAACTTCAATGATTTTTAAGCACTTATGAAATAATTCATAGTTTAAATGTTTTCAAAAACATTTAATTTTTGCAATAGTTGCAACGGTATATGAACTTTGGATTGCCGAAGTTTGCTTCCATTCTAGTTAGTTTTTCGATATTTTATGATGGTTGCTTTTTTAAGAATTTTCATGAAAAAACGGAATACTAAAATATTAACTTTAACTCAACAAAAATCGGACATATTTACCGCAGAAAGTTTTAAAAGTTGGAAAGTTTATTCGGTATTGCCAGATGCTGAACGCATAAATGTATACCAACAAAAATTTCCTTCTATTTATTTATTTTGCGAGTATAAGAACAGTATTATTTTAACAGTAAGCAAAGTATCGCCAATTGTTATAACTAACTTCGGCTCACCGAAGTTTCCCTTTTTTTCCTGTTTTCCGATTGTTCCTGTGGGAGATTGTTATCATATATCTTCCGATCCAGCCGGTTCCGACTCATATAACACCTGCAACAGAAAATTTTTGGGAAGGTTTTAAGCAGATATCTTTAAAACTGAGAAAGTAGCTAGTGCAAATTACCACAGGGCTAATTGTTAAATAGATTCATTTATTAGTAAAAATATAATCGTATTTGATTTGTATATTTAAGTATATTGTTTGTATAATTTTAATTAACAAATATTGCAGCAATTTCATCTACTAAATTATGGATTACGTTACGTATGCTTCATACGGTTATACGGTTGTTTGTTTTGTTTTGTTTTGTTTATGTTTTGTTTTTGCCGGCGACGCTTCGTTGTCTGAATGTGAGTGTGAACGCTGGCTTACAATTAACGGAAAATTTATCAACGAGTTACAGCAACAAAACGCTTTCCACCACGGACTTACAAAGAAATGCTCGTTAGAGTACGTATCTACATCCTTGCGCTGAGTATGTGGAGTACGGTTATAGCCCACGGAATGCGGCTAACGGCTTGGCTTACATGAGGCGACAGCCCTCCCGATCTCGGCTGTTCTGCCGGGGCAGCTGTCGCTGGGTGGGCGTTGACTGGGCGGAGGAGCCGCTGGCCACCTGCTGCATTTCCGTTCGACTCCAGACTTGCGTGCCGCGTGAGCCGCTGGTGATTTGGACGAAGGTCCGCCACCGCCCATGGGTTTCCGTTGGCCTGCTGCGATTTTGGCACAAATTCACCCTCTTCGTCCTCCAGTCCGTGGAGTCCAGGGGCGACGTCCACCCCTGCTCGGCGCCCGGGCTGGCGTCTTGCAGCGGCAAGCAGGCAGCGTCCCCCAACGACTGTATGTACTGTTCAAGCAGGTATACGTGCGGCTGCAGCGTGAGGACAAATCCCCGGTACAAGGATCCGCTGTGCTCGAAGGTGCTCTGACTCAACTGCTTGAGGGCCGTCTCCGTGCGGCGACAGGTGTGCACCGACTCGCTCCGGATGATTCCGTTCACAATCCGCGAGATTGAGGCCGCATCTTGGAGCAGGATCGAGAGGACCAGGGCGTAGTCCGTGCAGTTTGCTTCAATGAACAGCTGCAAGAGATATCGCAGCTTGATGGAAAGCTTCTCGGGCAGCGGATCCACGGCGAGGTCATCCTCCGACGCCGGCAAGGAGTACAGTCGGCGGTAGCGGAAGTTGTCGAACGACAACTGCGATCCGGAGCGCGTCTTCAGAACCGGCAGCGAGCTGGGCTGCTGCAGCTCTTCCTCCTCCTCCCTAATGGCCGGCTGCAGCTGTGGCGACTGCGTAGCTGCTCCGTTGGGCGTGGCTAGGCTGAAGTAGCCAGACTCCGAGGTCTGCGATGAACCTCCGCCGCCCGTCTGCCGAATGCTGCCGCGAAGTTGGGCAAAGTCGTCCTTAACCGGAGTCGGAAATGGGCTCGGCAGCTGCAGCTCCTCGTGCAGCGCCTGCAGGGCGCCGGCAAAGTCGTCCAGTTTGGCTGCACGCTCCGATTCCTGCGAGAGCCAGCTGACGAGGTGGAAGTCCAGATAGGCGCACATATAGCCCAAATCCATCAGCTTGTGATTCTGCAGTAGCTGACGAGCATGGCGCTGCAGGATCAGATCAATGCAGAACGTCTCCCGCTGCTTGGTGGACCGACGACGCACCACTGAGGGCGCTCCCGAACTGCTCGTTTCCGTCACGGGCGCCACTCCCGAAGCGCCAGCCACCTGCTTGTCCTTGGGCAGGTTGCTGGTCACCGTGGTGGAGAAGCTCCGCTCTCTGGCAATGGGACCCAGGACCATGTTGAAGGCGTCCGCATTCTGATTCACCTGCTGCTGCGTGTTCACCTGGGGAGGCGGAGCGATCTTCACATTGACCACCATCGAGGAGCGCGGCGAGTCTATCTCATTTGGGTCGATGGCCTTCAGAAAGCGAATCAAATCCTTGGCCAGTTCCCACTTGCGCTGCTGGAGCGCAATGTCCAGCAGCATGGTGGCGTACTGCTTGCTCACCACCGAGGGCTCGAGGTTCTGCAGAATAATCAAGTAGCTGGCCGCCGTGTCCAGCTGCTCCGACTGCAGACACATCTGGAACAGGTCCTTGGGTTTGCCGGCCATGGAGAAAAGGTACGGCCAGAGGGCGATCTCGGTTTTGCGCGCGCACTGCACAATCGTCTCCAGGTAGACTGGGAACTCCCTTATGAAGTCCAGGATGCTGGGCAGCTGCGCATCCGGAATGGGCTGTTTGCTGGTGGCCTCTTCCTCCAGAACCTCGTGCAGGAGCAGTTCCAGAGCGTGCGGAAAGTAGGGAAGTGAGCGACACGACTGCGCGATCTCCCAGGCGGAGTATCCCAGGTTCCGCTTTATCAACTGGCGCAGCACCATGTGCAGATAGATCTGCGACTTGCGCTCCATCACGGCGAACGGAAGGGAGAAGTGGGAGCCCTGCTCGTTGGCGTACAGCGTGCTCTCGTTCTCCACCCCCAGCACGATGACGTTGTCGAAAAGCACAACCAACGGGTAGAGCTTCAGCGGAAAGCCCAGCATGATCCGCTTCGACATGAAACTGTGGAGCCGCTGGGCACCGCCCTGCCCTCCCTCGCGGCGCTCCCTTCCCGGCGGCAGGATAGGAAGCCACACGCGCATTCCGTGGGCCCCCGAGTAAAGCCACAGGCAGTCACGCATTGCACAGCGCTCCAGGGAGTGCGAGAGCCAGAAGACCTCGACGCAGCTGGCCAGGCACGTGGCCAGCAGAGTGTTGGGCACCTGTATAGAAAAGAATTGGCATTAGCTACGTTTGAGTATAAATATTTATATGAACATTAAATTGGCCGCGAAGTTGTCGATATATCAAATGCAAGTAAAAGCGTCATAGTCGATCGACAATAAGGTATCTGGATCTCAAGCTGAACAGCAAACTGTATGGTCAGTATGGCAGATATATGATAACTATAAGATGAAGTTCGATTCTAAATAAACTCAAGGAAAAGCGCATAACATGCATACACGTCGAAGTATACGCATTATTCTTTATGCTATATTCTTTAAATTGAATGATTATTTAAACATGAGCAGCGCAAACGTGAAATAGACAATTTGGAAAGTTTTGATAACTACGGTACACTACGAGAATAAACTATATAAATCCGTATGCGCAACACATCAAATCAGGCATAAAAGCAGTGTTCAACTGTTCAACTGTTCAACTATTCGAGTATGAGTACGCTTTCAGCATTGATTTGAGTACACGTGCACGAGTATTCTCAAAGAGCCCTCCCTTTTCAGAAAACAGCTCGAGTAAATAAGCTTCCAAAAATGTTCGATTCAAATAGCTCAGTTCCCAGATTTTTACGACAAGCTATTCGATTTGATCGAAATAAAGGGCTAATTGGAACCATAAGCATACGGAATCATGGGCTCGATTAGCTCAAAGAAATCAAAGAAGTAGGGGATATATTTGTATTATTGTTCTTGAGCTTAAGGAGATTCAATTATTTAAAAAAACTTGGCTTATAGCCAAAACTCGCGAAAATGGTATCCGCGATGGACCGCGAGACCTTAAGAACTTAAAAGCCTGGCCGACTATTGGCTAGGATAATTTTTTCGCTATTATTGGGAAACATTATTTAGAATTTGCGCTGATACTCAAAAAATCAAAGTCTTTATACGAGGAGCTTGCAATAAATGTTTTAATTATTTTAAAGAATTTTAACGAGAATTCGCCAATATTTTCTGCCTGACCAGAAATTTTGTCATGAGCTGTTTGAGCTGACTTTTTTTGAGTAATATGAGCTTGATTGAATTGTTCAATTTGTTGTTGTGTGCTACTTGATTTGATCGGTGTCAAAAAAATCAATGGAAAAATAGCACATGACAGAATCTGTTACTCGATGATTGCATTTATCCATGACCTCTGATTCCAAAGTCATAGATAAACAGATCAAACTCAAGTTCGAAGCTGAATCTAAATTCAAGTCGTGCAGGGCTCTAATATATTGTATATGATCAATAAAGGCAGAGATATGTCTGCATTCCTGCCTTTTTAACTTTTGAACAACCGAATGCAAGGATATAAAAAGTTAGGGACCTCGCCTATAGCACTCTTTCTTGTTTAAAATATCTAAACTGTGTTGTTTTACCAAACGCCAATCGACCAGTACACACCTGTTCGCCAACGTCGCGCTGGATCATCAGGATGCGGCCACAGACATTTACAATGATCGTTTCCGCCTGCTCCCCACCCGGCTGCTGCCCTTGCGGCTTCAGTTCGTTCTTGAGGTTCGTGACGGTCAGACTCACAATGCAGGCAGGGTGGATGCAGATGCTCTTCACATCGAGCTCGTAGGCGCACTCAACATCCAGGGCGTAGGCCGATTTTTTAGACATGTTGAACAGGCTAACGATCCCATCGGCAGTGAGTACAATCAATTGGTTTCGGAACGAGTTGAGGCTTATAACAGGTGCTCGCACCTGCAGCTTGTGGCCGAATTGGTTGTCCAGTTTGCAGTCAGCTGGATAGCAGCGCAACTCGTCCGTGCGGTCCAGCAGCGAGTAGCAGCCCATGACCACGAAGCCATGCCACCAGAGCAGGCCGCCGGAGACCACGAAATCCTTTTCCTGCGACTCGTTGCCGAAGAGCTTCCATCGACGGGTGACCAGCGAGTAGTGGGCCAGTCCAGTGCGCCCAGCCACCGCCAAATGAAGGCCGTCCGGATCGATTGCCGCATATCTGATTGGCCAGTTGGTGGCCGCGTAGTTCAGTGGCAGTTGCAAGACGGTCCAGTACTTACTCTCCGTGAGAATGCTGCCCGTGTGCGGGCTCTGTTTCAGCTCCAGACAGTCGCCGTCTCCGGAGGCCTCTTCAGCAGAGCCCACGCCGCTCGCGGGGAACGTGGCCTGGCTCCCGGCGTATGTCAGCTCCAGATTGTTGCCCTGGTTTAGGTACAGACAGTCGTCTCCCTGCAGCAGGATGTGCGGATTGGTCGTCATGCAGGGATTCATGCTTAGCGCGCTCTTCACGAACTGCAGCTGCAGCACATTGCCCTTGTCTTTCTCCTGCTGTTCCGGCGGCTGTTGCGTCAGCATGAACAGTTGATAGCCCTCGGTAGACCACTCGAGGCGACGGAGTTTGAGTGGATTTTGGCGCACTAGATCTACGTTTAGACCAAAGTCCCAGCTCAAAGTAGACATCAGCAATGCTCCGAAGGTGCTCCAAAGGGACAGTCCGCCATTCGTCCAACTAACGGCCAGAACGCAGCCGTCCGGGCTCCACTTCAGCTCGTTCACCGCCCCCAGACTGCCTGGCAGCACATTCTCCGTCAGCATCAGACGGTGCGAGAACTCCAGTCCTCCGGTGGCGTCATCAATCGCATACACATTCACCGCCGAACTCTCCTGCCCGTAGGCCAACAGTCGAAACTTGTGGTTGCCACTGCAGACGCTGGCATCCTCCACGTCCGGCACCCAGAAGCCGTGCATGTGGTCGGTCTCAAATCTCAGATGGTTGGCAATCAGGAAGGCGGCCCGACGGTCGCTGAAGACGGCCGCACAGCCGCCGATGAACGGCGAGTATTCCAGTGAGGCTACGTAGGAGTCCCTGCTCAGGGGCGGCACATTCCGGGCGGAGGCCTGCTGCGACTGCTGCTGCACGTAGAAGGGAATGTCGCGCAGCTTAATGGCAGCTAGGGCCGGCAGCTCCAGTTCTTTATCGGCGTGCTCCAGCTGAGACCACTGCAGACGCAGCAGCTCGCACGGACTGGGTGGCCAGGAGCAGTTCGCTGAGGCTGATGCAGCACACTGTGGTGATGACGGAGCCCAGAGTAACGCTGCATAGCTCGCGCAGGCTTAGTCGGGGGATGTTCTCCTTGATGAACAGCTCGGCGGAGTCGCGTTTGAGGCTGGCTGCCGGCGGATCCACCTGCAGCAGGATCCCACTGCCGTTGGCGTCGAAGTCCAGTTGGTACAGCAACAGGGCACCGGAGGCGGTGAGCAGGGCCAGTTGCCGGGAGTCCGGCTTCCACACGATCAGCTGGTTGGCGCCGTACTGTCGCAGGGAGTCCTCCGTGCGCCGGAAGTAGGCGATGGGAATGAGCGGATTCGCATACCAGATGCCCAGGAAGCCATCGCCCACGGCGGCAACGAGTATTTTGACCGCGTCGCAGCAAATGTGCCGGATGCTGGCGCTCTCGCCGGGCAGCGCCAGGCCCACCCGCTTGGGCCAGCCCACGGGAAAGTACATCCTCCGAGTGAAAAGTTACTGCGCAAACGGAAAACTGCATTAGCAATGTTAGGGGTGCGGAAAATCGGTTTCAACCTGCGGCCGGGTACGGGTGCATTTACATTTTGTGGGGTGCGCCCAGATTTACATGATCTGCCTCGCCCAATTAGCACTTTTACAAGACATTCCACAGCACAACAAAAAATCTGCGCGATTTACGCGTACACAAATGACAGTGTTGGCAAGCGTCCCGAAATCACAGCTGTTTGCCAATCGCGTTTCGCACCACTGATTTTGTTCAAGCTGCAGTGCTGACAGCTTAGCTATTTCCTGAAGAATACTGGTTCAGAAAGGGGCACGGCAAAATTCAGCTTAACGCCTTTTTCTTCCTTAATAGCGTCTGCACAAACAGATGCAGCGAAAAAGTTGAAGCGACCCATGCTAGAAGTAAACAAATCTAAAAAAAGAAGAGTATACAAAATACAATGTTTCCACCAACAAAATGGACATTAATGCAAAACTAAATACAATTTTAACATTCGCAAGGGGAAAGTTTTTCCTCTGGACATTAAAGCAAAACTAAATACAATTTTGGCATTCGCAAGGGGAAAGTTTTTCCTCTGCTAATGATTTATCCACTGATGTTGACCTATGGCCTGTTAAAAGTTAAAAAAAAACCGCCTGTCTGAATAGGCTATAACGCCTTTTTCTTCCATAGGAGATCCTTCTGCTAGAAAGAAAGGGTAAAGGACGCATCAACTCTCTATCGTCCTTCAGTGGGTAGCAAATACTTTCAGAATTTCAGGGATTTGCTCGTTTAGGGATTACTTAAATTATTATTCTTTGTGCTCAACTTTTGGGGAACATTTTTTTTTTTATGAATTTCTTAGATTCTTGCCCGAACACAATCCTCAATTTTTTTTTAGTTTTTCGTTAATCTGTGTATGTTTTTTAACTCGCTATTATTAGCAATTGGCAAAAAAATTTAATTATAGTTTTCCTTCACCAAGTTGTAAGTTATAAGCAAGTTGGCAGTAGCTCAACATTTTGGTTCCTAAACTGGTTCGGCCGCGAACCACTTCCAAATTGAACTTAATTCAGCATATCTCGAACTAAATAAATCAGCCGGCTTTTAAGCAGCAAAAGAAAAGAGAATTAGAAAATATTACCAAAATGACTGCATTCGAGGGTGCGTGAAAATCTTTATTTATGAAAAATGAAAATTAACCTATTCTTTCTCGCAGAGTTCGGCGTGCTCCCGGAGCTGGGAAAGGCCACAGATGAATTGGACTGGACGTGAGGAGAAAAACAATTGGGTTTTCTAATTTTCTAATCCGCTCAATTTACAGCTTGCCCACAGATGTCCAGGCGGAAGCCATTCCCCTGATCCTGGGCGGCGGCGATGTGCTGATGGCCGCCGAAACCGGTTCGGGAAAAACGGGTGCCTTCTGCCTGCCCATCCTGCAGATCGTGTGGGAGACCCTGCGAGATCTGGAGGAGGGAAAGGCGGGGGGCAAGGGCGGCTCGGGCGGAGGCGGAGGATCGGTGGCGCCCTGGACCATGTCCTTCTTTGACCGCGGCAACGCCCTCGCCGTCACTCCCGATGGCCTGCGCTGCCAGTCGCGGGAGTTCAAGGAGTGGCACGGCTGCCGGGCCACCACCGGAGTCCGGGGCAAGGGAAAGTTCTACTTCGAGGCCACGGTCACGGACGAGGGCCTGTGTCGCGTCGGCTGGTCCACGCAGCAGGCGAACCTCGATCTGGGCACCTGCCGCATGGGCTTCGGGTTCGGCGGCACCGGCAAGAAGTCCAATAACCGCCAGTTCGACGACTACGGCGAAGCCTTCGGCAAGGCGGATGTCATTGGCTGCCTGCTGGACCTGCAGCGCTTGGAGGTGAGCTTCACCAAGAACGGACAGAACTTGGGAGTGGCCTTTCGTCTGCCGGAGAACCTCGCCAAGGAGACCTTCTACCCGGCCGTGGTCCTCAAGAACGCCGAAATGCAATTCAACTTGGGCAAGACGGACTTCAAGTACGCTCCTGGCAACGGATTCGTGGGCGCCTGCCAGGCTGGAGCGGAGCACAGCAAGGCCAACCCGCTGGCCAGTCCCGCCGCTGGAACCGCGTCCGCCAAGCCAGCGCCGAACGCGCCCCAGGCGATTATAATAGAGCCCAGCAGGGAGCTGGCCGAGCAGACCTACAACCAGATCGAAAAGTTCAAGTACCACCTAAGCAACCCCGAGGTGCGCTCCCTGCTCCTAATTGGCGGCGTGCGACTAGAGGAACAGAAGGCGCAGCTGATGCAGGGCACCCACATCGTTGTTGGCACGCCCGGCAGGCTGGAGGAAATGATCAACAGCGGCCTGGTGCTGCTCACCCACTGCCGCTTCTTCGTTCTGGACGAGGCGGACGCCCTGCTGAAGCAGGGCTACACCGAACTGATCGATCGTCTGCACAAGCAAATCCCCAAGATCACCACGGACGGGCGCCGGCTGCAAATGGTTGTTTGCTCCGCCACGCTGCACGCATTCGAGGTGAAGAAGATGGCCGAGCGCCTGATGCACTTCCCCACCTGGGTGGACCTGAAGGGCGAGGATGCTGTGCCCGAGACTGTGCACCACGTGGTTTGCCTGGTCGATCCACTGGCGGACAAAAGCTGGCAGTCGCTGCGCCAGCCAATCAGCACCGACGGCGTCCACGACCGCGACAATGTCCACCCGGGTAATGCCTCCGAGGAGACCCTGTCGCAGGCAGTGAAGATGCTCAAGGGCGAGTACTGCGTCCTCGCCATCGAGAAACACAAGATGGACCGTGCCATCATCTTCTGCCGCACCAAGCAGGACTGCGACAACCTGGAGAGATATCTCCGTCAGCGCGGAGGACAACGTTACTCGTGTGTCTGCCTGCACGGCGACCGCAAGCCGCAGGAGCGCAAACAGAACCTGGAGATGTTCAAGCGGCAGCAGGTCAAGTTCTTGATTTGCACGGACGTGGCGGCCCGCGGTCTAGACATCACCGGACTGCCCTTCAGTGAGTCTTAATTTTGCACTTGAACGCAGGCACATATAGTCTTAAATATTTCCAAGCGGAAACGAAAAAGGAAATTCACGGGTTTATTTCTTTTTTAAAAATTAATTGTGCTCTGACTTGAATAGGACGTAATTTTATTATCCGATGCAAGTTGTATTGGATAAATGTCTTAAATTACTTTTTTGATTCGATATCGGATTAATTTTCCATTGAGGGAATGGAGCTGCATCTTATGAATTTTATAAAACTTTATATTTAATTGAAAAACCCATTTTCCAAGTTAACTAATGAGATTTTTTCCTTAAACTATAGATTGACATAGCTGCTCCTAACACATTTACTTTCCTTATCGCCCATAGTGATCAATGTGACGCTACCCGACGACAAGACCAACTACGTGCACCGCATCGGACGCGTGGGCAGGGCGGAGCGCATGGGTCTGGCCATCAGCCTGGTGGCCACGGTGCCGGAGAAGGTGTGGTACCACGGCGAGTGGTGCAAGTCGCGCGGCCGGAACTGCAACAACACCAATCTGACCGACGTCCGCGGCTGCTGCATCTGGTACAACGAGCCGAACCTGCTGGCCGAGGTGGAGGACCATTTGAACATCACCATCCAGCAGGTGGACCGCGCCATGGAGGTGCCGGTCAACGACTTCGACGGCAAGGTGGTGTACGGCCAGAAGAACTTCAACACGGGCAGCGGCTACCAGGACCATGTTGAGCAGCTGGTGCCCACCGTTCGCAAACTGACCGACCTGGAGTTGCAATCACAATCTTTATTTTTGAAGCGCCTTAAGGTCTAGTAGAGCGGATCTGGAGCGGTATTCGCTTGCTAAGCAAGGAGAGGGTATGGGTATGGTGAAATGAGGCGACTGCATGACCAACTCGCGCAGGAATACTTTTGCGGCACAGACACACACACATAAATATTAAGGAAGTCGGAGCTCTAGCTCCTCCATTACGAGTAAACATTCAATTAAACTAACATTAAAATCTTCTGTCTAAAGAGTAAACAGCCTCGGTTGGGTGGTGGTAGCTGGTGGCTGGTGGCCGCCTCCCATCACTCCTCCTCCTCCTCCTCGTCCTCCTCGTGGAACTCGGTCCGCATCTGCTGCAGCTGTCTGAGCTGCTGGCACAGCTGGTTTCCGAACGACTCCACGTAGCGGGGGCTGATCCTGTCCAGCAGCGCGTAGGGCGTTTCAAAGATTTCCTCCTGCTCATCGGCCTCGCTGTCCTGGTGCTGCCCGTTGCGCAGCAGGGCGCAGATCCGTGGATCCTCGTCTATGGTGTCGTACTGGGAGGAGACGATCTTGAAGCCGCGACTGCTCACCTGCACGCAGCAGGTGGCGCTTTCGATGGTGCGGATGTTCAGGTAGATCTGCGTGGCATCGCTCGCCAGTTTGGAGGAGACGCATATCTCAGCTACGTGGGCCTTCACATCGTTGATGATGGCGTTGGCCTCGTCCTCGCAGTTGAAGGGTTGCTCCCCCCCAAACTCCGCGCCGGTTTTCGGTTCGCCCATCCTGACAGGTTCGCACGGAAAGCTTTGGCTCGCCTTTTAATTGAATCCCAGTCGACTTCTTTCGGATTTTACAGGCGCAACATGTCTTTTATTTTCCATATGTCACAGCAGCTGTCTGGCATCTACCACGCGCTAGTACATTTCAGTGGTGCGTTCCGGCTTTCGTTTTCTCTGAACAATAGCCGACTTCACTAGATCGAAAAACAGTTTCCCTAGGGAAAAGTTTAATTCTTTCTAGAGCGAGTCTAATTCTGAGAGTTATAGCAATTGAAACTGCTACGATCTTTCTGTCAACCAGCTGGGCTTGTTGACAAAATAGAATACAATTACAATTTGTACCGCCAACAAGTCTTGCATATATTAATATTTTGGATATCTACTTAACGACTGAATCTCTAAATTGCTGAAAATTCCCAATAAAAAAAAATTTGACCAAAAACGTTTCCTGCCGAAATTGTCAAACAGCTGTTTCATCAACTACTACCTGACTTTTTAGCAATTCAACCAAATCTGCCAATTCCGCCTTTTTTACTGTAAAATCTGCTTGTTTTTGAAAGGAAAAAATTGGCAAATTGCGAAAATTCTGGATTTTTAAAAAAATGTTTAGCTGTTTTTTTTTTGCTTTTTGCGCAATGTGCGTCTAAAAAACCTTTTATGAGTAAGGTAAAGCCCTAATTTCAGTCACAAGGCATTCATAACTAATTTTGTGACAAAGAATATCAGAAAAACTTGACCAAATTAAACAAATACAATTTCATATACAAAAATTATTAAGATTGTTTTTATTTTACTTTTTTTATGCATTGTCTAGCTTTTTTTTTGGGTTTTTATCAAAAATCGTTAATTTTTTTTGTTTTAACCAGTCAAAAACTGTTTTTTTTTTTCTGATATATAGTTCTTACTCCCTTAAGCCCTTTTAAGTTTAAATTTATCTTTATTCATAATATAAATATGCCTATCTTATTCTTAGCACGCTTTAATTATCATATCTCTTAATATTAATATTTCCCAAATGGGTGAAATTTGACATAATTAAAAATGTAATTTTATAACCCAAAAAAAAATATTTTTTTTTTTAATATTTCTTAAAGATTACACTTTTAGCTCTAACATTCTTATTTCTGCAATTCAGTCACTCATTAGGCCGAAATCATATCAGTAATTAAAGAACTTTCTGTTTCGATAACTCGGAAGACAGTTCCGCAATTTGGGGCCACCGACCACATTTTTTGGCCAAAACCCATTTTTTTAAATTTAACACCAAAAAAGAACTAAACCAATTCAAGTGTAGTTTTTTGGCATGCAGTCCAACAATAGTGGTTTGTAATGTGTTTGTAAACGTGAATTGTAGATATTGATTGTGGTGTCCCTGTAATCTTGTGTAAGGTATAACCCCAAAAAAAATAAAAAGTGATTTGTTGTTTTTCTAAATAGAGCTATAAAGTGAGTGAGTTTGAAAGTGCTTAAATTCAAACTCTAAAACTTGTTACACGTTGTAGATTATTAATTACTTATCAATTACTTTTCTATTATATTAGTATAAAAGTGCACTTTTGCGATATTTTCCTGAAATATAACTTATTAGGTTTTAACCTCAAAT
The DNA here is from genome assembly GCF_025200985.1 of Drosophila gunungcola. Lineage (NCBI taxonomy): Eukaryota > Metazoa > Arthropoda > Insecta > Diptera > Drosophilidae > Drosophila > Drosophila gunungcola. Next base: position 546,073 of record NW_026453181.1, on the reverse strand, counting down.
TTGCATGCTCAGAGGCGACAAAGACTGCAATGGAGCTTGCCATTTTCGAATTTACGAAAACGTCAATACGTGGACCTTGTTCCAAGCAAGATGAGGCAATTTTGGTTAAAAAAGTCAAAGCCTTTGCTACAATATAATACTAAAGTGGGCCAAGTGCAAAAGAAACTTAAATCTGTTCAACCAACGGCATTCTTCTCGCCTTAGCTCGCGTTCAAATGTTCGAATAAATAAAACATTATGAGCGGTTGGACGGCCTAAACTGTCCTTTCTATCGAAAAATATAGAACGTAAAGAAACGAAGCGACAGATCTAGCATCCCTGCAGGCGGGCAATGTTAGATTACTAATTCAAGCTGCAAGTGCAGCTGCTCGAAAGCGTTCTCAAACCGACCTTGCCTATATTTTGAAAATGTTAGCTTTATGTCCCGAATTAATTAAAACGAAATTATAGATTTCATTATTACAGAGTTTTTTAAACTTTTTTCAATACAACTACTGCGTTTACTTTGAAAATAACTTTTCACAAAAAAAAAAAACCTGTTATTTATTAATACAAAGGTAAGACCACGCCCATTTTTATCCAAAAAACATCATACTATTTAATTGGTTGCGCGAGTATTGCCCCTGATTAAAATGCAAAGGATAGTTATGATATGGTAACGGCTTAGTCCCGCAGAGCATCATCCACCAGCTCTTTGAAAAATGGAGAACATCGATGTTTTTGGCGACTATCGATGTTCTTACCACATTTCTAATGGGCGTATTCAGCAGAACAACATTTTCACTGATCAATGATGGATCACTAATCAGTGATCAAGTGATCACTAAGCTGAACGCCATTGATACAGTACGCTTATTTACTGTAGTACTGACCATTGCATTCGTAGCCACATCAAAATATAAAATTTCATGCAAAATAGCTAAATAGTTAACGCTCCCCCAGACAACAATTTGAAAAGAGACTAGATTAAAGCCATTATTGAAAATTTCAGATAACCTATTTAACAACTAATCCATAGCATGAAATAAAATAAGAGCCGAAAAAAAGTACTTCGAAGAGTTTGATTGAGTGAAAGACCCCCCTGAAAAAATTATTCATACGCTACTGTGACTTTTGATGGACGGTGGATGGTGGAAGGTTGATGGTGGTTCTGTGGGAACTCCAGTGGGACTGGGCTATAAAGGCGACTTCCAATTTGTATAAGCTGCTCCATTTTCAGATATGCAACATCTAGCCTTAAATTGGCCAAGTTGGCAGCACTGCTCTGGTGTCTGGTATATTTCCCGAGGCTCCATGGTGTTTTTGAACGGCGCTGCTACGGTCACACCAGCCCAGAATTTCATTGCGAAAAAAATAAAAGAATCGAGACATCGGTGCGGCGACGACGACTCAAGTGCAATTTGAAGAATAGTTGTGGGTGCTTGGCAGACAGAGATTGAGATTCAGGGCGTGTGACAGCGATCGCGAGTGCAGTGCTAATTTTCCGTTCGCAGGCCAAGTGACACACGGCACGGCGGCACAATGAGCGCCCCTGGCATGGATAAAAGAAAACTCTCGTAAGTATTGGCAGTGTTCCTTCGTTTTTCCTCCACTGCGCGCACACACACAGAGTACACACACACAACCGCCAGTGTGTGCGTGTGAGTAGCAGCTGCGCGCAGGCAGCGCGGTCGGCGTCGAATTGATTTTTCGCGGCAGAAGTTTTCTCGAGCCTGCCCCGCATTCATTCCCTGCGTCGGGATAGATAAACAAGGATAAGGATCAGGGTTGTGTTGCACAGATGGTATGGGATGGGTGGGGAGGGGAGGGCAGGGGAGGGAGAGGCTGGGCAGCTGCGGCAGGAGCAGACAGACCGACAAACGATTGCGTCCTGGGCAAGGCCAAGGACAAACTCCTGCAGTCTGACGAACGTGGATTTCTGTCCCAGGGCAAATTCGATAATCGCTGTTAAACCCGGTTCTCGTAGAGCTTAGTGGGTCTCTACAGGTAGAGAGAGGCGTTTCCGATCCCATAAGGTACATATATACCATACATTTGTTTATTCTTGATCGACAGCCGCGTCGACATGGTCAAGATATCGGTCTAGATTACTAGGCAGCCTCTTGACCAACTCACTGACTCACAACACTCCCAATATTGAAGTAGGTTTGTGTAGGAAAGTGTTTCAAATCTGACCATGTTAAAGGGATTTACCATGAATGATTGCTTTTGGTAGTACGCCGCCTGTCAAGGCATGGAATTTTGCAATTTCGCGATACTGGGTACCTCATAGTCGGGGCAGCATACTAGTATATTTATATTGGCTTTGCGTGCAACACATACAGAATTGGCTATAAGTGAGCGATAACAGATCCGTTCGCCAACCAGCCAACAAGCCGGAGCCCGTTATCAGCCAGAGCGTTTTATAGCCCTTTCTTGTAGCCCTGTATCCCCTTTGATTTGGTATGAGTAACGCCAGCACGAACCGCTTTTATTTGGCCCAGTTCTGGGCTTGGACAGCCAAGGCGAATGCGCCTTGTCGTGACGCCTGCAGTGACGCCTGCCAGCGTCCTTGGCCCTGTGCAGCCGCCCACCGCCCACCGCCCACTGCCCACTGACCCTGGGCTTCCATCCGCTTGAGCCCCTAATCACCCTCATCATCGTGGTCCTCAACCACTCTGTCAAGCGCTTGCCGTCTTATCAGCTCGCAGAGTCAAAGCTTTGCCTCCCCTCCACTGGCCCAGCTTATAAATAGCACCCACCTGCTCGAGAAAATCCATACGGTGTGCATGCGGATGGGTGCAATTTATGCTGCACGCGACCCTGCTTCCGAGCCAGCAATGCCATCTGCTTGCGACCTGGACATCCTCAATGCCAACGCCTGGCCCGCGGGCACGGGCAAGTCCCGAGGGCCAAGTGCTCACCTGGGTGCGCTACCATCGCGTGCCACAGCTAACTGTTGCTGCTGCTGTTGTTGGTGACTCATAGCCAAAGGCACTTGCCTTGGGCTTGGGCTTTTATCGCACTCGCCCAGAGAGTTGCTTACGCTGCGGCAGGAATGTCGGAGGGACCGTACAACTACGCTAGGAGTCACGAAGTCTTATCTGACTGCACTTATCAGCCGCTAATTCCAAATGCCGCACAGTGAATAGCAGCCAAGATACAATGCTGCAACCGTCATAATGGTACTTTCCCTTTTTTTATCCAGCACATCGGGCGACTCGCTCTACGAAATCCTGGGACTTCCGAAGACAGCCACCGGAGATGATATCAAGAAGACGTACCGGAAACTCGCACTCAAATACCATCCCGACAAGAACCCCGACAATGTCGATGCGGCCGATAAGGTGAAGTATAGGCGAATCGCGGCGTCCATAGGCATAGGCACTTCCTAACGCCCTAATTTCTGCAGTTCAAGGAGGTGAACCGGGCCCACTCGATACTGAGCGACCAGACCAAGCGCAACATATACGACAACTACGGCTCCCTGGGCTTGTACATAGCCGAGCAGTTTGGCGAGGAGAATGTCAACGCGTACTTCGTGGTCACGTCGCCGGCTGTGAAGGTAGGGGATCGCCGGAATTGGCATCGCTGGTCGCGTTAAGTAATCTCTGATCTTCCTTGCAGGCGGTGTTCATCTGCTGCGCTGTGATCACTGGATGCTGCTGTTGCTGCTGCTGCTGCTGCTGTTGCAACTTCTGCTGCGGCAAGTTCAAGCCGCCGGTCAACGAGTCGCACGACCAGTATTCACATCTGAATGTGAGTGATGTTTGAATTGGCCAATTGGCAGCCAAATTAAAGTTCCTCCCCGCCCCTTGAACTCAGTCCGCTACTAAATGAAATCATTTTAATTTAGTTGAGAAAAGAGAAAACAAGAAAACCAATCTGGTGCAAAGCCAATAATCAGGCTCTAACGCATGCTTCCCATCCACCCCCACACTGTAATAATGCCAACTAAACACAAAACCAATTTTGATGATTTTTGTGAGGAGATCCATATTGTTGTTCCGTTTGAGAAGCTAATGTTTAGTCAAAAACGTGCTCCTACATCTGACATCAACGCTTTCCTACCAGCTTAACCGATCAATAAACGACTAACCATTTTCTAGTATAATTTAATAGTATAATTTATCGGCTTTCTTGGCACGCTCCTACTTTGTTTGCTCTAAAAACACCCCAAAAACACTCGAATCTCTGGTTGCACAGCTTTGTTCTTAGTTTTTCGTTGGGGTAAGTATGCAGTCTGTTTTGGTTGTTGGTTTTTGGTTCTTGGTTGTTGGTTGTTGGTTCTTGGTTCTCAACACTCTATACACGGCAGAGATCAGAACACTGATTTCTGGGGCCAGAGGTAAACACGACTAACCCACCCACAAACTGTTACGATCAATTCGAGTTAAGTTCTCCTCACTTATTCAAAATTTCATGTTAATTCTGCTTGTTTTGTAATGTGTACTTCACGAAAATCATCAAATGCTTCACCGTTTTCTCTCCCTATCAATTGATGTAAACTAATGATAACGAAAACACTTACACACTCGGATTTCTCGCGACTGAGTGTTCGCGACATCGAACCCAGACAGAAATCCAGCGATTTTGATTTCGTCCACGATTGCTTTTCTTGTTTTTACGTCTCCCATTGCGCATTCGGTTTTAGTTTGCACCTACATCTGCAGTGTTCTTCCTTTGTTTGTTTGCAAGCTAAGATAGAGAAGTCGACGATTTAAGTTTCTATTTTTGTTTAACATTTTTTTTTCTCAAAACTCTTTGCGATCGACTCATCATATCCACCACCTACTACCACCCACAACCACCACACACTCGCTCTCGACCGCGTCGTCAGCGCCCTGATGGCAATCGAGAGGTCAACGATATGCCACCGCACTTGGGACAGCCGCCACGCCTTGTAAGTATGCGAATCGAAAATGATATCAGCACGAGTACCGCATGAGCTCGGGTCAGCATCACCTGCCGCCTCCCGACACCCACCCACCCACCCACCCACCAACTAACTAACTAACGCAACGACATTAACCCAATCCGAACTCTACTCAAATGGTGACCAATCAAAATTGATACGTTCCAAGGGAACAAGTCCTACTAACATTTAGTCGCACAATTAACTCGATCGAAGCCCCCACGAAGAGATGACAAAAAGGCGATGTTCCTTGATCCTTCTGCTGTAAATGCTTGGGTAAATGTGTTATGATTTTCTTGCATTGCTGTGTCATCTGGCTGATTATAGTTTTGTAGTATTTGGCTTGAAGTGTCCCGTAACCGTAAGCACATCAGTAATATAATCGTAGCTTAAATGTAGAATAGCGATCACGGCTTGTAGACAGCTGCTCACCCACCTAATGTTTTTGACTAAACATTGCCGAAGGGACCACCCCTCCAAGCTCTCAAAAATAATCGCGCCCCTTTAACTTAAAGCAAAATTTGGACTAATCCGTGTTTTGTGTGTCCCGCAGGAGGACGCTGATCTCGACGACGTGAACCTTGGAGCGGGCGGAGCCCCCGTGACCTCACAGCCGCGCGAGCAGGCCGGAGGACAGCCCGTTTTCGCCATGCCGCCGCCCAGTGGAGCCGTGGGAGTCAACCCCTTCACCGGTGCCCCTGTGGCAGCTAACGAGAACACATCGCTGAACACCACGGAGCAGACCACTTACACGCCAGGTATATAAACAGTCGCTCCAGCAGTCGGCCTCTCAGCCAGCCCGCAGAGGAGGCAGCCAGTCTAGCGTCTCTGACCATCGAACTTGATATTGTGCATAAACCGAACAAATATTGTAACCTTCGGTCGCTGGACAGGTGGCGCAGGCACTCAATCACCTCTCAACGTAGCCCGTCCAGCGATCAGATTAAAACCGCCTAGCAGTTAAGCGTGTGCATTCTGCAGGGTATTTTTTAGACACTCCCTGTGAATGTAACGTCTCACACATGAACAGACACAACCATACGTCCACGCGAAGATGGGGTCCACCTACATAGATCTGCATGCTAAATCATTTAACTACACACTGCCCGAACGATTGATTGACCCCCCATATTCCCTAGGTCTGTGGCAGCCGTTTCCGAATCCCCACTTTTAAAGGACCGTTTTCAAGACTCCTTTTCAGTATTTTGCAAGCTTTCGTTGGATTATCATATTTACCATCTGTATGACTCATTAAGAAATCAACGCCTGTTAAATTCATGTAGCCTAAGTTTGATTGGTTTACTTTGATTTTATCGTTTGTTATGCAACGCGTTATTTTGGTTTATTCTCACTTATCACTGTCTACTATTCTCTCTCTCTCTCTTTCCTCACTTATAGATATGGTTAATCAAAAATATTAGTCAAGTGCTGCGAGCGAATCAAACCCAAGCCCCATGTGCATGCGTACGCCACACATTCAGATACAGATACAGACACAGAAAATACAAACCCTAAATCGTAACCGAAAGAGAAAACCAGATTTATTTCCTAATTATTAAAGTTGTTTTTAAGATGCGCGATATGTTGAAGCGAGTAAACATATAAACCTATGTATTTATTTTAAGCCGTAGCACTTAGCTCTAATTTTAAACAGTCTTACGTGCCGGCGGCCTTGTGGCCGGTCGTTCCACTTCGGATAATCGTTTCACCAATTCCATTGTGTAGGCCACTTAGCTAGCTCTGCAGCCGCAGCCATATGCAACTCGAATCGATAGCCAGGCTGCGCAGCCACCATCTCCACCATCTCCACCATGTCCACCATCCAGCCACGCTAAGAACACCTGCGGTGTCTATTAAATTGTATATCGGGAGTTCACCTAGACATTTGCTTGGGGATCGGATCCCTTCCGGCGAGCTCCGCCGCAGTGGACAATGAATCGACTTCTCGCGAAGAGAGGCACTGTAATTATATATATGTATATGATATGTGTATCTAGTTTGCATTTGTGTCGTCGCCTGTCGCCTAGTCTAGCTAATTGTTCGCAAGATCGCCTTCACCGATTGTTTCTGTTAATTTGCACTGAATTGTTGGAGCCAGAAAGAACTACATACTTATGTAAAGAAGATGAATTGTCGAGCCGAATGCTCCGATCCGATTCTAATGCAAATGTAAATAAGTCGAGTTAAGCAATTAAGCATCACACAGTCACGCAGGGGAGGACGATGAAGGACACTATAGATGGCGAAACCTAATGGAAGATAAATTATATAACAGATATTAATAATCCCTCTTTATATATATATATATATAAATTAAATACGAGTAATCAAAAGTTCGATTGTATCCCCCGAAAGTATTGCACATATGTATTCTAAAATTATTTTCTAAATTAATTGTATCCGATTGGTTTTCGTTGAACTGTTAACACGCTTTTAAATGTAAATGAATGCGATTAGTCCAGCAGTAATTAACTTTTATATATTGTACTTAGAAGCTCCATTCTTATCATTGACATTTATAATTGCGGATCAGCTCTGGGCCGGGACTAGGGATCGTTTATCCGAGGGTCCCTGACTCACCCATAGTATAAACATGCAAATATGAAATTCAATTAACGATAATAACTTTTTGCGGTCTTGCGTGTGTATTTATTGTTCGTACAAGTCAAAAGCAAAAATACTAAGTAAACTAAATTTAAACTTAACAATTGTTTCCGAATTTCAATTGTACTCTGGTGTAACACGAAGAAATCGAAATAAATTTACTATACAAACTCAAGGCTGTTGAATTCCTCTACTACCCCCGACCACCCCCACCATTTCCACCACCTCCACCACCCTACTGGGTATTACCCCGTCGAGCCTGCCTCGGAAAAGCTCCGCCAGGATGGTAAACAAACCCGTGCTGGGGATGAACTTTCGTCGGCGCAGCTGACTGCGGCCAGCTTTCACTCTCTCCGCTGGGCTTTGTTTTGTTTCGTTTTCGGGCAGTAACAGCTAACGGACGACGACCGCCGGCACATGCGCGCTGCCCGCTCCCCGGACTCTCTAAACTTCGCCGCAGAGTTGTCCGCCTCAGAAGCCGAAGGGCAGTCCGTCGGAGAGTTCGAGCGAGGTGCGGACAAAGGAGAATACTTTTCCACTTTTCCACTTTTCCTGGTGCTGCTGCTGCTGCTGCTGCTGCTCCTGCGGCTCCTGTCAGAAATACAGAAGTGGAAAATGTGATGTGCTCGCGTTAATTGTCGAGGATAAATCAATTCCGCCGTTAACTAGATTACGGACGCGTACAGCGGAATCGAGTGGGCCAAGTTAGGGGGAAAAGCCGTGGAAAAACCCCCTTCGCGAACCAGTTCGTGGCAGTGTGTGTGCGAGTGTGTTCGAGTGTGCGAGTGTGTGTGTGTGTGGCTTTTCGCCTTACTTTTTTTTCATGCGCAATTTGGGTTACAAAGCGAGAAAAACGCTGCTTAAAATGCATTAAAATGTTTTAGGCACGGGCCTCATTGATTTTCCTACGCACAAAAGTATGTTACACCAAGTGCCAGCCGGAAAAAGGAACAGGAACAGGATCAGGATCAAAGGCAGCCGCCCAGCGATGAGGACCCGGACGCGAGGAAGCTGCTTCTAGGACCAGGCAGGGACCAGCCCCAACGGACACCGATCCGGAACCGGACCCGGACCCGGACAGGACACTCATCTCGCGCGGACACACACCACTACGCGGAGCACCCTGGCGCCGGTACTGCCCAGCAGCGGCATGGCCGGCATGGGCGGCCTTGTCGGCTCCGCCAACGCCAACGGCAACGGCAAACACCACCCCCACCTCATCTCGCCCACCCACTCCTCTCTGCCGGCCGGCATCTGCAGCAGCGACAGCGGCATCTCCACGCTGAGCGCCATCTCGCCCCCGCTCTCCGCCGCCGCCACCACGACGGCGTCCGGAGCAGGGGGCGGTGTGGGAGTGGCAGTGGGCGTGGGCGTGGGCGGCAGTCCCCAGCTGCGCACATCGCCCGCCTTGAGCATGCTGGGCAGCGCCACGGCGACGGCCAGCGGCGGAGTCCTCGGACCGGCGGCCAGCATCGACCTGGGCAGCTCGCCGCTCTCGCACCGCAACTACAGCCACTCGCTGAAGGGCTTCAGCTTCCGGCGCAGCTTCGACGACAAGGTCGTCACGCCGCCCTACTTGTCGCGCGCCTACGCCCACGGCATTCCCTACCCGCACTTCCACGCCCCCCCGCCCAGCCTGCACCTGCACCACCATGGCAACGGCACTGCAGCGGGATCGGGAACGGGAACGGGAACGGGATCGGCGTCTGGATCGGGATCGGTATCGGGATCTGGCGTCGGATCCGGGGGAGGAGGACTCTACCAGCAGACGCTGTCGCTGGCCACGATGTCGGCGGCCTTGCCGCTGGCGCCGCTCTACGGGTCGCCGCTGTCGCTGCCGCTCACCTCGTCGCAGTCCACCACCAAGCTCTCGTACCGCGACGACTTCCTGCAGCAGATTGGCTACCTGCCAACCACGCGCATCTACAGCACCCCGACCAGCATCGTGGACGAGGACAAGGCGCAGCAGGACTTCCTCTCGCTGTCGCTCTCGCCGCCGCTCAACCGCCGCCGGGACATGCCGGCGCTGCGCGGTCCCTTCGTCAGCCTGTAAGTACCCTGGGAATGGGAATGGGTATGGGTATGGTAATGGGGATGTCACTGCCCAGAGCACTAACTGTTCCTTGGATTAATGTAGTCTAAGGAGGACCATTCACAAGTTTTAGCTCATTTCCACCTTATACCCTGTGCTTCATTCAGTGCTCGTGCCAGGCAAGCCGAAGTCTAAATACCAATTCCAAATAATACAAGAATAAACGCTATAGTCGAGTTAGCCGACTATTGGATACCCTATTGGAATCAACTAACCAATTTCAAAATAATAAATATGCTCCCTGAAAATTATCGGGGTTTAGGTGGCGTCATCTGGCGGAAAATTAACACTAATATTAATTATATGATATTGACCAAATAAATATATACAGCTGCGGTCAAAATAATAGTAGTGATATCGTATTTCTTGTCCAAATCTTGCCATGATTGACTATATCATTATATTAGACTATATATAGTTAAAAACCAAGTTCGTTCAGAGCTCATGCCAGGCAAGCCGAAGTCTAAATACCCTTGCAGCTATTACAAATAATACAAGAATAAACGCTATAGTCGAGTAACCCAACTATTGTATACCCTATTGGAATCAACTAACCAATTTCAAAATAATAAATATGCTCCCTGAAAATTATCGGGGCTTAGGTGGCGCCATCTGCAGAAAATTAACATTAATATTTATTATTGATAAATTATTTGATATTGACTAAATAAATAGATGTTGACCGAATAAATATATACAGCTCCGGTCAAAGTAATAGAAGCGCTATCGTATTTCTTGTCCAAATTTTGACATGATTGACTACTGACTATATAGACTATTGACTATAGTCGAGTAACCCGACTATTGGATACCCTATTGAAAAAAATTGGGCTTCAGTTGGCGTCATCTCTTGGAAAATGTACATTAACGCTAATACCTTCTAAAATAATTGTCCGATATTTGTATAGTTCGATAAATATTACCCGAATAAATATATATATATATATATAACTGACCTCTACGTTATCTAAGAGTGCGGTGAAAGACGTTTTCGATTTCTGCGCGTTAAATAATCTTATTTTAAATCCCAAATCTTTAGCCGACTCTAGATCGACTCGGCTGTCGATCCAGGTCAAGAGTAACAAAATGTAAAGCACAACCTATATAAACCTAAACCTAAAACCCCTTTGATACTGTTTTAGTTTTTCAAGGAAATTGAAAACTTCACTGCGTATGAAAACTTTTGACTGAAATTATAATGCTCTACAAGGGTATAAAAGATATTCATGCACAAAGGTAGTGAAGGGTTTTTGGAATTTTATAAAAGTTCTTAAAACTGGGTGAAAACCCACAGCAAAAAAATCGCTCTAGAACTTTGTTGAAAAAATTAAATATATTTTTATTTCGAAATGCAAAATATAATGTAAATAATAGCAAATGGGTATGGTTTTTAGTATTGCTGACATGTAACAACCCAACATTCAACGAAATGGATTTAAAAAATTTAAAAACGCTGAGATCTAACTATCTAATAAATTTTTAAAGCGATTTGGGACAATTTTGGTATAAACTAGTTTAAATTTTCGACAAAATAAAAAACTTAATGTTTTGCTGCAGCGGTCCTTAAGTGAACATTTAACATAATTTTTATATAATTAGTACAATGTATAATCAGTTTTGTCTCAAAATTTGATGCTACATAGAATGTTAATATGTTGAAAACGCAAATATAAAGACATTTTAAAGCGTTAGAGGGGTTTTTAGTTAAATGGAGTTTATACAATTTTATAAATAGTAACTGATGGAATGGACTAGTACATTTTTCTTAGAGCTACAAGGGTTAATGAAAGTTAGCTTTCTTTCTGGATTTTCTTTTCACTCACATGCGGATAAGTTTTGAAAATAAAGTTTACGCTCCGTGTGTGCCACGTGTCTCTCGCACAACCAATAAATTCGTCAAACTGTGACGAGCGGCTCCAATATCTGTGTGCTTGGCCCGGCCAACTGTTTGCGTTCCCACTGTGCAGGTACAGTGGGCCTTAGTAGGTGACAGACGGCCAAAAGTGGAGCACTTTCGGTCGATTCCCCTCTGGCTTTCAAGTGAAACCCAAATGGGATAACAATTCCACACACCACCCACTTGTGTGGCATAGTTTTTTCCAATTGTGGTGCCCAGAGAACTCCCACCACCCACCACCCCTCCGCCTCCCACCTCCCACTTTCAACGTCATCGTAATCCTAAGCCGACCGCCCCCATTACTTCCCTTACGCTGTCCGCTCGGTTTGTTTACGTTTTTAATTTGCCTTAACCGCAAGTTGGCACCACGTGACGCCAGTGGGTAACCAACAGGCATCCCCAACCACCCCGAAACCACCCCCAACCACGCCGGCCCACTCAGCCGCCCACGAAATCGCAAAAACTCAGTGCAATCGAGCAAAACGATGACGTTTCTCTGCCTCTAGATGGTGTGTTTTTGCACTGATTTCCTCAGCGATTTAATATGCATCTTCGTGCTCCTATAAATAGTAATGTGGAGGTTACAGCGCCGAGTAGGGTGCGTTCGACATAGGGTGACTCAAGTGGTTCGCCTTTTAAGGAGTCGTTCTAGCTCCATTGGGAACAAAGACTTACCCAAGTAAGTAAGTAAGGAGGGGTGGCAAAAATCAATAAAGTCTGGTTAGTCATTTTGTGAGCCAAAACATTTGCATACTGTGCGCGAGGCGGGCTGCAATTGCATTGCGGGCACTTTTCAATCGCACCCGAACGCTCGAAAAGCTAACTTTCGATGTGGTTTCGAAACCTTCTGGAATTCGAGGTATTCGAAATCCTGCTTGTCGAACACCCATCCACATGGGCGAGGGCAAACTTGGCACGGTGCCCGGCAAATCTAGAGGAACTCGATGATGATGATGATGTTGATGTGGATGGGCACAGCATGTGTGTGCTCATGTGGTGGTGGTGGATTCTTTCCTGGTGTGGTGCAGTCCATGACCGACCAAGGCGCCGAGAAACGACGGCAACGACATCGACTTGATGAAGTACATTGGATAATGACGCCAGCAAAAAATACACAGCGGAAAAAATCCACTATGGTTCGATAAAGAAAATATTACTTAAACTGCACAGCTAGAATCACATTCCAGAAGATCGATTTGGGTGCCTACGGAACAAGAGAGGGTAAACTGTGAATATAAAATTTCATGCAACATTGACAAAGAAACTGGAGGTTTAAAGCCCCTTTTTTCATTCTCGCGAATTAAAAAAAAAAATTTTTTTATATTGAACGTACTTTTTTGCTCAAGACATTATTTAATTTATAGTAAAAAAGGGTTAGTTTTAAAATTTACTGCCTGAATAAGAATATTTGACAATAGTTTCGGGGTTTAAAAAATGGATAACATTAGATATGATATACAATATAACACCTAGGGGGAGTTACGCGTAAAGCGTAGAATGCTAGGACTAATTAGTAGGACTAGGACCTTCGCTCTATCCGTCAATTTTAACACTTTGTTGCCAAAAAAGCAAGTACTACTTAAATCAATTTATTTACTTTAATCAAGTTGACCATACCAACCCAATTCCAACTATTATATATGTTGTTATTTTCCCCAATATTATTTCTTTGACATACCCGATAACAACTGGGAGACAGAAGAGTTTGCGCCATAACATGTTATTATATATATTGTCTAAAATTTTTCGTGCTCTTGGGTTTTTCTCAATGTAACACTTTACGGAAAACTATCGGTGGGCACGGATTCTAGGTGATCTAGGGCGGCGAAAGGAGGGTTGGGACGATAGGAGAGCGGACGAAGACTAAACTTAGTTGTGACAAAAAGGCAGAGCAGAGCAGAGCAGAGCAGAGCAGCGCAGAACCGAACCGAACAGAACAGAAATAACAGAAAATACTCGCGCGAGTTGGAAACGGCTGCGCCTTGAACCGCTCAGGAAGAGGCGGCAAAAACAAAAGCGAGAACCGAAATGTGAAAAGTGAAAAGCGAAAAGCATTTCGACATTCTCGCGGACGCGACTGAACGAATCGGACGAGCGAAGAAAGATACTCGCGCAGATACAGATACTTTTCATAATTCACATTTTTCCGCTGTGCGATATTTTATTTATTTACCCCGCGCGGTCCACTGTTATGTAAGGGGTGTGTGTGTGTGCGTGTGTGAGTGAGTGTGTGCCAGCCCAGTGTTTGAGTTTCGACCAAACTCGTTTGGGGGTGTCCGTGATGCAAGTGGGGGCCTAGGTCCTAGAAAAGTCAAGGTCGTCGTCCGCCCTCCCGCCCACACGCACGCCCACAGCCGCCCCCCGTTACTGCAGCGGGGGCCATGAACGCGCGAACGCCGAGGAGGAAGTGCAATTGTCGAATCGAGCAGTGAAGCGAGTCGCCATGGCTGGCTGGGGGCCACACCCCACCTGCCCCGTGGAGGCCAATGTCACGAGCTGGACCCTGCTGGACCACTGGTGGCTCGATCTCTACCCGGGTTGTCTGCAGCGCGTACAAGTGCTGGCCTCCGTCGCCGGCGATCTGACCCAGCTGGGCCGGCACGTCCTGGCCACCCTCGCCCAGGACCCGATCTTCGTGGGCGTGCTCCAGGGCAGTCTGCTGCTGCTGTTCCTCTTCCTGATGCATCTGCTGCGCCTGTGGAGCTGCGGCGCCGGCCCGGAGCCGTCCCTGGACGCCACGTCCGAGGTGGCCAAGGAGCTGAGCCGCGACTTCAACTTCGTGTCCGAGCAGGAGAAGCGCGCCGCCCAGGAGGCGGCCACCGAGGCCCTGCTGGAGGTGGAGGAGAAGAAACGGCGCAAGCGGTTCACCAAGAAGCGCAACTGTGTCTCCGCCGGCCCCATCCTCGTCGCCCTGCGCCACCAGTCCCAGCGGCCCAAGCACCACCGGCATTTGGCCCTGCTCTTCGAGCCCGTGTCGCCCGGGGAGGTGGTCCTGGACACCTACTTGCCGCCGCGGGAGCAGCCGCTCACCATAAGGCTGCCTCAGTTGCCAGAGCCGGTCAGAGAGGAGGATGCAGACGACGATGCAGAAGAGGAACATCCCGAGTTTAAGTGTGTTCCTGGGGGGGGAACCTTATTACCTATGCTCTTTGGAAGACATACGAATTCGAAAAGTTCTAAACTCACTCAACTTTGCACTCTACTTTTAGATCGGAGCCCCGCGGAACCCTGAGCACCACTGACGAAATCTACCCGGACTCGTCCGACAGCAGCCTCTACGTTTCGGACGAGGAGCAGGAGGACGCCTCTCAGTACTGTCGCGGTGGCTACCACCCGGTGGTCATCGGGGACATCTTCGACAATCGGTTTCGCGTGGTGCGCAAACTGGGCTGGGGTCACTTCTCCACGGTTTGGCTGTGCCGGGATCTCAAGTGAGTGTTTCGACTCAGGAGTCATGACAAGGTACCAATCGCACATCTCCTGTTCCGCAGAGACGAGAAGTACGTGGCACTCAAGGTGGTGAAGAGTGCTCCGCACTACATCGAGACCGCGGCGGACGAGATCAGGCTGCTGGAGGCCATCCGCGATGCCGACCCCATGGACGTCAAGCGGGAGCGGATCGTGCGGCTGA
Organism: Drosophila gunungcola; assembly: GCF_025200985.1. Classification (NCBI taxonomy): domain Eukaryota; kingdom Metazoa; phylum Arthropoda; class Insecta; order Diptera; family Drosophilidae; genus Drosophila; species Drosophila gunungcola. Next base: position 530,955 of record NW_026453181.1, on the reverse strand, counting down.
TGAACCACTTCACGGTGCGCGGCGTGAACGGGATGCACACGTGCCTGGTCTTCGAGGCACTCGGCTGCAGCCTGTACAAGCTGATCGTGAAGAACAACTACCAGGGCCTGGCCATCGCCCAGGTGCGCAACATCATCCGGCAGGTGTTGGAGGGCCTGGACTACCTGCACAGCAAGTGCAGCATCATCCACACGGACATCAAGCCGGAGAACATCCTGCTGGTGATCGACAACGCCGCCGCGATGAACCAGCAGATCGACGACGAGATCAACAGTCTGCGCGTGAAGGGGGCCGACTTCCCCGACTCGTACAGTGAGTAGAAGCACCATTCAACCATTCAACCATGATCCATGGTAGCCATGACTCTGTGCCTCTCCAGTCAGCTCCATCGAGAAGCAGACCAAGTCGCGGGCCAAGTGGCCACTGATCGAGCCGAATGGGTCGGCCAACACCAACACCAACACCAGCACCAACAACACCACAAACACCAGCAACAGCAACAGCACGGCGAACAACTCCAGCTCGTCGACGCCGCTGGCCGCCGTGATCATGTCCTCGCTGGACAAAGAAGACACCACCACCACCTCGTCCACGCTCAACTCCAACACCACATCCTCGCTGGCCTCCAAGTACTCCAGTCTGCTGGGGGACAGCGAGTGCAACGGAGGCCTCGGCGGATCGGCGAGTCTGAGCAACCGCTACCGAGCCGAGAAGAAAATCACTGCCAAGGTGAGTTTGTTTCCAGTGTGACGGGTCAATAGGTCAACCGGTCAACAGGTCTCCAGTCGCCCCTGCCCCCCCCCCCCTCCACACTCGAAAGCTCTGGCCAGGATTACACGTCGTGGTGTGCATGCCAAGCATTTGCACTCTTCATATTGTGACCCACCTGCAACACCAAACACTGCTGCACACCGAAGAAACACGAAATTCTTATTCTTATTCTTATTCGTTTCGTTTCGTTTATTTTATTTTCGCGTTTTTGGTTTGACCCCGAAACAGTCTTCTGGGGATTGTGAGGAAGGTGCCGAGTCCGACACGCTGGGCGAGCAGAGCATGGCCACCGACACGCCCACCGATCCCGAGCCCGCCCCCGGGTCCGAAACCGAGCCCAAAACCGAGACCGAAACTGAAACCGAAACTGAAACCGAACCCGATGCCAGTCCTAGCGAGGTCAAGGTCCCTGAGGTAATGTGCGTTTGGATGTGGGATAGGCGCTAGTGGTAACCCGGTCCCTAGAGTTCGCTTTTCGATTTTGCTTCATATGTTTTGCCATGAGGGAAACCCCGCCTCCGCTGCTTACCTACCGATTCTGACTTCCCATATTTAGTTCACATTTGTTGCCCCACACCCACAATTATCCCACACGCCTAATTCCGTCAATTAACTCCTGGAACGAAAGCCAAATGCTTGATGGAATGTGGACATTGCCAGCTTTAGATGTTTTGCGCCAAGGGCTCTACCCAAATGCTTAATGCTTCCATTGTTACCTGTTAATTTTAAACCTTCTTGGTGTAAATATCCAGTTGCGGTCAAAGTAATATTATAAGTACAAATCAATTAATCAATTTTCTTGACAAACAAATTATTTTAACGAACGAAATTTGAGTTTATATGAATTGGTTTATAGCTCATAACTTAATAATTGGTAATTGAAAAATCAATTTCAATAAAACATAATTTTACTTCAAAATACACAACTTTAATGTATGTATGCATATTTATATACATACCTATTTAAAATAAATGTAAACTTATTTTGACCACAACTGTGTGAATGACTTATGTGTAGGCTAAGTTTTGTTCTTGAAATAACCGATGTCGTACTCAAATATATGTTTACATTAAATCAAAACGGAATGACGATCTGAGTATTCTAGAGTTGGGTTGCTCATGAATGAGTGAACAAAAAAGAGTTGTTCACTTAAGTGAGTGAACTGAACAGGTTCACACTTATTGATATTTTTGGCTCACTTTTTCAGTTGTTCAGTTACTTACTTGTTCAGTTGCTCAGTTGCTTAGATCAGTTGTTCAGTTCATTTGTTCAGTTCATTTGTTCAGTTACTCAGTTAAGCAGTTGCTTAATGATCTTTGTTTTTTCCTCATATTACTTAAATAAATATTAATATGATCTCAAATAACACGACATTAAACATTGTACTGATTTTATAATCTTTGATAAGAGAGATGTTAACAATAACATGTCCAAACTAAACATCATGAAAACCAAAAAAATGTTCAGCAAGTGAAACTTGTTAGCAAACTTGATTAACTGAACAACTAAATAGCAAAATAAAAAACTGAACAAATGAGCAACTGAACAACTGAATAACTGAACAAGCGAGCAACTGATCAAGCGAGAAACTCAACAAGTGAGTGATCAAAGTGAGTGAATTTGTTCACTCCATAAAAAGTGAGCAACTGAACTTGTTCACCAAAGTGATCGAGTTTACCCCACTCTAGAGTATTCCGTTGAGCTACTAATCAGTGGTGATCACCAGTTGGGATTTCAACAGACAATCCCAGCCTTGATCCCCACGCCGTATGTGTTTTGTTATACGCACCAACTAGAGAAACCTACAATAAGCAACCAACATTGTGCATTCTTTTCTTCCTTTCTTTGTGTGAACCAATTTATATGCAACACTACGCTGTGTACACACGGTGCAGCTGCCCACCCCGAACTCCACCAACACCTCCTGTCCCTCCCACAACACCCACACGATAGCCAAGTCCAAGATCAACTCCAGCACGTGCACGTCCTTGCCCAACGAATTCAGCCTCCCCAACACGAACACGAACACCAGTAGTGACACAGCCTCCACTTCTGCCCCTCCAAGTGCCACGCCCTCAATCGCCACCGCCTCTGCCACGCCCCCCAGCACGTGCACGCCCTCGTTTACGCATACAGCGCCCACTGCAACAGCTCCAAAAGCTCCAACTACCAGTACAACCTGTACAGCAACAGCCGCAAGCACTGAGCTCCTTAATGGCGATCATACAACAACAAGCACATCGACAACCTCCGCGACAACAACAACAACAACAACAACGACAACGACACCAGCCATCGCTAAACTAAATGTCAATGCCAATGCCATTCCTTCGCAGAACCAGAGTCAGAGTAGCCAGACCAACACCTACACGATCCAGTCGCTCATCAGCAACAGCAACGTCCGCGTGAAGATCGCCGACTTGGGCAACGCCTGCTACGACGTGAGTACCTTGATCCTTAAAGACCCCCTTAATTCCCGATGACAAGGCGGTCAGGATACTTTATTACCCTCGAGTGTGATCGATTTTAAGGCGTAAAGGTGTGACTTTTTTGCTCGAAAGCTATATAAGAGTGTTGTTCGATTTTTATAAAATTGTATTCAGTCGATTTTCTTATTATTTTCCTATTCATTTTACGGATCTTTTCCATGGCCTTAGAAAAGTCCACTATTTATAAAATTTAAATGTATTTCTGAAATTGAAAAATGTCTATTTTCAATCCGATTATTCCTAAGTTATATACTACCTGAAAAATAAGACTTTTGTTTAAACTATATCCATTTAGCTTTTAAACTGAGAAACTAGTTTGCATAAAACGGACGGAAAGAGGGACAGACAGAAGAATAAAAAAAAAACATTTTTCTAAAAAATGTAACCAATACTTTATTTTTAATGAATCCTAAAATTTAAAAATCAGCGAAGTTGAATTTTTTTTTATTTATTTTTATAATTTTTTTAATCGAGCTTTATGATATAGTCGTCCGAATTTAATGATATGAAAAACCTTATTTTCAAAAGTCTAACCATTACTATATCTTGATAAATATAAAAAAAACAGTAGTTATAAAATTTTTTTTTTCAATTGTTCCTATGCGAGCTATATAATTTAGTCGTCCGATCCGGCCCGTTCCGACTTACTTTTGGGAAATATAGCCTTAAAACTGACAGACTAGTTCGCGTAGAAACGGACGAACGGACAGTCGGACTCCCCTATCGATGCTGATCAAGAATAGGTATACTTATAGGATCTATAATGTATCCATCACTGAGTTACATACTTTTGAATGAAATTATAATATCCTCTGCTAAGTTGACTTTATTTGTATCCCCCAGTATCATCACTTCACCGAGGACATTCAGACGCGTCAGTACCGATCGATCGAGGTGCTGCTGGGAGCGCCGTACAACTATACCGCCGACATATGGAGCACCGCCTGCCTGGCCTTCGAGCTGGCCACGGGCGACTACCTGTTCGACCCACACGCCGGCGAGTCGTACAGTCGGGACGAGGACCACCTGGCGCACATCGTCGAGCTGCTGGGCTCCATTCCGCAGTCGGTGATCCTGCGGGGCAAGCACGGCCTGAAGTATTTCACCAGCTATGGTAGGTATCGCTGAGGTCCGACGGACAGAGTGGGGTAACAGCCTCGCGGCGATTTGCGTTTGCAGGCAGCCTGAGGAACATCACCAAGCTGAAGCCCTGGAGTCTGAAGAACGTGCTGGTGGAGAAGTACGACTGGGATCCGGTGGAGGCCAAGAAGTTCTCCGACTTCCTGCTGCCCATGCTGGAGTACAATCCAGTCATACGCGCGTCGGCAGCCGAGTGCCTGCAGCATCCGTGGCTGGAGCAGGAGGAGTTCGTCTAAGGTTCGTCTAAGGTTCGTCTAGATGCTCAAGAATTCGCGCAGAAGAAGCTGAAAGCAGAAGGCAACTGACACGGGCACACTTAAGTAATACATGCATAACATACGTACATATTTCGTACTCGTATTGTATTTCTAGGCTTAACTTTTATATGCAAACCACTTTGTTATAAAGACGAATAATATCGTATATGTATGTACGATAGCAAGGAAATCCGATGAAGGAATGTTAGCATTATAGGACTCGATACACACACCTTATACACACACAACATGTGAAGAGGCCGTTCCGCGGGGAATTTTTTAAGCTTTTTAATTTTTGTACTTGAGAGCTTTAAAATGTAATTACTAAAGAAGCGATTTTATTTTTAACGACGAAAGCAAACACGAGGAGTTGCGCATAATGTTTTTCAAGTTTTTATTTCGACAACGTGCATATAAGTATATACATACATACATATATATTTTTTATTAAAGTGAAACAAAAACAAAAACAAAAGACAATGACGACAATTTTGAAGTCAACAGATGCCTAAACTGACTGACTGAAAAGGAAAACATTTTCATGCGAAACCAAAAATAAAACCAAACAAATGAAACATGCTAAATAAATTATACGAACTAGAAAAATATTCAGCATCACATAATTAATGATACCTTCTATAAAATTAATAATATGGTATGTGTATAATTAACGAAGCCCAATTGTAGATATCGGTAATGTTTAACAAAAATACAGATGAAAATTCAAATATTGACAGCTTTTTAGCAGCGTGTAGTGATTTTGGTACATTTAACCGAAACTTATTCTAGATCGTAAAGCCCATTTTGGAGATAAACAGATTTCGTCGTTTTCGGTTTGCAATACTTATTATTTGACGCAAAATTGGAAAATGCTCTTAGCATCCGTGAAAACGAACCTTTTTCCAGTTCACTGAAAATGAAAAAAAATCAATAAAGTATTGAACAAAAGTCTTTGTATCGGAATTGAAAACTTAAAATCGAAATTTAAATACTACCAATGATAATTACCAATAACAAAAACATATTTTACTACTTGCCTACCAGAATTTGTACACAAGCCTACAAAGTAATATTGAACGTGACCAAATAATTTAATATTGTGGAAGGTTTTTCCCCTAAACACACACATTTAATATACACACACACATGTGCGCATGTGTCCAAATAAAGTATAACAGAAATTTAAGCCGAGAAGCTGCACGTTCGAGAGTGGGCACATATTTCAATAAGCCGAAATAAAGAATATACATACCGATCAAGAGATAACATACAAATCAGCATTTTGTCGTCATTTTGGTTTACATAAGCACTTTATTCGAAGTTGCACGAGTATAAAAATGCAGTGTCTAGAATACATTAGGGTATGTTTAACAGTTTTAAAGTATATTAGATTAGCATAAGGATCGACAGTCGTCGACCGGCGGATAAACTATGTAAGCAATGTTCGGAATACACTGAGGGACTACACTGAGGGCACCCTTCTTAGAGTGCCAGCCCCAATATCTGTTCCTGCTTGTAGACGCCATGGTAGGCGTTGCGTATGAGTACGTAGGGGAAGCAGGACTCCAGCAGGTCCATTGTTAGGAAGGGCGATTGCTTGACGATCTCGTCGAGCAGCAAGTAGATGGACTCTCGGTTGCGGGTCGCCTCCTTGTCGGACTCCTGACCCAAACGCAGCAGGGAGGAACTGGCCAGGGCAAGGAACTCCTTCATGCGGTCCTCCATGTCGCTCTGCCCGCAGATGGTGAACAGCGCGCCGAAGATGTTGTTGATGGCCGCCGCCATGCAGTGCGTGTTGTTCGAGTGGCCATCGATGGTGGCCCGGTAGAAGGAGTTCTCGTTCCGGGCCAGTTTTGGAATGGAGACGGCCACAAAGACCATCAGCAGACAGGCCGTGAGGTGCTCACCCTCATCGAACTCCGGCTTCTTCGACTTCAGCGTACTGGCCAATGTGGGATCCACCTTGCAGAGCAGCCCAGCTGCCGAGGCCATTTCGGAGGCAACGCGGATCTGGTCTCCTCCGGGCAGGTGCTCCTGAAAGTCCTTCACAGAGCTGAGCAGAAAGGGTATGCGCTTGTCCAGCACATCGACGAGAGCCTCGTGCACCAGATTGCGGAAGCAGATGATCACGCCAATGATCGTCATGCGCTGCAGCACGCGGTCCACGTCCTGCAGCCGCTTGAACTGCTCCTTCATCACCTCGGGCTTGTCAAAGCTGGTGCGCAGAGTGATGAGCACCTCCTTGTTGGTGCCGACCAGCGACTTCAGCTCCTGCACCTGGTTGGCTATGTGCCACATCAGGGTCTCGTTCAGTGTTTTAATGCCGTAGGGCCCCACGAGTTCGGCAAGGGCTCGCAGCTCGTTAAGATCGGAGAACTCCTGCGGGTTGAACGGCACCCAGCCCTCGGGCGAGATGGGCACAAACGCCTTTTGGTTGATGGAAAACACTATGTTGCCGGCGGACACTCGCCTTAGCAGGACCTCACTGTACCAGGTGTTGTACAGAGCGGCAATGGTCTTCTCGCCATGGGAGTCCAAGGCCTGCGTTTGCTGGAGTAAACAGTTGTTGAAGACTCGGGTTATGTCTATGTGCACGTAGTTCTCCACGGTCTGCAGCACATTCATGTAGGCTCGCACGCTGGCCAGCAGCTCGGAGGGCTTGGCGATCTCCATTGTCTCCTGGTTGAACATCACCATGCCCACAAGATCCCGGGAGAAGCGGTGCTCCAGGTTCTGGCAGAGATATTCGCGAGGGGCGAATGCAAACTCCCAAACGTTGACAGTGGGACAATAGTTGATGGCGAAACAGAGCTCCGTCAAGGCCATGTGCAACTTGTCCATCGTCGTCAGGTCCTCCCGCGTCTTTCTGTACGACTCGTCGCCGGGCTTTCGGATGTCGTCGAAATGCTTCGACTTAGACTTGTCCTTCTTCTTGCGGGCCGACTGGACGGACAGGATCTTGGCACAGTGCTTTGGCAAAAGAGCGTCGGCCATGGTGCACTGCTCGTCGCAAATGGTGGTTATGATGTTCTTAGCCTCTTTGGCCATTTCCTCGAGGAAGATGTTCACCACGCTGAGCGACCTCTCTCGAATGTGGTGGCGTTCCTCCGGGCACATTTCGTGCGTGCAGTTCTGGAAGTGGCTGCAGATCAATGGAAAGGCTATAATATAGCGGTTCTGGGCGGGGAACTCCAAGCACATGTGGAACTGGTCGTCAAACATTTTGTTGTAGAAGCAGAAGATACTCAGATCCGACGTCTCCACCAGTATCTCGTCCAAATTATCGACCACTCGAGTGTGGAACACCATCGAGTCCAACAGGCGGGCCAGTTCCGCGTGCTCTGTGATTCTTAGGGCAGCCTTGCCCACGCTCATGTACGTCTGGAGGCGGAACCAGTCCAAGCGGAATGGTCGGAAGTAAAAGAGCTCGTTGTCCTCCACCTGCTTCACAGTCAGGCCTGCGGCTGTGTTGTAGAGCGAGCTGAAGATTATGCTCTCGTCTTCCGGACACATCTGCAGGCTCTGCATCCGAATGTTCAGATCCGTGGCATCAAAGCCGGACAAGTATTGCACGTAGTACCGCTGCATCACCTGGCTGTATTTACGCACCAGAGCGCGCAGTTCCTCCATGTGGAACAGTAGCTCCGGCAGCTGCCGGTCCACCAGATCCTCATTGCTCTTTCCTTTAAAAACACAGGTAAATGGAGTTAGAACAATAATATAATAAATCAGTCGGCGTACTAACCTTTATTCTTGAGCAGCGGCGGATTGTCGTTGTGCCTGAGGAGCCAAAGAATCTCGTCGCGTGCCAGGCAAAGACCGATGAAAATGAATATTGCTTTGGGGCCCAGCAGGCCGGGTTGGTCCGTCATGATTAGGGCCAGCTCCTTCAGGGCAGTTCGCAGAAACTTACGTCGCTCCCGGTGCATCAAAGCGGCTTTCTGGACAGCCGTGTTGTAGGTTTCCTTGACCTCGCCGATCCGCTTGCTGTAGCCCTTGATTCCGTCGAAGGTGGCTTGGATGTACTGGTGGATTTGCAGGACCTCGTCGCGGAACAGAGCCACCACCCAACTGGATTCCAAAGCGGACAGCCAGATCTTGTTGACCTCCGGGTACTGGCCGAGCATTTGGTGGTTGAGCAGCAGGCCGAAGATTATCCAGCGGTCCATGGCCTCCAGCGAGATGTACTCGCAGGACATGGTGTCCGTGCGCACGGCCTTGAGGAGAATGGCGGGATTGCCCACCAGACTCAGCTTTTGCATCTCCCTCCACTTGTCGGCGGGCAGATTCCGCAGGGCGTAGATGGAGGTCAGCGAGCGCAGCGCACTCGTCAGCAGGCGCTGGTGGGGGATGAACTCCTCGGCCAGCTTCTTGAGGGGAACCTCGTAGTCGAGGATCATCTGGCCCAGGCGGGGGAAGCCCGTGTCGGCCTGGTTGTTCTGCAGCTCGTAGGCGGCGTTGTACAGGCCCAGCACCGCCTTGCGGTCCTCCACCCTGGACAGGACGATCATCAGGGACACGTAGGTCACCACCAAGTCCAGGTAGTACTTGGTCAGCTCGAAGTTCAGCGTGATGTCCAGGTGGATCTGGCAGGCGTCCATCGTGGTGAGCAGTTCGCAGACATTGTCCTTGAAGTCCAGCAGGTCGACGAATGTGTGGTAGTACAGGGACAGCGACTTTATGATCTCCGCCTTGATGTTCACGATGGCATTCAGGCCCTTGACAGTCGATGTTGGGGAATCGCTTCACAATGAACTTGATGCTCGACTCCAGCGACTTCTCGGAGAGGAAGCCCGGCTTCGACTTAGGTGTCGCCGCAGGCCTTCTTGATGTTGTATATCCGCGTCAGAATGCCCAGCCCGCGGTCGTTCAAGATGATTAGTTTCTCAGCTATCTTCTGCTGGTTCGGAAAAATTGGGCGTGCCATGTCCGCTGACTGTTGGCGACGACGACTGGCTGAAGACGCGTTTCCGCTGGATCCCAGAACACAAATGTGCGCTGGCGAACTTCGTTGGCAAGCGATAAGCCCTAATCTGTCCCGTTACTTATGCTGTTTCGGATTGTTAAATTGGCCAAAAAGAGCGACACAAAAATGTACACATAACTCTTCTTCTTGATCTCGGACTAGTGATGAGAAAATCACTGTTATTGCCGATATATGACTATCGATAAGAAAAATAGCTAGAATTTGGTAATATTAATTGGGGTATTCGCTGTTTACAAGAGCTGACTATTTGAATTTTGCTCATCTGTTTACAAACTTATTCATAAATATTTTTTTCCAAGAGTTAAGAATTCATATATTTAGCAATTTAAGGGTCTATATCAGTGTAACACATGAAAATTGGCAATTTTTTAATTTTTATTTTTTATGGATTTATGGGTTTTTAAGAGTTTTGCATAAAAAGTTAAATTTTTTTAAACTATTTTTTAAGTTCTTGGTTTTACAAAAATATCGACTAATGAGGGATGTCTGATATGATTCCGGTCAAAAAAGTAGCCAAAATCGAGAAAGCTAAATATATATCCATTACAACGACCTTAAAAATATTTAAAATATTAACAGTATTAACCGATGCCAGATTTGAACAGAATGTCATCTTCTGTGGTTTAAGAATTACCTTTTAAATTATCCCAATTTGAAAATTTTCAACATATCCAACTAGTGTGTCGTGACAAATGGGATCATTTTAAGATGATTGAGTTATAATTTCAAACCGATCGGTGCATTTATAGTCGAGCTACGATATCAGCAGTTTTTAAAAATGTCGTTTCGAGAAATCGCGTTTAAAATTTTAGGTGTAACGGTGTATGCCGGCGAGCGGCTGCTCTCTAGTTCGCTGCCATTCAAAAACTATTTAAGATACGACCTTGCCGCGTTCCCAGAATATTTTCGAAAATAAACTATCGGTTAGGCAAAAAAAATTGAATTAAAAAAAAAGTTTGGCCTTTTAGATTATAGCAAATCTGTTTGCCAGCTGTTCCATACAAAATTAACTTTATGAAAAATCCAAAATTCAATCATCCCAAGGCTATTAACAGCCACATTTGTCGAATAAGAGCATTTAATTAAAGGTTTTCATTGTATAGCAATTATTAAATAACGCAATATATAATACAAATTTATTTAAGTTTTAAAAATAAAAAAAAATTTAGTAACGCGGGTCGTTTTGCTAAAAATTGATTTCGTTATCTTTAATGCCTAATAGTGTAGAATTATTTGTTCAGTGTGGTTATCGGTAACCGGTCATCGGTGCGAACTATCGATATCAGCAGCCGGTGAGCAACGGAGCGAACCAGTAGTTCCTTACCATAGTGCACGTTGTGTGCCACGCAAAATCGCCGCAAATTGGTTTGATTTCTGATATAAAAGGTGGGAATATGCAATTGTGCTTTATGAATAATTCAACATTCTCCTTCGACAGTCATGGGAAAGAAACTGGAGCGCAGCGACGTTGGCCGAGTGCCGGAGAACATCAATTTTCCGGCCGAGGAGGAGAGCGTTCTGCAGCAGTGGCGTGACGAAAATATCTTCGAAAAGTGCAGCCAGCTGTCGAAGGGAAAGCCCAAGTAAGTGCAAGTGCAAGTGCCGCAGTCGATTGCATCAGCCCATAGCTAACCTGGAAATGTATCACCAGATACACGTTCTACGACGGACCGCCCTTCGCCACCGGGCTGCCCCACTACGGACACATCCTGGCCGGCACCATCAAGGACATCGTTACGAGGTACGCCTACCAGCAGGGATACCATGTGGACCGCCGCTTCGGCTGGGATTGCCACGGTCTGCCGGTGGAGTTCGAGATCGACAAACTGCTGAACATCCGGGGGCCCGAGGACGTGGCCAAGATGGGCATCGCTGCCTACAACGCCGAGTGCCGCAAGATCGTCATGCGGTACGCCGACGAGTGGGAGAACGTGGTGACGCGCGTTGGGCGCTGGATCGATTCAAGAACGACTACAAGACCTTGTACCCCTGGTACATGGAGTCCATCTGGTGGATCTTCAAGCAGCTGTTCGACAAGGGCCTGGTCTACCAGGGCGTCAAAGTGATGCCCTACTCCACCGCCTGCACAACATCGCTGTCCAACTTCGAGGCGAACCAAAACTACAAGGAGGTCGTTGACCCTTGTGTGGTGGTCGCCCTGGAGGCAGTTTCGCTGCCCAACACCTTCTTCTTGGTGTGGACCACCACGCCCTGGACCCTGCCCTCCAACTTCGCATGCTGTGTCCATCCCACGATGACCTACGTTAAGGTGCGCGACGTGAAGAGCGACCGACTATACGTTCTCGCCGAGTCGCGCCTATCGTACGTTTACAAATCGGAGGCGGAGTACGAGGTGAAGGACAAGTTTGCGGGCAAAACGCTGAAGGATCTGCACTACAAGCCGCTGTTCCCGTACTTCGCGAAACGCGGGGCTGAGGTGAAAGCCTACCGCGTCCTGACGGACGAGTATGTCACCGAGGACTCCGGTACGGGCATCGTGCACAATGCTCCTTATTTCGGCGAGGACGATTATCGCGTATGTCTGGCGGCGGGGCTCATCACAAAGTCCAGCGAGGTTATCTGCCCAGTTGACGAGTCGGGACGGTTCACCAAGGAGGCCACTGACTTCGAGGGACAGTACGTGAAGGATGCCGACAAGCAGATCATGGCCGCGTTGAAGACACGGGGAAACTTGGTGTCCAGTGGCCAGGTGAAGCATAGCTACCCCTTCTGCTGGCGGTCAGACACACCGCTAATCTACAAGGCCGTGCCCTCCTGGTTTGTGCGTGTCGAGCACATGTCGAAAAACCTACTGGACTGCAGTTCGCAGACGTACTGGGTGCCAGACTTTGTCAAGGAGAAACGATTTGGCAACTGGCTAAAAGAGGCCAGAGATTGGGCTGTGAGTATAGCAAAGTTATCCCAATTTGTTTCTAGTCTAGTAGACTAAACATATTCCCCTCAGATCTCCCGCAACCGCTACTGGGGCACGCCGATTCCTATCTGGAGGTCGCCCAACGGGGATGAGACCGTGGTCATTGGCAGCATCAAGCAGTTGGCCGAGCTTTCCGGCATTCAGGTTGAGGATCTGCATCGCGAGACCATCGATGACATTGAGATACCGTCGGCAGTTCCCGGAAATCCTCCACTGCGTCGCATAGCTCCCGTTTTCGACTGCTGGTTTGAGTCCGGTTCGATGCCGTTCGCACAGCAGCACTTTCCGTTTGAGAACGAGAAGGATTTCATGAACAACTTCCCCGCCGACTTCATAGCAGAGGGCATAGATCAGACCCGCGGCTGGTTCTACACGCTCCTAGTGATTTCCACGGCTCTGTTTAACAAGGCACCGTTCAAGAACCTCATTGCTAGTGGGTTGGTGCTGGCCGCTGATGGCCAAAAGATGTCGAAGCGCAAGAAGAACTACCCTGATCCCATGGATGTGGTCCATAAGTACGGAGCGGATGCCCTACGACTGTACCTTATCAATTCTCCCGTGGTGAGGGCTGAAAGCCTGCGGTTCAAGGAAGAGGGTGTGCGCGACGTCATCAAGGACGTGTTTCTGCCCTGGTACAACGCCTATCGGTTCTTGCTTCAAAACATAATTCGCTATGAGAAGGAGGACCTGGCAGGAAAGGGGCAATACTCATACGAGCGTGAACGGCACTTAAATAATATGGACAAGGCCTCCGTTATCGATGTGTGGATTTTGTCTTTCAAAGAGTCTTTACTCGAATTCTTTGCTACCGAGATGAAAATGTATCGCCTGTACACTGTCGTGCCCAGGCTGACGAAGTTCATTGATCAACTTACAAACTGGTAGGTTCTCTGACTGGATTAGATCATCAAGGTAAAGCTAAAAATTGTATTTTCTCCTGCAGGTATGTGCGACTTAACCGTCGCCGCATCAAGGGAGAATTGGGAGCTGATCAGTGCATCCAATCACTGGACACGCTCTACGATGTTCTATATACAATGGTCAAAATGATGGCTCCTTTCACACCCTACCTCACGGAGTACATATTCCAGCGGCTGGTGCTGTTTCAGCCACCGGGCTCGCTGGAGCATGCTGGCTCAGTTCACTACCAGATGATGCCCGTCAGTCAGAGCAAGTTCATTCGAAGCGATATTGAACGCTCGGTGGCTTTGATGCAATCAGTTGTCGAGCTGGGTCGCGTTATGCGGGATCGACGAACCTTGCCTGTTAAGTACCCGGTTTCGGAGATCATCGTTATCCACAAGGACTCACAAACCCTGGAGGCTATTAAAAGCTTGGAGGACTTCATTCTTAGTGAGCTCAACGTCCGAAAACTCACTCTGAGCTCCGACAAAGAGAAATATGGCGTCTCGCTAAGGGCAGAGCCTGATCACAAGGTTTGTACTGCAGAGATTTAGTTCGCATGCATAATGATAATAATCTTCTCTCTTCGCAGGCGCTGGGTCAGCGGCTTAAGGGCAATTTCAAGGCGGTTATGGCCGCTATCAAGGCGCTGAAGGATGAGGAAATTCAGAAGCAAGTGTCGCAGGGATACTTCAACATACTGGATCAGCGTGTAGAACTCGAGGAAGTTCGTATCATTTACTGCACCTCAGAGCAGATGGGAGGAAACTTTGAAGCCCACAGCGACAATGATGTTTTGGTACTGTTAGACATGACGCCAAACGAAGAGCTGCTTGAAGAAGGATTGGCCCGTGAGGTCATCAATCGGGTTCAGAAATTGAAGAAGAAGGCCCAGCTTATACCCACTGATCCGGTTCTCATCTTCCATGAGCTCTCTACCGACAACAAAGCCAAGAAGGAGACCCTAGAGACGCAGGCTCAGCTAACAAAAGTTTTAGCCAGCTACACGAATATGATCAAGACGGCCGTTAAGTCGGAGTTTGCTCCGTATTCATCTAAGCAGGCTGCCAAAAAACGAGTAATAGCCAGCGAACTCGTCGACCTCAAAGGAGTTCCTTTAAAATTGACCATTTGTTCCACCGAGGAATTGCAGCTTCCAAGTCTGCCCTGGTTGAATGTATCCTTGGCCGAAGACCTGAACCCACGCTTCGGTAACAGCAACAAAGCATCTCTATTTCTGCAGCACAACGTTAGCAAGGAACTCATCTCACTGCCCACGCTTCGCACCGAGTTAGAGCATTTGTTTGGCCTCTATGGAGTCAACTTTAATATCTATGTTGTTGACCAGCAAAAAAATGTTACCGAGTTGAAGTCCATCGATAAGAACCTGAGCGGAAAATTATTGGTTCTGACTCGTAGCCAGGACGCACTGAAACAAGCAGCAGGCTATGAAATAGCCCCAGCTCCTTACTCCAAATTCGTTAACCAGCCTTCAGGGAATTCTGTCTTTACGGAAAACCCGTTGGGCCGAACCTTATGTTAAACTCGGTACTTTTTGTATTAAATTATAAACGAAACGAAAATAAAATATACGTTGTCAACTTTTTGAAAAAGTTGTAAACTAATTCTTTGTATCGAAATGAAATTTTATATACGTTTGTACGTAATAGAAGCCCTTATTATGGGTTTGGTAATTTAAATTTTTATTTTTATACCCTTGCAGATGGTATTACTCAAAAGTTTACATCGCATTAAAGATATACATTTTAATTCCTATGTATTTGGCTTGAAAATAAAACCGTTAAAATAACTACATATGCATACCTGATACCTGCTATATTACAAAAACCAATGAAGTTATCATAATTTAAATTAAAATCCCGTTTGTTTAATTGACAGTTATCTGTCCCTTATCTGTATTTGCACAACAAAAGTGAATTGCGAAAGTTTCAAGTCTCTAGACTTAAAACTGAGTGAGTAACTGGAGCGGAATTGCCTCATGTTCTGCGTTGCAAACATCAGACTCTCCATGGGTATCTAAATTAACAAGATATACAAGATATACATATGTGGGGCAAAAACTAAGCTTAAACGCAAATAACTAATATAATCTAGTGGGTTAATTAGTGGGTTAAAAAGAGTAATAATTTTTAAAAGTTTAAAATGAGACAAATTAATTTGTAATTGATTTGTGTATCACTTACATTTTTACTTATTTTTAAAAAACTAACCGTGCTTCTTAACCATTCGTGCCCTAATCACTGTGGACGGCCATCCACGTATTGACGAGGGGCACCGTAAAGTGTACGCAAGGAGTCTACTAATAATATATGTAGCCGCAATAATGGAAATCAACTAAGAATAATCCGACCTTAAAAAAATTAGGTGGCAATCTCTGAACAGTTATTGACTGTATAACGGTTTGTGCATACTAAGAGTTTTAGAAAGTCAATTTTTTGCCATACCTATATTGAAGCTGTTGGGGTTGGGGTAGAATAAAGTCTGACTTTTGTTCTGTTGGTATTCTGACTTTAAATACGCGCCCAACAGCAGTAATTTCAATCCGATACTCCGTTCAAAAGATATTCAATATTCAAGAGTTAAATAAAAAAAAAATTTTTTTTTATATTTTTGTTGTTTAAACCGTTATTCTGAAATATTTAACAATTACTATACATAAAAAACTACAAAAAAAAATTTAAAAACAGCAAAGTTATAATATTTTTTTATTTATTTTTCCGATTGCTCTTATATGCTATAGTCGTCCGATCCGGCTCATTCCGACTTATGTACTGCAATAGAAAGACAATTTTAGGAAAGACTAGTTTACGTTGAAACGGACGGACAGACGGACAGAGGGACAGACGGACATGGCTAGATCGACTCTCCTAGTGATACTGATCAAGAATATAAATACTTTATAGGGTCGGAGATGTCTCCTTCACTGCGTTGCAAACTTCCGACTGAAATTATAATACCCTCTGCAAGGGTATACAAATATATATGCTTTACATATCCTTCCAGTTTTTTTTTATCTTAACTTTTAATGACAAATTTTAAATTTGTGTAGATGGCATAAACTAAATTGCAACTCCTTTTATGTTGTTTTGCTTCATTGTCCTCTTTCATCTACATTAATGAATATATTAAAACAAAAAAAAAACAAATTAAAAAAAATATATTTCTAAAGTTTTTAAGTTAAAATGTTAAAATCAATGCACTGCTTATACTAATCAAAATTCTTTTTTAATTGGATTGTTGTCAAAATATATGTTTGAGCCCCAAATTGTAAGCTCATTGGTCTAAACCCTTTGATGCACTGACCACATATGCTATTTGGCAGTGTTGCACGCGACAGCGATATAATCTGATAAGCTGATAAGAAATCTATATTTTTTTTTTATATTCTTGGAATATAAACCAAGATTTAAAAGCGCCAATATTAGTGCATAACAACTCTCTTTAAGAAAATGAACATTAAAAAAATCTGCAACAGAAATGTTCAAAGCATAACTTTCGCACTTGCTCGACATTGCATCGAAATATTTGTTATAAGTAAATGCAAAATTTTCTTATACTAGTTTAATTTTGAACATATATATATGGACTTTGAATTTTTTACTGCGGTTTGACCTTTCTGGAGAATTGACCATATGTATTTCGAAGTTGGTTAAACTATCTATCATATATATATTCGTTTGAACGCCGTGATCTTGAAAGTAAACGTCATGCAACCACAATATTTAACTACATACTTACCAACGTTTTATTTTGTACATCCCATTCAAAATGATAAAAAACTGTTTTATGTTTTCATTTTTATTGAAATCGCTTTTTACTCGTAATATTATTAGTTATTATATGTATTTATATGGATGTATTATCATGTATGTATATCGGCTTGCCATAATTATAGGTATTTTCTGTGTATACAATTGTCCTTTGTTTTCTGCAATCGATTTGTAATTTATAGCCTACACCCTCTGCACTTCTCTCGGTGTCTGTATACTTTAAAGACAATTTCGTACATTGAATACAATTATTGATTTGCAATTTATGCATGCTCGAACTGCAGATGCTCGCCTCAGCGGACAAACTGCTTTCAAAAGTGGCGTGTTTTTCATTACAATCAGTTAATAAGTCTAATCGTGATCTCAACTAATTAATTGGGGTAAGCATTTTCCCCTGCCTGGAAATTTACAGTTCAAAGTACACTTAAAGAACAAAGGACTTGGGGTACGTAGATTGGAGTTTGACGACGACCATTTGCAACTGCTTGGTTGGTATTCTAGAAATTTTTCCTCGTTTCAGTCACAATTATTTGCATTCGCTTTTTATGCTGATTTCAATCATTTTGTTTCGTTATATGCTTTTTGGTTAATATAATGCTGCTTAATTTTATTACATACACATTCATATACGGTTTTCTGATTTTTACAATTTTCGTTAGCTTGTAAGACCTTGTTCTATGTAAGGATTATAATTCTTACATAGCACTAGATTTACAATTCGAGTAAACGAATTCAGATTGTGATGTATATTCCTAAATTTAGGGTTTAAGTGTTTATCCATTTTTCATTTATAATTTTATTTAATAAAATTACTAACACTTTAGCTAGTTACTACGCAGTTATTTTCTGTACTCTTTCGATCCGCCCTTTTTGGAAACAGACTTAATCGCTTATTTTCACTGTAGTTAGGTGCTAATCCTTTCTGTCCTTACGAGCTTTGTCCTTAGCCTAGTTCTTATGCCTATGTTTAGTTGTATGCGTGGGTGTTTATAATACAAGGTGTGTTTTATGGTTATAGGGGGTATGTTTAAGTTCTTCGCAAGACGTTATGCGCACTATGTTTTATGCTAGTTAATATCTCAATAGTCAATAGTTTAGCTTCAATTATAAATAGTTTAATAATAATTATAAACACAAGATACCGACAAAACGTCAGCCACATAGAAGGGAGAAAATATTTTGTTTTTGAAAGCAGCAATTGTTCTTGCAATAATTATCATAAATAAAATCAGAATTAAAAGACCCTAAGCTCTATGTGAAATTCCCACAAGGGGGGTTCATTACTAAAAACAGTATTGCTTTTACAAATTAACATGGCAAATGGTAAGAACTAAATATTGCAGCATAAAAACTAATCGTAAAAGACTATGTTTAAAAAAAATGAGTAAAGTACATGTGGTTGCTTTTCATTTTCATTTTCGGTTCAATTTGAGTTAATTCGATTTTCGTTCGTTACACTTCAAGTTGTCAAATGAAATGTTTAGAAATATATATCACAATTTGTAAAAAGTTTTTAATGCATCTTTCCTTTGAATAAATTCAACAGTTAACATTGTAAAATGAGTGAAAGAGAGTCGGTAGAGTATTGTGTTTTGCATTGAAGGGGTAGGGGGGATTGATAAAAACTCCTTTTGATTCTTGGCTATCCAAACAAGGTAGACGCGTCTGATAAATTTAAATTCGAGCATTCGGCACAGACACCTATTCTGCTAAAAAGATCGTTAGACTAAAGGATAAATGCGCGCTGTTCGGCAGCAAAGGGATATTAGGGATAGAAAAGTATTCGGTCTTATGTACACAAAGCCAGTGAGCAGGTGAAGCAGCGATCAACATTTCATTGCCTTTCGAGTGTGGGCCAAACTGGGGGCCAAGGACTAGGGGGCTACTACAGAGAACTTTAATCTTTTTACATTTATTCGCTTTGTGGTTTAACATCTGTATGTAACTTATCGTATGCATATTTTGCTGTCTAATACTCATCGCTCGACATCGCTGTGCAACGAGTGCAATTTGCTCGGTTTGTTTTACCAATCTTCATAATACGCTCCCTACCTGGCGTATGCCTCTGATTCGGATTTAAAAAATTACATTACTTGTAAACATTACACACACATGGACTAAACATACGCCTATTGTTAGCCTAAACTCAACATCAACATACATATTACTGTTCCTGTGTACATATAAGAAGTTTCTTCGGTTATTCGAGGGCTGCGTTGTGGCTAATACTAAACTTTAAGCATGATTAAAGTTTATATTAATTAGTGTGTTGAATGCTCGCTTTTTGCATTTGCTTTTGCATTTGCTTTTTGCATTTGCTTTTTGCAAAAGCAAATCTTTTTGCATTTGCTTTTTCTATTCGTGTGTGTGTCGTCGAGTGTTGGTTGGTTGGTTGTGCTGTCGTGGTCGCTAATGCGCCTTTCACCTAATTACAAAATCTGCTCGTCCAGTGCCTCGCTGCTGTCCCTTGGCTCCTTCCTGCCCACGGCAATTAGGTAGTCCTCCTGCTCGCCGTCCTCCTCGTCGACGGCCATGTCACTATCTGTCCCCATCTCCATCTCCAACTCCATCTCCGCCTCCACTCACGCACTCAGATCGCCAAACTTGAGCTGGCGCCGGCTGGAGGCACTGCGATGGCTGCTGCCCGTCTTGCGGCGCTTCCGCTTGGCATCCCGCTGGAAGGCCACGTTGCCGGGGTCGTCGGCCAGCTGCGGGTACTTGTGGATGCTGTGGATGTCGATGCCGTTCCAGCCGTCGACGTCGCCGTGCTGGACGAGCTCCTCCTTCTCCTCCTCGGTCCAGTCGCCGCGTCCCTGGAAGCCGGCGGCCACCAGCTGCTTCTCCAGCTCCCAGGCCCGCTCCACGGCGCGCTTGTGGGCATGCTTCAGGATGCGGTGGCGCTCCTGCTCCGGGTCCACGCCGTACTTGATGATGACGACGGCGTCGGGTCCGTGCAGACGCAGCTCCTTGGCGGCGCTGCCGCCGTGATCGCTGATCTCGTGCGTTGATATGTTGAACATGCCGCCCAGGCGACGCAGCTCCTCGTTGTCGTCGCGCAGCTTCAGCACGTTGTCCTTGACGAAGTAGAAGACATCCTGGTCGTGGATGCTGAAGTGCAGGTCCAGGAAGTACGAGTTGTTGAACACGCTGCTCACCACATCCTGCACCACGCTGTTCGATCCATCCACCACGCTCACCAGCGCCCGTCCGCCGATCCGCGAGAGCAGCACACCCTCGCCGAACACACCGCGGCGGTAGCTGACGCGCGGCAGCAGGTTGCGCATCTTGGGCTCCATCTTGAGCAGCGGCTTGGGCACGAAGTCAAAGTCGCTGAACTTCTCGCTCGTCTTCTCCACGATGCACTCCAGGCCGGAGATGACCCCGAAGTCGGGCGCCAGCGAGTGCGCCTTGATGGAGGCCTGCGGCGTGTACTGGGCCAGCCGCGTGTACCGACTGCTCTGCATGTTGTCCAGGTCGTAGCCGAAGAGCTGCAGCCAGGAGTCCAGGTCGATCATGTAGTTCTGCGGCCGGCTCGGGTTGACGGGGTCGTTGTTGTGGTAGCGATAGATGAACACGTCCGTCGGGTGCGACATCTCGGTGGCCAGCGTCTCCCACAGCGGGGTCATCCATTGGCCCACGTGCGGATCGTACTGGCGCCGCTCCGTGTAGACCAGCTTGGTGTGCGGATCGATCAGGCCGCCGTGGAAGTCCACAGGCACGAAGAACTCCGGCTTGGTGTCCTTGATGACGCGCCCGAACGGGGTGCGCTTGATCTCCTTCACCAGAGCGCCGTTGAGGTCGAAGAAGGCCAGCGGCGAACCGTTCTGGTCGGTGGCCACATAGTAGCGCTGCTCCTCGTGCTCCAGCGCGATCAGCATGTCGCGGTCGTCGTAGAAGAGCTTGGTGGTGCGGCCCAGCTTGGGGAAGTGGACGTGGGTCACCAGCAGCGGGGTGCGCGGATTGGCGTAGTAGTACTGCGTGGTGTTGCCCTTGTTGTCGTGCCAGGCCACCAGACGACTCCGGTCGTCGTAGTAGTACCAGCTCTGGAAGCGCTCCCGCTCGAAGGCGTGGATTAGCTGGCCGCGATTGTTGTAGCGGTACTTCTGCTCGCCGCGCCGCACCACAAAGCCGCGGGCATCGTAGTTGTTGAACTCAACGTCGCCCACCTTGATCACCCGGTCGCCGATGTCGTAACCGAGATTGAACTTCTCGCCCTGATCGACCACGCCCACCGTGTTGCCGTTCTCGTCGAAGAGGTACTTCCAGTTGCTGGTGCCCAGCACCTCGACCACATGGCCATCGGCATTGTAGTTGACCTTGTCGAAGGCCGTCGACCGGCCGAAGGTCGTCTTCTGCGACTTGATCCGGTTGCGCAGATCGTAGTCCAGCTCCAGCCGGAACACATCGACGTTCTTCACGTTCATCAGGACGCTCTTGACGCGACCGTGCTGGTCGTAGTCGACGATGGTGAAGAACTGCTTGGCCGAGTCCTGGATGACCGTGCGATTGAAGGCGTTGCGCGTGATCTTCAGGTCCTGCACCACCTCCAGCTGGCCGAGGTTCTGGCCGTACTTGTACCGCGTCGTCGGCAGCTCCTTGTCGTCGATGGCCATCTCGATGCCGCTGAGCCGCGCGTTGCCGTCGTACGCGTACTTGTAGTGCGCCGAGGCCAGCGAGTTCTTCGATCCGAAGCGCAGCTTCTCGTCCTTCAGGATGCCCGCGTGGTACTTGAACTCGCGCCGCAGCTCGAAGCCCGGCTCCTGCACCTCCACCGACTTCACCAGACTGGTCGTGTCCTGGTACGTGTAGTGGGTGCTCGACAGCCCGGCGAGGATGGTTTCCAGTCGTCCGGCGGTGTCGTGCACGAAGGCCACCTGCAAATATCGGAGTCGTTCAGTATACATAGTGCATAGTGACCTGGTCAATGTGTTGACAATTCCTAATGTGTTTTTACTCCAGTTTTCACTGATTCGCTTTTTTGACTATGAACAATTGGCCTTTTGAAGCATAGTTTGCCACTACACCTATAGTCCAGCAGCCTTGGTACTTCTGTTATTTTAACTTTTTTGCCCTTTTTGTATTCTTTTCTTTAATTATATCTTTAAGACGGGTCAACCAATTTAATTTCTTTGACTTGGCCTCTTAACTTAAAAAGAAAAGTAGATATGCGCATTATAATTTTCAAAATCGCAGCAAACAGCGTTTAAAGTCAAATAAAAATATATTCTTCCGTTCATTTTTCATGACTTTACTAGCTGTGCACAGTATTTAGTACTAAAAATTGTTTTAAAGCATTTGAACCCTTTGGTCAATACAAAAGTAAACATGGTCGTTAGTTATAAACTTGTCAGAGAGGTTAATGGTAGCTTTCCAATTTTCATGGCTGAATCAATCAACATACAAAAATGTCATTACTTGAAAAAACGGTACTCATTCTTACCTCAAAAATATTCATAAAAGAAACATTTTTTGTTTGTTTTAATTGCTGTTTACAAATTAAGATTTTGAAAACTAAAATGCACATATGTACATACTCTTCCAATTCAATTAGGAAAGCAATTTGAAGTACATGTAGTGACGAGGTAAAAAAAATATCTAATATCAAATTTTGTGACGAAAAATTAATAAGAATTCGGCTAAATACACTTTTTAAACCTTTTCCAATCGGATCGCTTCATCCAGCCCATTGGCAAAACATTTAAACATTTAAAAAGGGTATTTAATAACATTTTGCAAAGGGTTCCGTTTTTATAAAATATTGGACTAGGTCAGAAAGTTATTGACAAAATTATCTTAAAGTTTGGATCATAATTTATTTTTTATTTCAATTTAACAACAACAAAAATTAAACCACAATCGAATTTGGTTTTCCTTTTTCTTAAAATAAGATTGAACTAAGTTGAAAGTTAATATTTTTCTTAAACACTTTTAAACCACAAGATTTTCTGTTTTTTCGATTGTGGTTTAAATATAAATATTTTAAATGAATTGTGGTCATTTTCGATCTAAATGTTTCGTGACCAATGTTTGTATTTAATACGAGCAACATAAGTATTGTAAGTTATTCTTTTGAGTTTAACTTTCAACCGAACATCATCTAAATATGAATCACAAAGTGCTTTCTGCCTGTGATATCCATCATCCAAGCATCGTGAGTCAAATTCGGAATTGGGAATACAAAATGCACGCGATTCACTCACCTTGCCCGACTGGTGCGGGTGGATCTTGGCCAGGATCTGGCCCTCATCGTTGTACAGAATCTCGAAGGGATGGCGGTTGATGGGCGAGTAGTACTGGTACTTGAAGAAGCCGAGCGAGGTCTGCAGCGAGAAGGCGTGGATGTGGCCGCGCGGAGTGGTGAGGCTCTGGAGGGCGCCCGCGTCGTCGTACTGCAGCAGGTAGTCCGACCGCCTGGGCGTGGTCACCTTCAACGGCAGCGAGCCGAACATGTCCTTGAAGGCGTACACCATGGTCGACCCGTCGCCGTACTTGATCTCGTTGAGCCGTCCGTTGCGGTCAAAGGAGTAGGCCTCCTGCAACACGCCCCACTTCCAGCTGACCAGGCGGCCAAAGCGGTCATACTCGAGGTCCACGTCCGCATAGTCGCCCGACTGCGGCCGGAAGCTGATGGGGCGCGAGGTGCGGTCGTAGGTCACGTTGAGCAGCTCCTGCTTGTCGTCCACCATCACCACCACCGACTGGGTCTCGCGGTCGTACTCCAAAGTCAGCACATTGTCGCCGTTCACGCGCAACTTGCGGCCCACCTCGGTGACGGGACGTGGCGGTCCCGCCTTGCTCTGCTTGCCCGCCTGCAGCGGCTGCTGGCGGCGCACAAAGTAGCGCCACTCGAACCGGTTGGCCAGATCGCCGGCGATCTCGGTGCGCTGCTTGGCCGGCACCGGGTAGCTCTCGCCCAGCAGCGGGCTCTGCTCGCCGAGGATGGCGTAGGGGGCCACCTCCATTTGGAGGTTGTGGCCCCACGGCGTGATGCTGGTGGTGGAGCCGTCCATGTCGACGGTGGTGCGCGACTCGGCGGCGCCGTTGCGCACGGTCACGGTGGCGCCCTGGATGAGCAGCGACATCTCCTTCTGTGCGTTCTCCGACACCTTCACCTGGGCGCCCTTGACGCTCAGGTCGAAGCTCAGCTCGATGACGCGACCGGTGGGCGTGACGGCGGAGGTGAGGCGGCCGAACTCATCGTAGTTGTACACGTAGGAGCGGCCGGTGGAGTCCAGTTTGGTGCGCAGCAGGCCGGTGGGGCCGTGGTACTCGTACGTCACATTGTAGTTGTCCGGCGTGCTCAGCTCGTGCAGCATCTTCATGCGCGTCATGCGCAGGCGGCACTTCTGGCCCTTGGTGTTCTCGATGGAGTTCACCTGCGAGGTGTAGTCGCGCAGCAGGAACACCTTGTTGCCGGCCGCGTCGGTCACGGTGCTCAGCTTGCCGTTGGAGGTGTTCACGTTGTAGGTGAACACGTACGTCGTCTCGCCGGTCAGGATGTTGCGCGTGGACACGTGCTGGCCAAAGCGATTGAAGATGTAGATCTCCTGCATGTCCGGCGCGTAGATCTCGTACTCGCGCGAGTTGCTCGCCTCCGGTATGCTGCTCATCACGGACCGGATGCGGTAGTTGGCCTGGTCGGCGATGTGCACATGGCCGTCGGGCGTGACGGCCAGCGCGGCGATCGTGTTGAACTTGGCACTGGTGGCCAGGTAGTGCTCCGCCTCGAAGCAGTCGCAGCCGCGTTCCAAACAGTTGCACTTGGACTCGGCGCCGGCGAACGGAGCAATGCGTCCGTCCGTGCCGATCACGCGCACCCTGTTGATGCGCTGCGAGTCGCTCTCGGCCACGTACAGCTCGCCCAGCGGCCCGAAGGCAATGGACTGGGGCATCACCAGGGTGGCGTGTGTGGCCAGGTCGGTGTCGTAGGCGGTGGAGGCGGTGGCGCAGTGGAGCGGACGGCCGGAGATGACGCGCACGCGACCGTCGGGCGTCATGCGCAGGATCATGTGGTCGTCGATGATGTGGAGGGTGTTGTCCAGCGGCGACACCGACAGCTCGGTGGGCCAGCGCAGGTGCATCTCCTCCAGCTTGAGCGTGCCCTCGCACGGAATGGGCTTCCAGTGGGACTTGTGCATGTGGTTGCCGATCAGGGTGCTCACGATGCCGTCGCGGTCGACCATGCGGATGTTGGTGCCGTCGGCGAAGTACAGCACGTTGTCGCTCGAGATGGCTATGCCCTTGGGATAGGCCAGCTTGGCATCCTTGGCCAGCGCCCCGTCACCGCAGTGGGCCTCGTCGCCGGGCAGGCACCGCTCGCCGGAGCCCACGACCGCCTCCCAGTTGAGCTCGGGCTGCGAGTAGTCGGCCGTGTCGCGCACCCGGATGATCTGGTGCGACTCGGGATCGGAGACGTACAGCGTGCCGTCGAGCGGACTGAGCGCCATGTGGTAGCGGTACGAGACACGTGTGGCATTCAGCTTGACCACGGTGCGTATGCTGCCGTCGGTCATCACGCGCCGGATGTAGTTGAAGTCGCCGACGAAGAGGCTGCCGTCGGGAGCGGCGGCCAAAGCCACGGGTGCCAGCAGGCGCTGCTTGGTGGCCAGGCCGTCGCAGTCGGGACACTCCAGCGGTCGCTGGTGACCATCGCCCATGGTGGTCAAGATGATGCGCGGCTTGTTGCGCAGGTAGATGTTCGAGCCGTCGCCCTTCTGCAGGATGCCCTCGTGGAAGTTGTAGCGGTGGTGGATGTCCAGGTTCCAGCCGCCCACCTCCGAGATGGACATGTCGTGGCCGCTCAGCTTGGTGGTCTGGATGTCCCAGACGACGTCCGTGCAGTCGGTGTACTGGTAGCCCACCTTCACCGTGGCGGTGGTCACGCCGTACACGCGCTGCCTGTAGATGTTGAGTCGGTTCCACGCGTACGTGAACTTAATGCCCGGGTCCGCCTCGAAGACGCGCTCGAACAGGATGCCCTCGATCGTGATGCGCAGATGGATGAGGTGCAGCGAGGCCGGGATGGCGTCCGGCGTCAGCTGCAGCTTGATGGTGGACAGGTAGCCGGCGGCGCGCGACGAGTGGTAGACGAGATTGAGGCCCGTGCCCGGGATCTGGAGCGACTCCTGGATCACCTGCGACTCGGCCAGGATGGCGCTGCGGTCGGGACAGGCGCCCTGGAAACCGTGCTTCCACGAGGCCAACACCACCGGCTTCATCAGGTCGTAGTCGTGGGCGAAGCACGTGTGCGTCGTCGTGGTGGCCAGACCCTTCTCCTCGGACATGCTCATCACGACCACGTCGATGATGACCACCTCGTTCCATGGCACCTGCACGATGCGCGACTGCGGCCTGAAGGGGGCGCGTCCAAACTGGAGGGTCACAGCACCGCCGCCGTTGACCATCAGGTCGAACCAGCCGTCGTCGCGGGTCAGGGTGAAGCCTTCGAGGAGCGTGGTGGTGGACACTCGCACACCCACCAGGCCCATGCCCAGCGAGGTGACCACGCGCCCTCTGATGACCGCCGATCGACTGCGGAGGACAGAGAACTGGATTAGTCGGGTCTAGCAGGGATATGGGGGCTTTGGGACTTGTCTGGGCATAGATGTAGCTAGTCTAGCAAGCAGTCTAACTATTGAGCAATAAATCAGTACAAATAAAAGAATTCACACGCACAGAACATAAGACTCGTTTGAACACATAAAGGTATTACAAGTTGAACAATATATATAGTATGTAATGTAAGGTATATCTCGGTATGGCTCATGTTTGTGACCTAGCATTGACCTTAGAGAACGAGTTTCCATAGCTTAGATTATTATGTGGTAAACTAAAAACCCAAAGTATGTTGGCCTGGTTGTCTGGATAATCAGTTTAACAAATAAACTTAAAACAAACTACCAACTGAGCAGCTTATAAGAAGAAACAAAGTTAGCTACACTATAAACGAAATGATAATGACAAGTGTAATTGTAATCGTAATGGTAATGATAATGGTTAAGTTTTTCAAAGTAATAGCGAGTGGCGTCGAGGTAACGAGAACAAAAGTATACAATTGTGTACCAAACAACCATTGAGAATCAGTAGAGTAGAGTAGAGTAGAGTAGTAGTTTTAGTACCGCTTTTCGCTTGCTTACCTTGCATTGAAATAATTCCAAAAAATGCTGTTAGTATTTCGTTTGAATTTCATTTTCGATTAACAAATAGTACGGGAAACGAGTATCGAGTGTCGAGCACCGAGTACCGAGTAGCGAGTAACGAGAGCGTTTAGCAGTCGTTGGGTAATGCAAAGCATTCGGAATTTCGTGACGCGTGGTGGGTAGTAGTGTGGTGGTGAGTATGTGCGTATGCGTAGTTAGTAGTGGATGGTAGTATCGAGTAGAAGAGGATAATTTAGTATTATTATAACACGTTTTAGGGAGCGCGTGTGGAGAAGAAAAGAGAGCAGAGAGAAAATAATTGAATTAGCATGGTTGTCTATGGTCTAGTTAAGTGTGTTGATAATTGCCCCCTAGAGCAGATCGTTTAGCTCCGTTTCGATCACACCGAAATCGCGAGAGCCCTCCACAAGGGTCCGAAGCGGTATCTGTGACCTGGGACGGGTACTTAATTCTAACTTATCCGAATACCTAGGGTGCTTACAATGTTCCTTAACTCAATTGCACTTAGAGACTAACTTAGGATGTTTCTGTCTGGGTTCGTTTCAAACAAAGGACATATAGGGTTTTTATTTACAAGATTTAAATGGGATCTTTGGTATGTGGTGTGGTGGGATATGTTTTTTTTTGGGGATATTTTTTAGACGAGGGCACGAAAACGAAAAACGTAAATATTTAAACATAGAAAATCATTAAGTATGCAAACTATTTGATTATTATTTTTTTTTTATCAGTAAGTAGTATATGTATAGTTACAGTAGTGTAACCAACTAGACTCTCGATAATTTACAGTAACGGTTATTATCTTGTCTGCCAATTGTGGAAACTATACACAGCCTCGAAACGGCTCGATTTCGGTTGTAACTAAAAACTGGCAAGGGAAAACTGGCTACCAGGAAGCACCTACCTCTCGTTAAATGTCTCCAGCTTGGCGTAGTTCTGCAGGCTGCTCTCGTCGATGAGGAACTTCATCCTCTCGAAGAAGGAGGCGGTGATGGCCGGCGGCTGCTTGCGGAGCAGCACGTCGATGGGCTTCGGAGCCGAAACGCAGAGCTGCGAGGTCTTGCACACATGACTGGCACAGCACTCGGGATCCTCGCAGTCAACCAGGCCATCTGGGAAATTCAAGTTTAAGCTAAGTCCATGATGACCACGATCATGATGACCATGACCAACTCACCCTTGTCGTTGTCCTTGCTGTCGCCACAGTTCAGCTCCAAAGCGATGCCGCAGTCCGGTCCGTCCCAGCCCTCGTAGCAGCGGCACTCCCACTGCCCCTCGCCGCTCACGCGGCACTGGCCGTGTCCGGCGCAGCTGTTGGGACAGCCCTCGATGGTGCAGTGCTTGCCGTTCCAGCCCGTGACACACAGACAGGTGCCGTTCTTGCACTGGCCGTGCTCGTTGCAGCGAGCGTCGCACAGCCGGGTGTTGCAGTACTCGCCGCCCCACTCCGCGTCGCAGGCACAGGCGTCGCCCTCGCAGCGGCCGTGCTGGCCGCAGTCCAGGTCGCACAGCTCCTTGGAGCAGTCGTCGCCGCTCCACTTGGCCTCGCAGGTGCACGTCTGCGTGTCCAGGTCGAAGGTGCCGTGGCCCGAGCAGTCGGGCAGGCACTGCAGCGCGTCCTGGTCCATGGTGGCGCAGTCCGGACCCTTCCAGCCCTTCTTGCAGATGCAGGTGCCGTCGGCGCAGAACCCGTGGCCCGAGCAGTTCGGATGCGGACAGTCCACTGGGGAGGAGAAGCCAAGCGGGAAACAGTATTAGATAGTCAGCTATGGAACTGAAGTGGACAAGCTGGGGGGAGGGGACGGGGGGTAAGAGAGGATCCTAGATCCCGGCACTACCTTCTTCACAGAATTTGCCCTTGTAGCCGCGCATGCACTGGCACTTGCCGCTGACGCAGTGCCCATGGCCATTGCAGTCGGCCACCTCGCACTCGTCGTGCCGCAGCGAGCACTCCTTGCCCTTCCAGCCCGGGTTGCAGATGCACTCGCCGTTGGTGTACTCGCCGTGCTGCGAGCAGAGCACGGGGCACACGCTCTCGCTGCAGTCGTCGCCCCCGAAGCCAGGGTTGCACTGGCAGTGGCCGAGCAGACACTGCCCGTTGCCCGAGCAGCCGTTCGGGCAATTCTGGGTCATGTCCTCGGCCACGGCCGCGAAGAAGGTCAGCTCCTGCACATCGCCGTCGTCGTTGTAGAGCGAGACGAACCAGTGGCCCGGCTCCATGTAGCGCGTCACCTCCCGCGTGATCGACAGCTGGACGGGATTAGCCAAGCGAGGTGCAGTGGATGGTGGGATGCGGCATGAGGCATGAGACATGAAGGGTGCATGAAAGAGACATGACTAGAGTTAGTAGACGATCGGCTATGGGCATTTCGGTGCAGGGGCTACTTACGTGGGCGGCCCGGGCCGTTCGCGTGCTGGCGCTGAATCCGCTGAGCACCTCCTTGAAGTGGTACTGTGTGTGAGTGGGCAGGGCGTTGCGACGGCCGTAGACTCCGATGGAGGCGCCACGCGGAATCGTGTAGTCAAACTTGACGTAGGCCGGCTCCGACTGGTAGAACTGCATGTTCCAGTAGCTGTACGGCTGGATCTCCTTGGTCAGCTTCTGGCCGAGCGTGATCTGGCCAAAGGTGGTGCCGTCCGGTGGAAAACTGCGTGCCGGGAATGTTCGAGCTCCTGATTTGGTAGCGGCGGCAAAGCGATCGCAATGTTTTCGAGGGTGCAATGAGGGGTGACAGAGATACAAAGAGGATTAGATTCTGGTTAGTCATTGATTATGCTTAGTGTGTGTATGGTTTGGTAGTGTAGTGTGGCATAGTCTATCCTACTCGATTGTCCCCGCGAAATATACAGTGGGGCTAGTGCTGATGCTGATGCTGATGTGATGCCAGTCTTGTATGTACAAATGCGGGACCAATGGGAGATGAGCGGGTTTAGTTAGAGAACAAAGACTAGAAGTTAATAGGCTGTACAGCGCTTAGTACGGTTAAGTTTGTGGTTAGACAAAGCGGGGTTAGCAACAAATGCACTGTGCACAATTCACCTTCCAGTATCAGAACTGGCATCACATCAGGACATGCAAACGGTTCACCACCAGCACCAACAGTGGGTTCAGTATACGAGGCGGCAATGTGGTTATCGATCTCAGTGCTAGGGGTGTTAGTAGCGGTGCTCGAGGCAGTGATATCCCCATCCTCCTCTTCCTCGCTGCGAACATGGCTCAAAATGGTCGCCCTTTCCAGGGGAGCTGTTGTCGATGTCGTGGTCGATTGGACAGAGTCAATGTCAACGCTGTCATCCAAGTAGATGGGCGCCGGAGGCGGGAGACAACTGCAGGGACAGTCGGGCATGCGGGGTGGTGGCTCCGGGGCACAACTGTCCGCCTGGCCAACCTGGCCTCCCGCTCGCTCGTGGGTCAGCACCTCCTTGATGGTGTGCGGACCTCCTCCCGTGGGCACCTCCACGTGCAGAGTGTAGACCGAGTCGCTGCCCTCGTCGGTGGCGATTGTCAGGTTGAGGAATATGCGCTTGCCCGGCAGATCAACGCGCTCACTCACGTATGGCTTAAGGGGCTTTAGGTGAGGGGGCGGGGTCACTTCCTCGGCGTCCTTCTGCTGCTCTTTGAGCACTTCGTTTTCGCTCCCCACTAATGGCTGAGGTAACTCTTGACCCTTGCCTGCCAACTTCTCCTCGTCTGCCGTCTTGTAAACCTCCTCTTCGTGGGAACTGGGCACCCCATCTAGTTTGACTATGTCGATGTCCTCAAAGTGCGTGGCATCGCTCATCATCAAATCCGATTCCGTTCGATTGGTTTGTGGTGACTCCTTTCTGGGCTGCTGACTTTCCTTACCTTAGATTCCGAAATTTGGGGTGAATAATGGACACAAGTGGCATAGAATTGGATGCTCCGGCTCAGAAAACCTCTTTTACAATACTTTTAACTAAGCTTGCATTGTGATAGTTGTTTCCTATTGTATTAATTTAAAATTGTAACTTGGTATTTGCAGGTAACATCCTTTACCAACGATCGATTTAATTCCGAATTCATTGCAAACACAAAGGCCTCTAAGAGAAAAGCATCGTAAGAATGTTTCCTGAGCCTGAACTGAAGTCGCAATTCTATACCACTCGCTTGGCTCGACTCACAGTCGATACGCGTTTGATTTATACCTTGTGGGGGTGTGGCTGGTGATGCTGGTGATGCTGGCTCCTCGGTGTCTACCTCATAGTTGTCAGCTAAATCACGCTCATTATTGATATCATCAGTGGCAGGTTTCCCTGTCTGCGGCCCCCCAGCCTCCGTGCCTTTGATTTGAAAATCATTTTCAACGGCAGGCTCTGGCTGGGTGGTGTTGATTTCAACAATGTCATCGGTGTCACTCCTCGCAGTCGTCTCCGGCGTGGGGCCTGAGCTGCTCTTGTCACTTTGATTATCGTCATCAATAACGGCGAGCAATGTGCTGGTCTCCGACTCCGTCGCCAGCTCCGTCGCCAGCTCCGTTGCCATCCCAAGCGCTTTGAGGAGCTCCTGCTTCTGCTCCTCCTCCTGCTCCTGCTTCTGCTGGTTAATGTGAGCATCCGACTCCGCCTCCGCCCCGTGGTCATATTTCGTCCTCTTGTTGACCAGTGTTTTGGCAGCGCTGCGTAAATTGCTGTTTAATGATTTGCCAAATTGTTGCCCCCTCCTGGCTCTCCGCCCGAAGCGGATGGGGGCTCTCCGGCTCAACTTCGTCTTCATAGACATAGTCGCTGGGGTCTGACTCGCTCCTTTGGGGACCCAATACACCATCGATTCGGGGCGAAGTTTGCTCGACGTCTGGCGGGCTTTGGGCCGGGGTGGTTGCCGAATACTTTTCAGCCGTCTGCTGGTTGAGGCTTTCGCTTGTAATTAAGTCGCCGAAAGTTTCTTCCGTAGCCACATCATCTTCGTCCTGTCCCTCGATTAAGCTTCGTCGTTGACGGCGTCGTTCCTTACCTCCTGCCCCACTGACTGACAGCTGCGTTGACATTGCTCTTCCTACAGGTAAACAAAGCGAACGAATCGAATCGAAAAGGACAGGGGAGTGCTTTAGGCGTACAAAGTGCCCTTGCCCGTTCCCACACCTCTTTAAATTAAGCGTTAAATGTGTTTTTAATTCAATCCCAGTTGTCTAGCTCTGAGCCGGTTAAAGAGGGCTTTGAGTGGGAGAAAGCGATATATCTCCTCACAATTCGAAGAAAACGAAGAATGCCACGGCAGTGGCATTGAAAACTTTCGACTGCTGTCAATTCCGAAAAGTAATTAATGCAATATTTTAGCCCGACAAATCCCAAAGAACGCGCTCAAGTTGAACTTTAATTGAAAGAAATGGGAAGGCGTACCGAGAAATAATGAAAACGGCATTCGCATAATCCCTATCCGACGTAGGCGTCTGTCTGTCTGTCAGGCGCAAACTTCAAGCTTAAAAAATCCAGCAAAAACAATAAACTTTTTGTCTCTGCCGGAGAGCGCTAAGCGCTAAATACTCCGACGTCTTGGCTTTCTCCCACTCCCAATGCCTTGCGAAACTTGCGAAAACTCATTTAAAAATAATTAAAAGTTGTGCATAATTACCTCCATTATTGGCATTCGCCAGGGACGAGGACAGCGACGGCGACAGCGAGGATTGCGAGGAAGACGTGGCCGCCGAGGACGTGGCCTCCGCGGAGGCGGACGTCGACTGCAGGCCCTGGGCGGTGCCGCTGTTCGAGGTGGCCGTCGTCACTGTGGCCGCCGAGGATCCGCCTGACACGGATCCTGCGCCTCCGCCGCCGCCTGCCACTCCCAGTCCCGATTGTCCCTGGGCCAGTCCTCCGAGGCCGGTGCCGCTGCCGATGCCGATGCCAGTGCCTTGTCCGTTCTTCGCGCGCACCGAGGAGTTGTGGAGCTTGGAGAGGTCCGTGTTCGTGCTCTTGGCAGCCGTGACCTCGGAGGCCTCGTTGCCGACTAGAACGGTGCAGGGCGCCGATTGGGTCCAGTGCAGGCCGCCGAAGGTGGTCAACAGGATCAGCATGAGCACGCCGACGAGCAGCGCCGAGATGGCCACGACGCTCACCCAGGGCGAGGAGCAGCGCGCGGCCAGGTCCTTGCGGAAGTTCATCGGCGCCGAGTAGTGGTGGGCGGGCAGTCCGTTCATGACGCTGCGCGGCGGCAGCACAGGACCCATGCAGCCCTGCGTGCTCCGCTCGTAGCCCTTCAGCGTGTCCTTCGTGGGGGTGGAGCAGGCCGAGCCGCTCTTGAAGTCGATGGGTGAGCCCTTGTTGATGTCTGCAAAGGGAGAAGTTGGGTGGGTGGCACCGGGTTAGTAATCGATTCGGGCATTTGACCGTGCGATTTCCCATTTAAGCCGAGTTCGGGCTCGGACCCCTCAGCCCCGTAAGCCCCGTTTCCCGGGGAAACCACAAGCCCGCGGGGTGGTCTGCGCACACTATTGTATTTTGCTTATCGCCATTTGGCGCAAATTTCATTTGTATAAAAGGATTTGCACAAGGATAACAAACTGACATTCAACATAACCTCAAACAAACGAGACGACAGACGGAACAAAGCTGAAAAGCGGTGGAAAAAAGTTCAAAAGGAGGCAAGGACGAGGCGAAATGAAACGGACCAACTGCGAATGAATGGATGAAGTAAGCAGCGCAAATGACCAGCGACAATGACGCTGGCAAAACAGGGAAATGGTAAAAAAAAAAAGGATGATGATGATGTGGATCCAGGGGTGGCCTAGGATGTGTAGTGTGGTGTGGTGCGGTGTGCTGGGCCATGAAGTGAAGTGAAAAAAGGCAACGCCGCCGAACGGCTAGAGCGTTGACAGCAGCAGGATCGAAGGACCAAAAGACCGAGGACAGCGAAAGTTGAAATCATTTGTTGATGCCA
This sequence comes from Drosophila gunungcola, assembly GCF_025200985.1. NCBI lineage: Eukaryota > Metazoa > Arthropoda > Insecta > Diptera > Drosophilidae > Drosophila > Drosophila gunungcola. Next base: position 496,629 of record NW_026453181.1, on the reverse strand, counting down.
CGATGATAATTCGATTATGTGACATAGAGCGGCCGCAAGGGGTGGCTTTCATTGGGGCTGAGGAACCCCCCCCCCCCCCCAGTGTGTCTTCCGATGGCCAGCTTTTGTCCGACTGGGCGCAGCAGTCAGCTGGGCAGGAGTCCAGGTCAACTCCTGGCCCGCTCACTTTCACGCAATAAATTTGGGGCGCTCGTTTTTCGAGGTTTCGCATGCTATCAATGGCAACCCGGCTACACATTCTGCGGCAGACGGTCCAACTACTGGCGACATGTGGCTTAAATGCGAGCGGGCGAGTGTGGACAAACGTTCGCTTTCACGAAAAATCGTTGTAATTTCTGGCTGTGGGGAAACCCCAAGCCCATAAGAGCATAGTTTGGACGCTTTTTGGACTAACCCAAATCTCCCCCATCCCTGCCTTTGTGTGTGCCCAATGATAGCGTGAATAATGTCTGCGTCATTTTTTTACATATACGCCATTTGCGGGAATGTGCGGATGAGTATTAAAGACGCCCACTAAGCGCATACGGGATGTTAGATTTATTTAATGTCAAGATCTCTCCATATGTGCGCGAAGTGTGGGTCTGGATGGCATAAATGTCCAGGGAGGAGATCCCCAATCCAGTGGGGACTGGATGCGGATGGGACTGGCAAGGTTAAGTCGAGAGTTCTGTCCGAGCCCCAGAGTTAGTGGCCTCGTTAAGGGGGCGTGGCCGACGGGCGGGCAGTTTTTATGACCGAAACGTGTGGTGAGGGAGGCAGGCTGTAGTATTTGTGTGTGAATAATTAACGAACGCATAATAGCAGTCAGCAGTCGGTAGTCGGTAGTCGGTATTCGGTAATGGGAGCTACTGGGCCAATGACTGATATAAATTCACACAAGTTAATGGGCGCTGGATGCTTTTAAAAAAGGAGGCTCCGCTTCCCTCGGAAGTGTTCGCAGGCTGATGAGATGAAAGTGCTGCGGGGTCATTAAACGTAATGGCAGACACGACAAAGTATGCCCGATAAATGGCAGCTAACGCCCACACGGGGTCAATTTATCGGCCAAATAGATCACAAATATGTCTGCTTTAGCTCGTTTCTGCTCCGCAAACGACCCAATCCCAATCACTTCTGCCTGATCTCTCACCCCAGTGGCTTGAACCCTCGGCCTGATTGCAGCAGTCGAATAAATTCAATGAACTCTTCGGTGTTCGCTGTGATTAGCCCTATCGCCTTGGCAAACTTGCAACCGGGACATTAAAGTTCGGTTTATTAATTTCACTCCATTTTATTACACTGACATTTTATGCAAAATGCGGATTAAGTCTGCGGCCGTTTTATGAACCCGAGAGTAAATCGCTTAAATTAAAACAGCACAGCCGCCAGCAAGTGTGGTGGTGGGATTGGCGATATTTTAGCAACGGCAGCGCCGACGACAATAAAAAGTATAAATAGTGGGGCAAACGCAGCTGGCAGTAATGGCGAGCGTATAATGTGTCGTTGTGTCCTTCGGTGGGTGTCAACCCTCGGGGGCAACAAGCTGGCGCCTTGCACACCCCCCGGCAAGCCCGCTCAAATGTGATTTATGCTGCGTGCAATTTAACATTTTTAATAATATTAAAATTACAAATTTAAGCATATCCCACTTGTGTGTGAGCTCGCTCCAAGGTGTTGTAGTCCAAAAAACTCCCTAAGCTGCTGGGACGAGAGGTGCCCAGGTGCCGAGGTGCTGATGTGCGAAGGCAGGCCAAAAGGCACAGCAGTGAGTGGCCTGATTTCATTTTAATTGGCTTTCCAGGCGGCTGGATCTCGTTCTACTAGTCCTCCACTTGACTGTCAGTGCGCCCAAAGATGAAAATAAGCTGGAAGACTGTGGGCAAGTGCATCGACTATGGTATACCCTTTTGGCACACTATTTTGTGGCTGGTTTAGAGATCCTAGTTTAAAATGCCATCCTCACCCAGTTATTTAGATCTTAACCGGATACAAGAGTATTAAAAAATGATAAACTTCAAAAGTAGACATTCTAAATTCTTCTGCATGTTATTAAAAATGATTTCATGTGTGGGAAAAGACGCAAGGCTAACAGACCGAGGAATTAGGCGGATGCCGAACATGAACTCAGTCCCAGAAGAGCCAAAAACCTATTGAGATTCAATACGTTGTTACAGGCAGTGCCTTTTGCAAGGATTTTGGCCTAACTCCCATCCCTTGGGCACACGCAACAATTGTGTGTTAAGTACTTTTTGAGTAATTGCCTTTTCGGAGTCCAGACTGGGCTGGCTCGGTGGTCCTGGCTACAACCAATTTGCATAGCCGTTAATGAACATTTGCTAATATTTTGAGCACTAAAAAACAACGCCATTAAATGGAAGGTGCCACGCCCCCTTCCCGATCCCGTCTCCTTCCCGCTCCCGGTGCTGGGCGCCAAAGCGTGCGACAATCAAATAAAGTACATGAAAAACACATAAAGGCACATAAAGGGGTATCCAGCTTGGGCTCTGTATTTTTTGTTATTCCTCGCATTTTAATGGCAGAGCGCGACGATTGCTTGAAACAAACAGGTGAACGAGCGGGAGGATGAGGACGAGGACGAGGATGAGGACGAGGGCATTGGGAGCTCCCGCCATGTTGGGTAATGGTAATGGAGTTTGCAAACAAACATGGCCGCCGGGGAAAAATCACATAATTTACACGTTTGCATTTAAGTATTAAGTGGGCTGGGAGGGCGGCAAAGTGTTTCGTTTACTTTTACCGCGTTTGTTGGCGAGGCGAGACGAGGCGAGACGAGGCTCAGCAGTTGTTTGGCGGTATATGTGTGTATAGGTATTTTGTATTTTGGGTTGTGCCCTGGCCCCGACTGAGTTTTATGTGCTCAGGAAGCAATTTTTGGGTCGACTTTATTGCCCCTGTCGTCGTCATCGGTGTTGATGTTGATTTTAAAGCGTTTAATGGCCTCGCGTTGCTGTGTGTCCCGGTCTAAATTGAAAAGAAAACGCCCGAAAACTGGTTCCGGGCGAGTGAAAGATGAAGATTCAGCAGCAGGCCGAAGATCTGGGTTTATGTGTTTGAACAAAGTGTTGGGATTTCCAGAGATTTGCCTTGGAATTTGTTGGGGTTGGATTCTGGGCCTAGGCGAGGGGTTGCGCGAAAAGGGCTGTGATGGATTGACTTGGACGAAATGGGACGAAAGGCCGGGAGCCTTTGGGGGTGCAAAATGTAGGGCACGAAAGGTGCAGAGAACCCCTGTGAGCGTGAGTGGAAACTGCCATATTCCCTATACAAGTACATCCAATCCCGCATTCATGGGCCGCTTATTATGCTAGGCATAATGCAGAAACACCCTGCTCCGTTCGTAATTACACCCGCAAGTGGCCACAAATTGCGATACTGCGAACGGCTTTTCCTGCCTCGGCCTTTGTTGTTCGGCTGCTTATAATCAAAAATTCCATTTAAAACTTTAAACTCATTACTAAATGTTTAATGTACGCTCGTTTTACGCTCGCTCTGCTGTTGTTGTTGCTGTTGCTGTTGTTTTTATTGCTGCCGCCGTTGCTGCGTTGAGCGATAAATCAACACAAAAAATGCTGCAATTTGTTAGGCGCACAAAGACAGCAAGACAGACCGACAGACCGACAGACAGACAAGGACAATAAAGTACTGGAGACTGGAGACTGAGGACTGGGCCCTCTAACGATGCGGCAACCTGTCGACGTTCGTGAGGAGACCCAAAACCAAAAGGGTCGCAGTCCTTGGCGCCATATTGTTTCAAGCAGGCGGCGCACAGCGGGCGACCTGAGCACCGCCTCAAGCTCTAATCAAGTGTGTGGGCGGATGGCGCATCCACATTCCACATTCCACATTCCGGGCTTCGAGCTCCGGATTCCGGGTTCCGGATGGCGGCTTTAAGGCCGCGCCAAGAAGAGTGTCACTCGGTTGGGGGAGTAAACTTTCGGCACGATTTGCATGTAAATTAATTGCCCTTGCCGTGTGCCCGTGGCCCGCAGCCTTGCAGCGGGATTTTTTCCTGCTTAAGCCACCCTCGGGGCGAGATAAGTCGTATAAATTATAGCAATTTAATAAGTTTTAAATATACGCATCCGGCTGACTCGGTCTCTCTTTGTCTTTGTCTTTGTCTGTCCCCCGAAAAGTTGGCACAATCTTGCAGAAAAGTTTGCGCGCACTTCCAGACTCGAGACTCCAGACTCCTGACTACAGGTTGCCCTGGCTCTGTTCAGCTCCCGGTGCTATAACTCAAGACAGAAACTGTTGCCGATTAAAATTGTCGGTTGGGCATTAATTTCATGTCACGATGCGCTCGCAGCCGACGTGCCGTGTGATAAGGTGGCGACTCTTCTGCTGCTTCGGGGTGTCTAGATGTCTGGATGTCTGGGGTGGCTCTTTACAGTTCAGTTTTGTGCCCGCTCTAAATGGGTTTATGCAAGTGTGAAAATAAGTCTCTTAATGGCCAGGGCGGGCAGTTAATGAGTTGAAAGTGGCGGGGCACGTGGATAATGCTCCTTTGTCCGCCCCACGGACTTTTCGCCGCCTGCTCCCCAGGTCCTTTCATTTTTCTTCGCCTTTTTCGGTGCTAGTGGGGGGAAAACAAAACTTAATTTGTTGTTGCAGGTGAGACGAATAAATTATTTGATAACAGTTTCAGTTTTCCCAGCATAAATAAGATTTCTCGAGCGTTCTCCTTTGTTTGCCGAGCGAGGGGAGGGGGGGGGGGGGGGCGTGGCGGGTGGCTTGTTTACCGTTAGTCGCTTAATGCCCGGCTTAATAGTGTAAGGTAGCTCGAGCTCTGTCTGTTCCGAGTTCGGCTGTGTGTCCTGGCCAAATATTAGCTCAGATTAAATTTAATGGCAGCGGACTTGTGCTCCAACCCACTACCCAGCGCTTTGGGTCGCCAATCAGCTCGGTCGGTCTCACGTGTAATTGGACACGTAGGGATAGCATTTCGTTGGCCGGGCCTCTTGACTTTTTACTTCTACGCCTGCTTACATGGGCATTGCAGTGCGACTGCCTGCATGTAATTACAAAGCAAAAAGTTTCGCATATAATTTCTACAAAAACGCCAAACTTTTTCAATAACAAAAATTTGCACAAACAAAACGAAAAATGAAACGAGCAGAAAGCGCAATAGAGAAGGACACAAATGGCAATGCCGAAAGGCTACAGTGAAAAAGTTTGCAATAAAAACGCCAATGGCCAAAACGACGTCACACAAGTGCTTATAGAGGGGCGTGGCGGGGGAGGCGGTGGCGGTGGGTACGTGAGGAGCCTGAGCAATGCAAATGTTTAATAAACTTTTTCAAATAAAAATTTATCTACGTTGACGTGCAATTGTTGGGCCAATTAAACAGCTGGGCGGAGCACGGTGAGGAGGTGGCATCGAAAGGACATGGCATTGCCTTTTGCTACGTGCTCTGTCCAGGAGCATCCTGGCTCCTGGTGGCTCCTCTGATCCTCTTTCGAGGGTCGAAATTCGCTTATAATTACGACGCGTGTAAATTAGTGCTTAACGGCCGGAGGATAGTCGCCTCTTGTCTGCAGCTTGGCATTTCCGGTTTTAAATTTAATTAGCTCGATATGCTTGCATAATTTTCCGCTGGTTTGGGGGAAAAAGCAGCCAGGGGAGTTGCGGCGCGCTTTTGGCAAACTAATAACAATAATTGCGATAAAGCCAGCATTAAATGCAGTGCAATAAAAGGCCGCAAAAAAAAAGTGTACATTTTAATTACGCATTTAAATTTGTTTGTTTGTTTGTTGTTATTCGGGCCGCAGCGAAGGTAAAAATAAATGCTGGGAATGCCTTTTGTTTTCGATTTAATGAACTGTGAAGCGCAGCCATATTTATTGCGTACTTTTTTGCGTTATTGTTTATTTGCACTTTTTGTTTTTTTTTTTTTGGCTTCGGTGTTTTTTTTTTGCGCTTTCTGTGTGCACCTTTATCATTTAAATGCATTTAATTTGAATTACTGTAAGCGTTATTTTATCATCGTTATTATTTGCATTATTTTTGTGTTCTCCCCTTGACTTTCCGATCGCAGGTCGGTTTCCTTTTTTTACAGTCAATAAACATTATAAGCCTTATCGCCTTAATTGAAATTAGTACCGTGTATCTGTGGCAGTCTGTGCAGAAAGTCTATCAAGAGATCTGCTCGCAGAAGATTTTATATACTGCAGAATAAACTATCAGAAAGCGCAGCGCTTGGGCTGCGGATTCGTCATATCCATGACTGGCATACAATCATTAAACGGCAGCTGCCTGTGCGGACATCAATTATTGTCTCATAAAAAGTAATTTATATTAAAATCAAACCGCTTATAATTTCATTATGTTGATATACACAAGTGAGCGGAGTCTGTGGGTTGCTGGGCGATGCATCGCGATGGGGGCGCAATGTGCGGCCATTAAAGTTTGCCGCGGCAGACATTTTGTAATAAAGTTTGTGTTAATTAACGCACACAGCTGCAAAAAGCATTGAGCGGGAGTCCTGCTGGAGCCACCCCTCTCTCGGCATACCCCCCATCCCCGCAAACCCCTGACGGCCAGAACATGCACTTGCAATATTTAAATTCAATTGCATACTTTCGAGCGCACTCGTTTGTTTGGACGGCCACATGGCGCATACTTAATGAACCATGGCCTGTTCCGCTGCATATTTTATTTGCTCTCTGGCTTGTGACTGAAATACCTGCATTAAAATAACAGCGCGGCTGGCGCAACAGAGCATTGCGCTTTTTCCATCCATAAACGGTGCACTAATAAAAATCATAGCGAAAAAATTGGTTTGCCATTATATTTAATAAAGTTAAACCGACGGCGACAACGAGTCGTGGTGATTGTGAGGAAAATCGAAAGGAAAAACTCGGCAAATCTCAGTGCCAGTGCCAGTGGCCTCGGTGTGTGTGTGAGTGAGTGTGTGAAATCGCCAATTGCCTGCCTAGTGGCGAGTGTGATGAGGTCAATTTCAGTTGGGTGAGTCGCGTTGAGTACGGGAAACGGAGGAAAACGGAGGAAAACAGAGGAAAACGAAGGAAAAAAAGCTGGGGTTAATTCTAACATTGACTTTGGCTTATGCCTTCTGAGGCTCAGCCCTATTTTGCCGTTCTGTAGGGGAGCGTAAATAGATTAAGTGTGATTAAAATTGTCATTAACATTTCCCTGGGCTTTGGCGTGTCAATTAATATTGCTTTAATATTATTGCCAATAATTGTCATAATTCGTGTTTTTTCTTCCTGTTTTTCACTAAAACTGCCATTATTTATGAGGGCCCATTGTTGTTGCTATTTGGCCATTTTTATGGCATTTAATTGTTTTAATTGCGTGCAACAATGGCCATTAAATATGCGCAACAACAACGGCTATAAGAGCATCCAAAGCCGAAATGGATTTGACATTATGAAATTAATAATTTTTCTATGACCGGCTCTAATTGTCAGGCGAATTAATTATATTACAATTTGATTTTTTTTAGGCCTACAACCGGCGTTCACCGCTCTAACCCCAAAAGCCCTTTAATTGTGGTAGGATGTAAAGTTGATGGCCAGTCGAGTTGCCTTTGAGCCGGTGGCCACGGAGTTATGGGCTTCAATAAATTAATGTAAAATTATTAACTGACAAACGATAAAATTATGGCAATTTATGCCGGCCCATAAAATGGCGCATTTATTGGCCGATAACCAAGAAGCCAAAGTGTTGGCATATATTAATACTAATATCGGGAACACTAATTCGGATTAGCAATTCCGATTTTAATGGACATTAAATTGCTTGCTGATTTGATCCACTCACACGTTGGCGAAGTCTTTAAAGTTTGCCTCCTTAAACCCGTATCATACAGTACCTGAAAGGAGAAGAGAATCGAAAAGTTTTATGAGTACGGATGAATTTAATTACCATTCGGATGCTTTAAGGCTCGGAGACTAGTGACCAAAAAAAAAAAGGGATTTTATAGCATTTCAATTTGCATTTTGCTCCATTCGTAGCTTTTGCAAACATGGCATACGCAATCATTCTCAAAGTCAACAGCGTGACTGCCCTTTTTCTACCTCTTTCTACCTCTCTTCAACCTCTTTCTACCCCCCAACCCACGCCACTGCCACATTTTCTTGTGAACTTATTTATTACGATCATGGCATGTTCGCCACGAACTAAGCCCCTGCTCCGCTGCTGCACTTTAAAAGCCATTAAAACGGCAAACAGGCTGCCCGAGTTGTCCACGGATTCCCCGAAATGTTTCCCCTCCAAAGTGCCCCCCACCGCACTCCGCGTCCACTCGGCGCTGTTAATTTCATCAGAGCTACTGGTAATTGCGTGTATGGAGTTGCAGTTCCCGGCAGGATAACGGCAGCAGGAGCAGCAGGAGCAGCAGGAGCAGGAGAAGCAGGAGCAGGAGAAGCAGTCTCAGTACCCAGAAGTCAGACGCAGCCTTCTGTGGCTCCCTGTTTGGGTCCTGTTTTTCCGTCCAAAAAATATGCAATAAAAGGGGCATTGGGATTGGGCACTGGGAGATGGAAGATGGCCACAAGGGTGGCTCTGGCCGGGATTGGATGCCATTGCCCACCGACTGGCTACAATTTATTATATTAAGTATTAATGTTGGTCCTCGCTTTGCTTTCCGTGTGTGTATCTGTGTGTGTGTGTGTGTGTGTGTGTGTGTGTGTGTGTGTATATGTGTCTGCATAATCCGAAAGCCAAAAGTAATTATATTAAGTAATTGATGAATTTGCCTTTTTCCGCGACGAGCCACGCCCCTTCCCGCGCCCACTCACTCAGGCCGTAGTTATCGGGCAGAAAGAGCCTGCGGATGTTGATGTGGATGTGGGTGTGGGTGTGCGTTTGTGTGTATGACCAGACGATTGGCAGACAGAAGGTTGGACAGATGATGGCATAGTTCGGCGGCCACAACCGAGGGCAAATAAAATTTAATAAAGCGGCAAATAAAAATTTATTGTGTGTCATTTTAGGCGCACTGCGACAGCGGCAAACGACATGCCCATCGCCATCGCCATCGAGCGACAATGACCGACAATATTTTGATTTGCTCATCTGATAGGCGGGCCATTTCCGGTCGACGGGGCTCCGAAGCTCCGAGCTAAGCTTAATGCGCTCTGGAGATGCTGTTCAAGCCATTTTTTCGACCAGCTCTTCAAGATTTATTTGCACATTTAAAATTTGATTGAAATAAATTGCTCTGTTTATGGAGATATGCACTCGCAAGCGAGGGTGGATAGGGGGATAGGGGGATATAGGGCAAAAAGGTGGCGGATGAGCAACTGTGGGGGTTGCATTCCGAATTTGGGGGTTGCGCGTGTCACCTTGATGGATTGCGCTCGAATTGCCTCAAAGTTTAAAATGGAAAAAAACGGATTTTGGGAGCATGGGTTCTTGATAAATGGAGTGCACTGCTGGGAGGGGCTTTTCCCTTCCCCATTCCAGGGAAACTCATTACCAAATCGAAACGAAACACTCAAAAGTATATACTTTGATAATGGCACATTTTATGGTCACTTATCGGAGGCGTCGAAGACAATAAACGCCAGTACAACCGTTTGTTGCTCCAAAGCGAGTGAGTATAATGATGCCGGGACCAAACTTTCGCGCTCTTATCGCAAAGGAGTATAAGCAATGACCAGGAGCAGTAGCCAACGCAGAGGCAGCGCCCAAAGGAGCGGCAAAGAAAAGTTGCGAAAATTTATTGGGGAAATTGGCCAAAGTCGAAGGAACTTTAACGAAACGATACCAAAGTTTATTACTCAATTACAAAACCATCAAAATGAAAACGAAATGAAACGAAACGAAAAGAAACGAAACTCTTGCAGAGAGCAGAGCGAAATCCAAAAGATAAATGAAATTGATAAGCGGGTAATTTATGTTTGGATTTCGTTTTATTCTGTCATTAACGCACAGTTGCCTCGCCCAGTCAAAGTCCCCCTTGCCCCCTCGATTGTGTTTTGTATTTGGGTTGTTCTTGGCCGGGTTGCGACTTGGCTGGCACGCTCTTCCTTCACTTGCCGGGAACTTTTTGGGGAGGGGAATCTTGGTCAAGGCGAGTCGAAGCTTCGCTCCTTCGCGCAGAATACCCCGAAAGTGGAGAATTCCACTGGCCTGTGGGCGGCAGCACATTTTAGCTCCACATAATCGATGAAATTCGGCCGATTGCAAAGCGTTAAGCGGCATCGACTATTGCATTCTATAAAACCGATCGGAATTTTGCATTTTGCGGTTCGTTTTCTGCGGGTGTGTCCTTGTGTGTGTGTGTGTGGGGGCATAATGCTGCCACGCCCACCAGCATTGTGCGTAAATAATTTCGAAGCCTGCGGATGGGCAGCAACAAAGGCTGCCGCGGCACATAATGAAAAATTGAAACATGAGAAATTGTCAAAAACACCGACACGCAGGAGAAGTGGGTGGTTTGGACTGGTTGGGGTACGGGGTACAGGCACATTACCTGTCACTCCTGGCCGGAAATGAAATTTTGCAATGATAGCAGGGAGAAACGGGGCGGGTTCAACCGCATACATCAATGAATGCATGGTTAAAGCGGAGGAATCGGATGGAGGAGGAGGCGGCTGACAATTTTGACAATTTTCGATATGCAATAAAAATGATGTGCGGCGACCAAACTGTGCTACCCACTCCACGTTCGTCGCTCTACCAGCCGTTATGCCGACACATAGCCCACGGCCAAATGCATTGGTAATGCTCTGAGCCACGAACAACAAAACCACCCGGAGGAGGGCAAAAAAGCGCCATTCACTGGACATTTCATTAATGCTAAATGCGGGCCAACGAGCTTTAGAATTCGGCAGCGGCTTGGTCCTGCTGCAGCCGGAAGTTAATTGAAAATGATGATAACACATATGGAAATGTAATTGCTTGTGAACTGTAGCGTGCGAGTCGCGGGCGGATTGAATTAGTCGCTGAGCGATAGGGATTTCGGTTTAAAATCCACCCCAAGAGTCGGCTTACATTCAATCATCAGGTTGTGGGGGGGGGGGGAGGAATTCATTAGCGGGACGTCTGCTCTGTTAGCACCTGTCCGCCACGCACTCCACGTGAAGAAGGCCGCCAAGAATCCAACCTGCCCTGCCACTAAATCAATCCAATTCAATTACAAATCGTTTCACGGGGCCCGGTCCTCTAAAATGGCAGCCAATTAGCCGACTGCCTGAGCTGGAATCGCGTTTGGGTAGCATACTTTTGTGGGCTCGCTGGGCTGAGGAGAAAAAAAATGGCCTTTTAATCAGAGCCCCCGATGTCGGCTTAGCGGCTCATTGGATTGCCGGATTGCCGGATGGGTGGTGGAGGTGGCCCAGAGACAGCGCTTTCTGTTGCCTTTGTATAATTAGAACGGAGCCAAGGCAACCGGCAGCCGGCAACCGGCAAATCAAATTGACGACAGCTGAGACGAAGGACAAGCGCCGAAGAAGGCGAGAACATAGCCAACCCAACAACGCTTGCCAAATTATCCGAGTGCTAAAAAAAATTCAGCATTCTGCGGTAATAAATCTTCGCTCCACTCCGCTTTAAGTAATTTCAATTTTGTTTTCAGCTCCAGTTTGAGTTGGGCTTCCGCGACCACACACAAAAGTAATTAGGAGGCATTTTTTCACGTTCTGCGCGTTTCTTTCGACGAGTTTAATTAAAATGGATTTTTTTCCTGCGGCACGTTATTTATTTATTTGCGCGTTTCCTTGTGATTTGAGTGTTGCGGTAATTAAAACGACATTATTCAAAGTTACTTCAGCGAAAAGGGTCGACCCTGGGAACTGGGACCAAAGGTCGCTGTCGCGGGCGGCTTGTTTGTCGACCAGATAGGCGTTTATTACTCAGCGCCAAAGCGGACTATCTAGATGCCCCGCCCACTTCCCCAGAGAACTCCTTGGCTTGGGTACGAAATCAGAAAACGATTAGTCCAAGATTTGACTTTGATGGGCCCGAAGTTGAGATGGGTTCGCTCCGCTTTCCATATGGGAAAATCCCCCGGGAAAGCGAGTATTCACCGCACAGACAAATTTAATCCGCGTCCATCGGCGACTATAAGTTCAATAAACTTTTGTCTAGTCCAGAAATCCATTAACGCCCCGTAGACGTGATCGATTTGCAGCGATGGTCGGTCCAGCGAACAAGGGACTGCCTCGCTGCCTCGCTGCCTCGCAAAAAGCAAACACGCACAGAATGTGCCTTGAAAAAGTGCATTCCGGTTTACACTCTTCAGTTTTACATCGTGTGGGGGGCGGGGGGACGGGTGTGGAGTTGGCAACTACTATTTTTAATCACTTCAGCAGTTTCATTTTTTGCTGCCGTCGTTTTGTTGCTCCTCTCCATTGTCTGCTGCCTAAAGAGCAAACACAATGACAACATTTAATAGATTGCCGAAGCGCAGGCCGGTGGGCGTTGGGCTGGTGGGCGTTGGGTTTTGTGGGCGTGTCTGTCTGGGGCTTGGCATAGAAAAATGCCTAGGCAAAGCAAACAGTGCGCATAGAAAAAGCTCCTGGCATAGACAAAAGGCCGCAGTTCTCTGCCGAGCCCCCTGATTTATTTTTTTGATGGGCCACGAGTTGAACAAGGGGTTAACTGTTCTATGAGTCACTGCATGAATGACTGGGCAGGCAGGGTATTTATAAAGATATTTCTCAGCTGGCTGTTTGCTGATTTCGTACGCCGATAAGCATGAAAAGACCCCCAAGAACCCGCTCCCCCGTTTGGCCGGACTGCATGTCAATGAGGCGGCATGTTTGGCCGGGTGGGGTGGCATTTTAAAGACGTTTAACGGCATTTTTACACTTGCATGCGTCATCAGAGTTCCCCTGTTCGTGTGCCGCCCGTGCGTGGCTCCAAGTGTTACACATTTGCATTTGACGTGCGATCCCCAATCCGTACCGTTTTTCGCCCCCTTCCGCCAAAAAGGAGTGTGCAAAAATAGTTTGACTTTTAGTTATGAAAATTGCGCAGTTTTTCTTTGCCAGTTTGTTGCGTGGCTTTTCCAGACGCTGCTTATAATTGCTCCATTAAAATTTGTTTATGGCTAAAGTTTATGCCGTGAGTCGTGTCCCGTTGCCGTTGCTGCCTTTGCTGCCTTTGCTGCCAGTAATTAGAATGTCAGAAAAGTTGCCATAGTTGGGGTGCTATTTTTGGCCCACTTAGCGTTATAAGGTCGTGTGGACGTGTTGGTGGTCTAAATAAATGTGGACCAATCAAGGTGGCCACTTGCCGGCACATTGATGGATCGAATGGTTGGGGCTGGGTTGGGGCCCACACGCAGCATCGCCTTTTCCCTTCCATCACTCACCGCTCTACTGTAATTGGCAAAGATTGAATGACCCAAAGACGACCCTCCGCATCATTTGTTAGATGACTCATGCAAAACTTCGACCCATTTGGGCTGTCCTTTCTTGGCATTGGGCCATGCCAGCCCATCTGCTCCATCAATTGGCAAAGGTCAGCAAAGGTTAGTCGGGTCGGGGCCTAATGGAGTTTTATTTTTAAGCCGTGCCTAAGAGCATGCTGTAAAGCCCTGCCGTCCTGGCCTTGTTGTTTGTGCGTTTTAGGAGGAAATTTAATATCATCGTTCTGCGTCCTGCATTGCACACTAAAAGGTTTCCACGACGCTTTTAATTACACTTTAAACAATGGCTGCACGCAGTCAGCTCACCAGCACGCCACCCCTTTGCTTTCCTTTCGCTTTTCCTTTCCCACTCTGGAAAATTGCGAACGGTTGCGATTTGCGCTTGATTAAATTCTAATTATAAAGCGTGCGTATTTTCGGTTGGGTCCTCCTTCTTCCGCTTGGCATTCCCCTCGACCCTCAACCCTCAACCCTCAATCCTCCACGATTGCTACCCATTTTGGGTTTTCTTTTTTGTGCTGGTTGTTTACCATTTTCCTTGATTTTTACGACTTTTTAATGATTTTCACTGCCAGTCACTCATTTCGCCACCATCGCGTGCCCTGCGTTCGCTTTTCGTTAGCTTTCACCGATTTTCTTTGACTTTTGCGTTTTGTGTTTCGACAGTTCTACTCGCACTGGATTGCTTTTTGGGTTTGGTCCCGTTCCGTTCGGTTCGGTTCGGTTCGGTAATTTGCTAGCTCCTGTCCAAAAATCCCTTCCTGTTCTTGCCCCTGGCGCTCCTCATTTTGTTTACTGCTAATGCGACTTTTAACGCTGATTAATGTTTTCTTTTTAACAGTTTGCCTTTCCATTTTCCACTCCCATTGGGCTGGGCTTACTACCTGTCAGGGAGGGACTACTTTTCGGAGGGAGATTCATTTGGGCGTGCAGTTGTTCGTTCATTAAATTCATTTAAAACGTCCATGGCGACCACAAATAACATTGGCAGTCAAACAATTTGGCCGGGAGACAAACAAATTGTTTGTTTGGCTGTCACATGTCAATAAAATTAACACTTTAATGAGAGACAGAGTGCACAAGGAATATGCATATTTTACACAACTCACAACTCACCATTCACAATCCAGACCCGAGAAGAAATCTTGTTCTATTTTGTGGTTGTTTAATTAAAGCAACAACATATCAAGGACTTAGCCTGGCAGACAATAATTTCCTTGACAGCTGCAAAATGCTGAATTTCCCAAGCCAAATTGAAATTTATACAGAGCGAACAGATCTACGGGGAGTGGAAATGGAGAGTTTCTGCTTTTATGCAAAATGCAAACCCAAAAACATCGGAATGCAAATTGTATTAAGTGCTCTGTGTGTTCGCAGAAGAGTGAGACAGACAGATGGGGAGAGAGAGAGAGAGAGACACAGTGTGGGAGAATTCGCTAGGTGAGGTCAAATCATTTGCTAGTTAATTCAAAGCTGCAACAGCGAAAAGTCAGTTTTTAATTGATTATAAACATTGAAATATTCATTCTGCCGTGAATGGAAAAATGCAAGAGCTGAAAAAGTTTAAATTCGATTTCCATTCTTTGTGGGCTAAACGGCATTAATGGGGAAAGTGCCTAAAAGTGTGCTTTGCAATTTTTCGCCTCATTTCCGAGCTGTTTTTATCGCTCTAATTTATTGAGCCGATTATAGGGCAGCCACTGATTCAAAGCGGGAGGATCCTGGAAGCGGGGAAGTAATTATTATATTTTCCATAATTTTAATTAGTTGATAGTGCAAAAATAATCAAATTGCATTATCTGTGGCACGCTTTTCGTGCTGCCTTGTTTTGTTAAAGCGAAATCGGCATTTTAAAGCCTTTTGTCCATGTGAAATGCCTCGGGGAAGCATAAAAGTGAGAGATAAATGCAGTGTGTGCGTATATAAATGATATATGAAATGTGCATAGAAATTAGGTAAGTAGATAGCCGCGGTCACATACGGTGCATTCGTGGCTTTAATTGATAGCCAGTTTTCGATTTAATGTATTGCCCAAATAGACATTAATTAATTTTTAGATTATTTATTAGCCTTGGTTTCTCCGGGGCGAGAAAGAAAGATCCCAATTTTACTTTTTTACCCTCCTGAGTAGAGACGAACTAGCTAGACACTAAAAGAAGCTGGATACTTTTGTAATAAGTTTCTTTTTCGGGAAGACTAGACTGCAACTGCTTGTGATAATAGTAGTAATAGTAACTGCATTAAGCTCTGTTTGATTTTACAAAGGAAATTTATGTCTGTTAGGATTGCTATTTAAGTAGGTCTTTCCCAAAAACTGTGTTTATTACTGCAAATTGATTTGTGCAGAGTGTGAATATGCTTAGGATGTGTTCTTTGGCATTTCGGCCAGTCACCTGAAAGTATGCAATCACATAATGCACATAATGCCAAAAGTCTATTGTCAACAAACACATTCCCATTGCGGCCCGACTCCTCCTTTGGCCTGAGTTGAGCCCCAAAGTATGTGCATGCAGCTCCCAAATGTTTGGCATGAGTTTGGACTGCTCATGGAGCGAGGGGAAAGACGGCAGAGAGTCATGGCCATCAGAATTGCCAGAGGAGACTGTTGGCCAAGGCAATAAAATATGAATTTATGGCCTATTTGCATGGCTTTCTGGTTCAAAATCGAGAGCGGCTGTTGACCGGACGACGCAACAATTCTAGCATTTTTACTTGATAGAGTCGAGACTCACAGCATAGCCTTGCTAAAGTCCTAAGACTTTGAGCTTACGGCCTGCATATCCTCTACTAATACATTGGCTGTTCAAACTACCAAAATATGCTTATAAACTCAGCAAGATCCTGCAATTTGCCTGTGAAAATGTCAGAAGCGAAGACACAGTCCAACCCGGCCACATTTCGGGTCTCTCATTGGCAAAGCCTTTGCGGTCTTAACTTGGCTAAGGCTATGGGTATTTTCGATGCCAGAGCGTTTTATGCAGAAGCATGCGCTTAATGCGTTGCCGAAGATCTGGCTCTCAGACTGCCGCCATAGATGTCGAATGGAAATAGGCCAAAGTTTATGACATGCCTGAGGGCGCCTCACTGGCGTATTGAATGCAGACGCACAATTTCTAATTGTCTAACTCAATTTAGGGCCCAGCAAACTCTGCCTAAGCAACCGCCAGCCCCCATCCCACCCCGTTCCGTTCCAAGTTTAGTGTCAAATGGGTAAATTTGATTACCAGTCTTAGTTGGGTTATGGTAATCGAGTTGGAAATACTTCAAAGTTTCGATAATAACGATGGTGGCCTTGCCGCTACGATGCCTCATTCAGCGTTCACGCAATTTGCCAGCCGCCCCATTGAAAGGCTTTCAGTTCGAAATAGTCGAAATAATAAATGAATAATCCGACTTGAGAGCTGGAGCTGCTGAGGCTGCGCTCGGAGCTGCTAATAGCGCGCAAAAGTATGCCATGAAATATGCATAAAATCACTTGCAAATGCGCTAAGCGAGCGACTTGGCGTGGGCGGCTGGCTGAATCGTTTCAGTTTTGTTGCCGCCACTGCTGCATTTTGGCAAACGAGCTGCCAAATCAAAAATCGTTGAGCGTGTGAAGTGTCAGTTGGTGGGGAGCGGCGGGGAAATGCACATTAGACAGCCATGGCAGTCGACGTTTTGGGGAAATTGCCTGGAAAGGAGTTCGGTGTGGCAACTGGGTCGGCCTGGAGCTGGTCTTAAATGGATGCGCGCCCCCCAACGCAACGCTTTGAGCTCGGCAACAATAAAAAATTCAGCCCATAAATGTTGAATGCTCGAATGCTGAATACTCGAATGCTGAATGCTAAATGCTGAATGCTGAATGCTTGCGTGTGCGGACTTCGTTTAATTGGCCCGAAGCCTCAAATTATGCAATAGTTGCAGTCCAAATTGACCGCAAACAAACCAGCAATAATTTTGAAATCATTTTTGTGCGCCATAATTTATGCAGAAATTCAATCTAAATTAAACATCAAACAAAGCCAAAAGGCCACTCCCCTCGCCGCCTTGCGTGTCTGGTGGGGCGTGCAACCGTGCAACCGTGCAACAGTGCAACCGTGCAATGCTCATTGCGACACATTCGCACCTGCAATTAGCTCAATGAACCTGCCACAGCCCCCTCCACAAGCAGCCGCGCTGTCAGTCATCGCAGGCGGCAGCTGTCCAAAATGTAATATTTAACGCCACTTTATGCAAATTGAAATTATGTTAATGGGCAGTCAACCGGCAATTGATGATGACGTCGACACGGCCCTGGCTATGTGGCTGCAAAAACTGCGACGATGACCAGTGCATCCTTTCGAATGCCGACTGACTGTCCGCTGTGTTGCTTAAAGCATTTTGCATGTTTGTTATTCGTGCTCCACCTTCGCCCATTAATGGCGAACAACGGGCGAATGTGGGTGCTTGACAAGTCTGCATGGCTCATTTGCATTTTAATAACAATAATCACAGTAATGCACAATAGCTGAAGCAGTAGCGGCTACGACGATGATAACAATAAGCACATGCAATCACATATTCATCGGGAGGCGATGCGATGCGATGCGATAAGCTGTCGGAGCTGCAGTTCATCAAGTTTCCAGTTCTGGGATCCCACAATGGCACGTACCATTCCGTCTCCAGCATTTACATCTCTCTTTCCGCCCAGAGCCACCCACCATCCAGCATCCAGCATCCACACCACCACCCTGCGCCCCAACCCGCCAGAAGCTCCTCTGTTTGTTGTCGTTAACGTTTTGTTTATATTTGCTTAAATGTGCGGCGCACACTCATAATTAGTATGCATGTGTGCATCTGGGGATGCGTATTTGTGCATGTGCATGTGCCTGTGCCAGCGGGTGGGCGGGTGTTGCAATTTGCCTTTGTTTGGTTTAAAAAGCGCGTTAAATTTGATCATTGTTGCCGGCGGCGGCATTGTTTGCGCTCTCATTTGCCGCTGAAAGTGTGAACCGTCTAACGCACATCATTATCTCTCAATCCCATAAAACCCCCATATCTGCCCCGATGTTCAATATTTCGCACTCACCCGAGGGGACAAAGTCATAAAATTGCGTATACGTACCTAAAAAGAGGAAAAAAAAAGAGAACAAGAGAAGGTTGTTAATTTGGTAGGCAAGCCAGCAGGATGGAGCGGAAGTGAGATACGTTTGGGCAAAAGGTTCGGGATACTTCCAGTGACAACGCCTAAGTGGGGCTTAAAAATTCAATAAAAAATCACTTAACATTCCATAAGAAGCTTTCAACGTTTCACATGCCCACACACACACACACACACATACGGAGTTTACTTTTGGGCCAAAGGCTTAAAGAGAAAGCAGCGGAGAGAGCGACTGGGACTGCAGGAAACTAAAGCAATTCCAAATTGAAAACTGCTGCAAATTAATCAAATGCCTGTGCAGCCAAAGAAGAAGGCCAGCGGGATGGGTGGCCGAGGGAGAAACGGTCAAAAGACAAGACTTGCAAACAAACACGATAAAGTCAGTCAGTCGCAAAAAACAGAGGCGAACGATGGGAGCCAAAGCCAAAGGCAAGCGACCCTTTTCGAACACAACCCTTCAACCCAACACACACTGGGGCATGGGGCATGGGGCATGGGGCATAGGGTATACTTATGTATCGCAACGCATTAAATCGATAACACGATTTTTCAGCACGCACACAGCGCCG
Organism: Drosophila gunungcola; assembly: GCF_025200985.1. Classification (NCBI taxonomy): domain Eukaryota; kingdom Metazoa; phylum Arthropoda; class Insecta; order Diptera; family Drosophilidae; genus Drosophila; species Drosophila gunungcola. The sequence goes on along the minus strand of NW_026453181.1, from coordinate 477,598 downwards.
TCGAACCCAGACGGAAATCCAAAACAACTGGCTGACTGTGAGTTAAATTGTCAGTTTCATTACGTGGCAGCTATGCCCATTCCTGCCACTTCTCCTCCGGAATGTTCCTGGCTTCCTTGCTTTTTAAAAGCCAAATCACTACGTCTGCGCGTGAGTTCACCCCCATCTCCATGCTGCATGGCGACAAGCGATTTTTCAAGTTGCCGCTTCATCGTTCTCCAGAGCTGCTGGTGTTGCCGCTCCGGTTTTCTGGTTTTTTGCTACGCTCCGCTCCGCGGTTACTGGGCGCCAAACAAACTCAATTTTCGGCAAACGGCAGAAACGCATCGAGAGCGGAGACGCGAAGCCCTGGGGACTCCTCGAGTGCTGCGTTCTCCAGGACTTAAGGACCTTGGCGCTGGTGGGTTCAACAAACATTTAACTGATTGCCTGGGCGTGTGTTCGTGCCCAGAGCTGGCTGATTTTTTGATTTGCAATACACCTGGGAGCGAGACAGCCCTTGGCCCTTGGCCACGAAAATGTTTGGCTTATTTGTTAGCGCTGGAAAATAAATTGTCTGTGCGTGCGGTAATTGTAAATTGTGTACGGACAGACAGGGCTCCTCGGTAAGTGTCAGTGGAGCAGCCAGTGTTATTGACACCTCTCCAACGCACGGGTATGCCATGAATTTTTGATCGAAACTATGGCGCACTAGACCAGGCTTTTGATTGCAACTCCCCAGTTCCCATCCAACCCAGTCTCCCATCAAATCCAATCCAATCCGGTCCCAACCAATTCAATCAGGGGCCGGGCCACAACCCTCAGAGTAATCCACTTTGGGCGCCCGAAAGTATGCAACAATTTCTTTTAAACTTCCTGCTGACACAAATCAGCCCACGGCCATAACTCAAACTATCTCCACCTCCGCTCGAGTCGGCAGAATCAATAACCATAAACAGAAATACCTTATGCTCACGTGGTGGGAGCCGCATAAAAAGTATGCCACATGCTCGGGGAAATCACTAAATTCAGCCCGAGGCAACGAGTTCCTCATCATTTATGTGTGGCAGGGCCAAGAAGAGGCAAGCCAAGCCCAAAACCGTGCCATGCCCACGTTGATAACTGAGAGTGCTTATCACGCCCACTTCCGCCCTGCTTCCCCCAAACCCCATCCTGCCGACAACTGCATGTGACATTTGCATGCTTACTTAAACAGCAAAAAGCAGCCTCTACTCTACGACAGCCACGTCGAGCTTGGCACGTCTGCCTCAACTATGCTTTACATTTCGGCCAGACCCGCTCTTAGACTCCGACTCCGTCTCAGTCTCGGTCTGAGCCAGGGCCAGGGTCTGGGCCCACTGGTGTTGTCAGTAGGCAGTCGCAATCCTGTCGACGTCACATCAGCACACGTGTGTAGTAAAAATCAGACGTGTGGGCGCCGACGTAGTTGCCGCAGCCGCAGCCGAGCCAAGCAAAGTCGAGTCCTGCCTTCATGTACTTTGATTGCTTGCACGTTACCCGTACAATTTTCGGTATGATGGCGGCAACATTTCATGATTTCTTGTACGTGTTTCTGCCTGAAAGCACGCGTCCTTTCCTCAGCCACCCAGCATCCCATATCTATTCCGGCTCATGGGTTCCAGAGTAATGTATGCAAGCACTTTTTGTATATGACGCCGTTGCGCTTTGGGTCGTCGGCGTGTTTGTTTGCCTGGTGACTGATGATGGTTTGGCTGGTTTTGCTCAGCACTCGCTTCGGCCTCAGCTTCCATGGCCATTTCTGCTGCGCATCTAGAGTTTGTCCTGCTAATAAATCAATGACGCCATTCGGCGACTCCCAAGTAGGCGATGATTTATGTCTGGCTAAAGGGTTCCCAGGATTCCCGGACCTAATTGAGTTGCCCTTGGTGTATCAGTCATTTCTAGAGTGTTGCCCTCTCAGTCACAAATTGAGCCTGAGTCAGAACGATTCTAAAATTTCACGTTGCCTCTTTTTTTGCACTACATTGTTTTTATATTGTTTTTCAAATCGTTTGTACCATGGAGCTTACTATACCAACCGAGGACTCGCACTGGTCTCTGCGCTTCGTAGACGTTTGGAGGCCCTTTCCGCAGCAGGTAGTGGCCAATGCCACCTACAAGGTCATCCGCTTCTTCTATCCCCCCTTCGCCCTGGAAGCAGTCCATGTCACCCACGTGGTCGGCGATCCCGAGCTGAACGGCCTTAATGCGGCACTTTTTCTGGGCTGCCCCCTGTTGCTGGCCAGCTTTGGCTATGCGGTGTACAAGTATAAGCTGAAGAAGGTAGGTTTGAGCTCGTGTTTGGGGGCAACTTCACTATTTTATCCGAGCCCTACAGAAACGCGTGGTTCGAACGTCGCCAGCGCGCTTAAACGAGCTCGAGGAGCGTATGATTGCCAAGTACGGCCCGGAGTACAAGAAGGGAATCTGGAAGAGAAAGGACATTCCTGATCCCCTCCTGGAAGGAAAAAAGACCACTGAACCCGAATCCAGCGACAAATTCGACGAGGAGGTCAAGTGCCACCTGGATAATCAGATAGACCTGGTTGAGCAAATCGATAACACGATCAGAGAACGTTCCGGCTTGAGAATTCAGACAGCACAGTAGGGACTTTTCGCTGTTTCTAATCTAGCCTAAACAACCTTTTTGTATCCGCTTAAAGAAAAAAATCGATTTAAGAACCTTCAATTTCGTTTAATGATTGGGCCCTTTATCCCCGGCTGGAAAAGTGTCAGCTTTCGGCTGCCTCTGTTGGTGCAATAAAATGAAGTGATTTTCCGGTTTTATATTTGGCGCAAGCACACAGGCAAAGCCACAAAAGAAGAGGGAAGACATTGCACATGGGATTAGGGCGGGGTTTGGAGCGAGGACTTGGGCAATCATTTGGCAGCGCATGTGTCGGATTATTTTGTTGGCTTGCGTTTTATTTAAATTTGCTGCTTTCGGCTGCCTTTTTGCCCTTTTGCTCGTGCGGTGGTTGTTTGTCGCCCGAAATCTGACAGCAGCTGAAAAGCATGCTAAGCTTTCCCACTTTCTTTTTGGTTTGGCTCTGGAAACAAATTAATGATTTGCCATCAAGCAAATAAATCAAAAGCTTCAGCTTCCGAACAGATCTCTGGCTTAGTTCGGTGGTGTGATGGGTGGTGGCTGATGGATTATGTGGCTGGCTGCGATTTAAGGCCCTTTCATCTCGCCTGCCCCACTTTAAAGCGAGGCCCCGAATTCATAGTTTTATTTTGCAGCTATTTCCACTCAACTAAGCGCATGCATTGATGATATATCCCACCGACCGTTGCGACACCCCTTCCCATTTCCCATTTCCCACTTCCCACTTCCCATTTCCCATCGACACGACATAAATAACCGTGTGAGGCTGTTATAATTTATAATCCTTGCTGTGGGCGGCCCACGAAAACAACAACAACAATAGAAGCAACAAGAGCAGAAATAACATTGGACTGCCACGGGGAGTGCAAATATTTTTGCTTTCTCTTCTCCGGCTCTATGATCCGGACGGGCGGCGGCTTCCTCCTGCTTTTTTTGTCGCATTTTATTTATTCGAAACCTGCCCAGGCGGAATCTCGCCGGCTCAGCCAGCCTCACCCAGGTTGGCAGCACAAATATTTTGTTGGCTCCCCTTCTATGCCACGCCCCCTCTTGCCTGCATTTAGTTTGCGCGTGTGTGTGTGTGTGTGTGTGTTGCCTTTTTCTCCGGTGAAATGAGGTCAAAAGTTTATTGGCTAACAAATGTGTGCGAAGGTAGGCGGGGTGTTGTTTTCGCAGGCATTAATGTCAGACGCAAACGAGACTGCAGAGTTTTGGGTACCGCTTTACTGGCAATAAACAAATTGCATGCACTTAGCTTCAGGCCTCCCAGCGAGATGGAAGGGATTAGGCCAATCGAAGCGGGGCTTAAATGCAGCACACTCGGTGGTCAACCACAAAAACGAATCAGCCTGCAATAGCTGACCTCCACTGCTAATTACAAACCAATCAACCAACTAATAAATTACAGATAAATTATGAACGAACAACATTAGGTAATGTATTGCGAGGCAACACAAGGGAAAATAACAAAATAAGCAAATTAAGCTAGACAAAACTAGAACTGCCAAACGCATTAAAATGTTAGCTATTTAAATTATGGTTTCAAAAGAACAGCGAAGCATAACGGGTAACTATTTTAATTATTTGCGGCAAATCGCTTAACATGTTTGTCGGATGCACACGCGTAAACTCTCAATCTAACGTTTTCATTGGGCCACTACGAGATGGGAGGTACTGAAGTTTCCATTTACATTCCACTGAACATCAATCAAAGTGCTGTTACGTAGGACGAGCCGATGAATTGGAGTTTTTTTATTTCGATCAGCCCAAGGTGAACTTATCCTCCCCCAGGCGGCCTAAGTTTACTCCCCATAAAAGCATTTGGTTCAATGTTTAATGAGGACGGACTGAATAATAGAGAAGTCCTACCTTTGTATTTACCACCGCCTCCGCTGGGAAAACAACCCCTTCCCGGAGCAAACGGCTGACGCAATGATTATGACAGCTTCTTTGCCAACTCACACTGGTCCTCCCTGTACTTCGGCCAGATTTCCTGACGGCTTTGGCTTGGTCTTGGGCTTTAATTAAACGGCAATTGTGGTCATCAGTTGTCAGGTTCTCTTGTGCCTAATCAGTTTGTGTGATGAAAGACTAAGCTGGGATTACGGAATGTCTGCCATGCGGGTGCGACATTTGAATAATGAATGTCAACTCGATGTTCGTCTTGCAGGGGAAAAATATAAGCCCGGCCTAAGTCCCAAATGTCACTCAGCTGTCAATTGTGAGCCAATCTGAGGCGCAGAGATTCGGACTCGGGCGGCGTCGCAAGTGGAGGCCAACTAATTGGGGCGTCGCCTGTTTCAGCCAGCTGACAAACTAACTGACCAACTAACTGACCAACCAACTGACGTAACCAGGCGGGGCAATTGGCCAGCCTGTTGGTCCGTCTCTCCATTTGTCCTGTTGTCCAGCAGTCCGAGTGTCCAAGTGTCCGAATGTCAGTTTACTTGTCCCTGCTGTACGTCTACTGTTTGACCATAAACTAATGCACCTAATTGCTGTGATTATGTCGTTTGTGATTATCTGAGTGCGCCCCAGAGTCCTTGTCCCCATTCCCATTCCCATTCCCATTCCCGTTCACGGTCTCGTTCTCGTCTTCGGAGAGTCCAGAGTTGCCCGTCTGCACACGTTGCATGCAATTAGGCGCCGCAAAAGCTAAATCTCATTTATCAATCACGTGTAACGTGTACTCTGCCAGTTGGCGCGACAATGTTCGATAATTGGCCGAAGTCATCATCGATAATCCCAGCTTGCCCCGAATTCCGACGATGATTGGGTTAACAAACAACCTCACTTCCGCCCGACTCAGCTCCCAAAACTTTGGCCACCCCTTTGCTCGGGCTGATTCATCTTCGGCTTGTCGCAAACTTTTTGCTGACAAGTGTGACAAGTTTTAAGGCCCATAACTAAGGCAGCAAAGCAGCCACCCCAAACTCCCAGCTCCGAGCTCACCTTGGGTGAACGACTCCAAGTGGCAGGCTGCCCCCGCCCAAAAATGCTGTGGTTTCCTGCCACCAGCCCAGGCCCATTACACATGTAGAAGGTTGAAGGTAGAAGGTAAAGCAATAATAGTAAATTTAAACCCACCCAACTGGGCGGAAATGGCTGTGTGGCGGCAAATGGGGACGGAGAGCCTTCACATGACTAGTTAAACGTTAAACTTTTTGCCATTGTAATAGTTCTGCTTGGTTGGTTTCTCTTTCTTTTGAGACAGAAACCGAGCCGAAGTGAATACCACAAACCGAAGGTTTCTGGGGGTGGCTGCTTTACATGCTCCTGGGTTCTCTGCTCGGGTTTCTCTGGTTATGCGCATAATTTATAGAGTGCGACAATATGTTGCCCTCTGTCTGGCTCCCAGAAAACTTTTCCATTCCCGTTCAAGAAAGTAAGATTTCTCTGACCGATACAGCTGCCAAGTTTGAGTGTGCCAGTGTGTGCGTTGCGTGTGCGGTCCACTTTTGGGGGTCAAAGAGCAGGCAGAAGTCAAGGCTATTACCATAAGGGTATCTGGAAGACGCTCTTCCACGCTCTTCTCTCGCCAAGGACTTTCTCTCACCCACCACCAGATTGCGAATTCTCATTGAAGTCAGCTCCCTTTGGAACTGGGCAAAAACTGAAACTCTGGCACAGCAGTCGCCAGCAGTCACACGAGTCGTTTTTTCGACAAACGTTTGGGGCGATAAAAATGCAGAAACAAAAACATTTGGTTAGTTGCATAAATTTTGTTATATTTGCCACTGCCGCCGGTCCGCTGATAAAACAGCGTCGAAAAAGTGTCGTCGAGGGAGCAACTTAAGTATAACTGCGCAGGGCCCAAGCGGGAAGTGCGGGCCAGGGCGATATGTAGCCAGATAGGAAAACGGGTTTGCTGCGTTGCCTAAACAAGCTGCGGGGCGGCATCAACAGTAACAGCAACAACAGCAACAGCAACAGCAACAGCAACAGCAACAGCAACAGCAGCCGCAGGAGCGACAAACAAACGAAAAAAGTTTTAAATACACATTTACGCTGAGCAAAGTTGTTCTCGTTTCCCTCGCATTAAAATTTAAATATCTGCTGCCTTGGCATACTTTTGGGTCTCGGCCCAACACTCACTCCTCAATTGGGGCCCTGCAGTTCAATGGCCTCCTCAAGACGCCGGGGCGGGAAAGTTCGCCATAAGTTTCTCGCATGCCTCTTAATCCTGCCGCAAATCCCAAGCCGCAAAATTACACACACATGCAGTTCGCCCGCTTGTATCTCTATTTACGAGTTATGTCCCACGTAAAGGTAAATAAAGTTGCAACAAGCGCTGCAGCTCGCTCATTGCATGCCACCAAAGTGACGTGTTCCCTCCGCCCTCTCCGCCCATCACGCGTTGGTGGTTTGCCGTACAAATCCCAAAACCATTTCACTAATTGAAATGAATTTTCATACACCAGAAAGAGGAGCAACAGCAGTGGCAGCGGCAGGATGTGGGTTGACTTGGGCCCACATGCATTTGCGGGTGTGCGAGTTTGCGATTGTGCGAGTGTGAGTGGCAGACACTTTCGTGTCGCAGCACAAAATTGCAATGACCTCGGGCAACAACCAGAGCGTTGCAGCCAAATATGGGAAATATACGGCAAAAGGCAGCCAGGATGCTGGCACGTCACAAGATCCTACGTCGCACACAGTTGAATGACTTATCATCCGGGTGGATGTGGAAATGGAAGCTGGATGCTGGAAGCCTTAAGACCCCAAAGCGACCCGGCAAAGCTGTCGAATGAAATATGAATTTGGAATAGTCTTGGGTATATATAATTTATCAGTGCTCTGCTTTTGTGCTGCTGACTCCCACTAACGTTCTAAAAATATTCCAATTAAAAATTCATATGGAGTAATTTTGTGCTGCTGGGATTTAAATTCGGATTGCAGTGGGCTTGCTTCGTGTTAGCCGATCCCCAAAAGGATTGAACCACTCGACGTGTCTCAAGATGCTGGCGGAGAAAGTAAACGCTGCTTTCTTTTTTTTAATAATTATGCAATATCCCCTCGTCCTGAGGAATTTTCAAGTTCATAATTATGCGATGGCTGGCTGCATTCCCCGAGCGGCTCTTTCCCTCTTACCACTTCCTCCTTCTCTTCCATTTTTCATTTATTTTGAATAAGCAGAAAAGGCACAAAAGACGTTGCCCAGACACTGTCGGCATTTCCCACAACGGAAGTCACTCCCCACAGCTGCTGTTGCGTTGCTGATGCTGAAGCTGAAGCTGCCGCTTGTTTACATTCTGAGCGGCGGCCAGGCGCTCCTTGCAGCTCGGTTGCGTATACGTAATGTGACGGGGGAAGCCTATTGAAAGGCGTCGAGCGTGGCATGTAAATGCAAAATGGCGACAAAGCGAGCCTGGAGGGAACTCGCCCCACTGGCCCGCTCTTCTGTGTGCCAGTCTATTCTAAGCCATTTGCTTGGCATTGGCTTGTTTTGTGCAGCCGGGTAACATTATTTTAATTAACATATTTACGCGAGGCGGGGGATAATCAGACACAAACAAAAGCCGAGTCACTCTCCCACATACGGTCCGTGTGCATTGCAATTTTAATTATACACACAACACCCAGCACCCAGCACCCAGCACCCAGCATAGATGCCACAGCGGCAAATCTTGTGGCACAAGCAATGCAATGTTGCCGACTGAAAATCATTAAAAATTGTTTGCGAAGGGCGAAATCATTAAAAACATATAAATTATGCAGGCACACCACCCCACCCCACCCCACCCCACCAGCCATGCACATGCCTGCCTCATAATTATGCAGCATATAAATGCCACCAGAAAGGACGAAGGATGCGAAGGATGCCGGGGACGCAGGCAAACATTGTTTTGTTAATATTCTGCATGACTTCGCTGCATATTTTCGTGAGGAGGCCAGGCCGGGCCAAGACGAGAAGGATTCAAAGTAAATTTCGTATGCGCATCTGAAAGTATGCTTTAAGAAATTCAGGAGCCCAGACAGGGGAAAACTTAACCCGTATCCCTGCGCCTAATTAAGTCGCCTAAGAAGTAAAGTGCAGGCACCTTTACCCAACATTTTCGGCATCGTGCCGAGTGCCCCGAAATTTGAGGTATTTTGCCCAAAAAACCCCAACCCCTTGGGTCGTTCGTTTCCATCGCACTCAATATCAATAAATCCCGCAACAATCTGCATTCAAAAATCAAAGGATACACACAGGCACGGAGCGGGGCACACGGGAAGACGGGCCAGACAGGCCAACATAAAATGCCAATTTCTAGTTGCCAAATGGTTATTGCCTGGTCTATAAATGCAGCAACAGCCACAGCCACAGCAACAGCAGCAGCAGAAAAACAACTGCCGGACTTTAATTCACGTACGAGGACCGAATCGGCCACGGCGCTTACCTATGGCCAAAGTCAAACCCAAAGCCAGAGCCATAGCCATAGCCAAATGCATGTATGCTGATATATGCACACTCGCACACTCGCACACACTCACTCGCAGGCCATATATAGCATATATATGTCTGGCAAGTTAAGTGCCAAGCGGAACACGAAGGCAATTTGTTGCGTCACAAAAAATGGCAGTCGAAACGTAGATCGAATGGATATGGCCAATATTCCGCCTCCCTTACCGCTCTCCTCCTCCTCCTCCTCCTCCTCCTCCTCTTCCGCTGCAGACAAAATTAAAATTGTGCGTGAAAACTGCGGGATAAAGGATATGCCACATACCCGTTCAACGGGCGCCAAGGAAAGGAGCAGCAGAGTGGCCCGTACTTAGCAGGCATAAAGTATAAATTACTATGCTGCGCCATAATAAATTTCAGTTTGCGTAAAAACGTTAAATTTATATACACTATATAGGGCTGGCAAAGGGGTGCTGCAGCTACGCCGAAATGGGGCAAAAACCCATTATGAATGAATTTAGTAGCAGCAGAAGAAGCAGTTGCAAAAACCAAAACGTGCCGGCTCCTACTCTATCCATATCTCATGGCCCCTCACTATTCCCCTCTTTATATTTATACAAATTTAAAGCACTTTCTGGGGATCCCCACAGCCCAAAGAGTGGGAGCGGAGGTCAGTTGAGGTTTTGGAAAAATGCTCGCAAATTTACGAGTATTTCCATGGCTGGCAGCAGCGATAAACCAGAACCAGAACCAGTCGAAAGCAATAACGACCGGCCAATAGACAGTGAACTAGACTCTCGACTTTCGACTCCCGCCCCTCCAACTTCGAGCTTTGAGCTCCGAGCTCCGAGTCTCGCCTCGACTGGACTGCACTGGACGGTGCAGAGTGGGCTGAAGGACACACGGGCGGAGACAGGACCTGCGCCCAGACGACGGGGGCGTGGCGGGCTCTAGTCTAGGCGCTTGAACTAGCCTGGCCTTCTGGGAGTGTGGAAGCAGGCGGTCAATGACAGCGGAAAGTTTTTCTGCAAACTAACCTCGAAAGTGATGAAAAATTAAAGCCACAGGATGGGGAAAGTGGCCAAGTGGGCAAGTGGGGAGCAGTGCATACTGCCGCATCAAAATGCCGCAATGGCCTGTTATTATAATAAAAACGAAGCAGGCAATGGTTGAGACCGCACTAGACGAGATGTGGGACTGAAAAGTTTTTAGACAACAGCGGAAGTCGTTTGCATTTGCACGGTCAATGCTCAGTCGTCCTTTCAAGTGCATAGCACAGCGATTGTAGCCGGGCCAAAAGGTCCCCTCGCGGGTCATTAACAATTTAAGGTGTAAAGTACGGTCCAATCAGCACGTGAATCTGGCCAGCGCTTTATCAAAGCTTCAAAGGGGCAGTCAGGGAACGGGCTTCGGATCGGGATCGGATTCGGAATCAGAATCAGGAGCAGCTGCCGCTTGGTAGGCTCCCAAATCACAGTGTGTCGACTTTTGTTTGGGATGCTCCACTCCAGATGCTCGTTTTTTACGCGCTGGCTGTGGCAATTTATGCAATTTTTCTGCCGGGATGTGCACATATATTTTTAACTGCTGGCCAAACTTTTGTTTCGCTCCCTGGTGGGTGTGTGTGTGTGTTTTTGCGCGTCTGCATCGGTGATTGTACACGCGTGTGTATCCAATCGTGCAGAATGCCCATATTTATATGTATTTGCATATGGTGCATAAGCATTTTTTCATGCCCCGTGCAGAAGCTCACCCAGAAGTTTTAAGCTACGTGCATGGGAGCTAGAGCTATCGTATTACGGACAAAGTTTTCCTGAAAAATATCGTAGGCCGTCGTCCCCCATTTGGCTCTGCCTGATTCATTCATTCATTTGCAAGTTATGCTCCTACTCGTTTTTCGGGCGCCAGAAGTCAACAAATAATATTTTCCATAAAAATTGGCACTGGTGGAAAAATTGAAATGAAAATATTCTCTGCTCTGTAAGGAGGCAGAGGCAGGAAGCGAATGAAGAGGCCGCTGCCAAATGTCATGTATTTGTGTGTGCCGTTTATGTTTATTCATACACTGCCATGTGTGTGCGGGTGTGTGTGCAGGGCAACCTGAATCTCAATTCGATATAGAATTTAATCAATATTTGTGTTACGATGACAACAGCAGGGATCCCCTGCTGGGCATCCCCCTCTGCCGCATACTTTGCGGCTGGCAGGTTAGAATGTTTATCAATTTATGCATAAATGCAAATAGAATTTCATAAATAGTCATTTAATTGCACTTTGGGCCCGCAGGAGAGGGACGGGGAACGGGGGACGTTGGCCTATAAACGATATGCAAAATGCAAATTGGCGGCCAGAAAGAACACTTAGGCAGTGTCATATGCAAAGTCCATCTGCCGCATTGATGAGCCGGGGAATGTGTGCGACGGCGACTGCAACTGCCAGGTTAAAGAGCCACAAATTCCCAAACGGCCTAAAACTCTGCATTCAATCCAGGCCACCGACGGCTGGGCCACGAAAGTTTTGAAAGGCAGAAACTAAGCCAAATGCCCGGCTTCGCTTTTGCAGGACTTGACAAAAAACAGGGAGCACACACACACACACACACACACACACAGAGAGAGACGGTGGGGAAATTATGTGGCACGCAGCAAAATCAAGACAAAACTCGACATATATACGATAACAGTGTGTGAGCGAGCGTGTATATTTGCACAATGCAAAAGGAAAACAAAAGGCGGCATAAAGCAAATACATAGGCAGCAGTAGAAACAGCAGCAACAGCAGCCCGAAAGTGTGCTACACAAATGTATACGCACGAGACTGGCTGTCCGATAGAAGGGGGAGAAGTGGGACGGCTGGGCGTGGCAGCTGGGCAACAATGAGCTTTGTTTATTTCTATTCTTTGCTTTTCTTTTCTCTTCGTTACTTTCTCGCATTTCGTTGATACTTCTGGGCAGGCGGCCAAGTGTATGCAGAATGCATCAAGTATACGCACCGTAGCGGTCTGCCTAATGAAAGTCCGTTGATAAGGCTTCAATCAATTAATAGATCCATAAATGCCCTCTCCATAAAGCTTGGACCCGTTTACATAACATATCTTCGGACGGACATTGTGAGCCGCAGTTGTTTGTCAGTTTTTTCCGGGTTTCTGTTTAGGCCCCTGCGGTCGTTTGGCTTTTTTTTTTTCGTTTTTTTGGGCTGCCGTTGCCATTGCCATTGCCATTGCTGTTGCTGCTGCCAACTATTTTCACTCCACTTTCGAATGTTTTTATCCCTAAAGCCTGCTTGCGGATATGCATAGAGCGAAAAGACAAACAAAACCAACTCAAACCGAACTGAACCGAGCCCAGAGGAAAAAAGGCCAAGAACATTGTTGGAAAAACAATAAATGGCAAATGTATGGCGGCATTTTAGGCGCATGGCGCATAGGAAACAAAGAGCTGAAAATTTGCAAAATGCTGCGGCCTTTTCCCTTCCGCCGGCCGGTTCGATTTTTTTTTTTTTTGTGTTTTGCATTTTTATAGCAATATGGCAAATGGAATTTTTGTGCTCTATGCGAGCGCTAAACATTTAAATGAGTCAAGTGGCTTTTTGATGGTCGCCCCGGAATGGGGAGGTTTTGGGTTCGCTGCGGGTTGGATTTGCATATGGCTGGAAAAATTGCTTTACGGAGGCTTTTATGCAGCCAGCTTTTGAGAGCGGGCGGACGAGCGGCCGAGCGGCACACTTTTCAAATGGGATTTATATGTAGATGGGGGTGGAGGTGGGGCGGTATGTGGATGTGAATGTGGATAACGATCTGTCGGGTTTTACTCACTTAGATTTCCACTAGGAATGTAAACGTTGCCCGATGGCGTTCGCACCAAACAAGATGGCTCAAAGTCAACGTCATTGGGATTGTTAACGGTTAAACGACCATTTTGCATGCGACTCATTGTCGGATTACGCGGCGGTACATCCGGGGGGGCCGTTGGCGTGACTCCTTCCAGGAGGAAGCCTGAAAAAGTTTGCAAAAATACGGGGAGCGTTAGTCGGGCGTGCCACAAAATATTTGCACACCAGCGAGTGAAGTGCTTAAATCGAGAACTTATTTTTAGCTTAATTGCATTTGAGAGCCGGGGCTCACTGGCAAAATAACCGAACCGATGACAAATCGCATTTGTTCGCCCTTCGCTCTCCAACGTTTAGCATTCACTGTGTGAATGGCGAAATCAATGCACATTTGGCACTAAAAGTATTTCGTGAATTTTTAAACTACAAATGGATTTAGTGGTGGCATGGCGAAATTGACGAAATGGCGAAATGGCGGGAGGGCGCTGCAATCAGTTCGCATTGAAAGCCAGGCACAAAAATCAGGCGAAAGGAACAAATCGAAATGAAATTATTTAACAGCATAGAAAATTCAATTTGTCTCCTTCTGCAGTCCCTCCTTTTGGGGCGTTTGCTAAACAAACAGGCCCGGGAAACTCGCACACAAATGCGATGGAGCGACGGGCGGTAGAAATAGATACGAAACTGTAAAACTGAAAATTACCAGGCAAGAGGCAATTTCCAAATCGAGTAACAAGATATAAATAAAAATAAGGGAAAACATTCAAATGAAATTCAATTTGCACGCTCAAAAATTTCAATGCCGAGCGAAGGCGACGATGAGCACGTGGATGGAGAAAATCGAGTGCCGAAATGCCTTTGATACTCACCCACACACAGTCGCCCCAAGGGTGTCGGTGTATGTGTCGGTGTATTGTGTGTGTGGCCCCCACCCCTCCTCTTCACTTCTTGCGCTGTAATAAATTTCAAAAGCATTCGCATTCACTCGCATAGAAAATTTTAAGCTCAGTTTGTAGGCTTAAAAAGCATTTCGAGGGCGGCATAGGCGTGGAAGGGGGCGGGGCGGTGCCGAGCAAACAGGATGCTCGACAAATTCAAACGCCAAAAGCAAAAGAGGATAGAACAGCGGAAAGAATGCCCAATAAAAAGCGGCAACAAACGGAAGCGCCAACGGCCAAGGAACGAAATTTCAAATTTGTTGAGATTTGCCGGGCGCGAAAATCGTACCAGTCCCCTTCCCCTTCCCCATGCCCTTGCCATCGTCCTTTTCCCGCCCCACGAAATCCTCCTAATCCGCCCTCTAAGGACCCGGTGTGCGTGTGTGAGCTGCCCCTGGCTTAGGCGCTTCGTCCTGGCAGCTCCTTGCGGAGCCTCCTTTGTCCTAATCGCATTGCGCTAGGCCGAGACAATTCCCGTCCTCCTGCTGCTATTTTTTTCGGCGCTGCTCTAAGCTGGACAAGGGGCAGGAGCCAGAAGAAGAAGAATCTGGGCGCACAAGTGGCCACTGGCCTGGCGGTGGGAAACTTAAGCTGCGGAAAATATGACACCAAGTTGTCTGCCTGCTGCGCGGATTGCCGCAGGGCCTGCGCATTATCGTTATAATGAAAGGCGCCTCGCTCTTCACTACCGGAAACAACAACGAATGCCTGCCAGCAAAGATTATTTCACGCGGTTAAACACAGCAGCACAAGCGCCAAAAGTTGCCCCAAAAATGCTCACTCAAAATTGGCAGCGGGAATGTTGCTCTGCCGGTCGGTCATCTGTGATTAAAATTGGGCGGAGAATATTTGTGGACTTTAGTCTTTGCTTTGCGTGTAATTAGATTTTGGATTTGAGGCGCTTATTGTTGAAGCGGGCAAAATGGAAATGGAAATGGAAATTGGCCGCCAACGATCCGCGGTGCGTATGAAATTGGCCTTGTTCCATTATCCAACTTATCATTAACTAGGGAAAGTTGCACTGCTCGACGCTGCAGTGCCCTCCAATTAAGTCGCCATCAAGCGCAAAAGTTAAGCTAAAGTAGCTAACCAAGCCCCATTTGCATGCACAGGCGATGGCGTCATTTAAATACACATAAGATCTGGGGAGACGGGTAATGGAGAGAAGCTTGTGGCGTGCTGCATGCATTAGTTTAATATTAAGCAAGAGCAAAAATGTTCATTCTTTTACAGATCATCTGGCGGGCATATTGGTACTTTCGGTTAAAAACATTAATAATTGTAGGTAGCGAGTAAATTTAGTCAGAAATAAACAGAAATAAATTCAATTGACTAAATAAACAAGTTATTTTTGTATTATTTAATTAAGTTTGCAACTGGCAGGTTTATATGGCGCATTGAAGGGTATCTTCACGTCGTTCCCCTCGACTTGGCCAAGTCAAGGGCTTAGCCAAAAGGCAAAAAAAAGACAACAGCGACGACAATGGCCACGTTCTGGGCCAAACGAAAGTGGCTAGCAGAGAGGATTCTGCACTGGCCGTGGCTGCTGTCGCCTGTTTGCCTGCCAGTTGGCATCCGCATCCACATCCGCATCCACATCCGCATCCACATCCGCATCCACATCCTCATCCGCATCCGCATCTTCATCCCCATCCCCATCCACATCGCCATCCGCATTTATATCCACATGCAGACAGGCGTAGAGGAGCTGCCATGAACCGGGAGCCAATGCGAATGCCAAGCGACCACTTAAAGCGCAGTCGGAGGCAAGAAGCAGGAGAAGATGTGGCAGGATGGGATGGGCTGCCATGGGATGTAGTGGGATGCTGTGGCAGAAGCAGAGCCAGGCGAATGAACAACGGGCAACTACTGGGAATGGCGCTGATAAGCAGCTTATCTTCATTTCTACAACCCCCAGCGTTTATTTTTCCCCTCCGCTGTTTGTTTGTGTGGCTCCTGTTGTTGTTGTTTCTCTGCTGGCGCTTCTGTTGCCGTTGTCATTTTGAATGCGAATGCGAATGCGTTGTAGTTGTTGCTATAGCTATAGCTGGAGCGTAGTTGTTGCTGCTGCTGTTTTTAGGGTACGCAAAATGTGTAATGGCATTTCGTCAGGCGGAGCATGAAAAAGCGAGGCGAGCTTTAGTGATAGCCAGAGCGGGGCGGGGGCGCCGGGGGGGTTGGATGCCAATGTTGCCCCTCCCCCCCCTAGTGTGTATGTGACAAAGCGAATTTTCCTGCTGGGCTTGCTTTGTTTCCTTCTGCTTGCCACTCTTTTGCCCTGCCATTTTTTGGTTATGCTTTTTTGGCTTGCATTTTAATGCTTTTATAATGCACTCAGCAAAACAAAAAGCCAGCCACAGACCGAAATGTTAAATCGGCGAAAATGGCAAACAGTAATTCGCAAGTTCCCTGCCAAACTGAAGACGATTTGGCGACGTGACGTGTGCATCGAGTCCAGGAAAACTTCAATTAGGGATCCAATCGGGCCCGGAATGAAAACATTCAAGCAGTCGAGTGAAATATGTTAATTAAATTAAGGGGGCTGGGTGGCAGACTGCTGGCTGGGGGCATCGAAAAGCGACACCAGCTGCTTGTGGCATGCCAACAAAGGGCAGTGGGGAGTGGGGGCATGCCAACACCTTCGGCAGCGGCAAATTCTTCCACAGCTCCCGACTCCCTTGACGAGAGAGAAATGTAAAACACTTTTGGTATGACAGCTGAAATGCCAGTTAAGCATGAATGGCTGCCAGCAGAGTTACTGGCGGCGTGAAGCTGAAGCTGTAGCTAAAGCTGAAACAGAAGCTGAACCGGAGTAATGAAAATGAGGCGACCTTCCTGCGTTCCCAGGTGGGCGGTTTCAGACTGACAACTGCTGAAGCGCTTCTTAACTACAGTTTCGTTCTCCAACTGTCCTGTTTTCCCTTTGCCCGAGTTAAGTGAGTGAGAAACGAAAGATAAAGGTGCCAGGCGGGAAATTGCATTGCAGTTGGGGTCCGATAAAGGTGATGACAATCGCTTAATCGATGGAGAATTCTGTTTTCTAGCTCATTACGTTGCAGTACCATCCATAATAACAATAATCCGGCGAGACAGCTATGCGGACAGGTAAATGCAAGCAGTCCACACCAAATCCCAATGAACAAATGCAAGTGCACATGTGTGCCACGCTGCGTATACGCAATATAGTGCTGTGAGCTGGAATTCAGTTCCCTAGGAAAAGACTGCTGCTGTTGCTGCCATTTTGTTGATAAGCAACAGCCATAGACAGAGGGTAGATGGAAAGGGGAGCAAACAAAAGGCGCCTAAACTGACAATTGGACGCTTTGTTTATAGCTTGTCTGTGTGTTAGGGGCCTGGGTGTGTGATTGCATCCAGTTAGAGGCCGACTTTGACCTGTGCCCACCCCTTGACCCCCGGGGTCTGGGCGGCGGCATTATGCGGGCCATCTGTATGCGTGTATGCGTCCACAGACCCTGTTTACACTGGCCCCCACACAGCCACCCAGGCTTGTATCTCTGTGCGTATTCGTGTGTTTGCACCGCCTGCGATTGACATATAAATAGGGCCGCAACACACACACTCGCACAATGTTGTCAAAGTTTAGTCGGGAATTCCTTGTGCCGGTCCGGTCAAGTAATTCCTTTGCATAGGTGATTGTGTACAGTATATTAAATTGGAGTCTCGGCCAGGACCGATCTGAAGCTAAAGCTACAGCCCAACTATTTATGTCGCCTGTCATGTACCGCCCCCTCCCCCCCCCCACGCACACATGCAGACTTGGCCTTTGTGCGTCATTTGCAAAGCCCTGCGCATCCACAATCTTTGTTTGTCAAAGTTTTGCGCTCGCTCAGGAGATTTATTTAGTCGGGCTCACAAAACTTGGATTTACTTCGACACAATTGTCAGCTTAGTCACGTTTCATGTGTCGACGGATCCAGGCGACCGGGATATCTACTCACAGGGCCAAGGAGGAGCAGGGAGCAGGGAGCAAGGAGCAAGGAGCTACGCTAATGCTAAACACGACATAAAGGTAGAAAGCCAAAGGCACGCGATGCGAATATTTTAACGGGCCAAAAGCAGAGCGGCAAGAAGGAGGCGGCGAAGAAAAACAAGAAGTTTACGCTTTGTTTGCGTTAGTTTCAATTTTGTGTGCTAGTTAACCGCAGTTTTAGTCCCTGCTGCTGGCGAGGATTAAACTTTGATTCGAGCCTGCCACGTTTTCTGCCACATTGTGCCCCTACACAGCCTTTGGGCACCGACCGCCTATAAATCCTTCTGCAGCTGCAGCTAATCTAATTCCAGCACTGACCCGGTTTGCTTAGGAGCCATCCACCCAAAACTAACTCTGGCAGCTGTCGAGCGGTCTTTGCCACCGCGCCAGAGAGACAGAAGAGAGAGAGAGAGAGAGAGAGACGAAACGCGACGCTGGTTAATTGATGTTGTGGCATGCAAAGTTCAGCAGACGACCGCAAGCCAGCCGATTTGAGTTCATTTTTTCGTTTCGTCCTACTTGGTGGCAAGTGCCCCCGCCCGCTAATCCTATTAGACGGTGTCTCACCGCTCAGCTCAGTGTGTCGCATACTTTGCGGTTTTACTTTGTCGTATAGGGATAGGGTCGTGGATGGGCCACCCCAAAAACTCTTAAAGCCTTAAAGCGCCAACTCAATTGTGGGCCTGGCATAACTTGGGGCGCTTTGTCACGCGGGAACGTAATAAACGTCAAGTGACAGTTTCGGAAAATTGCAAGTTCTCAAGATTTATTTGCTCCGACGCAGCCCAGTAGTCAAAAGTTTTCGGGCAAATGAATGGTGGAAAAAGCGGCGAAAATGAAATCTAATTTAACGCTTTATTTGACACATTTACCAATGCAAGTTGCCAGTGGAAGTTGCAGCAAAAGTGGGTCGACGCCGTTGCCTTTCGCCTTTCGCCTTTTGCCATTTTCCATTTGATTCGCTGGAAATTACAACGAAATTATAAGTGCTCCTTTGGCAAGGCTAAACTATGTGTGGGTGAATGGGAAAAGGAAATGCAGCGAAAAGTTTGTGCCGGATGCCGACCGAAAGTAGGCTATAGATAACTGACATTTGCTTGCGGCTCATTAACATTTCAAAGTGGCAGCCAAGGGGCCAAAACACACACTTTTCAGGCCATTTCTTTCTCGCCCTGCTTTCGCTGTCTCTGCGCCCGTCTCGCCATAATTCACGGCGTGTCAGGCGTGCTTAACCTTCTTCGTTGTACGTGTCGTAATGCCAGCCGAGGTGCTTGACATTTTTCGCGAACGCCCTCAGTTATGCAACACATTTTCGCAGGGCTTGGCCGAGGGGGTGGAAGTGGCAACGAGGGGCAACCATCATTGTCTGGCACTCTTTGGCACACACAATACAAAAGCCTACAAACAAATTAAGCATAAAATAAAAGCTTTATCTTTACATGTGTGTTTGTGTGCTTGTGAGCTGGTATGTGTGTGTGTGTGTGTGTGTGTGTGTGTGTGGGGCAGAAAACTTAAAAGCAAGTGGTAAAAGCGAAAGAGAAGAGTCGTCAGAAGGAGAAGGAGAATTCGTAGTTTCTTCAGCCCGCTGCTCTTGCAGCCGTCGGAAAAGTGCAGGCAGTTAAGCACTTTTGTCTCAATGAGTGTCAACAAGCGACCCGAGGAGGCGACGCGACACAAGTCAAGTGTGACACACCCATGCGAGTCCATACAGTGGTGGTCAAGAACAGGAGCCACCATCCATTGAGTTTTAAGAATCTATTTAACAATAAAATTTAATTTAAAAGACAAAAAAACTGGGCTGAGACCATTCTTTTCTTGAGAATATAAACAGTATAATCTTTTGTCAACTTCTTTTTTTTTAATCTTTTAAACACTTGTTACACCTTGTACATAAAAAGCATTGAACTGAGCAGTGCTAGTATTTTCACCGCAACTGTACATGTGGGTGTGTGGACCAAATAGAGGAAAAATAATCGCTCCATTAATGAGCCTCGGGCCAAGTGCAACAAGCTGTAATGGTTGCCTTGACCAAATTAAATGTCTAGCTTAAAAATATTTGTTTTGTTTACGCGCCTTACGATATTCACAACTACTCTGCAGCCCTGTTCG
This sequence comes from Drosophila gunungcola, assembly GCF_025200985.1. Classification (NCBI taxonomy): domain Eukaryota; kingdom Metazoa; phylum Arthropoda; class Insecta; order Diptera; family Drosophilidae; genus Drosophila; species Drosophila gunungcola. The sequence goes on along the minus strand of NW_026453181.1, from coordinate 457,742 downwards.
ATAATATCGAGTATTGTGAGTATATCGAGTATCGAAAAGAAAAAATGAGATCAGCTGTTGGTGCAGTATCGAATTGCATCCACGTTTCCCAGAAAAAAACTTCGGCCACAACCTTTTCTTTTCCGTTTGCAACGTGAAGATAACCAGACGTACCAATTGGCCAGATCCTCAATTAAGCCCACATGATTAGTTAAATCTATAAAAATCAAGTGCATCCTATACCTCCGCATTCCAGTTAATTAATTAACATTTGCAATCATTTCAATTGGAATCGACATGGTAAATATTAACGGCAGACGCCGCATAAAAAGAACACTAAGGAATCACCAGCTTTAATTCCGTTCCGTCTAGGTTGCACTGGCTGTCAACTAATCGTGCCTTCGCAAACGGCCAGGTTACGTTGAAATACCAAACCAAGTCTTGGGGAACGGGCCCCAAAAATTGCATCAGTTCGCCTCAACCTCAAACCGGCATAAGCGTTCCGCTTCCCATCAGCCAGAGTGAGACCATCAAATCCGGTCCTCTGCCACTTCTGTGCCGATCAGCCGCGCGCCACAGCATTTCTATCACCACACACACAGACTCCTCCGGTGTCTTTCTCTACACTAGGATCGTGCAAGCAAAGAAACAGAATCACTAGTAGCTCCGGCAAGGGACGAAACCTTTACGGGCGGATTTGGAAAACTAGCACCGCCATGTAGAGACCGACAAGTTATCAGCCCTAACCCAGCTAATGCGCTCGGGTTATAAACTTCACCTTTAGATACCTAAGCAATATGTGCATATAAGCCTACGCGATCGTTTATGGCCAGACCCGACTGTGCCTTAGTCAGAACGACAACCAATACATTCTTCAGCTTTGTGAATTCACTCGCAGATTAGTTACGGAAACACACAACACTGTCTGGAAGTGCGCAAGCGATGCCATAAATCTTTCAGTGCAAATCGAATCAAAACAAAGGAAATAATGCGTACTCAAATTTCAGGAACTAATTATTTGCATTAAGTTAAATAAAACTTCCTCCCCATCCACTAAAGCACGGGACCAATCAACTCGTCATCCATGTATTCTTGAAGGCCTTCAACGAGGATTGGACGCGGGTAAGTGTACCCAAAAGAATGTATTCTAAATACGGTGAATCAATTTTAGCTTAATCCAAATATTAGTTCTGAACGTGTTATGCTTATACACCATCGATGATCCGTTACCGCGCAGTCAGTTACGTTCCTAACGGTTCTTTCTTTTGTTTTGATTATCCATCCGTAATTCGGCTATAACCGTCTGCATAAATCTGCATTGTGTTTGCATTATTTTAAAAAGGAAAATGTTTTGTTGTAATAATTAATCAAATACCTTTTCTTTTGCATATATATATATATATAATTTCTACGCCTTTTCAGCCAGTGTGTGTGTTTACGTACTGATCCAACATTGTGTATAAAGTTCATCAACAAAAAAAAAAACAAAAAAATGTAATATTAATAAAGTTAATAATTTCATAAGTAAATAGCTAACTAGTTAGAGACACAAAAAATGAAGTTAATTGAGAAAAAAAAAAGAGAAAAGAAAATCATGATGAAGCAGAACATTAACTGTACCGCAATTAATTGTTTGGTTTAGCTCCGACTTAATAAATCATTTGTAGTAACAATGCCTAAATTGAACATTATGAGTGAGTAGTTGATTTACTTGTGCGACCTGGGAATGTAAATATTTGATCAATCACACTTTGGGTTCTTTAATAATCCGTTCAAGGTTAAAGACATGGTAGGGTGGGTAGCGAATTCGCGTGAGTCAATCAACAGCTAAGACGTCACGCATATTATCTGGTTTCTGAAAAGTTCTACTTTATTCAATGATTTAAGTCAATTCGCCTAGTTGTTGCTTTGTTTGGTTTACCCGAGCAGGTAACCGCTTGAGTATTTCAACCATGATCGTGTGGTTATTTAGTTTCAGAAAGGGACTCTAAAAATTATTCTTAAGGTAATGTTAGGCAGAAGGGTCAGCAAAAACCCCCCCAATTCCCGGAAGAGCTAGAGATGACATGGGTCCCGCTCCGCTGTACACTCAGCTGTCTAATTTAGTTTCTATGGACTAAAAATAAACTTTTATTTTCAGTGTATATAAACCATTACATAAGTATTGGCGCCCAAACGTGTGGGGCAATTTATTGTTTGCTTTAATTTACAAAGGAGATAATATATTTAGTCCCAATTTGCTAGTGAAAAAAAAAAAAAAAAATCTAAAATAACACAAATTCTTTTGCGTTCTGGTTTCTAGGATATCGAATGGGTTAGCGTGAGCTGATTTATATCGACCAGAGAGAAGGTTAGGGAATTTTTTTTAAATTTGTTAATACCATCTTAATGTATTGATGGACATCTCAAAATAACGTTGCTGAAACAAAACACTCAGTCAACATTAGAACGGAGAGCCACAAGATTCACTAGACATTTAAGCTCGGTTGCGTTTCGATGAAATTAGTTAGATTTTGCTACAGCACCCAAGGTCAATATATTTAATACGCATCTGGATATCGCAGGTTCAAGACAGTGGATCAACACGACCGATGGTAGGCAATATTAGGACAGGGAACTGTAGTAGATAAAACTGTTGTCATCATAATTTTTATGGGAAAAGTTGTGTTTAGCAGGTATTCATTTGGCAGTCCCGCGATTAGCTGGAATACAAGAAGTATACGTAAGTGTGCATTGTCCGTTAACCCCGATTGGCTAAACGTTGAACTAAAGCTAGCATTGCTACTCATAGATAGATTCAATAGCCAGAATATTTTAATTAAATGCAATAGTAATAAACAAAATCAAAAAAAAAAAAAAAAAAAAAAAAAAAAAAAAAAAACCAAAACAGAAAGAGGAAATTCGAAACCAGGTAAAACAAAGATCAAATTTTTATATTCCCAAAAAAGGTCAAAGCAAAGAGAAAATAAATTTATAGATAAAAATACAAAGATTAAACCCAAAAATGCCAATTCAACATTCTCCAGATAGAAGCTTAGCGCCAGCTACTAATCAAAATGTGTGCTTAATTTGCGAAAAGGCAATGACTGATACGCAGCCATGCGTGATGACTATTTGCAAGCATGTGTTTCATAAAACTTGTATTGACAACAGGTTTCATCCGGATAGGGAGAATGTATGCCCCTCCTGTCTGGAAAAGGTGGTGGTAAAAGATTTGAAAGTGGTGGTAGGAAATTTTTCCCCGGAGAAGAACGAAGACCCAAGTCAAGGACAGAATCGACGTCCAATTACTAGATCAGTGAATCGGTTACTTGAATTAGGAACATCACCACGAGAGACCGAATTGGAACAACAGGAACGGCAACAGAACGTTGGTCAAGGAATTATTCCTGGCACAAGTAATAGAGGTACTCGGGGTAACACTAATAATTTGGATAGAGGTTCTTATGTGCGAAGAGGTGGAAGACGAGGAAGACACCCACGTCAATACCATCGGAGCGAAGACAATTTAAATGACGATAATTGGTCACAGCCAGATATTGAGTTGATAGTTAGGGAAACGGTGATGAGAATGATGAATTCGGTATCCATTAGAAACGTGTTGAGTGGACAGGAAAGTCAACAGCAGGGAAGAGCGGCTTCTGATGACCAAAGTCCGAGGTCCCAACAGATATCATCCCACCTCGCTACCAATAAAGTAGCCGATATCATTCAGAAATGGGGTGTGCGTTTTGAAGGTACTTCTGAGGGGTTGTCGGTAGAAGAATTTTTATACCGAATGCAAGTTTTGACTCGAGAACATCTCAATGGTGATTTTGTAGCACTCAGCAGAAACATTCATCAGTTGTTGGTGGGAAAAGCCAGTTCTTGGTTTTGGCGATTCCATAAGCGAGTAGACAACTTTGACTGGGAACAGTTTTGCTTCGCCCTACGTGCTCAATATAAAGAAAGTCGATCGATCACGGAGCTGCGCGAACAAATTCGTGCACGTAAACAGAAACCTGGCGAGTCCTTTGACTCATTTTACGAATCCATTTGTAAGCTAATGGACAAACTGTCTGTTCATTTCGAGGAAAGGGAATTAATTGAACTAGTGCAAGGAAATTTGCTTACTGATATGAAAGATAGATTACTCTTTGAGGAAATACATTCCATCGGACAGTTGCGTCGATTAGTACAAAGAGAGAACATTTTTTGCAAGATGCGGGAAAATCATTTCGTTTTTCGGGAAAGCCCAAGGAGTCCGCATTGCGTGTGTATGAGGTAGACGAGAATCCACTGACAGAAACCGAAAGCGAAGAGCAGGAAAAGGACATCTCAGCGTTGCAACGATTACCCTTAAAGATCATTTGTTGGAATTGCGATACAGCCGGCCATGTATGGGAAGACTGTTTAGCAGAACGTCGCGTGTTTTGCTACGGATGCGGAAAACCGCAAGTATACAAGCCAAATTGCCTAAACTGTAAGAATCGTTCGGAAAACCGCAAGGCGGGGGCATCCACCAACCAGAGGGTGTCCCAAGTGTAGACAATAAGCAGATTGATTATTCAGATAATATTAAGGAATTAGAAAATTTAAACGCTGAATTAAAAGATCTTCAGCCCGAGATTTTATTGAGTTTAGAAAAAAAGGAAGAATCCAGTGAAGTTCAAAATGCGTTTCGGCCATATGAAGAACGGCTTAGAAATTATTATTTAGTAAGAAATCGTATTTTTTATGAAAAGGAAAAACACAAAAAGAGGAATACAGTGCGCTTAAAAAATTATTATGTTAATTTAAGGAATAAGCAAAAGAAGGTAGTAGCTACCATTTTTCAGAATAGGTCGGATAGAAGAAGTTATGCAAGTGTTTCCTTTCTGAATTTTACAGAATGGGGATTGCTGGACACCGGAGCAAATATAAGCTGTATAGGATCAGACTTAGCTTTGCAGGATTTTAGTAGTTTTTCAGGATTTAAAACCATAGTATCACAAGTTAAAACAGCCGATGCTAAGCCGCATCAGGTCTCCGGAATTTTAAAAGTCACCATGACGTATAAGGAGAAATCACAAGATATTGAACTATATGTGATTCCGACCATTGCGCAGAGACTTATCTTAGGAATCGATTTTTGGAGAATTTTCGAATTAGCACCCAAAATAATAGGATGCATAGAAAATTCGCAAGTAGAGAGTTCGCAGGTCGAAGATTCCTACCCACTAAATGAGACCCAGCGGCAACAATTAGAAGCGGTAATGGAATTGTTTCCTAATTTTGCGAAACAGGGCCTAGGTCGCACATCCCTAATAAGGCATCACATAGATGTCGGGAAAGCCACTCCAGTTAAGCAGAGACACTATCCCGTTAGTCCAGCTGTCGAAAAGGTCCTGTACGCTGAAATAGATCGTATGTTAGAGCTTGGGGTAATAGAGCCATCAACAAGTCCTTGGAGTTCACCAATTCGTATGGTAATTAAGCCGAATAAAGTCCGCCTTTGTTTGGATGCTAGAAAATTAAATGAAGCAACTAAAAAAGACGCATATCCATTGCAGAGCATAGAAGGTATTTTCTCCAGGTTGCCTAAAGCCAATATTATTAGTAAATTGGATCTAAAGGATGCCTATTGGCAGATTCAGTTAACTGAAGAAGCAAAGCCACTTACGGCTTTCACCGTGCCTGGACGCGCATTATATCAGTTTGTTGTAATGCCTTTCGGCTTATGTAATGCACCATCCACAATGTGCCGTCTCATGGACGATTTGATTCCTCCAGATCTACGGCATTGTGTGTTTGGATACTTAGACGATCTATGCGTGGTCACGGAGGATTTCCAAACCCATTTGTCTGTACTCATACGAATCGCAGATCAGTTTCGAAAGGCCAATCTAACGTTAAACATAAGCAAAAGCCATTTCTGTGTTACTAAAGTCAATTATCTGGGTTATATAATTGGAGAAGGAGGTATTACCACGGATCCGGCCAAGATATCATGTATTTTAAACTGGCCATCCCCTCGAAATATAAAACAAGTTAGAGGATTTTTAGGAGTTTGTGGCTGGTACCGCCGTTTTATTTCGAATTTTGCTGAGTTGACGTTTCCCATAACTGAACTTTTAACAAAAAGCAAGCCCTTTAAGTGGTCACCGGAAGCGCAGAAAGCCATGGATGCACTAAAAGCCAAACTTACCTCTGCCCCGGTATTACATAATCCTGACTTCACGAAGAAATTCTTTCTCCATTGCGATGCAAGTGATTTTGGTATTGGTTCAGTTTTAGTACAATTATCAGAATCGGGAGATGAGAGACCAATTGCCTTTATGTCCAAGAAGCTTTCTAAAGCACAGAGAAATTATAGTGTCACGGAACGTGAATTGTTGTCCGTAATACTGTCCATTGAAAAATTTCGTTGCTATCTTGAGTTACAAGAATTCGAGGTAATCACTGATCATTCAAGCTTGATTTGGCTCATGAGACAGCAAAATGTTACAGGTCGACTATCACGATGGATATTTAGGTTACAGGGATTTAAATTCTCCACAACTCATCGTAAAGGAAAGGATAATATCGTTCCGGATGCATTGTCTCGGATGTGCGATAATCAAATCGAGAGCATAGAAATCGTTGGTCCACAAATCGATCTCGAATCGCCTTCTTTTAATGATGCTGAATATGTAGAGCTTAGAATGAGGGTGGAAGCAAATGTTGATAAATTTCCAGACTTACGAGTGCATGGAAAATTTGTTTACATTAGGACAGAGCATCCCTCAGGAAATACCGAGCAGGAAGCCAATAGCTGGAAACTCTGGGTTCCCGAAAAACTTCGAGCAGTTGCAATTTGGCAGGCACATGATAGTGTTGTTTCTGCGCATGGAGGTATTCAAAAAACGATCGAGCGGCTACGACGAAATCTTTTCTGGCCAGGGTTGTCCAAAGAAGTTCGAAACTATATCAATGCGTGTGAAATGTGTAAGCAAACCAAAGCTCCCAACCAAATTTTGAGACCGCCTATGGGTGAGCAAAGTGTTTCTCTAAGACCATTCCAACGTCTGTACATTGACCTTCTTGGCCCGTATCCACGCAGCAAGAGAGGATATACCGGATTATTGATTGTTTTGGACCATTTTAGCCGATATCACTGGCTCTGCCCATTGAAGAAGGGTACGACCGCAGTAATTAACAAGTTTCTATGTGAGCGAATTTTTTGTGAATTTGGGGTTCCGGAAACTATAATCAGTGACAACGGGTCACAATTTAAAGCTAAGGAATTTGAAGCAATGCTGACAAAATGGGGTATTCGGCATATTTACACAGCACTTTATTCTCCACAGAGTAATGCGGCAGAACGAGTTAATCGCTCCCTAATAGCAGCAATACGTTCATACCTCCGTCAAGATCAGACCGACTGGGATCTACATTTAACAAGCATTTCTTCAGCGCTTCGCTCAGCATTACATCAGTCCATAGGTTGCTCTCCGTATAAAGCACTATTCGGATTTAACATGGTTAATCATGGATCGGATTATAGCTTGTTAAAGAAATTATCACTACTAGAAGAATCCACTCGGCTAGAAAGAGTCGACCAATTAGCTTTATTACGCGAGGAAACTAAGAGAAATAGTCGTAAAGCCTACGAAACCAATGTTAAGCAATACAATCTCCGATCGAGACCAGTTACATACCGAGAAGGCCAAGAAGTTTTCAAACGCAACTATAACCTTAGTAACTTTAGTCAAAATTATAACAAAAAGTTAGCTCATTCATTTTCTAAGTGCAGAATAAAGAAAAAATTGGGTAATGCATTTTACTTATTAGAGACGTTGGCAGGAAAAGAAATCGGAACTTATCACGCCAAAGATATACGATCATAATTCCAGCTAATCATGTCTCCGATTACTCGACAGATTATCTGTGGTTGTAATGGTTGCCTTGACCAAATTAAATGCCTAGCTTAAAAATATTTGTTTTGTTTACGCGCCTTACGATATTCACAACTACTCTGCAGCCCTGTTCGATAATATCGAGTATTGTGAGTATATCGAGTATCGAAAAGAAAAAATGAGATCAGCTGTTGGTGCAGTATCGAATTGCATCCACGTTTCCCAGAAAAAAACTTCGGCCACAACCTTTTCTTTTCCGTTTGCAACGTGAAGATAACCAGACGTACCAATTGGCCAGATCCTCAATTAAGCCCACATGATTAGTTAAATCTATAAAAATCAAGTGCATCCTATACCTCCGCATTCCAGTTAATTAATTAACATTTGCAATCATTTCAATTGGAATCGACATGGTAAATATTAACGGCAGACGCCGCATAAAAAGAACACTAAGGAATCACCAGCTTTAATTCCGTTCCGTCTAGGTTGCACTGGCTGTCAACTAATCGTGCCTTCGCAAACGGCCAGGTTACGTTGAAATACCAAACCAAGTCTTGGGGAACGGGCCCCAAAAATTGCATCAGTTCGCCTCAACCTCAAACCGGCATAAGCGTTCCGCTTCCCATCAGCCAGAGTGAGACCATCAAATCCGGTCCTCTGCCACTTCTGTGCCGATCAGCCGCGCGCCACAGCATTTCTATCACCACACACACAGACTCCTCCGGTGTCTTTCTCTACACTAGGATCGTGCAAGCAAAGAAACAGAATCACTAGTAGCTCCGGCAAGGGACGAAACCTTTACGGGCGGATTTGGAAAACTAGCACCGCCATGTAGAGACCGACAAGTTATCAGCCCTAACCCAGCTAATGCGCTCGGGTTATAAACTTCACCTTTAGATACCTAAGCAATATGTGCATATAAGCCTACGCGATCGTTTATGGCCAGACCCGACTGTGCCTTAGTCAGAACGACAACCAATACATTCTTCAGCTTTGTGAATTCACTCGCAGATTAGTTACGGAAACACACAACACTGTCTGGAAGTGCGCAAGCGATGCCATAAATCTTTCAGTGCAAATCGAATCAAAACAAAGGAAATAATGCGTACTCAAATTTCAGGAACTAATTATTTGCATTAAGTTAAATAAAACTTCCTCCCCATCCACTAAAGCACGGGACCAATCAACTCGTCATCCATGTATTCTTGAAGGCCTTCAACGAGGATTGGACGCGGGTAAGTGTACCCAAAAGAATGTATTCTAAATACGGTGAATCAATTTTAGCTTAATCCAAATATTAGTTCTGAACGTGTTATGCTTATACACCATCGATGATCCGTTACCGCGCAGTCAGTTACGTTCCTAACGGTTCTTTCTTTTGTTTTGATTATCCATCCGTAATTCGGCTATAACCGTCTGCATAAATCTGCATTGTGTTTGCATTATTTTAAAAAAGGAAAATGTTTTGTTGTAATAATTAATCAAATACCTTTTCTTTTGCATATATATATATATATAATTTCTACGCCTTTTCAGCCAGTGTGTGTGTTTACGTACTGATCCAACATTGTGTATAAAGTTCATCAACAAAAAAAAAACAAAAAAATGTAATATTAATAAAGTTAATAATTTCATAAGTAAATAGCTAACTAGTTAGAGACACAAAAAATGAAGTTAATTGAGAAAAAAAAAAGAGAAAAGAAAATCATGATGAAGCAGAACATTAACTGTACCGCAATTAATTGTTTGGTTTAGCTCCGACTTAATAAATCATTTGTAGTAACAATGCCTAAATTGAACATTATGAGTGAGTAGTTGATTTACTTGTGCGACCTGGGAATGTAAATATTTGATCAATCACACTTTGGGTTCTTTAATAATCCGTTCAAGGTTAAAGACATGGTAGGGTGGGTAGCGAATTCGCGTGAGTCAATCAACAGCTAAGACGTCACGCATATTATCTGGTTTCTGAAAAGTTCTACTTTATTCAATGATTTAAGTCAATTCGCCTAGTTGTTGCTTTGTTTGGTTTACCCGAGCAGGTAACCGCTTGAGTATTTCAACCATGATCGTGTGGTTATTTAGTTTCAGAAAGGGACTCTAAAAATTATTCTTAAGGTAATGTTAGGCAGAAGGGTCAGCAAAAACCCCCCCAATTCCCGGAAGAGCTAGAGATGACATGGGTCCCGCTCCGCTGTACACTCAGCTGTCTAATTTAGTTTCTATGGACTAAAAATAAACTTTTATTTTCAGTGTATATAAACCATTACAAAGCTGACAACATGACCTAACCTAACCCAGCTATTTGGCTCGGTTTCCCTTGCATTTGTGTGTGTTTGGACCACTCGAGGGTTTAGTTTGTGGCCAGATATGGTCTTCTCTGCTTCTTGCTGAGCTCTTGCCTTTGTTTCCCTCGAACAATGGCTGCCTGGGAGAAATGGCGAAATGGGGACCTTACGAGAGACAAACAATTCTGGATGCCTTTAGAATTCCCAACTGGTTGAAGCAATTAGAACAATTTTAATGCTCTCGTACTCTCGTATTTTTATTCGCTTCTCGTTCAAAGGAACTTTTCTATTTTGATTCAAATTCTAATTGGATTCCATCTTTGGCAGCAATCTCATTCAATTTGCCAGCTGACAAAAGTTGCTATGCAAACGCGAAACATGAACGAGCTGGGCACCAGCAACAACAAATCATTATCGAAGTCCAACAACAAAGGACCAGGGAGTGGAAAACTTCTCGTCACGTGGGGCAAGTAAGAGAATAATGCGAGTACATGGAAAACTTTTCGGGGGAGGTGCTGGGATGAGGTGAGGGTATTTTCTTTTTTTTTTTTTTTTTTTGATGGAATGTCTGCCATGTATACATTACAAGTTTCGCGTTACGAATGTGGGAAAATCGGGGAGGGAGGCGAAAAGGGGCGGGAGGAGGGGATGGCCCTGTTCCCATCTCGGGGCAACTTTAATTGGAGCGACTTGAAAGCGAACTTTTCATTCTATTTCCATGTCGCCTTTCTACTCTCAATTGCTTCTGCCCTGGTCAAGTGGTTCTTTGTGTAGATTTTTAGCTTTGAGCTTTGTCGTTTTGTTTATTTATTACTCGCTCCGTTGGCAAAAGTCCGAGCGAACGGACGGACGGACGGACGGACGGAGGGTCTTGAAGGCCCTTCATTTTCCCTAATATAATTTAAATTTCCTGCACTGCTCTTTTGCCAGATTGCTTCTTCTCCAGCTTTTAGAGGGCTTTGGAGAGTCGTTAAATTTTTGGAGTTCTTTTCCAGCCCCAGTTTCAAATGGCTCTGCACTCTCGAACTGACCCTGATGGGAGGGGGATTTGAAGTGCTCCCAAAATTGAAAAGTGGCGAAACTTTCAGTTTCTTTTTCCTGCCTTCAAGGGGTGGCAACTTGCGGTTTTATTAATGTTTGTGCTTCTGTTTCTGAGCTCTGAACGTCTTGAAGAACTTTTGCTCGGAATTTTTCAAGTTTACTTCTGCCTGCTGGTGTTGTTCATGCTGATCCTGTTTGGAAATGGAGGAGGAGTGGAGCAACTGCAAGTGAAAAGTTTCATCGTGGTAATTATGCTTCGAACAGAGCAGCAAAGTTGGTTGAGGAGGCATGTGAATAACGATGTTGCACTGTGTGGCCAGGCGACAAGGACACACCATTTCATTCTAACTAAACAGTCCAATCGTAACACTCAATTCAAAAACTTCCCCAGCTTTGATCGGTTTTTTTTTATTTCGATAATTAATTTAGCAATAAAGCAGTGCCGCTTTTATAGTGCCAGCACAGACGGTTGCACAAACAATTAAAAATAATGAAAAACTGCAGAGAAACGAACATTAAGTAAGGAGCCACAGCCCAAGCTTCGGCCTGCGTCGCTGCATTATGTGAAGCAATTAAAATGTTGCAGAGGCAAAACCCAACAGCCACCAAACGCAGCATAACTTGAGGCGCGCACACACACTCGCGGGCAAACAAACAGTTGACTTTTAATGGCATGCAAGGGGGTAGTGAGCGCCGCAGCTGGTTCCTGGCCCGTGATTAAGGAAATTGTTGAAAATGTTAAACAAGCCAACGACGAGGCGACATCAGCCCCCTCGCCTCTCGCCCCTCGCCCCACTTGTCTGCTCTGCTGACCTGGTAAAAAAAAATCTATAAAAATGCAGCTAGGACTGCGCCTGCTGTTAGGCAACATATTGCAGTCAAGGCCTTCGCTGCGTGCATTTTTTAAATGCTCTCCGCTTCCTTTCCCAGATCTCCGGGCCCCGTGGTCCCATGGTCCCATGGCCCCTAGTTCCTGGTTCCTAACCACACCCACACCCACATCCACATCCAGATCCACACCCACCGACCATCCAGCGGCTGCATGCCTCCGCCAGCCGCATGTGGCACAAACGGAAGCTGCTGTTTGGCTCGCATAAATAATAACAATGGCAGGAGACGGGTTAGTGGGCGTGGCCGGCCACCAACACGTGTAGCAAGCTTGTTTGCTGCCTCTGCTGCTGCTGCTGCTGCTGCTGCTGCTGCTGCCTTTATTGAAACTATTTTCACAGAGTTTAAGTCTGTGCTTGGGTCTGTGTGTGCGTGAGTGCGGGTGTATCTTTGTGTACATGTGTTCCCGGGTGCTTTCTATCTTGTTTAAAAATTGTTGGCCATTTGGGTGCTGGTGCTGGGACATGTGTTTACCTAGTTACTTTAGCTTATTGGCTTCACCTGGCAGCTTTAAAACGAAAGTGAGCTGGCAGTGTAGAAGAGCGAAGAAGGAAAAGAAAGAGTTTCTTGCTCTATCTATTAATAATTTTAAAACATGTTGTACATGGAAAAGAAACTGGGCAATTTAAACTCACATTGGGAGAGTGCAGAGACGATTAAAAAGCCTCACCAAACATTTCCGAAAGACAGAAGTCAAAGATGTTGTTCTAATTCCCTTAGTTGAACACTCCAACCTAATGCAGTGAAAGTTTTAAATTCAAACTTGTTGACAGACAATTCATTTCTCCATGTCATATTAAATTTCTGCTGCTGATTGCTCGTGCAATAATTTAATTTGTTACACACTGCGGCTAACCGCATTTGGTTTATTTATTTTATTTAACCCTTGCATTTGCTTCTTTTTTTGGGGTTTTTGCGCCACTGTCAACTGCAGAAATCGCTTCACACCATTTTATTGTAATGCATTGCAAACAATCGTTGTTTATGCGAGAATGTATCTGAACATTTTAAATATGAACATTTTTTGATGAATTTTATTTAGCTGGGAATGCTGTTTTTGGCAGCATATGCTGCAGCCAAGTGACATCAAGAATCAAAGGCATTTATTCAGCCAGAAGATTTAAATGGGCGAATTAAAATGTGCGCATGCATCTGACTGAAAAATGTTGCAATTATTCAAGACTCGAGATTTCCAACTTTCGTTATACTGTCCAGCGAATAGGGCTGAAATTAATTTAAATGTCTTCCTAATGAATGCTTATGGCTTTCATAACTCTTCTGCCACCATTGTGATGCTAACGATGGAAATGGAAAATGGAAACCAGCTCGGCTTACATAACGCGAGAAGTGAGAAGAAATTAGCTGCAGCCAACAAGATGCCCCATCGATATCAGCGATACCACAAGGGAGGGAGATTCGTGAAAGATGTCAACTGTCATGTCGCCTGACACTTGCAGCACCACTTTTTGTCTCTATTTCCCCGCTCCACTGGCCAATTATCGTCTATTTATACTGAAATCTGTGGGTCGCGCAGCGTGAAACTGTGAAATGGCTTTCGAATTGATATGCAAATGCTATCGCTGGAGAGAAATTTGACTGAGTTATTTGATAAAAATGCAGTTTTCTTCGGTTTGGCTCACAGCAGGTGCCGCAGCAGCCAGCTCCACCTCCTCGACTGTTGCATAAGCTGCAGTTCAACCTGTTGGCCGCCCAGAAAACCAATCAAAAGCTGCTCCGGCCAAACATCCATATCAGGCCTCGTCAGAACAGACCGAACACCAGAGAAACCTTTTGTCAGCCCCCAGGAAATCAGCGATTCTCTGGCTTGATTCTGCGTAGGAAGAATTCGCATCCACATCCACATCCACATCAACATCCATTCGTGTACAGTAGCCGCAAGCACATGTCAGACAAGGAACTGGCAGCGGGCAACAAGGAACACGAGTCGGGGTCTTCAGCTAATGGCTTTGCTTCTGGCTTTCTGGCATCAAAAGCCACGAATTGCAGTTGCGAGTCCAACAATGCGAGGCGTACTCCATTTTTTGCTTATGCAATGATAATAAAAACGCAGCATGAGAGGCGGAATGGGATATATAAATGAAATAAATTACTGCGCAGCCGCAGCGGACGAAACGGAGCTTCAAACAATGACCACGCTGGGAGGAGCAGCAGCAATTTGAATGAACGTGCCTCCGTGTGGGTTCCCCTGCCCCTGGAGAAGATGCCAGCGTGAGGAGATCGTGATAAGCCGCTCGTGTGGGGTATTCTCCGGTCATTCCCCGCCATTCTCTTAACGTGTCACGTGACCAGCTCCGTTCTCATTTGAATGCGCAACAAGTTGGCGGGAGGGAGGACGAACGACCGACCGCCTCCATGCAACTCCTACGGCTTCATTTGCCATTATCTCGCTGCAGTTGCGGCTCCTCCGCTCTGCTGTGGTTAGTTAGTTCGCTTTAATTTATCGCTGCAAACATTTTGCAGACATCTTCCCTGCCGCAGCTCCAGCTCCTGCCCTGCTCCTGCTCCTGCTCCGGCTCCTGCTCCCACTCCTGCTGCCGGTGCACCTACAATGCCACGGGGCAAGTCAATTGTCCAGTGCCTCCGCCGTCATAAATTGCCCCACCGCTCTGCCCTTTCCTTCTTCAGAATGCATGCAAATTTGACGCGGCTGCCCCTCCTCGAACCGCTCCTGCTGTCTCGGCTACTTTATTTGCTTATTGAGTTTTATTGTGCCCGTCGTTATCTGTTGTTGTTGGGTTATCATTATGTTTATGGCGGCATTACTGCCATTGTCATTGTTCGCTTTCGAGGAGAAGCTGCGTGGGTTCAAGACTTCGCTTCGCCATCGAAGCAGCTAAAATTGATCTTTATGAGGTGCGATCAGCTTGAGACCTCCGACTACATTTTATCGAGAAGGTGCCCCCGATTTGGCTGGCCTGCACTTCCTGTCCATGTTTCTCTGTCAATTCTAGAGTTCATTTGTATGCCAAAACAGTTCCGATTGCCCAGGTCTAGCGCCAAGCCGACACATACAAGTGCAGAACGGCTTATCTGCACATGCCAGGACCACGGGAGCCTCGCAGACTTGGCACTGCTTTCCACTTTCAGTGCACTTTTGTTGCCCAACTTCCGGTCAACGAACTAAACCGTTTCCGAGCAGCCACGGGGTTCAGGATTTATGCCTTATGCTTGGGCTTGGTCCGAGCTTACAATCTTGCCACTCGAATCGCTAAGCAGCAGCAGCTGGGGCAGGAGCCGCAGATCCTTCACTCGACTCGACCACTACACAGCTGCACTTAATTTAGCCTTAATTAATTGACCTGCAGTGGAGTAGAGTCCTTCCTTCTTCCTTTTTCCCGGTCGACACACTCTGGTCCTCCTCCTGCTCCTCCTCCTCGTCCGCTTTTACTTGGCTTGTACACTTTTTCGTTCCCGGTTTTGCGCAAATGTTTTGTGTGCATGCAAATCGTTCATTTGTTCACTTCCCCATTCATTCATTCGGCCAGTTAGTCACTCAGTCAGTCCGCCATTGAGTCGGTTCGTGGTCAGCTCCATTCAGATCCAAGTGGCGGTGCCAACCACTCGAGTGGCCCACTTGAGCAGGACCTGGGCCCGGCTCATTTCTTTAGAATTTGAATTTTATTTTCATACACCGCGATTCACGCATTGTTGTTAGCCAGAGCTCAGATGGTACTACTGATAGAGCCCCTGTTATTTCGCTTTTAGTTCCTGGGGTTATTAAATACCTATACTTCTCGTTACACTACACTCGTTATACAGTGGATGGGCTTCAAATCGATAAGCAAATAGTTAACATTTGTTCAGTTTACTGCCCGTCCCAGGTTTAAGCCCTTCGCTCTTGATAAATAACGTGTTTAATTAATAGTGGGGACCGTGGCTGCGCAGGACGGGAAACTGCAGAGAACTGGGTCAACGGTTTCTTGTGAATGCCGCATTATGGCCAGCGCCGGACAGCGACTAATTAAACCAAGGGCAGCGCTGGATAAGAGCGGAACCAGCAGACTCTGCGGCACTCAGCTCCTCTTAGCTCCACGTTCAGTGCCCCCCTTTCCCGTCTAGTAGTCACGATGACAGCGCCGCTGTTGTTAAACTCATTCGCAGAACACTTAATGCTCACTAATGAAATGTCAGCTTAAGTCATAACTCAAATGCAGCCCACAAAGAGATCTGGAGACGGAAGACGGAAGACGGGAGTCGGGAGTCTCCTCTACTTCTCTACAACGAGAATCTATGACATAGCCAAGGGCGCCCAACGCTTTTGTGTGTAGCGCTTGTGGTCTGACCATTGGCTTTTTAAATATGACATGCATTTGCGGGCTTTGTGCGTGTGTGTCTCGCCGTAGTGTCCATTGTAATTGATAAGTTTTGTTTCCTGTCCGCCATTTTTGCTTACGCGGCTAAGGGAGATTGATGATGTCTTGAAGGACTCTCCGCCGCACTCCGCACCCGCCCCCATCTGAACTTCAGCTTTTTCGGATAATTGTAGTCGAACAGAATGAAATGATGAAAAGTTTTCGCAAGTCCTTGCCACTGCCACCCATCTGTCCGGCAGTTGATTGATGAATTGATAAATATCTAGTTGAGAGCCGGCAACGGGAAGCCCCACTGACTCAAAGATTGCTACAGACAGCCAGATAGAGGCGTCCTTATTATTATTGCGTTATTATTAAAGCGTTTTTAATGCTAAATGTCAAATGCAGGACAGATAAGCAGACCCAAGCTGTCAATGCGCAAGCATCCACGATAAATGGTGCTCTCAGGACGAGAAAAACTTTGGGCTACAGAGAAATCATTACTAAATGAGCATGTTCGGTGGGAGAACGGCCCGTGATAGA
Source organism: Drosophila gunungcola (assembly GCF_025200985.1). Taxonomy (NCBI): domain Eukaryota; kingdom Metazoa; phylum Arthropoda; class Insecta; order Diptera; family Drosophilidae; genus Drosophila; species Drosophila gunungcola. The sequence goes on along the minus strand of NW_026453181.1, from coordinate 440,834 downwards.
GTCCTTCTCAAGTTATCTGCGCGCCGTCGACGTCCCTGCCTGTCTCCGTCTGAGCTGCAAATCCCTCTTAAAATCCGCTCCGTTTACGAAAATCTAATGATGATTAATTACCGCCACAGAGTCCGGCCTTCTCCGGTTCTCCACTTCCACTTCTCCAGTGGCATGCTGGTTGAGGTTTCCCCTTCGCTGGGGGAGAAGTGCTAAGTACGCTGCATATAGTGGGGCACGTGACGGGTCACGATTGGCCAGCTCCGTTCTTGGCCATCTCTCTTCGGGCCAAAGGTTTTGGCCTTTCACTCCCGCCGGCCTGGTCATTATCGTAGTGAAACAAAAAAGTAATTAATATGCCAAACTTTCGATTGCTGCTACAGTCAGCTGGGGAGGTGGCTTCCCCCTCATCCTGCAGCTTAACCAAGGTTAGGTCAAAGTTAAATGCAGCAGTTCGCATTCAATACAAATGTGTGGAACTGTACTACATATTAGCAATGGCCAAGGCCCATCCAAAATGCATTGATGCGGCCAATCAGCAACTGTAACTAACCGGCTCTTTGGGGCTGATTATGTGTCAATTATAAACCATTTTCATGCTAATGGCATTGTTAATATTACGAAATTTATCAAATTTAGCTTTCCCATAATGCAATCGTTGTGACACGCAACCAAAACTTGCATTCGAAATCATATTTACAAAGTGGCGTACAAAATATTTTGGGACGAAACAAAAGCTGGGCAAAGAGTACAAAACGCTAATTAGTTTTTAATATGCGGCATGTACAAGAACTGTGGAAACATTATGGATACTCGATTGGCTGCTCAGTTGATTAGCTGCTCAAAAATTCATGGACTGCAAAGTGTTTTGTCGTTAACACTCGACTCGGAGATTCGGCACTGATTTGGCCGGCCAGTCGCGAGTGTGTTCGGGCTTAACAATGTTATTAAAATTAATATAAATGACTCGCCACAGGAGGGGGGTTTGCCTGCTTTCGGCCCACAGGTAGCGGCTGCCTTGGAAACCGTTCAATGCTCTCGCACTCTTTCCGAAGTGGCTGTAACGCCCGGCCACAATAATTAATTATATAGAACTCCAGCCGCCACACTCTGGTTCTCCTTCTTTGGCTCCATGTTCTACGAAGAATTCGTAAAAAGAAACGGCTTGGTACCGCCTCCTCGCCGCCCTCTTCTATTGTTTAAACAATTTTCGTCGGAGGTTTATTCGTCTTGGCTTTGTCTTCTAATGAGCTGCCACTCGGTGCGAGGCATAGAAAATTCGCTTGTAACGAGTTTTATTAATTAAAATATAGACGGACCGTTTAAGCTGACTTGGCCTTAGATCGGAATTGTTGGTTATGGTAACGAGTGTAAATTTCATGGCAATTAACGGGGACTCTGATAGATTACAGGTGTAAAGCGCTTGCTAATCAATCGAAGCTCCCACGGAGAAAATCGATAAAACAAGCTTCGAGTAATGACCCCATGTTGTATCGAGATGCCAATTGTCAGTTGTGTTTCCAAGACATTTGTCAACCAATGTTTCAGCTGCTCTCCACCTACCTCATCACTCTCAACTTTAATTAGCTTTAGTTCCCCATTGCCTATAGATTGCCAGTCGGTGGAGGGACTATTAGGGATAGTCATTGCCAAAAACTGTTAATATGTGAGTGAAACACCCGATAAAAAGCACACGAAATGCATAAAGAAAGACTATTAATAGCAATAAATTGAGTGTGCCGCCTCAAGTGTGGTACTTCAGTAGGGGTAAATGTCCCTGCATCCCAGCAAGCAATGTTTGCCAGCTTAAATATTCATGTGCGATCAAATAATGCCAAGCCATCTACATCGACAACAAGACGGACAGACAACTTTCGGCGGAGACTCACAAGAAAACTCCCTTCAGCGGGGGGGCAAGGCAACCACAAGTTCTAACTTCTTATGCAAAGCCACTTAACAAAAAGCAATTTATTTGCACATAATTTGTCAGCACTGCCGCAGGATATGCGAAAAGATGGAGGAACAGCGAGGGGTGGGGCGAGGTCGGACTGGATTCGAAGTCACTAAAATTACAAATTAATTTTGCCGAGAATTTGCGCAAAAACTACGTTGAAAATATGCTGAGATGCGATTACGATGAAGGCAAATCCTCCCCAGATCCCAACTTCGCCCCCATTTTGCCTCGAATACACAGGATTTCGTGGAGTAAATGAAATGTATTGAATTGACATAAAAGTCGCTCAAGTTAATTCCTCGGCTGCGTAATTGGTAGGTTTTCCTGGGCCCCATCCTCTGGTTCCTGGCCCAAAAGCCCCGGGCGCCCACTGCCGCCGCTCATATGATTACGGGGTTGTTGTTGGCTGCCATAAACGGAACCCTGAGAAATCCATAGAAACTTTTCCGTTCATTCTTTGGGCTTTTGGACAATGTCAATTTGTTAGCATTTATTGAATTGTGAATTATTAAAGCGAACAAATTGAAAACGCAAGTGTGTGGGTGCGGGTCTCCCATGTGGTCTGGATGTACGATGTATCCATACCGTATACATACATGTACGTACTTATCTGCGCTTACAGAAATTCCATATTGTGAGCAGGGCACAAAGGCAAAGTCGATTTAGTTGGCCAAATAAGCAATGGCAGAAAAGAAAATTGAAGGCCAAAAGGAGAACGAGAATGGGCGAAAGAATGGGCGAAAAAGGAAGTCGTAATCAGTGAGGTGCGGAGAGGGCAGAACGAGATTGAGTTAGGGCCAACAGCTGAGATGAGATTCCGAAGGGGAGGACTTCTCAAAGGATTTCAGGTCGGGGCTCTTTAATTTTAAGTTTCTTCTACCAAGATGCTTTACCATTTGGCCCGCTTGAGGACATTGCTTTAAGAATGGGAGCGACAATGTCGCCCCCCGTCGCCTGCGACTGAAACGCCCTCAGCACTTAACCCCCCCTGCTGACTTGGGAGGAGGGGTGGCCAGAATAAATGCCAATGAAAGCGAGTAATAAATGCAAACACAGGCCACGCTCATGCAGACACACATACGAGCGAATTGATTGAAAAGGAAATTCCCAAGCAAAATGTATTAGTTATGAGTGGGCGCGTCTTGGAGGGTGGTGGTTGCTGGCTGGTGTAATTTCAACAAAATGTATTAAGTAAATATGAAAGCAACAAAAAGTTGCTAAATAAACCGCTATTCAGAGTCTGGCCGGGGGACCCCCTCCCTTGTGGCCGGAAAATCGATATCCGAAAGTGGTGGATGATGATGGTCCATCTATGGGTCCAGACCTCCAACCCCCTTATATTAACAGCTTTTATTTTCTTGTGCAATTTCTCAAATATTTGTCTTTGAGTTTTTTCCTTCGTTCCGCATTTCTTCTGGCTCTTGCCAACCAAAACAAACGGCATCTAATGGTGGACGGGGAGGCGGGGGAGTCGCACTCAAGGACCAGCTAGGAATTTGTCACGCTTCCTACCCCCACACCACACCACCCCGCCCCCAAGTCGGAGCTTCGTTTCCATTATCAAATCGTTGACATTTATGCCGCTGGCCGGCATCACTTGATTATGATGAGACATGCGACGTGCCTCGGACTCCAACTTGGACTCGGAGCTGGACATGGACATGGACAATGGTATGTTTCTGGACTCGGACGTGTTAAATTATCACTTGCTCTTGCTTGGCTGAAAAGCTGGAATGACCCGCGGCTTTGTTTAGTTTATAAGTTCGTTAGTTAGTTAGTGGACTTAGCTCGTTGTCTACCATCAATAACCCTTCCCCATTGTGCGGTGCTGTGTGCTTGTGATTGTGGGCAGTCATTGGAGCTGAATCGGTCGATATTGCTGGTTATGGTGCAGGACTAATCGCCAAAGCAGCTTAAGACAATTGAAATTATGAACCCAACAGCAACTGATGCCCGCCCGGTGCGTGTGGCCAGTCAAGAGGTCACTTAGCGATAAGCCCCGGCGTTTTGAGGCCGCTTCACGGATGGCCTGGTGTGCCGCATTGAACGTACCTGCAATTAGAATAAGCAAACAGAGTAATTCGGTTAGTCGGGGTCGGTCAACTGGTTTCCAAAGGGACTTACTCCTAAGTGGCCGCCTATCTGGGAATTCTTGGCGCGAGCATCGGGGTTTTGAATCGCTGCCAAATGTGTCGAGGAAATGCGACAAAAGCAATTTTTAGAAATCATGTTTGCGACCCTGTTGTCCCCACCGCCCCTCGACAGCCATTGCCGCATTTTAGGCGCAGCCATTGAAAATGGATTTGGCTGCCAAGTCCTGCCCAAATGCCAAAACATACTGGAAATTGCATAAATTATCGGCAGTTGGAGGAGGGGGGCTTTCCCCGCCGCTTGGTTTTTCCACTGCATTTGCTGTGCAAGTAATAACAGGCCATAAAAATCACACTCCAAAGGGGCCGGTTCGAAATCACACAGAAATTATGTAAATATTGAGTGAGAAGCAAGTCACATACCCTCCAAGCAGTTCAGCGAACCCTCTCAAGGATTTTCTGCAATTGATTGGAAGGAGAAGAGTTCTACCATTTGCCCAGTGACAGGGGAAAGGCAATAGCACTTGGTCTCCAATCTCTTTTTCAGTTCGCCAAAGGACCAGACTTTTCGTTATGACAAGTGAAGTGACCGAAAAAAGCGAGGAGAAATGCCAAGAGAAATGACACAGGAATGAGCGGCAAAAAATGGGAAAAATGAAGAAAAGCCAGGGAAACTGCAATCGTCATTTTGTTGGCAATGCTTCCTCTTACAGTTCAATTGCTGCGATTTGATGTCCTTGACGTCCTTTATTCGACAATTTCTTTCTCTAATTTCCAAGCTGGACACAAAAGCTGGATCCCATCGAAAGTCTCAATATTTCTGGGCACGTGCATGTCGGTCCAACAATTGTTCCGATTTTTAATCAAGGAAAACTGTATCGATTGCTCAATAAATACTTGTCATTTCGGTTCTTATTTATCGTTTGTGTTTCGGCTCCTGCCGCGTTCCAGTTAGGTAGCACAAACAACAAATTGCAGCTAGTAAAATATAAATTTTATTATCTCAAATTTTTGCACTCATCAATTTCCACTGTGTGGGGGGTCGGTCGGGAGCATCCATCAATTTTTATGACACCCCAGCGAAAATAAAAACTCGAATCAGAAAACCAACATCCGAGTTTTGAATGCACACGAATCCACACCAGCGCCTCGCTCCTGCCCACTCTCTTATCAGTTACGTTACAAAATTGCAATATATTTTGGGGAATAGAATAGGAGGGCGCCAGAGCGATGCTCCACATTGTTAGCACCAATTTTATGGCTTTTGCATTGTTATTGATGCTCCAGTTAATTTTTATTGTTCACTGCACATGGCAAAGGCACAGACAACAACAACCGAAATGCTACCCATTGTTATGGTTATTGCCGGGATTTGGGCAGTCGCCACCGTTCCAATTCTAATTCCGATTTCATTCCACCATTCATTCCAGCACCCCCCCATCATTTGGCCAAGTTATAGCGTTTAGTGTAATGCAATTATTTAACTTGTGCAACTTTTCCTCGAAGATTTCAAGTGAAGCGTCTGGAGCTCAGCTGCCGTCGGAGGAAACTCAATTAAAACATCAACGCTGCAGCAATATCCCCAACTCCACGGGTATTTGCAACATGGAGCTGAGCGCAGATGCTAACTGATAATTAACTTGAAAATCAACTTTTAGTTTGTCGGAGACGGTTCAAAGCTCGATTCGGTAGCCAGCTGAGGGGAATCTGGTTCGGAGATACGACTCGAGTGATTGAAGTGCATCTTAAAGATATTCAGATGTTCTATCTTGTATGCCATGCATCCCGACTCTTTGTGGTTCTGATTCCAATCCGAGATTCTCTCGCCCGTTGTCATCTCAAGCGCAAACTGTTCGAAAACCTAATGAAGCGTCCCATTTTTTGCTGTGGCCTTTTTCTCTTTGTCTTTCTCACCGAATTCAATTTGCGTTTCGGGTTTTTGTTGTAGGTCGCAGTCTGTCTTTTGTCTGTCTTGGCACGCCCAATTCTCTGTCAGAGTCTGACTCGAAGCCTCAGTTCTTTGGGGCTTTGACTTTGGCTTTTTCTATTTTTCCTTTTTTTTTTTTCCCCCGTGATGCTCCATCGCGCTTTATAACCCGTTTGTTTGTCTTTCCGTCAGCCGCTTCATTCGGTGCGGTACAACCTTCATTAGGGCAGCAATTAATTGTCATTTGTCAGTTTTTGTTAGACAATTTCTGTAGCTCTCGGGGATTTAGTGTGCATATTTATGAATGAGTTTTGACATTTCCATAAAAAATTATATAACACCAATCGGCAGCAGAGCCAGCTAACATTTGGGACACCACAAGCAGCGGGGTAGAGCGAAAAATAAAACTTGAATTTTGCTGGCTGCGCTCTGTTGAATGTAAGCCAAAATGTTCTGGCAGCAAATGAAATGAAAATCGAACTAATGTAAAATTTAGACCGCACACACACACAAGCCCACCAAAAGCTTTGTGGAACAAGGGAGGAGGGGCACAGCTGCGTAAGTGGTCGGGACTCTCGTTATTGTTGCCACTGCAACAGCTGCTGCTTTCCCCTTTCTGCGCTTTCTGCTGCAACCGATAAATGTTGCATAAAACTTGGAGCCACACAACGCCCACTATTTCATGGGCACTCCTCTGCCCGCCCCCCGTTTATGCGCCTCTAAGTCCGTATCTGTGTGCGTGTGCTGCTTTTGTTGGCATAAAATTTTGCGTATAATTAGAAAATTGTGGCAGGCTCCTCTGCCGCTTCTGCCGCCTTCTTGTTCCACTTCGCAGGCAGCTGCTGCAGCCTCCTTGTCTTTGGCTGCATGTGCAACCCACAGGAGCGGTGGGTGGTGGGTTGGTGGGGCGGTTATGGAGCTCGGCCTGGCACATCAATTAGTGCCGCACAAAGCCACAGAGGCATGTGGCAAACGACTCCGCCCCCTTCCGCCACCCCGACTGCCAAAAATTGTCCCTCTTTGCCTGTCATTTCGAGTGTAAACTGTGCGAGGTGTCATCTTGCTCTGCCCCAAACACGTCCTCACCTCAGACCGAATTCGAATTCTCCCCTTTGTGCTACGCCTTTGGACTCCCACAGCTTGTAATTGCTTGAGGTTTAATTAAAAAATATTTCCATCTGTTTGTAGCGATCCCATTGGGAACCAGCAGATGAAGCTGGAAAACGCTAAATTCATCGGCCGATTGTGCTGCTAATCTATTTGTTCAAAATTACAAAAAATAATTCAAATCAAACAAGTTTTAGCAGAAATTCGATTTGAAATAGATGATAAATTTGCAGCCAAACCAAAATAAAACTCAATATTGTTAAGTGTGTTAAAGATAAAAACAAAACAAAATATTTTTTTTTAAATGACAAAGATACGTTCGCTTTGAAAGATACCTTATTTTATGTTATGATCAAGGCTATAATACAATCTAGGACATAATAAGAAACATTCAATTCTTTATACCTTTTTTAATAGAACGTAAAAGTGCAGCGGGGATGTCGAAAACTTCAAAGAACTTTATCTGCCGAGCTGGGTCCAATCCAAAACCAAATTTCCATCCCTGGCACGGACGCAATCTTGGTTACAAAAACTGCTGTGCAAATTTATGCAGTAAAACTTTAAATTGATTTTTATGCTTTTTTCAACAGAACAGGGACAGATATAGAGCTAGATATAAAGGCAGAGAATGAAAGACAGAGAAGAAAAATGGCGAGAGCAACAAAAAGAAGTCGGGCAATTTAGTTTTTAATCCAATGTGACTTTTGCGCTGCCCGGAATGAAACTCTGACCAACTGTGGGTGGACTCGGGGCTGACAACTTCGGAGTGCGATATGCAAATGAAGCCCCAACAACTTTGGGCCATCGAAAGTCGAAGTCCGTTCGGAACCAAAACTCCTCCAATGGCAATCCAATCCCAAAAAATGCAGCGTGATTAATGTGCCAACTTTTTTAGCATGTGGCCGGAGGAGAGTGGGACTGTGCTAATGGCCACCTAATCGGGAAAAGTTTTGTCTGATTTTAAGCTGCTCTGCACGTGGAAATTTGTTGGCAGACTGCAAAATTGAAAATGCGAGGGGCCAACTTTTTAAGCCATAGAGAGCAAATTAAGGGCATTAAAACAAAAGTTCCCCTCATACGTGATAAAGTCAAAATGTCGAATGCAACTGTGAAAACAATCGGCACCCACACCCCGTGTACTCAAGCTGTTAAAACAACTTTTGATGGGGAACTTTTTGACGATCGTCCCTTTGGGGATAAACAAAATGTCACTCCATATGTTGATCTTCCGTCCCGGAATCCAAATCCCATTCCGAGTTTTGGGCATGTTAATGACATGCTTTCCCTGTTCTTTATGTTTTCTTCGGGCTAAACAATTGTTTTCCCATTTTCTTTGTCTCTTGTCTACTTTATGTCGTTGTCGCTGGCACAACATCGCCAAGAACAACACTGAAGATGCTGCAGAGCTCAACGTTAAGTGTCATTAATGCAAATAAATTGTACAAATTCCCGAAAATTCCCAATGTTCTCTGCGAAGGGAGAAAGCTGCTCCGCGTAGAGTGTGAGAATGGAATGGTGGGCGATTAAAAATGCATTACTTGGTAACATCCAGTGGGAGCACCGAAGTCTAAGCATATCCATTTCCATCCATGAAAAAGTCATTTGAAAGTCGCCAGCACACTCCGGTAACCCTTCTCCTCCTATTCTGATTATAGTTCGCGTTACCAGTCCCGTTGTTGTCATTTCCAATTAAATTGAATTAAACAGACACACGCAACAATTTGTTAACAGTAAATGCCCCTCCCAGGGCGGTATTCGTATTTATACCCACGTTATTTTTTGAGCCGCAGGGACAGCGGCTAGGATAACGCTTTCCATTCATGTGGCGGCAATCGAAGCGCATGAAAAATGCATGACGAGGAAATTCAAAACTCAAACACCCACACGTGCGAGGCGGGAAACCGCAGAGGGAGGGCGAATCGAGGACCGCTATCTGATTGACAGCTTGACCGATTTCCAGGAGCTCCTGCGGGAAGGTTCAATGATGTGTGCAGCCAACGTTGACGACGCGAGGTATTCAATTACAATCCACACACACACACACATATGGAGGGGCGGGGGGCATGTCATATCTGCTGGCCAGTTACATTGTGGCTGGCATAACTACTGCGACTAATTACACGCATATCCCCCCACTAACCGCCCCCAACCGCTGCGCCCAGACGGGCTTACTTAGGCATAAATAATGTCGTCTCCGAGTCGACGACGTGTAGAGTCCCGATAGACATCGCCGGCCCTATCGTATTACCGGTTTATTAGTATCCCATTATACATTCGACTCATACGCCGTACGGCCGTATTATATAGTTTATCGCATTCCGTGAATCGCAGGATATTCCACATGCGTTGGTAATTGCGTGGACAATGCTTGCGGCATTTGTTGCGGTTCCAGCTGCTCCGGATCCAGTTGCTTTCTAAGGGGCCCCCATGTCTTCTAATATTTGTCTCAGGTTGCGACATTCTCCTGAGTCGTAACGAACGTCAGTTAAAGTCTTGCGGCTTCACATTGATCTGTTCTACGACTTTTAGTACGAGGCACATCTCGCATTTGGTGACAGAACCCCAATAGGCTAATCAGATCGAATCAGTTGTGTGCATGTCGCATTTCATTAACTGACAAAACGGAAGGGGTTGTAAAACCACTCTATGTAAGCTATTATCTACACACTCTTGGCCGCTATCGATGGTTGCATGTGATAAAAGTGGAGCAGTTTCCACAGGCCTATGTGTCCTACGCGGCTATATTTAAGCCTGCGACGACAGAAACTGGGCTAAGCAGCACACCCAGTGCATGGTCTATTGTTTGCCGAGAGTGTCTTGGCCGTTGTGGCACGCTCCGCTGGGTTTCACTTAACACTTGACCCCACGCAACGTCAACAACACGACAACGACAACGACAACGACAACGACAACGACAACGACAACGAGGAGCCACTCGCACCTAAACCGCTTTTACTACTTTACGGCTAATAAAATAGGCGAAACCAACAATGGAGCGCAACAAAAGAACCCAACAAACAGAACAAATAAATAAATAAATAAATATCCAGCGAGGGATAGTTGACGAACTGTCTGCGCAGTTCTCCTGCCCTCTCGACATCCCCTGCCTTGCGCTCAGAATGTTTTCTTGGAGGCGTCTTCGCTTCTGCTGGGTTTTTATGTAACCTATAATTTTCGTAAGTAACCGGAAAACGTTTTACGTTCACCCGCTTCCGTTGACCCAAGCTGGATTACCTGTTCGAGCGAGTCTTCGAAGCGTCTCCCGCAATTCGTTTTATTGCCCGTCTGGGTCATTTGTCTCCGTTTGGTTTCACTTATCACTGAACTGCGACGGCGGCGCCTGCGCCCTGTGACCCGCTCAACCGTGAAATTGCCCGGGGCACTGCATTCCGAATCGAAATACTTTTGATCGGACTTCCTCACAAACTTGCATTCCATAGTTTTCCCATTTGGCCAATACGTACGCTGTGTTTCTCAGACCCTTTAGAGCAGTTTATAGCTGCCGTTGTCTCTTCAGTGCCCACATTTTAAAGGACTTAATTGAGGGTCCGGGGTCCGGCATAACCAATTATTAGGCAGTGCTTGGGGATAGACTCCCGCTCAAAGTCCGAGACCCAAACTACTGTCTGCCGCTTCCACGGTTTTAATTTTAATGCCTTGTCACGCTCTGGCATGCCGCCGTAATTTTTCATATGTATGAGCTGTTTCTTTTCGTCAGCGTTCCTCTCCGTGGCTTTCTTTGGCTATTTATTATTTAACATGGGGCCGGCTGAATGCGAGTGAGTGAGTGCGTGTGTAAATCTTGTAAATCTCTTGCTTTCAACACGGCGGCCACTACACCTACATGTGGTTGCCCCGTTTACCCAACTTTTTGTGCCCTGTCATGGCTTTTAAGAGAATTCTTTAAGCGACTTTAAATGCGATTCATGACAGGGGATTGGTTCGCTGGGAGATTCTTGCCTGTAAATTGCATGTTTTAGTTATCGTTTTGTTTCATTTTCAGTTTTAGTTGCCATTATTAAGTGGCCCGTCTTCGCGGCCTCCGCCAAATCTCCCACTGTCATCGCTCGACTCGGGGTCGGGGTACAGTTTTTTGAAGCGTCATTAGGCGGAATTTTGTTTGTGTTCCGCGCTAAGCTCTGCCCGCATTTATTATTAATTGTACGCAAAGATAATCTGAGCAAATGTTTGGTTAGGAAAGAGCCCCGATCCCGCCCTCCTCGGCGGAAATTTTAATTATCGGTTACCGGAGGGAGGATTCGGGGCATCGTCAAAGCTGTAACTACAAATTTGTAATATGCATATGAAATTGAAAGATTCCACGACTCGGTAGCTGATTACGTGCTATCGATGTCCCAATTAGCTCGACATTGATCCGCATGATCCCAGCTCCCCATAGCTAGTATAAGCTTCGAGTCCGAGCTTTGATTCAGGGTTTTTATGGACTGGATTGGACGTTGTTGAGTTTAGGGCAAGGCTGATAACTCGGCCAGCGGCGGGGGATTTTCGGGCCTTTGATAAGCAGCCTTACCAACACCCTAATCGCACCAAAACGGATACCGACACTGAATGGAACGCAAACAAATCGGTCGAGTCAGTGTGGGAGTCGTGTACAAAGAACGGATGTGAGTCAATCAACATCAGCGAAAAAGTGAAAACAATTCGAGTAATTCGAGAAAAATAGAAACAATGTGAATATTTGCTATTGCACCAACTGTTTGGACGCCTGCCTGTTTGTTGGCCAACTAACTAATTAAACCGCAGTGCAAATATGTTGGTCGGGCAATTTAAAAAGCGCGTTTTGGGCAAATATGCAAACATCTGTTTGCCTCAATTCACATTGCCTCACGTATCCGTGGGGGGATATGTATCATTGAGCGAAAATCAATTTTTGAACGCGCACGGTTTTCCAGCACCTCCACTTCAGGTACTTCGTGTTTTTTATGTGCCACCCGAAAATTTACAGCTTCAGTGTTTGCAGTTCACCCTCGAGTGCTAAATAAATTTGTTGCCACAAATATAAATGCCACACGTTACGTTTATTTTTGCTACACCTGAATCGCTTGCTCAAGGGTGACTCCCCTTTTGTACTCAGCCTCCTCCTTCAGGTGACCTTCACAGTGTTTTCAGTTTGTCCCGAGCTTAGGTGGGTCCCCCTTTTTGGGCGTGTTTGTCTTTTTCGGTTTGCTTTCAATGCATTTTATAGTTTGACTTTTACTTGTGAGAACTCTGCCAAAGGACTCCAAGGGATATGCTTAATACTACTGTTACCTTTCCAGAGAGTTCACACACTCAATTTGAAGTATAAGGTACATACCTGAAAAGAAAAGAAAATGGATTTAGTATGACTTCTAAGATAAGTTGAATTAAATTTAAGACATTACACTACTATTCTGTGGTCGCAGATTTTGCCACCCTTCAGTAAGTTCCCCTCTATTTCCATTGTGTGTGTAATCGATACTTCTTCGAGTTTCAAGCTGGTCGCCTACATCTAAGCTGCAGCCGAGTCGCTCAGTTACTTTCAACTATTCGCTAAGTAGGTGAAGTACAAGCGACAACTCACTGTTGACAACTCACACTTGCAGGAAGTCAATGTACTTGGCTATATCACTTCCCTCCGCCCACGCATTTGTGAGCTTTGTAATTAAATATTTTTACTAAGGCGACTGCCCGCCGAAGATTGCGACTTTCTAAAAAACACATTCCATTAAACGGAGTGCGGACTGAGCGGTCATTATCTCGAGATGCACTCTTTTGTGGGCTTCGTTTTCCGTTGGATAAAACCCTTGACTTTGCCTTCTATTTTTTACTTTAATTTGTATTCAAATTTCCGTCCCTTCTCCCATCACATTTCGCATGCAAATTTGGGCCCTTTGCCTCTGCCCAGCGTCAAATTGGTTGCGAGTTCTTTTCAATTTCGATTTCAATTTATGCCAAAAGCGCTTGTACGACGGAGGCCCAATTGTCATATTCTCCGCCTGCTTCTCATATCGCCTCCATTGTTCCGCGCTGATGTAGATTACGCAGAACTTTGGCTGCTCATCCCTTCCCTTCGGCACACCAACTTCTTGTGTCTGCCTGCGATTTATCGAGATTATTTTTGCATTTCTTATTCGATTCTCAGGAAATTATTCTGGTCCAGGCTAATAGTTCGCGATACTTGTACTGTAATAGAGCAAACCATGTTCCTCCTATTTATAGACTCGGTGCAGCCACAAGTGATGCTCCCACTCCGACTTCTACTTCCACCCTGCTGACTGGCATTTCGGGGCTTTTAACGATGGCACTTGAGTCATGTTAATGAGTCTAATATCGAAATTAATATAAATTTCAATGGCCGCAATTTGAGCGGAAGAAGAGAATGCAGTAAAATCAACAACAGCTGCTGGGGGGTGACCAGAGTATTTGGGTCAAGTTATAGAGTGGTAATAAGAAAATACAGGGAGACGAGAATGGGAGTTGGAGGGGGCTGTCTTCCCACTAATTGATTTTCGGTGTAATTTTATTCGAAATTTCTTCTATAAATAAACTTAAATTAGAAAAATAATTATGGATTTATGGTTTAAAAGCAAAAGTTGAGCAGAGAGATGCAGAATAATGCTGATGACAAAATTTCATAACTTTAGTCTTCCCAAAAATTATGTTCTAAAATATTTTTCACGTTTTATGTCAGTTCATATTAGGGGGAAAATGTCATTTAGCATTGACAGAAGAACTTATTAATGCTCCGCTGTTTGTCTGCTTTTCTCCCCACTTTACAACAAAAGCGCACACTGCTTGTGCCATTTTTTTACGACTCTTGGCTGCTCAAACTAATATAATTTTTATGTCTCTGCTGCTTCAAAGTGTCAATAAAAGTGCTGCACCAAAAGTGGGACACATTCCGGCTGAGATTGACCCGAAACAGAGAACAAATACACACACATTAAGCATCAATGGTAACGTGAGGGGGAGGGAAAAAGAAAGAGGGATTAATTAAGCGCATTACTTGAGCAAACTAATTCATCTAAACTGTCATCATCATTTCCAGCAACTGTCAGACATTAGACGTTGACGAAAAACTTAACACATTACCCAACTCTATTCTGGTCAGGCTGAGGTGGAAAGAGGTGGTTAGGAAAAAGTCAGTTTTAATTATGTCGGAGCCGGGCCGGCTAAATATTAATGAGCAAACACGGAGCCGTAAGGGGCAACCTGGCAACCCTTATGAATATTGCATGGCCCTGGCAACCATGTGCTAATCAATCAATTTTTTCGACACTCGCAATTGGTCGGACAGTTCTGTGTGTTTGCAAAACCACCGACTAACTATGGCTCATGTATAGTCATCGTCATTGTCATCGTCATCGGCAACATTGCCGTGGTGCGGATTGTACAATGGTTTTAAAAGTTATTCCTGGCAGCGCTCTGATTGAGTGGCATGACCTCTTGGCGACCTCTCCCCTCGGTGATGTATGACAAAGCTTTGACAGCTCTAATTCAAATCTTGTGTACGTTTAACATGCGAAATAAAGAGCGGCGAGCACTCGGAGCGGAGCACTAATGAACTACATATGTCGGCAGATGGAAAATTACAAAATCTTGTATCTTCAGCTTTTTAAAGTGCAGCATGGCAGCCTCCCCCGAACATACTCCCACTCCGTTTCATTCCGTTCCATCCACTTGATGTCAACCGCAATGAATAAATAGACTCTAGAGCTGGGATTCTGGCGGATTGGGGGATTGGGAGTTTGGGGGACTGGGGCACCAGTGCAGATCTTCTTCAAGTTCCCAGCACGCGGAAACATCTTCATAGACAGCGTTTTGGGTGGAACGGTGGAGAGATCGGGAAATGCGGAAATTGTGCATTGTTTGCGATATTTTCAAAAACAAAAAGCATGACGAAACAAAACGAAACAAAACGAAAACAAAACGAAACTGCAACAAACGCATGTGGCACACATTTTAAGTTATTCGCAGACACAGCCATTCATAGAAAACATGGCAACAAAGGAGCTGTTGTTGTTGTCGTTGGTTCCCTCCCAAAAATTCGCCCCAGTCCGCCCGACAAAGCTTCAAGAGCTGCGCCGTAAGCCATCAGAATTACACGAATTATCTTTAATTGGGCTTGGCTGCCGCCGCGAAATAATTAATTTTGTCAGTTCAGTGTCAACGCGGCGATTTCAAATGCAAATTGTCCTCCATAAATAACGAAAATTGCCCAGCCGCGTGTGTCAATATTAATTGGACAGTTATCGCCCGGGGCGGGTGATTTGGTTTGCTGCTTGCTTAACCTCTGACCCACAAATCTATCTCACGGATGCCGCGGACACTGGCGCTCCGGGAAGAAGTTGCCTTCTGCTGGCCGAGTCAATGACCGTGTTGAAAAGTAACCGCAAATAGTGGCGGAAGGCGATGCCGCAGGACAACGAGGAGCGCAGAGCAGAGCTCCCGGTGCATTCACCTACATTTCGCACGCCATTTCCCCTTACCCCCTCCCACCCCCCAAACCCACCATTCAATGGCCGCACAAAACAAAATGGCGTCAGTGGCGGGCACAAAAGGAAGTCTGCGAAGAATGGCTGACGGCGGAAGGGTGGAAATAGGGGATGGGAAGTGCAAGAGACAACAAAAGTCAACGACTAAAACACTCCAGAGACCCGAAAGTGTCCGGCAGTGGGTTACTCAAAGTCGCAAGGTGGCGCCATCCAGCGGGCGGCGGATCAGTTGCTCTTTGCAGTTACTTAGCACGTAAATATTTGCCCCAAGTGCTGTTTGCCACGTTTATGCAACGCGAATTCTTAAGTTTATAAAAGCACAAAACGAAAGGAAAATTTATTTTGAAGTGTTACATTTTTTGAAGCTCAAATAAATAATTAATATTTTGTTACAATTGTAAAAAATAATGCCTGAAGCTGGGAGGTTTTTTTTCAAGTTAATAATTTATAGATTTGTAGTTCAAAGTTAATTAGAAAGTAAGTTCGAAATGGCAGGGTGAAAAGCGGACTGGGTCTATCTATGAGATCTGGAGGCAGCCGTTTTTTGCTCGCATTCGAATACATTTAATTTAAACTTTTCTCCGCACTCAAAGGCCAAACTCAACTCACACAACTTTTCCAGACTCCACTCGTGCCCATATTTTCCCAGCGCTTTGCGGCTTTCCTTACCCCATACTTACTTTACAGCCTTTTTGCATTCACTACTTTTTGCATTTACTATAATATCTCTACCAAAGTGTAGGAGCGGCGAAAGGAAGGAGCAACCAGCATCGGGCAACTCTTTAGCAATTTTGTAATTTAATTAAAAATATTTTTTCAAGTGGTTTGCGCTGTAAATACAACAAACTATCCACCACCCCTCGCCTCCTCGCGTCCTTGGTTCTACTTTCCCCGCACTTTCCCCCCACTTTTCTGCACTTTTCCCGCAGCCCGACTTTGTCTGTGTGCGTGTGTGTGGAAGAATTTTAAAACTTCATTTTGGGCTGCCGACGTCGCTTCGAAGTTTCGAGTGCTCATCGCTTTACGAGAATGTGTGTGTGTGTGTGTGTGGCACAGAGACTGAGTGTAAATATTTTTTTGCAATTAATTTTGAGCGGCTTATAATTTACTAATTTAGTTTTTTGAGGCGAAAAACTTGCCTGCACCACCGAAATGTTGCAAGAAAAACAGGGCGACAGCGGAGGGAGTTAAAAGCTCTTTTCTAAACGAGTAAACTTTTGTGTGGAGAGAAATGTGCCGAGCTGCACTCTGCGGCCAGATGACTTTCAGTCCCTAACCATTCCCAAAATCATACGGAAATCGCTCGCAAATTGGGCTTTGAAAGGCGGGCCGCAAGCCGAAATTAAATTAAATTAATCAAAATATATTTGCATATTTTACCAGCAGCTGGCACGAAATGAATAGTCCCATGCCCCACAAACCTTCTCATCGTAGAACCGAAATTCTAATTCACCAAATGTGGGAAAAGAATTTCCAGTCGAGTGGGGCAGTAGGGGCAGATGGGATGGGATGGGGCAGGGCTGCTGCGGCTGCCTTTTTGCCATTTATATGATGCATATGTATTCCACTCATTCTTTTTCCTTTCTTTTTTGGCTGCTCCGCACAAAACTAAAACTAATTTGCAAAAATCTACCACGCATGTGTTTGCTTTTGTGTGTGAGTGAGCGTTTGCTCATTTTTAGCGTTGGAACCTTTTTGTGCCATTTTATTTACAGGCATGTAAACACACGAGAGGTGCACACACTCACCCAAATACTCTGAGGCACTTCAGCGGGTGTTTCATGCGTTGGTTTTGGTTTGCGAGCTTGACAGCATTTCAATAGAATTAACACAAACACACACACATACACATACATATACATACACATATACATTTAGATGAAAGGACAGCGAGCGAGCGAAGGAAAATTAAATAAAATTATACGAGAAAAAAACACACGACGCAGCTAAAGAAGAGAAAAGCTTGCTAACGAAAGGTTCCACATGAAAAATGCGCATAAATAGTGCAGGCTTTGGGGGGGCAGGGTAAGGGGCAGGGGCGGAATATAGGATTGAGGATTGAGTAGAGCCCCAAGTGGATCTGGGTCCTTTTCCACGTATGTATTACACATTTTGCAAGGGATGTGTGGTTGTTAGCCTGTTTGGTTAGGTTGCCACTTGACAAATTCTTACAGTTTTGTGAGCAACATTATTTTTATTTCGTCCGCTTCCGCTTCCTCGACTTTCAGCGAGAGCCTCTTCGCTTCCAGTTAGTGAACCTAATTAAGCTTCCCGAGATGCGAGTGCAACTTCCACTCAGGATACAAGCTCGTCTATAGATCTTTTTGAAAACTCTTTCTAGCTCGCAGTTTTCGATTGCAGTGTACACAATTATTTTCGAACATTGTCCTAGGACAAGCAACATGATTTAATACGTTTTAAAATCTCCACTTGCAAATAAATAAGAAATAAACTTTTCTTAATACGATATAGCTTCGACTTGTACTCAATTTTGTTGTTCTGCATAAAAAAAAGCTTATTATAGAGTTAACTGTCGCAGAAAACTAAGCTTCACTAATAACTATATATTGAAACAGGACTTAGAACTGGACAAATCACATACAAAAAAAATATTTTGTATCTATTGACTGCAGACATAAATACACTAGCTTATAGGTACCAGGATTTTTTGTTGGAACACCCTTCCATAAGAAACTGCCCATACAGTCAACAATCGGCCGCCGACTGTCCATCGACTGGTAACCGGAGGATGGCCAATGACTGACTGACAATCACTTAAGTGGAAACCGATAAAAATCTTTAAGAAGTGAGCACAACACAAAACAAGAAGACAAGCACAACAGGCAGAAGACCGAAGCACCAGCAACAACCGGACAAAGCCGGCCCAAGAGAGCCAAAGTCATGACCAGGCCCAGTCCCAGACCAAGTATCAGGTCCCATACAAGTCCCCCCTTCCCTTGTCCATTCCCAGTCAAAGGAGGAACAACAGCAATGGCAACACATTCGACATTTATGGATATTGAAGCTTATAGACAGCCAGTCGCACCAGGGAGATGAAGGGGTGCAGGGGGCGTTCTGGTAGACAGAAAACCGGATTTTTTATTCTTGGCCAGTTTTTCTCTTTTTTTCGGTTGGGGTAAGCGCAAGAAAAAACACATTTTTCTTATGGAAAATTGCGGCCAGAAAGAAAGATGGAGAGAGGGAGATGCGCTTGGTCAAGAGGTCAGATGGCCATAGCAATTTAAAATTTATTTATGACGGAATTCATTTGTTTAATTAAATATATATTTCATGGTGCAGCGAACCAAGCGGAAAATACATCTACGATACTCGTTTGTGCCACTTTTTCTAGCCAGTTGGCAAGGGTAATATTTCAGAAATGGCCACAACAATATAAAGAACTATTATATATATGTTGCATTGCGTTACATTTGCGCATATGTATGTGCTGCCCAAATGGCAAGCGATTTTCCAGCAACAAAGTGGCAACAAAATGGCAACAATTGTTGCGGCAAAGTATGCAACGGAAAATGGAAAAGAAAAGTGCGCATTGCAAGAAAAATGGCACGACTCAAAAGTGCGGGGAAGTGAAAGGGAACATACAGCCATGTGTATACCCATAAGCATACTTTCCACACCGCTGCACCCCTCCTCTCACTTTATCAGTCACAAAGGTACTTGAGGAATTTCTTTGCCTGGTTAACGCCAAACGCCCTCCTCCCACTAACTCTTCTTGCAGTTGTGAAAATGGTATTGCTGCACATTTTTGGGTAAGTGTGTCAGGAGGGTTTATTTTTACGCCTCCCGCTATATTTTACTCAGCATGGGAGTACCCTCCCATTTGACTTTTACAGAGAAAATAATAAATACCTGTCCCCAAACTATTTGTAGGCATTGTATTTCCTTATCATACGGTGAAATTTCGATGCAACTCAGTTCTTTGTATTTCTAAAAAGGTTTAAAAAGCAGGTACCCGTCTCAGGAGTCGAATACAAATGGGATGCTCAGAGGACTGCTCCTCTGCGATCGCTGGAGCAGCGAACAAATTGCGCTAAAGTATCTGCAAAATGCATTTCAAGGGCTTGCAGGAGTCTCCGGAGAATTGATGTCATTACCAATGTAGAATTCCTGCTAGAACATGTGTCCAGTCCAGCGAACGTGCACCGCAAACCGAATCGGGCGGCAGTGGAGGGCCAAGATGGAGCAAATAAATTATTGACATAATGCCGGAGGAGAAGCTGCCCAGTTATGAGAACCATTGGTAATTGATTTTCAAAACAGCACAGTCCGGTGGGCGGGGGGGCAGCCCAGCCGCAAGGTAAACTTTCCTCTCCTGTGTCAACTAGAGCAAATAAAATATAATTGTTATTGCAAGAGACAAAAGATCAAAGGGATGTGGCCTAGGACCAGGTTCCAATCGCAGTCCCAATCGCAGTCGCAGTCGCAGACACTTGTCTGTATTCCCAGACTGGCAAAAGTTGCCCATCAAGTCGAGAGCTGCGACGGAATAATGGCCATGATAACCATAACGTGGTCGACGATGATGACGATGGGCTGGTCCAGGCCGCGCAGATACAATTGTACCTGAGTATCGTTGTATCTTTGTATCGTTGTATCTTTGTATCTATCGCATCTGTCGAGAATCCTCAAGTGTGCGCAAAACACTCGTTAAATGTGCCAAAGTAAGAAATGTTTCTGCTCGTATTGATTTCAAGGGTGGGCGGGGGGTGTGGTCGATTGTCGCATGGGTTGGAGCGAGTGCAGAATGGAGTAGAGGCCCAGCTTCTTTTGTGTTCCATGTCGCTCGCCTGTCCCGCTGTACACCTTGCGACTGTCAACGCCGCCGGGAGGAGGACTGGGCCCGGGCGGAGGCAACCAGATGCCGTTGTCAAGTATTTATGCTAAGAGCTGTCAAACAAGTTGTAGTTACATTGATTACATGCCCCAACTCTGGCTGGAGCTGCCATCTCTATGTGGCATTACCCTGCTTTTAATGCGATTGCATTACTTTAGTTGCGGGGACAGCTGCGGATTCATTTGGGAATCGATAAAGCTCTGCCCCCGGGACTTGGTCCCCCATCACTAACGCAACTTTAAATCATATTTCTTCGATGAGTAGAGCCAAATACCTGCACAGTAAGTTGGGCGGAGGGGGGTTGGTTGTCCATAAGTTTAACCCTTAACCAGTTATCCAATCCACTCCCGGCCATTACGCACACCCACTGGGGCGGGCAATTGCCCAATTTGGCGAGCCAATTATTTTGGCCAACAAACAGCTTTTGTGGCAATTTGCAGACAGCGCAACTTGCATCAAATTGCAAATCCACACAAACACATTAAAACACAATTAGAGCCCGAGTGGAGCAGCAGATTCGAGTAGAGTGGAGTGGAGTGGAGTGGAGTTGAGTTGAGCACTGCAGTCAACTTCATTACACGAGCAGCGCCCACGCCTCGAACACGGCTAGATAATGCCTTGAGATAGTGCGGCGGATACAATGATAATAAAAGTAGTTCGCACAACCCATGCGAGGACCGTTCCTGCAGGCAGGCACGCAACCGCCACCAAAAAAAACTCCCTAATGAGGTGAGGGGCGATGGGGACGGGGATCGGGATGGGATGGGATGGGGATGGGATGGGCCAGGAGCTTGGTACGCGCTGTCGCCAGGGCCAACATCGAACGCCCGCCATTATGTGGGTTTTCGTTTTCATAGTTCTTCTTTGGGCCTCCAACTTGTATTTCCCTCCTCGAAGGCGCGGCAACACAATGCGAATATGTGCCTCCTGTTTTGGCATCGGCAATTTGGCTATCGACACACGGCGGACCGCAAGAAATCCTTTGCTCAAAGGCACGCACATCGCAGTCCACCGGTTTCAATCCCAATCACAATCGCAGTCCCAATCCCAATCCCATTCCCAGTCCCGTTGTTTCGGCCTCCTAGCAACACCCACTCGCTCGGGTATCTAGAAAGCCATAATGGGGAGACACGCATATGAGCACTCGAGAGTGGGAGCCGCATTCCTTTGGCTCATCCACCGGTCGATAAAGTGAGGAGTCTTGGGGCCGCATTCAGTGGATGGATAGATAGATAAAACCTTCGAGAGATTCTCGGGGAACTTAACTCCACTCCAAGGTAGGTCTCGATCGCTCAAGCTCAAGCTGCTTTCGCCGCCCCTTTCCCCCAGACCAATTAGACCTAATGTGCGCTTCCACAGGCAAAGCCATGTAAGTGACTTGTCATTAAAATTGAAACCTCGGGTCATTTTATGGCCAATGTATGCGGCCGTGTTTAGGCCCATAAAAACCATGTCGAGACCTGAGAGCCGAAAGCCGAGACGGAGTCGATGCGTAGATAAACACCACGCTCTCATCAGCGCAATCTTTCCGGGCACGTACCAAGCCAACGCAACGCAACACAAATGCCAAAGTTGAACGACATTGAGACACGGGAAAAATTTAATTTGGTTATTCAGAGGCATTTGTCTCACATGAAAATTAAAATAAATACGAGTGCGGGTACACCGCAGGCGGGAAGACTTTAAAACGGCTGGACGCGGCAGCTGGAGCGAATGGAGTGATTTGTGCGCTGGAAACTATTAGCGTCTCCTCGAAGGCGTCACGTGGGTGGACGAGGCGGGCGCGAAGAGAGAAAGGAACAAGTTATGGCCGAGAATTATGAGGCGACAGGCTAATGGGAAAATTGCCCGGCGGAGAAAAGCACTCGCTTGGGGGAGAAGAGAAAAGTTTTTGCAAAATTGTGTAAACCGTTGGGATTTTCGTAGCTGTGGTCGTTGTTTATAATAAATAAGTGAAATCTATTACTATTTCTGGCTAATATGTGAAGAGCGTGGGCCGCCGTCGCCGTCGCAGGCTAACGGGTTTCCTCTAGCTGCAACCACAATATGCACAATCGATTACAATCTGTTTGCTTGTTAAATTACAAGACCCAAGGAACTAACCCGTTTTCTCCAGAGACAAAGAGCGAAGGGGGGAGGACTTTGGCAATTTTACCATTTTTGCCATTCTGCTGTTTGGCCTGGCCGCCTCCGAAAGCGGCAAGCGGATGAAGGCCTCCATCTATGGACCAGGCCAATAAGCCAGCCGCCTCTGAGCCATTCGACGTTTCACTGAATTTCCTTGGCTCCATTGGATTTGGTTGGCCGGGGTACCCATTTTCTTTTTGGGGAAAATTGCGTTCTTTCCGTTCGCCAGTCTGGGATATTGCTGGTGGTGGTTGTGGTGGGCTTCCATGATTACGCTTCGCAGCAAACAGAAAGGGCTTTCCCCTCATGGCCAAATGACTTTGGGGGCTGTAGTGTGTTGGTATGTGGAGTCCGTCGCCCGACTTGCATCAGAGCAAAGCGATCTGCTAAAGGCCTTATGATTGCCTCGCCTTCATCTCTCACGCCATCGCGTTGACCCTCTGGATGGGTCTGTAGAAGCTCATTAAGCGTCGGTTTGGATCGTTTTGTTTTTGTGCGGCGATAAAGCCCACGTAAGTGGTCGCATCCCCCTGCCCCCCTCCCGTTAATGAAGTGTTATTTCATTTCATTTTTGTTGATACTTTTCCTCGCCTCTCATATAAATTGCTCAATTGCAGACACCGCACCTCGAAAACGAAAATTGCAGTAAGGCTGCAGAAAGGGGGAAGATGCAGCTGAAGGGGCCGCATGTTGCACTATGTAGCTGTGCTTGGGTGCAGCAGCACACGCAAGCGCGAATGCTGATCCTCCGACTCTGGCCGAAAGTCAAACTCAGACACCTACGCAGGCCGAAAGTAAATTACAACAGCTTGCATAGCTCTTGCCAATCTCACTCTCCATGGATGTCGCAATTAAAGCAAACAAGCTGTGGCATGCCACAAGAAAGGGGGGCTTAAGGGGGCTTTTGGGGGCCAGGGGTCTCCAGCGCAACTAGGCAAAGGCTAAACAAGCAATTTTCGCTCATCAGCGACAACGCCCACGCCAAAACGCGATGTTGACTGCAGAAAAAGTGGTCAACATGACAACGTTGACATGCGACATTAGCAATGGCACAACAAGGAGATTCCTTCTCCTTATCCTTCTCCTTCTCCCGTTCCCGTTCCCCTTCAGCCAGCCAACTCAAAAAACCCAAGCTCCTTGCGTGCTTTTGGCCTGAGAAATGCCCGCAGCACACGCAAAAAATCGCAGCGCATTTAAATCTCAGCATGTGCGTGAGCGCACGAGCAAAGGGAAGCGGAGCTGGCCGGCTGGCTGGCAAAACATGTTATCAAATGCTTGGACGCACCGCAAATTGCCAGCCGGACCAATACCAATACCAAACCAAGACCAAGACCAAGAACATGGGTTTGAAGACCCTCTCGAGGGCTGATGCGAAAGTTGCGGCTGGCAATTTGAATAAATAATTAATTTGCACCAATTAAGCGGGAAAGGAAGCGGCACAGCGAGAAGACGAGGCCACTGTGTCAAGTGCAGTTGGAAAGGGAATGCCGGCCAAGATGTGCCATAAATCTTCCAATCACTCTGCTGTTTGCCATCTATCTGGCTTTATCGTTGCAGTTTCCTATCGCCTTAAAATCCGCATAAAATTAACAAATTATCGCAGCATCGTAGGCAAACGATCCAATCCAATCCAATCCCCCTTTTTCTATATCCAGTCTCTCTCAAAATCCGCCATGCAAAGCACATCATTTCTAGCATTGCCTTGATTTGGAACGCTCTTCACGGCCAGAAAGCACACTGAGATTCCGGGGAGGCAGTCCCAGACAGGGGTGAACTGGAGGGACTCGTCAGGGCGCTGTTCATGTCGGGATCCGCGAACTTCATCACTGCAGGCATAACCTGACGTTGACTGGATGTTCGGCCCAGCTCCTCGTCCCGTCTTGGCTAATTTTAAATTCAATGCACGCAACAGTCGCCGCCGTTTAGTTTGGATCTTTGCCATGTCCCTCCAGCTCCTCCTCCTTCTCAATGGATTTTTTCTCTGGCCCTGTGCTTCCTTTGCTTCCTCTGCTTCCCCAGCTTTGTCTTCTGGGCTCTTATTGTTGCCCCGAAAACTATAATATCTGTGCTGCTCATCCCACTTCAGTCCGGCCATAGTTTTTTCCCTTTTCGCACTAATTATGCAGCTGCATAATCCGCGAGGCCCAATCGCAGTTGCCAACTCTGGAGCGTGGGTGGACTGACTTGGCCAGGGTTGCCGCCTCCATGGCTGAGGGCCATAATTCATGCGGCGTCTGTTTTGAAATTGAAAGAAAATAATTACGAGGCAGCGGAAATTGAATTTCTTATTACTCAGAGACGACTAAGGAGCATGGCTGACTCAAGTCGCTCCGTGGAAGTGGAAGTGGAATTGGCTTGCGAATTAATTAAAATCCATAAAGTAAGGCGACCGACCTCTTCGTTCGGTTCTGTCTGCCAGCTCCTCGAGGTGCTGGTCACAGGTCAAGGCCTCGTTCGATCCGATCCGATCCGATTCGTTGCTCGCACTTAATATGCATTGTATTTTGATTTATCGAGCTGCGAATGGGGGCGTGCCGCTTTTCGGGGCTGCCCATGCATATTTCATTAGGCAGCCAATGAACATTTGAATTTCTCCCGGGGCCCAGCGTCTTGAGCAGTCAGCCAAGGGGTTTATCGATTCGATATAGTCCAAAGTCTTTGGCCCTTAATGGTTTTTTAAGTAATTTTGTTTCAGTCCCCTCGACAGCCAGTTGTCCGGGCCGAGCACTTCCCCAACAAATTTCCTGTTCCAACTTCTAAACAATCCCCAACGTAAACTTTGTTTACAAGTGCATTCCAAACGGATTCCACTGCTCTCTCTCTGTGCGTCCCTCCTATTTTTCTACAATTTTCTCTTTTCGGTTCATTTCGGTTCTCCCCCGGAGGAATTTCTTTGTCTCGATGGGCTGCTGTTAATCATGGGACCCCAAAAGCCTCGCAAACCGAAGGCACCTCAATCCATTTACGTCATGTTAGTGCCGACACCTAATGGCCACTTCTTGCTGGCTGCTCATGATGTTGTGCACTTAACGACACTAAACTCATTAGTATTTTCCATTTTCCATTTTTCAATTTTGCTACCGCAGCCCGGAAAAAAAGCAGCACTGAACCCGAAATAGCGAAACCTTAACACCTAGCCGGGGTCTCCTTCGGCTCCCCACCTCCCCCCCCCAAACAGTGGGTTCACTGCTGCCGGCAGCCGCAGCCACAAATTACAAATTGAAAGTAGTTTGTATCTGCTGTCTCTTCTGCTGCCGCAACTCCTGAAGGCAGTAAAAAATTTAAGTGCATAAGCAAAGTAGCTACTCCTGCACCCTTTCCCTGCCCCTCCCCCCGCCTGCGGAGAGGGCATGTTATGCACTTTTTCCTGCGGCTACCGAAAAATGTATACCCGGCGAACGGCACAGACAGCGAAAAAGCAACTTCTAAGTGGACGGCCGAAAGGAACGAAAGCCAACCGGGCACTTGAAATGCGGATGAACCGAGGAATGGCCAGATACCAGATACCAGATACAAGGGAAAAGGGAAAAGGGCAACTCCGTCATTGTCTTTGTCTTGGTCTTGGCTATTGTTTCATTCATGAAGTTGCTGGGCTTTTCTTTTGTTTTGGACTTGCGCTTGGGCTTGGACTGGCTGGCACCAAAGATTTTTTTGTGTCTCTGCCTGGGCCTGTATGTATCCACAGCGCCCAAGGCGAGGAGCGGGAAGAGTGCGGGGGAGGGGGGAGGGGGAGGGGCAGGCTAACCCATAATTTGTGTTACTTTCGTGAAATGAGGAAGCAGCCGAGTAAAACATATGCGATGTCTGATTATCTTCCATGCAGAAAGGCAGAAAAAGCGAGATAGAACGAATCGAGTAAGCCGAAAATATCGAGAATTCGTTTCGGAGTATCTGCAAGATACTGGCACTGGCGAAGAGCGCACCCCTTCTATAAGGAGCCAGTCACAATATTAATGCCACTACTTTGCTTAGCTAATCGCCGATAGTTTGTCTTGCCCAGCGACTTCCGTCCTCGAACATTATTTTTGGGTCATTTGTTTCGTCCCAACGCCGGGTCTCAGCCTAGAGATACATTTGTATCTCGTGCTAATCCTTTCTGGTGGAAATAGAGCTGTGGCCCGGCGAGCGGTCTCATCCATCAGAGCCACCTCATCGGGGATTAGTTTGGCCCCCCGAAAACACTGCGTCCCTGACTGACAACGGCAATCGTTTCTGCCGTCTCAGGCTGCATTTGTAAATGATTATTAATTGCAATACTCATGCGCTGCCATCTTTTGTTAATATCGAAGTGCAGTCGCTGTGCGCAGACCCCACACACACACTCCTCCGCCCATTAACAGAAATACGTGCTATAAATGACTAATTCATAGCTACTATTGTGATGGTCCTCCTCTGGTCCCTCTGTCCCACACTTTCCCCCATTCCTGTCGTCATCTTTTGTCTATTTTTAGTGGCCGCCACTTTTGTCTCGTTTTGTCAATTCATTCGCTCATTCGCTCATTCCCTCAATCAATTGTCTGGCGATAACTATCAATGCCATACATGCCCTTGGAGGATATACATGGCTCTGGAGGGGATTAGCCCGGGGTCCCGCTTCCACAGATCTCTGTTTCTATCTCTATTTCCAAGTTCGTGAGTGTTAGTGTAAATATTTTGACAATTTATTGCCATTCGCTCGTGGGAATGTCTATGGGGGGAGAATTTAATATTTTGTTTTACTTAAGATACTTTAAAAGATACTTTGAAACTCCGGATGAGATGAACCCATCGTTACTCACAAGTGAACATGACTGGGGGATTTGGTTTCGTTTACATACCTGCAAGCAGAAGAAAACGAAGATTTTGATTAGCATAAAGTCGTACAATATATCAAATTATAATTTATTCTTACAAAAAAAAAAAATGAACCATTAAAGCTTCATCGCGGGAACTCAGCAAAGGCGAAATTACCTCAACAACTGTCATTTTGACAGCTCGCTCAGCTGTCAGCTCAATGAAACGGAATGGAAAGGAATGGAATGGGCGAAGGATGGAGAAAAACAAAAAAGGGAACAAGAGGAAGCTGCGCAATAAAGCCAATAACAAAATGCAGCAATAACAACAATGGATGGCCCAGTGTTCATGGGGATGGAGAAGCAGAAGTAACGACGTTTTTGTTAAATTAAAAGTTTATGAGGCATTAAATGGTCAACAACAAAGCAAAGTTGCCAAAAAAAAAGAAAAGCATAAAGTCATACGGAAAACAGCAGTGAGAGGGGAGTAAAAAGTCATTAAGCCAGCAGCGATGACGACAACAATATTAAATTGTCATGCCGAGCTTCAGCTGCTTCTTGCTTTCCTGCTTGGCCACAGGTCATTAGACCCACGGGCATCTAAATTGCATTATCAACGCCAATAACGGGACATGAACTACTGTCACTATTCCACCAACCAACCAACCAACCAACCAACCAAGCAACCCCCCTCCCCGAGGCGTTCATAAAAACGACATTATTTGTCAACGCCAAAAAGCATAAACGCATTGTCTGCGCAGGGTGGCTGCCACTTTCAATGCAGTGCGATATTCAGGGTGTGAACGTTGCAACCATATGGCATGCGATCGCCCTTCGGGGCTCAAATCTTTTTGGTGCCAAAAAGTGCAATTAATTATGTTTTATTGAGTGTTCGCTTGATGAAGTCGCCGAGGCCCAGGATCTGCACACGAGGTGGCACGATTCCGCACAGTAATCACCGAAATTTGTTAGGTATTATCGTCAATGGCAACTGCATTTGTTTAATTATGAAGACATGTGGCGTCGACAGTTGTGGCTAATGGCATTAGAGAGCCCGGCCGGAGATCATAGCGAACCGGCAGCAAACGGAAGCCCAACATAATCCCCGGCATTTGTGGCCGAGCATTTAGAATTGAATTTCTTTTTCAATTTCCAGCATTTGCAACCCCTTCCGCCGACCACATTTCTCCCCGGGTGGTGAGCTGCGGTTTTGCGCTGCTAAACCCAAAGGGGAACTATTCTAAAATATTCAGCAGGTGAGTGCGGGAATTAGCATTGCTGTGACTGCCAGAACAAACTATTTCACTTGTGTTCTTGTAACCTCGTTTGAAGTTAAATAAATCCATGACATTCCATAAATTAGTCCTCGCACGATGATATATGTGCGCCAGCAGACACGACACGAACTCCATTTACTTGGGGTCCGGCCAGTGACTAGTGTCTTGTGTTTTGGCACATGACCCATTTACGGGGAGACGACACCAGCTGGGCCTGCTAGGGGCTTATATAGTTATGGCTATGGCCCGAAATCGGTTTATGTGGCGTGTGAAGTGAGCTATGAAACCGAAATCAAATCGCAGCGCAATTAAAGGCAGACATAGAGTTGCTCCCCCATCCGCGTTCCCAGAATATCCCATACGAGCCGTGGCCAATGCATTGGGGACCCTTCTCAGCTACATTCTTTCTCCGAAGACTTGAAGTCACAAACAGAAAAAGAAACAGAACGAACCGAAACTGAAACCGAAACAGAAAAGAATTGGATGCTGAACAGGAGAGGGCAGAGCGAAATGAATATGAGTTTGACTGATTAACCAATGCGAATCGATTGTCTGCACTCAATCTACGATTGGGAGAAGGCAGCCCGGGATTATCCTGCCCCAGTCCCACGTGCTCTCTCTTGCCACGTAAATTCCTCAAGCCAAACCGAATGAAAAAAGAAAGAATATTCACATATTTCCTTCGCTCCGTGCGCCTTTTTTTCGTGGCTGTCAGAACTGACAAACGCAAATGATTTATGTGTGTTTGCATGCGTGTAAATGTCATTAAGAGGGTGAGTCCGCTTTGAATGCGGAGGTGGGGCTTGCGGAGCGAGTAGTAGTAAGTAGTAGCAGACGAGCAGACGAGCATCGATTTGCTGTCTTTGACTTTCAAACTGCAAAACTGTTGACATTTAACGACGACTATTCGTTCTCAGCCGTTTCCCACCCAGTTCCAGTTCTCCGCCTGTCGACCAGATTTGACATTAAATAATGAGTTATGCTGCTGACGCTTGAGAATTTGCAACATGCTACGAATTTGCCCCGCCCTTTGCACTTCCCCCGATGGGAGGGGCATATGTTGTCTTAGTTTTGGGAACGAATTAGTCATCGCAGTGGCTATTTCACTCGATTAACATATCGTTAGCGTACACTGGGAATGGCTGCTCCTCACCCACTGTACTGACAGTTCCCCTGCGCGGTTGTGCCAATTCATCATCTGTCCTGACTTTACATGTTCCGGGCTCCTTTCTGCTTGGCTGATTTTCCCTGCCGCTGTCCGAAAACTTCGCAGATTGCTGATCTATCTTGCACATAGTTATTTTTCGCTTTCCTCATCTCAAGGCATGTGTTTTCGCTGCTGCCTACTCATCAGCAACTGTCACTCACATTTGCCCATCCGACAGTTGGTTAAACAGTTTGCACAATTCCTTAAATTAACATTTCCGCGGCTCACAAGTGTGGCGCCTGCGCGGTGGCAACTGAATGCCTAATTAAGTTCCTTTTAGTAGTGAACTGTCCGTCGGAGGTGTGCTGCTGTGTCGCCTTTTCTGCTGTGTGGTTTCTGCAGCGCAGTCGCATTAGTCTGGCCCAGCTTAATATTTACCTTCTATCATGCACCTTTTGCACGCCACATCAGCCGGCTGTGACCCTCCCCAACTCCTCCTGCTTTTGTGACTACCGGTTCTGCTCCGGGGCTTGGGGTTTGCACATTGGGGTCTGCACATGTGTTTTTGCGTTGACAGTTTGGCATATTTTTTCAGCAGTTTTGCTTGCAGTTTTCTGGGTGCAGGCTTGAAAGTTGACTTGTTTTGGCCTAAGCCAAAAAATGGCAAACTGGCAATGCTGCGTGTTATGGGCGATTGGCGAAACCGCTTGTGATTGCGCAAACCGATTTGTGGGATCTGATCCGAGAGAAGAGTTGGACAAGGCAGATCCTAATTGCTAATTGCGTTCTCCGGGTGGGCAACATCTGTTCAATGGCTCCATTCATTCTGCCATATCATTTGCTCATTTGCATGGACTTAACACCCAATTTCAGGTTTTTCTTACACCCCGCTCCCTTTGGCAGGACGTCTGACGTCTGTTTCACCAGCCATTATGGGACAATTTACGGCGAGGGCGGGTGGAGCGGGGGGAGCGAAGGGGGAAAATGTATTTCATATTAGTATCCTCCGCAGTTGTTGTTGTTGTTGTTGTTGTTGTCAACTTAATGTCCCTTTCAGACTTGCGCGCCTTAATATCCTTTTTTCCTCAGCCTTAACACATTTAATTAACAAAGCAATTAAGCATGACAAGGCATAAGGCAAAGGCAATGAGAATGGAAATGAGGATGGAGAAGGGAAAGCGGGAAAAGCGGGAAAAGCGAGTAAGAAAAGCATTTTAAATTTAATTTATATGTGCATGGGTGTCCCTCGTTCGTTCTTCAGCTTGGTTTCCGTTCCGTTTCGCTCCGTTCCGTTATTATTATGAAATAATGCGTTGGAAATAGTGTTTGTGCATGTGAATGTAAATGGTAATGTAAGGGAAACGAAGGGACGAAGGACTCTTGCCATGATGACATTTTTATTGCCATCACTCTCCCGCCGCTGGGCATAAAACAAAAGGCAAAATTTATGCATACCAAGGAATTTTTTAATTAAATTTCCGACTCGAACGCCCTCGACAAGGTCAGAAAGGAGTTGGCCAGGAACAGTGGATATGAACTCCATTTTTGGCATTTAAGGCACTCATCACTGATTCCCGAACACTCTAAAGGTTCTTTTTCAGCCCTGGACTTCAGATTGGCACTGGGACACAAAACGATCTGTCATATTCTGACAGCTTACAATGTGTTCGACACAGTTGGCATTTACAGGCGATGGGTTGCACTGGGGATCGGGGTGATAATTAACTCTGCTCAAAAGGCATAAATCAAAAATTATGCGACGCTTCTTTCACAATACGCTGTTAATATTTTTTGGGACGGTGTTTTTTATTAAGCCAATCGCAAGGCAAGCGCAAAAGTGCAGCTCATGTCATCTCGGCGAGCACTTGGCCCTCGAATCGCCGGAAAGTGCAAGCTCACTCTGGTGCCATCATCGATCACGGACAGCTTCCAGGGAGGGCACCACGCACATCTGCCTCGGACTGGAGGGCGCAGTTTTCCTCTTCGAGTAGGGGTACACCCATGTGTTACAGTTTAACCCCTTCGGATGGACCAACAAACCACTCTTCTGGCAACGATCAATCATAAAAAAAACGTTCTACATATATTTCATTTTCCGTTTGTTTGTTTGCCTTGTCGGGTGTGTTCGCGAGGGGATGTACTTTTGACATTTTAAATACTGATGGCGAGTAATAATGAAAATATTTAAACAATAATGATTCTCCTTTGTGGGGGCCCTTGACGGAAGTGTTTACTCTGCACTAACCTCGTCTCAACGATTAATTATCATGAAAGATTGATAGTGCGCTGCGTGGAAATACGATTCTATGTGGGCTCACCCAGATCTTCCTCTTGTTTGTCATTCGCAAATTCGATGATGATGACCGCAATAGCCTGCACAAGCTCATCGCGAAACTATGCCAATCGCCAGACAGCACTTTCTCCCTACGCCGCGAATTGCGTTCGCACGCACGGAAAATGCAGCGAGAACCAGAAATCATCAATGAAAACATTGACTTTCCCACATCATAGATAGACGCACGCAAATCCTGCTGAACGAGCACTGGCTGCAGTGCAATTGCGGTCTCAGGCCAGCAATCAAGTGAAATATGAGTCGCGTAATTGCATGTGTGTGCGGTTGACTCGGTCGCGGAGCGTCAGGACTGGAAATTACAAGCGAATTAAAGTGCGGCACCGAAGAAAGCCAGCGTAACCCATCCGAGAACTCACCTCTGCGGGGTTCAGTGAACAGTTATCTCCCCGCCGCCGCCGCCGCCGCCGCCGCCGCCGCCGGTTCGGGCTTTGAGGTCAATCAACGGCGGGCAAATGGGGGGAAAGCCACGTTTAAAATTCTATTTGGCGCACAGCAGCAATTTACCAGGAGGTGCCGGGCAGCAGCTCTGCATGCTGATGCACTGCCTGGCCGCCAGACGCGACTAACTGCTGGGTAATCGCATGCGGTGCAACTTAAGCATCGCCAGGCAACCTCGTCCTCAACCTCATCCTCATCCTCATCCTCATCCTCAGTCTCATCTCATCTCGGCGTCGTGTGCCATCAATGGACTCTGACTGACTCCGGAGTGCCAGCCAAGAGCCAGAGCCCGATGTATGGAGCCAGATAAGGCTGGCAGGGCTCACTTTCAGGTCTCGTCTTGCCGCTGCCCTACACCGGGCTGAATGGAGATGGCCGATGGCAGATATGCGGCCGGATGCAAAGGAGCTGCTGCCCGGGAACTAGGTTCTATTCGGGGCCCAGATTGCAGCGCATCTAGCGGTGCTGGAAACGGAACCGCCAAAAGATGCCACAGCACATGTGTCCCTGCTCTGGCATTTTCTTTTGCTTTCTTTTCCCTTTGCCCCAACACTATTTGTTACTTTTTGCTCAAAGCGCTTGGCATGCGTCGCATATATCACAACTTCCAACTACCGACAGCCAACCTCCTTGCCTCCTCCAGAGCTTGCGGTTTTCGTGAGCTGCATGGGGATTGGGGATTGGGGATTAGGGATGGAGATGGAGATGGAGATGGGTGGACAAGGCAACGTTGACGATGATGATGATGCCTCTGATCCCCATGTGCAGCTCTTGTGTTGGCTGGCACAACATCAAGGTTAATGGCTGGGAAGAGAGCACTCGGCAGGCTGCCTGCCATGGAGTTATGCCTCCACTCTGCTCCTGGCCGGCTTTGGTTGGGAAATGTACACCGCTTTACCGTTTGGCTAAACATTTAAGCTGCTCATTTCCTAGGAAATCAACGAAATGGGCACAGCACCAGCTTGGAGTTCGGTTTCAGCGCACTAGCTTCGGTCGGAGCCTTCCGATGCCTCGATGTCCCATGTCCATCCATTGGAATGGCTATTTTTGGGCTAATGATGCTCTCTAGCCTGCGCCGAGAACCCAAGGCATAAGCGGCATCGCCGGCCAAAGCTACTCGATGTCCATCATTCATTTGGCTTCGATGTACCAGCCATGTTTATGTTTATTGACTGTTATGGACATGAGTCACAGTTAGACGACGACGACGACGACGACGACGACGACGACGACGACGACGACGATGGACGATGCGATTTTAACGGAAGTGTTACAATGAGACATTACGGGAGGAGTATGCAGGGGCCACTGACAGAGATGATGGCATAGGGTGTTCCAGCAGTTAAGGTTGTCCGACGTCCACTGGCCCATTACCATCCCATATTCCATATTCCGTATTCCATATCCCATCCATGGGCCCTGTCAGTGTCAGTCGCCCTGAGTGGAGTTCGAGTTGGAGTTGGAGTTCGAGTGTGCACCGCTTCTCTGCCAGGGCCTGGCTATTTGCTTAAGTGCAAATATGAGCAACTATTTGCTAAATGACAGTTATTGCTGATTAGCTGTCAGACATTTTGACAGCATGAGGAATGATTCGCAATTTTCGTTCGGCTGCGAGTCGAGCCCTGCCAGCTCGGTTAAGTTCAGATTCGGGCCTGGTCTTGCAGTTAATGATGTAGCATATGGTTAATTAGAACATTAGTCTCCCGCTCGACCAGCCGGGCTGTTGTGGAAGCAAGTTAAAATCATTAGCAGAGCCATGCTGGCTGTCAAAATCTCTGGCTGCCGATGGAGAAGCTCTGTCCGAGTGGATAATGGATAGGCGAAATTGGGCGGTTGATGTATGAGTCTGACTGCAGGTTGAGTGCTTCAGTTCTGTTCGAATGCAGTGTGGGGCCCAGAATGAGACTTTTGGCTTTGGCTTCTTACCCCCCAAATGGGCACTCTTATCCACCCACTCTAAGAGAGGTGAGGCATTCGAGTACAAAGCCGAATATTACGCATGCCTAAATCACAATGCACAAATTATGAGGCAACACTGTACAGGAACGTGGAGCAATAAAAACCAATCGCTTTGCAACCAAAAACGATGCTTGGCCCAAAGGCGTTGAGAGGCATCCGCGTCCGCGTCCAAGTCGTGTGTACCTGCGCCGATCCCAGTCGACTAAAATTGAATATGGCCAAAAGCGGCTCACAAATAGCCAACGCAGAACGGAGGCGATGCATTTGCTCCTTCTTGGCTATTTCGCCTTATAAGGTCGCGCACATAAATAAGCGCAGCAGAATGTATTGCGGCTGAGTCTCAATCGTCTGAGTTTGGGTTTGGGTTTGACTCTGGCTTTGGTTATGGCTCTGACTATGGCTATGGCTCTGGTGCCGGGCATCGGCATCGGCATGCGGCATCTCGGCAGCAGAGCAGCTGCTGTGGGCAACCGTCGTGCTCCAGCACAGCAACTTGAGCACCGGCAACTTGCATCGAGTACCATCAACAATTTCAACAATCAACTGATGAGAAAAGGAAATGAAAAGTCAACATAGGGCACACAATATGCACAATACACAAGGGGCGAGTGGAGAGTGGAGCCCAGACCCAATCGAATCCCAAGCTGGAGCAGCATCCCCAGTGCAGTGGGGAGCTGACATTAGCTGACCGCAGCGACTGGGCCTTTGGCTCGGCTTTAGCCTCGGAGTCAGCCCAATTGGGGGCCCATCGAGCGGTAGTTGAAACGAAAATTACTTCTACTAGTGGATTAGAAGAAGGCAAGATTAACCCAATGACTCGTAGTGGAGAGACCGATGGCTGGGAATTAAGGACTTCAAGTGAAGTAAGAGGTAAATAAGTCATTGGGCAGGGAAAGAAGGATACTGAAACAACAATATTACTATAAAATTCTGCTAAGAGATAAAGACGTACTTATTACTTTCGGGAAATCTATCAAACTCTTTGTAGCTGTATTGTTTTGTTGGCAATTGTATAGCTAAGCCTGTATCTTTTTCCACAGCTAAACAGCCCGGCTATCGGCCCTGATCTGATCTCTGCTTCCTGCACTCTCCTCCACTCGACTGCATCTTTTGTCTACTGCGTGCTTCGCCTTCTTTGGGATGGATCTTCGCGGGCATCTTCGAAGATCGTTCGATTTTGTGGCGCGCTATTAAATTGTAAATTGGTTGGGCAGCGCTGCCGCTGCGGCAAACGTGTCTGAATGCCACATCGTATTGAACCGGCTCCCCCTCGATCGTGAGTCGAGGTAATTTGCTGGCCCAACCCGACTCCAGTTCGATGCTGGCCCGACCACTTTTGCTGCTGCGCATGCGCGTGGTTCGCTTTGCTTTTTTTGTGGTTTCGCTGATTGTCGTGGTTCCCCCGTCGGAGCCCGCTCTCCTGGACCACCAGCCCCTGTCACGGGCTAATCAATTCTTCCTTTTCATTGCGCTCGGTCTCCGTTCTGTCCGCTCGCCACCGCCTCTTCCGCGCCGCGGTTTATCAACGCTTTATTACACTGACGTTTTGTCAATTTGATTGCCATTGATTTGGCTCTTTTTCCGATTCCCGATTCCCTCGCTCGGTTTCCCACTGTCGAGACCTTGAACTGTCTCCTCACTGTCACTGGCTGCGTCTGTTTACTGAGGTAATGGCTCGGACTCTTAATTGCTTCCAGGTAACAAGCTTTTATCCACCTCCGATGGCCTGTACTCTCGGTTTTCTTTTCGACTATTTCACTTTCGCAAAAGGCGGTGAAGCCAGCGCTTGGTTTTTATGCAATCGATTGTTATGATTTCGTTTTTTGGGGTTTCCTTTTCGTTTTGCTGGTGGCCAGTTATCGAAAAATTGTTTCGTATGCTGTAAATTGATTTTGTTTGCCGCATTGTGGGTGTTGGCAGCTGGAGATTGGAAACTGGAATTGGATTTGGAAATGGCAATGGAGTGGCTGGCCCCTGGGTGGATAGCTCTGCATGCATATGCATCCCACTAAAGCCCGTCGGCGGGCGGTTCACACGCTCCCCTTAGAGGTTCTTCAACCTGACACGGCCTGCGATGATGCCTTGACTCTGATAACCCAAATGACAACTTCATTTCCAACCCATTCGATGTCCATTTCCAAGCCCATCTTGATCCCGTTCCCTGCTCACATTTCATGGCCCTCAGTCGAACGGGGCACTTGTCGTGGCCATCATCATCATCATCATCATCGCCATCGTGGCGAGCAACAATCGAAGAAACCATCGAAGCCATGTCCAATCCTCTACCTGGCCCAGTCAAAGAGTGTCAGCGAATTGACAACTTTATTGCCTCTAAATATGGTTAATGACCGCGGCCGACTCCGAGCCAGCCGAAATTCTTGTCAACATATCGAGGGCCATTAACAAAAATAATGTCAAAAGTCTTTAATTGTTTCCAAGTGGTTTCCCTCTCGGATTCCCGCCCACTCATCCCTGACCCCCCCCGACCACCCTGCCCGCCTCTCACTCGTCTGCGTGGGCTGAACAGACGCCTTTGCTGATTTATTTAAATTATAAACAAAAGGCCACAAATCGACGGGGCATGGGGTCCGAGCAAGAGGCTCAGGGGCCTTTGAAACGCGCCGCCATCAAATTATTGCTCTTGGCATGGACAGTTGCCACATGTGTGTGCCCCATGCCCCACTTCGAACCCCACTCACCACAGACCGCTCCTCGCGCTGCTGATTAATATCTCACAAATTTTTTGGCTCTTTGACGGATTATTTCCCAACTCGTTCGCTCGCGCAGACTTTAGTGCTGCGATTTGTTCCACAAATGCCGAACAGAACAAACAAAAAATAAACAGAATTTAGCACATTTTCCATAGATGGCTTTAGAAGTCTGGTGTTTATTTTGTTCTCGGTGTGTTTTATGGCTTGCTTAAGTGCTCGGCCGCAGATTGATTGAGTTATTTGCAGTCGCCCCGGCAAACAAGCGAGCAAACTCCAGATATAATTTGTGGATTTTGGATTCCGGCTGCCGTATCAGTGCCAGTCCGAGTATTCCGATTCTGCGAATTGGTCGATGCTTGGAAGGCCACAACCATCTTCGGAGATGGCTCAACGTTCGTGCGCTAATCAAGTTATCTATGGTTTGGCTCATTTTCATTAGATTCGATTAGAGGGTGTCTGGGTCGCGTTTATGAGGATTAATGACTCGAGTGGGCATAAATTTGCCCAGCTCAAGCCCGATCTCCCATTGCCTATTCGCCATTGCCCATTGCCCATTGCCCATTTCCCATCTCCCATATCCCAGTTATATGTTGGAGCAGACGCAGTTGCCACAGCAATTTAATTTCCATTTAAAAGGAGAAGCTGCCACCATTCCAAGCCGTTCCATGAGTAGTTTCTTGTTTGCCCCACCAAATGATTAATTAGTATATCCCCACCCGAGCCATCTGTATCTATCTGTGTCTTGTGTGGTTGCGGATTCCATCTGATGGTTTAATAATAAGACAAAATTGTCTATTGTGCAAAGAGTTTGAGCTCGCTGATGACCCAAAAAAGATGGGTTCAAAAGCCAAACTAAATCATATTTTGTCGGACCAGATGGCAAACGCACAAGAAGAGATTGCGGGCGTGGAGGAGGGCAACAAAAATTGCTAATTGTTTGTCTTTGTTAAGCTTTCGTCCAACTCGCCCCGACGATACTTTCTACAATTAAACGGAGATGTTTTTTTTTTGGTCTCCGCTTCACTAATCTGCGGCATGTTGAGGTTGTTGGGTCTTTTGTGGAGTGATTACCTCAGCCGTTGGTATTTGGCTCTGGGATTTGAAAGTGAAAGCATTCCGTGGGCGGCAGTATCATTACCCGATAGCATCTGGCTTTGGGGGAGTGGAGTGCAACAACATACCTTTGAATCTTCAAAGAGCGCGGAGCTAGAACATGTCAAGATATCGATCAGGTGACCCAGTGCCTGGGGAGTCGGCCTCTGCCCCAATGAGCCGCCCATTACCGTGCCCCAATTAAGACCTCACAGCTTATTTAGGGTTGCCAATTTTATTTAATTTCCACTCCAGCTCCCCTGCCTCTGCGGCGGCGCCGACCGTCGTCAAAACATTTGCACGTAAATTGTCAAGGAAAAAAAGTAAAATAAATATTGACATTGCGTTGTAATAACGCAGCATTAACAGCAACAGCAGCACGAGGAAAACCCAAAATGGCGGCTAACGACGGAAATGAAAAAGCAATTCCCCAGAAGAAACGGGAGCGAAACAGGAGTGGAAACAGGACGAGAGCCAGGACCACTCAGCCAGGCCGAAAGCTTAATAATGTAAATTTCGCTCTAAGCTATTTCCAAAGACTAATGGTGCGTTTAGTGAGGGTCGAACAACCCCTGAAAAAATCAGAGCGGCAACGCAAGGCAATGGCAGCGGGAAAAAAGAACTTTCCCTCACACGTCGCAAGGTGGAGCGAAGGAAATCGGCATAAGGCTACCACAAGATTGCGTGTGACGCCATCACGCCTCCCACCGCCAAGATCCCAAAAATTATTAAGCGCTGGTGATTATGCAAAGAACAACAGCCCTTGGGCGAGAGGTATCACTTATCTGAGTGCAGTAGTGGGTAAAAAGTATAGCTATAGTATATTTAAATCAGCCATAAGTAGAGAGACACTAAACAATTTAGTGCTTAATGTTTAATAAATGGGGTTGTTCTAAATGAGTGTAATAACTATCTTAATACTATAAGACCCAGCTAACTGTTTATGTTGCTTTATCTCTCCATCTTAGATGGATACCCCGTTCGGCTTTCCTTTATCAAAATATAAAAACATCGGAGGTCGCAAGTCCTAAAAAACCTCATGAGCCCATGCTTTCATCTTTATGTCAACCCATCGATTTCGCTTCGCATCTTTATTTCGCATTTTCCGCTCCTCGGGAGTCCTCCCTCATCAGGATGCCACTTAAGACAACTTGCAACCCCAGTTGGCACCCCGGCCGCCAGTCTCGCGCTTCCTGGCTAAAATT
This sequence comes from Drosophila gunungcola, assembly GCF_025200985.1. Taxonomy (NCBI): domain Eukaryota; kingdom Metazoa; phylum Arthropoda; class Insecta; order Diptera; family Drosophilidae; genus Drosophila; species Drosophila gunungcola. The sequence goes on along the minus strand of NW_026453181.1, from coordinate 401,355 downwards.
GTTTGTTTGGGGATTTGCATGATTTTACACAGGCCTCCACTGCTTTCACCCTTCCTGGCGGCTCTATGAGAAGTTAACGCATATTTATTGTTGGGTTTTGTGCACCTTTCGCCGTTTCGTTCTTTTCGTCTTTTGGTTCTCAGATTCTGGCTTTCATGCTTCAATGAAAATGTTAATAAACGCCTGTCCTGTCGCCCCATTTTATCCGTATCCGACTGTCTGTTTGTTTGTGTCTTTATTTTCCGTTGCATTGAGGGCGTGGAAAAACCTTTGGCGCCTAAAATTAGACTTTCGTTCGAGAATGAAAGTGGGGAGCAGTGAAAGCCGAGGGGGTGGATATGTGTTTGCCGGGCCCGACAACTCAATCAGCTTGATTAACATTTCACTGTGCAGCCTTGGCATTTGCCTTGCATTAGCCAGCGACGTCTCAAGTGTTTGTTTTGGTCCCGCACCCCCGCCAATGCGATGGGAAGAGGGGCGATGAAGTGGCTTTCGAGAGAGCTGAGCCTGATTTCACTTTGGCCACAATGGATTTATTGTTTACTGAGTGCTGGGGAGGCCAAAAGCCCTGCTAAAAGGCTCTTTAGTCGTGGAGCGTAGGGGGAAGCGTTTGGCAAGGATTTCGTCCCGAGCTTAAATAATTTAAATGCCGAAAGAGACGGAAGTGTTGTACGTGACATGCGAAAGCGCCCTATTGCCAACCACCCCCGAAAGCGTCCCTCCAGAGAAATCAACTCGAAGTTAAGGAATTGGAGATTCATTCCACTGAGCAAGGTCAAGATCGCAGAAATTGCGATGACGCAGACCAGAGATGAAAACAAAACATTAAGAGTCGAAAACAACAAAACCATTCTGAACACTGTGAGAAAAGTAGAAATGCAGAAATTTGAAGTACTCACCTTTTGAGTTAATCGAAACACTTCTGCTGCCTGCGATCCGAGATAATTCTTATCCAGATTCGAAATGTCAGCAAAACTTTCACATAAACAAAAACAATAGCTTGATTTATTCGAATGATCATCTTTGATCCGACTTCGCTGCAAAATGAAACCTCTTCGGGCGGAAGACTTGGCGTGACTGGGGCCCCGAAATCGATCCTCGAACTTGGGGTCCAGTTGTGGGCCTCAAGCTCAGCGTTGTGTGGGACAGAGGACAGAGTCCGCAAATCGATTTGCCGTTGGACGAACTTCACAAGCAATTTACTTAATAATCAAGAAGAGCAGATTCCGAATATGCCCAGGAATATATGGTACATGGTACATGGAGTCGTCGTATTTAAATTTTATTTCAAACACCCAAACAAGGGGCTGGAACTCGCTTACATTTACCGTTAGCAACAGCAACAGCAACAGCAACAGCAGGAGCAACAGCCAAAAGCCCCAAAAGCCCCAAAAGCAAGAGCAAAATAATAAGAACACACGCGTTCCTTCGGAGACCCTCGGAAACTCCAGCCCCGCCATCGTGACTCCCTTCACGTGAGCTGAAATTTAAGTGAGTTTTTCTTTGGCGACGTTGCCGCCTTTTGGCTTTTAATGACGTCGACGACGACGACGACGACGCCGACGACTCTGGGGCATGCTTATGCACATTTCGAGGCACAAACACACCCGTGCACACGTGTATTTATACAGAAATTTAAATTTTAAAATAACAACCTTCTTCTTCCTTTCTTCCCCATCATCTTTGGCCCGGTCTCTGGCTTTCGGCTCCTTCGCCAGTTGCTTCATTACCTGTGCACCGGAGGGCTTCTCCGGGAAGAGTACGAAGCACACAGCAGGGCAGGGCAGAAGTCAACTGCCGAGTGGGTGGGTCCTGTCTGGTCTGGTTTTGGTCCTGGTTTTGGTCCTGGTCCTGGTAGCAAAATGTCATTTTGTCACGCAGCGGACGCAACTTCATCATTTGCCCCATCCCTTTGCACTGTGGCACAGTATCTATCCTGATCATTATGTTTATTAAATTGCCACACGCAGACGTACACAAGACGGAGAGATTTTCATTTTCAAGCGAAGCATAAAAAGTTTTACTTTCCACCGCCGCATTCCAAGGCGGCATAACTGAGTTCCCTAGCTCTCCAAAGTTCTGCGTGTTCTACAAATGATTCCTGCCCCTGTTCCCCAGTCCAATTTGCATATTTTCGTGAGTGTGCATGGCCGCAGGTGTACCACACACACACACACACACACACACACTCTGCCGAAGAAATGCATACAGGGAGGCTTGTTAAGGCCGGTCGACAAGTCAATTAGTCTGGAAATGCCCTGCAGGCGAGCGACTTTCCCCCGCTCCGCCCACAATATCATTTACTGTAAAATAAAATAAGCTAAAATTCCTAGTAGAACGGAACCTTCAGTAGCGCGTTTTCCTAAGCGTTTCTCGAGAAGTGTTTTGAATCGGTTTCGGCTCCAACTGCCCCAGATTGTCCTACTTTGATCCCCCTGCCCGCCCAAATTATTTATAAATACCATTTCCAAAACGATGACATTTCCCTCCACCCCAGTGATTCATAAGCCACTTCAATTCGTTTGTATTGTTTCACAAGTAATTAAAATTTGTCCCAAATAACATCTCGTGGGAGCCAAGTCCTCCCACCTGCCTAGCGTATCGCTTTCCCTGACTGTCCGTCCCCTCGCTCTGCGAGTCAATAAAGTTTTAACAGTCAAAATAAATAAATCTATTTTATTTTTATTTCCATCTTCATCCTCCTCGCCCAACTTGAAACCATGGCCCCAAGGGGGATGGGCGTAAGACACCTCTAGAGCTCGTCATAATTTGCATGTGTCTCGTATTTTATAACTCAAAGGCAAACACCTCCAGCTCTCGGTTTGCTCAACAGAAGGAAAGCAGAAGAAAGCAAATAAAATTCGAGCAAAATTTGACAATATCTTTCGCCGTTGCCCTCCCTTTCGCTTTGCCCCATTTTATGTTACGTATTTATGTGGCGCTGATTTTCACACAGATCCCCTCCCTCTCAGTTTTCTATGTTAATTTTTATTTATCTTATTTATGTATTGCCTCCGCCACATATGTACAGATCTAACAAGAGCGGCAAACAAACCTGGCAGGCAGGGGAGGAGCTAAGAATACATTTTCCGAGCCGATTTTCGCGTTTTTTCTGCCTTGTTCCGCGTCGTTTTGTTTTGTCATCGCATTTTATGTTGACATTTCCATTTCGGGCCTTGTGTTTTGACAATGAAAACACTTGTTTATGGCGCAAAAGGGATAACGGAGCCGTCGGAGGGATGGTACTGCCAATCCTTGCAAAACAAGCCCATCTAAAATATTCATTTCCACTTTAATCTTTCCTTACCCATTCCCACAGTCATCTTAAAATTTAAGGCAATATCAATTGCTCTTACTGCGGTCAGTTCTTAGTTTCCAAAAATATTCAGCAATATTACAGATGCTTGCAACCAGTTTTCATCTTTAAGATGTGCAATTGCTATCCATTTTCTCACGCGGCTTTTCGGGTTAACCGCATGGCAGCCACGAAACTGAAACCCAATCAGCCACCATGCACTCTATATACTCCACATGCACATTATATCGGAGCGAACCGCAAATTTCAATTAGCATTAGAGAACAGCGCGGTCAGCGCGGGGAGTGGGACGTTGGCGCGATTTTTTGACATATTAATTGATGTGTCAATATTTGCATAAATCAATAGACTGACGAAACTGAGCTGCATGACCACACACATCGCTGACCGGCCCCCAAAGTATTTCCTGCCCTTTGTTCCGTGTCATTGTCGTTTTGAACAGCGTTTTGCGCTTTCGATCAATTAACACTCGGAGAACTGTGGCACACTGAGCTTCCACTCAGAAGCCAAACCAGACGCTAATTATACACCTCACACATGGAGGGGGGGCACATCAAACGGACCAAATTAAATGTTTCGCTTCGTTCGTATAATTAAATGGAAGTTGTTGAACAAATTTGTACTGCCGTAGCTATAAATTTATCAGGCTGGCCGAATTCGAGACAAAGTTGCATGTCAGTCCTAATTGTTGGCCCAGGTCGGCTCCTGCTGGAATCGTTCAGGTGTCAGTCCACCCACGCATCCCATTCCACCTCCCCCCCAGATGCCCCATGAAGGTTAACAGTTGGTACAGGGTACGGGGCACGTGTCGGGGACAATGATTTATGAAAGTGGTCAGCGAAGTCGCGTGGCAAAGCGAATATTTATATTTACACAATGGAAATAATAATTATACATTTGGCGAGGGGCTTGAGGAACGAAGTTACAATTGAGTCTATTTTCCTGGCATTCTATTTGCTGTGCTCTGCTTGGCTTTTCCACTCATGTGGCAAACGGCATAGAATCGAAATCGCTGAATATTCCGTAAAAAATCGCATTTGGGCACAGCTTGTGGGCCATTTGGGCACGTGTCCTGCCCCAACTTGATGATGCTGAAGATTGTCGCAGGACCCGCTCGTCTCCTGCCAACTTCCCCGGCATTATTCAGCATTCGCCGGCATTCCCGGCTCTTTTCCCACTTTTCACACGTAATAAACGAAGCCGTAAAGCGCTGTTGGACGATGACTTTGGCCCAAGGCCCAAGGCCCAAGGCCCAATGCCCAAGCATAAAAGTTTTCCTCGATTTTCGTGCCTCCCGCCATCATCTGCACCTCGCTTGGTGGCCAGTACGCACGATTTGTAGTCGTTCGTGCTGCGCCAAAGTTTCCTTCTTTTATTTCGCCTTTTTTTTTTTTTTATTTGGCTCTTTCTATTTTTCGTTCGCCATGAAATATAAATAACATTTTCAGCGTTGAAAAATTTATGAAACACGCCGCCGCAGCTGCCCCCAGCCCTTCTGTCCGGCTGCCCTGCTGCCATCCCATCGATTTTCAGGGCCAAAACTAAAACTTCATCTTGGGGCATTTTCACACTTTATTAAAGTCCCTCTTTGGCCGGCTAAATAAAAGTCGAAAGTTAGTTTGGCAGTTTGTATAGTTTGTATAGTTTATATATAGAAGGTTCAGGTTTAAGTTGCTACCCCCCTTCAGTCCTATGCTAATGGATACAGATACGAATACGCATACGAATACGAATACGAAAAGTCCGCCCTGCGAGCCCACAACTCCCGATTAGATCTGGAATTAGGTTTATCTTATGATGATGATCTACGCGATTGTCATTAAAAGTTCACCCAAGGACGTTCTGCTCCGTAAACTCCAATCCGAAAGTTCTGCTCGGCACATTCTATACTTCTATTCCCCTGCCCCCACACTTTTTCTGCTAAGAAATGCAATTGTTTTGCTTGCTGCGTTTCCTTCTGTTTTCGGTCTTTTGTTGTTTCTATTTTTTTTTTTTTTTTTCTACTTTGTTGCCAGCAAAATGAAATTGGGGAATTTACTTTAATTTGTTTTTCGTGCCGCCGCAGCAGTTGCGCCCCCGACCTGCTTCCCTCCCCAGCTCGCTTTTTAAAATCAATTTCATCTACTTTTGGTCTTTCTCCCCTCTTGCGTTTTTTTTTTTTGTTTTTTGTTTTGTAGTTTCGGGCAAATTCAATTTGGCATAGAACTTCATTGCTGACATCGTTTGGGGGTGGCTGGGTGGCAGTGGCTTTTGTAAGTTCGCATGTTTCAATTGCAATTTTATTTTAGTTCTCTCAGTTTCTTTTTTTTTCCACTCAACCACAAATTGTTGCATTTGTTTGTTTGTCAGACGAAAATTCTATTAAATTTCTCATCGGTTTGCATATGTGGACAGGGCAAAAGGGATATGCGGATATCGCGCTCGTCCTCTGTTCACCCGTCTTTGCCCGAGAGCAGACATCGCATTTAGGTGCGAAAACATGGCCAAGTCCTATCCCGCACAGTCGATTGCCGCCTGCCGCTTGCCGCCTTCCGCCCAACGGAAGTGGCCTCCAACGGTGTCTATCGCCCCTCGCCAACGCACCTGTTGGTGCGTGCTTTGTTAGCACAAGCAAGAGCAACAAAAAATGGCTCTCCAGGTGGCATCCAGGTGAACATGGGGTGGAGAGCCTTGTTCCCGCCTGTCTCTCCACACGCCCAAGTGTTTGGAATTTCATTAATATTTTATTACTTTTTTTGCCGTTCTCTTCCTGGGAAGCTGGTGCGTTTTGTTCTTGAATTTATTAAAAGCCAGGCGGATGGCAGAAAAAGTTGTCCGTTCGGGGTGTCTTAAAGTGCACAAAATGCCCTCAGATTCAGTCACGAAAAGTCCCCCACACACACACACACACACACACACACACACACACACACACACACACACACACACACTCATGGGGTTTGGCCAACTGGCAGGGCCAAAGTTATTATGTCCCCCACATATTGATGGCCGAACCGAAAATGAAATGAAAACAATCAAATGACAACTGTCGGGCGCGCGCGGAAAGAATTGTCTCCCGGCTGGAAAAGTTTATCCCAAGCTACGGAAATTTTCAGCGGAGCCAAGTGCATGAAAATAGTTGGCGAAAACTTTTCCCAACAGTCGCCGAGCGAAGAAAGCGAAGGAAGCAAAGGAAGCGACGAAAGAGTTAGAGTAAATCATTGTGGGGAAAAGGCAGCTGGCGGGAAAAGCAGGAGAAGTTTTGCTGGCTTAGAGGCTGCGGAATCTTTTTGTGTGTCCGCCCACTTGGTTCTCGTTCTTGTTTCTGTTGCACCTGACAAAGCGGCCATTGTCTGATTTCGAGCCTGACTCCGATTCCCAGCCCGATTCGTAGGCACAGCCTTGGCACACATCAAATGGATTGTGTGCCGTGCAAAGAGGCCTCGGCACAATGGAGATTTTCACTTTTCACTTTGCCCATCTACATCTGCAATTAAATGGGTGGAAAGGGAGGCATAGGCATAGGCATAGCTCTCGACATAGGACCATTTCACTTTTAGATGAGGCGAAGCAATGAAAATCCCTGGTACCTTTCATCATCCCTGTAGAAGACACGTTATCCAGGGCACTTACCGCAAAAATGTGTTAAATCTCTTTAAATCATCAGTTACTCACCTGCAAGAGAAGAAAAAGAAAGAGAAATTTATTAGCAAACATTTTCAATAGCCGGGCAGGCCGCCACTTCAGCTGCTCCCTGGCAAATCACGAACAAATTGCCTAGAGCCGCTCACAAAATGAGAAATTCCAAAACGCAACCCCCACCCCGGCACCCGCCACACTGAATAATCCCGAGCATTATTTCCTACGAAATTAAAAAATTTACGCTTACACAATTAATCTTGGCAGCCAAGCGAAGATGATGGGACGGGGAAATCTCCATCAGGGTCAGCGGAGCCACAAAGAAATTCAGAGGAAAATGCACAAGATGCTCGCACAGAACACAAGCGGGGAGAATGAGAGAAAGGAGAAAGGAGAATGTGGCACGTAGCGAACGCTAATCAAATAAAAACATTCACAACATTTACACATTGATAGCAACGCCAGCGAGGGAAAGAGACAGAGTGCCGCTGCCTGAAACCTGTTTCGGCTGTTGGGCAACTATTATTCTTTTACGACACCCGCATATGCTGGTGTCCTTTTTGACGGGACCGAAGTCCTTTCATTAGGCTCGCCACGAGGGTGGGCGCAGGTCATACGATATGTACAGAAATGCCTTAAAAAAAGAGCAGGACCGGTACCGGTACCAGGCTGTCCTGTAACCTGACGCGCTGTCCTGCCGCTCCCGGCTGCTTCGACTGCTCTAACTGCTACGGCCATTGTAAGACGATATCCTGAAAATGTGCTAAAATGTGCGGTCGTCGGCCGCTTCATTGTGCCTTCAAATGTACGAGTATCAGGAGCTGGTGCGTACGCGTATCTGCGTATCTGCGTCTCTATGCAGGCGCCTAATGCACGACTGGAAAAGATACTTTGCCTTGCCTTGTCTTGTCTTGGCTTGGCTTGGCTTGGCTTTTATTTCGGTTGCGTAAAAATTGTCAACGCAACTATCATAAAATTTCCATTAGCGTGGAGTAGCTAAGAGATACTTTGCGCGGGACGCTTATGCTGCCACGAATACTCATTTCCCATCGAATAAACAGGGAAAACGACGGGCACGTAGACGGCAGACGGACAGACGGGGGAACCTCTTCTCAATTACGCTTAGTCTGTAGTCTTATCTAGGCACTGGATCTGCTCCGTTTGATGATCCAATGCCTGCCATCCGCTTTCCTTGCCCGCCCCTGGCCTTCCCACGAAAATTATTTTCGCATCGAAACTACTTCAAGTGGCGACGGATCCTGAAGGAGGAACAGAGAAGGAGGCTCTGGGATATCCTGCTCGGATCCGGCCCTCTCGCTCTGCCGCACTGGTACAGCTGCGACATTTTCCCTACTTTGTATCTTTCATCTCTCTATCGCTGTATCTCTCCTATTTCGCTGCCTATTTGTTTGGTCTCCAATGTATCGTAAATTTTATTTTATTGTTTTCCTTCCTTTGTTGGGTTTTCCTCATTCGCTAGCGCAGCGGCATAAAATGAAAATCATTTTCCGAGATTTACTTCGCTCTCCTCTTGCGTTGTTGTTTTCCTTTCGGTTTTCCCCACTCCATTCCGTGTGATAAGGCCAGCGTTGTTTTGCTATTTTTTATCGCCTTCGCTCCTAATGATGAAATGTCCCGGAGTCTTTGCCTGTCCTGCCAAAATTTTATTAGTGTTTTGCCTTTTTAGGGCACCGACAGATGTCTCCACTCCCTGGGGCTGCTTATCTCTTATCCCTACTACCTAATTTTTGGGTGTTGGCCGCTTTAAGGTGCCAGATTTTGGGGCATTAAAAGTTCTGTGTTCTTTTCGTTTTTTTTTTTCGGTTATGGCACGACCAACTGTCCATTCAAGGCAGTGCATGTACGGCCGTAAACGGATTATATCGGTCAGAAGTTCCTATGCGGCTCGCCATTGAGCACTTCCGCCCCGCTGATAAATGAATCTTCAGCGACTTCCGACTGTACTGCTGTACTTTTGCCTGTTCTGAGTCGAGTCGAGATGAGTTGCTTTCATTCAAGTGGCACCATTATGGTCCGAGTATTTATAGAGTCTCAGATATTTTATTAGCGATAGCGACAGCTGCCGGCCGAGTGCCGGAATGTCGCGGAAATCATCTTGTATGGAAGGGGGGTGATGACTGAGATGGGATGGATGACAAGTGCATCTTGGTTATCGGTGGATCGGCTGAGACCTCCCAAAACCATTCCACTCCAGCGAGCCGTCTCAGACGCGAGTTCATCGCAAACCCCATAAAGGGCAGCCACAGAACTTGTCATTACGCTTAGTTTTTACAGCTTCTGGAAACCCAGAAGCATAATTTTTATGGCTCGCCCAGGGACCCTCGGGCAACCCTTTGTGCCACCCCCTGCATGCAGCGCTGACTGATGCAATTAAGAAGCAGAAACAGAACAGTGCTGAAAAAATATGTAAAGTGCTCGTAAAGATTGGGGGGCGGGGACCCTGAATTTGCATTCAGTTGTGAAACATTCTATAAAAAATAATAAATTTAATGTTCGACAATAAAAGCCAGCGAGAAGTACAAAAACCCAAACAGAATTCACATATTTTTTATGACTTTTGCGTGAATATTTCTTTGCTGCTAGTGGGTGGAGGGAAGGGACACAGGACGGGACGGAACAGGACGGGACAGGACTCTTTTTTTTTTCTCTCTACGTCAGCAATCGTGCAGCAATTACAGTAAACAACAATCATCAAGTCGGGCAGGGCGAGCCACCCGCGAGTGAGTGCCGAGACAATGTGGGATTTCAACATATTTATATGCCACAAAACATTCATAAAACAAAGCCAAACTGCAGCTCCCTACAAAGTTCGCAAAAGAAAACAGATCCAGTGGTGGCTAAGACACACATATCACAATGTCAATTCAATTTTTTTTTAAAGAAAAAGTATTCTACACATTTCGTCATAAAATAGTATACTTTTCAAAATATTTAAAATTCAATTATAATAGAAATTTTGTGAAATTAATATAGTAGAAGTATAATAGTCAAAAAATTCAAATCAAATTTTTAAAGCCGTAAGAAAAAACACTTCCTAGCAGGAAAGAATCTACAGCTTAAGATTCTTTAATTTTGAATTGTTATATAAACCTATACATACAAGTTAAGATATGCTGACAACCCTAGGCAGATTCAATCTGGCACTCTGACTCCGAGTACCAAAACGGGATGTTGAACAGATTCCGATGCCATTCGCAGGTTCCACAAACACTAACTCAGCATTAATTTCTTGGGGTTCAGATTCAGGCTCGGATCGAACTCTTCTCGCTCCCATAATCGGCTTTGGCAGGGGAGTAAAATCGAATTATAATATGAACGACTGACTGGGTTCGTTTCGCTTCATTCGGTGCGAGGCCAAATGAGGCATGTCGAGCCGGGAAAGGGGAAAATGCCTGCCTTGGTTGCCTGTTTTTCCCGACTAATCCCGAAATGACAAAACGCCAGCAGCTGATGCAGCTGGAATGGAGAACGGGCACGTAGTGCAAGTGAGACGGCCACTCAGGAAAGAGGGCTATAGAGATTTTTAGCCTGTTGAAGCTGGCTCGCAGCAGGTACTCCGCAGCGAGTCTTGTAGCCAGGTCAGGTCATCTGAACACCTAACAAACTCCCAGTCCTAACTGCCTGGCTCGCTTGCTCGCTTGCTCATTTGCGGTTGTCTACGCGTTGCGGCATCATTATCGCCTATAACCCTGGGCTCCGCTCCTTTTCCCTCTGAAGTGTGTGGGCTTAAAGGTCTTTTGTGCGTCCTTTCTTTTGTGTATGTTTTTCTTTTCGCAAAAACATAAAGAACACGGTCGAGCAGAGAAGGCGTTGTTGGCCTCCTGCTGTTAACGTGTAATTTTCCCAGCATTCCGCTGCCATCCATAGCCATGGTTATGGCTAGGGTTCGCCCCCCCTCCGCCCGCCAGCCCACAGCTCTTTCTGCCCTCGACATTTTGAATTTCCCGTCGCTGTCAATTTTTCTATTCTACCTTTTTCCACTCCTTTTTCAGTTTGCTTTTTCGCTTTTTTTTTTTTGCCAGCTACAAATCGCTTTGATTTACATAATTCTGCGCACATTTCGACGCATAGTTTCCCCCGTTGTTGCTGTTTGGGTGTTTGCATATTTTTTGACAGCTGTCAGGAAGTAATAAGTTGGAATTTCGTTCGGTGCCGGCGCCTAGTCTGCATCTCCTGACATTGACAGTTGTGAACGAGAGCGCAGAAAAATCCTGGCCGACACTTTACAAATGTGGCAGCCAGAAGTCCCAGCCCACCAACAATGGCAACAAAAGCAGCCAACACAACGAACCAAAATCAAATTCGAAAATTTCACATTTCCGAATCGATTGGCCCCAAACAGGTGCCCCCAAATATGACAGCTGGGCTTTGTGGTGTCGTTAAGGGCCTAACGCCGGCCGAGGTCCTTTCTCAGGTTGATTTTGGGGATTAGCCGATAAGCGGCTTAGCTGCCAGCGAGGATTAGTGAGCGGAAGCCGCTTTCAGGCCAAAAATGGTATCGCAGATACCATACTGATGGGATGCTTAGGTTGGCTAATGTCAACAGGGGATCTCGAGTGCCATAGTTGAGATCTATGCAAATAAAAATAGATTTAGGGGTAGATTTTTTCCAAAGAGATCGTATTAAAGTACAAAAGCACATACATATGTATGTATGTATTTTATCATAAAGAATAGAATGCTTCTAAATAAATAGTTTGCAAAACAATAATTGGTATTTCATTCGTTTTAACTTTTTTTTTAATATGTACATACAAACAAATCGACCTTTCGTAACTACGATATAAATATTTAGTTTACCTGTAACTATACTTTCTATGGTCATCAAAACTAGTTCGACTTATTGGAACACGTTTACATTTATGATTAAGTATAATTTCCCTTCTTTTCAATTATTTTAAGTATACCTAGAGAAATTTAAATTGGTTAATTTGCGATAGATGCGTATTAAAGGCAATGCGTGCTCAAGACTATTTCTCCATCAATTTTCAATCGAATTCCGAATTCAAATGCTGTCCAAGGTTCCTGCTGACTCACCGAAGCTCCCCCAACAGTCTGTGACGCACAGGAAGCCCCGGCAAAAGGCACTCACTCAAAAATACTTACATATAATATTGCCCCCCTACCAAAACCGAAAATAGCCAGCGCCGCGATCTTCGTGGAAAACAAGTGGGAGCTGGGCGCAAGCACAAAATTATTGAAACATGCCCATGCCAAGATGCGAGATCCGACAAGTCCGATCGAATCGAATCACTTGGGGAAACGACCGCACCCGTGTAATTACACCACGCCAGCCAAACAAATCGGAATTGTTTTGGTTATGGGGCCACAACCACAGCCAAAGCCACAGTACTCCACCACAGCAGTGTTGGCAAGTGTTAAGCTGTTCGAAACAATTGTACGAAAGGAGATTTTCATTTTGCAAAATTGTAGCCAAGACCAAAAATAAACAAAGTGGCCTCATTAGGGCGGGCCATAAACTAATCGGGCGCGGCATAAACAAATAATATTCCATTCCGTTCCGTTCTGTTCTGTTCTGTTCGCTATCGCGCTGCTGGAAAACTCAGTGTGAGAAAATCGAAATGGCTTTGCACTCTGATTCCCGACACCGATCCAATCCCAATCCCAATCTGAGTCCGATTTTGATTCCGATTCAGAGGTTGACCTTGCTGAGCTTCCATTTTCGAAATTAGTTGCGTGTTTCTCGGCTTTTTTCGCTTTCAGCTTTGGCATTGTTGAGGGGAATTGTGATTGGCTTTGGAGGCCATCTGGAGTTGGTTTTGGACTTGCCGTTTGCGGTTTGCGTTTAATAATGCAGAGTGGCCAAGAGCGGGGCGGTTTTTTCGACCTAATTTGGCTAATTGGCGGCTGACAAATCAAGCATTGAGACATTGAAATGTCGGCCTGCCCGCTCCAAACAGATTTTCACACATCAACACAGCGTCAAAGTGGGGGAAGAAAGAATTTCCCGCTGCTTTTCCACGCGTACACTTTTCGCTCTTTCCTGTTTTGGCTTTTTGGCAATTTTATGACAGGCAGTGGGTTGCGGGAGCGGGAGTGGGAAAAGCTGGTGCCTGGTGAAGTGTTGAAAATTTACGACCTTCGCCCGCCCCAATCGCACCCCCTCTTGGCCCACTTCATTCAATTTCATTTCTTGCGCCAAAACAGAAAAAAGAATTTCTCGCAAGTCTTCGGGTCTCAGGAATTTATTGTTTGCCAGTTACGAAATTTATTTGTTGCTGTAAATTTACAATTTTTTCGCTTTGCTGCCAGGTAGCGGGTAGCGCACACCCACACGTTCTCCTCCTGGTTCGATTTCCATTTGATTTTTATTTCGTTTCAAAGCTTCAATTGTTTGGCAATTGTTTTTATAACACCACAAAAACGCTGAAAGCCAGCAGAAGACCAAGGCGAAGGCGGGAATGTGGGATGACTACGACGAGGATGAAGTTGAGGATGAGGATGAGGAAAAGGAAAAGGCGGAGCAGGGGAAGCTCAAAGAGGAAATGCCAGAAATAAAGTTATGTAAATTCCGTTTTATGTGTAAGTTCAAATGCCAAGAAGCAAAGTCGGAAATAATAAAACTCCAGCATGTCGAAGCATGTGTGTATGTACATATTTATGTATTTGTGGTTAGTGTGCTCATGGTCGAAGAAAGGAATTGGTTAAATATTGGATAGGTCTGGAAGAGCCCCGAAGGTGCTGATAGGTTTGGCTAAAATAGCATAGATAGCGATTGCTATTTTAATTGCAGCAAGAACAAAAGACACAAAAGAACATCCCCTACAAAAGGCAATTACCGAGTTTGTTAAGATTCTTCATTTCTTTAACAACTATTCGGAATCGGAATCCTACCATTTTATATTTTTTAACAAGCATTTTTTGATCAATTTAATATTTACAAATGAGAAAAAATGTATTCCATTTATTATAACTTAATAAATTATCTAAGATGATAAGATGATTTTTGTTTAAGTAAATGAGACATTTTTGGGAATTGCTCATTGAAATGTTATTTTCATATCCAACTTCATAAGGTACTTTTCAATATAAACAAACCAGAAAAAATGAGAATGAAATGTTATTTTCATATCCAACTTCATAAGTTACTTTTCTATTTAAACAAACCAGAACAAATGAGTAATTTTAAGGAACACAGAAATATATATTTTGAAGTGTACCAAAAAAGTGTTTGCTGTTTTGAGGACCTTGTTTTCCATCAGTGTACAATCGGCCACTGAAACCGAACTCCTCTCAGAGGTCTCGAGTATTTCCCAGCCGCAGGCATTTTGCGGGGATGGGGACACCGTCTGGGATTCCCCTAATTCCTGACTGACTGACAGAGAGTATCCTTTTCAAATGCGCTTTGTGCGCGGGCTATTGTTGCGCTCGTTTTATTAATCAGACAAATCGTGAAAAAACGCGCTCAGTCGGAAAAAGGGAAATTATGAAATAGAAACAAGAGCGGGCTCAATGTCAGGCGAGGTCCACTCCCAGCGCTGGGATGCCGCCTTAATTTGTTTAATTTATGCAAAATGTTTGTCCGCATTCGCCGATAAGCGGAGTAATTTGTTCAAACTTGTCGCAACTGGCCGGCAACTTCCCTTTGCCTCAATGATTTTCGAAGCAATAATTACTGGGACTAGCAGATAACATGGAAATTCACACAGAAATTTTAATTACTAATTTACTAATTTACTTTTTTGTGCTTCTTGAATTTGGCAAACACTTAAGTTTTTTTTTTGCTATATAACCAAAATCAAATAATGATTGTCATTGTTCTTAAGTTTTGATGATTAAAGTAAACAAACATTCTCTTTTAAAAAAAAAACCCTATTACTTTTTTTTTTTTCTTTTAACACGACTTAAGTTTTTGAGTTTCATTCGGTTTTAGTAGCACAATTAAATTTAAATCAACAAATGCTTTATTATAAAGGCTTTTTGTTTAAACTAAACACATAAATATGAATATCGAATTGGATTTCTTTGTTCATGAATTTATAAAAGGCATAGTCCTTCCACTTCACTTATAGTAAATTAAACAACCAAGCATTACAATTTTTCTTGCTAATAATAATAATAAAAGCATTATAGCCTTATCTCTGAATTTGTAACTATGGAATCCTTTAACTTTATGTTCAAACCAAACACATAAATACGAATATCGAATTGGATTCCATTGTGTATGAATTTATAAAAAGAAATTGGCTTACACTTCACTCACAGTAAATTAAACAGCCTTGTTTTAAACACTTCTTTAGCAATACGACTTTTATTGTGATTATTAACAGCATTACAACCTTCTCTCTTAATTTGTAACTATGCAATCTTTTAACTTTAAACCAAACACATAATATGAATAACGGAACTCGATTTCTTTGTTCTTGAATTTATAAAAAAAGACTAGGCTTACACTTCACTTACTATACATATAGTAAATTAAACAGCCACGTTTTAAAGATTTCTCAAGCAATACAATTTTTCTTGTGATTATTAACAGCATTACAACAATCCCTTTGAATTTGTAAGAAAGAAAAGAATTTCATGAATTTATAAAAATGACTAGGCTTTCACTTCACTTACTATACATATAGTAAATTAAACAGCCACGTTTTAAACAATTCTCTAGCAATATGACTTTTATTGTGATTATTAACAGCATTAGAACAATCCCTTTGAATTTGTAACTATGGAATCCTAAGCATGAAAACTAGCGAAATGTTCCACGAATTGAAAATCGGTGCAATAACCAATGGTTCGTACATATATCTTTGGGCATAATACCGGATATTACGGATCGGAGGCAACCTTCCGCCGAACTCAACTCACCTTGTCTGCCGTGCGTCCTCTGCGCCGTGTTGTTGGCCGTGTCCGGCGGACGGTGGGCCAGGTGCTGGTACTCGTAGTCGTAGTGCGACTGCTGGGCGGCCTGCTGGTTCTGTTGGTTCTGGTGCTGCAGCGTCTGGCTGCCGTGGGCGGTCGCGCCGATGTCCGCCACCGGCCGCCCGTGACCGCTCATGGGCAGCGTGCGTCCCTGGGCGTGCGGATGGGCGACGGCGAGGGCTTGGGCGTGGGCGTGGGCGTGGGGCGGGGCAGGACCGCCGCCCGCGTCGCGGCAGTCGAGCGTGGACTCATACTCGTAGGGATTCATGGCGGTCGCCTCCAGCGGACATTCGTCGTCGTCCGTGTCCGTGCCGCCGTCGTAGATGTTGTCCGTGTGGCGGTACGCGTGGTGGGCGTGCTGCTTTGAGAACTTAATCTTGGCGGCTTTGGGGGCTTTTGGCCAGACAGCCGGACAGCCGGACAGAAGAAGAGGAGGAGAGGAGGACTCCGCGGGGGGAGTGGGAAGAGCAAAGCAGATTAAAGAAGCGTTGGCTTTTGCGGTCACTCCCGATTATTCATGCACTCGACACTGGCGCACTGCACTCGAAAACATTTTTTACTGGGCCATTTCCATTTCGATTTCCATTGCCAGGCGGTTGGTTAATAATAGCGGTCCCAACAAAATCACAACTTCGACTCAATCACAGTCGGCCGAGGCCGTAATATTATTTCTTGGGGCCTTCTCTTCCTTCAGGCAATCGTACACTCAAAAACACGGGGGACACACACGATGGATGGTACAGAGACGCGACGAGTTTGACGGGGGGATTTTTGTTTGTTTTGGTTGCGCGGCGAGGCGATCGTTTGGAACTTAGTTAGAATTCGACAGATCGAAGCATCATCTCTTGAGGTTTTTCACGGTTTCCCGATTTTCAATATTTGCAATTATTTCAATATTTTCAACTGGCAGCAGCGCGCTTTCCTCGCTACTTTTCGTATATCCACATTTTCCGATTGTGGAGGCGAACGCTCGAGCGGCGACGTCGAGTTTGAACCGAGAACCGTTACAGCCGTGCGAGGCGAGTTTCAAAAGACGAATGAGCGCAAAACGGACCGACAAAGCGAATCTGTGGGGAGAATGGTGGAACACAAGGCTGAGCGGAATACAATGCGGAGCGGAGAGAGCGAGAGAGCGAGAGCGCAGCCTAGAAACGCTCTTCGCTCTCCCTCTCTCCGCCACTCGTCCAACTCAACGAAGACCGACGATGGAGATGTTAGCCGAAAGCCAACATCCATGCACAAATGTTAGCGAGTGCTGTAAAGTAATCCCCTGCAAGCATTTTCACGGCAAACAGTACTTTGTGACCGTGTTGAAATTGTGGTTTTTGAAGTGAGCTAAGTAATAAAATCCAAATAAAGTATTTTATCAAGTGGCATGTATCATTTGCAATAAAGATTTGTTTTCTGTTCTTGAAAATCAAAAATAATTTTCAAAACATTATACTTAGTTAATTACTTTTGGATTTCAGTTTTTTGTTGATAACTCCAAAGTTTTTTATATTCTGGTTCAGTATTTAGAAGTGACTTAAACGTGACTTTCCATGGGATAAATACTCATTTCGTTCGTCTAAGATATGCATAAATGTTAAAATTTAGGCAGTCATCTATGCTCTTTCTGCGCTGCTCTGTCGTCTTTCGTTCAGTTGGCAGAGCAGAGAGCGGGCACAGCGCAAGTGTCGTGGGCGGAGAGCGCGCGCTGCTTGCTCATCTTCTGCGCAAGTCAATACGTCGGCAGCGCTGCCGACTGCAGCATCGCTTCAGAGAGCAGTAGAGAGCAGGCAAGAGAGCATAGCAGCGAGAGAGAACTGGTCGAATCTTTGTTTTGAAGGTTAAAAAGTGCGTTTAATTTTTGGCCAACAACTGCTTGACTGAGGGGAAAAATGCAGGGGAGCGGATTCCCTGCCACCGTGTTACGCGCTGCAAGACTGTTTCGTTCAGATTTATCTGCGGCTGCCTAACAGAGGTGTAATAACAGTACCGCCGGCGGCTTACATCGACACTGTTGGCGGAAAACAAAACTGTTACTCGACCTAATCGAAGCGCCTCTGTTAACAGCATTTTGAATAGTTTTCGATTTTCACCAGGATATGAAATAACAAATGCAGGCGATCGCCGAATCGCAGCCTGCCTCAAAAAAACATTGTAGAACATTTTTGACATATTTTATGTATTAATTTAGAGACTAAACTTCAGTGCAATGTCTAACCATATTTTATGACAAAATTTGTTTCTGTTCGTTTAATATGTAGTGATGCAAATTATCATAAGAAATTTATAACCATTTTGTAATCTTAATGTTTTCTACATCATATAACAAAATTGTAACATTTTCAGATTCACGAATGATTTGTTTAAAAACGGAAGCAGTCCAAATGGAATAAAAACATACCTATTTAACTCACAAACTGTGTAGTAGAACTTACGAATATTAAAAGCGGTTGAAACCAAGGTTGAAAATCGTTTTAACGCATAATCGGAATTACAATAATTAAATAAAATATTTTTATATATTTTTATTCGACACAATTATGTTAAGAGCTTGAAAAATTTGCTAGCTGCAAATTGTTCATGTGACGTTGTTTCAATATTTGCAATAAACTGTGGAGCAGTTGAAATAATTTAAACTCTTGCTTTACTTTTTTGAGTTTTTGTATTAACGAACACATGTATTAATTTCAAACCAAAGCATTTAATACACTTATTGTTTTAACTAACTAATATTAATAACCACCCATTCAAACTAATGCATGTAATTACATGTTTATATATTTATTTGAATCTATTTAACAGCTATAATATTGTTGTCTGATATCAAAAAGAAAATTAAAGTTTAGTTTTTATAAGTGTTTTGTGAAAATCAACTACAGACAGTACTAAAGTATATGCATTAATTCAATGCTTAATAATATAACCGCCATACTTTTTAGTTTAATTTCTATACCGAAGAATACTTTAGTTTTAGGGGGATTAAGTTTTATTTTGATACTTTCGTGGTTTTCATTTAATACCCATCTTATACCCTAGAGTTTTAAATTCATCTAACAATATTTGAGTTCCTTTGACAATTTTTTTGTTGGCTTTACTCCTAAAGTGGGAATTAGATAAAACAGTTTTTCATTTACTAATTATGTTGTCAGATTCTGTGGAACATTCTCACACACCCAAAAAATATCCATCGACTTCATTAGCGCTGGTAAAAGTTAGCCAGCGCTGGCGAGGGGAGACGCAAAAGTTTCAAAACGCTGACAAGTGAAGTTGTCATTCAGCACCCAAACCAGAACCTAACGGACCTGGCCAAAAAGTGTCCGAAACAAACAATGGGTGGGGGGGGGCACAAAAGGGGGGCAGGAGCAGGGGGAGGGGGCGGAGCACATGGCCGAGAAAAGAAGCAGAAAATTGCGTTATAAGCAAAGTAAAGGACATTTCGCTAATGGCTTAACTTTTGAGCGCAGGTCGCATCCTGCCCCACGTTCCTCCAATTCTCTGCCATGTAGCGGAAGTTGTTGCTGAAGCTTTTTTGACAGCTTTCCACGAACGCGAAGGACAAGCCGGGGCAGAAGAAGAAGAAGAAGAAGCCGAAGAAAATTGTCATTTCTTTCGCCAGTCTCGCAGTGTGGCAACGCCGCGTGACGCACATTTTTTTTGCAGCCTGAAAGTATTTGCATAGGACATGGCGCTCTGCCTTCCCGATATTCCCCGCTGTCGATGAAAAATCAATTTCCTGTTGTACGCAAAAATGTTTGAGCATCGTTCGAGCTGAGGAGAGCAGGAATCCCCGAGTGCATCTGACACATTGAATATTATCAGGAGTCTGGGGGCCTCGGAAGGAACTACGATTTGGCTAGTTGTGGATTCGGTTATGTCTTTAGATTTAAAGTATTTTCTTCCATTACATATCGATCGTTTCGTTTAAAAATTATCCACAATTTGTACAATTTTGAACTCGATTTTTAACAACACAACATTTACATAGACTGGTAAAAACAAACAAAGTAAATACAAATATTTTGTACTCAACTTAAATTTTCTCCTTGATTTTATCCATTGCGATTTTAGTTATTTTAAATATGAAAACATTAAAAATTATATAATTTTTCATTTGACTATTTTCAGATTTGATTTAAATATATGAAAAATGAAATTTAAATTTAAAGTGCATTTGAACAATGTTAAATCTTATATTTTCACTTTTAATTTAAATTGTAAACATATGCATTGTATTCAATGTTATGATTTCATATTTAATTTAAATGTTTAATATGCACATATAAATTGAATAGTCAGATATTTATTATTACAATTCCATTAATTTTTTGTCAAATCAAAAACCTAAAAGTACCTTAATTGGAACTCTAAAATGTGTCGTGTAACAATAAAATGTATCAAAAAAAAAACGAATGTCTGTCAAAGATTAGTTAATAAACTAAGACTTGTCGATGCAAGCGAGAATATAATGAATTTTTTCATTGCTTTAATCTGCTTTGGGGGACTTCCCAGGCCGGATAAGGTCTCAAATTTCTATTCCGGCCACTGGGACTTCCTCCGTTTGTTGCAATTTAGCTTCAATTTTTGCAATTACTTTCGGCTCCCAGTCTTCGGGTCGTTTGGAGTATCCTGTTTAAGGACAAACAGCTGCACATTGTCTTGCACTTGGAGCTTCAATCAAGAAATTTGATCGCCACTTAAAAGCAGCAGCACCAAATAAAAAACCCAGTAAAATTACTGACCATCGGTGGCAGCAACAACAAGTGGCAAGCTGCCCTCGATGTTGCCGCTTCTGCTGCTGCTGCTTCTGCTGCACAACTCTTGACCTGAAAAGCATCAACTTTGAACCCTCGAACGGCATTTCCTGCCTCAATTTACACAGCGTTGGATGACCTCCCCCCTTCACTCCCCCTTCCCCGGAATGCTGCCCCACATATCGCATGAACATACGAATATATATAGTGTATATACTGCATCGATCGAGGTTCACGCAAAAATGTCCAACTTAACTTTGTGCTGGCATAAAAATCGAACAGGACACGCGAAAAACGGACAAAGGACAACGGACAGCGGACAACGGACAACGACAATGACTGGCAGCACTTTGTGTCCTGGCCCACAAAAAGCCACGCCCCCTCCCGCAGCCGCCGCTTGTAAGTGTTGGTGGGGTGGGCGGCAAATAAAATTACTCGAGATATTGAATTACGCGTTTTAAATTAAAAATATTTTTTCGCGATTGCATTAAACGAAAGGCGAGCTAATTAAAGGCGATTTTTCGTCCTTTCTGCGCCCTATCTCCTTTTCTCTTCGTATCCCTTTTGCATTTCCAATGCAATTTGCAGTCTGAAATTAAAGTTGGTAAGTAAAGATGGGGGAGAGAAGTCGGTGAAGATTGCTCAACGCGAAATCTTAAGGAGGTTTAAGCATCTCCATAAAGGGAAGCAAAATCTGAGGAATTAACAACGAACAAATTTTGATTAAATTTCGATGATATTATAAGAATAAAGCTTAAGATATACATATAAACAAACGTATAAGCTTCATTAAAATGTATTGTTCATTTTTTTTATGATTATTTGTGTCCCCCTGAGTTCTTAAGAATTAGTTTTTAATGTTGTGCATACTTTATAATCAATATTAGATCTTACTGTAACATAAGTTGCTTATCCTAGTAACAACTTAAAATTTTTCTACTCAATAAAAAAAACCAACAAAAAACTGTGAAAAAAATTATTATTAGTTCAAAGACATCAACACTTTACTAATCACCTTATACTCGTTGCAGTAAAATAATAAAAACGAAAACTAAATAACTATTTGCCTATTGAAATGATTACATTTTTGGCAAGGTAAAACCAAAAGTTTATAACGCAATGTAGGACATTTTTCCAACTTTTTTAAACTATGAACGAGAGTTCATCTAGTGACGATGCGCACCAAGAGCGTTTGCATAGGAGCCTACTATTATATAGCCGCAAAATTGAAAGTAATTAAATTTAAAAAGTGTATTCATTTAGTCGAATGCTTATTCATTTTTCGTCACAAAATTTGATACCAGATATTTAATATGTTGAAAGAGCGATCGTCACTACTTTTTTACCTCGTTAAAAGGCGTTTTTGTTTGATATCTTATGGCTGTCATTAAACAATTTTTTAACATTTTTTTTAGCTTATCCCTATTAAAATCAATATATAGCAATTTTAAAAAATATTGTAAGGTAAGTTAAACATATGCTTGTCCAAGCTTTCTTACTTGTATTTTAATAAATAATAGGAATTATTAAAAGAAATGTATTATTATTAGCTATATCTATCCATATCTGTTGGTTGCAAAGGCATTTGCCAGAGCAGTCTTGCCCCAGGTCACAGCTGCAATCTTTGGCCAGCGGATTCCCCGGAGGAAACACGTGTCGCCCGTCCTAGGGCAATGCAGTCTGATTGAAAGAGTTACGATCTGGGATGGCAGTACTTTAGCACTTGGCACTTTGTTCCCCCGCTCCATCTGTATGCACCCTACCCTCAATCCATTCCAAACTCCTTGTGGCAGACAATGCGGGCGGTCGTGGCAGGAGTCACCGAGTCATCCACAAGCCAAAACAAACAATGCATCAATCAATAAAGATTTCCGCACCTAATAAGCCGCAGACAAGCGGGGGAATCGAGTGGCGAGGGTTGGAGGGTGGAGGTTGCTGGGTGGAGGTTGCAGGGTGGAGGTTGCTGGGTGGAGGTTGCAGGGTGGAGGGACCATCATTGACGCCGCTCACCAATTAAAGGCCAATAGTTGCCATCGCCTCCTCGCCGCCGAAAGGTGTTAATCGAGTTACGACCCCGGGATCGCCTTGCACGACTTGCATAGCTGCACTCCCAATGGCGCATGCATTTGGTAGAGATGCAGGAATGGGGCACCGACTCAGCTGCCTCAGCTGCCTCAGTTGCCTCGGTTGCCTCGGTCATGCCCAATGTCGCTGACGGCATTTCCATATTTTCAAATTTGAATTTTCTATTCCGACGGAGTTGTCGACATTGCCTGCTGGCTGGAGCAGGACTCTCTGAAGAGCAGACATCGTTTATCAGGCAACACTTTGGACCGCACCCACCTCCGACTCCACCTCCGACTCCCTGCCCTCGACTCGTAAAGAAAATTACACACATGTGTGGCTTTTCCTGGGGATGTCGCTCCGTTTGGCTGCCTGCGTAAAATTTGAAAACACGTTAATGTCTGGCTGCATTTGAGCAATTTTGTGGCGCGTTCTGTTTTGCCAAAAGATCCCGTCAGGAGATGTTGAATGCGAACGGGGAAGGTGGAGAAATGCTTGGGATTTGAGCAATTAGGTTCCCCCAAATCTAACTGCTTTTGTTCAGAACTTAAACTGTTTAAATTTAACTCACAAAATCAAAGTTCTTCTTGAAACTAAGTTTCTTTTAAACTAGCGACTGTCGTATGAGGTGGATTTTACTGAGAAATTGTTGCTGTGTAGAGGCAATTTGTGCTGAAAATGGTCCTAACTCAATTAAAATGTCCTTAATATGTTTCTTTAAATTACACTGATGTATATTAACAAGAAAAGAAAAAAAACTTTCGGTTTATATGCGTATATGTTTAACAACACTGAAGATATCATGATTTTCACCTAAACTATTTGGTAGTTCCTATGGTAACTATATGATATCGTTTTCCAATTTAAATAAATTTAAAGGCGTAATAATGAATTATTAAACCTTTACTATATTCACAAATAAAAAAAAAATTTTTTTAATATAGGAACAATCCTATGGGAGCTGTTTGATATAGTCATCCGATTTAAGACAAACTAAAGTCATAATTCTAAAATAATAAATATGACTATATCTTGAGGAACAAAGAAAAAATTGTTAAACCGCTAAGTTATATTTTTGTTTTCGTTTTTTATTTCCTTTTGCTAAAGTCGTACGATCTGGCTGGTTCCGACTTATATTCACACTGCAACAGAATGACAACTTTTGCAGGTAGCTTTACAAATGAAATACTATTTTGCGTAGAAAAGGACGGACAGACAGAACATGGCTACAAAAACTCTCCTACAATATATATACTTCATAGGGTCGGAAATTGATCCTTCACTTCAAACTTATAACTGAAATTATAATACCATCTGAAAGGGTATAAATATTTGAGCCAAGTATTATATTAAATCATCATATTAAATAGCATTGTTTAATATTAAAATATTTTAATTTATGTAAAAAATATTACATTTAAAATAGTTTCTACTTGAGTTAAGTGCATTTAATTAATGTTAATTTAGGTTTAAATTTGAATTAAAAATTCAAATGTAAAATATAAAAAAATTTAATACTTCATATTTATTCACTGAACCGCAATGGATTAAAATCAAAGGGAGCAATATTTAAATTGAGTCCTACTACGTTGATTCTTCTTTCAGTAACTCAAATAAAGACTGTTGTGATGGTTTTTCCCCCTCTGTCGCAACTCCTTGCCTGCTGCCCCGAAGATCGTCTCCTCCAGGACCTTCCGTCTCCTCCAGGACCTTCCACGTGGCCGCTGTCAGCGCTGCAATTACGAAACAATTTCGACAGCCTGCCGCACCAATTGGACGACTCAAAATGGGACAAGAGCCTGGCTTCTGGCTGTCAACGGGAGATGGCAGGCAAAAAAGTGAAATATTTTGGGCACAGAATTATGCAGATGCAGATGCAGAAGCGGCTGCGGCTGCGGATGCATCAGTTCAATGCCACAGCGCTGACTTTGCCGGAAAGGAGCCCTCGCACTACGGCTTTGCACACACCTTTCGGGAACTCACGCTTCATTTGCATGCAGCCATGAGTTTGGAGGCGGAGACGGAGACAGTGCCACATGGAGCGGAGACCGCACAGACCACCGAGAGCGAAGAGTTCTCGTCCTCCCTGGGCCACCGCCTCGTGAGTGACAACCGCAGGGTAAGACCGCATATATCAGAAATAATAATAACCAGCGCCAAACTCAAACCCAAACCCAAACCCAAACCCAAACCCAATTGAGTGCCTTCTTGGATGTGTGTTTCGATGTGAGCATGCGGTTGGCAGTGTGTGTGTGTGTGTGTGGGGGGGGTGTGGGGGTGTCTACACAATCGAATCATGGCAAATACTTCGCAATGCGAGATGTGAGTAGAGTGCTAACGACGCAGCTGCATATTTTGTCAACTGTGAACTGTGAACAGTGAACAGTGAACAGTGAATGGGGCAAAGGACCCCTACTAACGAATGTGTCTGCTGCGATGGCTGTCATGGCCACAAAGGTGATAAGCAATTGAACGCGGCTAGGAGGTTACCTGCCTTGTTACCAGCACTTGGCTCCCGATAATTGCCGTCGCAATCAGCAGACAAACCAGGACTAATCAAGGGGAAGACCTTGAGTTTTGAATGCCAACTGAATTTCCATTTGCATCCGGCTTTGTTTCTGCTTTTTTCGTTTACTAATTATAATTTAATTAGCTTGCTTCGCGCTGGGGAAAACTCAATTTTCACTTTCTCTTTGTGCGTGGCTGTTTGTCATTCGACTATCATCTATTTGCATAAGTCGTGAAAAAGTTGACTTCTCGAGCAAATATTTATGTAAATCCAGCAAAGAACTTGAACCCAATCCGGCACATGCATCAAAAGCGTATCAGCCATCTCCTGCTCAACTTATCCCAAGACAAATGACCAGCCGCGATCATCAACAAGTTCATCAGCGGCAGCCATAAACGTTTGTTGATTACCCGCAGCCTTGCCACACTTTTTCGTGCCACCGCGGCACAAGTTATTTGCATTCACTGGGGGGATCTGTTACACTTTCCATCGCCTTTCTTCTTTCTTTCTTTCTCCTTTCCGCTTTCCCCTATCCCCTTTCCTCCCTTTCCTCCCTTTCCTCCCTTTCCCCTGGGGGCGTCCGTTGGCTTGTGGCGAAAGATGAAAGTGTTTGGCAGCCGTCGCCGACGGCAAATGGAGCAGGCCACCTCCTCCAGCTTCTTGGATAGCTCGCATTAAGTCCACACCTGCCCGGGCATCATCATCATCTTCTGCTGCTGTTGCTGCTGCTGCTTCTGCCCCAGTGAAAAAGGAAAAATGAGATAAAAGAAGGAGCTGCTCACAAAATGGAATGGAATTGCAGATTCATTTCACTCAGCGGGAGAAATAGTTGGCTACTAGGGGCGGGATGGCATAACCTTTTAGATGGTTTAGTTTGCCTTAGCCAGGGGAAAAGGTCAAAGGGCAAATCGGTTGCCCAACTCCCAACTCCCAATTCCCAAGGCGACCGCAGATTGGAACCTCTATTAAACCCAATGAGCTCAAAATGGGGCGGGAAAATTCCCCCCATTGTTCGTCCAGCAATCCGCTTAAATCAATTAAAATTTGAGTTCGACGCAAATTTACTTTAAATAGAAAATGCGCAAAAACAGAGTGCAAACAAGCAACAACAAGATGTGGCCTAATTAATTATTTATTACTAACTCTGCCAAGCTGACTGCATAAAAGAATTGCATTATATGCTTCTATGATTCGTTTTCGATTCCCTTTCATTCGGAGGATAGCCAAACTGGTTTTTATTTTAAATAAGCTTCAATTAATTAAATACTAAATAAAAAAAACAAAATTTAGAATTCATAATAAAAAAGATTTACAGAAAATACATTTCATAATGTGATATTTAGGTGCTAACAATTTAGAAACCAGTTTGAAAACAAAATTGGTTTTTACTTGTGATTATACAGTAGAATATGGCCTCTATATGCATAACACATGTAAAAAAGTTTAATCGGTTTGGATATATTTTTGTGTTATCTATTAAGAACTAAGTACTAAAACATCGTCTAGTTAAGTAAATCGTAGTAAAATTATTGAAACTGATAAAGGTGCCAAATTGTCTTTGCAATCGTAAAATTTAAGCTTTAAAGTTGAATTTTCAAATAATTTAAAACTTACTTTTAAAATAAAAAAAATAATGCATTTATATGAGGAAAATGGAGTGTCAAAATTTAAATAAAAGATTTTTTCTTAAATAAAAACTCATTAAAATTTACAAAGATGTTTTTTGGTTAGAAAATACATTCATTTAATTTGTTTAATAAAAGGTGCCTTGAAACAATAAACATAATTTGGTTTGCCTGTATTCCCTTACTGTCATTTATAAAGAGTATGATCGTAAAAAGTATAAGTACATTTTGTTAAAAACTTCAGTTATCACCTCCAAGGGCATTATTTGCTTCGTTGTGGTTCTATTAGAGCTCAAATCCTGTTTTCGCTTTTCTTTGCTGGAAAAATTCGATTTGTCGCTTCTGGAGATTTTTCTCCACTCAACTCAGCCTTCCCCTCGCCCGATTTTCTCAGCTGGCCCCCGGCAAGCTACTTTGTCAGCTTTTCCCCACATCCACCCCCTTAACTACGCCTTATTCTATTCGCTTTTGGCTGGCTGTGTCTTCGGTGTCTTCGGTATCTTCTGTGTCTTCTGTATCTTTGTCTTGACGCCTTGCGGCAAAGTTTGTCGCGTCTTCAAGCTCCGCACTTCAGCCGCGTCCTTCGTCCTGCGGGTCCTGGTCCTGTTGGCTGCTGGCTCACAATAAACCACTTTACAGCTACTAGTTTTATTTGCAGCAGCTTCTTTCGTATTTTTCACAAGCGAAATTGAATTAAAATTTACATTTTTAATCATTTTTCCAGAGCCTGACTTTAATTCTCCCTTGCGCTTTCCGCAATTTCCTCGCCGTGTTTGAAATGCAGTGCAATTCATTTGTCGCACAGTCTCTGTCTCATTCGCTTTTAATTAGTGTGAAAAGCGCAAATTATTCTCCTCCCCACTGCCCCACCGCCCCACACGGCCCCGCCCATCGGCGACCGCCACCAAGTCGTAATTGGCTTACAACGACTGATAATTATTATATTCCTGCATTATATTTATAATTATTATGCTGTAATGCTCAACCTGTTGGCAGCGTCGATGGACTTTTCTCTATTCACACTTTCGCTAGAGCCTGATGCAATTGTTCTACGAATTTGCATGTGCCCTAAGGCCTATATAGTTACAGGTCTCAGTTTCGCATTCAGTCAGTGTCTTTCTGGCCTATTGGAAATGATCTAAGAGCGGAGAAACTGAATCTACCATTGAAACAATCCCAAAAGTGATTTTCTCGAAATTTGCAGAAATTTGCATTATTCATTTCAACACACACACAGCACACACTTGGTTAAATATGTAAGTGAGATTTCAATTATACTCGTTTTGTTAATTGATTAAGGCAGACCTAAAACTCGGCAATTTGGAGCGGAAAAGCTTTGCGATTCTCTGGAGAATGTTTGCATTGTTTGTGCTCAATGTTGTCGCTCCCCGCGCACAACACACACACACACACAGGGCCAACCGAAGTCAGTTAATAAATTGAACGTTGATGAGCCGACGATGGAGTCAACGGGGAGCAGTGCAAATTGGCCATCAATCGGGGACAGAGGCTAAGGGCCTGGCCTAAGTAGGCCTCGACTGAGCAACTGAGCAATTGAGAAGCTGCGAAACTGAGCAACTGCGGAACTGACTAACTGACAGATGGAAGCATTGTCGGGGGGCGGATTCCCTGGCGAGCGCAAATTAAATGCAAATTCAATTAATTTGAAGCAAACAATTTGCTTAAATTAATTAATTGAATGTGAATCTAAAGTGCTTCCAATTTAACGCTGAAGAGCTCGCCTCCACCATTGGCCCACTGAGGGGGATTGTGGGAGGATTTAGGGTTCTCCGTGAGTGTGTGAGCTCGGCATTTATTGAAATTATCGGACAGGAGGACAGCAGGACAGGAGGGCCAGGAGGGGCGTGGCACTGGACTAGGGCGCTGCGGCGAGCCGCAAACTTTGGCAAACGTTGCGTATGCGTAATTCTGCATTTGCTTTGCGTTCCGGCCCGACATCGTGCATTAAGCAAACTGTTCACTTCAAAATCAACTCGAAAATAAACAGCAGCAGCAACAGCAAAATGCAAATACGCTGCTGTTCATTAGTGTGTGTGTGTGTGTGTGTGTGTGTGTGTGTATGTGTGGGGATTCGAGATGGCGGCGTGTCCCGGTTTTGGGAAAAAAAAAACCATACACCTAATTTCTTTTATAGTTACTGACTTTGGATCTATTGGCTTCTTTAAAAAATAAGTGCGCATTTATAGGACATAAGAAATAGTTTAAAAATGTATTCGGTTTTGACTTTCGCATGATTTACCAATCAGGGATTAAAACCGAATGAAATATCGGGCTCGTTTAGTATTACGGCTACAACCAATGTTACTAATTTGGTTACGGTTTCGGTTTTGGTATTTCGGTTGTAATTACGAGTGAACATATATTTTTTCTATTTTTCTTTTGAATGCATTTTCTTTTAAGCATTTGCAGGATCTGACATATTAATTGGTTAAAACGTTAACGACTTAAATATTTTAAAATAGCACATTTTTACAGAACCGCTACTAATGTTTAGGTAACGAACACGGATATTCTGGTTGCTATATACTTTGGTTTCGGTTGTTGTTACGGTTTTGATTCGGTTTTACCGGATAATACCCTGCTTATAATTAATTAACCCTCTAGTACCCAAATTATTTTGGCATGCAAACATTTTTTTTTCGTTTATTTCAGACTGTATAACAAAATAGTCCAAAAGTTTTCCAAACTTTGAAAACTTGTTCCGGCCTGATTTAAAATAAAAATTCTTTATAGAAAAACCTCTACTTATAGAGTGATCTAAACAAGGGACCGTAATCATTATAAACGATATTTAATAAAAATTAAAAATAATCATTATGCGGGATTTTTATTGATTTTACTCAAAAATAATGATTACTTTTGTGTTTTTCTTTTTACCAGAAAGTAATAATTATTTCTAAGCTTATATCATTATATTATTTTGCTTAAAAAGATTACTCAAATCCCGATTGCAGCCGTTATATACGGAATTATGACAAGATTGAAATGTATACTTGTACATTTACTTAGAATATTGCTTACCAAGATAATAAAAACTCTGCCACTTATGGGCCAAGTAAATATATGGGCTGATTTTAAATGATTTCCTCAACAATTTGTTAGTTTTCTTAAAAATTATTTTTACGTTGTTTTAATTTAGTGGTATATAATTAATATACCAGGGCAAAAAAAATATAGAAAAACTCAATAATAATGAACTTTTGTGAGTAGAATCATTTGACAAATTATATTGATTATGCTGGCTATAAGAATATGATTCTTTACTTTGAAAACAAACAAAAAATAATGTTTTTTTTGGTCCCTGGTCTAAACACATTTAGAAGGACCAATTTGTTTATTTTGTATTTAATCTATCATTTTTTTTCATATTCGTTCAATTAACAATGTTTTTATTGGCGTACATGTTTTGTTTACATTATTTAAAAATGTATCGCTTTTTCCGACTCACGGCCGCATCTCCAATCCCGGCCGCAGCAGTTTTTGGGACCGCTCTCTCCAAAATGGCGTTCATCGGTTAACCGGCAACAAGGCAACTACTGTCGATGACTAACAGCCATTACAGCCGCGTCCCGCCCCCCTTGGGGATCCCTTCCAGCACCCAGTCCACCCCCCCTATTGGCAGTTTGAATGTTGTTTGCATTTTATATTTGCCAAGTTTTTATCGCTCGTTATTCACGTGGTTCGGATTCGCTTTTTCGGCCAGAGGGAGGGAACTGCGGCCAAATTATGCGCTTGATTAATATGCGAGTTCAATTCGAGTGGGCCACGCCCCCTATCGCACCGCCCCGCCCCGCCCCACCGAACGCACAACTGTTTATTTTGATAGTTTAATGTGTGTGCGAGAACGTGTGTTTGTTTGCTTTCGGCCTGGTTGCTGTTGTTGTTATTGTTTGGCCAGCAAATACACACCAAAATGGCAAATTTGCGCATTGCCAAAGTCAACGAATTGTAAATGATTATAATTTTCTTTTATGTATGCGCAGTTCAAGGGAATTTAAGTGCGATCGGTTCCAGTTCGAAATTACCTCAATCCTTTTCCCAGCTATGTATTTCCATGATTAATCATCTCATTGATCCCACGACAAAGGAGCCTATACACACACTGGGCATTTGACAAAATCTCAGCCCAAAAAAACAGATTTTCACTTTCGCTGTGGGGCAAACTGGATCTAAGCACAATACATACAACCAGAGACCAGAGTCTGGCCAACAAAACAACAAAGCTGGCCAAGCGATAATAAATTTTAAATCATTTGTCATTTGACGCATTTCGGTTAACAAGCAACTTCGACTTCGGCGACTTCGCCGGCGACCCTTGAGAGGAAACACTGGGGCTGAGACAAAGGCAGAGACAATGGCATGCCGACCGATATCGATAAATATCATTTGTTTGCCTGGGACCTGGAACTTGGGACCTGGGAGCCGACCGACCAGGCCAACAGCATCTTGGGTCAGCTTTTTGGGTCGAGCCACGAATAGTTTCCCCCTTTTTCGGGGCCGCAATCTATTGACAAATGCCTTGGCCCGAGCTTTAATTGCCACTAGCTACTCTCTGCCCCCCCTTCTTCTCTAGTTGATTTTATCGGCACCAATTCAATATACATAATTCTTGTGTGAGCTTGAAGGAAAACAACAAAATTTTTGCTGATTAAATCGAGGGAAGTCCAAGTCGGTCCCCCCGATTCTCGAATTCCCCTCGAAGTCGCAGCTACTGAGCGGCAATCTAACTGTAGATAGCAATGCTTCTGATTGTTTTTATACAATTTATTTTACAACCGCTCATTGTTCGTTGTTGTGCACCATGCCTTATAGCGCGATAATCACAGAAATGTAATAGGAAAAACACTCGAACGTAGAAACAATTTTGTTGCTTTTGACTCGTAAACAATCTTCGGGCTTCCTTCATTGAGTGCGCTGAATGGAATCGAATATGAACATAAATCAGCACAATGATATTAGCTGTCTAATATGTATGCAAATCTTTCATTGGTAGTAATTCCCACCAAAAGTTGTTCGAAGAGAGCAGCAGTAAGACTGCCTAAAACCTAGGTCGTATCCATCACTTAGACTCCTCGGCTTGGAATGTCTTGCTCCAGGGAAAGGCGATGACGACCGCTGGCCATAAACAGTTATTACGGCTGGCATGTTCGGGCCATATGCCAATTAATGTTTGCCTCACGCACCGAGGGGCAGGAAACGCGAGCCTAGTTTGGCAACTAACTGCATCCAGCCCCGAATGCCACACAGGCGACAAATATGGCCAAAATGCCAGCAGACCACTGCTGCAGCTGCGGCGAAGGCAACGAAGGCAACGAAGGCAATAAAGGCAATAAAGGCCGCATCCAAAGCAGTAATGGCTCATTACGCGAGCCGCTGATGAGGAGAGCCAAAACAGCGGATCCGGGTGGACCCCGACTGCCCATATCGCGGCATCGAAATCGAATCGCCGTTCGCCCCTCTCCCCTTCGACTTGTTAACCGCGCGCATGCGCAGCGGGGCAGAGGCGCTGTCGACTGCAACTGCAACTGCAACTGCAACTGCGCTGGCAACTGGCAACTGCATCCAAGATCGCCCGGCGATTGGCCACGACGACGACCGCCAGTCGCTTGGCATTTGGCCAACTACCCGGCCAACTGCTGGCTCCAACTGCCCAATAATATTTATTTATTTGGGCTTTGACCAAAACACCAGACAGCAAAACTTGCATTATGGCCAGAGTAAATATGTTTTGGCCTTACAAAAATAAATATAAAGAATACTATACAGTGCATGTCAAAATATTCCAATACTTTGGGTTTACTATATGCAATTTCATTACACAAACATATATATGGGTTATTCCCTAATGTCGAATGCGACATTCCCACGCGTTCAAATTGTAAAAAAAAACATGTGCCACATCTGTATTTTATTTTTAAAAGTCGAAACTTAAAGCTCTTTATGACGACTTCAGTGCTAAGATTGAATTTGTGCAATTGTTGGACATTAAAATAATCATAAAAATATACTGGTGTCTTTATCGAAAACCTGTTTAAGCAATGATTTTAGCGATAATAATCGAACATTTTAATAAAATTAATTTTAAAATGTTATGTATTGGTCGTTTTTAACAATGTTTTTTTTTTTGACCGTAATATAAAAAATTTCAAATTGAGTTTTATTGACATTTCAATAGAAATGTTCAAAACAGAACATCCGCACTTGTCTGACTTTGGATTGAAATATTTCAAAATGTGTAATAAATTTATGTTAAATTTGCTTATAATAGCTCTATTTAATAGATTCCCTAATGAAACATGTGAAAAAACAAACATTTATAGACTTTGATTGTTTTGGCTTTGACCTTTTTGGAAAATTACCCAAGTGATAAATTTTTTTAGTTTTCTAATTTTTTAAAAATTTTATTATGTTAATAAACTTTTTTTTTTGGAGCATTTTGTTATCTTATCAACAATTTGTTTAACAGAGAGTTCTAATATTTGAAGTTTAATGTGCAAAAAAAAAAAGGGCCATGTTTTTACACCCTAATTGTTTGCAGATTTTCTTTGTGTAGGGTGTATACTTTATAAAACATTTGTATTTGTATTTGTATCCACGCAGATAAATTCTATATAATATTAAGTCAATATGTTGGATGAACATTTATTACAATATTACAAATTTGAAACTGATTCCTAATCATAAACATATTAATAAATTAGACAAATCAATACACACCGCTAGTAAAAAAATTCTTAAAATTAAAATAGAAAACTAGTTTTAAGTTCCTCAAATATAAAAGTTATGTGAGTGTGGAATAATAAGTGGCAAATATGACGTATTTTTAATAAAACATTTAATATTATTAAACATTTATGAGTATGACATCATAGTTTGTAAGCACGGCTTCGATTTTGTGTTAGAGACTGCAGTCGGGTAAATGCTTCACACTCGACTTGACCCTTGCGTGGTCCGCTGGCTGATCTCTCAAGGCTTGTGGTTTCCGTGGCCCCCTCCGCACCCAAATAGTCGGCTGGGTACCTTCTAATGTTGCTAATTTCCCAACAGAGATTTGATCTGCGCGATTGGCACTACTTTGGGTGGGAGTTTGGGGTAGAGACTCTGGGTTCGTGGTGGGGACTGTGGGCAGCTGCGTGTGTTGGCGTTTGCTGCGAGTCAGCGGCCGGTTTTGGGCATCGTTGGGTAATTGGTATATCAATTGTTCGCCTCCATTGTTCGGCGCGCGTATGGCGAAATTTACGAGTTGTCCGCTTGGAAATTTGCCTTATATGCGGCACAGCGCCGAGTGCCATTTGCATTGCAAATAAATGGCCAATGGAAAACGCCTTCGACGACGACTGCTCCCGTTTTCCTCCATAAACTACACATGAAATTCGATGTGGATATGGAATCTCTGTTCTGTTCTGTTCGAATTGAACGATTACCAGCGATGGCCGGGCACAAAGAACCCAGCCATAAACGACGCCAATAACCATTTTGGAGGGCAACTATAAAGTGGTTGTGGGTAAAACCCACGGGAATCTCAGGTCACTAAACAGTTCGTTGTGGCTAAAGTAATATTTAAATGTAAATTATCATAGGCAGAATGCGCCTCGTAAAATCGAATGCACTTTGCCTTCGTCATCGGGAATTTAACGATCACTTAAGAACCAGAGCTGATCAGACGAAATCATAAAAATTAAAGAAAAGTGAGGAAGGAAGAAAAGCTTAGGCCTGCGGGGTTCCTCCATAAAGTTGGCCACATTTGAATGCTCTCGACTGTGCACAGTCCAGTCCACAATCAGCGAATATGGGCAAGCAAAGGTTATCGTTACAAGCAGCTAAGGAGAAGTTGTCGCCAGCTCAAGTCTCTTCCGCCGCTGAACATTCCCAGCCGGAATAGGTTATCAATTTCGATGGCGGGTCAGCTTGTGACTGCAGTTGGGGCCTATAAGAATCGACTGCATTGTTCCAGCGGCATTATGACTAAGCCGACAGCATTGCGATTGACCCCTACGCCAGAAACAAATGAAACAATTGCCTGCCCCATGCATTTATTCCCCGCTTGTCTCGACCCTGTTTTTTTTTTTGCGTGTTTACTCATTTTCATTCTCGAATTCATTGCACGTTCTACAAATTTGAATATGAACTCTTGTTGTTGTTCGCGTTCTTGTTTTTGTTTTGTCTCTGTGTGGTTTTCGTGGACGCCTCTCGCCAGCTGCAGCGGCAGCAAGTCCAATGACTCAGAGGCCGGGCGTTGAAAGATTTAATCGCAGCCAGTTTTGTGGCTGCCACAGAGAGGCTGTGCCCCTTACAGTTGGTTTCTGGAGGGGATTCCGGGGCAAGTCCAGTTTTTCTGTGGCATTCCAGGCCTGTCCCCGCTGAAGTTCACTCCCTTTCGGATTTGAATATTAAAAATGATTTACCAAAGATACAAGTTCTATTCAGTATGTTGATCTTGAAATCGAAAGCATTCGATGACGCAAATTCCATCAATGGCTTGTGTTTACCTTCAATTGGCGAGCAATGAATAACACTTTTGTGGCTATTTTGTGTTGCGATTGTTTACTTTGGGCCAGAAGTTCCAAGGAACCGCTCGTAATCAGGTCTAAATAAAGAGCTCCTCACCTTGGCAAGGTGGATGTTTTCATTTGGCTTATACATGCAAGTGACTCATCCCCCACTGATGCCGCAGTGTCTGTTACGCTATCATAAACTTAGATAATCCCTAAGGTGGCTGCCAGCACACACTCACATCTCAAATGCATCTTGCAGCAAAGTCACCTTAAGACAACACCAACAATCTCATCAGCGAAAGCTCCAGCCCCGAAGTCTCCCCTCAAACAAAATGTGAAATATGAAAAGGGGAAGAGCCAAATAATGAAAAGTGTTTTCAGCATCGCCAAGAAAAATGAAAATATTATGTCAGCCAGCGGAATAAAAGAAGCAGCCCAGCCCAGCCAGCTCATTCCCCCATTCATTCCCCCATTCATTCCCCTCACTCATTCCCTTCCAAACCAGGTGACATAAGCCCCGAGCACACAAGAGCGAGCTCCGGGATGAAGCTAAGGTGCCCAGCCAGCCAGCAGCTGGTGAAGGTGAAGTGCAGCAAAGGATGGGAGGCAGGCGCCGCAGGATCCGCGGAGAGTCCAAAGCCAAGCTGGCAAATGTCAACACAAACAAAGGCAAAGGCAAAGGAAGGTGGCTTCAGGGGGGAGGGGAGGAAAGGCCATCTGGGCCGGAACAGTGGCTCAACTTACTCCAGATGGGGTTGACTTGTGCCCAAAATTTCTATGCCACATTTAAAGCTGTCTACAAATTAGTCTTGGGACAATATTAGCTATCAGGGTTTGTGATTTTAGTTATCTGTGACAATTCAATTAAAACATTTATCTAATACTTAATTACTTAACAATTTATAAACATAAACAGCCTTTTAGTTAATCACAAATATGTAACTATTGAATTCAAACTTTTAGG
This sequence comes from Drosophila gunungcola, assembly GCF_025200985.1. Taxonomy (NCBI): domain Eukaryota; kingdom Metazoa; phylum Arthropoda; class Insecta; order Diptera; family Drosophilidae; genus Drosophila; species Drosophila gunungcola. Next base: position 365,100 of record NW_026453181.1, on the reverse strand, counting down.
ATAAATATCTAAATTAAATGTACATTACACAATATATTTACTAATGTGGGCAATTTTAGATTTAAAATATTTATACCCTTGCAGAGGGTATTATAATTTCAGTCAGAAGTTTGCAACGCAGTGAAGGAGACGTTTCCGACCCTATAAAGTATATATATTCTTGATCAGCATCACTAGGAGAGTCGATCTAGCCATGTCCGTCTGTCCGTCTGTCCGTCTGTCCGTCTGTCCGTCCGTTTATATGCAAACTAGTCTCTCAGTTTTAAAGCTATCTGCATGAAACTTTCCCAAAAGTTGTCTTTCTATTGCAGGTAGTATATAAGTCGGAACGAGCCGGATCGGACGACTATAGCATATAGCTCCCATAGGAACAATCGGAAAAATAAATGAAAAAAAATTATAACTTTGCTGTTTTTTAATTTTTTGTTTAGTTCTTCGACATATAGTAATGGTAAAATATTTCCGATTTACGGTTTAAATTTCATCAAAATCGGACGACTATAGCATATAGCTCCCATAGGAACAATCGGAAAAATAAATGAAAAAAAATTATAACTTTGCTGTTTTTTAATTTTTTGTTTAGTTCTTCGAGATATAGTAATGGTTTAATATTTCAGAATTACGGTTTCAATTTCATCAAAATCGGACGACTATAGCATATAGCTCCCATAGGAACAATCGGAAAAATAAATGAAAAAAATTATAACTTTTCTGTTTTTTAATTTTTTGTTTAGTTCTTCGACATATAGCAATGTTTAATTATTTCAGAATTATGGTATAAATTTTATCAAAATCGGACGTCTATAGCATATAGCTCCCATAGAAATAATAAAATATATAAAATAACTATCTAATAATTGAGCTGCAAATAATCATAGTTTCAATGTTTTTTTTTAGCACATACTCAAGTAAATCATAATTTAAATGTTTTCAAAAGTATTTAATTAATGCAATAGCTGCAAGGGTATATGAACTTCGGCTTGCCGAAGTTTGCTTTCCTTCTTGTTCCTATTTGATTTAAATTCATTTTATTTCAGTCAAACATGGTTTAAAATTTAAATTTAGTTTTCAGATAAATAAATAAATCAAATAAAAAATTTTTAAAATATTAATTACTAATAATCGCAATGGATGAAATCAAAGAGAAAATTAACAACAAACTATTTGGATTTACAATAATGTTTCAAAGAATCATTTGAAAACATTTATTTGAAAATACTTCTCAAATACTTTATAACCTTTTTTATGTGCTTTTTTTAATATTGCTACACTAATTTAATTTCTTTTTAAATATTGCAAAAGTGCCCCTGAAATTGCATATTTTTTCCGACCAAGTTTTGTATATAGCTTCTCAAATTATAGGCCAAATGGTCATAAGTTGCTGAAAAAAAGTCATCTTAACATTTTGAACATACAGCCCCGAAATTAAAAACGAAAAAAGACTCTGATTTATTTTACCATTGATTTTTTTGTTTGACATGTCTTCCAATACAAAAGTAATTTACCACTCACCGAATAGCCTAAGAAAAATTAATAATTGCGATTTTCTTGTTTTAAAAGCGATGTTGGGGTACAATTTATGTGAACGAATGTGGGTTCTTCTCAGTTCCAGAGCCCCAATTGAGTTGCTGACTTTGTGTCACTGTGCCACGCCTCCAACTGCCCACCTCTTGGGGCTGAAAGTGGGCTTCAGTGCGGTCGAGAACAGTATTGGAGCATGTTAACCCTTGTGCTCGCTGCTTAGTTAACCTTACTTATGTGACCGGCGGCAGATTGAAGCGGGATGGATGGTCGGGAAGGTCTGTGCGAGGGCGGTGCGAGTGCAGGTGCATCGTGGCTTTCGCTATCAGCTGTCGCCACAAGGCTGTGGATATGTCCTGGGCACATCCTTTGTGGCCGCAGCAAGTCCTGCGAACATAGTAGAGTACAGTAGAACAGAACAGAACAGAACCGAACCGAACCAATCCGAGCTGAACAGAACTGAACTGAACTGAACTGAACCGCCGCCGTTGTCGTTGCCGCATGGAATTTTGCAATTTCTTTGGGATTTCGAAATTGCTTTTTCTACTTTTCGCAGCCCGGTGCAGGAGGCGACTTTTCATCCGGCGCAGCGCCCCCTGCCCCCTGCCCCCTGCTCTCTGCTCGGCGGCCCATCGCCAATTCCCCCGCGCAGGACCACGGCTTTAGCGCCATTTCACCTTTGTGGAGATGTGGCAAGGACTCTGCTCAGCTCGGCGCTGTCCCGGCATTGTTGGCCTCCGATTCTTTTGAGGGCAGCCCCATGGGTTGCGGACGAGCGAAGGCGAAGAAAAAAATCGATCAAGAAAAATGTCTTTTGTGGGTTTTCGTAATTTTCATTGCACGCGTAATTGAAAATTTTCAAATTCTTTCTTGCATTTTTCGCCCTCCTGCCATCCTGGCATCGCTCTTTATCAGGCTGAAATGGAATTTATTTGATGATAAAGGAAAATATCGCTGCCTCCGCTTGGCGCTTTCATTACGCTTTCATTATTTGGCGAAATTGTGTTAATCTTTGAGCTTATAAGTTTCCCAGTCTATGTTGGAAAATATTGCACTCAGCTAGTGAGCGAGTGGAGAGCTGGCAAATTGATGGCAATTTGGTGGTCCTTAGGATTATTGAATTGGCCAGCATAGTTAGCTGAAGCGGGTAATCGATGGTCTCGAAGTACGTGGAATCATGTCTGAATCATGGCTGCCTTGCTTCAGCAAGCAACCCACACAGCGGCCACTAAAACTGGAGCATTGTAAATCCCAACTAATAATTTTGTAACCTTATCTGCTGCTCTTGTTGTCACAAGCCCACAAGGCAGAGAAGGGGGCGTGGCAGGTCGAAGGCTGGCCACAGAAAAGCGCATATCCCACAACGATAATGAAAATGTCACACGAGCCTCGCATTTTCTCATCACCCAGCATCATGAGCACGCCGACAACAGCAGCAGCAGCAGCAGCAACAAAGCCAAGGAGGATAGTGAGTTGGCTCCACCTTTACAAAGGACCCACTACAGAGGGCAGGTCCTGGGAGTGGGGCAGACGGGGGGCGGGGGGCGGTTAAGGGGAGCCCAGTTCAGCCTCGATTGCAGCGCAGGAAAAGGAGCCGACAACAACATAAAGGTAAATCCTAAATAATGCGTTGTGCTCACTTCACAGCATCTGGGAAGCGATGAGGCTGTCGCCGCGGGAATAGCCCATGAAGGACTCGGCGAGGACTGGTGGTGGCGCAAGTTAGAGCCCCAGTTGCAAGGACAAAAAGATGAAACAAAGCCGAGGTAGCTAAGTTGATACTCTACTCTGCCTAGTGAGGGAGCAGACGGAATCAGCGCACACTTTTAAGTATGGGAACGAGGAAGGAATGAAATCTACGTAATGAAGACACCAATTTATGGCCAACTACTATCATGTATTCAATAAGTTTATGGATAAATGGTAATAAGTAGGAGGAATCTTGAGGTAATGTCATTTAGCATTCACAGAAATAGATAAATAATTTAATCAGTTAATAGGAAATTACTGAATTACTTTTACTATTCATGTAACTCCAATGAGTCAATAATAAAAGCCAGTTAACGAAAAACTTTCCGGGATCCATGTATGTTTATTATCAATATCATACAAAATATTTGAATTTGATCTTGAATCATGGATCTGATTCAGGACATTACTGACAAATAACACCAAAGTTCTGACTACTTTTACAAAAAACTATTATTCTGGAAGAATTAATAATATTATAAGACAGTGAATGGCTTTTTAAGAAAAGCAAATTTTCATGTTTACTGTTCGATATTGAAACGAACTTACCAATGTCTTAAAAATAATTAAGAGCGTAAATATCTTTCAAATACAATGAATGAAACACCTACAATCGAATGAGAAATAACAATATTTCCTAAAAATTTGTTTTTCTATTTTATTAAAATATATGATAAAATATTGTAATTTTTCGTGACTAGCACATTTACTAATAAGTTTTTACTTGTAGTGCTAGGATTTCAAATAAATAAATTTAATTAAATATATAATGATATGATTTAGGACCTACTGGAAAATAGAATTTGCTATAAGCCTCCAGTGTCATAGTATTTTCGTCTATTTCTAGCCTGCTGAGATCTCTTGGCGAGGTGCTGGGATACAACAGACTCGCGATTCCATTTGCACCCCCCGCTTATACTCCTTGTCCTCCGCCCAAACCCACACTCCTTCCGGCTCCATGCCCACTTGGCAGGACATTTTGCGGTTAGCTTAAAGTTCCTTACCCAGCCAAGTACAAGACGATTATAGTCCTGGCTCCTTATCCTTCTCCCCATGCTGTCGCTGCCGTCGCTGCTGCTGCTGCTGCTGCTGCGGACAGTCTTAGTGGCTGTCGTAAGTTCTAATTTCTTATTATGAGGCGTGGCTGGCAGTCTGCGTGGTGGGGACCGCACAAGTTTTCTCTGCTGTGGCATGAAATTATGGCACAACTTGCTGCTCACTCCCTGCCGCATACGAAAACGGCGGCCTGGTAAATAGTTCTGGACCAACTATTTCTTTGCTGCTCCGCTTTTTGCCCGGCATATGATGTTCTTGCACTGCTGCTGCGGTTGGCTTTGTTAGGAGCGGTTAGGAGTCGGTTAAGAGGGGAACATGTCTTTGGGATCCCGCTGGCTGGCCTGCAATTGCTGAGCCTACTTTCGGCGGTGCTGCCCGGTTGTCGAAACTTTTGCCGGCGCTGGAATGGATTTAATTAAAACATTCCCAGGGGCCAGGTGAGTGCGATTACCGAGTGCCGGCAAAGTAATTCATCTGTCAAGCGACCAAGGACTGGATTGGCAGGAACCAAGCAAAGCTGCCCGAATGAAGAGTGAAAAGTGCAAGACAATAATCGAAATCAAGAGGGAGTGCCCAGAGTCAGTGCGGTTCTCGTCCCGGCTCAAGAGCTCCGGCGGATGAACGCAGTGAAACCCCAGTTCGGTCCTAGCCAAGGCTAAAGCCATTGCCAGAGCCATAGCCAGAGCCCCAGAACAACCCAAGCCCGGCCCGAGCCCATTATTGTTTCCATTTAACTTACAACATTTTGCACTTTGGCCGTGGAGCTTGAGAGCCGCACACGAGAGGGTCTGCCGGGAAGGCAATTCAGCACGAACGAGACGAGAGATGGATAGTCCAAATAGATAAACGCCAAGCCGCACAAAAAATGGCCAAGAAAATTGTGTGTGAAAATGAAACTGATTGCAGGGAAGGCCAACTCGAAAGGGGGAAATTGATGCAGCCAAACAAACAATGAGAGCCAAGCCAATCGCTCCGAGAGGGAGCGAAGGACCAAAAAGGATATAAAGGGGAGCTTTGAAACGGATTATTGCCGATGAAAGGGGTGAACTAGTTCAGTGCTAAACCCTTCTGTGCTAATGACCAACATTGGCTGAGAAAGTTTATTATACTCGGTCCAGATTATAACTGAATTTAGTTCAATTTAATCCTCAATAATTGACAACACAAAGAGTACAGCTTTATTCGATACTGATCCGTTGATTACCTTCTCCACGTTTAAATATCTTAAATTGTTATGGCAAAACGGTAAATTTTTGAACATAATATTGCCCTTGCTTAAACGCCAATTTAATAAACTTCTAAAATATTTCAGCAGCTCCACAAAAAAATTACATTTTGTAAAAATTTCACTTAAGCTTTAGGGACAAGAAACAAATCTTTTGATGAAAATCCTGAGACCATAAGGAAAAAAACTTTATACTTTCAATGCAATTATTTGTCTCACATTTAAATCGGTTTTGCTAAATCTTTGTTAAGCAAATTAAAAAAACTTTTGAATTTATTTAAAAATTCTTAAAAGAAACTGAACTATTGCCTGTATGCCAAAAACATTGTCTTACGTCGATACTAAATATTTAACTACAAATAACTAGAGAAACTAATCTTCTATTAGTAATCCCTTGGACTTTTTAATTTAACCATTTCCCTACCATTCCATACCAAGAAAATCTTTAAGTTTTTGCCCTGCACTGAGTTCGGAAATCATCGCAAACAACTGCGCCTCAACAATGCAACATTTGTCGCCAAAGAGGAGCAGAAACAAAAAAGTGAAAAACTAAACAAATAAAATTGTTTTGCGTAAAAATTGCAATCATGCAATGAAGTGGAAAAGTTTGCACAACGTGCGGCGACGATGGCGACGTTTGTCTCTAACAAACTTGTACTTGTTCGCGTGGCTGCTGCTGTGAGCAACAGCAAACAGTTAAATTCAACACAGTATCCCAGAGTGTGTAGGCCCGAGACCACCGCTTCAGGCCAGCTCGGCAGCAACAGTAACAGTTGCAAAAAATGGCAGCGGAAACAGACGCCGTCATCATTGTCATGGAAGCGGTGCAACTTTTTGTACCCAGTAGAAGTCGGTTGCAAGGGTGTATGTGTAAGGGCTTTTGTTCACTGAGATTTGGAGATCAAAATCAACAGTCTATTTAGCCATGTCCGAATGAAAAATACATTCTGGGATTTCGAATTAAATATCTTATTTTACAAGAATACCTTTGGTAACTAATTAAAAATTATAGAAAATTATTTAAAGAAACATTGTAATAATAACTTTACGAAACTTACCCACAACCTATTCCTGGCTATGCCAATGCTACACTGCAAATATTTTTGGTTGGACGAATCAAAGGACTGTTACATTAAATTTATTGTTAGGTTATAATGAAACAGAAAAATTGTTAATTCTACGGAGCATTGTGGCTACCTCATTTGGCGTTGCCTACATTCATTAAGTTATTGCTTAGCATTCTGTTGTTAATTAATAATTGTCTGTAAGGTATCTATGAAAAGTGCTAGATTTTGTAATGTTAATTAACTTTGGGCAATTTCAACCATTAAATGTTGGTTGAAGCATTTTAACTGTTGAATTAATTGATTCTAAACACAAAAAAGGCTTGCTATTCAAACTAAATTAATGTTTTCAAGCATTTTAGTTGGGGACCGTAATTATTATACGTTTTATTTTAAATATCAGAAATAAATGTATATATTTTTATTCCAGCTATAATCTTCAAGAACAAAAGTATACAAAACCAAAAAAAAAACATTAAATATTGATTATTTCTATAAAATGGTTAACTACAAAAGAGAGAGAGCCAATCGATGGGCTAAACATCATCCAGCAGTTCAGTGAGTGCTGGGTATCTCACAGTCGAGGCTTCGAACAGTACCCTTCCTTCGTGTTTGTGTTTCTCTGTGGCCAGCGGTGGGGGAACCTATCGCCCGAGGGCGACGCATTGCAGGCACAGACAGCGCTCCTGCTGATGATGATGAATAATGATGATGATTATGATGTTCATGGCGGCGGTAAAGTTGTGACATTCGGAGCGATAAGCGGAAATGGGGCCGGCCGGCTGGAGGGTTGAAGTGCTACCCCATTTGCGAAATACCTCTTAAAGTTGGCATGCAATTGGAGAGTGTTTCGAGGGAAATCTACGGCACAGCCGAATAAGGTTGAGGCTCCGTTTTGATGAACCCGTTCGTAATTTTTTCCCGCCTCGGGAAAATGTCTAGATCCTGATTGCTTATCCTTTGAGGTCCTCCAATGAATTTTTAAGGCTTTACACCGTCGTTTTATTTTTTTTTTTTTTTTGAAAGGGGCTTACGTTTTTTCTCAATTTGCATTGTTTTCTTTGTCCCATTTTCACTTAGTCCACGGAGTTGGCTCATTGCTTATTTAATTATCTTTTGTATTGTCAAGTGGTTGATTTCGTTGGGGTCTGGTCAGGCGCTTGAGAGCTCCTTTGTTGCAGGAATTTCTATAACTTTCTTTTTTCGCATCCTTTTTCTGCGGCCCCGGCACGTGCAGCTCAAGGGTTAAATTAGTGAGGAGGATGAGGCAAAGCCTTTGAGTCTTAATTGATAAATCGCTTAAAATTACCCATGATTGAACCACCCTCAAGTCTCGGGCCTCGGGCCAGGCCAAACTATTTTGGATGAGGAAACTACGTAAACAACACAATAAATGTAAATAAAACGGGGGCAGAAGCAATTTAAAGCAGGAAAGTGGAAGGAACAGAAATGAATAAGAACTCTCACTCGGAAAATCATTAAAACGTCTGAAGGACGCCAGCTCCGGACCGGGCTAAAAGAGGCCCGGAAGTGAGGCAACAATTGTATATGGCACATGGAAACATCAACAACAAGCAAAGCAGGTGAGCCAGATCCTGGCCAAAGGATGCAATTTAGAGCAAAAGCGCATTAAAATGAATGGCAAGTGGGCCCCGGTGAATAAGGCTAGGAAATTAAAAAAGCCGACAGAGAAGAACTTTAGGCGAAGTGCCCCCACAAATGTGGGTCAACGAGATGGAAGTGGGAAGTGTCAGCAACTCGGGTGGCAGCTCAAAGGGATCGTTGCGATCGGGGGTTTGTTTAATGTATTAATTACATTGTTGGCATTTAATTAAGTCGTAGTTTAGTTGATTACAAATAGTTTCTAGTTTCTATGTCTTTTAAAATTTAATGTTCATATAATTATATCGTAGCTTAGTAGTTTACCGAAATAGAAAACAAAAAATTCTAGTTTCTATGTCTTTAAAATGTAATGTTCATTTAATTATATCGTAGCTTAGTAGTACCGAAAATAAAGGAACAAAAAATTTGAGTTTCTATGTCTTTTAAAAAGTGATATTGAAATTACTTCATATTTAAAGTGCTTAATTTACTTTTTTCTGACATTTATTTACAATATTTTATTTTTTTTTGTTAAAGTAGGGTTGAAAAAATCCTTTAAAGCACACTGCGTGTCACGTTATTTCCGCCGGTGGGAAATGAGTAACGAAACCAGACGACCCGGCTAGGTGGCGGTCTAAATTAAATTTTGGCCAGGCCAAGGGATAAGTAGACGTGGGGCTGGGGAGGGATTGCTTTTGCCCTTTTACGCCTCGAAACTTTTTTAACAAACATATTCGATTAACTGGCCTTAGAAGGGGTCGGCGCGAGGGTGGAGCGGTGGAGCAAAGGGATTGCTTACCCTTTTTGTTTCTATTTATCGAAAACCACTTGATTATGCAGGCTTATCCTCAGTCCGTTGCGAGCCTTGTTTGTTCGACTTCTTTTTGTTTTTCTATAATATTTTTTTTTTTCGTTTTGTTTTTGCTTGACCGCCCGGGGAATGGGGAAATTCAGTAGAGCCGGGCTTTAGTTTTCATTGGAGCGTGAAAATTTGTTTGGAAATCCCTTTGCTTTCTCGATTTCCCTTCTTCTCGTTCAATATTTATGATTTCCTCTGATGTTCGTGCCTGGCTTCACTCCTTGCCTGTTTGGCTAATTTATAAATTGTGTTTTCCCTTCAAAACTTACATGTTTGCTTGGAAATTGCATTTTCTTTTCGTCTTTCTCGGGACATTTTTCGAGGAATCAATTTGTCTAGAATTTATGCCAATTTATGCTAATTTCATTGGGGCAGTAAACGGGCCGAGCCCTGGAGTTCTATCTCTCTATATCTAAATATAAATATTTGAGTTTCACTATGCTTGTGATTGCTAAGCAGAATCAGTATACGCACAGTGGTCATGTGTACACTGGACCTGTGCATCCCCAATAGTATTATGGCCTTGTTGAGTACATGAAATAAACTTGTTAAAATGCAAACAAAATGCAATAAATTGTGTTTCTTTGTCAGTGGCTTGCACTATTTGAGGCTGCTGTTGTTGTCCTTGTTGGTTCTGCTGCCGGACAAAGTCAATCCAATTCTGTAAATTAAATTAAATTTATTACCCCTACCCCTGCCCCTCCTCACCTCCTGCCCTTAGCAACTTTGCTTGTCCCTGGGGGGATTTTTTTGCCAGAGGATTGAAAAGTGCATTAAAAAATTAATTTTCATGTAGTTGCCGTTGTTGAGGCCAATTTACAATGTGCAAAAAGCTTTTGTAATGAAATTTACAAGCATGGCTATCAGGTGAGTCCATAAATCGTACGGATTATGATTCATTATTAGGTTGAGTGAAAATTTTATCGATCTTGTGGTATCTATTTATGCCTTTGATCAACCGCAATTCGGTGGAAGAGAAAAAAATGGAAATTTCTTTGTCCAGACAGCGCGTGACAAAGCCATAAAAATTACAGTTCTGAATTCAATATGTCTCATTGAAAATTCGAATGTGTTTCCAAAAAATTGTCAAAAGAGTTGAGCTCAGCCAGCAATTGACAAAGAATGAATTCAAATTTCAGCTGCGCTGAAGAATGTCAGAGAGAAGAAAACAGAAATGTTCAAAAGACTCGATTGACAGGCGAAGCCACGAAACGCAATTAGACACGCCCTGCAATAACGCATGAGTCCCCCTCCAAAGGGCGGCTTCCCTATCGCCAAGCCTTTATCATCTTCAATAAGTGAAATGCATTAGCCACAGAACTGTAAATTTCGGTTCAAAAACCTCCCCTAGAGGAAAGTTCTTACACAAAACGGGTAATGGTTTAATTACTCGGTGTCTTATCTGCCCAGAATTAGGTTTCAGTATCTGTTTTTAGTTCATAGAGTCACGGCTCATTTCGAAAACTGTTTCTTGGTCGTTGGTTTCTGTTTCCATTACGCAATTATCTCTTCGGCTGGTTTAATAAAACCGAATATGAATTGTTATGCTGATTAGGCTTAGAATTTATGAGACTAAAACAATTGTCTCAACTATTCCATAAAAGCCGATTACACTCTAACCCAACGGCTTTTCCAGTTTACAGCTAATTTTTGTTTTCCTATGTCAGCTTGGGAAATCAATCAACAATTGACACGAGAATGTGGGGGACCTTTTACCATCCTCATTTTGCTTCTTCCCATCTCAAGTACTCAATCCCAACCGAAAATATTCCGATAAATGTTAATGCACAAAACTGTTGAGCCGCAGATGAAAGATCTGGGGACTGTCGCAGTTGCAGTCGCAGTCGCAGCTAATTTTGGAAGTGCCTGCTCCTCGGGCATCGTTAATCATAATTGATTACCCAAAAGGGGTTAACCGATCTCAAATCGTCGAGTGGCATGGCTGGAAATTCAGTTAGAAAAGTAAACAAAAGTGGACCGCCATTATTGATGAGGGAAGATGCTGCCGAGGAAATTTCCAAATGCATTGATAAAAGACTGCAGAGGATTGGAGTGCCACAGCTGGCAGCTGGATTCACCCGATTTCGAAACTTCACATTCGGTGAAACAGCATTCGGTGCTCCATTAGAGGGTGGTGGTCTAATGGCAGGAAAATCGATTAGAACGGATTTCATTTCCTCTCCTGACGCCACTAGAAACGTTAATTGCAACAGTGCGCGGATGAAGATTGAAAATCGAGTCGGGGGCGTGGATGTGGCCTATCGAGTTTCTCATATGTAAATTAGTTTTCATTTTTCCTCTCTTCGGGGCACACAGAGTAGAGCAAACAAATTAGTTTTGATTTGAAGCAGACTGGCAAAAAGAATACTGAAGAGTTTTGGAAAAAAGTAGTAGGAGTGGGGATAGCCAAAACTGGGAGCGGTTTCAAGGGATGCATGTGACTCATCTTTGTTTATGCGACCCGCATTTCGGTGTAATTTTACACCGGAATAGTTCAAGAGTGAATAAGTAGGGTATCGGGGTAAGAGGTCAGCGAAATAAGGAAAATTTGTAGGTTTCAATACAGAGCAAGGACCAAGACTTGTGACAATTGCCAGCTAAGAATGACACAAATTTTATTATGTGAATAAAGTATTAAGGATAAAGCTAATCTATTATTAGCTTATCATTTAGTCAATTCAAAAGATGTATAGTTTTCGTCGGTTGAATTATTTTAAGTGGCATTTTGGTGAGGCTTTACTAATAAAGGGTTTTAAATACGGAGTACACAGAACGAGTATTATGTTCCCTTTTCTTTATTCGTGGGTCAGCAAAATTCCACTGTGTATTCCTCTAACACAAATTTATAATTACACAAGTAAGGAACCTAGCTTCGGCCAGCTGAAGTTTATATACCCTTACAGCTATTATAAACATGTAATATTTAATTGCATACTTGTTTAAAAATAGTGAATTTTTCTTATTTTTGATAAATTATTTAGTCGTAAGAAAAACCAAACATACTTCACGTTTTATTGGCGTTTAACACGAGAAGTAAACTAAAAAGTTTTTGATCTTTTCCATAAGAGTTATTTGAGATTGTCATCTGTTTTTCAAATCGACATTTGAAAATAATAATTAAGTTAATCCGAATTTTTATAATTTTTATGTTCTTTACAGACATTTTTCATATTTTTGCTATAGCATCTTTATGACAAAGTGAACTGTTTCAGACCTTGCAAACTTTTATACTTCCTGCAATAAAGAGAATCCTTGTGTAAAAGTTTCATTTATATAGTTTTAAGACTGAGGGACTTGATTGCGTAGATACTGAAGAACAGACAGACACGGCTATATCAACTCGTCTTGTGTATAAGCTTTATAGTGTCTGACAATAAATATTACATAATTTTTTAACCAATTTATTATTTAAAACATCTAAATTTTGAATTATGTATATGCGTAAATGTCTAACAACATTGAAACTATGATGATACAATAGTTTCTATGACAGCTATGTGATATTGTTTTCCGATTTAAATAAAATTAATTAATACAAGCAAAAGAAATAAAAAAAGTAAAAAACAGAGAAGTTAACATATTTTTTTAATATATTTTTTTGTAATATTCCGATATGATATAGTTGTCTGATTTAAGTCAAATTGAAACAGTAATTCTGAAATAATAAACAATGACTATAAAAACTAATTTAAGAAACAGCAAAGTTATAATTTTTGTTTGTCCTTTTTTCTGGATTTTTCCTATGAAAGCTATAGATGCCCGATCCTGCTCGTTCCGACTTAAATTATAATACCCTCTGCAAGGGTATAATAATACTTTCGTATTTTTTTGCCGCAGGAGCACTGGCCAAAAATTGAATGCGGGGCTCGAGAAATGCACCACCTTGTTGAGAACGGCAGACAAAGCGGGAAAATGTGAGCAAGGACAAAAAATGCTGGAGGGACGCGGCGGGCAGACTGTGGCCGTGTTTGAGGAGGGATTTTGAATTATAATTTCTCGCACAACATGTGTGCAAGATGCAGCAGGCAGGATGCAGGATGCGAAGGAAGCCGGCGAGGGATGTCTACTGAGGTTGTGTTCGTCGTCTGGCCGGCCTTTCAATTGCGGCCAGGATATGCATAAGTGTTCTTGAAAATGTTCAGATTTTTTCGCTCTCTGTGTTTCTCTTTTGTCAGCTTGGGGTTATGTTTATGTGGCGTACGAGCAATTTTAAGTACACATTTGGGAGCTGGAAGTGCTCTGTGCTGACAACTATTTACACAACTGCAATAATATTTTTGTCGCCAGTTTCCCTTTGGCTTTCCACACGCAGATTCACTTTTCTCCGACTTCGTTTTCGGGGCCCTCTCACCCACTGGAATCGCTATTGAAATGTTTTCCATGAGCTGACAACTTTTCCCTCTCTTTTTTCTTTCTCTGTCGCTGGTGAAAGTGATTTATGCGAGCGAGGAGAGTTTGCCACCATCAGGACTTAGGCCGTCCTCCCCTTTCCGCCCGTTTTTGTTTTTGCCAAAAAGTGCAATAAATTAGTGTTTTGATTTTGTGCATTGCCGTGGAGATTGCAGAAGAAGTTTGTCGCCGTCAGTTGCATGTGCGGAAAGTTTTATCGCTCGTTCCTAAGGAGTTTTTCCCTGGGTTTTTCATTCAAATACTGGTGCAGAAGGGGAAGTTCGCCGAGAACAAAGGCATTTGAGCTCTGTTAGATGAAGTCTGTGTCGGCATACTGGACTGCTTATTAGGGTCTGAGAACAGGCCGCATAAACACTTGAGAATTATGGTTTTCTTTCCCCCCGGTTATGCCCAATTTGAGGCATTATCCCAATGTCTCAGAGATCGCTTGAGTGAGCTAAGATTTTGCGCTAACTGGCGTGACAATCTCAAGATCACACACGCAGTTTGCTTACAGAGTGAGGGAGTTCCCAGAAAGCAGCAGGCAACTAACTCGATCTGGGTGGTCCACCCTGAAGTTTTCTTCAAACAAATTTCCTCGTTTCTTCGGCAAGATTTGACTAGTTTGTTTTGTAAAATCGCAATATATGTAACCATTCGAAAGTGAAATGTAATATAAGAACTCACAAAATTTGTAAGCTTTTAAATAGGGTGTTCAGAAAACCCGGGTACATCGCTATAAGCTATAGAGACATATTTTATACCTGTATATGGGGGTAATCATGGTGTAAACGAGCCTGAGTATAGATATTTAAATGTATATAATATTTTGCCCTAGAGACTCCGTTAAAATGGAATTTTTTTTATTTGTTTTTGTACTGTTAATGATTAGAAAAGTCCGAAATAATAAAGCTATTTTGACCATGAGCACATATACCATACTATTTATACAAAACCTTTCATCCACTGGCTTAAGGTCGAATCATTTTCTCTGTTCATGAGGCCGCTGACTTACCTGCAAAGAGAAGAAAAGATTAAGAGAATCAGTTAGTGCTGTGTGAAAATTCAAGGGCATGCGGAGACTGTGCTTTTCCTCAGTATCAAAATGCAAGTTTCTGTAGAGTTTCTTGCGAGCTCCTCACTCAAAGACAATTGGAAAATGCAAAGGCCCCAGGTCACAAACGACTTTTACCCAACGCTCATCCCAATTGTTATTCGGGTCATGAGGCAGTTGTCCCTGTCGCAAAAGCAGCTTCTTCAGCAGAACGAATCGAAGAAAGCCAGCAAGCCACATGGTCGGCCTCGTGCGCCGATCACAATGGCCGCAATGATGAAGACGATGATGTGGATGGATGGATAGGATGGGATGGATGGGTTGGCGGTGACTTGGCACTGGCACTGGCACCATCTTCCTCTGGCTTTGTGGCACACACGACTGCGCATATTTAATTGCTCATCGCGCGTGATTCGCGGTGGCGGAGAAGCAAGATCGGGCATCAAGCATCGGGCTGGATATCGGAGGATTTGACTACATTATGCTGACAGTTGGCACAAATTGCCAGGCAAGCCGACTTTCTTTTCCGCGATCCTGGAACTTCGCTGTCGCCGCCTACGCCTGTCGCATGCCTCATTTGCATTTTCCGGCGTCATGCCGCATTTCCCAGCTGCATCTTTTTGTCTGTAAGACTGTCATAAGCTGCTGCTGCGGTTGTCAATTGCCGATTGTCGCTACTGTTTTTCTCCCTGCCATCGGAGAAAGATGTTCCCTCTATGAAGGAGTATAAATTTTCGGGGAGACAGCTTTCTCAGGCATTTGACCTCTCACGCCCCCTTTTTGAGAGATAGAAATCATAATTGTTGCGTAAATATTTGGTCAGCAATAATTGCTGCAACAAAAACATATGTGTATTATGCCGGCCGTTGTAAAACAATAATTTACATAATGTTTCCTACAAATCACGCACACAGTGCAGAGGTTTGCCCCTCATTACCTCTGCTCCATCGTGAGGTTATTGATTTATTATTCACTACTTTATGCCTCATCATGCAGCAACATTATACGAAATCATCGTCAAAGAACCTAAGTGTGGTATCTTTGTTGTGGTTTTCCTGTACACTTCCTTGGGGTATATACGTGTCTGTCTTAGATAAAATAAGTGGAAATTGTTTGCAATCAAAAAGTCAATTTTAACAAGTTTCAATTTTGCTTACACTTAAATCATTCAAACATTTCTTCCTGATGACTATATACTTTTAAGGTTAGAGTATCTCAGCACGCGGTGCTCTACGAAACAGTCTTGTCTCCTGTTTGTCATATCATCGCCTGGAATCTGTGGAGAATGCATCTTGAAGGAGAAATGGGCAGAGATCTCCACCGTTCTCGGACAGCATCATTAAAATGAACTCAAAAGGTCAGCCCACGGAGGAGCAGCGAGTTACGTATGCAAATTAGAGAATGAATGGACACTCCAGATGTCGATGGGCAGATATCTCAGGCAGAGTGCGTTATGCCGTGCTCCCAGTGATGCAACCGAATAAGCGCGATATAAATAAGCCCGAAACTTGACCACATGGATAGATTAGAGGACTCTTATTTATTTCCATAATATTGTAACTTCTCAGCAACCAACGTATCTCTTCAATAAGCTCAGCCCCGCAACATCCACAAGGACTCACAGTTTTATATGCCCAAGACTTAAATCGCCTTGTTCAAATAGACAATTTTTTATAAATGATATACGCCTCTGGAACAGCCTACCAAATAACTTAATAAATATCAGACAAAATATATTTAAAATCAAAAGTATCTAAAACAAAATTATTAAATTGAACAAATAAACAGAATTAAAATTATTTTGTCAGAAAGATTAATGCAACGTATTAATATTAACAATAAATAATAATTCTATATAATATAATATCGATTTTGTTAGAATAAGATAGATCTTAGGTCATCAAACAAAATTTTAATATTTTCCACCCATTTTGACTAGTGCAATAAATGTAAGCTTAACCTTATCGCACTAGGATAATAAATAAATAAATAAAATTAATTAAGGGCACCTATCATCCTCACTTCGAAGAGAGTTTAAGACTAAGCGCATTATCGTAAACGCCTTCACACCTTCTCCCATTGCATTGTCCCCTTGTCTCGGCAATCCGCAGCTCTTACTGTTATGGCGGGCACTGCACATTACCCTATCTAATATGGAATCCCAACAGTCATGGCCCATTAACATAACTCCACCATCTCGCATCTCCGCTCGCACGGCACTCAGCAAGTTCTAATAGGTTTGCTTGGCTCAGCCGCCTACGTGGCTCTGAGGACTGAAGTCCACCTCGAGGAGAACCCACGCACATCCAGCTCCTCCAGTTCTCTCGCCCCTTTCTCCGCTTGTCTCCGCTTGTCTCCGATTCTCCATCTGAGTGCGCATTTATGCTAAAGGTGGCTTGTTATTGTTCTGACGCTGGCAGGGATCCACGAATCGCGAATGGAGTCCAAATGCACTCGAAGAAACAGGTTTTGATCGGGTCGCTGGCAATCGTCGTGTCAGGGACACTTTCTCGCAGTGTGGAACACTCCCACTGCCCACTACCCAGTGTCCACTGTACTCCCCGCACAGTGGAGCCTCGGCTTTTGCATATAATTTATATGCATTTGACAGTTTTGACTGATTTATCGATGCAGGAGCATGGCATACATAATGCGTGTGGAGTGGCCAGCTTTTCCTGGAAAATCGGGAATAGTCATGCACTCACACACACACACACAGTACCCCACTCACACAGGCGCATTAATTTAGCATAATGTGTACACACAGCTTTTTGCGGCTTTGATGGGGCTCCAAAATAAACGTTAAGCTTTTGTTGTGAAACAGTTTGTATGGCAGATACTGTTGTATATCTAGGTCTTTAAAACTGAAATTTTTGACGGGGGAAAATGACAGCTTAATAAGTGAAACAGGCTGGTGAGTGACTCAGTATGTGGGGCACCAAATGGCTGATCTTTTATTGAATTGTCAGGGCCAAGACAACACAGAAAGCCCAAGGGCTTGGTTTTATAATGTACTAGCTAGCCTTAAATCCTGCTCCATCCAAACTTGGCCCGAATCGGAAAGAAAGTGAGTTGCAGTCGTGGCGGCCAAGTTGGGGAAATGGAGCCATGACTTGGTCGCCGGTCATCGTGGCCCACACGAAAGCGTGTCTCAACAAATTTGATTGCTCAGACACAGACCGCAGCTAGACACGTTGGTATCCGTATCTCACCGCGTCATTGTTTTCCCATTTGTTTGTGACTTTTTCCCTCTTTCACCGCAGTAATAAACAATCAAAACAAATGCAAAGGCGACGTTTTATTGGCCACGCTTGGTTAGCCGTTCATTTGCCCCCCTCCTCCCCCTTTGGCGTCCCAGTATTCCAGTATATCACGAACTCAATCTGGGTCCGGAGCCAAAAGCGTCGAGAAACTCCAGTCCAGTTCTGTCCGTCGACCAGGACCATGACTACGCGAGACGTGGGGGTGCGTGCTGGCTTATATTTATGGCGTCTGCTGCAACTTTTCAGCCAAAAAGCCAAAACACACATTTCAAACTGTTTAATGGCATAATGCCAGAAAGTATTCAAAACAAGAGTCGTTTGATCAGGCCCCACCGACTGTCTACTGCCCTAGGAATGGAGATTACTTGCTACTTGGACAAGCTCTTATTTGGAAAGTTAAACAAACAAAGAATTCTGTTTGTCAGGGTACTGATGAATCGCCAGCCGAGAGAAGAAAAAGGTATTAATAGTAACTTTGCTTGCATTTGCTGCCAAATGTCGATAATGAGAAATGAATGCACTGGCTGCGAAGGCTTCTTCCCAACACTTCCCCGGTTCGATCCATAACTCAGGCGACACTGCCATATTGCCAAAGTTGCTCAAGTTCATTTTTGGGTTGCGGGTGCGTAAAATGATTTACCTGACTTCTGGTACACTGCTCTCCAGGCTCTTGCCTGTCGAAACTTTTCTGGGCTTGCCGAAAGTTCAAGTTTTAATCTCATTATACGCTGACTTTTGTTTTTTGGACGTGGCCTCCGACAACCGACCGTCCGTCTCCGTCTCCATCTCCGTCTCCGTCTCCAGCTAAAGGTGTCGGTTGTTGGGGATTTTTCGCATTTCGCACTTCGCATTTCGCATTTCGCAATTCGCATGGCGCAGTTGTCGCAGTCGCAAAGTTGAGACCATAAAGTTGGCCTGGCAGAATGGCTGCCTGGACCGCAATCCAATTGCCAAATGGCCGGCGAGAGTGGGAGGCGCTTGGATATGGATTTGGAGTTGCAGCTGGATGGGGAGCCGTAAAACTGTCTGCGGTGTTTATTAGCTGCAGTGCGTTATGGATGCGAACGGTGACGATGATGGCCACACACACACACACACTCAGGTGGGGCTGCTCTGATGAGATTATGCCAGGGATGCGAGACGGAAGGATGGAGGTCCAGACCGAGGAAATACCTGGCGCAACTTGGGCAAAGTTGCCACCACTTCGAGCGTCACTTTCGTTTGCGAGTCCATTATTTCGTGCTTACGCAATGGAACCCAGCTCTTTTGCATGCGCTAAGCCCTATCAGATTACACAACTTCTCGCCTCAATAGAGCTGCTTTTGATGCCTCCGTGGGACATTGATTGATTTTCCCCAGACCGCTGGCCAGATTAGCATACGCTCGGAAAAGTGTCGGTCCCCGGACGGGCCTTGTCACTCCGGCAAATCCCCGATTGACGCTCCAAGTGTTAAGGTTCGGATGCTTACCACCGAATAAACAGCACAGATGATGTAAAGAGTTCATTATTGGGCTGTTCGACGGCTGTTCGAGAGATTACTCATAAAAAGCAGTCTCCCCTGCCGCTTTATGGCTCGGAATTAAAAAACCGTTTCGATTCAAATGCGCCGATTGGTAACAAAGCGGCTTTTGTCTGGACGGGCATCTAATAAGCCATTAAATGGTCAGCTATTGGAAGACATTTTTGAACGTAAATATTTTGATTGTGGCCGGTAGGTTGGTGATTGTTGGGATTGTTCATTGGAAAAGTCGTTAAGCAGTTGGCGACTCGCTTTAATGTGGCTAGTGAGTCAGCCGACCTCGTCTCTTCAGTCAGCGATCCGGTGAAAGAGTCGCCAGTGCCCACAGCCATCCCATTCGTCCACTCAATGGTTCCGCAACATTTGCCGACTTCAACTGCCAGCGATTGTCAAATTGCATTTACCTCTAAACAGTAAGTTTCCTTCACTCCATGCAAATACGACGGCCCCTTTCCATCTCAGTACCAGTACCAGTACCAGTACCCAGCCCACATGTGCCACATACCTACCACTCGTTGGAGAAGGACTGGCTGCTGCTGTGCCTGCACTTCACTTTGATTTATCAATAAAAGACTAAGTTTACTTATGAATTTCCGATTTCGATTCAACTGGCACAGAGGCAGAATCAGGGGCCAGCCACATACTTCGGCTGCACCACCCATGCGCCTTAAATTGCCTGAATTACTGCGAGCAGACACTCGGCCAAGTAATACCCTTCCCTTTGAATTTATAATATTACTTAGAAATTCGCCAATAAAATGTTGCGTCAAATGCGTATGAATGAATCATAATTATCAGTGTATATTGTGGAATGAAAAGCTTTGTTCATAAATTACAAATACTCTTTAGTGCTATTAATTACTATTGTTTTTTGCATACGGGCAAAAAATCGATACTTAAATGTTCCCTCGCTTCATTGGTTTGCATAAAACTTTGACGGACTTTTATGTTGCAATAATGGTTGTTAGAAAATTAGTGGCAAATGGTGTAACCTATTTACTTCTAAATGATGTAATTAAAAATTTAACGATAGTTTTAAATGAAAAATCATTAAGTTGCTTACTCGTTCTTTTACCTTTTAAGAGAATTTGGACCACAGAGAAAAACAAACTTAATTTACTTTACAAGTGCATTTATTTAAATGTACTTTAACGTTAAAAAGAAAGACCATTACAACTACAAGTATTGTGCAATTGAAGAGAATATTAAAATATGTATCTAAAACATATTATATTAATATTGTTGACTTTAGTTTTCTCTATACTAAAATGTTTTTAAGCATTCAGACTGTCACAATTTTTCTAAAGTTAATTGTTATCCAGGGTTCCGTTGGGCCATCATGCCCAGTGTATCACATCGCCCACCATTGTTGCGCAATTTCCAGGTCGTAGCCCCGAAAGAAGGGGCAAACAGGTTGCCCTGATCCTGCGGCGATGCACTCGGATCGGCTTGGGGGCAGGGGCATCTTCATTTTGCTTTCCACGACCTGTGCGGCGTTCCAATAATCATGATCAATAAATTCAGAGCTCCGGCATCGTGATCGTTTTGACCGTCGCTCCTCAATGCTATGGGAAGATCTCCGATTTTTGCGCTTGTATTTTGGCAGCTTTTTTTTTTGTTCGTGCTGGGACTACATTAGTTTTTCATACTCGTAAAAAGTTGCTGAATAAGCCAGGTAAAAAGTTCATTATCATTTTGGGTCTTTTCAATTAGTTTGGATCGCCTTCTCGGCGAGGGAAGAGTTCATTGCCAGATCGTGTTTGGCAATGGTTGCCTGTCAACTATCAGATTCAGTTTCAATAAACACTAAAGTGGGTCGTCAGTGACGCACTGCGCATAGTAAGCATCCTCCTACTAGAAAACAAAGGGCATCCGTTATGATGAACAGGAAGTGGCACACGGCACAGGCCAATTTATAAGTCCAGATGCCTCAGACACTCGTCCGCAAGTGTCTTGCCCGTTCACCGTTCGGCGAAAAGTGCTGGGAGTGCACTCCCCGGGGAGTGGGGCGAGTGGCAGTGCCTCTAGACAAGGTTAAGCTATAAAGAATTCATTGTCCGCAGTTCAAAGATCGCAAATTGAAAAATGTATGCGGCCAGAGTGCGGTGAGATCGGGTGATGGAGATGGAAACCGAGTGGGAAGTGCATGAGAATATTAATAAATTAAAGGCCGCAGATAAAGCCAAAAGGACAACACAACACAACACAACACAGCACAACACAAAAAACCTGGCAAGGCGAAGCGCTGAGAAGAGTTCCAAACGCACGATGTATGTTGCACTTGATGAGATCTTCATTGTACCACCACCCCCTCCTTTCGGAGGAACCTTACTGGCTGGCTGCAGTTGCCAAGACCGAGGGACCGAAACCGAAACTTGGAGACCGGTTGGGGAGTGTGCTCTGGGGTCGCCACTTGATTGCCTCGCTGCCCGACTGGGACCCAAGACATGGACATGTGTGTCTAGGTAGCGATTAGATGGGCTGAGCTTGGGAGCACCGCGCGGAGAAATGATGCATGGCCACGATGGTTAATGGTATGCCATGAACTTCCTTGGACTGGCGCTGATCGGAGGAACAGCCTGAGTTCCTCCAAACCCTGCCAATGGCTGTGGCACTCTGAGACGCAGAAACCTTCAATGAATGCCCAATCCCAGAAATGCGCAGAAAACAATAAAACTTACATTTTTGGCAAAATCCTTGACATGGATGCCAAGAGTCTAGACTTCGGGCCCAGACAATGCCAACTGCCTTTTGTCACAAAGCAGCGTAGACAAAGGACACCCCAGCCGGGCAAGGTAGTTCGGAACGCACCTTGGGGACGCGGACACGGACATGGACATGGACGTGGACATGCAAAGCACTCGAGCATTCCGCGGCCAATTCAGCGCGAATCGAACGGTGCCCTGCCTTCGGGGCGTGCCAGTCGAAATGAACTCGTGTCGCAATAATTTATATGAAGCGGACGCAAGGCGACGACAGAAATGGAAACTGAAACTGAAAGGTCTTCTCTTGCGGGGCTTGAGGGGATCCCTTGGAACCCGGTTGGGTCACTAAAGCTGCGCGTCTGCCTTCGATCCCCTGCCCCCCATTCTACATTCTTCTACCGCCCCATCGAATTTTTAAATGGATTTCTGCTGTACAAGTTTTTGTCCGCTTGTCTACAAGTTCAAGTTTATGTTAACAACGACAATCGATGGCTATTAAACGGCTAAAAGTATGTCCAACACAGATTCATCCGACTAAGCCGAACTCCCGCTCTTGTGGGGCCCGGCTCATCCCGCAAAATCCCCCCCTTCGAAATCCGAAATCCGAAAATAAACAAACCGACAAATGATAATGAGACATTTCACATTACACAGAGACAACTTGCGGATGTGTTCCCCCATTGAATGAGCAATGAAATGGCTCCATGGGCTTTAAATATAAAAACCAGAGCAGCGACTGGGTCGGGATTTGTGGTGGAAGTAGAAGTTAGGAATATAAATTTCTTTATTTTACAAGCCGTGGTCGGAGATCGCCGTGATTTCGTGTTTTTTATTAACTCCTTATGGATTCGCAAGCGAGTCTTGGACCACAGAGCCCGCGAAGCTGGAGGTGGAGGTGGGCCTATGGATGGCGGCGATTAAAGCGGTTTTACGACTTAATGAGCCACTCGCCGGGTCGTTTAGTTCGGCGGAGCAGTGAAGCGATGGAGCATGTGGGTGCCAGATTGCCCACGAGCTTCGCCCCAGCTCCTTCGACTTGAATCTGGATGACAATAAAACGATAATAATGATGATGTGACGCGGCCCGCTCATTGAGGTGACAAAATCGCTGTACTGACAAGTCCCAGTACAGCTCCACTTGCCACCAAGCAACTCGCATCCGCATCCCAAAGTCGGTGAAAGCAGCCGATAAGCATCGGCATCGCTGTAGAGCAATGATGTCTATGAGTGGCCAGCCCATTAGAGATTAGACCTAAGTGGCTAGCGGTCCTTAATGACTGGGCTATTATGCACGTTAGAGTCTACGCCTTCAGCTAAAGAGGATGGTGTATGCGGAGAGGTGTCATCATTCCTTTGGAGGAAGCATGAGGTGAAAGTGACTCACCCAGCAAGGAGGCCGATTAAGGTCAAGTAGGAGTACAGCTTAAAATAAATTAATATATAAATATAAATAATCATATTTGATTGCTAGTTCTGCTTTATATTTAAAACATTTTCATTGCTTCTGGTTGACGGCATGAAACACTAGACTCTTGTTTTAAATCTATTGTTCTAAAAGACCTAACAGCTTTGGTTTTATTCTATGTCTGCAATTCCAGGGTTCTTAGGTAAATATGCCTAGTTCTAGGTTCGCAGGTTGCGCCTATAATTCATCTCCGCTCCTTCGACTTGATTTTGGCTGCCCAAATAAGCCTTTTATTGGAGTTGGTTAAACATTCGATAGCACTATCGATACTATCTATGGTCGAAAAATTTAGCAAGCATCGATGGTGTGGGCTCGATAAAAATAAATTTGAATTATGGTGTATCTGAAGAATGTTTGGAATACATTGCGGTATATTTCATGGAACTTGTTGAAATGTTCCACTTTCAGGTCCCACTGCATTTCTAAAAAGTTAAAAAATGATCAAGCTAGGTTAAAAATTTAAAAATTATTGTAGTGAGAAATTGGCCTGCAGACTATTGCGAAATGATATATTGCAATTTAATTTTTAAAGTATATGGTAATTTGAATTCGTTTCTATTTTTAATCAGAGTCAGTAAAAATAAATTAAGAATTTGGATTTGTTTTTATTAATATTTTGTCAATTTTTTTTGAGGCTGAACAATTTGAAATACTATCGATAATATGTTTACAATCGATAACCAAAACTATTGAAAGTGCTCACTTTCGATGTGTCCCGAACCCTACTAAAAACGTTCGAGTACAAGACGAATAGTATGATTTGCTTGTTCTTTTATATATTATCATCGATAAAACTGTGATTCCAAAATACTTAACAGCTTTGTGTTTTGAGTGGTCTGTGAACATAGCATTATTTAATGTCTGAAATGCTTGTGCTCATATGTAAATGTGCCTAGTTTCAGGTTGGCAGATTTCGCCTCCAAGTCATCTCAGCTCATTCGACTTGATTCTGGGTGTCCAACTATGCCTTTTATAGTCAAACGTAGCTTTATGTTTAGAGGCTTTGTTATTATTAAATGGATTTAAGTTTCGGAATTATTTCTTTATCCTTCCCTAACGCATTGCGGCGTATCGAGAATCAACTCTTGGAACACCCAGTGTTGTAGAACAATGCACAATATGCAATCGCAACCACAAGATGCTACTCCTTGAGCCAGGACCAAATCTGCACGATCTCACTGCCGAATTGCCGGCTTATTTCGTTGTTGGCCCGCAATAGTTGGTTCCGCTTGGTGCAAGTTTAGTTGCTTCAATCAAATCAACGAAAATTTTCGCAAACTCAATTTAAATCAAATGCTTTTGCGACGCAGACAGGCACACACAGATACCCCCCCGCACACACGTGCACATCCAGGGAAAGATGCCGTGTTGGCTCTTTTCAGATGCTTTTCGGCTGTTGTTCGCCGCAGCAGTTTTCACTGTCTTTGAAGACTTTGATTGTCAATTTGCGATTGTCTCGAATTTGAAGCCAGCCATCCAGCCAGCAGCAAGCTGGGGGGCGTAGGAGGACGGAGGGGGGAGGGGCGGAGCAGCTGCAAGAGCATTTCACATACGACCCATCCCTTGTCTATTTTTAAGTCGCTTTTATTCTGCCATCGAACGACTGTTGTGTGGTTTGGTAATTGCTGCAAAGGGCGGCCGGGCCAGGAATACCAACTTTAAAATTGGTAACGCACCAGGGGACCGGCGGAATTCCCTGCCACTTTCAGGACCAAAAGCGGAAACAAATTTCCAAGAGTTACGACTTGGGTGAGAAGAGACATAAAAACGGGCTCCACTCGAACTGCAGCTGATTGACAGCTTCGATTGCAGGGATCACGGCGGAGAGGAGGGGAGGGGGGTGCAATTGGCACTTATATTAACTTTGATTTGGCCAGGTTCCTAGATCGGGGAGATGGCAATGGAAACCCTGGGTCCTGCGGCCACAATTTCTCTGCCAGCATTCGCCGAGCCAATTAGTGGCGCGATTGACAAGATGATTTGCCTAAATTGTGGTCGGGTATTCATTTAAAACAGGGGTTTTGGAAATTGCTTGGGAAAGTCATGCCAAAGATAAGTGGCGCTGCTAAGTGGGTGGAGGTTTTCCGATGGTCTCTATCCACTGATGCAGTCAGCTCGCTTACCAGGAACCCATAACACATCCGTTTGCCATAAAATTGATGGCCCAAAACCGAACCGAAAATGCATCTCAAATACACTACTTCATTTGAGGAAACAAGCTGAAAAAGTACTAAGACAAAGTACAAGTTTGCGAGGGAGGGAGGCCATAAAAGCAGGGGCAAACTGCTCAAACTGCTCAAACTGCTCAAACCGAACCGCATTTAATCACACATTTTCCAATGAAACTGCAGCAAATTGTTTATTTAATTTTTAATGTGTGCTCCAGAGTCGGGAGTGGGCTGCGTTTTGTTTTTACGGCGCACACGTTCCGCGTTCGCGTTCGCGTATCTCGTGGATGCGCGGTGCTCACTTCGCTTTATGGCCATTAGCGTATGATTTGTCTTAACAATTAAGCGCAGGACTAGTCTGCCAGTGGATCGGAACGGAGTAGCTGTGGATGGGGAAGTTGTTCGCTTTTTATCTGTTGGTTGTAGCTTGTAGATGCACTGTGGTGTGGCTAGCGGCTGCCACTTCAAAAGAAACGAAACTAAATGCAACGAGAGATGTAAATGTGCATGTGCATGTGCATGTGCCTCACGAATGCCGAAGCTGCTCCATGTGCCACTCCCCCCCACCTCCCACAAAACTTGTATATGTTTTATTTCCACTTGGGCTCTGGTGTTTTATGAGTACAGCCAACTGATTGATGCGCCTATTAGACGAATCCCCATTCTCAGGGGCTTCTATGCGCGTCTGCTGGCTGCGATATCAGCAATGGAACATTATTTTGACGTTAATTGGATGGGAATATAAATGGGGGGAAAGGGTTTGGCGAAGTGCAACAGGTACAGTGTTAGACATTTAATTGAACAATAATTTAGGGAAAGCTGTGGAAAAAGTTTTAGGCAGGTACACGGCGCCTGAGTCCACAGACCACAAACAATTTTCCATCCCTGCGGCAGACTCATGTTTTATTAAAGCATTTAATATTTTTGGCAAATAAAGGCAACTCTGTGGCTCTACCCCGACCCCACGGTCACGAGCAAATTTCATTAACAAAAGCAGCACACAGACTGTAGTCACTGTGCCCTTTTTTCATTAAAACAAATTTCCATACAGCAACCCAAATGACATCAAAGATTCATTTTTATCATGCCGAGGCCGATGTCTGGCCAAGCTCGGCTCGATGCGACTATGGCTATGATGTGCCTGTGGTTCTGTCTCCGGGTTAAGGTCTGGTTTTCGTTTCTGTTTGCCCAACAACCTGCAGACGGAGCTGGCGAGACTAGCAGCTGTCCCATCTCGTCTATCATAATGCTTAAATATTTATAAATTTAAATTCACGTGAAAAACAAAGCGTGTATCTATGCCGGCGAACGACTGGCGGCGACTGAGTGCAGCGACAGCGTGGAATTCACCAGAAATTGAGAAATGCCAAAAGGAAATGAAGTAATTTTGTAATTTGCACTCGAGCAAAAAGCGAATGAATTAATCTTATAGCTGCATGTGGGGTGGCACTCCAAGTAGAATAAAGATGCGCCACATGTCGCAGGGCGGAGCACCATCACCATCACCATCACTCCCATCTCAATTCCAATTCCAATCCCATTCCAGTGCCGACTCAAACCCAGAGGAAGGACCATCATCGAGCCGGCTTTTGATTTACGTGAAAAATCGCTTATGTGGAAATGTTTTCGCATTAAAATCGCAAAACGCCGGCAAAAAAATATGGGCGAATAAATGTCGCCGGATCCGAACTCGGTGCCCTGGCCTCCTGGACTCTGTGGCGGATTTGACTGCAAAATTTATTGAACGCACTTCACTCCGTCGTTGCCTCGCTTTGTTCTACGCACTTGCAGTGCCAGCAAAAAGCGAGCTGGGGAGGGGTAGAAAAATTATACATTTCCTCGTTATTTTTATGGAAAATGAAAATTTATGGCGTCTTTAAGGCGCGACACATTCGCGTATGCATGTTAAATGGGGATTAGGTCTTGTGCTGAAAGTTGGGGCACAATCTGCGCATTAAATGGGGCCCTGGACGACCGGCAGCCGCACTCTTGATGCCATAAAAAATTAGCTGTCATATTCAGATTAACCTACAAGATTTTTGGTATGTTTTATGAAGTGCAGTCGAAGGGCGGCTGACTCAGAGCCCAGAAGAATAATCGATTTTTATTTGTACCATTGGAGTTACTTATTTGCTTGCCAGTGGAATGCACCTGTATTATTGTGGTTTACAAAATAAAACCCAACTAACTCTACCTCGTTCCCAATCGATTCATTCACAAGGGGAAACTGAGTCAGCATGTGCCACGCCCACTCTCTGCTGCGTCTTGCCAGAGAATTAATTGCTAATTTCGAGGCAAATAAAATAACAGAATTTCGCGGATGAATCGATCGAAGCGGCGGTGGCGGCGGAGTCGGCGTCATAAACCAGGCTTAAGAGATCGTAAACAAAACCCCTGACAAAGCCAGTGGCCAATGGTCGACGGACGGACGGTCGCTGCGTGGGCTTAGGCGGTGAATCTTTTTATGATTTCTTTTCTGGCGTTTCTGATATTAAAATTAAAAATTAAAATCAAAGAAACACGAAGCCAGGCCAGGCGCAAAGCTGCAAAAATAATCCACATAAAAATACGAGCCGGAAAGTGTGTCTTGAATATTCTCGGAATTTCTTGCGAGAACTCCAGGCCATTCCCCACTTTGACAGTTTGCGGCGGTCCAAAATTAATTGGCATTTAAAGGCATTTTTCGGATGGCTGCCAGGTTGAGCTGTGACTCGATCCAATCTGTGTAACGAGGGTCTCACGACGCCTTCTGAGATTTATGCGGCGAGTTATGAGGTGCATAGATGGTTAGATAATGAGGCGGTCTCATAAACAACTATCCCGTTTTGCAGATCACTTTCGCCGCCCAAGCAGCGAACTATTTCTGGCGCTGACTTATGGCCAAAGTGAGTTATGTTGGCTTGCCACGCAAATTCTTAAAAAGGATCATTAATAAGTACTCCGCCTGCCTGCTGGAAAGAGTCTATCCCGGAACGCTCAAGCCCAATCCAGCTCAATCCCAATCCCGCCCAGCTGTCAGAGCGGGCGGCAGTTGCAGATGCGGATGCGGATGCGGAGACAGGGGCTTAGCGTCCCAGTCGTTGTTCTTGAGCCTGCCGGGTCCTCTGTCAGTCAGCCAGTCAGCAGTCAGGCAGTCAGGCAGTCAGCTGGGCGAGCTCAGTGACGGGACCCACCGAGAGCCCATGAGCCAGCCCAACAATGTCTGAAGGCTGCTCCGCGTAGCGCAAATAACATGCAGAATCCACTCCACTTCTACGCTTTTGGTAATCCGCATTTTAATGACTTATTTTCTCGGCTTGCCTTTTGGCAACGAGATTCCACACATGTGCTCGAGCGTTCTGGCTGCCAGTGGATTTGGGGTGGTGTCGCCCGTCCCGTCTCGTACTCCGCGTAGACAACACCTACTGAAGAGGCCTGCTGGCAGACGGCCCACTCCATAAAATTGTCATATATTATTTTTTGAATTTTATTCCCTTCGAACGGAGCAGGCAGCCAGGAACTTTACGACTTGCTGGGGTCCTCTAAAAAACCAATCCGCTGCGGTGTGCTTTAAGTTCCCTGCACCCCTGCTCCCCTGCTGCCCTGCTCCCCCTGCTCTGCTTTCATTATTCATTGGTCTGACTCTAATGCAGTTTGCTGGTCATATTGACTCTTGTGCGCAAATGAAATTTAGAGCTGGCGAGTGCAAAATAAATTAACGATGGGGTGGCTATTAAAATATTTTACAAAATTAACCCTTTCGCAGAAAAAGGACATCGGATCGAGTTAATTTATGAGCTGCCTGCAACTGCGTTCCCATCAATGCGCCACGCCAGAAAGTATGCAACTGCAACTGTGTCTGCCTGTCTCTCCGTCTGTCTGTCTGTCCTCCTGTCTGGCGCTTTTTCCGCCTTGGACTTGGCCGGAGTTAATGCAGCGGGAACAGGACTTGTGTTTGCCTGTTGGCTGATTAATTGCAAATTGCAGGGGTGTCTGCCTGGCAAACCACATTAAAAGGCACCCAGAGGTCAGGAAAGGAGCCACGTCCATCGATCCTGCGCCCTCAGACCCCTCCTCCTCCCCATGCGCGCTCCTTGTTT
Organism: Drosophila gunungcola; assembly: GCF_025200985.1. Classification (NCBI taxonomy): domain Eukaryota; kingdom Metazoa; phylum Arthropoda; class Insecta; order Diptera; family Drosophilidae; genus Drosophila; species Drosophila gunungcola. Next base: position 335,381 of record NW_026453181.1, on the reverse strand, counting down.
ATTATTTTTAGCCACCCCCCCCCTCCGCAGTGAGTCCCCCCGTCATTTATGCAAAGTGGCGCACCATAAGCCCCACACCACCCACTCGCCACACCCCCCCGTCGAGTGCCAATCCAAAGCCCTGCAGCCCCGTTTGCACCTTTGATGTGCGCTCCGCATCGACGACAACATCAAGGGCGGTGGGTGGCTCGATGGGGTGCGCCCTGTGCAGCACTTTCATCATTTTGGCTTTTGCCATTTGCGCCCCGGCGCCACTTTTGACCACTTGATGGTGCAGCGAAGGGTTGCCACTTGGCCAGCTACCGTTTGTCCCCTCGCCTCGCTCTGCCTTCAGGTCACTCAGCTTTCGAAGCCGTTTCAGCCAAGTGTTGTGTTTGGGCCGCTATCCGTCCATCAGCGAGCCCCAGTTGGTGGGGCACTCCGTTTTGGACTAGCTGCCACACCTACTAAGCCAGCCCCCCGTTCCAGATAGTGGCTTCTGTTGCCGTCCTTGTTTCCACTGATTAACTTGATGCCTTTAAAGTTCGATAAAAAGGAACTAGCCGTGGGGAAGGAACAAATTTGTCTAGCCTGGTTTGCGGAGAACCGGAAATGAGGATTCCAGCGGAAGTGGGCGAAGGCTACATGGCCTCAGCGGGCGATAAGAAACAAATAAGATCATCTAAGGCTAAGGCTAAGGCTAGACTAATTGGAATTGTTTACTGTAACGAAAACTCCACTAGCGCACATAAGCCAAAAAGAATGGCGAAAAAACTAAGAAACAAGGTACGAAAGTATACCATTTATAGTATATAGCAACAAATTACCAATCAACAAGATATTTTTAGAGAAAACCCGCTTTTTTGGTCCAGAAGCACAGTAAACATTTAATAGAATTCAAAAAGCCATTATCATTTAAAATTTTTTAAACTTTAAATACTGCACTTAAAAAAAATTAGTAGTATGTCGAAGTATATCACAACCAATTAATAATTGATAATAAATTGTTTATAAATTAATAATAATCTAATAAAAGTTATTGGGCCCTCATCATTTTAACTTTATTAATCATTAAATTCTGCACTGATAAAAATAAATTAAGTAAGTACAAGCATTTCACAATCAATTGAGCATTGTTTGCTGTGATTTTCACCCATTGAGGTTTTAATTTCGTTTAGATATATTTAATTTAACTATTTTCGGAAAAGATTTGAATATTTAAAAAATTTAATTTATATATAAACATACATACACATATTTAAAATCCAATATTTTACACATTAATTTTAAAACGTGAACATTTCCTCAGGTAATCTAAATTGCAAAGTATGTAATATCAGGATTAATATTACACTCAGAAAAAACCCTATAGGTCAAATTAAACATTAAAATATTTATTGTATCATTGTTTATCGAAATATTAACATACTTAAAATAAAGCTAAAAACATGATAATGTGATTATTAACATATTTAAATATTTTCGTTTTTAAAAATAAAAGTGTATCACACTTTGATTTAAACACAACACCCCTGGGGGCTAAATCAGTACCAAAAATATTTAAATCAAAGTGAAAGTATTTCATTGAATTATGCAATATGAAAGTTTGCAGCCAATAGCCAATTATATATTTTTACTGCTCCATCATTTTGTCAGTGCCTTGGATGTCTGTGTTTTCATGGTGTGGAAGTTCAAGTGCCGCCGACTGCTGCTGGATGGAGTCCAAAAAAGTGGTAGGCAAATGCATTCATTAATAAATTATCGGACCAAACGAAGCCCCAAACTAAAAGCACACACGCAGTTTGTGGGGGAGATGGAGACATGTATACACAAACCGCCGCAGCCACCGTCGACAACAAGGAGCCTGTGTCCTGGCATGCGAAAGGATGCGAAAGGACGAGGACGATATCATTACGTAAACGTAAAACTTCCGCCTTAGAAATTCAATTAAACTAATAAATTTTCCATTATCCTTATCGATGGCATCGGACCGAAAGGAGCGAGGAGGCTGCAATTGATTGTGTGAGCCCGAGTTGCAGCAGGAGGATGACAAGGACCGCCAGGGATCTGCGAATGGGGCTGTGGCAGAAAATTTAAATTCGTCTAAAGCAAACATTAACATACAGGCTGGGGAGAAGGGGGGCTGGCTGGGCGGTGAAGGGAAGACGAACACATGTGTAAAAATAACAGCAACAAGGACAACAAATAGCAACAATTTGCATAAATTAAAACTTGAAATCAAACATTGAACAGGATGGGTTTTACGGAGAGGGGCATGACAACAGTGGGTTAAAAAGCTATAACTTAAGCCAAAAAAAAGTTAGTTTATCATAGCTATTAAAGTGTTTATTAAAATGTAGTTAATCAATACTAAGCAATGTACAGGTTTGTTTATTTATAATTCGATGCCATTTCGCTTAATGTGAAGTACTTTTTTCTTCATAGTCAGTGGGAGACATAGCTTACAATCCACAGTGATTATCGTTTCGTCTCTTAAAACATTAAAAGGTTCAAGTTTTAGCCAGACTTTTGTCTTTATTTATGTTAATCGTTAGCCCACTGCCTTCGATTCCCTTCACTCCAGCTCCCTTTTTCCCACTCCCTGTGTCGTAAATTGAAAAATGCCAAATAACAAGGCAGTACGAGGCAGGATTGAAGTCCCCGGCAAAGGCGACACCGTGTGGGCGTGGCCGACCAGCTCCAATTTTCTCTGGTAATATTAAAGTACTCCGCACTTATATACGGTCTGGGCACACTCCACACGGGGGCAGGGGCAGGGGCAGGGGGCAAGGCTTGACCATTTAAATTTGGAGCACATTAAAGGACACAACATTGGAGTGGCCTGCTCGGCAGGAGCGCTCGGAACTGGAGTGCGGTCTGCGGGGCGGCCACTCCAAGCAAATGCGACGGCGACATGCCTCAGCTCCGGTTTTTTGCATGTGCAACACCACAGAAGCGGTGGCAACAGCCACAGCAACAGCAGGACGCACGCAGGGCCAAGGCCTTGAGGACAGCAGTCTGGGGTCTGGGGGTCCTGGGTGGCTCTTTCCGCTGCGGCGGCAGGACAAACACGTAAATTAATCTGACAAGTGATACTTCTGGCCCCGGGCATTGGGGCCTCCAGTCCGCTCCCTAACTCCTGCTCCGGGGGTCGACGTCAAAATGTCGCTACCCCGGACAGCAGCCATGTGGCAAGCATGAAAGTCCTTTGGTCGTCCCAGGCACACACTCTGGCAGGACAATGGCTGACTTTTTACTGGGCTGCCAGTTGATGGGACGCTGACGTCGGCCAGACACGGCCAGTGGAGCACCCAAGACTGCTCGGCCCCAGCACAGGATCCCCACGAAGGGGACGCAAGGTGGGGTGCCGGCGGGGTCTTTATTTACATGTACTGCAGTTATTTTGTATGTAATTTATTTCCCAACGGCCCAACGGTCCTTGGAGTGCGTTTTCTTGCCGCTCCCCCGACTTCGGTTTTTGTTTATTGGTTTTTCAACTTGTGCTCCTCCGGGCGGCGAACCCCTTGGCGAACGTGTGTTGTCTGCGCAGCGCTTGACGTTGTCGGCTCTGGCGGTCAAGTTTGAGTCTTGGTTTTAATGGGTGCCGTCGGGTCGGGACAGGGAAGCGAAGTGACCACAGCCGCCGTGCTCCAGGCAGGGGACAGCTGTGGCCAGGGGATCGCGCTTTGGCTCTATAGGTAATTAGGTTTCATGGGGGAGATGAAAACGTTTCCATAATCTCAAAATTTCTTGAAATTATATGGGACCAAAAAATTAAATATACCCTGGTAATTTGTCCATATTTTTCTAAAAGTCGTAACTATCTATAGCTCAAACTATGTACTATATGCAGCCAAATATTTTGACTTATGGAAAATAGTGAATTGACAATAGCTTGTCTTATTGAGAACTCAAATTGTTATGCATCTTCGATTTTACTCTTAATGTTTAAAATAGTCCCTGTAAAGTGACAAGTTTCTTACATTTTTGTTGTAGCTCACTTTTAAAATTTTTATTTTTTCCTATAATTTTTGTTCCTATAGTTCTCAACTGCATCGCGCAGGGTAGCAAGACCCAAAAATCAGAGCCAAAAAAGTAAAGACTATTATAATACTGGAAAATGTATGTAGTTGTAAACGTTTTTGATTAACTTAGATTTGGAAATGTTATCACCAATATTATTTATTGTTATTAGCTTTTCGTTTCATATCTTTTCTTAATAAAAGGTAACTAAAAGTAAAGACTATTATAGTGCAGGAAAATTTATGAAGTCGGTCTCACTAGCTTACCAAAACTTGTAAACGTTTTTGATTAACTTAGATTTGAAAATGGTATCAACATTATTTATTATTATTAGCTTTTTCTTATATATCTGTCCACAAAGGAAGGTAACTTTCGTTATTAATTTACCACATTCGTGCTGTAACTATTTTGTTATTAAAATAGTTAACTTGTTTTTTAATTGGATTGAGGCTGCTTTGACTATTTTTAAGTGGAGGGAGTATAAACATTTATTAATCAGAGCTTTTAAAAGTACAACGAAATTCCATGGTTGCCAGTCAATATTACTTCTTGGGGCAAATTAAGAAGCAGAAAAATTGTATATTTCCGTTGAATATGGAATGACAACAGTGAGAATACAGCAGGAAGAGCAGGAGGAAGAGTTCCCGGCACACTTCGCTGCTCGTTAATCAATTAAAACATTTGTGAATTTGCATAAACATTTTCGCCAGCAGTTCTGCCATCATTTTTGCACTTGCCATCCTCAGTTTGTTTACATGGAAGCGTTGTGGCACTCCCCCTGCCTCCCCCGCCTCCCCCGCCTGCCAATTTGCGAATGAGGCACACAAAAATTGATTAAAACATCACGTAATCGCAACGCCGTCGTCATCGGGCTGGGATCTTGGGCCATGGGCGGCGCCAACGTCAAGTCGAAGCTCTGACACGGCATCTACATGTCTACATATCTACATACTGGGCACTGAGTGAGCCAGAGATCTCCGCACGTACGCATGTGGTTTCACTCCGGCCCCCGGAATATGCCCTGTGCATATGAATTCAAATCGTTTCAATTGAATTCTGTGAACTAGCAGTTGATTCATCTGACAGCCACTGCAGTGAATTCAAATCGAGGTAATTATCCATTGGTTGTGGCGGAGCTATGGAGTCTATTGCGAACTGCAGATATTAACGACAAATTGTGGATCGATGAGGTGGATGTGAACCAAGTGACTCACGGCGAACACAAGAACCTGACATCTTATCATCGCCGCCATAAATAAGGCGAAGGGACATGGACTTCCACCGTAATTCTCCTCCGCAGTCTTCATAAATTTCGTTTTTACATGCGGCACAATGTCAGTGTCCCTGGGTTTTTGGGCCATCCCTGCTGGACCGGCCAAATATGCTTAATGACTTGTTTGTGCGCCGGATTCAATATAAATTATATTTTTTGCGCTGCCCCCGAGACGAGTGAATCTTCCCCGGCGAGAGAGAGAGAGAAATGAACTGGTTTGACTGCGGAACGATTAATACTGTATTCCAACGAATCTTTGTGTGGCGATGCGGCTGCAATTGCTGAAGGGCAATCCCTGGTGAACTTTGGGGAAGAGTTGGAAACTTTAAGCTGCCACTTCGCATGCAGCCGGGAGTTCATCCATCATGGGAAATTGAACTCTTCTCCAGTCGGCCTGCCTCCCACGCGACTCTCGATAGATTTCCATGCCGGAACACTCGTATCTGGGTCAGAGTGCTTGATTGATAGTAAATAAAGGCGGCATCGCTCGAATCAAGTCAAATCATATTTCTTCTTGAGCGGTACTTGGGCATTTTAATTAGTCGCTCTGCCACAAGGGGGCAAAATAATTGGCTCAATTCAGGGACTTTCGATTCGAGCTGATTGGGGGGCAAGTGGCCGAGCAAATAAACCTATCCGGCGCAGAGTTCTGTGTGTCATTCGGATCAATCAATCAGGGGATTTGGGTTAGCTCGAGCTCTGGCCCAGAAATATGCCACACATGAATCAACCTAGGGGGGGGGGCAGAGAAAAGGTTGCTCATAAAATATGTGCCACAGCCCGAATTAATTTGCAATGAAAATGTGCGAAAAGATGCAAATGGCCGGGATTTGCAGTAAAAAATTGACCAAAACATAAGTTCAACGGTGCGGCTGCGAAATATGTTGTCAAATAAATAAAAATTCCGAGCGCACGAAATAGGAAACCTAGCATGTGGGAAACTGCTCCATGGGATATAAATGTGAGCATGTTTATCCTGCCCGGCCTTCAGACGATGACAGGAAACTGTAAGGAATGGCTTCGGATGGGTGGATGGGTGGATAGGTGGATGGGTGGTGCCCTGAACTTGAAAGCTGCCAGGCGATCAATATTTCATGCTAAGTTGGAAAAAATCTCTCTCGGCTTGTTTATGAAAATGCAACCGGAAATCGAATGTCTATCAGGGCAAACATTGCCATAGAGCAGAGTGTGATGGCTAGTGGCTGCCCCATTCCTCCGTAAATTATGCAAATAAGTGAGCACTGGCTGAGAGAGGATATGAGTGTCTGGTGCAAAAGTTTACCCGACGGACCTCAAATGAATCATATGCCAAAAGGCATTCGAAGACCTCAAGCCTTTGTAATGGGCCCTTTGGGTCCTGCTCCAGTCCCACCAACTCCACCTCCACCTCCTCCTCCAACTTGACATGACGCTCGGAAATGCACATTGAGGCGGAGAAAGTTTTGTGCTCGAGTCTGAGTGCTGTCAATTTCAGTTTCCGTCTCAGTCTCCGTCCGATTCCGATTCTGATTCTGGCAGATTTTCCTAAGTAGAAACATTTGTCTTTCCTGCAGTTTGGATGGGATCAAAGAAGCGAGGCTATAATTATGGGATACATGTGGGAGACCCACCTGCCGAGACTCACCTGCAAGGACGGAGATAAAAGAAAATGGAATCTTGGTAAGCCTTAATCTATGCGTGGTCTGCGACTAATCCCTGGCCACAAGCCGACTTACATCGGGTTTAATTAACGGAGTAGGCGTGCTGGGGCGGGAGGGCGGACTAAACTTAACCGGAACACAACTTAGGCGCATAAATTATGGCCCGAGCTCGGACTTAGGAATGCTAATGATGTCCTCCGGCTGCCCAGCCTGAGCCTCCACTCCCTGGCCCAGCCAATAATGCTTTGCATATAATCAAGCAGCCCAGGCATGACCTTTCTTCGATCCGTGTTCTTGGGAGGCTCAGGGTGCTAATCCAACAACTTGACTGTCATTACCCCGGGACACAGGGCATGAAGACAGAGTCGGGAAGACAGGGTCGGCGGAGGAGTAGGAAAAAAGCGTTCATTTGCTCAAATCGTGCACTCGAAAATGTCAATTTACATTTGCGGCGACTGGCTGGCAACGCATTTTCCCCTGTGGCCCAATCCGAGTCCCAGCCAGCTTAAGTTGACTTTAACGCCTCAATGCATCCAACTAGAGGCTGGGCTCACACAGGAGAAAGTTTTTGTGTGTGTGCAGCTGGGAAAAAAGGAATACTTTTGATTAAAGTCAGCTGAAATGGCTGGGATTCGGAAACTAGAAACTAGCCCTCCTCCGCCTCTCTGTGTGTGTGTGTGTTTGACAATGTGGGCGTGGCTCTGGGCCCTGTCTGTTGCTCTGGTCAAGTTAATTTGTATGTGTGGCCGTAAACTTTTGCCAGCTTAGACTTTCCAACACGCCTCGCTGGCCAGTGGGCGACCCTGGGGTTGCAAAGACGGACGGATGGACGGATGGATGGATGGTATGGATGGATGTATGGATGTGGATGTTGGGCCTCCTCCACGATATCTCAAATGTCCAGTTCTGGGCTCCGGCCACAATGTGTGAATTTTGTTGGCTTATTGCTTTTCTATGCCGCATAATTGCTGACTTCTTTCACACATTCGCACACATCATTGGTCCAAACTGGACAGAACTGAACTGGACTGGATGGCAGGGAAAGGGACCGATTTGAGTTTGTGTTGTCCTTGGACAAGGCGCATAAATCATTGGGCGCCGCAGCAGAGTCCCGAAATTTATGCTTGGTTGCATTTTTGATGTTTAAATGCGCTCGCCCAGTGGGCAGGGAAGATAAGAGCGGTTGGGAATCAAGGGAAAAGCTTCCGGGAAGCGTATTTCAATTCAAAGCCGCCGGATGCCCACTCCCGCTATCTCCATCCTGGCGCACCCCTACCCCTCCCACCTCGAGCCGGAGTGTTTTTTAAATAGTTTCGCACTTCGTTCCGGGTGGCATGGCTACGCGATGGACCACCAAGGTTACCACCGCTGCTTGTTACCCAAACAAGTTGTCCCAGCAACGCGCATTGAATTCTGGTTTTCCCATGGGGCTCCACTCATTTCCGACCAGGTCCCCATCTGGGAGCTAGTTCTCCGACTCGGGTTGTTCACAGCTCATTAGCTCAATCATTTGAAGAAGGATGCCCTGCTTTTCCGCCTCCAATGTGCGGTTCGTGAGCGCGGAGTCGCAGTTGCAGCAGAAGTCCAATGAGTTGCGGGCAAGGGCACGGGCCCAGACGGCGGCCTATCATCCGCCCACGGGTGGATTTCGTCCCTCCACCACCTTCGCCTCCTTCCGGAGGACGGCCTGCGACCAGTCGGCGGCCTACGACCAGAAGCAGCTCAAGCGCAACGAGCGGGAGCGGAAGCGCAACCAGGGCACGAGGCAGGTGGTGCTCCGAGCGGGCGAGTTGCGGCGCCTCAAGGACCAGGGAAAACTGGAGACCGTGAGCGAGAAGCTGCAGAGGATCGACCAGCAGGAGGAGGAGCATCGCAAGCAGTTGCAGTTGGTGGAGGAGACACGGCGGCGCTTCAAGACCATCGACGAGGCCAAGGGAGGAACGGTGTCCGAGGACAGGGCGGTGCTGCTCAGCGAGGTCCTGGAAGAGAAGCAATCGGTGCTCAGCCGGGCGTTCCTGGCCCGCCAGGAGCAGGAGCAGGAGGTGAAGCGTGTCAACCGCATGATCCTCGACGCCAAGTGCAAGGCTGTGCGTGAGGCCCAGATCCAGGAGAAGCATCTGCTGTCCAAGGCGCTTCGCTGAGGACGACGAGCGACTGGCGCGCATGGTGAACGAGCGGGCCCAGAGGGAGCTGACCGCCGAGGACGAGCGCGAGCGGCTGGAGGTGGAGAAACGGAACCGCTACGCCCAGGAGATCCGCCAGCAACTGGCGGAGCGCGAGAATGTGCGCTACCTGGAGGCCAAGAGGGTGGCCGACGAGGCCAAGGAACTGCGCCGTGCCACCGAGCTCCTGCGCGGCCAAGAGGAGCAGCAGCGGGCCTTCGCCCAGCTGAGGAAGCAGCGCTTCCGGGAGGAGCTGCAGCGCATCAGGGACATGTCCAACGTCTTCAAGACCATGCTCAGCGAGCAGGAGCGACTGGCCGACCTCCGCGTGACCGCCTACATGCGCGAGAAGCAGGACAAGGAGCGCCAGCTCAAGGAGATGCAACGTCTGGCCAAGAAGGAGTTCGAGCGCCGCCAGCAGCGCATCTTCACGGCGGCCGCCGAGGTCCTGGAGACGCGCCAGACCAACTGAGGAGCTCAAGTACCTGAAGGAGCGGGACCGGGTGGAGCGGGAGTACCGCCAGCGCGAGAAGGGGGCGGTCATCGCCAAAAGGGAGGCGGAGCGGGACCTGCTCGAGGCGCGAGCCCAGCAGGCCCAGGAAATGCGCCAGCGACTGGCCCTGGAGATCGCCCATGCCGGCGAGGAGTTCGCCAAGGTCATGGACCGCATGCGCGAGGAGGAGGACAAACAGAGGGCCATGGACCGGCAGCGGGACGCCCAGCGACAGGCGTACCGCCAGGACCTGCGCCAGCAGATGACCGACAAGCAGACCGACGCCGCCGCCTCGCCGAGCTGGAGGCCGGTCGCGTCCAGAAGTGGCTCGACCAGGAGAAGCAGCGGGACGCCAACATCCGGCAGGTGATCAGCGCCAAGATCGCAGCCATGCGCGACCACTGCCTGCCGGAGAAGTACCTGCGCGAGGTGGAGAAGCAACTGAAGAGCATTCAGAGCACGCGCAATCGCATTCGTTGAGTTGGAAACGATTTGAGTTCTAAGCTTTGTTCAAGTAAAAGCGGTCTTGAAAAAAAATCAAGTCTTAAATTGTACTTGTATTGTATTTGTATCCGACTTCTATGGCAACATTTTTTTAAAATTATACAAAAACTTCTTCAAAATACATTTATTTTCTAAATAAACGGAAAATATTTTCTACACTTCATATATAAGAATTCCCTAAGAAAAGAAATGTATTTAAGTAAAAACAAATTCTTTATAACGAAATAAAACACGATACCAAAATTAAAGAAAACCCGATAGTGTTTTTTTTTTTGTTGGGTGCATTCTTTTGCGATTTTTACCTGTGAAAAAAATGTAAAAATGATACGGTAGAATTTACGAATTTACTTACGATATTTAGCCGATGTTTTTCGGTGCAGCTCTAAAGACTTGTCGAGATTGAATTTTAACTGAAATTGCGGCTATATTTGTTTCTGTATTCAAAAATTTGAATACGTAGTAGATATAATATAAGCCATTATAGTCTTTTAACCACTGATCCATAGCATTAAAATAAAATTAAACAGTTCTAAACCATCTTCAAATAATTCTCCAATGTGAACTTTGACTGATGGTGGCTCTACACCCAGACAAAAAATCGCCTTTGATTTAAGAAATTCGGCATTGATTCAAGAAAATCGCCGATGAACTTCAGCCAATGGCAACTCGCCTGTGTTTTTAAAAAATGATTGTCTTAAAACTAAGGAAGGCCTTTCTAAAAAGCATTACAAATTTTTTTAAATGGATGGCAGTTACCACAAAATTAAGAAAAATATATCTTGAATTTAGAAAAGTTTTTTGAAAAATAAAGCGTTTTGTCTTAATTTAACTACCAAGCCTTTCTAAATTCAATGGTAAATATTTCTTTAAATATTTTTATATACTTGTATGTTCATGTCAATATTATTTACCGCCATTACCATTCACTACGATTGCATAGATAAAAAATATTTAGAGGCATCATTTGCTCTGCCCGAACTTCTGCCTAAGCTCTGCTGTGAGCCATGCTCGAAGTTAAATTTGATTTTCCCCCACTTTTAAGTTTTTGAGAGCTCAGTTCAGTTTAATGAGAGCGAACAGTTCAGAAGAAAAACTCATATCTTCGACCCTATAAAATATATTTACTTTTGATCAGCATCACTAGAAGAGTCCATCTAACCATTTCCGTCTGTCTTTACTTCTGTCCGTTTCTGCGCAATCTAGTCTGAAAATAATTGAGCTGAAAGTCATTATAGCTTCAATTTCTTTTTTAATGTATACGCAAAAAAGTCAAAATTTAAATGTTTTCAAGAATACTTAGTTATTGCAACATTTGCAGGGGTATACATATACTTCGGCATGCCGAAGCTAGCTACCTATCTTGTTTTATATAAAGGAATTCAAAGCTTCTAGAAAATTCGCACATATTACGTGCAAACAATTTATTCGCTCTAATCTTTAATTTTTTGCAATAATTGATAGTTATATTGCTAGAAAGATAATTTTTACCCTACTACAACCGAAATAAAAAATGTTTACCAAAACCGAAACCGTAATCGAAATAGTTATATCGGTGGTAACCGTAAAAGCAATCAAAACAGATATTTAATTCGGTTTTAATCCCTGTTTTTGAAGCAATAGTTATCCAAATCAAGTACAACTGCACTTAAACTTGGATGTGTGTTGTTGTGTGTGTGTGTGGTTGCCTAATATCGGGCGGGCGTGTAGAGACGGTCAGCTAGCGCCCCAAAGTATGTGTATATATTCACTTAAGTACTGTAATGGTTTCGGAACAAAATCCACTTCGCCGTGGACAGACTTCCACCGCGGGAACGGAACTTGTTTTGAGGGGCCTTGCCTTACCTTGTCTAACATATAGATCCCCGCATTCCCCAAAAAGGTTCGACGACGATCCACATCCCAAAAGTATGCCATTAAATTGCCAGCCAAAAGTAACTGGCGAGGCGAAATCAAAGAACCGCCATGATGACGATGCGACATTGTTGCGCGTGCGGCAGAAAAGCCCGCCCACACCACGCTAATTTCCAACTATGTGGGCGTTTAGGCCACCTTCCCAGTCCACTGTTCCCGCGGGGGGAGGGGTGGGGGTGGGTGAAAAACTACTGCCTCGGTGCCATGGAAAAAGTGGTAGCCAACTTTTGGCTACAATAAAATTTTATTATGCCACACACATACGCTGAGCGTACACAAGCAAACAATGGAAGACGCAGACGAAGACGAAGACGAAGATGAAGCTGGAGCTCGAGTGGAGATGCCACCGCTAGCGACAACGACAACAACAACGACAACGACGAACTCTTGTGCATGGTTCAATTATCGTATTTCATGATTCGTTAAATTTTCGCATACGCCAAAAAAAATACGCAAGATAAGCCCCACACCCCGCACCCCACACCGCCTATCAGCCCACCACCCACCATCCACCACCACCACCCATCTTCCACCCAACAGGCAAGGAAAAGTCGAGGAAAGGCGAGGAACAGGTTTCCCCTGGCAACCATTGTGATTCCTACCTACGACATGTCGGGGACCCGCAGAGGAGCTATGTCTTGGGCCTGGGCTTGGGCTTGGGAATTGCCTGCCACTCGCATATGGCAGTAATAATTCCAATGACAATAAACGTTGTCGTATTTGCAAGTACCAGCACACACACTGCCAAGTGAATTGATGAGAAAAGTTTTGAGGAAATGTCAATAGAGAAGCGGAGACAAACTATGCTCGATGTGCGAGGGAGTCTGCACGCACTGTGGAAAGAAGTGGTGAAAATCGGGGTAAATTCTGAGGGTAGGGTTGGCAAAACCATCGATAGCATTATCGATACTATCGATGGGCGAACAACTTAGCAATATCGACGGTTCGGACTCACCATCGACACTATCGCTCTAGAAAAATAGTTTTTATTATTTTACATTTGATGAATATTTAAAGTATATTGCGGTATGTTTCTGGGAACTTGCTGGAATTTCAAACTTTAATGTCCCACCGCCACTATGAAAATTCCATTATTAAAGTTGATGTAAATATAAATTCGTTATAATTCGCTCTGTTAATCTGCATCAAATAGAATTCATTAAGAAATTGGACTTATATTTTTCCTGCGGCTTAACAATTTTTATAACTATTGATAATAGCGATAGTGGCCACTTTCGGTGGCCTACTTAAAGGTGCCTCTCCTTTGCCCACGCAGCCCACTGTGCCTGTCGCCGCTTCTTTGGCATTTATAAATATCGTGCTGGGAAAAGGTAAAAAGCCAAAAAATATCGATATTGTAATTGGAAAAAAGTAAGACGCAGCTGCCTCAGTCTGCCCTGCATTCCTCGTCCTCCACTCCCATCAAAGTTTATCTGCAAGATTGCACACAATTGTTTTGTATTAGCAGAGTGATTTCTTCCCTGGCCCTGCTTCCTTGGGCTTATACCCCCGATATGTGTGCTTAAAAGTAAATTGCTCGGCTTTAGTCTTGCCTTTTATTTCTATGGCTTTTCTTTTGTAGTTGCGGTCTGGTTTATCTGCCGCAGCCGCAGAAGCGTTTTCCCCTTTGTTGTGCTCTTAGGTAGTTCAAAGCGGCACAAGACGGATGAGCAAAGTGGTTTCGGTATCTCTATCCCCGCCATGTACATCTGCAGCCAAGGGCTCCTCCATATCCATATCCATATCCATATCCATATCCATATCTAGGTGACTGGGTAATGGGTCTCAATTGCGCCTCGAATTTAAGACATCAATCGCGCGTCCGTTTGCATATCCAGTCGAAATGGAAAATCAATATAAATGAGGAAGCCGCTTGATTGGATCGCTGGGGAGGTGTCGCTGCGAAATGGATTTGCGGAGGTCACCGGCGGCGGGTGGAAACTGCGCATTGTGCAGCAGATTGAGCGCAAAAATGGCGAATTATAAATAGACGAAATTCGGTTTAATTGAACATCGAGGCAGTTGGATGGGGAGTTGTTCCTAAATTGAGTACGGCAATCAAAGAATGTCGTTCGGGCTGAGACATGATTGATGGGCCCGCGATGGTATCTGCCCTTTCCATCTGGAAAACCCTTTCACTTTTTACCCCTCCAGTCCCAACGATAAGGAGGAGCACCTGAGAAGTTGGCGCCAGCCTACCCCGAACCCCTAACCATCCATTGGGCTATGCGAATCTTGTGGGTGTTTGGGCTACGATTTGTGCGATTATGAAATACAAGTACGAACTCCGATTAGATAGGGACACGCTTCAGACATTTGTACACCATTAGTCGGCCCAAGAATACTTGTTTCGCTCTCTGCGAACTGGAATGTGTTCGAGTGGTATTATTGTATGACCACAATTACATATTTATTTATCTATCTATCTGATAGCCGGCGGCGCTCTTATCTAGCCTTTGTTTACGGCCAATCTAGGCAGAAGTTGCCTTCGCTGCGACAAAAAGGGGTTTCCTGGAAATGTGGTCGCTAGAAACCCAACCAAACGTATTGGAATGTCAAAAAGATCCACCCCGTAAATCACATGGGCAATAAATATTTATTCAGCCTGTGCAGCAAACACTTAGATTAAGCCTTAAACTCCGTGGAGAGCCAAACAAAATTAACATAAAACAAATAATAAAATTAAACTCGACTTAATTGATTTGTCCATAAATCTCGCGCCTCTCCTCGCATCCATCCTCGTGTCGGGCGTTTCTACTATATGGTATAATGCTATAATGCATTATCGGCCAGCAGCGTGGAGCACTGCAGTCGACGTCGCTGCCCAGAGATTGTCGCTGCTGATTGGGAGCTCCACGTTGGCGGGCTGGCCACTTCAAAAGCGGCGGCGGCGGCGACTGCGACTGCGACGTGACTGCGGCATTGTTTACAAACAAACAAGTTGCGGCGGCAGCCAGTAGCCACCGAAGAGAGATACGTCTCTTGCCGTATCAGCAGTGGATACTTTTGGCGAAACACTTGGCCAAAAAATTCCTATCATTCAAAGGCCGAACCGATTTCCCGGATCGGTGCTAAGTTGCACAACCGATCGCTTTGGATTTCGAAAACCGCCGGGCATTGCTTGTGGGTGGTTGGAAGGTGGGTGGTGGTTCGGTGGTGGGGGGTGGACAGTGGCATATCAGGTAGAGAGTGCGCCGCGCGCTTATCACATATTTCTGTTCGCTTCGATTTCTAAATGGAAAAATAGTCGAAATAGCAGCCGGCAGGCCGATAAGCCTGATTATTTCCCCGTCCGCCACTTTTCCAGCTTAGTGTCTTGGTGGCTTGGTGGCTCAGTGTCTCAGACGACGTGGGTCAGGTCACTGGGCGGAGTGGAGGGGCGCGACAGCTGTGCTTTGTAGTCATCCTCCTCCTCCTCCTCCTCCTCCTCCTCTTGGGAGTCGTGTGAATCGTTTGAGACCTCGGACTCTTCCCTGGAGTCCTCCACCTCCGAGTCCTGGATGTCGTCCAGCGGCGTGGTGGTGGTCATCGAGGCGGCCGCCGCCAGGAAGTGCACCTTGGCGGAGGCCGGCGAGTTGTTGTTGTCCGCCATCAGTTGGTGGTGGTGGTGCAGGTGGTGGCTGTAGCTCAGGGAGGGGGGCAAGTGGCTGCCAGAGGAACGAGGATGGCGGCGCACTAAGTCGCCCACGTAGGCGGCGGTGAGGATGGCATAGGTCATGCCCAGAAGGGCGCCCGCCAGGACGTCGGACCAGTGGTGCCAGTAGTCGGCCACCCGGCTCAGCGAGACGCAGAGGGCGGCCATGAGGAGCAGGAACTGGAGGACGTGGCGCAGGACACGCACCCCTCCCCGCCCGCGCCACACGCCGTGGACGTAGAGGGCCAGCAGGAGCATGGAGTAGAAACTGAGGCTACTGTGCGCACTCGGGAAGCTGACATGGAGCTCGCGGATCTGGCGCATGGAGAGGTTGGGATTGGAGCAGTGGAACTGCTCCACATACAGATCGGCGTTCTGCGGGTCGGAGCAGCTGCTGTTGTCGTCCAGCCTCGGCTGGCAGCCGTGGAAGAAGTGGGGTCGCAGTCGACCCACCGCGTGCTTGGCCAGCTCCGTGGTCAAATAGGTGGCCACGAAGCCGAAGCTGAAGGTCGCCTCCGCGCGCCACAAATTGCGCAGATAGAGCCGCATGCGGAAGCGCTTGCAGATGCGCATCACCTCCACCACCGCCACGAAGAGCATCGGGAGCAGCAGCATCAGCAGCAGCAGCATCGGCACCGTGATGGTGCACTCCCTGTAGGGATAGCGGATGCTCAGGTCCGAGCAGAAGAAGCCCCTCTTGAAGGTGTGCATGACGAATGGTGGATGGATGGTTGGATGGATTGCTTTTCCGGATTAGCTGGTCTTATCGCGTGGGTTCAGGCCAATCGCTTGACACTTGGCACTGGTTTCTGTGACAGTACATTTGTTTGTGCCTCACGCCCAATGTCGCGCTGTGGCCATTCGTTCATTCGCCCCGCTTATTTTTTTCGGCTGTCACACAAATTGCGCACTTACTCGCACTGTTGCGATTTTGCTTTCGAAACACTCGCGCACGACTTCCCGGGCCGAGTTCAAAGGGGCTTTTCCTCGCGGGAAATTAGCGAATTACCTTAACAGCCGGCTGTCAGTCTGCACCGCCTTGCGGCCCGCGAGTGAACCGATGAACCAATGGCAGCGGACCAACGGACCAGCGGACCAGCGAACCAGCGAACCTAATACCTCGAACCTCGAACCGCTTTGTCCGCACTCCGTTTCGACGTCTATGGGGCTCTGGGCCGCTCTGACGCTTTGTTTGGGATCGTCGACGAATGTGACTAGCTAGCTGGCTGTGACTGCGACAGCGACTGAGACTGAGACTGCGACGGCGACGGCGACGATCGCTGCCGAGCTGCCGGTAGCGACTGCCCCTCGATCGAAGCAGGCGTTCGCCTCTGGCCCGCTGGAGTGGCTATGGTCTACGGTCTACTGTCTGCGGGCTGCGGCCCACGGCCTACGGTCTTCGGATCGGAGAACCCAACCAGAAACTGAATCTGAGACTAAGACTGAGACCGAGACCGAGAGAAGGCCCACCGCGTCGAAGGTTGCCAGCGCTGAGTTGGGTTCGCATTGATATTGTGTTTCAATGGTACTTGTACTCCTTATCACGACCGCGCTGCTCTCAGTTGGCTCGTACACTCGGAAAGTTTAAGAGAATTCACTAGACTAAAAGTTGTTAAGTTCACATAGGAATTCTAAATAAAACTTAAATGTCCATAAGGTATGACTACAAGATTTTCTCAGGAATTCATTTACACAGACTTTGTCACACAAACAAGTCGCGTATTTTTGAATTTTTTTCAGATAGTAATTTGTAGTTTTGAAGTCTTTCTATATATTTTTGGAATCTTAAGTTCATAGAGGTCTTTCGTAACTTCGAGTAATGTATATGAGGGGTCTGGATGGACTGTTTTATTTTTAAAATATTATGGCTTGAGTAGAAAACCATTTTTGTGGTAAAACAATTAGGAACAAATATTATGTAGCTATGATAAAAAGACAAAAATTAGTATATTATATTAATTAACAGAACAATGATAAGGACAATGAAACTACAATTGAATTTAAAAAGAGTCCAGCTCATTTCTAAACAAAGATATTTTGAATTATGATATTCCTCCTGCTATTAAAAGTATACCACATCCAAAAAAATTTCAACAGAAAAACAACAAACAACCATTTTTTTAATTTTCGTTTTGAAAAAATGGTAATTTTTGGTTATTTCGAAATCTGAAACTGAAAACTAAAAACTGTGAAACATAAAAAAACTATCTAATCATAAGAAATTTATACTCTAAGTGTATGGTTTTTTGTTTCGAATGCTTCTTTTGGGAAATTAACAATTAATGGCCAATATTGTGAACGTCCGAATCTCGTAATGTAATAAGTCTTTGCATTTCTTTAAATTGATTTGAAAATGTATATATATGGTTGGACGTTGCATCTTTATTAAAAATATTATAGGTTATACTAAACTTTTTTTGGCACTTACGTTTTATTTTGCTGTCAAGAGAATATCTTTGGCGATTACAATATAATTGATTATTTTGTAAATATTTATGAAATATTTCCAATTTTATATTCAATAAACAAAATTTTCAAAAATCGCTTAAATTGTTTAGCGGCTTAGGGTCGACATACACAGAGTGGGTTAAAAATGAAATTAGTGTGTTATTTTGTTCAGTGTACGCCCGCTCAGGCTCACGTCTCTTGTCGCCTGTTGGCTTTGGCACGAATGTTGCTAATGAGGAAACTATTGAATTGTTTCAAGGTTTGCTCTGCTCAGTTTGCTCAGTTTGCTTAGGTTTGTTTGCCTGCGACTTGGCATTTGCGCATAATGAAAGAGTTGCATTCGAGTCGCTCGAAATGCGGACGCCAAGCAGATGGATGTGGATGTGGATATGGATGTGGATGTGGATGCGAGATGGAGGCGAAGGCGAAGTAGAGTGGAGGAGTATTCCTCCTTCGGCTGCCTGGGGTGGCCTTAGGAGTAGGTCATTCCAACGTGACTTAAGACGGTTGCCGCTGCGCTGCGTGCCTTTGTGGCATTTGTGTTGTGTTGATGTAGGTCGTTGCTCGGACTTACAGTGAGTACAGTGAGCGGGATCTGGGCGGAGTGGGTTCTTTGGTAATGGAGACGAAGGCAAACACTGGCCAGACTCCCAGCTGGAGCCGCAGTACATAAACTGCAGCCAGTTTATGGCCACTTTGTATTTGCACTACGAATCGGGCTTCTTTATGGCAATTTTCAGCTGCTCAATTTACATTCGAATTGCTGTGCTTTGCAACTATTTGCTGTTAATTTATGCTAATTTCGGAGCCCCACTGAAAGGAAACTACTCCAAGAGTTGGTCGGACAATGCCAATGCAAATGCAAATGGCCGACCCAAGTATTCCTGGCTTAATTCAGTTAAAGTCGACACCTTGAGGGCAATTTCGGATGGAAGTGGAAATTATTTGCAAACTATTCCGATATAAGCAATTTACCGACTAACCATCGTTACCATCCATGTAAGTTTAATGTATAAGCGAAAGCTGACACATGTTTTTTCTTATTTACAATTGTAAATTCAATTTTATTTATCGAAACTAATAGCAAATAATTAGTTTAAGTAAGACATGAAAAACGTGATATTTTAAATGTTTAATTTTATAGTGCAACAGACTTGAAGCCATGCTTACTTAGCCAGAAACTTGGAAACAAGTTTTGTAAGAAGAAATGCAATCTTAACATTAAATGAGGTTAAACCATGTAATTATTGGGTGTTCATTACTTTGAAAAATAGTAATTGTGGGTTGGGATAACCGAAACCCCGAAGTGATGGCCAAATTGTCCCCAATATAGCTAATAATTATAGGGCTATCTCGTTACACAACACAGAACGGTAACCGCTAGCTCGGGCACACTGTAAGCCGATCTCCACAGCAGAGACTCCAGCAGATTCACCAGATTAACCAGATCCGCCCCTTTGGCCAGATCGTCTGTGTGGAAAGTCGTATCAATGAACGACCGCAGCACGCGCCAAGAAACGAGTATTCAAGACCATTATTGTCATCATCCAGCCTGCCTCGAGATCGTAAGGTTTCTGGTTTTATATGGCAGCGGGAGCTTCTTTGGTGACACCTTCGACTGAGGCGACACTAAATCAAATTTATTATTGACATAATTTGTTAAATACGCAGATCCAGCGGCTATTAGCAACGACGATTACACAACCCCCGCGATTTTCTGGGTACGAGTAAATAACATCTACGCCCCCAGTCCGCAAGTCCCTCGCTGACTGAGGTAAACAAGAAAGTCTGACTCGGCACATGTCTGGTTGGGATTCGGTCTTTGCGAACCCAAGAAGCACTTCCTGTCTAGTGAAAAAGTTAAACTGCTGAGACAAGTTATTAAAGAACCAGTGTTTTCATTTCTGCCACTATTGCTGATTAGGGGAAATTCACTCGGCGAGGTGTGAGCGTGAAATCGCGATGCCCAGCTGATAGGTGATAGCGAAACGGACGCAAATCGGCGGAAACACTGCGACGCAGTACGCAAGTGAGGAACTTCTGGCGATCCGATCCCATTTGTTTCGATCCGATAAAGATTTCGATGCAGTGCAGTCCCCCTCCCGGGGGAAGCACTTGGCATTGGCATTCCGCGATTAGCATGGGGAAATCTGTTTGCGCTGCGACAATATGCCGTTGTTGACATTACGAGTTGGCGGGTATAGTGTGAGTTTACAAGGGGCTGGATCTAAAAGCGTTAGAAACGAAGTGACAATCAGGTGAAAACAGAAAAGGAAGCATGCTACTTGGACAGGAAGTGCAGTAGTTCGGCCACCTTTTGAGCTGTGAACAATTCGGAATGACGTTTCTAGATCGATTCGGTGATGAAGCAATTACAGCATGCCACAAAACCCCTCAAGGTCTGCGAACCTATTCCAACGCAAAGTGTTCGCGGATTGAGCAATTTAACCGAGATCCACTGGAATTGATTTTAATTCCTTGCACGTGCAATGCACCCAAGCGATTGAGAGCCAGAAACCTCCTCCAATATTAATCAAACCACCAGTAATTAGTTGTGACGTTACGCGATTGGCGCTGTTAATAAAAAATATCTTGCAAGATTTTCCTTGCAATCGCCACTGTTTTTTTTACTATTAAACATATTTAAATACACTTTTTTCTTTATGCCTTTTAGAAAGTTTACAACTTTATAGCCGTTTTCTTCATTTATTATAAGTAATAAAAAAATAAGTTCAAATTTAGCTGTCGATATACCTTCTTATTCCATTAATAGTATGAATGCGATATTAATAAACGACGGCTACGATTTTTTCTTGTTTATTTATTTATCAAACAAACAGTGAGATCAGGAAATAGTAACGATCGCACCATCAACATCTTAAGCTTCTTATATTGAAAAATAAATATATTTTCGGGTAAGCAAATAAAAAATTTCTCTACAATTTTCTCATTCGGTCGAACGATTTTTATAATAATAAAACATGTACGTTTGAAAATACAAAAAATGAATATTTCAAATTTTGTGAGGGTATGTTTAGAAACAATAAACTTATATTTTTTTCAATTATGTATCCGATTGTTCCGATGTCAGCTATATGATATAACAAAGCCGAAAGGTTTGAAAATCTTATTATATGAATTAAAATTTTTTTTTAAGTCTAAGTTTAAAATTATTTGTGGCATGCCGAAAAAATTCAAACATTCATTTACTGTTTAATATTCTTTAGTGAACATTAATTAGTTATTTTTATTGCGACAAAATTCAAAATGGAGGCTTTAATTGGCCTCTGCACGCTAAACATCGTTTCCGGATTTCAAGGGTCAAGTCTCTTGTAGTGAACTTATTTGAAAAATGGTTTTCGTTTATTAAAGTTGATAAAATTCTCTATTGTTTATATTGAATTAAATAAAATGATACTTATAAAAAAAGTTTTTCTTATATTGTAATTCAATGTTGCTAAAAATTTTTAATTTTGGTCTTGTCCATTTTTATAAGCCGTAAAAAAAGTATGTTCAAAAATGAAATAGAAAGGAATGAAAAGGAACAATAGGTCAAAAGTTTTCGCGCTACAAATAAATTAATATTTATCGCATCGAAAAGTCTTTTTACGAACATAAGACTTGCATTATCAGTGAAAAAAATAATTTTTTTCGTCAAAGAGAAAGAAAAATTTCCTTAAAACTAAAAGAATAAAATTTGAGAAAAAAGGGTAAAAATTACCACCTGAATTTCAAGGGACTTTTGAGAAATATAATACATGAACGACCTATCTAATAAAAGTCTTTGAGGAAACTTAAAATTTAAAATTTTTCTCAACCTATTATTATTAACCGAAATAATTGTAAAAGTCATTTCCAAAAAGTTATTTTAGATTAACGTATTCTAAATAAATAAATATGAAATCGGTTAGCCTTGGTTCAAATGATCAGATAAGTTACAATAATTTAAAAAAATCGAAAGTAATAAATATGCAACATAAATCTAATCCATACTTGACAATTTGCTCATAAATAAAATATTATGTTCCTAAATCTGCTTAAAGTCTTGGATCAAATGACCAAATTATCGCTTTAAAATTCATAAAACTTAAGTGTTTGTTTGCGTTCAAATCACCATAATGACTGAATTACCAAGCAAATAATGAAATTATCTTTTTAATAAACACCGAATAATGGTCGAGGCCCGACGTTCATTTTACAAGCTAACGAGCCGCATCGCTCCCGCCCTGTGCCCAACCTCGTCTGCTGGTCGTTTCAATTAGCAATCCCACAAAAAAAACCAGCGGATAGAATCTCCAAGCCAGTTTCTCCCCTCGCCAGGTAATACTCGATCGATCTGGGGCCAAAGCTTTAAGCTCTGGGGCAGACGTCACTCCGCAGAAGCGTCGAAGGCACACCTGACTTGGCGACGTCATAGAACGGCTGTCAGCGAACAGGTGCGAAATCACCTGCAGTCCGGCAGCGAGCCCCTGGGCATTCTGCCGCTGCGGTGGTGCGATCGTTGCCAGGGAGTGAGTCACTGGCCCAGAAATTCCTAAAAGTGAAATTCCCAAACGCTCACAAGTCAGCGCCAATCGATGAACGACTCACCAGAGCAATTAACCAGCGGCAGGCCGAAATTGCCACACTTGAGTGGTGCCCATCGTGGGTCCAGTGGGTTTTCCAGCCTTTCTTGCGTCGGTTCCACTGGCTGCCCAGCTGCCCACTAGGAAATTATGCACACGCACCCGAAAAGTGCAGTATCCGAATCTGCAGCGAAAGGAGAAGACGGCGAGAACCCGCCGAAGACTCTCTCCGCAGAAACCAGTTTGCATCTTTCCGGAGTCTTATCGCTGTGGCGAGATTTTCTCTTGAAAACCAGTTTCTCCATACTATAAACACTGGGTGTTGTTTATTTTTGCGCCGATTGTAGATGAAATATGAGTGCTTAAGTTTGCATTTCATAGGCTATATAGGCTGGAGCTTGCGTTTCTGGTGTCTCCACTGCGAGAATTTTCATAGCCCACCACCTAGAACTTGATTGCCTTTTGTCTGCCAATTGGCCGAATGTTTCTCTGACTCGCTTGTAATTAGCTGAAGAGGCAAACAAACAACAAAGACGAGCTAGTTGCCCCAGCAACACCAGCAATAACAACAATAACAACAGCTGTCGTCGGAGGGGACTCACCACTCACCACTCACGCACCAGCTTTCAGCCGACGGACCGCAAAAGCTGGCAGAGAGCGGCAGAGAGCGGCCCCAAATCACGGCCAGGTTGGGCGACTCACCAGCCTCGCTCGGTTAGTTAAGCGCGGTGTGCCAGCCGGTTGAGTCGATCCGCAGCTCGCACCATGTCCAAGTACTCGAAGCTGGCCCGCGGGCTCTGCGACCTGCTGATCTGGGCGGCCCTCAGCGTGGCCAGTCTGCTGCTGCACAAGCTGGTGCGGCCCTTCCGGCGCGGCTTCTTCTGCGGCGACGAGTCGCTGGGCTATCCGCTCCGCGAGAGCACCATTGGCCACCAGCTGGTCATTGCCATCGCCCTGGCCGTGCCCACGGCGGTGATCGCCGTGGTGGAGCTGTTCAAGCAGCTGCCCGGCGCTGGGCCCACAAGGGAGTCCGGCAAGCGGGACGGCTGCCGGATGGGCCAGCGCCTGGGACAGCTGTACCGCCAGGCCCTGTTCTACCTGTACGGCCTGGCCATGGTCACGTTCACCACGATGCTCTCGAAGCTGTGCATCGGACGGTTGAGGCCGCACTTCTATGCCGTGTGCCAGCCGATGCTGCCGGATGGGAGTGGCTGCCAGGACGGACAGAATCTGGGCCGCTACATCGACAGCTTCACGTGCAGCAATGCCAACATGAGCGACTTCCAGTTCCGGCAGCTCAACCAGTCCTTCCCCAGCGGCCACGCCAGCCTGGCCATGTACGCCATGCTCTATCTGGCCATCTACCTGCAGGCGGCGCTCAGCACGAGCCTGTCCAAGCTGCTGAAGCACCTGCTGCAGTTCCTCTTCGTGATGTTCGGCTGGTACGTCTCGCTGACGCGGATCACGGACTACCACCATCACTGGAGCGACGTCCTGGCGGGGGCGGCCCTGGGCGTGGTCTTCGCCTGGCTGACCAGTGCCTATGTGGCGGACCTGTTCGCGGGACGGCGCTGGCAGAAGGCGGGCTACTCGGCGAACACGCTGCGCAAGGCGCAGGTGTCGCCCAAGAGCTCCACCAAGTCGCAGGCAGGAGGAGGATCTGGAGGATCTGGAGCAGGGGCACAACCGCCCGCTCTGCCGGCCTACACCTTCGGCACGCTGCCCTACTTGGCCGCCCATCCGGCCCAGGCGCAGGCGCAGTACGCCCAGCCGTATCACAACTACGGCTACGTGCCCTGAGCCACTGCCGCCGGATTCCATTAGCAAAACTTAGCTTAGAGAAGCCCCACAAGCACACACACACGATCGAAGACTTGCACGGAATTACTGTTGGTTGTCTGTATTCTAGCGAAATAAATATTAAAATATATATATAAGTACGATGCGAACACGCAGCTGGTTTTGGTCTGTAGAATGGCGAATCGAACATTGGGCGCATAACTCGACGGAATAGAAAGTGTTTTATCGATTGGCAGATGATGATGGTCAACTTTGTATACGTTTGAAAGTTGTGGCATCCCAAGCTTTTAATAGCTGAGTATGAATCGAAGTTTGGGCTTACCTGCAAAGAGAAAAAGAACAGAAGGCGTTGGGTTACAACGGATTCGACACATTCCGAAGGGGTTACAACAGACATATTCTAGGAGATAATACAACTTAACTAATTATGGCTTCTATAGAATATAGGTTTCAAAAATTAACAGTTAGTATTGCTTTTGTTCTGAACAACACAACAAGTTTAGAGAGCGCAAAAAACACCTGCAAGACTTGGCCCAACCTATATAATAATGGGCTCCAGAATTACACTACAACAAATATTTGAAATTTTCAATACATGTCTTAATTTGAAAACTAGACAGCTATTTTATTGTTTTTAGCCCATTAAGGGAGAATTCTGATCCAGATGTAAAAAATGAATAAAATTGTTAGTAATCATTTTTGCACATGTTTTTATTGACATTTTAAAAATTTAAAAAAAAAATAAAAATAAAAAAATACAAAGTTCGCCGAGATACAGGCCGGTGAATGGCGTCAAACAAAAAAATGTATTAAATTAAACTATCTGATATGTTATATCTTAACTGTATTTTAAGACTAAGGGTTGGAAAAAATATTTAATTTAGTCTCCAGGAGCTCCTATCAAAAACGTCGTTTTGCGGTGACAAATATATCTTTAGACTGGATCTTTTGAATTTAAAAAAATCAAACAGATTTCGACTTGATAACCAAAAAATTGTTTTACCAAATCTTTTCGACCTTTTCAAATATTTTAAAAATACTTATAGTCAACATATGTTTAAGTCGGAGGCAGACGCGATAGAGAATTGTATAAACAAGATATCAACCAAATTTCAAAGGAATCAGCTCAGTGGCTCTTTAAATAAGTTTCAAAAAAAGTAGTTTCGAGAAAACGAGTTTAATGTTTGTGAAATAAATCTAATGGCCCGTACAAAAAGTTGGCTGTGTTATCAAAAATAATTCGAATTTTGAAAAATCTTTTTAGGATCATATTTTTTAAAGTCTAAACTTTCAAAATATGAAAAAAAAAATTAATCAATTTTTTAAAAGTTTTAGACCAGAATACATCTTTAAGAAATCGGGTCTTAGTATTCAAGTATGAATACCAGTTCTGAATAAACAAATCGATGGATATATTAAAATTAAGAAAAATGTGGACCTACATTTTTTTAGGATTTAAACTTAAAGAACAGAAAGGGTTTTATATATTTGTTTTATTTGCAAAAAATTTAAATATTTACAATATTTATACATATAAATTCAAGTAAAATCAACGAACATTTTCCTGGTCTAAGAAAATACAGGAATATTTTTGAATTTTGAAAAGGTCGAATTTGAACTTTTAAAAATAGTTTTCTGATGTGGGAATAAATTATCTAAGCCTCGGCATATTTAAGCAATCGATAGGCGAGCGAGACCAACGGCCTGATCAGAGGGAAAATCAAAACAAAGGTTTGTGAAACAAGTTTGTGCCACACAAAGTAGCCACCAACACGGCTAGATGGCTAGATGGCTGGATGGCTGATGGAAATGCAAATGAGCCCTAACCAGGTCGAAAGAATCCGACAGCTCCGGTCCGCGCGTTTCCCAGTTTCAAAATGTGCGGCAATCCGAACACGCGTCTGCTCTCGCGGCTAGTCATTGACTTCCTGCTCCTGCTGGCTATCTACGGAGCGGCCCTGGTGGTGCTGCCCCAGCAGCTGGCCACCGCCCAGAGCGGCTTCCACTGCAGCGACGCCAGCCTGAAGTACCCCTACCGCCAGCCCTGGCTGACCAAGGTGCACCTCACCGTCGCGGTGGTGGCCCTGCCCGCCGCCTTCGTGCTCGTGGTGGAGATGCTGAGGGCCGCCGTGGTGCCCAGTTCGGCGGAGCTGAGGCAGCGCTTCGTCTTCGTGGGCGTCCGCATCCCCAGTTTCATCAGCGAGTGCTACAAGGCCGTGGGCGTGTACCTCTTCGGTCTGGGCCTCACCTTGCTGGCGATCCGCCTGACCAAGCATGCGACGGGCCGCCTGAGACCCCACTTCTTCGACATCTGCCAGCCCACGTGGGGCGAGGAGGGTGAGAGCTGCTCCGACTACTCCGCGGAGAACTCCACCCGCTTCCTCGAGCACTTCGCCTGCACGGAGTTCGCCGCTTCGCAGGACCTGCTCGCCCTGGTCCGCCACTCCTTCCCCAGCGGGTTCGCGTCGAGCACCTGCTACGCCATGGGCTTCCTGATCCTCTACGCCCAGGCCCGACTCTTCGCCCCCTGGCTGCGGCTGGTGCGGGCCACGCTGCAGCTGGCCTGTGGATCGCTGGCCCTGGTGGTCTGCTGGGAGCGCATCTCCACCTACCAGAACCACCTGGCGGATGTGGCGGCGGGCGCTGCCCTCGGCTCTCTAATCGCAATCTTCGCCACCGTGTCGGTGGCCCACTTGTTCGCGGAGGTGCGGGTGAAGCGCCGCCAGTGGCCGAGGAACGAGCAGATCTACGGCTACGCGGGCTACTACAGCAGAGCCACCTACGGGTACTGATCTAAGGGGGCAGGGTTGGCCTAACTACACTTAGCCACGGTAATAAAACGCTTTTAATTTATTGACGCAACCAGTTGGTGTGAAGCTAAACTTTAATTGCATGTATGGGTCTGCATCGATTCTTGCTTATTGGGTTTGATCCGGCTCCGATTCCACGTCCGTGCTATTTAATAATAAATGAAAACATTTCATGTGACAAAAGGGATCTAAAGTTTCGTGTTAGGCTGGGCTTTCTACCGACTTAAAAAAAAAATAAATAAATAAACTAGAAATTTATCACAGTTATTATATAACGAAAGTTTATTACATACTCCAAACAAATCCAAGATCAAAAATTCTCAGTTTAAGTTCAATTTACTTAGTTTATATACAAATTTTCAAGAACCAGAAAACTCAAGTGTAGTATAGAAGTCATTTTTTTAAAGAAATGTTGTTGTCAGAATGAGAATAATTAAAATAAATCTGCCAAAAATGTAATTCTCATTTTCATTGCAATTTAAATGTTTATTATACATACAAATTTAGTTTGAAAGCAATCGTTTCCCCTCCTTCTTAGGCCTTTTGAGTTAACTTGTTTGGCTTTAATTTGATTGTTTAAAAACATAATAAATTGTTATAATATTTTTGCGATAAATAACACAGTTTTATGTAAAAGCACTTGTCTGCCTTAGAATTGAAACCGGAACCATACGCGTTTATCCTCGATTTGAGAATTCAAATTTTTAATTTCTTTTATAGCAGCTATTGTGTCCTTACATTCTAATGTTGATATAAGTGTATTTTTGAAATCGTATAAAATATCTTTCGAAATAGGACATAGCTTGATTATAAAAATTTGAAATGAGGTCGAAAACTTTTTAATAATATTATAATTTCCTCTGAAAGGGTATACAAATCGTGAGTCCCTTTAAAAAATTATGCTTACTCACAAAATTAACCACAAAATTAACCACAAAATTAGTCACAAAAAAAATGAAAATTACTATTTATTTATAAAAAGAATTTGGTGTTGCGCTAACACTTGAAGTCAATGCAAAAGAATGCCAGCGAAATTACATAAAATTGAAATGGCCTTTGAGATCTATATACAAAGCCGTATTTTATTCTGTAGCTTGAAGTCCCTTTATCGAAACAACGAAGATACTTCAGATGGCATCAAAATGAGGTGCATATTTCTATGAGATTTTTAGTTTTGTAATCTCATAGTCTAGGGAATTATTTATAGAATCTTCTTTTGTTTCGGTTTTCGATATTCGATAATTCGGCTTCAAACCTTTCAAGCGTGACTGCCGATAGCCAGTAGAAGAACCCCCATGCTGGTTTAGCCACGTTCCGAACCATTGCTTACGATCCACACAACAAGTGGCTCGCGATCGCCACTTTCTGATAAGACGGCTGACCACTGTCCACAAACGCTCTCTTCCGCACTCTCCCGCCTCTCTCTCCCTCTCACTCTCTCTGACTAATGAGTCTCTCTCAATAATCGCCGGTACAAGAACAACTCCATAGATTTGTTTACAAAGCCAACAAGTCGTTTGTTTTCATTTTCATCATTCAGTCGCGATCGCGAAGCGGCGCTTAAAAGTTAACGGCTCGGATGAAACAAACAAACAAAAGTTGAGCAAAAAGCAGTAGTGAAGGTGCACGATTATTTAATTACACGGCTGAGTACGTGACGGCCTAAAAATATACAGAAAACGTGATGACATTAAATCATAAACCCATCTTCTCGGTTCCATAAAAAGTGAGTTAATGGGCCTAGGACTTATTTAGCTTGAGCTCAAAGTTCACAGGGCACTTTAAAATAAATGGTCGCAAACAAGCGCCAGGGAGCCCTTTTTTGAATGCGTGTCTTTGCTCCACAAAGTCCAGCATTCAGTATTTAGGAGCTGAGGGGAGGGGTGGGGAGGGGAGGGAATGCTGCAGATACTCACAATACTCACAGAGGCAGGCCGCCTTAATTCAATCAAATGTCGCTTATTCATTCAATTAAAGGTCGCGCCATTTGACGTCCCACTATGAGTGCGTCTGTGAATACGAATATCAAAGCGAGTGAGTGTGGCTGGAGCCAAGACTGGTCTCCGTTTTTATACCCTTGCAGAGGGTATTATAATTTCAGTCAGAAGTTTGTAACGCAGTGAAGGAGACATCTCCGACCCTATAAAGTATATATATTCTTCCGTCTACGCAAACTAGTCTCTCAGTTTTAAAGCTATCTGCAGTGAAACATTCCCAAAAGTTGTCTTTCTATTGCAGGTAGTATATAAGTCGGAACGAGCCGGATCGGACGACTATAGCATATAGCTCCCGTAGGAACAATCGGAAAAATAAATAAAAAAAAATTATAACTTTGCTGTTTTTTAATTTTTGTATTAGTTCTACGACATATAGTAATGGTTAATTATTTCAGAATTACGTTTTAAATTTCATCAAAATCGGACGACTATAGCATATAGCTCCCATAGAAATAATAAAATTATATAAAATAACTATCTAATAATTGAGCTGCAAATCATCATAGCTTCAATGTTCTTAAACACATACGCAAGTAAATCATAATTTGAATGTTTTCAAAAATATTTAATTCTTGCAATAGCTGTAAGGGTATATAAACTTCGGCTTGCCGAAGATTGCTTCCTTTCATGTTTAATATAATTGACAGTTAAACTTTGTGCACATGTGCGGCAGAAACTCCCACTCCACTTTCCCCACACCCACACCCACTACCACCTCCCACTCCCACACCCACTCCCACTGCCAGGGATGTCATGCAGATCAGGAACTCGGAAAGTGGCGGGCGGGGGGCACAATGGAGGCCATTCTTGGGGAGAGATTAGCGCTCCAGCACCAAGCAGAGTTGCAAGTCCGCAGCCCCGATAGTGCGAATCTTGTGGAGGCGCGCCTATGCGACGGCTGGCTGCCCTAGAACAGTAGGGAGCCACTCAGTGAGTAACCCCTGAGTCACGCCAGTGGCCCGGCTTGTTGACCCGCTCCTATCGATGCTTGGCTAACACTTATCAGCAGAAAACCGCTTCAAGATATCGAGAAGACACCGTTCTAATTGGCCAAGCGGAGGAACTGAGTAATCACTCGAAAGCGCTGAATTGCAATGATATGGCACTATAACACTCTTATTTATCTTATCAAAGTGATCTTGAGCTTGTTTGAGCAGCTACACTGGGGAAAACTATTTTTTTTTTTGTTCAGAATTGTATTATTAGGGAAGAAAGCTTTTATGCCCAATAAAAGTCTTGATTTTTAACCAATCCCATTTCTTCATTTCAGTGTCTTCCTGCTTTGTCTAATCTAGAACTGCAATAATATCTAGATCCCCGCCAACTACCATAAAATAGGCTATAAACAAATTGCTCTGACGCAGAGAGCGTTGGGCAGCCAAAAACAATGAGGGGAGAGACTCAGTCCCAGTCGCAATACCGCCTATCAAATGAGCGTTAAATTAAAAGAACGTTACCCAAGCGCCGGCGGCTCAGTCAGCCACTGACAACGAACCCGAAGCAACGAACGACGCGACCGCGACGGGCAAAAAGCGAACCGAACGAAACGAAAAGCTAATTACCAGCGGGCATTAAGGCCACTTGGAATATCAACTAATTAGAGCGACCCAGCCACGAAATGCGCGACGCGCCCGAAGATCAGTCCACAGCCGTTTCCCTGCCCGCCCCGGTCGTGGCCGAGTCCACTGGAGCGGACCGCCGGATGACCCGGCGGCTGCTCATGGAACTCCTGGTGGTGGTGGTGCTCGTGATCCCCATCTGCGTGTACGAGTTCGCCGTGGACCCGGTCCGTCGTGGCTTCTTCTGCGACGACGAGAGCATCGGCTACCCGTTCCGGGACAACACCATCACGCCGGTGATGCTGGGCCTGATTGTGGGCCTGCTGCCCGTCCTGGTCTTCGTGGTGGTGGAGTATGTAAGCCACCTGCGTGCCGGAGACACCTCGGCCACCGTGGACCTGCTGGGCTGGCGCATGGCCACCTGGTACGCGGAGCTGGGCCGCCAGGCCTGGTACTTCTGCTTCGGCCTGCTGCTGACCTTCGACGCCACCGAGGTGGGCAAGTACACCATCGGCCGGCTGCGGCCCCACTTTCTGGCCGTGTGCCAGCCACAGCTGACGGACGGCAGCCTGTGCTCCGACCCGGCCAACCTGCACCGCTACGTGGAGAACTACGAGTGCGTCGGCGAGGGCTTCACCGCGGACGACGTCCGACAGGCCCGCCTGAGCTTCCCCAGCGGCCACTCCAGCCTGGCCTTCTATGCCATGGTCTACATGGCGCTCTACCTGCAGTGCAAGCTCTCGTGGCGCGGATCCAAGCTGAGCCGCCACTTTGTGCAGTTCGCCCTGGTGATGGTGGCCTGGTACACGGCCCTCAGCCGCGTGGTGGACCACTGGCACCATTGGTCCGATGTCCTCTCCGGCTCGTTCCTGGGCGTGGCCGGGGCGCTGATCACCGCCCGCTTCATCGCGAGGCTATTCGATGAGGGGACCCATATCGCCATCCTGACCGGTGGCCTGCGAAGGGAGAACACGGCGGCCACGCTGCAGGAGGAGGTGTGTCCCAGCACGCCGCCACCCTACTCGGCGAACAGCAGCTTCAATGAGGACCAGTACTGCACGAAGGTCTGAGGGAGCCGCTTGGCTCTGGGGGCCATGTAAATTCGAAACATTCCAAAGGTAGCAATAAAGTGTGGATGAACCAGCAGCCCGAGTTGAATCTGTAGCACCACCCACTCACCTCGTTATAGAGCATTAGGGTTAGACATCAGCCATTTGTATAGTTCATATGCAGTCCCATCTTACTCGTAAGTCGTCGTATTATTATTTGTGTATTGTAATTGGTACCAGTAAAATAAATAAGTAAGCTGAATATTACGCATACTCCCACTGTGTTGTTTTAACCCGCTCCATTGTTTGCGTACTCGCTTATCTGTTGTTCGTATTCTTTATTTGTTAAGTTTTCACATTTCAATGTCGTCTTGACAATCAGCCACAAGGTATTCAGGCAAGTATTAATGTATTGAGCATTATTTGGTAATATTACCCAATTTATCTTATGTTTGACACATATCAATAATAGTCCACTTTAAAATGGTTCGAAGACTTTTAGTGTCAAGTATCATTGACAAACTTTCGAGTTTTTGATTAGGAGTCTTACATTATATTTATAAAGAACTTTATAATTTGGTTTCGTAATACATCGTGTATGCAGTGCTCCAGTTGTATTTGCCTAGACGAAATCATTTTTAACATTGCTGTTTTCCGCTCCAACTATAATCCTACACCAAAAAAAAAGTCGTAGCCTAAAATAAACTAAAGGCCGTATAAAGGTAAAAGTATTAATTTTACTTAACAATATATACTTGGTGTTGTTTTTTACTATCGAAAGTTTAGTTTTAATACTTTTTCGACGGATTATTTATTTTGCAATACATCGGGCACTTCAATAAAAATTATTTTCACCCTCCTCTAACAATTTTAGACATCTCCCATATGACTGTTTTTATTAGGGAATATTTTAAAATATTTGAGCAGGAATCTGTATAATTTTCTTCAATGAAAGCCATATTATGAGTATTCCGTGATTTATAAGCCGATGGACAACATTCAGAAACAAAATGACACCTTAAAAACCTATTTTTCCTAGAATTCTGTTCAAGAAATACAAGTACTTATGCTTTAAAAAATAATTTCACTATTTTAATCAGGACCGCGTATAGCCGAGCCTAGTCGGAAAAACATTTTGAGAAAAATAAATTTTTGTATTGTAGAATTAGTTAGAATAAGCTTCACAATATCTTTAAACTTCACTTGCCAGTCTCATAACCATAGAAAGACTAGAGTGCCTAGAGTTTTCACCGGCATTGGTTCCAAAAGCCGCTATGAGCAATTCAATTTTTATGTTTTTTTTTTCCTTGTTGATCTCATTTAT
Source organism: Drosophila gunungcola (assembly GCF_025200985.1). NCBI lineage: Eukaryota > Metazoa > Arthropoda > Insecta > Diptera > Drosophilidae > Drosophila > Drosophila gunungcola. Next base: position 302,210 of record NW_026453181.1, on the reverse strand, counting down.
TAAAAAATTTATTTATATTTTACTTCCCGCCTAAAAATTTTTTTATTACTCATCTGGCGCTACTATTTTTATGCACATCCCATGACGAACATAATTTTAGAAAATGACAAACATACTATTTTGGTTTTTCTTTATTCTATTAAATTGTTTGAACACTGTGATGGAAACAGTTATTAAACAATCATTTAAGCAACAAAAAAAAAAAAAGAACACACAGGAAACTTTAAAGCTGAAGCTGCCTGTTTTCAGTTTGGGTAAGTAATCTGACACCGATTTTCGCACAGTGCTGTCATACCTGGCTGCGTTGGCTACTGGCATCGGCTGGAATGTGTGCGGATGGCCATGATTCATCAGCGTTTTGGTGATTTTGTGCTGCGTCAGAGGCGCTCAACAAGAGTTTGTCTTCCCCGAAACTCTTCTGCAATGATGATGATCGTGAGAAGGCGCCGCAGCTCTTACGACTGTTCAATTGGTGAACCTAGCTCATGAATCAGTCGATGTTAATCTGATTTTGAGGGACCCCTGACCCGACAATTAATAACATTTGAAGAGAGCTCCACAGAGCGATGGCGAGCTTTCCACAAACTTTTTCTGTGCTTTCTACACTCGTAAAAATATTTTTCGCCCTAAATATTAGATAAAACACCACAACAAATAGTTTTTAGGGCTACTTTTCTTATAAAGAGAAATTTATTCTTAAATCTAGTGCGATTTCATCCGAGCATATGGCAACATTTATTTTTAATTTAAGAGTGTGTACTATACTAGAACGATTTGTAAGTGCATCGCAAATAATAAACTAAAACTTTAACTTGAACCCAGTCAAAGCTTTTTTAACTAAATTTAATAAATTTATATTTTGAAATTTAAGCTTAAACTAATAGACCAGCAAAACAGAAATTAAACTAGAAACAAATATTTTGCCTTTGGGTAAAGTAAATTTAAAAATATTATTTCATTGCCATATCAGCGTGCAGGGCAATTAAACTTTTTCTCAAAACAGTACATTTATTGATTTATATATTTATTTCTCTAGTCCATTAAATAAATTATCATTTATAGTATTTTATTTTCTGTTATAATTTTCGAATAATAATTTGCATGTTAAAAGCAACGTATGTAAATGTTTGTTAAATAAATAATAAATAAAATACTTCAAGATAAGAAAATTGTTTCAGCAATAGAATGTATGTATTTGTTTTTGTTGAAATAACAAAAAAAAATCTAGCTTAATTTAAAAAAAGAAAGAAATTTTAGAAACTCAAAAATAAAAATATTTTCAAAAAAAAATTTTCTTAATATGTGAAAAATCGCCTTAAATTTAAGAAAATCACGCTAAATTTAAGAAAACTTCGTCATTAATCTAGGAAAAATTTGCAATAAAATCGTTTTTGTGTCGTTTTTTAGGGCGAACATTTTTATGAGTGTAGGGGCTGCGGTCAACGTAAGCTGAGATCTGGGTTCCGCAGTAAACAGCAACTCGCGTGTTTTGCAGCAGTGGTTTTCATGGCCAGTCGGGGACAAGGTGGCGATAATAGCGACAGCACGTGCGTGGCAACAAGTTGATATCTGATAAGAGTGCAAAACAGCTAGCTTTAGCTCAGCGATCAAAGGCGATCACTTTGCTTTCGAACCGGGATTTCCATCGAACGGACTACAAGTATATTGTCGACGTCAGCTCGAGCCCCCTTTTGGCTGGAGTCTAATAATACAATCAGTGACAACAATGCGAATTGTTTATTAATAATTCGACTCAGCTCAGATTGCTGGGGGCTGATGTCCGACTTCGACCCGCGCCACAGATCAGTAGTCACTGAGTCGTCGAATCGAGCGCACGGCATCCGGATCGAGCACCCAAGATGAGCTTCAGCCTTCGCTTCCGGCCCCCTGTCCACCTGCTGGTGGACGTGCTCCTGCTGGGCCTCCTGCTCGTCCTGGTGGAGAACTTCGCCCGCTTCTGGGGACCGCCCACGAAGCGTGGCTTCTTCTGCGACGACCAGTCCTTGATGTACCCGTACCACGAGAACTACCGTCAGCCCCACGCTGCTCCACTGGCTGGGACTCTACCTGCCGCTGATCCTGCTGTTCGTCCTGGAGAGCCTCTTCTGCTACCAGGGGGGCGTGGACCAGTGGGCGAAGCTCTGGCCGTTGCAGAACACAGGTGCGCTGGTTCCTCTACGGCTATGTGTTCAACGACCTGCTCAAAGGCATTGCCAAGCACACAATCGGACGCCTGCGGCCCCACTTCTTCGCAGTGTGCCGACCCCACTTCCCGGACGGGACCAACTGCTCCGATGTGGCCCATCGCGGGGAACTGGTAAGGGGGGAGTACCACGCGGACTACACCTGCCGGCCCGATCTGTCGCTGGCCAGCGAGGACATGATCCGGGACGTGAACGTCTCATTCCCCAGCGGCCACTCCGCCATGGCCTTCTACGGCCTGGTCTTCGTGGCGTTGCACCTGCGCCGCCGACGCTGGCCCCTGGATGGCTCCCTGCTGGGCCCCGTGCTCCAGCTGGCCTGTGTGGCCGTGGCCTGGTTCGTGGCCCTCAGCCGGGTGATGGACTTCAAGCACCACTGGTCAGATGTTGCGGCCGGCTCGCTGCTGGGTGCCGGCACCGCCCTTGCGGTCGTCCAGGCTGCCGCCTGCGTGGAGCGGCGGAGGAGGTGCCCGGATCCGGAGCAGGCGGCCTCGACCGACGCAGAAAAGGTGGGTGGCCAACAGGTGCCGCACGATTTGTGTCTGGTTTCGTGCCAGAGCTCTGATTAGTCGGGCTCCGGCACTGGTAGTCTAAGGTTGACAATAAAGTTAGTGACAAGAGAAGCTCAGTGGTTGGAGGGGAAGGTCGGGGGGCGGCAGCTCAGTGGAACCGCAACCAATTAATCATCTCGCATCTCGTGCCAAATCGGTGGAAACTGGTAACATCAAGATCGTTCGAGCGTTTAATCGCCTGAGTTGAGTAACAGAAAAACAGTGATTAGCTAAGCCATTGCATTGACAACAAACATACTTTTTGCTCTACAACTTGCGGTCGTATCAATATCAATGTAACCCACTAGTACTATCGTTCTGCTTAAAAGGTGATGACAATTTTGTGTGGATACAGCAATTACATATATTTAGTCACGCAATAAGGAACTAACTTGGTTGATGGGGGATTTTTCAACGTCTTGCTTAGTAGGGGAAAAAAAAATAGATTTCGTTGGAAGCTGTCAATCTGCGTTCCACGAAATCACAACTATCTCTGCCGTCTGGCGTAGTTCAAAAGTACGTCTGAGAACTGAGCTCAGATGCTGGTGATAACCGTCATTGCTGTTGCGTTGACAACGCGCCAAAAATTAGCGGCTCCTTCAGTTTCATTAGCAGCGAATTTTCGAACGACTTAACCCAGTCAACAAGTCGACGAACCGTTAAGAGCTATAAATAAATTCAAGCAGCCACTGCATAAATTGGGAAAAGGACCCTGCGAATCTCCGACGCTGATGATGATGCGCAACACCTGGACCCAGCCCAGCCCAATCCCTGCACAATCCAATCCAATCTGGGTCGGATTTGCGCTCTACTCACCCTCATCAGGTGGGACAAGGGCGTTTGGGCCGCAGCTTAATTGGCTCATTTATTTTAATGGCAAAGAAAATGCTGGGAAATTGTGGTTATTTTTTCCTCGCCCCGCCGACTAATTCCGGGCTCTACTACTTCCCCTCCTTGCCCCTCTTTATTATGATTAATTATGGCTCGCATACACGGAAAACTGACCCAAAGCTCCACTTTCTTGCCAACTTTTGCAACTGTGTCAAGTCAGCCCTTGTTGTTGTTTGCCTCCCGATTCGAATGATAAATTTCTGTGCAATTTATTTTAATCTGCAGCGACAGTGGCCGCCATCATCCTCCATCCTCCAGCCTCCATGGCAATACCCCTCCGTGGCAGCTAGTTTTCATGCGTTAATTAAACGGAAAATATTTGCATAGCCGGCAACAACACCACCACACTACACTACACTACACTACACAACGTGCAAAGGGGAACTTTGGCTGCAATCCGAAACAGTGACCCACATCCAGTTGGTAGTAGCGAAAGTTTTGTTTTGTTTTGTTTACCCGAAGGCGGCGGAAAGGGGATGCCTGCTTGGCAACTTGGATCTTAAGTTCCTTGGGAGTTCATTAAGCTGCGGCAACTGGAGGAAGTTTTCCATGCGACAGGCTAATTGCAAATGGTCAGGCCAACGGCATGAGGTTACGGTTGCCCCCCAGCTCCGTCACGGTTTAATTCCTCTGCGACCTTTGCCACCAATCAAAGAATTTCTATCAATCGCTGCGGCACATGACACTCAAGAGCTCCGCTGTCGCCGGGTCTCTAATCACCGCCAGGTGTGATAATGCGGCCAGTCGGTGTCCGGGTTCCGTTCGCTCCGGCAGTTTGTCACTCCGCATTATCTGGCCCGCCGCCGGACCACTCGTCCATCAGATGTCCATCGCTCGAGGCAGTGGTTTGTCGTTCCCAGCAGGAGAACGTGAACGTGAACGAGGGCGTCTGCTGCACTTTTGCATGGCTGTTTGCCCAACAAAATATCCCAAAGCATTTCGGGGATTTTGCACCCATTCTGCTGCTGCAACATGCGCTTCATATTTCTGCGGTTGCCGTCCTGCAGCTCTTCCACTTGCTATTTGCCATCAGCAGTCGGCAGTCATCAGTGCCAGTGCCAGTGCCAGTGCCAGTGCCAGTGGTAGTGGCAGTGCCCCTCCGAACCCATCTCCTCCTGCGCTTCAATCGTTGGCTTCATGTGTGTAAAGACAATTTGATAATCGCAAAATGCAGCATAGTTTGAGTTAATGAAGCTTGTGTGCCATGTGTGCCGTGTGTGCCATGTGTGCCACCTTCGGATGGCATCACTTGGCAGTCCAGACGACTCTGTCGTTGTCGTTGTCGTTGTCGTTGTCGTTGTTTGCTGGACAACAACCGGAGCGTTTTGCTTGCCAATTAGTAATTTGCTTGCTTGGTCGTTCTGTCCCTGACTACCTGGGGGAGTTTTGAAATACCCGAGGTGGGTTGGTGTCCGACTCGACTGGCTGGAGCTGGGCGAGACTGGCTTAAAGGCTGTCCAACGGGGGCTGCTTTAATCTCCGAGTTACGGGACGTGTCTTGTATAAATCTGAGGGAAACAACGATGCATGTCGCACTCTTTTTCCATTCGTTTAAATTAATTTGAGAGACATACTGGGAGATGTTTGGCCGCTGTCAACTTACACACTTTGTCGTTTATTGTCCATCGAAACTGATGTGACAGGGCGGCAAGCGGAGAGTTGCCCCTGCAACATTGCAATTTGAATGGAAAACAGCGGGTCTCAGCGCCTCCTTTGTGCTCCGTTCGCTGCCGATTCGATGCGATGTCCTGTCGTAGAAATCACACGCAGCCTCGACACGTGACATCAAAGGACACAGCGGAGTTCGGCGGCCATTTTGTCGCCGCCATCATTATTAATGGGGCTGACACAGGAGCAGGACCCGATCCCGAGCTAGCATCCGTCGTGCTGTGATTTTTTCGCGGCCATTTACCGGTCCGTGCTTTCTTTTTCGACGTCTCTGACAATTTCGACTGTTGTCCTGCACGGACTGGGAATCGGAATCGGAATCGGAATCGGGATGTCCTGCTCCTGCTCCTGGGCCCTGTGTTCTGGGCCCTGGACAGCAGTCCGAACAGGTGTGGCCGTCAACTGGCAATCAACTTTCATTTAGCAGCATCATTTGTCACGCTTGTTTATTGCCCGGTTACGTGTTGGCCACACTTATTGGTTGTTATTGTCGCAGTCGCAGCGTGGAAAAGGTGGGGAAAGATGCAAGACAGTGCGCACTGCATAGGTCCGGGATGTGATGTATCGATTTGAAATCAGAGCAGCTGTCACTGGGAACTTCGCAGAGTGCCATTACCCCGCCCCTCCTCCCGCCGTGGAGCACCCGCACACTGGGCCAGCTCATAACTAAAACATAGCCCCAATTACGCCACAAGCTCCGATGCTGATTCATTGATGAGCTCCGGCAGAAGCCAAAAACGAAATGAAAACGCAGCCATTGCTAATGCCGCGTTGATTATGAATATTTTAGGCTCCCAAACTCGCACAGCCGCCGTGATCAACCTCATCTATTGCCATGGCAATGCCAATGATGATGATGATAATGATAATGATGATGATGGGGAATGGGAATGGGAAATGGGGCTAGGCCTACGCGGGCAATAAATTTATTTGCCGGCTCTGCCTGCTGGGCATATGAGAATTTACATTTTGGCAATTTCCAGCTGTCGAAGGACCGCTCCGGCCGCAGGGTCGATAGGAAGTCTTCCGCGTCCGCGACGGAGTGCAGCGCGTAAATTCCGTTACGTCGCTGCCGGCTCGCTTTGCCAGCAAATGCAATTTCCTAATTCCACGCTGGGGAAATGCGCCAAGAACCTGGACGGGTTGGCTGCTGACCACTCGAGCCGGGTCGGTCGTCCGGCGCCATCGATGCCGGAGGCGGAGGTGGTTCAGGAGGTGGTTCAAGAGGTGTTCGCTTCCAAATTAATGACCCGGCGCCGCAGACGATGAGCAGCAGCAACAAAAACGGAAGAAGAAGGGCAGCGCCGCAGACAAAGGCGCATAAATGCATAAAGTGAAGTCGGAAAATTGCTGCAATTGGAGAGGTCTCACTAGGGAAACCCAATCCACTGCTTATGCAAAGCAAATTGGTTTATGCATGAGGCTCCGGCGGACGGACGAAGCCGAGCCAAACCATACGAAACGTAGCGAAAGGATGCACGGAGCTGATATGATGGCAGCGGGTCGACGGGCAGGGCTAAGTGAATTGTTGGCTCAGCCCTTGATTAGCTTAGCCGAGGTCAAGGAGGGGGGAGACTGGGGGGAAGGCGTAATGCATTTGGAAAACCACACGAGCGGAATTTATGTATGTGCATCCGCTCCAAAGAAGGGTTGTGCCACGAGGGCGTTTCAATATGCATCTCCTGCTTCACGACGCGTTAAAGCTAAGTGCTGCGTTATCCCAGGATGGATGATGGGGTGCCTTTTGGGTCCGAAATGAATATCCATAAGTCGGAGCCCCAGAAAAAATAAATGCTTTTAAAATGTTTATTAAACGGTCGTGATACAAGCTACGCCCCAATGGATAATGACAACCACATATCGTATTTTCCCCTGCCCAACCCAGTTCAGCCCTCATCTGTTTGGGGCCAAAATCAATAGACGACCGCAGCGAAATTGTCGAAGGCTTAGAAGCCAAATTGGATTCAAAAAGGGATCGAAGGACTGGAGAACTGGAGTACCAATCCGGTCCCGGTCTAAGTAAGCAATAACAATAAAGGGCCGGAATAAAAGTAAAAGTAAAGCGCACATTGTTTTTGGACCCACCCAGGGGGGGATTAGGATCTGCACGACCATCGATGACGATGATGACATGGAGGAGGAAAGCGCCAGCCAGGCACAAAAGGCAAGCTCCGTAAAATTTTATGCGGAAGGGAGCGTTGCAATCGCCGACGAAAGCGAAAGGGTGAACGCGTAATCATCACTTTTAACGGCGGACGGGACGCAAAAGGCACAGTCTGGTGGTCCGAGCTGGTCCGAAAATCGCGCGTATGACTTTTCAAATGAATGACAGCAATTAACGCAGTCAATGATGACGCTGCCATTGTTTGCTCCACTCCGTCCGGCAGCTCCTGTTTGCCTTTTGGGCCCGTTTGGCCGGCCATTAAAGGCCGCCGTCGCTGTCAACAGGCCCTAACCCGATGCGCATACACGTCCACGATGTGTGCCCCCTTGTCTAGGCTTGCATTCACCGCCATGGTTATGACACATAAAAAGCAACTGGCCCAGACCACCACCGACTGGGTCGAGTCTGTACCCGGACAACAATGGCCACTCCGTTATCAGGATACCGACTTTGGCTGCTGGCTGTTGACTGCTGACTGCCGACTGTTGGCTGTTGGCCGAAAGGCTCAGAGCTGAAAACAAACAAAACACGGAGGAGCGAGCGAGGGCCGAGGCCACTAAGTCGGTTATTTATATTACATCAGTGGCCATCGAGCGGATAGGCGGTGCGTTGGTCGAGCATATTTTAGACGTTTTTATGTGCCCACCCAGTGGAAGTGGAGCTGGGGGCCCACGGAAGAGCCTGAAATTTCAGACGAGTTCACTGATTCCTTTGAATACCCCGCCAACTAATTTAAGGGTCAGAGGCAGGCAGTGCCCTTTTTGGGAACTCCCCTCCCCCGACCACTTTGCCACTCATTTTCACACGCTCCCAGCGCCGGAAACTTCGCTCCCTTCGTTCGTCACCATCGAAGCCTACATGTCCAGTTCGCAGGCCCCACTTGCGGATCTGTCGCCCCGGGAATTTCGGCGTCTGTTGACCAAAACGCGTAACCAATTTTGGCCAACGCCAACGTTACGTTCGATGTGTTGCATGTTGCTGCTGTCGTTGTTTTACTGTTTTCCTGTTTCCCTGTTTCACCGTTTCCCAGTGACCAGCGGCCATTCTCCCCGTTGCATGTGAGTGTCCGCACTTCATCATTACCCGGTCGTTATCGCTTTTTTGAATTTAAATAATGGTCGCTGGGCAGGAAAGTGGAGCCGGAGCTGCTGCCGTGCCAAACTGATTTGAAATGTGCCCGACACTTACAGCGAGTCGCAACCATGTCGATGGTGGCATTGCGTTGCCATCGCCGCTCCGCCTGATTGTTAATGAGATGATGTTGTGGCCCAGAGACCCCGAGAGCTCGACTCGGGAGGGGCCATGCAAGCCTACCGCACTCGAAACGCTCTGGGGGTTTTTATCACACATACGACCCGTGTGCCGTCGCGGCCGTATGCATAATTTGCCCATCTCCATCCCCATACCCGCCGTTCGCCGTCAAAATGATCATTAGAGCACGCGAAAATGTTGTAGGCGAAATATGTTTTCGGTTGGCCTTTGAAATGTCATTTTCGGTTGCCGCCGGTTTCCAGTTCGATTGCAGTGTGGCGCAAAGTGAACGGGGGCGAATGGCCGCTAAATGTCCATATTGTTGCGGTGAGTTTCGATATTTCGTCATTTCGTCGTCTGTCGTCGCATAGACAGTTTTTGCCGAATTTTCAGAGCAAATGCCACAAAACAAGGACGTTGAATCGCTTTATTTTGATACATAAAGGCGGCATCCTGCCGAAATGTACGAAGTGCATGGTCTAATCACAATGCAGACAGCAAAACTAAAATGAAGCAGTGTTTTTCCTCCCCTACTCCACTGCCTGCCAACTGCTGCATCAGCAGCGCCAGAAATGCGGCTATGGAAGCTGACCAGTTCAAGATGCCAAACACGCTCTGGCCCATTGCCATTCCATTCGCCGATTTTGTGGACACCCAAAGCTGTTAGTGGAGTGCTCGTTGACTGGGCACGGAGAAAAACAAAAATGGGAATGGAAAATGGAAAATAAAAAATAGAAAAAGGCGAGCAATTCGCTGACTACCAATCAGTTTGTCGGGCCGGAGTCGAAAGCGCCAAATGTCCATCATCTGCAACGGCAGTTAAAGTGGCCAAAGGCAGGAGCAGGCCAAGGCAAAGCATATAAAATATTTGCCGCAGAGCGCCGACAGAGCGCGGGCAGATGGGCAGAGATGGATGCGGAAAACGGCGAAAATTATGCCCCCTTTTGCGATGAAGGTCGTGGGGGGTTTTCAAGTGCAGATAGAACACGCGTGAGAGGTGCAGATTATGGTTGCATACTTTCTGCGGCTGGGCTCTCCTTGTGCCTGCCTGTGGCTCACGAACTTCCTAGCTCTCCCACACTTGGGCCGCATATCAAAATCTCATAAAATGAAGCATACACCGAGGCACAAACGAATCGTCCCGCCGGCCGTCCCTTTATTTTGGTCCTTTTGGCCGTCCTTTTCCTTCCCTTTGTTAATTGTGCAACGATTCTTTGGTATTTGCTTTGCTGCGCTTGCAGTTTGACTCTTTCGATTCCGTTCTGCTCCCTTTTTATGGCCACTTCTCCGGAGCTGACTGGCTGGTCCGCCCAACCACCACCCACTCATGTGCCATTCTTTGCATGTAATTGTTTGAGGATTTCGAGCGGATTTATTGTTGCTCCCTGGCTGTGTTGTTTTAGCCCTTGAAACATTTGTGTGCTCTGAACATTTGATGGCAATTTGATTTGTCAGTTGTTTAATTTATGACTGCGTGGATTTGTCGAACGATCGGGTCCCAGAACCCGATTTTTCCCATTTCCCTGCCATTCCACTTAATCAATAGTTCGCCACTCTCCCGATTCCTCAACTGGCAGTTCGCCCAGGACCAGGACTCCCGGCTGGTTAGTTTTATGCCTTCGCCAAATAAACTGTTAAAAATGCTGAGAACGCGCGATGTGAGCCAGCCAGAAAGGAAGTTGAAATGGATGTGCAAGTGAAAAAAGTGCAACAACTGACGCCAGAAACAATAAATGCCGCTGAGCACTACAACACAGCCACTGCCAGTACCACTACCACCAAAAAAAAAAAAGGGTACTGAGGAAAATACAAAATAGCAGAAGTGCCAAATGGCCAGCGGAAAATGGTGAAAAAGTCGCAAGTAGCCTGGCAAAACAACAGAGACGAACCACTCGAAGGAGCGCGGGGGAACCAATGTTTGTGCAGGGCGAGAAAAGCGCTGCAGGACGAAAGTCCTTCTTCCCCGGAACAGTTCGCACAGCACATATGGCCGCAGCACAGATACAGCACTCGAGAATCGACGAAAATCCTTTTGCATGTTGTTTTGCAAGTGGGCCGCCACCCTCCGCTACTCCTCCTCCTCCTCCTCCTCGCCCTGGGTTTGGGCCACGTTCTCCCCTTTTTGCTGACGCTGCATCCTCGCTGCTGTGGGTCCAATTCTGCTCGCTTTTATTTCGGCTGTATCTGTACATATTTTTGCAACACTTCATAAACCATAAAGGCAACACCAGACGGAAAATTTAATTTCAAGATCATAATTTTTGGGTTAGCGCTTTCTTCTTGCAAGAGGAACAGCTGCGGATTAGTTGACAAGGGTGGTGGAGGTCTCAAAAGGACCTGTTTATTAAATTTGAACTTGAAGACCAAACGTTTTTTTGGTCTGTGGACGGCAGATAGGTTTCGTAACTCAACTAAATCCCTTGGCAGCTTAGCAGTTAAATCAGCTTAGCAGTAAAATCATCAATAGAAGCTCAGCCTAAGGGGCTATACCAGTGTAATTTTTTTAAAGAATGTACTTAACAGAATGTTTTGAAATTTTTTGCACATTATAAGTTTAGTTTTCAACTTTATTTTTGTTTTACAAACAATTTGAGAAGACAAGGGACTTTGGGCTCTCTGCTGAGGCTTCAAAACGAAAGGAACTCAAACTGCTGACATGATTCCGAAATGAGTGTCTGAAATCGAAAAATTTAAAAAGATTATGAAAGCTACGTTTATTTTGCCCTACAACGACCTACGATCCTTAAAAAAATATCAATTACTAACAAAATGGCGTATCGTGTTTTGGGGTTAAAAATTTACTTTTTTAAATTATGCCAAATGGACCGATATGTCAACTTGTAGTCGAGTTATGATGTCAGCGGTTTTTAAAAATATAGTTACGATAAAAATGCGTTTAAGGTGCAGCGGTGTATGCCTGCGAGCGGTCGCTCTTTAGAACGTTGAGGTCCGACTGTTGCAGAATGTAGCGTCTGCCCTACACATTTACTATATAAGAAGAGGGCTTATATCCACAGTTAGCTGAAGTGTTAATAATGTCGGGATGAAAATATGGATGGAACTTGTGCTTTGCTGCTGCAAGGACTGTGATCAATGAAGCAAATACCACCAAATGATGCACAGAAACAAATTGATACTGGCATTAATTAAATACGGTGTTGATATTGACAATTCACTTTAATGTGTTCGTGTTCCGTCTTGCATTTGTTTTCTTTTTTCGATTTGAGAGTTTCAATATCAATTAAACATTGCTCAAAAATACTGCTCAAATAAACTAAATGATTGGACTGAGGCCACAACCCAGTGAGAAATAGTTTATTATCAGTCGATTCTGGATGAGGGCTGCCGCAGCCCAGTTTACTGCCAGTTGCAGCAGTCAGGTGGAATTTAATTAAGGCTAATCAAGGCGCAGCTTTCGGCCGGAAGCAGGAATGCGCTCCATTCAACGCCACTTCCGGTTGCTTTTCCCTCCCCCTCTGGCCCACCCAGCCGCTTGGACAAACGGATGCGCGAGTGACACGAGTGGCGAGCAAACATTTCATTAGAGCGACTTTCGAGCGCTCTTCCTTTCTTTTCTTTTCTTTTCTTGTCACTGAGCCGCTGCTAATGAGAATTTTTGGCCTGGCTGGCGAATCCTTTCAAGGTGGGCCCTGCGGAAATGGCGTGAAAATTAATTAAATTTAGCAAAAGCAACAGCAACAAAAAGGAAGTCGAGAAGGTGAGCGGAGCAGAGTCACATCTGGGATTGGCGAACAAATGCTAGCCTAATGATAGCTGATTTTGTTTGGCGTTGATTTTCGTTGCATGAATAGCAGATGTCGGCGTTCGCTGGCAATGGGGAAAAAGCCGGGTCGCCAGTCTGTCTATCCGTCTGTCTTCGGGTGGCTCTGGCGGCGCGGATGTCTCCCAGTCAAATATTAAAAAATGTATAAATCATAAACAGATGACGCCGCTTTGCATTCAATTTTTTGGCGTTCTTGTGTCGGCGTTGTAGCTGTTGCTACTTTGCGCATTATTTATTCATAATTTCTTTTTATTGTGTTTTATTGTCAGGGCCGCCTCCCCATCCTTGGCACTAGATCCGTTTGTTCGTCACACGCACAACGAGGCGTATACGTCACGTGCAGGAGTCGAGTCGAGTCGAGTCGAGACGAGACGAGTCGTCGTCGTGTTTTTTACGCCTGCCTAGCTCAGCGCAATCAGTTGACACTTCCTTTAGCATGTCGTCATTTATCTCACAATGGTCTGGTCTGGTCCTCTGCTTATTTTGCAAATTTGTATTTCTTGTACAACTGTCACTGGGACAGTCGAAGTGGGGAACTACGACTGGGACTGACAGTAAAAAGTAACATCCATGTCTCGTTTGGCTGCTCCTGCTGCCATCCCCTTTGGTCCTTCGCTCATCGTCCTTCGTTCTGCCAGTCTGTCCATCTCCATTCACAGTCATCACACATGATTCTTCCGCCTCCAGTCCACCAAAGCAGTTGTCATCAGGGCGAGAGGCTTCTTGGGGCCGGAGAGCTGAGGTGGACATGGGCATGGATGCAGACGAGGGGACTTCGTCAGCTGGGCAATCGTTGTCATTATCAAATGCGTCATGATTTCTTTCGGGGTCGTCAGTCAGTCAGTCATTTACTCCGCAGACTGTTTTGACATATGCATGGTCGTCTTGGAATGCTTAAATGTGCGGGGTTAGCTGGAAAGTTTCCGCAAATTGGTGTCTCAGCCGCCGTTATGAGCTGCCCCACTCAGGAAATCGGATCAGTAACTAATGCAAAACAAGTGGCAAGTTCCCATTGAATTTGGAACCAGCCAAGGGCTGCGAATCACACCACACTTCTGGATTCATTTTTCAACGCTCTGCGCGGCGGGCGGAGGTCCTTTCGGGGGGATGGGGGGCGGTGGGAGGGGGATGGTGCACAAGGGAGGGCATTTCACGGTAGTTAATCCATATGTCGCAGGCGACGTCGCAGCCCTGGGAATGAATTATGTGCGACATGTACGAAAAATTACGCGCAGAAATTGCAATGATGAAAAATGAAATTTATTGTGAGCTGCTGTGGAGAGGGCTTAAGCTCCTCGTGGCAGCAGCGGGCTGGGATCTGCACCCCTTTTAACACGCTTTTTAAATTTATAATGACGCAGGTCGCACAGGATGTAGGATGCAGGATGCGGGGCAAAGGGTACAGGACACAGAACACAGGACACAGTTCTGTTGAGTCGAGCAGCCTAATTTCCAGGGGCTTGGGCAAAAGTTTGCGAGCATTTTAGCGTAGAAAATGCAATAAATTAAGCAAAATACTTGAGTCACCTTGAGCCTCGAGCTGCTGATCCTTGAGGGTTGATGCTCGAGTCGTCCTTTGGGCGACAACACGGCAGCCGTTGTCGAAAGTTTGTTTCCCTGCCCCTTTCAGTTCCTGGCTCTTTTTGTTTGACTGAGCGCGTGATTAAATGTAAAATTGGATTTTTATTATTTGTTTGCAAAATATCCCCTCCCTATTGTCCCCCTGTCCACGCCTTTTGAAAGTTTTCGAATGTCGAGGCTAGGGATAAGAGGACAGCCTGTTCCAGTGCGCATATTTGCGAGTTTCCCTCGGCCAAACCCTTATAATACGATTGCGAAACCTTCCAGCTACCGCGTCAGCTGTTCAGCATGCCGCTGGCATATGTAATGAGTGCACTTGGCGGTGTATTAATTTTGGGATCAGACCATGGAATATGGGAAATAACTAGGCTGGTTGGCCGAAGATGTGCCGGGAATCGAAATGAAACAGGGCCGCCTTGTGGCTCACGCCTGATAACATCCACTCACTCGTCCATTGTGTGCTGGCCGACTGCATAAACATTTGGCGCAATAGCTAAAAACCCGCGCTAATTGACTCTAATTGCAAATGCCCTCCCCGGGTTGCCCATTCCAAAAGGGCCGACGATTATCATTGGGATGCAGGCGGCAATGAATGGATACCGAAATCATTTGGTGCGAGTAATTGCAACAAAATCGACAGTGCTACAGTCAATATGGGCCCCGCCGTTTGTGCCCCATTTTTGGCCCATCAGTAATCGGAGCGGCCATTCAAATCCAAATCGCGACTGGCACGGCAGCTGGAAAAACTCGACTCTAAACGATCGATTGCTGCTGTGTGCAGCCCCAAAATTATGATTCAGCATCCGCTGATTGGCAGTTGGTTAGTTGGTGGGGCCTAACAAAACATTTGGACGCTATAATTCGACGGCAGCAGCGCGGCAAGTCAAATATGATTTACTTTGTTTGGATGCAGGCATTCCCTGACCAGATGCAGAATGCCCTCGTGTCTAAGATGTATTTATCCCAAATGCAAAGACGTAATCAAATTTTGTCACATTCAAAGCACATTTGACACATTTTAAAATTAAATTTTATGGCCAACAAGACGAAGGCATCTCAAGTGGCTGTGGTTTCCCAGGCCTGATAATGGCCAAACAATTTCCGAAATTTGCGCTGGGGGAGCGATGAAGGCAATCACACAGCTTTGTCAGCCAGCCCCCCCACAGCACACACACAGCACACATGCTCGACTGCCGTTGTCGCTGTCGAATGTACTTAAATCCAATTGACAATTTGAAATTAAAATGCCAAAAAGTACTACACACACGACCGCCATAACGAAAAGAGCCGATGCACTAGACGCAGATGCAAAGGAACTAAGGAGTATGCACATTGAATTCGGGTTTCAGATGGTACGAGTACGAATCAGGCAAACTGAGCTGTGGCTCCCCAGCGCTAATCAAGGTCGAACCACACACACAGTTTTTGCCAGTGTACTCGTATAATGAAATGCAACGCTGCGTACTGAGTACTGCGTACTGCATACGCAGCACATCTGGGAGTGTGTTTATCTATGGGTGTGCGTGTTTGTCCCTGGCAGGAATAGAAATTGCAATGTCAGCAATTGGCAGCAGCAAAATCTAAATAAACATTGTCACAAAATGCAACCGAACCCTCCAGTCGGCATCACAGCATCAGAGCATCACAGCATCAGAGCATCGGAGCATCGGAGCATCAGAGTCAGCATCAGTTGGAGCAGCGGTGCAAAAAGGGTTGTCGTTGTCCCGACCGTCGGGCTGTCAATAAAATTGCCAACAGCTACAGGAATGGAGGGGACTGTCCTGGGTGGACGGGTGTGTGGGCGGTGTGTGTGGTGTGTGTCCTGCCAATGGGTAACTAGTTAGACGGCAGAACGCAAATGCAGTTTTGCATTTGTGCCATGTACGCGATGCGGATACATGTAGAGATGGCGAGCGATACACTTGCAGACGTAGGTGGATACAGATTCGGATACAGACACATCCTGTTGCTCCTGGCCCTGTCCCTGTCCCTGGTCCTGGTCCTGGCACTTGGGACTTTTGTCATTTGCTTTATAAATAAATGCATTCTCGTTTGATCGGAGGCGGGGGAAGGAGGAGCTTGCCTGATTTGTCAGCTTGACGCCCTTGATCCACCATTCCTTGCCGTGCACCTATTCGAGTTTCCATTTTGTTTGCCTCGACAGTTTTTCACCAAACCCGACCCCCCGCCCCTGCTCGGCTTAGTCCTTAATGCTCTCCGGTTTCGATTCCATTGTCATCTTGGACATTAGTCGACACCACGTTCGACTCATTTGATTCCGATACAATCCCATCCGTTCTCTGCACCGGAGTCCTTTGCAGACGAGTGTCTGCAAATACCTGCAGGACATCATTTTAATAAACTTACATGGCATCAGATGGCCGGCTGCTGGAGGTAAGCGGACGTAAAAGGACCAGGGAGGGAGTCCTTGCACGACCAGCAGGTTGATTAGAAAAGTTCTGTTATTACAACAGTTTTTCAATTGTTATAGTGCTGCTCGGGAATGGGCTGCGGATGGGGCTCGAGGGTGATGGCACAAAGCGGTGGCTTGTTGGAGCGGAACAATCAGTGATGAGTGGCAGGAGGGCCATAGGATTACGAGATGACAACTCTAAGTTTGAATAATACGGCAGACGGAGGGGCCCTGGAATAACTCATTTCTAATCATTTAGATCCGCACGGCAGCCGCTTCATGAGCGAATGGCACCGCAACCGTCGTTCTGGAGGTATGACCATTGCCACTGCCGTTCGAGTTTTCCGCTTGGAGGACCGACACTTAAGGAACCGAGTACCGAGTGCAATTTACCAGCTTGTTTATAGTACTTTTTCCACTCGCTGCGTTGTGGCGTGCAATCATTTGCACTATTAAAATAAAAAGCGAAAACAAAACAGGTAACAACAAAGGGGGGTGGGTTTTGTGTTTGGGACTAAGGGGTTAAATTTGTCACCCCTACGCCCGTTAACACGTGTTGGTTGTCGTTTCGACAAACCAGCAGCAATCACAACAGCAACAGCAACAGCAACAGCCACCAACACAAAAGGCATTAAAAGTCACCTTTGGTGAAAGGGACATTTCCCGTTTTCGTCCTCGCCCGCCGTCGTTGTCCTTTTGCAATTGTCATTCGCTTTTGTTTTATGTGACTGCAGTTACCCACTCGACCGGCGACTGTTATTGTTGTTGTCAAACTAATTGTACGCAACAAAGAGCAGGGAATGAACATTTTTGTGTGTAAAACATTTGAAAAATTCTTGCAAGGGGCAATTGCACTTGGTGTGTGTGTGTGTGTGTGTTGTTTTTTTTGTCGCATTCGGGAGGGATTGCTAGGATATGGAAATGAATTCGAAATGAGCAAGCAGTGCTAGTTGTAGCTGTGGCTGTTCTGCACGCTCAGCAAATTAAGCCACATAAATAAAAATATATTTTTTATTGTCTGCAGGCCATCTCCTTGCATCCTCCTCAGACTCCAGTCCATTCGCACCGTTTGCACCATTCGCAACACTACGAAACACTACGAAATTTAAATTAGAATTTACAGGGGCGCGAGGGGTTGTGCGAGCAAATGAAACGCTATAAATTATCGCATCCTTTTCGGTGGTTGGTTGCTCTCGTACCCGGATCCACTTCTGTTTCTGTTTCTGTTTCTGTTCCCGCTCCCCTTGGCAGGTAAATTTAAATGCGATTTGTTACGGTTTTGGCTTTTGTCGAAATTCGTTGAAAGTCGCGTGTCCTTGCGGGGCATTCGTTAATTTATTCCTTGGAACACGGAAATATTGCGACAGGTTTTCTTAATTCGATTCTTATGGGTGCTGGCATTAGAGCATGTTTCAGTTTTAATTGGAAACGGAGACAACTTGCGGCTAAAGGGGTTGTCAGCTTGTTAGCTGGGATTATCCACTTCCTGTACTCCCGGATAATCTCAATTTGTTCAAGCACCAAGCATTTCACTACGTAAACTCGAACTTGCGCACCGCCAATACACGAAACTTTCAACTGAAATATTACCGGATAATGTAAAAGAGCAAGCGCTAATGACCCAAAAATCCAGTAATTTAGACTTAAACGTGACCCCCTACTGACCCCTGTGGACCACTAAGTTTGAAATTAACGACCGGGTACCGCTGCCCGAAATTATGATGAAACAGCAAAGATGGCTAGCAACAAAGACCGAATAATGAATACCTTTTAGTGCGGCCCAAGAGAATAGTGATAATCCACGAAGAAAGTTATATGAATTCGGGCACTACCTTTTCTACAATTTACATGACATATTTGAATGAAAGTTTTTAGAAAAAACCAATAGGCTCGCTGAGAGGGTATTACAAATGCTTAGGTGATAAATTTGGCGAATAAGCGACACGAAAGTAAGATATCATCAACAAAATATACTAAAAAAAACTCAGGGATGACAGAGATTGGTATCCACGCTTAGAGTTCTCCACGGAGTACCATTTAGGTAAGGACTTCGCTAAAGCACGCCGCAATTATAATAAAAAAGACAAAAAACGCAATTTGGGTGAAATTTGTTTTCTCCCATGGCGTAAAAATTAAATTCTTGGCGAAACACTCATTAGAAGATATTAGTGTTGGATTTGCTTCTCGTCTTTAAAGTCAGAAGTCAGGGCTCAATCACTTCTCTTGTTCAACGGTTCTCAAGAAGCAATTGTTAGCAGCGAAGAAAGATTTTTAGTTGCGGTTATATAAATAGCAGCAGCATACTTAGTTAAATTAGAAACTACTTACTCAGTAACTATGAATGGAATTGGATCGACACTTACCTGGAAAAAAATATAATAAAAATATCATTTTTAATGGTGGTAAAGATTGGAGAATAACAAATATAGCTTTGATTTTAGTCTGAAAATCTTTGTTTGTAAAAATAAACTCTTATTTTAGTATAAGGCAAATAAAAACAGAAGTTGACAAGCAAAAACTATTCGAAATTCTTTAAAAAAATGTAAGAAAAAAAAATGCTTGCAATCAAAGAATGCATAATGGTAAAATATTATAAGTTCCGTATTTGCATTTTCTTTAAAAAAGAAATGCGACTTTGTCAGCGTTTTTGATCTTACTTCCCAATATGAAAGATAATGCTATATGTTAATCCTTATTGTTAATTAGTTTTCAATTTTCCTAACTGAACCGTGACAAGCGAAAGAAATAGTCGTTTTCTTTTAAACAAACTGACAAAATCGAACTAAAATGGTATTAAAAACAAGCAAATTTTTTTTAAGTCCACTACTTTATACCATTTTGGACATGTATGTCCTTATTGTTGCAATAATAGTGACATGCAAAAAAGAAAGACTAAAGATAGATTTAACAGGCATAGGTTTATTGATTTAACTTCTGTTTATTTATCCTAGTCAAGAATGGTATATTTTCATGTAAAAAAGTATTAACTAGCCCTAACAACAGTAATACTTGATGTAAGAAAACTGATTTTAAATTACTCTAAAAGTGGTAGGCTCAATTTAATTGTAATTCAAGCCCTTGGTTCCTTAAATTTACGTTCTAACTTCCATAGAAAATGTAAATTGTTTCGTTGGCCAACATCTATTGGTTGAAAGCCTAAAAACACATCTCAGTAGCCACTCCGCCTTTTCCCTTTTGTCAAGCAAAAATGCTAATTAAAGTCAGAACGCAATGTTGCGGAAAAATGTTTGCGTCCATGAAGAAAAGAGGGTTGGGGTGAAACACACGAATGGAAACTTTAAGGTCTCTTTGGACTTCTAACTTGTATTTGGGTGCAATGTTTTTGTTCTCGGCATCAAAATTTAAAGCAGAGTGTCGCCCGAAAAAATTATACTCGATTTAATTTTCCAGTTCAGTTCCTGTCTGCTTTCGGAATGGCCGTTTCCCGGACCAGTCACTCCCCCGAACATCTCCCTTAGCTCCAACGTCTATCTCCTTCCCAGGCTCGGTGTTTGGTGTTCGGTGTCAGGTCTGACTGGCCCGGGCTCGGGGCTCTACGGGTTTTAGGTTTTGAGTCTGGGTTCCGGTTCCCGAGTTGACGTTATGCATTGAAATTAATTAAATCACAGCAAACGCAGCAACTGTGCGGGGATAGTGTCCTTTCTCTGGGCCGCGACTGTTATCACACGGCCCTCAACCGAACACCAAAGCAACGAGAGGAGTCGCGCTAAGTCCTTTAATTAGTGGGCTTTGGAATCCTCGATGGAAAACGGAGCAGAACGGCCGTGAGTCCAGTAATTTGCCATCGCCGACATTTTGGGCCGTGGAAAGTCAGCTTTAAGAGCTCGGCTCTGGAATTTAGTTGGAGTTGGACTGCCTAAGCTAATAACCCACAGCCGTGCAACTCCCCAGTCGGCTGGAAATGCACACAAACATGTGACATGAACATCATTTAAAATGTAGAAAATATATTGAAAATTCAGTCAGGCACTTTGGAGTCTCTGCTCTAAACAAACTAAACAATGTCCTGCCCTGTCGGGCAAAAGTGGTCGTATCTATAGAAATTATGCAGGCAAATTTATTATGGCACAGAATTTAAATGAGTTGAAATCGTTGGCATTGTTTTATTTATACGAAATGGGCACTTTGTTGTTGTCCCCCCGCCCCCCCTCGTTGTTGTTGCAATAATGAAAGTTACTCAATCGGAATATTTCAACTTATGTGCTTAACAATCCCATAATAGACACACACCCGCACACAGCGACACTGAAAAGTGAGCATTTGACAATGCAGCCCGTTCTCGCACATCGATGCAGTGCTGTGGCTGTAGATGTAACTGTGTACCCATGGGAATCGCCAATTTATTTGTCACTCTCACTCGACCCTGGGGCATTTCCCTGTTCCCAGTCCTCAGTCCCATCCAACCATCCACGCAGTCTATCGGTCCATCAGTCTCCCAGTCCATTAGTCCAGAGTTGGCATCCTTTGTTGACTTCATTCAGTTTTGCGGTACATTTGATTTGTATTTCGCTCTGCTTCCCTCGCTTTGTTTCTTCATTGGCATTTTGTGCTTTCCTGATTTCCCCAGCAGACATCGAGAGCCAAAATCGAATCCGATTCCCTTTGTTTTCCCCCTTCGAATTGTCGTCATTATAATGTTATTGGTATGTGTGAAGGACATGCTGGAGGGGGCGAAGAAACCGGGTTAAGCATTACGTCAATTGGTCAGTCTGGAGGATGACTGCTGATGACTGCGAAAATCAGGGGATGCTAATGCGTGAAAGAGAAATCGGTTATCTGCTCATCGCCGGGACTGCACACTTCAGCCTTAATTTCCACACAAGTCGCACGCAAAGACAATCGAAAGTGTCGCCCGAGAACTCTATTAAAAATCTTTTAGAGCTCTTAAGTATGAAGCAGATGATGAAGAGGAGCCTGCAGGAAGGCGACTGGAGAGGCGGCAGTCGGCAGTCGGTAGACAGACAATGCCCCCTGACTGGAGAACCTTCAGCCGGGGACAGCAGGAGCAGCAAGAACTCTGCTGTGGATGAAGATATTTATTTTAGGGATAAAAGGAATTCAGTAGGGCTTAAAAGTGCGGATGAGTGCCACTTCACGAGCAGCGCAAGGAGCAGGCAGCAAGGAGCAGGCAGCAAGGAGCAGCCAAGGAGACAGGCAAGACGAAAAGGACACACACGAGCGACAATGACGAGGACCAAGATGGCACAATGGGTCCGGCGAGGGGAGGGGGAGGGGGGCGTGCGAAAAGTGCTCAAGAAAACACCGAAGAGTTGAAAATGACGTTAAAGTAAACAAGATGAAAATTAAAAGCGTCGAGGACAACAGAGAGAAAAGCCGGAAAACAAAAGCGGGACACGGCGGCTGAGGCTCGCGGCCTGGTGTCGGGATTTGATTTAAAAATGGAGTGGCATTTAAATAAAAATCTTGTTGCATATTTACGGGCGCACAACCAATGGCTGGTGGAGATGGGGATGGGGATGGGGATGGGGAGACGAAAGGGAGACGGCCGAAAGCAATTTGAGTGCAGCTTAATTGTCACTACCAACGGCTGGGCGGACGGCACTGTCGGCTTTTGACCCTTTCTACCATTTTGCAGTGCTCGCTTTGCCCGGCTTTTGTGTGCTCTCTTTGAATAATTTAAAACTGCCAAAAAGTATGCAAATGTCATCCCGTTTTCGGCCTGCTGCAGTTGACCTGCTCAACAAAGTCCATCAGGCTCACAATCCGAAAGGATGGTCCTTCAATGTCCTTTTAAGCTTCCAAAAGGGGCAAGTTGCGATCTCAGAGAGAGGCGATTTTCTTAGGCATCCGCCGTTTTACTTGAACTGCTTGGGGCTGCAATCTGGACATGGAATCAGACTACGCCCAGATCCGGCCTCTCAAGCACAAAAATTTCACATCAGCATTTTCCAGTAATGCCCTACATGCAACATGCCAAACTGGGATATTATTATAATTTCTGCCATTTTTTCAGGCTCTCCTCAGGTCGAGCGGCCTTCAATCAGACTCGAAAAACGAAGCCCCGTTTCGTCATATTTGAATTTGAATGCAAATTTATGCAAAACGTGTCAATGTGCTAACTACAAAAACAAACGTGTGACTAAAGCTGAAAAAGTGCAAGAAAACCATCGCAGTATAATCCAAATCCACATCAGGGCCTGACTGACTGACTGACTGACTGACTGGGTGACTGACTGACTGGGTGACTGACTGACTGAGTGACTGACGTTCGTGGCAAGTCAACAAGGAACGAAGCGACATGGCAGTGGGTCCTTGGCCCGCCGCCTTCAGCTCGTCCTGATTGACGTGACCACCGCTCGCTGCGCTCTCTAATCCGTTAATAGAAACATTAACGAGGCATTTTCCGAAAATTATTTCGGGCACGCGATACGGCCGCCTTCCATTTCAGCTCATCCAGCTTTGAGTTCGGGGGAACTCAAGTCGGGCCGCTCTTCAGGACGTCAGTCAAGTTCAAAGTGCAGTGCTGGCGCACAGTGCCTGCTGCCAGTTTGCCAACGCTCAGGTCGCTCGCTTCGCCTTAATTTCCCGTCGATCGTTAACCCTTCGTGTGCGCTTGGGGGTTGGCAGGGGCAGGGGTCTGGGTGCGCCTGCTACTTCACAACTGTGGCAATCAGTGCACGTCATGGACTGGTGGTTGCTTCCAGTTCAAGCAGCCCGAAATAATTGCATTGTAATGGGCAAAGTGTCTGCCACCCAGCAGCCGCCCCCCCGCCCCCCCTCTCCTCCGCCACCCCTGCACTGCCCAGAACTGTTTGCATGTCGGGCTGTTGTAATTTTTGCACGTTCATCTGCGCCAGTGTGTTGTGTTTGCTGGATGTGCGCACACTTGCTGGCAGCCACTGTGTCCGAGGGGAGAGTGTGTCTATGTGTCGGTAATTTCCAATCTCACTTTGCAATCGTTTTACAACATTTTGCTTTTATTTTATGCCAAAAGCGCTGCTAGCAAGTTTTTGATAGCCCCCCTGGTTCTTTTATGGCCCTTCTCGCCCCGCGTCCCCTTTCGCATTTTATTGCAGTTTGCTATTTATGTGTCTGCTGCAATTATTACGGAAACTAGTTGAGTGCCACAGTGGGACCATTCGCCCTGGAATCTCCGCAGCTGAGTGTCTGTCTGCCCGAGAGCACGACTCTATCCACTGTGCCTCGGCCATAAGAACGCAACTTACTGCTAATTAGTTTTAGATCGATGACCATCGACGTGCGGAATTTGAAGAGCCACGTTCGTGACCAAGGGCGAAAAGTGGAGCCCCAAAAACCGGACTGGGAATGAGAGTTCTAGGGGGTTTCCCCGTTTCCAGTCTGTAACGATAACCGAAAAGCCTCTAGACATTGATAAAAACAGTCTACAATGGAAACATTAAAAGCATAAGAACCATTTTGTGTTTAATGTTAGTACCGAAAAAGATAATTGTTATATGTGCAGTGCACCGGCAAAAAAAATTAAATTAATTAATTAATTGTATTAAAAATAAATACAAAAAAATATAACTTTTCTGTTTTAATATTTATTTTTTAGTTCAATATTTCAGAATTACGGTTTAAATTTCATCAAAGTCGGACAACTATTCATATAGCTCCTATAAAAATCAATAAAATTATAAAAAATACAATTTTTTAATTTGACAGTTCAGAACTACGCTTTTAATTTTACTTAAATCGGACAACTTATTATATACCTGCTATAGGAACTATTGAATAATTAAGCTGCAAATCATCATAAATAAAATCATAACTTAATTATTTTCAAGAATATTTAGTTTTTGCAATAGCTGCAAGGGTATATGAACTTCGGCTTGCTAGTGTCTGCTTCCTTTCTTGTTTAAATTAATGTGGAAAATATAAGATTTAAAATAGTTTCTATTTGATTTGAATGCATTTTATTTAATTTAAATATGATTTAAATTTAAATTCCAAATTTAGTCAAATGAAACATTAAACATTAGTAAAAAAAAAAAACAGCAAATTATTTAAGATCAGTACAAAATATTTGGCTTCCCTACGTTTTATTTACCACTTCTCTTTAAAATGATTTGATTACAAGGCATACATATGACAACCGCATAATTTAAACACAAATTCAAAAGTACATAGGATGAATGAATCAAAACTTGGCAGAACACCGACGAATAACCAATTTCAGGATCTCAGCAGGCTTTGAGCCTCTTTTATGGTCGTGTCGTGGCATTTGGACTTGCCTTTTGTTCGCTGCGTCGCACCACTTAAATGTAATAAAATAAAGTGTTGGGGATTTTCGGTTTCCGCTTGGATTCCCTGATTGCAGGAGGAGACAGGTATCCAGTTCCCTGCTCAAAAAGGGCGGCGCTGCGCCCGCAGGCTCGTCAATGGTGCGAAGTATGCAAAAAAGGAAGCCAAAGCGAAAGCCGAGCTAGCGAAAATCGATTGAACAAAAAAATGTTTGCCAGAATCAGAATTGCTTTGCGTGTGGCTCCTGGCTCCTAGAACGCCGTGGACTGGGGACCAACTGCACGGGCCTGCAATCACATCTGGTGCGAGCTCTCGCATACATCGTGTACACACTGTACACTGTACAGTATCTGCTCGTCCATTCCCCCGGGCGAGTCCTGCTCACTTGTGTTTTATAGATTTGCTTTTATTGTGCGGTATTTATTGCGGCATTCGCCGGCAGACTTTTTCTGCGCGCATTTCTTGCTGCCCGAAATCGCGGCAGACTTGGCTGTTCGCTGATGGTGAATTATTTTTGGGCCAAGGGTCTGGGCCATAAGCCGCTTAAATTGGTTGGCCTTTTTCTGGCCCAGTTTTTCTGTTTCTGTTTCTGTTTCTGCCTCGTTTTCGTTTTTGTGCCGAGTTTTGGATTTCGTCGGCTGTAAAAATTTGGCCCGTTCTGGTTATAAAAATTGTTAATTAAGTTAAGTTTGAAATGTTGTTTTACGGCTCTGTTGCGCCCCTTTTTATGGGTGTGACTTGTTCGGTAGCGAAGGCAATGAAACGGGTGTGCGGTTTTATTTAATCCTCCGACGGATTTGCTTTTAGCACCCCTGCCTCTAAGCGCTGCCAATCGAAATTGGGTTATTTGCCGATCGCCATTCGGTCGACTAAGTGCGGACGAAAGTTAACCGCATAGAGCCCCTTCTTGAGCCGCAAAGAAGAAACCCGTGTTGGTTTTGGCAACACCATTAGGGACTTCCCCGCCCGCAGTTCGCGCTTTGAGCACTTGCCGTGTGTGTTTACCTCAGCTCGTTTCCATGGCCCGCCGTGCATTGTTTGCCTGTTTATCCCGCCCGTCGCAGGCGCAAATCCTGCAAATGGCGCATTGTGTTGCTTATCTGGCGGAGAGAAGCGAGGAGGGCGGAGAAAGCGAAGAAAGCGGAGAGAGCGTAGAAAGCAAGGAACGCACCGCGGAAAAGTGCTTACATTTGCGCAAATGCAGCACAACAAACACAAGCAAACAAGGACAAACACTGGGAGCTGAGGAAGACGTTGGCTCTGTTATTTAAATAAATCGTTGCATACTTTGTGGCATGCCCTGTGTGGGAGAAGGGTCGGTGGTGGATGGAGTGGAGGGGAGTGGAGCGGAGTGGAGTGGCTACAGAGTAAAACTTTAAATCTCATTTGAATTATTGTGGCGGAAAAAAACCGCTCGACAGTTGCGATGTTCGCTCTTTGTCTGCATTCTGTTGCATACTTTATGGCGTTTTAAGTGCTGCGACGATTTCGCAAATGCTGCAGAATGTGTAGTTGTGCCACCGCCTGTCGCTTGCTGCCTGTCAGGCGTCCGTAATGCGCCCTGCTAAATGAAACTATGCAGCACTCCGCCCTGCTTTCTGCCCCTGACCCAATTTGGCCCGGCAGAAAGCGAGCGCGTAATTAAACAAGCGGCTGGCATCGGGCCACAGGGAGATCGTTTCGAACATGAGAGGCATTCTTTTGCACCGGCTGAGCGGTAAGCCGAGCAGCGAAACACGCTAATTTTCACCTGGGAGTGATGCATCATGATGGTCGGAATTTCGAGGAGCGCCATTGAAACCGAACCCCCTGTGCGGATGGTCAATCGAAGTGGAAATTATTAAAAATATGTCAAGTGGCCAGAGAGCGAAAGTTTATTTAGAGTTCCCTCTGTAATTTAGCGTTCCGGAGTCACTTGACTTCCCTGCCAGATTCGCCCTCGCTTTGTGGAGTGTGGTCGACCATAAATTATAAAAAGCCGGTTGACTTCCATTGATTTCCACACGCCATTAGCTGCTCGAGCTATTTCGAGCTGTTTCGCAGCGCACCTCAAAGCGGTCTCGGGCAACTAACCGACAACTTTAAGCTGCCAGCAACCACAGCCACAGCTTTTCCCGCCCCTCGACGAACGCAGGTCGGAGTCGGGATGCCACTTGATCATTAACAGTGAACCGCGGTGGGCGGAGAGCAAGGATGCTCGACTCGGGACCTGCACTATTTAACAGCTTCGAGCAACAGCAAACGTAAATCAAATGCCACATTTTGCACTGGCAGCCACGCGGCTCCTTCTCCACTCCTTCCAATGCTATCGTATTTGTAATTTTAAACAACTTGAAACATGTATGGGTCGCCCATAGGGTTGGTATAACATCGATAGTGTGCTATCGATGGTGCTTACTATCGATACTATTGATAGTAACAAAAATTGTTCAATCTCAGACAAGAAGAACGAATTATCAATAATAGCAAATCCGAATTCCTAATTTATTCTAATCGACGTTTATTACGAAGCAAATGAACGAATTTATATTAACAATATACTCAAAATATTCTTCAAACTTACTATAATACAAAGTTTTTGTTGTAGAGCAATAGTATCGATGGTTGGCTCAAACCATCGATGTTTTCTAAATTCTTCTACCATCGATAGTATCAAAAATATTTCCGATTGTTTTTTTATCCCAAGTCGCCAGACATTCTACACCAAACAATTAAAAAACAAATTAACACGATATTACAAAATTGTATTATCCTTTCGGTTTCAATTTGGTTTTCTAACAGATAAAGGGCGATTTTTAAATTGGGTATAGGTTAGCAAAAGGTTAAAATTTGGAATTCGATTTTCTTAAACGTTGTTTGTTGAATCAGAGTGATAGGAAAGGGTAGCATGGCTCCTTCTTAAATTTAACTCTTTCCCAGCAACTAAAAACAATTTGTAACACTAAGAATTTGTATTTTAAGTAATTCAGTCTCCATGTAAAGGACAATACGTGTTGCATTCCTCTGGATCGTGTCACGCCCACATCACTGACTGTTGAACAACGGGGACAGAGAGTCCTTCTTGGCATGCCAGTGCAGTACAGCTGGCAGCTATTGGCTTCAGAGTGGGAAGGGGCTGCTGGAGGTGGCTGCCAACTGTTGGCTGGTGCTGCTGCACAAGCTCACACAATTTTGATTTATTATTTTGATTCCCGTTACTTTACTACCTGCCAGGATGCAGCCGGGAACTGGCAGGACGCCTCCTCGCAGCCACATCATTGTATCCAGAGCACGGTCGTCGTCGAAGCTTTCCTTTATTTTTATTCACACGGTTTCTGGTTTTATTGCTCCAATTACTTCATGTACTACTCGTTCTTCCGCCTTCCCTCTACCTTGACTATGTATCAATGGGTAGCACTGGAGAAGGTTTAATACTTTTTCCACTGCTTTCTTTTTACTGTTTTAATTTATCGTACTTTCAGACCATGCGAAGATTTCGGTTGGGGAACAGAGTGCAATAGGAAGTTTTCGAGCTATTCATTCAGCAACATCAGTGCGGCGGATATATGGCATCACCTTTCGTAGGGCTTAAAAATAGGGTTAAGTCCATTTAAGAGTTGGCATTTTTTACCTCTTGCATTCATGTCACCATCCAACCATCCAACCATCCAACCAGCCAGCACCAACTTGATACCAATTAAGCACTCACAATCATATGCTGAAAGGTTGGAGCCCTCCATTCCACCAGTTCTCCTCGCCCTCTGGCAGCCCTCGTCGCAAAGCTATTTGGTGCTGGGTTTTTCGCGACCCGCTCGACACCTGTTCCTGTTTTGGCCCCCCGCCCGCCGAGATGGAGTATGCAAAACGCTTAACTGCACATAAAATATACAAAACTAACTTAGTTCGCGCATATCGC
This sequence comes from Drosophila gunungcola, assembly GCF_025200985.1. Lineage (NCBI taxonomy): Eukaryota > Metazoa > Arthropoda > Insecta > Diptera > Drosophilidae > Drosophila > Drosophila gunungcola. Next base: position 273,564 of record NW_026453181.1, on the reverse strand, counting down.
AGGGCATAACTCATGGACACCCGGCTCCCCACCTTGTGGCCCCACCACCGGCACTCCGCGTGTGCCACTTGCCATTGGTAACTGGCTGCACAAAAACAAAACTAGTGACAATAAAAGAGCGCACAACCAATTCCTAACGAGCTTCGCTGGAGCTGTTTTGCCAGTGATTGCCGTAAAATGGTGGGGCTGCCCCCAGCAGAGCAGAGCATTGGCTTCTCGTTGGGGTCACCCAGGGGCAGGGCTTGAAGAAGGATCTTTAGCTCGAATGAAGATTGAATAATTCTACCCTAACCGAGATCCGACTCGGATTTGATCTCCGCCAGCGTCGGCGTGGACACAGCTTAGAAGCCCCAAGCATTACCATATCAAAGATGTGTATTTTTAAATCCCCACTCGCATCGCACTCCGCTAATGGCAACTGCTGAGTGGATGCAACAAAGCGAGTGCACTCTGCGGGGCGCGCAGTGGGGCAAAGAGTAGGTGCAGCTGCGGCGGGTTGTGTATAAATTCATAAAGAGGGACACGGCAACGGGCGTCGAGGATGGCGACTGCGGCAACATGTTGTAATTGCGTATTTTATAGATATGCGCAATCCTTTCGCGGGGAGGAAAGGAGTGGGCGGTTGGTGGTGGTTGTATCTGCCATTCGCTCTGTACGCTTTTGTTTGGTGCGGAAATGGCAGCCGGTGTGCAGCGAAATATGGCAGCAAGAGCAACAACATCACGCATACGCCATGTTGCACCATTTGAAGTTGTTGGCGTATACGTAATTTTTATTTTACAAGCAAACAAAAACGAAAAAAGGGAAACAGAAAACAGAAAACATTCAGCGCTGAAAAATGCATTCAGAGCCGCGGCAATAACAAAAATGGCACACAGAGCACAGAGAAATTTTAATTGCTCAAAAAGCGTCGTCAGGGGACGGGGCAAAACACATATGCACATATGAGCTGGTGGAAAGCGGGGTTCGCCAAACTAAATTTGGGTCCGTTATGAGGGACGTTCCTTTTTATGACTTTTAATTCAATCAAAGTTAAATGGAATTACAAAGGGAAAACATCAATTATAATTTTTTGTATGCTCTTTGGTCACACAGATTAAGGTTTGGAGCGCAAAGTTAGTTAGATTGAAATCTAACATATACTTGTCACACACAAATTGTATGAAAATAGAGCCTTTTGTGCATAAACACTTTCAGCATAGTGATTTTGCTATCACTCTCCTCGTTCATTCCATCAGTATGTTTTCGGCGTGACCCTGTTTGGTCACATACGTGCACACATTTGCATATCATAATTTTTTAAGCACCATGTATTTGTATACAGGTGAAAGTGAAAGGCTGCTCCAAAAGAAATAAAAAGAAATTCCAAAAAAGTCGTACGCAAATGCGCACTTTGCACGCCCTTCCCCTTTCTACATCCTGTTTGGGTGTGCTTTGTCGGGTGTGTGCATTATCAGCCATGTGTGAAAATCAGGACATGCGCGTGGGAGGAAAGGCTTTGTTCGGGCGACATTAGAAACTAATGATGATAATACAGACTCGGCACGGGAAAGCTCGGCGCTTTGCTTTCCCTTATTTTTAATGTGATATTCATCACCGGGGTATTCTAGGGCTGGCATTCAATGTGCAGCGGCATTTGACTGTGAATGTTTGGATAAGCATTTTGAATGTGTTATCCGATTTTGCCTGAAAGGATTTAAAACAGACACTCGGCGAACACATAGCTGACTTTCAAAGTAATTTCAATTGATTTTTTCATGGTTTCTGTTAATTGCGACGGCTTCACGACAATCAGTACTGCCCATTTATACAGTATTTTAGAGTAGAGATACTCTTCAAGGGTGCGTATAGTACCGATCTGTTATTCAAGTACTGACCTTCGTCAATGCAAAACGGGTATGATTTTCTGATGGTGTGTTTCAACGACACTCCAGTGAAAAATCGCAATAGTTCGATGAATTTAACATCTCGACGGACAGGCAGTTAGAGTTCGGACTGGAACTGGACTCTTCTGCGGTACAGGCCATCTTCTGGTGCTTTGGTTTCCGGCCTGGTGTGGGTCTTGCTTCAAAAGTAATACTGCTGTCACCTGATAAATTCGAAATTTAAGTCGACTCTAAGTCTGTGCAAAATGCGTTTCTGCTCCATGTTCGTGCTGCTCTACATAGTGCGCAAGCTGGAAAAAGCCAAGGAAGGATGCCAGCTCGAAGGAAGGCTGGCGGTGGAAGGATCCTCAACTCGAGTGCCACAGACCACTTTGGCGCAGGGGCGCCAGAATGTAGGGCTTTTCCGCACGCTGCTCAAAATTGTTCTCAAGTGATTTTGCTAGGTTCCTCTGTCAGTCAATAAAGTATACGAATTTCTCACTGCGTGTACGATTCCAGCCCCAGACCTCTTTAACACTGTGTAGTTAATGACTTAGCTTAAAGTCTTGGCCGACCCACTTGCCACAAGCTTTGAGTGGTGGTGCGACCACCACAGGCCAATATGGCGGCAGTCCATATAAGCACATAAATTACGCCAACGCCAATGACAATGACAATGACGACAATGAAATGTGATGCCCCCAGTCCCGCTACCTTCCCGGTTCCCGATTCCCGATTCCCGATTCCCGCCGTTTGTGTGCGTTGTGTGTGGCAATGGCAGTTAGCTGGCCTGTGTGTGTGTGCGGCTGTCCATGCCTGCATTTGGCTGCCATTGTTGGGATGTCTAAAATTTCATGCCACAACAGCGGCAGCGGCAGCGACAACGACAACGACAGCCAGCTGGCCAACTACAATGGCCTCTGCTGAACTGCTAGTTTGAGTTGGCCGCCCATTTTGTTTATCCGAGTAAAGTAAGCAGCTTCGAGATAATGCATGCAATCATAGGGCAAGCGGACCCGCAGATAAGAGTGGGTTAAGAGTGGGTTAAGAGAGGGGTAAGAGAGGGGGAGCGGTGGATTAGGTGACAACTCAGAGGTGACTGACCCGGCATGATAATAGACCACTAACTATCCGGAACCATTTTATTGACATAGTAAAATAGCAAAATATCGCGTTAGCAGAAAGTGGATCGTGGGCACAAGAAAGTGGAAGAAAGGCGGGCGTTTTGCGGGTGGACCCGCCTCACTGGTCTTCTTGATGTTCTCCTTCATGTAGGCAATGGCCACCGAGATGGGCGGCGAGTCGTCCGGACAGGGGCTAGCGGCACACGCGTCGTACAGGTCCGTGGTGTAGTGGAACGGGAAGTTGATGCACTGCAGCTGGGCGGCCTCCGTGTTCGGCTCGACGAAATTGCGGCCGTCGCAGTAGAACTGGCCCTCGCTCATGACCACTGTGTAGCAGCTGAAGAGCGGCGAGTCGTAGAAGGAGATGAGCAGGTAGGCCGGATCGATGGTGTCGGACCGCCTCCAGATCGCGTACGGTGTGCCCAGGGCCGGCAGGCGGTCCTTGTGCTGCAGTCGCATGTCTTCAACGTAGCTGCCGTGGCAGACGTACTGCAGGATGTAGCCCTCGATGAAGGTGCAGTTCGGGCCGGGTTCGCATAGGGTGGGAGCGGGTCCGAGGAGCAGTAGGAACAGTAGGAGGAGCACTCGCCGGAGCAGTGGGAGCGGGCAGTGGGGCTGGAGCTGGAGCTTGGTGTTGGGCGGTGACGAACTCGGCTGCCGCAGGGCATGCCGCGGAGGATGTCGAGGATTGTTCAGACTTCGTGCGCTTGAGAGGCGCACTGGCATTGCTTATAGACAAACGACTCTTTGATCATTTTCGAAAAATTTGATGGGAATTTCCAGGAGAATTAAAACGGCAAATAGTCCGGCCTGACAGGAGTTTCTCTCGTTTCTTGCGTTTCATAGCTTACCACCGGCTGCTCCACAGACCCAGGAGGTCCACGATCCCTGGGCGACTTCGGGCTGCCCGGGATGGGATTTGGCGGTCCGGAACCAGCCTCGCATAGTGGATGGCCACGCGACTGGGCTCCGGATTGGGCGACAGGCCGCAGTGCTTCATCAGCGCCCGCACGTAGGAGAACGAGAAGTCGAAACAGTGGATGGCCTCGGGTCGGATGTGGATGCCGTGCTCCTCGGAGTCCGAGCAGTGCAGGCAGTTGAGGCTCAGGGTAACGTTGGTGCAGGGCGAGATGGGCGACTCGTAGAAGGAGGCCAGCAGCTGGAGGCTCGGCTGCCGCCGCCACCAAAGCCAGTAGGGCGCGTCGGCCTTGACCCAAATGTCTTGGTAGTTCAGCTTCAGATCGGAGCTGTAGTGGGACTCACAGGCCAGCGTGAAGGGATGATCGTCTTCCAGCATGAAGTCGCAGGTGTCGAAGGAGCCCTCGGAGGAGGCGAAGAAGTACGCGAGTGGCAGTAGCCACATACGAGTACTCCAGGTCATGGTATAAACAGGGAATGGAACTGACTGGTAAGTCATGGCTACTATTACAGCTAAAAGGCTTTCGAAATAAAGGACAGACCATTTAAACTTATAATTTGGTTGTTTAATCACTCCGAAAAGAGGAACACATTGGCTGGTACAAAATCAATGAATGATCACAGCGAACACGACGAACAGCAGGGCTCCAACCGGACCTGATGCACTTGCACCACCAGCCGTCACCACGGGTTTTTTGAACGAAAGGGAGCCATAGTGGAGGATCGGCTTCTTGGCCACATCACCTCCATCAGTGGCGATGCCGTAGCCAAGGCAATGCCTTTTCAGCTCTTTCGGATAGCGCAGACTGAAGGAAAAGCAATGAATGGTAGACGGAATGATGAACAGAGGGACGTTGCTTAGGTTCCCATAGTTCACCAGGAAGAAGTGCTTATCCCAGCCTCCCACTGATCCTTGCAGCGAGATGGAATCGTAGTTCGTCAACTGCGTGGTGTAGAACGAGATCAGGAGAATCGCGTCGCCGTCCTCCTTCTCCTCGCCCTCCCACACGCTGAAGGTTGTGTCGGGAGGAGCCCGGTTGTCGTGGAACAGGGAGTACATGTCCGTGGTGACAGTACTCTTGCAGACGAACTTCAGAAGTTCATTGTTGGCAAAGGTGCAATTTCCCGAGCTGTGAAGAGCACGAGTTCGGACTAAGGGCCCCAGTAGGATTATTCCAACAAAAGTCAAATGTTGGTGCATATTAATCGATAACAATTTGAAATCCAAACACAGCTGACGTGATCAACAAGGCTATAGGATAAGACAAAGCTGATATTTAATTGTTGAATTTGTTACCAATCGAGGACAACATTTATATTGGTCAAACATTTCATTTTAATTAAATTTCATACAACTGGGCAAATCAATATTCAACAAATAGTCACTCTAAAAGAGAAAAAGTTTTCAGTTTTACTTACATTTTTTTTCGTTTTAAAGTAACTGTCATGTCAAGGATTCTAGAGAAGGAACAACTTTGACAAAAAGTTTAGTTTCAAAACAACTTTTGCTAGCCAATGATGGTAAACTTGCTTCAACTCAATCAAAGTAATTAAACATTATCGCAGGGTTTCCAATATATTTAATTTTCACCCACATACCAACTTTTCGCAAACATAAAATACCTTATGTATGTACACAGTGATCCGCTTTGAAATCCCATTTAAAGTCGGATGGGGGTGAAAGTTTGCCAATCATTTTAAAACTATGCAATACAAGTTTAGTTTATTTCTACTCCAAGGCTCTATTTGGAAAGGTATTAATAATACTGACATGAACATAAAACGAATATAGTTTAACGTTACTCGTAGAGTAAGAGGGTATATTTTATTCGTTGAATAGTATGTAACAAGTAGAAAAAACCATTTCTATGTCTGTTTGTCTGTCTGTCTTTCCGCCTGTATGAACATTGATAATTTGGAGACATGGTAGGATTCAGTTATAAAGCTGCATATATAAGCTCGGTCAATATTAATCGACTTCTAGAAATATTTTGAAAATTTTTGCAATTTTGCATTAATGTAAATTTTCCGACGAGTGGTGCCACCTTAAACCCGATTATTCTCAGGGGCCATATTTATTATTTGATATTGGTAAGGTTTTGTATATTCCACCTGGAATAACAAATTCTTGAATGTCGGTTAATTCTTAAAAATTGGAAGAGGGTCAAAGCCCAAACCTCTTCTCTATTTATATACCGCGTTGTCCTACTCCTGTTATTTAATCTGTTACTCGATTTCACTGCATCAACTACGTGCCACAGGAGATGCTCGATCGGATGAGACTAGCAAAAGTAAAGAAATAAAATTCCACAAATTGATTTACATATCAGTACTCGTGTTTGCAGCCATTGAAAGGGCTGCAGCAATAAAATGAGTGAGGCAAGAAGAGGTGGCAGGAGGCAGTTTACTTTCAATTTCGCCCCAATGACAATTTCTCTGATTTAACTCCATTTTATGAGAGTCGTCGGGCTGGTATTGGTCTGAGTCTGGCCCTTGGCCTTCTTTGCCTTCTTTGCCTGCCTTTATTAAATTACAATAATAAATGGGGGTGTATTTGCTCGGCGAAGCTGGCAGCACCAACAGAATGCGTCTTAGGAAACGAAGTGACAGCTCAGTGTGTAGCGCAGGTGTATTGTCTGCCCGATATAAAGCCCAAAGAAAAGAACCGAATGAAGTCGGGTGGATGCCAAAACTGCCAGTGAGTGACATTCCCGAGCAAAACCCCTTCTGGCATATATTCAAAGCTAAAATTACAATTCCATCTAACCGTTCGCCAGACTTTGCTCCTGGCGCCGCCGCTCACTGATGTCCCTGGAACACCCCCAGTCCCCAGCCCCACCACTCTTCTCCAGGATTATCCATTGAGCAGCCTTTGTGCCGGCTTCATTGTAATTTTAATACATGTCACATGATTTACAGCTGTCGATGCCTTCGGCACCTCTCGTTCCAAAGACTTCCCAGGTGGTGACAGCTTTGGCTTTGCTCCACTTTGGTCCTCCTGCCGCTGACACATTGTCAATGCATAAAAAGATCCACAATCGCAGTTTGCAAGTTGTGCTGCGCTGATGGAGCCATGTCCTTGAGTATTGCGAAATTCCTATGGATCAGAATACGCTAAGAAAGCGGCCATTTCGAAGGAACTCGATTTGGCAAACTGGTTAATTGAAATGAGGCAACGTGCAAACAAAAGCAATAGTTGACTATGACGAGGACCTCGGAAACCATATGTTTTAGTAATGGCAGCAGCTCGGGGAACAAATACCGAGAGATGACGCACTCCAGTCGCCAACCTGCAGATGACGGGCAAGTCAAAGGAGCACAACAAGTGGTGCAGGATATAATTCCATTAGTAAAATAAATAAACAAAGGACAAATGAATGATTGAGCAGGTACAGCCACAGTCCTCCCTCCTGTCACGACCAGAATTGAGCGGGCAAATCTTAGACCTAAGGCGTCGCGTGCATAAACCAAATGCAAACACCCAAACACCCCAACACACAACCAGGAACCCTGCTCCTCTCATTTCGCTGGGGTCTCCAAGGATGTCACTCGACTGCGGCCTGCTGGATACATATTACATGAGCCGCCCAAGCAGCGAGCACACACATTGACCCATTTCGATGCCACCAGACAGGTCCTCACCCCCCCACTCACAGACAAAGCAGTCAGAGCCAAGCCAGGCACCTGTGCTGAGGAGCCACAGAGTAGTTTTGCTTAATAAAGTCAAATGCCACCAAAATCAAAAGGAAAACGCCACTTACGACTAATGGCATCACGACATCGGTGGCGAGATTCCACAAGGACCTCATCCCCACACAACTGTCCACGCTGCCAGCAGCACCACAGCCACAACAACAGCATCCATGGCTCTCATGGCTCCGCCATCAACTTGGTGGATTTTTAATTGTATTAACATCGCTCAGCAGCACAGTGGGACACGTTGTTAGCTACCCTGTTATAATAAATTATAAGGTGTAATTTCTAAACGACAAACGGCGTAAGACAAATTTAAGCTCATAGTTTAAAAAAAAAACAATTTTATCATTTTTGAATCTCAATTACAAGTTTTTAAAAATTCTATTGCCACTATTTGGCCTTTTAAAATGGCTTTCCAAACTACTTAAAAAGATTCAATTAACGTAGTCAGCACCGCAAGAAAGCTATTTAATTATTTTCCATACAATTTTAAAAGATGAAATAGCTTACAAAAAAATACTCAAAACTTTCGGAAAAAATATTCGAAAAATTTAAAATTTTTTTGAAATCGTCATGGCTTTTGCGGCGGTATAAACTCTAATACTAACTGTCTAAGTACAAATTTTTTTCAAAGATTTTATTACTATTCTTAATTCCCAGGTGTACTGATTTAATCTCATTCACAGATCATGCATTGTAACAAAATACAAAAAATATCGCGTCATTACGTGGTCAAGCGCTGAATATTATATCTGATACAAATACAGTTCTGTCCGGTTCTTGATCTGCAATAGATTAAGTTAAGGGTAAAACAAAAATATTTGGGACAAGTACCGACACCGTTTTGTCCACCGTTAGTCAGCGATCTATGGGCATCACTGGGCAAAGGACTCTGCTTTGCTTGGCACTTAAGTGCGTTCCGAGGCCTCTAGATATTTGATATTGGGCTATTTGCCTTGGCATGCAGCTTAATTGCGGCCTTTAGAGGGAGGGGGATGACCTTTTGAGAAACCCCGTGGTATGAAAATAGTTTGAGGAATGAGAGCATAGATTCATTAAAAATGGACGCAAAAGTATTTCTTATTAAGCTTTTACAGCAAAACAAGAATAAATGCTATTGTCGAGTGCCCGACTATTAGATACCCGTTACTCAACCTATCAATTTCATAATAGATATGCCCCCATCTGCAAGACTGCTAAGTTTTTCCTAATAACTTCTAAGATAATAGCTCGATGTGAAATTATGTGTCTTTCGATAGATATGACCGAAACAATTATACACAGCCTAAAAAAGATATTTTATATTTGTTTCTTCTATTTCTTCTACCAAATATATACATGCAGACCACACGTATATTGTATTTGTGGTTAAGTATGTAACAGTTAGAAGGAGTATAAGAAATTAGTTTTTGATTAAGATTGCATATTCGTTATATTCACAAAAATAATTTATTTCAGTTTGTAATAATAGCTTTAATTTATCAGCGGTATTAATCTAAAAGCCATTTGTTCTCAACCGATGCTGCATTCGATGGGTTACGTAGCAATCTCTCCATGAAAATTGGCGGCAGGTACAAATTATAAGACATTGCACCATCCGATAAATCTACTTAAAGTGTTGCCTTCCCCCAGTGAGACGTTACGTATGCGGCCAAGGACCACCTTTGGAAGTGCGGGATCGGCAAAGGACCTCACGTGCTGCCACAACAAAGGAGCCAACAAAAGTCAGCCGAGCAATAGGAGTGCGGCAGCAGAGACCAACACAAACGACAGCAAATTATTCGCTGTCAGGGCAGGACAACGGAGTAGCAGTCGCAGGACTCGAGTGTGCGTGTGGGAGATTCCGCAGGACAGTGCAGGGGATTGCGTGTCTGGCAAGACGGCGACCGAAAATCAAAAGAAAATTGATATTAAGAAATTGCACGAAATGAGTAAATGAAGCGTGGACGCCTAATGGACTGACGTCTAAGCCGAACCGAATCAAGGAGGGCGTCTGATTGCCACCTTGGAAAAGATGTATTAAAAATTCCACGAAAACTAATCAATGTCAAATGTCCGTTGATTGTTCCACGCCGACGGCACAGATAGATAAAGCCAGGATCCCAGGCGATTCCACGCGTGGTTGCCTGAAGTTAGAAAATAATTTGCTTTTGTCCCGAGTAATTTATTGCCTGCCATAAATTGGCCGGGGCGTGTCACGAGGAGTGTCATCCGATGGGCGGACCTCTAAGGTTTTTACGATTTCCACAAATTATCTATCCATTTAACCCTGCTTGTATTCATGTTTAAATTAATTCACTCTCGCTCACCGCACTCTCACGTTCGGCTTAAAACTGTAGTAATTGCTTATTTTCTGCTCAATACGTCAAATTGAAATGGACGGACCAACAATGGCTGCTGGTAAGTAATAGGAATAATTCCTCCAAAACATGTTCTTAAAGGGAGCTTTGTGTAAATAGAAAATCAGTATGCACAAAGCAAAGCTAAGCTAAGAATGAGATTAACGAAGTGGACAACCACGGGTTAATGGTTTATTTTATCGGCCAGTGTGAAGCTACAATACTTCCCTGCCGTGTTAAGTTCAGCATCTATGCACTCAGAAAAATCAATTTTTAAGTGATTATGAATATAATTTAACGAATAGTACACCAATCAAAAAGTATCGCAATGAGAAAATGGTGTGCATACTAAGACCGCTCACGAGATCGGGTGGTGAAAATGACAAAAACCTATAAAATTTGCAAAGGTTACATAAGTACTTTTTTTGGTATATCTCTGTTTACTCTGTTCGTCACATATTTCGTATAACCACATTTGGTTTTAATTTTTTTAATATAGCAGTTGAAAATTCGTTTTCGAAATTTAACAGTCCAGAGCAGCTAACGCTTTCTTGGCATTAATTTTTTCCCAAAAGTATGCATCACCTATTTGGTGATGAAAATTTTATCAAAAAAAGTTTTCAGTTAAAGGAAGAAATGTTCACAAATTTTTAAGAACTAAATAGTTTTAAATAAATGAAATTGTAAACTATTATTAATTATACGAAATCAGATACTATGCAAATTGATAAAATTAAAGCTTTGCTTAATGTGTTTTAATATTCTTCAAGATTTGTTAATAGCTCCAATTGGAAAAAAATGAAAAATAAAAAATGTATAGTTTATTTTCTTTTTAATATTGTTGAAGATAAATGGTTAGGCATTATAATCGCTCCCATTGAAACAATAATGAAAATAAAAAGAAATAAATAAAAAAAGTTATACCCTCGCTGTTTTTTAATTTTTTCTTGTAATATTTTTTGAAATAATGGTTAAATATATCGAAATTACGGTTTAAGTTTCATTAAAATATCATATGGCTCTCATGGAAACAATCGCAAAAATATGTACGAATATTATAACTTTGCCGATTTAAACATACTTCGTTAAATAGTAACGGCTTATGATTTCTGAATTAGGGTTAAATTTTTGTTTAAATCGGTCAACGACAACATATAGCTCTCATGGGAACAATCCAATAATTTGTCGAAAATCATCGTAGCTTCACTATTGTTAAGCATATAGGCATAAAAATCGGAACATTGTTGTATCAATGAATTTTCAATTTTTAGTATAGCTGCAAGGGTATATAAACATTGGCTTGCCGAAGTTTTTCCCTTTCTTGTTCTGGGTAAAATCGCTACTTGAAACCTTTCCACGGGGATAATGTAAGGCATTAGCAAACTGGGTCGAAGTTTGCAACTGGTTTCATACATCGCAGTGCAATGTGCATCGCTGACATTGAGTTGAAGCCCTCATCAACTCGCTTGCCCTTTTGGCCAGACGACAGCTGTCATATTGACATTTCTACTTAACATCCTTGCTCGCTGCTCAATTTTTAATCGGGTTTTCAAGCCGCTTTCGCAGGAGCCGCGTCCGCAGAGGAAGCGGCAAACTCATTATTTTTATTAATATGATTTTCGCTGCACTTCACCTCGCTTCACTTCGCTGCAATTTGTGCATTTTGTAATTTTAATTTTCATATTTAAGGGCGGTGCCTGGGCCGGTGATGCGACGAAGCTGACAGTGCGCGCCAGTGTCAATGCATCTCATTGTTCCCTCCAATGAACAGCATTTATTTGCAATTATTTGTTTTAAGCCTGCGCGGCAGGGGCGGGGCGGGGCGGGGCACAAAGGAGTCGCATCCTGGCTGCCTGTCGGCCTGCACTGGGGTAAATTACTTTAAGCCCTTCGGGAGCGAGTTGAGCAGCTCAAATGAGCAGGCCTTCCCCTTTCTGCCCGCTATCGCATTGCGATGGAAATGCGTTTTTAATTGCCGTCAGAAAGGTTCGCGCCGCCAACTGCGTGTTGAATTATGTCAAACAAGTTGTCAACCAAAAGGAACGGTGACCCCGTCGACACACTTTACGGATTTCATTTAAGCCACTCTTTATTCTCTCGCCCTGCGGTGTTATTGTAAGTTAATGCCGCCGGAAGACGTGCAATTTCAGCGGGAAGTGGGCAAGATCGTGGCCAAGGACCTGCAAACCTGCAACAATGCTGCTGAGCTCTTGAAACTGCGTTTCTTGCATTCCCATCTGCCAAGCACACTGCGAAACAATTTCCCAGCCAGGTGAAAAAGTCACCCGGCGGCAATTGTCAGACACAACACTTGGCAGGCTATTGGGAGCTGACCAGCAGGGATGGCGATGGCTCCCCGGAGTTGACAGGTTCCTGCCCAGCCTGCCCAAAACGCTTGGCACCTCCGCACCTGCTGGGCAGTGGCTAAATGCTGACTGCTTTCTGCTAACTGCTTACTGCTAACTGCTAACTGAATAACTGACAGGCTTTCAGGCCATGGAGCACGAGCACTGCAAACTGAGATGTCAAGCGCAGCTCGAGTCCTGCCGGATGAATTTCTAGTTTCGTTCTACGCCAGCATGGCAGACCTTTTAAAGGGAATCAATTTGACCATTGGCCAGGCCGTCGCCTGGCTGATGCGTAATTTATGTAAACTCCCACTGCAATGAATAATAATTCGCTTCAAGGGCTGCCCAATTCCCAGCGCCGAGCTCCCAGGACTCTAATCCGCCGGGCTTGACTCCAGCTTATTGAGCTGCAATCGAGGAGCGACAGCAGAAATTGAATAAAAATCGAGGGCCAAAGGAACGAAAATATGGCAGCAAAGGTTAGAGTCGCCGTCTGGTCTGATCCGACCAAAACAGGACTGGGACTGGGACTGATACTGGGCCCGGACCGGACATGACAGCAAAAGTTTCATGTAGTTTCCTCGGCCATGTCATTGGCCTGTCTGCAAATCTTGCCGCTGTGGTTTGCAGTCAACGTAGAAAATTGACTTGATAAAAAGTTTACTATTTTGCTAGACTCCTTTTGCTCTACGGCTGCGTTTAGTTCGCTAGCCCGACGTCCATTGGCCCTGTAAGTTGTCAGACGCTCTTTCGATTCTCATCTGCACGCCCTATGAATTATAATAAAATGTGCAGCTTCCAAGTCGCTTTTTGACCCAAGTCTGTAAGAGGCCTTGTGCTCAAGCTGGTTGTAAAAATACCAAATCGAAGCCCTGTTGGTCGCCGAAGCTGAGCTTGGGGATATCCCCGCCTGTCTGGACTCCTCCTCCTCGCAAAAACATTCAGCCCCAGCATTAAGTTATGCAGATGTGCTTACTGGTCGCTTTCTTGGCTGCGTATCCATTTACATTCAGCAGACAAAAGACCAGCAAAAAGCGAATAAACGTAAAATCTGCCTTGTCTAAAATATGGCTTCACCCAAAAAAAGCGTATAGTTTTGTTTCAATAAGAGTGTCTTGAAAATAAACTACAGGCAATATTAAAGTATAAATTAATTCAGTACTAAATAATATGATATCTACACTTTTAGAATCAATGTTTTACCAAACCTTTTAGGCGGGCTACTTGTAAGTATCCTTCTATCTTGTTCCTTATGCAGATGCTTCATATATTTGCACGAATTCATCGTACAATTTTATAATAAGACTACCGGGTATAAAAATGGTGGAAAATAAATCATCTGTTTGAATCGCATAATAATATTTAAAATGGATTTCAACCGATTTATGGCATTTATGTGCCCGTTGTTGGACCGCGCAACAACATCCCCCAATATGCCTTCGCGAAATGGCGCCCACATGCAGTTATTTATGTGGCTTGTGTGTTTTCTTTTTATTCGATTTTGGGGTCCAGGTACAAATTGATATTTATACCCCGGATACGGACTGAGCCGAAGTCATCCCATTAAGGCCCAAATACCCGTAGCCGGCTTTAAAGCAGTCAAGCCAAGAAGTTGGCTGCAGATGCGCAAAGTTAATTGCCAGCACTACATGACCTTTCAGCCAAGCCCCAGGCTGCCTAATTCCGCTTGTTTTTTCAAGTCATTAGTAGGATAAATGCCCTAGGTCTGACACTACTTGAAGCTTTATCTTGCGGCCGCTCGCGGGGTTGTTTAGACTCTACGCCTCGACCCCGGATTTTTCCTGACATGCGACTCAGATGGACAATTAGAGAGCTAGTTGGTCTAGCATGTTCCGTCACTGTCTTATTTTCAGTATTGGCAAATATTAGCGCTGAGTAATATAGGGGTTATGCAAATTTGATGGACATCATGAACTTTACGGGAATTCCGTTTTTGGTTAGTTGAGAAATGAAATAGTTGTAGAAAATAGTTGCAGAAAACTATACCCAGGGATCAACCCACTGACCGTGGGTCGGATTGCCTTTTTTTGACATAAACAAAAAACAACTTGTCTAAAATGAATTTAAAATTCTGAAATAATAAACCCCGACCTTATCTTGAAGAACTAACAAAAAATAGCGAAGTTATAATTTAATTTAATTTTTTTTTCGATTATTCCTATGTGAACTTTATGATATAGTCAAAACATAGCAGGATGTTTGACGACATTTTAAACTTAGATAATTTTTACTACAACATCCACTGATTATATTTGTGGCCCGAAGAACACATTCCAATGTTACAGTTTGTATGTCTTGTTTTTTTTTGAAAATACGCGTCGAGTAACGATGTTCCCTTTAAAAGCTATTTAACGAACCAAGTTTCAGCGATCTTTTAATAATAAAAATTCTTGAGCCTTTGTCGGTATCACAAAAACTTGTATTGTGCTAAGCAGCTGGATAGAAATTAACGACAGTAAAAACGATTTCTCTAGTCGAATAATAATAATTTATCGTCACAACATTTGAAATCAGATATTTTCTGGGTTGAACATGACTTGCTTCCCTCGTAAGGGTTTGATTAGTAATAAGCAGTTGGGGTGGCTCTGCTCATAGTGTATTCAAACTTCGAGCAGCCTTAACTTTTAATGCCCTGTTCCCCAGTCCAAAAGTCCCCCTTTCCTTGTCACGGCTTGGGCCTCGGACTGACATTTTGAATTGCCTGCTAGTGCCGCCTGCTGTCAGGCTCAAGGGTTCCAGGACTCCGGGACTCCAGGACTCCGGGAGCACAGGACTCCGTGAGTCGACACTCGTTGCCGGCCTTACCTACGCTGCACTTCATTTTGCAAGTTTCGAGTGTTGCATGCATGCTGCTCAACGGGTGTGTGTGTGTGTGTGTGTGTGTGTGGGCTGGTGTGTGCGTGCTTACAAAATAGTTTTGTACTTACTTCTACTTGAACTTTTCAGTTGGCTTTCTTCTGCTTCAGAGTCTCCCCCTTCCACCTATTTTTTCCGCCGGAGGGGTACAACAATTTTGCCGCAACTTTTTTGCCTGCATTGTTTTTGACTGCATCGCTCCAGCCTGGCACCCCTTCTTGTCCCCACTGCCCCTGCCCCAGCCCCAGTCCGATTCCCAGTGAGCTGCTTCTACGGCTTTTACTTTGCGTAGTTGCCCCTCTGCAGCTGTCTTGCTCCCCGCTCCCCGCTCCCCGCTTCGGTTCACAACGCTTTCTCTGCTAGTGAAGCCTGTAATTTATTTCTTGTTTTGATTGAAATATTGCTTTACAAGCAAAAAGACACAAACCCGCACAACCAGGGCGAAGGACGCTGGTCGGAAGAGGTTCCACTCGGGCTGAGCAGCAAGGCTTAGCAAATACGCAACATAGGCTGGGGAGTTGAGGCAGCTTGTCTGCCAAACGCATACACTTCATTACACGCCGGAGTACACTGAGCGAAAGGCCGCATGGCCGACAGCGGGCGGTGTTGGCTTCAGGTTCCCCGAATTCTGGCAGTGCATTTGGGCCAACTAAAAAGTTATTCGTTTGCCAGCACAAACACTTGTCTCCCGTTGAAGCCCCGTGCCCCGGATCAGCTTGTCTCTACGTGTTTGTGTTTTCCTGGGTGTGTGGGCTTCGTAAACAGGCATATTTCAATCAAAATTACATATTGAATTCTCACAGCAACCAACCGAAAAACTCCGACCAAGAGCAAACTTTCAGCCTCAAGAGCTGTTTTTGTTTTCTGCCCCCGTTGTTGCTGTTTGATAGTTGGCAAGTTTAGAAAATGTGCAATTAACTACAGGAAATAAGTGTTTTCAGTTAAATTTTCCTGCTGTTTTTCGCCGTTACCAGGCTACTGAGCAAGTAGTTGGCAGTGTGCTTCGCCTCTCGAAACGTGGGCTTCTGCACTTGGGTCCTGTTAAACGCCGCCTGGGAAAGTGTTATCCCCCCCGAGCTGATTTATGTGCTCCCCGCCCGCGGCCCCTGCCAACAATCATGCAAATAGTCCCAGACATAAGCTGAAGCCTTCGCCCGACAATGCAAAATTAATTCCGAGTGCTTGTCATTTTAATACGTCTTCAAATCCGAACGATTTTCAACGGCTTTTGTGTAGCAGATAATGTCGGCGCTGGCAGGACGAACGATGGCAGCTATCCTTGCAGCAGAAGTCAAATTGAATCAACAACATTAGCAACAAAAGACCAAGCCGAGCTCACCCCCCCACCTCACCCCTCACCGACCTCGGCAGAACTTGGATGGCGATGAAACCCTTGCACAGCTTCATCATCATTATCATGCTCAATATCTTCGGGGCGGCTGCCATTTTATATTATAAATTGCATTATAATTCAAATTCTGCAATAAATCTCAATTTCGAGCACAAAGGCTTTGAGCAGGACAACGTCGGGCTGAAGGGGGGAAAGGCAAAAGTTTATGGCCCTCGAACGCACCTTGAAAACGTAAAATGGAATCACCGCCCAGGCAAATCAATCGATTACGCGACTTAACTTTTCAATGGCCTAAACGACGGGCGAACAAGTGATGGGAAATGGGAAATGGGATGTGGCAAATGGAAAACGGCAAATGGGCGAGCAAGTAGGGACTTCTTTATGTTGATCATAATAACGGGCGGGTCTGGTCGCTGTCGATGGACTGTCAGGCTGGATTTCATTCATCCGAACGCCTCATCCTTGCAAGACGAAGGATATTGCAGGGGGAAGCTGGAGCTGTCGATACTGGATTTTCCTTTGTGCCAGCAGCCGGGATAAGTTTATGATTGTGTTACTAATAGTGGCTGCTCTTGACTTTGAAATGACAGCGAACGACGCTACTTTAATTGCAAAGAAGTTTATTTCAACCCAGCGTTGAAGGACCACTGGAACCAGTGGAATCGCCCAGAGAAGGGAATACTATCTAATAATAATCTGCTTTTAGGGAAGCTGCTCTTTTCTCTTCTCGACCCCACTATGCTTCCTAATAAGCGATAAATCTGTGCCAAAGCTGGCAAAAGAAAATTGAATCAGGCACAACCTGTCTTAGTCCCCCCCCCCCCCCCCAAGCACCAACCGTCACCAGGCAAGTGCCAATGGCAACGATTTATATTAAATATTTAGAGCCACACAACACAACGCAGCACGGCACAATGCTCATGTATGCCGTTGTCTCTGCCAGGGTTGCCATTGTTGTGTCTAAAGCAATAACTTTTGCATGAGCCCGGGACAGAAAGGGGTCACCGAACAAAGACAGGTTGCCTCGCCCCAAATCGAGTTAAAGTGCAAAAAGAAATGGAGAGACCTCGGGGTCCTTCTTTTTCCTGCACAGAGAAAATAACAACTATGAAAGCGAAACCAAACTTATTTCGAGCACGGATATTGAAGTTAATCTGGAATCTAAGGCCGCAAACGCTTCTGTTATCTGTTACTAAATTTATTTTTACAATAAATTACTATGATTTTGTTGTTGTTTTTATTGAAGTTTAGATTTTTGGTTAAGTTTAGGTTTGTTCTATAGAAAATTTCGCTTTTAAAATTTTGAAAAAGTGCTTCTTAAAAACTAATTAATTTAAGAGAGTATCTAACTGTGAGAAGAAACGAACACTGATTTTTACAGATCGGGGTTTCGGAAATAAACTTTAACCTAATTCCAAGACAAATTTAGACTTAAAAAAAAAATCTATCTAGTATTTTTATTTAACTTTTGATTTGAGTTGAAGTTTTTTCGCTTAGTGCAGCTTTAGGCTGCTCACGCCGACACTTTGACCCGGTTCGCAATTCCTCAATCAATTTCGAGGACAACAGGCATAATGATGATGGCAGTGGTGGAGGGTGGTAATATATGCATTAAAGTTGCGAGCTGAAAGGCCCAGAAATCTTTCAATATTCACACCCCCACGTGTAAAGCGGAATGAGGAGAAGAAGAAGAAGGCGGCGAGGTATTAACATAATTTAGCAATTTTCATAACCTCAAAAGCTTTCTTAACCCTTGTGCGCCAAGGTAATGGCCATTTGGCAATTTAATTTCTCTCACGCACAATCGACGAGCTGGTCGCTCCAGTGCCCCAGCACATCCATTCCCCTTTCCCCCTTCCCCCTTCCACACCCCTTACGCACACACACACACACCAAGAATGCTGGGGAAAATCTTCCTTTTCGCAATATTGCCAGCCATAAATCCTGCTTAAATTGTGCATGCAGAGGAT
Source organism: Drosophila gunungcola (assembly GCF_025200985.1). Taxonomy (NCBI): domain Eukaryota; kingdom Metazoa; phylum Arthropoda; class Insecta; order Diptera; family Drosophilidae; genus Drosophila; species Drosophila gunungcola. The sequence goes on along the minus strand of NW_026453181.1, from coordinate 255,076 downwards.
TTTTGTTCCAGAACAGCAACTCCCCAGCTCAGCACCCCCGAACCCTCAATAACCCCCCTGTGCCACTTAGCTGCCTGCAAATTCCTCACTTGCTCATCTCAAATCCCCTCAACTTTCTCCGCCTCTGACCCACCCCCCCCCACCAACCTTCCATCTCGTTCAGACGCACATTGGCCTGTCTTTTCTCTCGTGCATATGTTAATAACCGTTAGCTCTGGCCCCTGTGAGCGCTCTCTCTTTCCCTCTCTCTCTCTCTCTCTTTCCCCTGCCCGTTTTTTATTTGATATTATTACGATAATTTATTTCGGCAATAAATTTCGCAAAGAAAAATGCATTTACATTTTCCATTGTGCCATAATTTCAAACTCTTTTCTGGGGCGCCAAAGTTGTGGGGTTACGGGGGGTTACGGGGGGTTAACCCACTCAAATCGAACTAACGGCGATTCCGGGCGAAACTATTTCAGCCGTAACTCTCTATTAAAAGCTCATTTGAATCCTGGCCTGCGTCATGACTCATTGAAAAACGGGTAAACAGCAAGAGCTGAGAAAAAGCGCGATGAAAATGAGTTTCGGTCGTAAATTCTCAATGAGGTTTCCACACAATTGCAGTTGGATGCATTTTTCACGATTATCATCAATATTATTATTATTATTATTTATTATTATTATAACTATTACCACAGCCATTCAATGGCTTCTGTGCATGCCAAGTCAGAAAAAAAGGAAAGAAGAAATGCTTAAAGTAACAGTTAAAATGATGGAAAATATAGGAGGAAGAGGAAAATGAGAAGAAAATGCAATTGTAACGAGCTTGCTAAAGTTATATGTAGATATGGCAAAGATCGAACCAGTAGACAAATGAAAGCACAGCACTATGGAGGACTAGAGTATATTTATTGCCCGATTATTGTTCAATTTATGGATTATCATCGCAGATGCAAAAGATGCAAGAAAATTGTAACACACTGCAAAACAAAACGTGACAGAACAAAAGCTCATGCATGAAAAACAGAACAAACAGAATGCAGAATAAATAACCTGTAACAGATACAGCATAGATTTAACATATCCAATTCATATAGATTGAAGTAAATAGCTTGCAAACGGCATAAATCAAAGCTTTAATGTGTTTCCCACTTTTTCCCATTAGGGACGGCTTACTGTACGCCTCACAGAGTTCACTGTACACTTTGCACTGCCAATATATCACTTTTCGCTAACACTCGGCACACTTTTTGCTGATGGCTCTCCGTTTTTTAGCTTCAAGGATCCGGCACTGTTGACACGCTAATTTAATCGCGGCAAAAAAAAAAGTAAATGATTCGCAGTTGAAATGCCGTTAATAAATCATAAAACAAAACAGAATAGTTGCAATAATAGTAAACAAAAACAGAACTCTGTATTGTATTGTGATCGGACATTTGTTTGCAGTGTCGCAGAAATTGAATTAGCATATTTCCTTTGGAATCTATGTGGTATATTGAAGTTAAGTATATCGGAAAGTTTATGGCTCTCGTATTTGTTTTATGCCGTGTTTCATTTGTTTACTTGTTGTGGTGGAATATTGTTGAAAAAATATACTGGGGAGTCGTGACGAATCAAACAAATACTAAATTACACGAACGGGCCAGTTGGCAAACAAGGAGATACTATATCCGAAACCAAAGCCAAACAACATAAAATAAACTGTGTTTGTATGTGAAGGACAAATAAAACGAGTTAAAAGGAACGCGCTCGTTAGTATCGCTTTTGTTAGATGCTCACGCCTCACAGTTGGCCTCAGTTTTGGACGGTTTCAATCGGAATAGAACTCCCCAGCACACCAAAACACGTCGAAAACTAAGGTCCATTGTGGGCAACACTCTATATAAAGATGTTCTTCGATGTTCACATCGAAAGGCACTTTTTGGGACACTAGATACGATGTATGCAATTAATTGTTGAGTAAACAGATACCGAAGTAAACTTGGAAATGAAAACGTAATATAAGCGGTAGAGTCGAAAGGACTGGATTACCATACTTTACCCGTCCCAGGACCCATTGAACGAATATCTATCGGTAGAACTCACCTGCAACGAAAGACAAAAAAAACAAATTCATTAGCAAGTCAGGCACATTATCCGCAATTAGTTAGGCCCCAGCAGACAAATCTCCAAAGCAAGCAAACAAGCAGCGAACTGCTAAACCATAAAACCAGAAAAGTTGTCCAACTTTTCCAGCAAAATGACCCGGCAACAACCGTCCGAAAAAACAGCCTGCAACCTGCCCGGAGCCCCGGAAAATTCCGCTATCCTGGGGCTGCATCCTCGCGGCTGGCGAGTATATCAAAACTTGTTCCGTGTTTGCCGCAGTTTTGCGCGGAAAGTTTCCCGATGCGGAAGTTGGGCGGGGGGAGATCGGAAATGCCGCGTTATGCGCTGCGTTGCATTTGTGTTTTGGATGGCCTAACAGCCGAACTACCGATGTAGGCAGTCCTGTCAGCTCTGACCGGCGGAAATCGGACAGTTAGGATGGATGGCAGCAAGCGGTGGCTACCTTTAAAGTGATTTTCAAACTGTGAATAATTGTTATACGAAAAATGAGCTTGCCTTAATCAATTCTTTTTTTTCCTTAAAAAGCGGTTAAACCGATCAAAAATCATTAAACTATTACTGTATTCATGTGATAAAAATACGTGCATGCATAAACAATATTTCATGTATTCGCTTACACAGGAAAGTTGATTATAATCAGTCAATTCATATATGAATTCAAGCCAAATGGTGAGGCGCAGCCAACTTAGCTCGCTATAAACAAGGTGGCAACGCCCGACGTAAAAGTAAACAATTGAAATGAACTTCTTTTCGCCCTTTAAAGTTCATTTACTGCTTTTGTCTTGGTAATTAGTTTTCGTGTTCGCTTTGGCGATGGTAAAAGTACTAATAATCAGCTAAAATAATAATACTAGCAGAGCTGCCAGACAAGAAAATTAAGTAGGAACTCAATTTTCAACGACTTTCATGCATTCTTTTGTATAAGATAAACAGGGGTAATTTTGATTTCATGTATGAAATAATTCATGAAATTCATAGCACAAACAGAGTACATCAGGCAAAAGAGTATTGAATTTAAGAGTAATCATGTGAATACCGTATCATATTTTTCTTGGTTAAAGTAAGTTAGAGAATAAAAAAAACAATTTACTAAATTAGAGTAAATTGCAAACGTATTTAGATTGTCTCCCAATAGAGAATCATGATTAACCTCTGACTCAATCGTATATAAATAGTTGATAAGCCGCAGAAAGGATACCGCAATCAGTGAGCAAACCGCATCTAACGCAGGCACTCCAGCCGATTAATTAATCAATGCAAATTTTTCTCCGCCTGCTATTCACCCGGGCGAGGACTTCACTTCACCGGGACTCCAAGTGCCATCGAGCTTCACCTAATGCCGCCGCCGCCCGCTGGAGCCCTCGCAATTCACAGCACTCAAAAAGCCACACAACACTTCTGGCCAAAGGGCTCGACCCTCCACACCTCCGGAACCCCCCCCCCCCCCCCCGAAATCTGACTAAATTAAAACTCGAATTGAATTATACAAATACATGTGCCGGCAACGAAATGCGGTGTGCGGAGTGCGGAAGTGCGGAATGCGAGCTCTTCTCTTGCTGAAATGCACGTGGAAAAACCGCACAAGAGGCCACTCTCCGGGTAAGTTGACCGTATTTAATGGGCTTGCTGGGCAGACCTCTTCACTAATGCAGCTGCGGGTGTGAGGGCATGCGATTGAGGAACAAGATACGAGATGCCTTGCCAGCACTCCGGGCTGCCTCATATTTTCAATAGCTTAGAATAATCAGTCGGGTTGGGGGTACCCACCACGCACAAGTTCTAATTAAACAAACATTTTGTAATTTTCGTTTAGCAGCAAAGCGACGACACGTGGTCCACCATCGGCGGGATGGGTGGGTGTTGCTGTCGTTGAGGAGGGATGCGACAGGGCACAAACCACTTAAGTGCCAAAGCAATTTAAAGCCGAGGCCAAAATGCCAAAACGAATTTGCTCGCAGAGAAGTGAAGGCCAGGGGGGGGTGGGCGAAAGGCCCCCGAAATCGGAAGGTAACGCATGACGGCTCTATACTCGTGTGTGTGTGTGTTTGTGTGTGTGTGTACGGTTGGGCTTACATATGTACTCTGTGTAAATATGTGCCCAACATATTTTGCAAAAATAAACATTGCCTCAAGCTATAGACCGACTGTGTATAAACAACGCTCCGCGCTCCGCCTCACCTCTCACCTTTCACCTTTCACCTTCACCCTGAGCCCAAGTTTTTTGTTTTTGCGGGTCGGAGAATCGCCGGGTCAAATATGCATTCGGCAACCCCCAAAGGAGACGTCCGTTTATGTTTTTTAAATTTATTTGTTTATTTATTAAGTGCACTTTATTTACGTGCTCATTGGAGCCGCGGGCTGTGGGTTGATTTCCGATGTTGTTCCACCCTCCACAAACGGTTCGCGATACGAAAAGGTGAGCACCGAGCGGCTGGCAATCAGGTCAAGTCTCTACTGTCTGCATTTTCACAGATGTTAGTATGCACACCAGCTTTCTACGTTTCAAATCACTTTTGTTCTTGGATCTGGCACATGTCGAAAATGATAGAAGCTGATACATGTGCCATATTGGCTTTGCGATCTGAAAATGTATTTAAATCCCACTTTAAAAATATAAGAAAATACATTTTGTTCGACTTCCTCATTTATTTCAAAAGTATCCATAATTTTACTTTAAGTTTTTTTCTAAAAATAACATTGTTGGAATCGAAAAAAGAGCTGTGTTGGTAAGCACTACATTTACTTTATTCGTTGAATAAAAATGTTCTTAAAACAATAAACACAATTAAAATAACTTTACGAAGCTAATTTTGGTTGCCTTTTCGGATTTCTTTGTCATCTTTTGAGAGTGGGAGTGGTATCATTACCATGTTACCCAAATTTTTAATAATTTCAATAGCCACATAGTATTTTGCTTAACGCTTTACACACTTCTCTATAGCAATTATACTGTTTCTTATGGACATAAGCCTGTCGTCGATGCGAAAAGTAATTGCCGTGCCGGCATCTAGGCGGCCAACACACAACGCCCCTCCACCTCAATCCTGCACCAGCACCAGCACCAATCAATCAAATTACGCGCTATTATTGCACGGCAATTTCAGCGCAAAAGGCTGACAGCTGTCATTAAAGCAAAACGAGTGCGGGAAAAGCAAACAAACAAGGGCAAAGGGACAATTAAAACAATGCCAGCAGGCAAAGCGCACTGCTGTCCCGGTGCAATAATTATGTATAGCAAGTGAGCGGAGTACGCATAAAAGTCATCGCAAGTTGGCCCAAAGCAGGCCAGTACTTTCCTGTCGGCGGCACAACTGTACCTTTTCCATTACAGTTGCAGCAGCGAGCAGGAGTCCTCTGTCCGTTGCAGTTGTTAATAACTTGGAAGTCATCAAGGAAATTAAAAATTATTAATAAGGCGACCAGGCAGGACCAAGGACTCGCCACCCATTTGATGGTTTATTGCACTTGCTATTTGCTCCGCGCCGGCTAGCTGGCAACTTTGCTGGGGCACTATAGTTTTACAGTTATAGCTTTTTAGTGTGCAACTATTTTTCGTGTAAAACTTTTAATGGAATTCGGGAGGACCGGCGAAGAGCACCCTGCCGGCTCCAGAAGTTCGATAGTGCGCGCGGGGAAGCGCGTCAAAAATAGACACCAATTTGCGAGTAAGACGGCGGTGGGAGGGCTGCCCGGAGGAAGTCATAGTAAAATGAGCGGAAATGAATGGTTTTAAATAACAGCAAATTATGAGTTAAGTTTTGCCGAAGTAGAAGCACAAGAAATTGGCAAAAGTTTTTCGGCTCCACTTGGATGGCTTTATAAATAATTTTTCGGAATGCTCCGGTACTTTTGGCACCCTGACTTACACTTGAAATACTTACTAGGGGAATGTGATGCGTATCCTGGCCCCCTCTCTCCCTCTCTCTTTTGAATTGTGAAATTAATTATTACACGTGTCCTCTGTCAGGAGCCAACAAATTGCCAAAGCCAAAGCCAAAGCCCAGACCAGGCCAGGACAGGCCAGGCAGACAGGCATCAAGATCTCGTCGGGCAGCAAAAAGTTTGCCAAGCTAGCTAGCTGCAATAACTCAAAAAATAATTTAGATTTCCCCTACGAATTCCTTCCTGCAGAGGTCGTCAGGAGGGAAGGGGAAAGGGGAAAGTGGATTGTGGCAACTCTGCGATGTCGTTGCACAATGCCAAAAATGTCATTTGTCAAATGCAAACAGCTCTAAGAATAAACATCAACGGAAGTAATGCAGCCGCAAAATACATAAAACAAGCTGCAACAAGAACAAGACCTCCGAAGAAACAGAAACGCAGGAGAGGAGGCGGGGCAGGAGCCCTTCTAGGGCAGAAGAAACAACAGACAGTGCAGCTAATTATCAGCAGCCAGAAGAACTCGACAACTCGTTGGCCGGGCAAACAAGGCCAACCGGAGAGGTGGGAGTGGCGAAGGGGAAGGCAGTTGCAAAAACTAAGAGTATTAATGAATAGAAAACGACTTTGACTTGGCCCTTGGAAAGCCCCGCTCAGTTTTTGGTCGGACGCTGAGTAATTTACCCAAATGCTGACGATGAAGATAGCGATGATGGGACTGGGTCTGGACTGGGACTGGGACTGGCTCTTCTCCGACCAGATCTAATGGTGGTGCTGGCGATGATGCCGGTGCTGATAATGGAAATGCATTGAGCCTGCAGCCAGCGACATTGGCTATTAATCATCTTTAAACAAAGGACAGGGCCACTACAGCAACAACTCCTGCAACAGCGTCTAAAACATAAACATCAGGTTAACCCTTTCCGACGTCGCTGCATTATCGTTAACTTAAAACCAAGCTGAGCACAGTGGGTTTGGAAATGCAGATGGGAAGCAACAAGGTGTCCAGGAAAATTGAAGGGTATTCATTAAAATGGTAGTGGTAAGGTTAAATGAGAAGTGATGGAAATATCTATTGATGTAAGGTAAAAACAAATGAGCATATTCAGCAACAAACATAACTTTTTTATTATTTCTCAACCAATTTAAAATCTGTTGAATATGGTTTAAATTAAGTCTAACGATGTGTTGGCCTTACCATCGATACATTCGCTCAAGAAGAGTATTGCTGGAAGTTTCCACTTTCAGGCCACTCTCCATTTCGAAAGTTCGAAAAGGATCAGAGAAGGCTAACAAGTTTAAAAAAAATGTTGTGAGACAGTTGGTCTGCATGTTGAAACGTTTATATGACAATTCAATATAAATATGAATTCATTATAATTTGCTTTATTAATTAGCGTCAAATAGAATAAATTACGTAATGGTCCTTAATAATTTTTGATACTATCGATAATATCGATAGCTTGGCCTCACCAATAGACAAAACTATTGATAGCTCACACTATCGATGTTTTCCCAGCCCTATTTTACAGTTTTTAAAAGTACAAATGTCAACTTAATAAGTGTGGTTTTGGGATCAATTTGATCCTAAGTTAGTGTTGAAAGTAAGAAAAATGTTATTGAATGTTATTAAACTTCACTGGTAAGAGTATTAAAATTTATATGTTTTTGAATCATTTTTATTCTAAAATCTATTAGAATGTATCAATTTGCTTTTGAAATGATTCTATGGATTTATCAAAATGTGTCCAGTTGGCCTCGTATTGATCCTAAGTGTAAGACAAACGGATAGCAATATTTAAAATCTTTTAAGACTTATTAGAGACTTTTAACAACTGAATAGGGTCACTGATACCTTAATAGGATGGCCTATCATCCCGAACTCCCGCCGGTTGTCGCTCACCGGCCTGTTGGTCCCACTGTGCCACACAGCGGTGGTCGCCTGCCTGTGAGCACAACAAGTGCAGTCAACAATGACAGACGAGCAAATGGCCTGATGTACGGTGGGCTGCCTTGCGCCTTTCGCCTGGCTTGGCCGGGATGCATCGCTGGCGATGCCGATGCCAAAGCCGATGCCAATGCCGATGCCAATGCGATCCAGTGCAATGCCGCCTTGCAGCCGGGGGCCTGCTCTGTTGATATATGTCGCTTGGCTTTCTTGTTTGCTTGTCTTGCCGGCGCTGGGTGGAGGTTGGAGGGTGGAGGGTCCATGTTACTTGTCCTTGTCGTCGTCGTCATCGTTTGTCGCATTGTCAGGAAGATGCATGTTGCTTGTCTTGCCAAAAGTGCAGGTCTCCCCCGCCGCGACTCCACGACGCCACCCCACACCCCCCGAACCATTGGGGCGCCGCATTAAATCAGCAATTGAAACAACATCACTCATGACACGTTTCGGTTGGGCTGGTGTCTCGAGTCGAGTGGCCGGCAGAGGGAGGGGGGAGTTGGGGTTCGGGCGTCCATTTTGTGTGTTCGTTGTGCTTAATTTGCGTCCAGCTCCCACACACAGGCGCACACTCGTCAACGGCCCCCCAAAGTGCATTTAGTTGCAAGCATTTATTGTTTGCGGCCAACTGTGCCGTCCTTTGTCCTGCCGTCCTGCGGCCAGGACGAAGGACTCGTCCCCATTGTTGTAACGTGCGTGAAGTGCGTTTGCACGTGTGTGCGGGAACATATTGCAACGACGTAAATGCATAATTAATTTGGCTTTCCCTGCATCGGGGTCCAGTGTTGCCTTTTCCCCCCAATTCAGCTCGCTTTTTACTACCTCGTAGCTCGTAGTAGGCAACTGTGAATTAGCCCCAACTTTGGACGGAGATCGGCGAAGAAGCCATTTGAGTCGGCGCCCATAAATATCCCCTCCAATCATAGACTGCCGCCAGGGCCAATTAAAATTTAAGCAGACTTCTCCAGTCGTTTCATGGGGTATAGCGAAATTTATAGAAATCACAGACGGCAGAAGATGCTTTATGACTGCACACAGAGCTCATTAGTATCCATAATTTATGTCAAACTTCTTTATGCGAAGTGCCAAGGAGTCGGCAGTCGTTCCCACAAATAACTCCGCGAGGCATCCGTAGCAGGAAAAGCAGGAGAAGTTGCCTCATATAATATTTCCACACTCGCTGGGGCAAGTTGCAAGTGCGTGGCAGATAAATTTTCGTTATGAGTTGAGATCGGGCTGTAATCGTTCCATTTAATGGGGTGCACGTGTGAACTGCAATTTCTCAGCCGGGAACCGAGAACCGGGAGCTGCCAAACTAAAATTACATTCTGCAGCGGCAGCTTATTAATGTCGCGGCCAATGCGGTCTTGCTGGAGCAGGGGCCACTTGGTGGGAGAAGGGCATTCGCCGTTGGATTTCCGCTTAAAGAGTCGTTCATGCAACAGATTTGCCAATGATTTAGCTGCAGCCAGGCGTCGAGTAAATCATAAGCTGGCAGAGCACCAGCAGAACATCGCCTGGTGTCTGCATAACTTATGCGCTCCGCTTTAAAGTGTCACAAGTCGAGGGAGCGCGCAACTGTTTTTCAATTAGGGCGGCGCAAATGCAAATTTATGCAAATCCTTGGCCAAAAACTAAGCAACATCCGCATAGAACATGGACACGGCTCTATTGGTCTCCCAGTCGCCATTCCCCACTCCCCAGTCAACAGCCCCCCTCCGGTACAGCTGCCTCCGGCGGTGGCAGAAACGAGGAGCACGACGCCATTTTGTGTCATTGTTTCCTGCATAATTTGCACCTCCAAGAAGCCGAAGCCGAAGCGAAAGCGGAAGCGGAAGCAGGCGAAGATGGCTGACTGCCAAACTACGTTTCCCAGTTACCGTTGGCGCTGGCATTACTTTGCCACCGTTAAACTTAATAAAACGTGAAATATTCCGTTTTAATATTTATGAGTTTTTGCGATGTGCCCAACAAAAACTTTGCGCCAATGAAATCTGGAAAATGCCCCGAGCGCAAAAGCTGGCTCGGAAGCGTTTAAAAAATGGCACGAATGTTTGAAAAACCTTGTAGGACTTTTAGGAGCCAACCACTTTGGACTGCACCACCTTGGACGGCAGGCAATCCAGTCGATTCGTCAGAAATGGATGACAATCTCGGCCTACCAAGCGTATCCACTAGACTGAATGGGCCAAAAAAGGGGAAAAGCAAAAAAATATAGAGCCTTTTGGGCCATCGTTTTTCACCCATTCCTTTCCACTCCAGCTTTCATCCCGTTGGCTGGTGTGTCCTTGTGAGCCGGCCAAGTCGTTCGCCATTGAAGGATTGAAAGTAGACGTGCGAAAATATAAAGTCAATCCCCGTGCAAGTGGCTTCTTGGGCCATTGCAAGGAATGCATCCGACCAGGAGGAGGTGGGTGTTTGCTGTGGCCGGGCTAAGGGCTTCAAAGTCGAACCGATCCAGCTCGCTCTGCCTTCCCTTGTGCTATGTTTAATTGAATGCGATTTCATTACGAACAGTCCGCCCCTTCGCTCGTCTGGACTCGAGAATTCGCAGCCTCGGACCAGCGGAAATTGAGGCATTATTGTGATTCAGTGATTTGGCTCCTTCCCCAGCTCAGTTGCACGAGTGGATGTGGACCCAGTGGCGAGTGGGGAGTGGCGAGTGGGGAGTGGGGAGTGGGGAGGGCACTACCTTGTTGATTTTGGCATTTCAATGGGTTTTTGTGTGTTGGCGATTCGATCAGGTTATTAAGTGCACACACGCATACAGCGTGATGGCGATGCCATCCCACTGCCACTCCACTGCCACTGCCACTCCCACTGCCACTGCCACTGCCACTCCCACTGCCCACGAGCATCAATCCCAACTGGGGGCATTCAGTTTGCCATTGAATTGCTTTGTCGTGTCGTTCCATGAGGTGCGAAACTAATTTGCGCTGAAATTAGTTTTCTTTCTCTCGACGTAAAATCGCGCTGCAACCCCGAAAAATGGATGCTGCTCTGGTCGCTGGCTTGTGCGATTGCCGGATTCGCACATTTTTGCCTCCGTGGCGTGGCCATTTTAATGAGTCGCACATGTCCGGCGACTGCACGAGTGTGGCGCTTGTTAAGCATTCCAGCGGGTTGGTGACGGGAGGGGGGAGGGGATGAGGGCGTGCTGCAGTGATTAGAGGCATACGTCCGGGGATTTGAGGATGGACGTGTTTGGGGGTCTCGATTCGGCCACTGAGTGCCGGCAAGCGAGTCCCACTTACTTGTGATTCAATCAGTTGTCTAGCTAACAGCATCCGCATTCGCATCCGCATCCGCATCCGCATCGTCTGAGTAATTCAAATTGTCATATACGTTGAACCCCTCATTAATGAAGACATTGCCGACGCCACTCCTGCCAGCAAGAAACCCAAGAACGCTCAACACCGGAGTCGGAATCGGAATCGGAGTCGGAATCATGCTCAGACTGCGGAGACAGACTGCTCCCCATCTGGAGACACAGGAAACGGAAGCACTGAGCACACTTAAGTGAAGCGCGTAATCCGAGCCACACAACAAATGTGGCCGGCAGGAGCGAGGAAAACGTTAAGAAGCAAAAAGGATCAACGAGGGCTTTGCACGTTGGCTGCAACCGACACCAACACACACACAGCCGAGAAGGAGTTCCTCCTCCTCCCGCTCCCCCTCCCCCGACTGACCACCGATGCGAGGCGAGGCATCCTCGAACGGAGCCCCGTTATGTCACTTCTCGGGCTGGGCATGTGACAACGGTAAACTGGAAATCATTGCACGGTCACGTGTCAATCTTTAATGGCCATCCACCCAACACCCACCACCCACCACCACCCCACCCGAGCATCTTCTTTCTCGGACTCCTGTCACAAGGCATTTAACTTGGCGCTCTGCACCGGGCTTCCGGCACACAATGGCCGCCGGCTGGACAAACCAACTTGACTTGCTGGGGCGTCGAGGAGGAGAGGTGATTACCTGAGGCGCTCAACAGAGCCCGGAAATTTCGCAGCTGATATGTGAAAAGTTTTGCCTGCGAAGCGCCCTGGAACTTTGAAATTGAAGGCAATGGCCCAAGAACTCAACTTGGGTAAATCTTCCTGGCTCAAGTCCGTTAATCCGTAAATTCCATTGAATATTTAACAGCTGAAATCTGTCGAGATGGCCTCATTAGCATTCAAAACAATGGAACTGGTAGTTCTGCGCCATTCCAGCTCTTTCCTGCCCTGACAGCCCGCAACGAGGTAGTAAATGCTCCGGCCAATTGTCTCCCAACTAATAAAGCCCCAAGGACACAGCTCCTGCCAGAGTTGGCCGAAAAGGACGCACACTTAATTTCAATAGCTGCAATTAAGAGCAGCCCACATGACTGGCGAGCGCCCATAAATACGCTTTAAAGAGTTTAGCCCAGGAGCGAGCAGGCAACCCCACTCACGTGTCTAATTAAGCAGCCCGGCGGGGCAAGGGGCAGGGGGCAGGGGCAGGGCAGGGGCAGGGCGGTCGAAGGTGGCACACATGTCACCGACGAAGCTGGCCAACCAACATTTGTCGGATGACCTTTTTTCTAAATCACCAGCCACGAAAGCCGTGCCACTGACATTGCCACTGGCAGTGGCCATGGCCGCAAGGACCAGACACCGCTCCCAGTTAGTGGCAGCCACAGACACAGACAGCCACGCCCCCCCCCCCCCCCCCATCCCCCTCCTGCGGGGCTAACCCCTTTGGTGCCGAGCGAATCATTCAACCCTTAAATTGGTACGCAATGTCAGCGATGAATTATCTGCAACCTGCTAAACAAGCGACGCAAGGAGCCGGCCAGCCTTTGAGCCATTTACATAACGTGGCTCCAGGGGAGTAGGATTACGAGGAGCGGGGAACGGGGAAAGGGGAAAGGGGAAAGGGGAACAAGGAACAGTAGTAGTTCCTACCGAGCTCTTGTCAAATGTCGGACGGTGTCAAGGCAGCTCGCGACGTGGCCATAAATCACCAGACGGCCCGGTCCGTTGCTGCTTGGCCAAAATGGGGAAAGTTTAAAGCGGCCAACGGAGCGAAAGAGAGAGAGTGAGGGAGAGAGAGAGAGAGAGGGCTACCGAGCGACCTTAAGGTTCAGTGAACTCGAAAGTGGCGACTTTAAGCCACCCAGAGATGCCTTACATATCGATTAGATGGCGATGCTTAGCACCAGATATATAGGTTTTAATTTACTGATTTCTGCTTCGACTTCGACTTCGACTTTGGCTTTGGCTCTGGCCTCACCTCTTCTGGGGCGACCTTTTGTGGATTTCACTTTTCCCCTCAGCTGAGCTACTGGGGTGCCTTTCGGTCTCAACTCAAGTGTAAAATTAAAACTCGAGCAATGAAAAATCATCAACGTCAGCCCCACACCCCACACCCCCCGCAAACACACTTTTGGAGCGCTCCCAGCAGGGCTGTTGTAAGAGGAATACAAAAAAAAAAAAACACATAAAAGTAGCAAAAATGTTTCTTAGCCGGCTGAGGGGGAGAGCTGATGACAATGCGTCGTCTGGTGGGGGACTCGGATGGGGGACAAAATATGAGCGACAGAAACGCCAGACGATCAAAGGCAGCCCACAAGCTGCGGGCAACCCAACAACCCGACCACGCCCCTCGGACGCCCTGATGAATGACGGGACATAGACGCATCGAGGAGCCGGAGATGCGATGACAATGTCAATGCCGACATCGAGACCGGAAAATTGCTGCGGGTCTTTCGCCAATCCGCCCACTCCCTCCTGAAGTTTCGATTTCCCATTTCCCACTTCCCACTTCCCATTTCCCGATTCGCATTTATTGATAATTTTTTTTTAGCTTGAGAGTGGAGAAATCCATGCCTAATTGGTGCGATTAGTGGGCCGACTTCGCAGAAAGTGTCGTGTCAGGCCACCTTTGACACGGATGGCTCGTAATTTATAAACTAAATTGCGTCCCAGGGTCTTCTTGTGGGGGCGTGGTGGAATCTGTCGAGTGCCAGCAGTCAGCAGTCAGTCTTTGGTCTTCGGTCTTCGGTCTTCAGTCTGTCATTGACATATTGCGCGTCATCACAAAAATATTAACTGTTCATTGACAGTTGCTTCCATGCCCGACTGCCGACTACGGTTCATTCTTCCGGAGCTGCTCGTCCCGTGAAAAGTTGAGAAATGGCGATAATAAAATTTAAGACCTGTCCTGCTTGCCTCCGATTTTTTATTTACTGGACAGCGACAAGTGGAATCGAATCTGTCCGGACAGCCGTTTAATGAAACGTTCAATTGCTGGACAGGCTATGTTTCGGGCCATAGACACGGATACTTCAGCTCGGCAGTAGCCAATAGCCAATAGCCAATAGCCAATCCTCGGTCAACTACTTAGCAGCTCTGCCAAGTGCAGATGGCCACCAAATGCAAAGCACTTCCCCAGAGCCGATTCCACCCGGCCACAGCTTAATTAATCCGCCCATTCCGTGGCTCCCAGCCACCCGTTCCGTATTTTCCAAGGGAAAAGGCAAGGGAAAATGTCAATAGCACAGAAGCCGCGACTTGAGCCGAGGCAAACGGCAGAAAAATATGCGAAAACTAAAGTGGAGCGGAAGACGCAAAGTTTTCTGTCGTCGCCGCCGTTGCCGAGGATATTACAAAATCCATTAAAATTCTATTTCCTGCCATCAAACTGCCCAAAGTTAAATAAAGCTCGGTGAGTGGAAGTCGGGCGGCGGTAAAGAAAACCGAAATAATAATAATAAACGACAAACAGCCAGCCGGCAAACAAACAAGCGGCAAAGTTTTCCCTCTTCCGCGTTTTTGGCTGAGGACGAAATTACACTGGATAGGGGCTGGCAGGAGCTCCTGGAGCAGTACTTGAGCCACTTGACGATGCAGTCGACGAAAGCTGACTGCATTTTTAAGCAGCAGCTTTCGAGGCAGTGCGGACGAAACTAATAAGCCCATGGAGTGGTCCTTCCCGCCCCGGAGCATTATAAAGGTATAAAGCGCGGCTAATAAAGTTGCAAGTGGTCGCCATCGTCTGAGTCGCAGTCGCAGTCGCAGTCGCAGGGCCGGATTGGGAGGGGTCCGGGTCCGGGTCCGGGTCCGCTTGACTTCGGTGCCGGAACTGCAGCATCGTCGCTTAGTAATCCGGCGTGCAAATCCCCGGCCCGAAGTCCATAATGCCAGCGAAGCATCAATAAATGCGCTGCTGCCTCGAACACAAGTAGCTGCTCGTTGGGACGATTGCCCGGAATCGGGGGCCAGGCATGTTGAGCAAATAAAGCATAGTTTAGCTTAGAACATAATGAATGCAGCTTAACTTGGCTAAATGAGCTGGTAAGCACAACCTCTTGGCCCCCACCCGCCACGTGGTGCTGTTGTGCTGTTGTGCTGTTGTTTGCAGTTCACCCACAATCACCAGCAGCACCCAAACCCACTCGTTGGATGCATGCGCTTGGCATCATTTTCATCGCCATTCGCTGCTCCGGAATTTCTTTTTTCGCGAGGAGCTCACGGGATTTATGTTTTAATTTTCACGGATTTTAGCGCATAATTAAAAAACGCTGCTCAGAGCGTTCGGGCGGGCGGGCAGAGTTATTGCCAAGCATTTGAAAATTTATGGGATGCAATAAGCAGCTCATAATGAGGCAGCCAAATCGCTTTCCAACCCAATAATTCTGCACTCCAAAAGGTTCTCCCGGAAATCGCCGAGCAAATTCAATTTGCAACAATTCGCTGCGAGAAATACGTGCTTTTTGAGTACATTCAGCATCAATTATTGACAAGGACAACAAGGACAACAAGGACCCTTCTGCGAGAGCGCTCGGCTTGGCTCACTTCGGCGCGTAATTGTTGTGAAAATTGTTTTCAATCGTCGCTGTCACTGTCGCAGGCTTATTTGCCCAATAATTTATTCAAAGGCAACTAAATGTTTCCAATTGATTTCATCCCCCCAATTGCAAGGACGAAAGTTCCTGCAGCGAGGAGAGGCGACCGATAATGCACCCACTACCCACTACCCACTGTACCGTCCTGTATGCGATCGATCCTTGGCCCCATCTCGAGCGATTCCAATTATGCAATTCTCAGCATTCATTCGCATAAGCACACACATTACTCAATATGAATGCCCAGCTTATCCCCTTCTGCATTTATTGTTTTACTGTGGAAATAAAGGAAAGATGGAGGAGGGCGGCGGAGGCGGGACGGAGTCGAATGAATAACAAACAAACAACAAAACTGAATCCTCCGAGTAGCTGTTGAAATGAATTAAAAACATGCGCCATCTGCAATTTGTTACGACAACGAAGGACGACGCTGGGTTTGGTGGTGCGGTTGGTGGGGCAAGGAAAAGAATGGAAGGGAAAGGAAAGGAAAGGCGGTGGCTGGGCTGGCTCTGGATTCTCCATCCTCGCCGCTTGCCATATTTTTTGGGTTCAGTTGCGTTTTCCTGGCCGAGCAGACTGGAAAAACTGCAATAATGTTGGATTACGTGTGGAAATTACTTAAAAAGATTTTCAATTGTTCTCGGTGGAAAGAAGGGAGCTGGGCAGCGGCTGCTGTTTATTTTCGGCTGCCTGCAAGAAAAGTTGCCCAAGACTCCAGAAATAATGAACTTTGTTGCGACAAACTATAAATTTATGGCCGCATCCGAAACCAGCTGCCCAGGACCAGACACACTTGGAGGGCAGTTTATGGACCGAACTACTCCCTTTGGAAAGACGCTAGACCACAGACACAGAGCTCAAATATCTCACTGCCTTGGAGGAAGCATCTACTTCTTCGATTGTCTCACAAATTAATTTTTGGAGAGGTCTCGTTCTTGGTGTTTCTCATTATAACTAAAACTTAGGTGTATTTAATATCGTATATCCAGGACATTGAGGCAAAATTCGATCACTTAGTCAATCGTTCAACCGTCTTTGTAAACAAGCCAAATCATTTCTAATGTCGAGCTCTGGAGCTAAGGCTGCGCCCTAGACAAAAATTAGAAGCCATCTAAAAAGAGAACTAAGCATTCAGATACAAAGTGGAGCTTAAAGAATACAGGAACAAAACTTAAAACTCAAATCTAAATCATTATTTATTCCGAACTCGATTCAAAATTACCATTGGGTAATTGAAAGTCATCGTCAGATTATTCACCAGGTGAGTGAAGAAGTATAATATGTCCCTACAGTCTATCTAGACATGTCTATATATCGATAAACAATTCTTTCTTATTTGATTGAAAACCCATTTTGACAACATACGGGTGGTAGCGGGTGGGTGGTTTCAGATTCCTTTTTTATACCATTGCAGATGGTATTGGAATTTTAGTCAGAAGATTGCAACGCATACGCAGAAAACAGATTTTTCTAAAATTTTATTAACTTGTGTTTTATTGCCTAAAATTAGTACTTTAGTAAACTGTTGCCTAAAAAAATTGGACATTTTTAAAAAAATTATGGAATCTCAGCCCTGACATGTGGGTTAAACTCCTAAATGTACAAGCAATATTTTTGAATTTAAAAGGAAAAATGGGCTCCAAACCTTTTATTTTTCATTTTATTGTTCCGAAGTAAAAAATACTTACTAATATCTAGCTATCTAATTTATTTAAAACAGCTATTGCAAAAATTAAATATTCTTGAAATAATAAAATTATGATTTACTTGCGTACATGTTTAAAAACATTGAAGTTATGATGATTTGCAGCTCATTCATTTGATAGTTCCTATGGCAGCTATATGATATCGTTTTCCGATTTAAATAAAATTAAAAGCGTAATTCTGAACTGCCAAATTATTTACTAAAAAAAATTATAATAGAATGGCTTTGTAAATAACATTGAATAATTATTTAGGTATTACAAAGGTTTTCATCAAAGGTCTCTATGATATATCTCGTGGACCCACTGAGAAGACTAAGCCCCACCGTTAAAGCTGATCAGATACAGTTCTTCTTCATACACCGCTATATACTCTTGCTATTTACAATTGTCGCCTTAAAATCAGGGAAGAGTTCAACCCAAGAAGACGCTGCTCGACGGAGAGACGTTCAGAAAACAATGAACCCGTGCGACAGCCAGTGACACTTAATTTTTCAGAATAGCCGGCGACGCCAGTACCGCGACACCTTCTTGGGGGGCGAATCCCGGGTCCCAGGAGAGAACCAGGCCTTATGTTATCCTGTCGCCCTGCGCAATTTGTCGCCCAAGTAATTAGTAAGATTTAAATTGCTTCTCGCTGCTTCGAGGCCCTGCCTTTCGCCCTCCCTTTCCTCCTGCTTTGGGGAAACTTGGAGTTGTGCTAAATGCATTAAGTGCTTGTCGCTCCTAAGTTTTGTCTAAGCGTTTCAATTAATTTTCATAGTCGCAACTTGCCTCTCCATTCATTCATTTTCCCCATCCCCGTTTTTTCTCTGATTCGCTGGGGTTTTCTCTAGGCCCCGTAATTAGTTGCAGTTATACGGCCCTCTTTCCCGAACAAATTCGCTTTCAGCAACAATATTTGTCGACGCTCATGTCCTTGCCGCGGGAGGGGGGCGGGAAGTTGGAGGGGCGTGGCCGCCGCGTAATGCGAGACAAACGCGCTAAATTAGCACAAATTGGATTTTAATTATAAAAATGTAATTTCTCGTTTGAGCCAGACAGATGTGGCCCTCCCTCCGAATCCGCAGGTGGAATTATCCTGCGTCTGTCTCAAATGTGTCTTTGATTGCGGAACAAGATGTTTCGCCAACCTTTTGGAGAACTTGTTTTGGAGCGGAGTAGAGCCACACACACACCTACACACGTGCTGGCTGCAGCTAAGCAAATATACTTGGGCCTGGCCATCGAGTGATTTGGTTTTTCCCAGCCACGTGCCACGGTGTGCAAATATTTTCCCAATCTGCGCCTGCACTCGCTCACTTCCGAGGGTGATTAGTGGGGGACCCATTCGCTGCGATCTTAATAATTGATACCGACGACTCGGGCTTCTTTACACTGCCGGCCTTCAATTAGTAATTCTGCCGGGATCCTTTGCCGTCACTTTAATGAACACGCGGACCCAAGGGAGGAGCGGAAAAAGGCTCCTGCCAATCAGTTTTAATTGAAAGCGCGTTTAATTAGTAAAACTTACTTGCCCAATTTCATGATTCGATGCAAATTTCGCGCTTATTTCGCCATTAATTTGCCAAATTGCGCATTCGCTTTCATATATGCAAACTGCGGAAGGCTCAGGGCGGAATGAAGGAATGTTCCGCATGAAATGTTGATTTGGGCCAAACCGCCAGCCTTGATGTCGAAGCTGTCGCAAATGCCCGTCAAAAATCCAATTAGGCGACGCACTCGACACTTGCATTGGCAATTTGTGGGCATCCTAATGAGGCATGGGGTATGTTATTTTTAAGGACATAATGCCAACAGTTTGGTGTGCCATTTTCACCTTGTTTTCCGGAATCATTTAGTACAGTACAGAAAGGATTAGGTTATCCCCTCCTCAATACGCTTCTTATTTTCATAGCCCCATCTAATATTAATGAACAATTACGGAATTATTAACAGGGCCTTGGGCAGACGATTCGACCCACTTTCCCGCGATTTTCCCGCAGTCGAAAAGCCAAAAGAAACGGGGAAAAGTGCCAGCTGTAGGAAAAGATACAAATTGCGCATTGCCAGGCGCCTCTGAAGTATTTAACTGCGAGCGGTGAACACGGTGGAGGAGTGGGGGAGTGAAGGAGTGGGGAGTGGAGGAGGCAAGGGGGCAGGAATCGACGGAACGCCAGGACGTGCTAAATGGGCAGAAAGAAAGTTGCAATCAAAGGCGAAACTGCAAGACGTAAGCCATGGTCTGGTGGTGGAGGGTGTGGAGGAAGGGGCGTGCTCGTGTCGGCTGTCTATCATTTGGTCAATCAGTGGCAGAGCCACGCCCCCTGCCCGCCAGCCCCTTTCGCCAACTCAGCGGAGCAGCTAAATGATAAACGCAATTGCTTAAAACGTCTTGGCGGGATCGGAAATGCGAGGCGAAGGCCATGGTTCTGGGCCCTGAATTCCGGGATCTGGAGGGGATTGGTCTGCGGATGATTTGGTGGCATGGCGCGTGTCCAACGAAATGCTGTCATTTGCCAAAAGCAACTGGAAAATCGCCGGGATCCGAGTCTCTCTGTGACTGGAACTTCTTTGGGATTCTTTTACTTCGCTTTTCCTTTTGGCCATAAACTTTGCTTACGTGACAACTTTAGTTTATATATCTCAGCGCGATACAGCAGCACCAGCAGCAGCAGCAGGACTTTTTTCGACAGGACAATTGGGGAGTCCGGAGGACGCAGCTGCTGTCGGTTGAGCGGAAGCCAGCGATTTGAGCCAATGAGTCTGTTCAACGGCAGATCCTCCAGACCCCGACATACCCTGGAAGCCCCATCTGACCAGGCCCAAAGTGCTAACCCCCCTAATGGAGCCCGGGCTTGCCGGGGTGTTCAATGCCACATTAGCATGGCGAGGACAAGCGCTTCGCCCGGACGGGACCCATCTGCCAGCCCTCGAGGAAGGGCAAACAAAACTGCTGCGAGTGTGGAAGAATCGCTTATATAACCTAGATTTGTTGTGACATAAAATTATTACGAAAAATGGTTATTACCCCGTTTACGTTTGAGTGAACGCATTTGTACGTGTTGACAATTTGTTAGCTTAGATAATGTTACAGGCGGCTAAGGAATGGAAAGGACCAGGCTGCGGCTGGGGGGGGGGGGGGGGTTTTGCCTGGAGGGAAAGTCATCATCTTGCTGTGTGTGCCTTTAATGTTTGCGTTTGCGTTTGCTCTGCTCTGCTTTCGTTTTACCACTTTTGCCAGGCCATTCAGATATTTACTTCTGCAAAGATTTTTGCAAGGGTTAGACACTGGCACACCCGCACAACCGTACACACACACACACACACACTCGCTCATCGGGTGTGACAGTTGGTCTGTGCGTGTCACCGGGCTGTCATTTTGTTGGCCACGCCCCCCGCCACCGACACCGCCCCCGCCCCCGTCTGCTGCTAGACTGACATGTTGGAATTTTAAAATTCCTTCGTCGCACTGCGTGGCCATGGAAATTGTCAAAGTTTTAAAGCTGCCCCAGTTGTTCTCCGCCCCTCGCTGCCAGCTGTTGCCGGCAGTTAGCCTCAATCCCATAAGCCATCCCCAAGCCAAAGCCAAACCCAATCCCAGTCCCAGTCCCGATCCCCGTTCGAATCCCAATCCGGCTCCTGGGCGCCAATTTTATTGTCACGCTGATTGTCACAATCAGTGGTATTTGCCTTTGACCAGAGCTCAGCTTCATTGTTTGAAATTCTTTGGGGCCAGGTTTCCCCCAATTCCCCCAATTCCCTCCCACTTCCCCCGGCTCAAAATTGGCAGCATTTTTCTGTCTTTGCCTTCGACTCCCTTCCACGGCTTTCAGTTTTTAAATAAATTTGGATATGGTTATGCGGAGTGTGGAAGAGCAAGGAGAAGTGCAATAAAACCAAATCTCAAATCTGCTGTAAAACGAATCGAGTTTAATTGGCGGTTGGGCTGCCCACTCCGTTTGCCACTTGGGTTCTCGCAGTGCATTTTAATGAGTTTTCGGATCACCAGAGGAATGGCAATCCCGTCGGGTCGATGCCCCATCAAAAGGCATCTTATTTCATATGAAAAGTTTTGAGGGCTCATTTCGATGCCCTGGAAAGTTCACTCATTTGCCCGGCCATCGAAGGAAGGAGAACGAGGATGCGTCGCCCTCCTGCGGGCATCGAATTAATGTCAAATTATGCTTCAAAATGCGTGCAAATTATACGCGAGGAAAAACCGTCGGGGGGAAACCGCAGCAACAACAGTGGTACAAATTATAAGCCCACGGGGGGGCTAAAAAGGGGGTTCCCCCACTCCTCTGCCCTCCTCTGCCCTCCTCTCAAAACATTTTTTGCTAGCCCACGGCCAACTTTAGCGCTCTGCAACAGAAGTTTCCCTCGTTCAGCCCGCTACGAAAATCCGCCAGCAGCCATGGGCGGCTGCGTTGGGGGCGTGGCTGCAGTGAGGCGAGCGTGCAGTTTTTAAAGTGCTGCCATTTTTGGAGCTGGTTTCTTTTTTTTGCGCCAAGTTTCGCCAGTTTTTTGTTTGGCTGCGTGTCTGGTGTTTTTGGGATCATTATTATCTCGGCAA
Organism: Drosophila gunungcola; assembly: GCF_025200985.1. Lineage (NCBI taxonomy): Eukaryota > Metazoa > Arthropoda > Insecta > Diptera > Drosophilidae > Drosophila > Drosophila gunungcola. Next base: position 233,033 of record NW_026453181.1, on the reverse strand, counting down.
GGGCTGCTCCCACCGCCGCCCCCAAAAGCCCCATGGGCTTGTTGTCATTGGTAATGTGCAGGCAAATTTACTGCCACTCCCCCGTTCCCGTTCCCGTCCCCGTTCCCTTGCCCTTGCCCTGCCACTCGTTTCATGTTGTTCGGTGTAGTGAAGTGTAAATCTGCGTGTCGCGCATTTGTTTGCCTAGTGTGTGTGTATCTGCGTGTGTTTCTGTGCGTGTTTTTCCTGGCACATGATTAAGCTGGAGGCATCCCAACACTCGAGGGAGGACATTTGCACGACAGCCTTTGAAGGACCGAGATTAGATGGCGGCTATCATGCAGGGCACTCTGTTAGTTTTGATGCATTTCTGTAAATAACTATAGGTTCTGGGTCAACCTTTTTGATCTAGCCTTTAAATTTGAAACCTTTAAATTTAAAACCCGTTATAAATATCCCCATTGATTAACATTAACTTGAGAAACCGTAAAAAGAAAGAAGGATGCCTAATTTTTTATTTTACTAATCAATAAAGGGAGTCGGAGTCGATGAAGCTCAAGGTACAACCTCCACTGATACGTATGCTTCTACGAAACTAACGCATCCGAATATGTGTAACTTTTTTGACTGAACAAACATGTTTATCTATTTATGAAAAAAACTCTACTCATCGGACTTTATTCAACTAAGGTGACACCTTTCAAACAAACCATCCACAAGCTAGTGAAAACGAGTATATCATAGTCGGATCTTTAAACGTGTAAGCCACGTAACAAATAGCACCAAACTAAATAAGAAACACATATTTTTGATCGATTAGCGGTTAACAACGTTTTTAATTTTTAAAAGATTTAATTTTTTTGATATCTTGTTATGAATACTTAATTGCTTATTGAAATCAAACCTTTTATAGATTTTTATCTTAAATTAAAAGAGGAAAAATTCGAATGCGATTTCAGTTTGGTTTATTACAATGATGTTCCATATAATTTTTCAAGTTTTTTAGGAAGAAATCTGTTTACTCTTGCCTTCCTAGCTATGGATTTGACAGAAATTTGGCTAAAAATGGTTTGATCACGGCAATCTGTAAGCACATTATCTTATACATCATCTTTTATACCGTCAATACGCATTTGCAATATTTCAATTGAGATCCCGCCCAGATAATTAATATAATCCCAACAAAAGGCTGCAGTCCTAAAGATCATAGCGAAAAGTTTACCAAAAATTGAATTTGCAACGAGCAGGAAAAACTCAGGGAAGCAAGCTTAGATGCCTCAATCCGGGTGACATTGCTCAACGGGTGGCGGACCGGGTTGAATGACAGCGATGTCCCAAACCGAAGACATGCAAGGATAATAATACTCGCCTTGGGTGTGTGGGTGGGTGTGTTGGTGGTTGTGTGTCCCCGTGTATGCCTTTGTGTGTGTGCGCGGTTAGCAAAGCTGCAAATGCGCTTTCAGTTGATTAAATTAAATCGCTAAAGCAGCTGCAGGGTTTGAAAAATGCAGCTGGAGAGAGCCCCACATACCCCTGCTCCATCATCGTCATCATCATCATCTCCCACGGCCCTTTTGGGACAGAGTGGGCGTGGCCGGGCCAGTGCACTCAGCGTAATGGCGACAAAAGACGAAGCAGGAAGACCGCAAAGTATTTACCTACTTCTTTTCGACTTTCAAGCACGAAGAAGACATCAACGGCAGCGGATCCACATCCACCTGCATCCCCAATTGTCACCCACCCACACAGACACATCGTCGCTCCCGGCTGCACTTCCGTTTCCGCCGGGCTGGCTGGCTTCTCCAGCTCCATCTCAAGCATGATTCCTCCTGCGGCACTGCGGCACTGCGACCCACCCGTTGCCGGGAATAACCTATCGGAGTGTGGGTTGGGTCTTCGGGTTTCGTCTCGCTTGCCGCGCTGTGCGGGGATTAGAGATTTTTGTCAATGAAGGTAATTTGCGGAAGATTTTGTCTAGAATTTCAATTAGATTGACGTTTCTTATGTAGCACACACACGCCGTTTTGTGCGGGAAGCGACTGAAAAGCGGGTTTCTTTATGTACTTCTATTTATTTTTCCATTAAGGACATCAGGAATAGGAGATGGAAACTCAATGCCAAAGCGGTTTATGGAATTTCCAATTTCAGCGTCTTTGGTTCTGGCAGTTGCGTATACGGGTAGGTCTAGTTTAACCCACCGAGATTCCTGAAGTCGGAAATGCCCTCTGCGGTCAAAGTGATCCACTTATTACGGAGATGCAAATGGCTTTATTAACTTGCCCCATAACGCAATCAACAACTTGTACGAAGGGAGAACCAGAACGTTGCCCTGAATCAGGGGCATGCAAAAGTTAGTTTTCATCTACAAAGTGGGAAGTGAGGACTTGAGTACGAACCTGTAACCTGGAGATCCAGTGGGAGTAAGCCGCGGGGACTATCAGTTGGTTAAATTAATGCTAATTAGTTGAAAAATATATGAGAGTCGTTTGCCCTCCTCCGTCGAGTGGAGGAAAAATGCCAACGTTTTGTTGCATTTCCGTTAGGCGCTATGGAAAAAATGTGTATGAATGCATAAAATATGAAACAAATGCGGCGCAGACATGACAAGCCAGGAGTCACAGTGAGACACAGTGGTAGAGGTTGTGAGACAGATGATATATAAGACTTTTTGTATCGCCGTTAGGATAGTTGTTAAATTTATAAATTTAACTCTTGTGAGGCCCATACATATTTAATGTTTGAAATACTAAAAATTTACTTATTTTCCCAGAGAACTGAAGGTTTTATATTGCTAAGTACATTTTTATTTAGCTTTTAATAGAAATGATACCATATAGTTTTATACTTTAGTTTTAAGTTAAAATATGTATATTTATAGATAACAATAACAAATATTAATTTTTTTATTAGTTGCTAATATGTCATAAGCTAATTATTTTCTTTGTTCTGTTTCTTTTAAAAAGCACTGATGGAATACATTCATAGGAAATGACGGTGATAATTGTCTTGCTGATTTAAAAATTGGCTTATGGGGTATATACAGTTAGAACCCCTAAATAAAGCTTATTTTGAAAATGTTTCCTCATTAAACTATAACATGTCTGATATTTTAACTGTGTTTTAAGACTAAGCATTGAAAAAATATTTATATGAAAGGAGCTACAGCTAATCTCCGGGAGCTCTTGTCAAAAAAGGCGTTTTGCGGTGACCTCTATATCTTTAGACTGGATCCTCCAAAATCAAAAAGATGTCGTTAAATTATTGTCATATCTAGAAGTTAATCGAAGGAACAAAAAATTGATTTTTGATTTATTAATTTATTGGAAAAAAATTCTTCGATTAAAAATATATTTAAGAAGACAAAGTGTCTTAGCCGTTTTCGGGTAATGTTGGTCACCGACTTTGAAAACACTATTTTGAGTAAAACGGGTTTAAAGTTTCTACTTGTACATGCAAGAACTCTGAAACGCATTTCAAAATTTGGGTGTAACTTAAAAAATATCTACCGGAACGATATGAAATTTTCATTGTGTGTTCTTAAATATATGTACATAAACAAAATAAAATTAAAAAAATATTTTTTTTTCAATTCCAACTTAAACTGAACCAAGAGCTTCTAAAACGAGCCCAGTCACTAAAAGATACAAGGAGACCCACTGTGCTTGCCAGGCGCTTCCTGGCTCATAATGAATAATCATAAAAATTGCATAAATTATGTGCCGACGCCGTCTTGCTTAACGCCTGCCTGCGGCGGCAACGGCGGACAACAATAACGCAAACAGGAAGGGGGCGAGGGGCGTGGCAGAGGGTGGATAGAGACACTACGAGCACAAATGAAATGCAGAAATGTAAATCTAAAATAATTTACGCGTCTTTGTTGACTGCAGTTGCCGTGGCCGTTAAAACCTGGCGCTGCCGCGCCCCTCGCTCCCGCCCACCGCCCACCTCCTGGCTGTTTTTTTCTGGAAATGTAACTGTTGCTACACAAAATGGCGTCATCGGTGGCAACTTGGCCGACCCCTTCCTCGGCACCATGTTGGTTAGAGAGGAGTTATGCGCCCTGGCCTGCATTTGCATTTATGGCATGGAATAATCCATTATCAGGCATTTTGCAGGTTGCCTTGGCAAGTAATGCAGCATTCTAAACCGGCCTGAGCAAAAGGAAAGCGAAATGGGGATTGGGCCAGGGAATGGCAGTCTTCCGACATATAGGGGTAGCTAAGCCTTTTGGCTTTAGTTAAAAAGTGGCTAGCATGCTGCAGATTAATTTGCTCTCAGCCACCAGAACGGGGATTAAATCATTTTAGGTTTGCTGCATTAAAGAACTTAAATCAGAGGACGAGTCCTCTGAGGAGTGTGAACTATACAATATTGTATTGTAACATATGTTACGTGGCATATTTACTATTTAAGAGTTTTGAATATTTTTAAACAATTCTTAGCAGTAAATTTAAATAAAACAAAATGTATTTAGGCTACGTGATAAAACATTCATATTAAATAATATTGTAATACTATTGCGAAATTATCACGCAATTACCAGCTGTGTGTTAGTTAAAAATTAAAAATAAATTTTTAAAAATCGAGGTAGGTAAATTACTTTAAATCATGTGTCAATTGCTGCAAAATATAAGGGCATCAACTAAGACATTTGTTTTGCAAGGCATAAACAATTGTAAAAATAAATAAAACAATAAAGGAAAAAATATATCCTTGCATCTATTCCAAAAAATAAATATTCTTTAAAATATCTAACTTTTGAGTTGTATGCGTATAAGAACTTTAAAGCTATGTTGATTTAAAGCTAAATTTGACGATAGTTTTATGGTAGGTATATGATATTGTTATCCAAATTAAATACAATTAGAAGCGTTATTTTGAATTATTAAATTACAACTATGTCCAAAATATTAAAAAAAAACTAAGAATAAGAAAATGTATTTTTTTCACTTTATTTTATAATGCTCCGACTGTTTCAATGCGATATAGTCATCCGATATTAATCAAATTTAAAACTTAGATCTAAAATAATAAAACATTACTATACATTGAAGAACTAAGAAAATGATTAACAATTTGACTAATAAATACATTATTTAAAGTTTCTCATTGGTCACGATGCAATAATAAATGCATATGTAGATTAAAATCCTAGTTGAAGCGCAACGAAGAAGAAAAAATGCATTAAAACTCGAAGTCGAAAGTCATAAAGAATTATAAACATCAACTCTATTCCTTTGGGAACAATAAACTTTTTTTTTTGTTGAAGATGTTGGTAGAATTACTATAGCTAAATGCCTCGAAAAAACAACAAAATTTAAAATAAGATATTACTCTGCAGGCAAATTTCAAAATAAAATAAATCTCCTTATTTCGTTGCAAACTTCTGACCAATTTTATAGTACCCTAATATGGCTATTAATAGTAAACTTGTATAGTAAATATTATTAACTATAGGTCAAGATGATTTAATCATAAGTGAAGTGATAAATCGCTTAAGCTAAGGGAAAACAACTGCATTGGTGTACTTTAATTTGGTTTGCTACACTTCCATCATACATTGATGCAACAGAAATCAAAATGACTTCTGTTTTCGGTTCTGGTTTTCATTATTGGAAATCAGAAATGTCCGCATAGAGCATACCCTGCAAAAACTAGGGATTCTAGCGGCTGTCATAGTCAACTGAGACAAATCCTATGAGTGTTTTGCGTAATTATTTTAATTGTTTAATGTCATGCGGTCAGGTGTCTGGTTGGGCGACTGTCGGTGTATTCGGGCATGGCGAGTATGGTGAATGTCAAAAAATCAGTGCAGGGCTCTGAGAGCTACACGTGCTACCCACGGGACTGGGGGCTAGGATAGGTACGATGAGGAGCGGTGGTTGCAATGGACGCAATAGCATAAAACAAAATGCGTTCCACTTGCGTTTGTTTATTTTAAATGATTAATGAGGCTAGTGGCGCTTACTCCCAAAACAGCCCCCCGGAATCCCAGTCCACCCACTTCTTGACCCTCTCCCCTCCTCCGCCAGGTAGGTTGACACTTTGTGTGTTTTCCCACATACATGTGCTGTGCATCAATGGTGGGGAACCCGCATAAATAGTTTCTTGGCCAAAAAGTTTTAAGCACAACAAAGCTGGGCCCTAATGAGTTGTCATTAGTTTGCCATGAGTAGCTGGTGGAGAGAGCACGGCCTCGTTTCAACGGATAAAAGAAATACCACTAAGCGGCGATATCAATTTTAGTTTCTCACATTCTCATCGCTATCAACCACTGCGACCTTAGCCACACACACAGCCATGCACAATTAGCCCCAAATTCTAATTACGAAATAGAACGAAAATGGAAGGACAAAGAATGAAATGGAAATGATTTTTGCCCTCATTTCGCCAGTGAAATTAATTATCTAAAACTCATTTGATGAAAAATGTAAACATTTTGTGAGAGCGAGGGCGAACTTTTAGAAAAATTCAAAATATTTTCACAACAATGAGGGGGTGGGGCTGCACATGCGTGGGCATGTCCTTGACTAGCTTTTGGTGCCAGGAACGGCATGTCCTCGACGTCGTCCTCCTATTGCTCCTCATTCCTTTCGTCCTCGCTCTCGTTTCGGGCTGTTGGGCTGTCAATCATGCAAAAACTGCAACCGCCGCATAACCGCTGGTTTATAATAGTTAGCCCGGAGTATGCAGCAGGATGAAGGATGAAGGATGAAGGACGAGAGGCAGCCCGGAGGCTGGCGGCAGTTTTCCGGGGATGAGGACGGGTCCTGGTTCTGGTTGTTGCCTGGTTTCGGCAAAAGCTTTTCAAACTTTTTAATTATGCAGCAAACAGAAAACTTTGTGGTAATTTCGTTGCAACAGTTGGCTAGGACTGCAGGACGCCCAGACTCAACGGCAGGAACGTCAACGTCAGCAACAGCAGCAGGCAGGTTGACTAATTGAGTTAGGCAAGGGGACTACGGGGTAGGTGGCAGGTGGTAGGTGGTGGGTGGTGGGGGCTGGATGCTGGTGGCCGCATCGTGCCTTTCGGCAATAATAATTTGCCAACAATTTTAAAGTGCATCAATCACAATTAGTGACCGGAGTGTCCTCGTGCTAGTGTGGCGAAGAGAGAACTGCAGAAGGACATTGAAAATTCATAGAAAATTGTGTCAAATTTGTAAGCGTTTAGTCTGTTAAATGATTAAAAAAAGGAATTGAGAGCTACCCAGATACCCTCTTCATTAGATTACAGAGGATTTACTTTCACCCCCGCGGACCGCTGACCCTTGTTTCTAAAAGCAATTTGGGCTCGACTATAAACCAATATTTGCTTTAAGACCCATAAAGGCATTTTCCTACGAAAAGATCTTAAAATCGACGTCGTCACTTACACAAATACACTCATAAAAAACGTAGAACAAACCATATTTCTAAATTGTTATTAAAAAAGAGTATGAATTTTAACACAAAAAGGGTTTGTATTTTTTTATTGTCATTAAGAATATGTTAATTGTTTTTGTTGCTTTCTTGATTTTATATTCCCAGTTAGTTTTTGCGTCAAAGAAACTAGTTTGACAAAAATGTTAATTGGGACTAGCTGGAATATAATTTTAATATTGATAACAATAACTATATTTTTTAATGAAAAGTATAGATACTCTATGGAACAGTTGAGAATCGTGAAGGCTTTGACGGCTTGTTAAGGTAATGATAATTGGTCACGTAAATAAACAATACAGTCATCGTTAGACGTCTACCAGTTTTAACATACAATTTTTTTTACTTGTTGTTTTGATGTTACAAATTCTTAAGCTTAAAAACAATTAAAAACTCTCTTTTTTAGTGCCAAAAAGTCACTTTGGTGTACTAATATGATAAGGATACGACCTCTTTTGCTGGAAAAAATGTTTCTTAAGCAATGCCATTTCATCGTAATATGGAGAGATAGGAGTCAATTTAACAGCCAGAAAAGATAAATGTGTCTTATTTGACAAGACCTTTTTTCAAACTTAAAAGATGCCGTTTATTTGTGTATCCTCGTGGAAAATAAAAACGTGGGTTTTTTGATTTCAAAGAAATCGTTTTTTGAATTGACTGACCTCAAGATAACTCTTTATTTTATGTTTCCGATTTTTCTTAGTGAACTTACACATATGTGCAACGCTGACATACATGTACAATAAATCTAAGCCGATTTAATAAATGGCATTAAAAAATATCTATTTTGTCGAATGAAAAATATGAAATCGGCACAAAGTCAGCATCAGCAGGAAATAGGACAAGGGTCCTTTGCCTTCCCTTTTCTTGCCACACACACACACACAGGCTTACGCACACTGGCATACACTCAAGTTGATTGGAAAAGTGCCCGCCACTGGCTGGAAAAGGATAAAGAAGCCCATAAATGATGTAGCCCCGAAATGAACACACATCCCTTGGAGATTACGGGCGCAGGGACGGAGGGCAGCCCGGAGCAGATGATGGGGAAAAACGAAACGAATCAAAGGCTAACTGACCGCCCACGCATGATTAAAAACTTGAATTTGGGACCTTCATGGAGGAGTGGATGGGTGGGTGGCAGAGGAGGCCAGGGCTGTGCACCTTTCAAGATGAGTAAATGAGCATTGGAGCGTTCAAGATTATCAATATGCATGAATGGGGCGATCAAATTGTAGTTAAGTTCAAGTGGACACCAAATCTGGGATCCATGAGGGGTTGCTGTGATATGGGTTTTGTGTGATTAAGGGGAATCGAGGTTGGGAATATTGGGATGAATGTGCGTCTACTAAATGAAGCGCTTATCACATAAGCTAAATTTTAAGCGCCTAGATAAATTCAATTGCTCAGGACTTCTTTCTGCTCCTTAATATCCTGCAAATCACTTGCGACTATGCATTTGCGAGGCACCGAGTGTACTTGTGCAACATTTCATAACTAAGGATTGATAAGGTCTGATGGTTACGTGGATGCGTGGCATTGTATTATCTCATCTATGCGCAATAAATTGTATCACACCTGGCCATTATCCCATCAGTAGTTGTCTCCAGCACTTACCCCAACACATTTGGTAGCAGCAAATTTGATAACCACAGAAACATGCAAAAAGCATTTCAACTTTTACCTAGGCAGCACGGTGAGTCAGCAAAAGGTAAACTGCTTACCAAAAACATATACATACATATATTCGACTACACATCGCACTCTGTGTCATTTACATCGAAAACTTTTGCGTGTCGAATCTTTCCGACATTAAAACTTTTTCGAGTCTTACGATGATGTAGGCGATGCGGATGCCAATGGAAATTATTAAAGAGCCAAGCCAAAAACGACTCAAATTGTTAGGTGGAATCCGAATCACAATTCCTGCCTATTTTCCCAGAATGGTTTTTATGTATTCATCGCCATCGACCTGTCAGGCAAAATCCGATTATGGGATTAGTTGAATTGGCACCAAAAGATGCGAAATATAAATGATTTGGAATTTATTTTTTGTTGTAGCAATTAAAAGCATTAAATGTGTAATTAGAGCACAGCGCTTGCATTTTACAATCTCTAATTGCGAGCAGGCATAGAAAGGAGAGACAATAAAATATCTAAGCTTCAAACGATTTTTCGGAATAATTCAGTTAACAATTAAAATTATCGATTGTATGCAAATCCAATTTCTGTTTTTTATTGCTAACAACAAAGTGTAGGGTCTAGTACTCACAATAAAAATAAAATTTTTGTTTTAAAAAGTGTGTCTAGAAAATGAACTACAGACACTATTAAACATGGCCTTATTTTAGTAATAATTGCCTTAAAATTGTGCTCTTCATGCAACATTTGGGCAAAATATGACCTAAAACTAAGTTCAAGGCCATAATGGCTCTGGGTGTCGTTTTAGGCCATTTTTTCCTAAATTATGTATGGAAGGCTCAAGCAATTATTTGCAAAATTAAGGTAATTTTTCCTAAAATAAGTCCATGTTTTTCTTAATTCAATAAAAGCCCGATACCTTTTAGTTTAATTTCTAGAGCTAACAGTCTGAAAGTTTTACTCATTTAAAATTCATGTAACAATAATCCAGTTTCTATAAAAATTTTCTTTTGGGTGTGCCTATTAGCCGCCAACAAACTCATACATATTAAATTATTGTCAGTTTTTGAGAGAAGTCAAAATTTAGTTTGCGTATACTCAATATTGGAAGGTTATGAAGCGTTAATCCCAATTGACAAAATATAAAACAAAAATTCACGATATAGCTTTTATGGTTCCTAAGTTGATGCACAATGGGCATAATAACGAGATCGCGAGATTTGAAAGAAAAGGTACAGTAAAATACATCCAAAACCAAATACTAATACTAATTTCGTTAAGTAAGATAATATAAAATTAATGCTTTTAAAATCGGCAAAGAATCGCTAGTAGAAATAATTTGATTATAGTCATAACATAATACTCTAAGAGGTTCAGGCATATTATAGTTTGAACAAAGCTGCTCAATACCAAGAATATAGTTCCTAGTAATTCTATTAGTCACAGAGAAATTTACGGTTTGATAAAGTAGTTCAATTTATTAGGATAAACCTTCTGAAATAAGTTTGTAAAACTAGGTTTGCTTTCCAGTTAAGACCCCGTAGATCAAATTTGGCACAGGCTCTGTCAGGTTTATATCTACACCATATTGGAGACTGGACCAAATAATGAAAGGAAAAAAGTCTTTTGACCACCTTTTTATAAAGCCGAGCATTCTCCTGGCTTTATTAACCAAAGAACAAGAATTAGTACGGTTGGAAATCCTATGTTTGATAAGTGTATACGTGGCATATAAGTAAGATAAACATTGTGATAAAACTGTTGGCGTATAAGATTCAAGTTTTTTATTTTTCCGACAAACAAGCAGATTTTCCATTAGCTGCTGTGGAGCAAAAAAACCGGACGATCCGATAAACTGACGAGACCACCCACCTCATATTGAACTAAAGTAAGCACAACATTATTGTTTTTAGCCAATTTTACACTCATACATATCCACAAAAGCTGGTGTTTTGAATGGCTTTTATTTGAGATATACTACGTTGTTAAGCTACCAATCTCCATCCACCAAAGTCGGGCTCAGCTCCGACTTTGGCTTAAGTCAGCTGAGTGTTGGTCAAGTGCGAGCAATTAAGCGCATTGTATGGCATTTCGAATAGATTTGGTTTCCAAAGTCCAAAATTCGACACAATGCCGTGTTCGAACGAGTAGTATAGACCCCATGCATTCCCTACTTCGAGGCTCGAAAATTTCCACCTCGTGAGCATACGAAGTGGGAGAAGGTTTTCGGTCGAATGCCGTATTCGTTAAAGAAAGCCGCACTGGGGAGCCCGGCAGGAAGTGTTGTAATTCGCACTTTACCAGACTCACCAATGCCACACACACACACACAAAAATGTGGCTATCATGTCGTATACTTGATTTCGAGGAGGGCAATGGCGGGAGGAGTGGTAGAGCAATATCTACGCACAACATTTTGCTGAGCTTGGCTTGGTTTTAATTGTGGCTTGTGCTGCTGCTGCTGGCCACAGAGCTGAAAAATATATGCAGGATACGAAACGGTTTATGTGCCATTATAGAGCAGATATCCCACTCCCCAACCGTTTGTGTGTGGGAATTGGGTTTTATGAGCCTAGACGAGCTCTCGAATGCTAGTTATGTAATCTGCCCAAAATATTCGTCTGCAATTAAAAACATTTTCAAGTCGTTTATTCTCGGGGGGGAGTTGAACATGCGGAGGGGGTCCTCGACATAAGGCTCGTAAAACCGACTTTTTGGCAATGTCTAACCAATTTTGTGGATTTGGGCTTATGCATTTATTGGAATTTTTATGACCCACTTTTATGGCCTCTGCAGGAATGGGAACGAGAGGCGATGGGGTGAATTGGTTTATGAATATCAAAAACAATTTAAGGCGAAAATAAGTATGCTTAACTCTGAGATTAGTTCTGTATGTGGAATTCTAATTAATTGGAGTAAAACTCAAAGGGATTTCGCATCCCGCCGCAGAATTTCTCCCTGGGCAAGCAGTTTTAAGTGACCCAAGTTATAAGGAATCTCATCCCAAAAATGATTCCCCAGCAAATATAAGCTTTCCTATGTAAACTAATCGAATTCGGCACAAGGCCGACGTGAAATCCTTCTGTCCGGCAGGCCAATTCCTGAAACCTCGTCAATAGCAACAGTTTCAAATTAATTAATAACATTTTCGTTTCAAGTGGGACCAGCAAACAAACAAACAAACAAGAAACTTAAAATAAAGGCCGAAACCCGCTCAAGCCTCCCGGTCGAGAAAAGACTTTTGTCGGAACGGAATGTTGTTCAAGAAGTTGCGTGTGCCAATACACGTGTGTTGTCCAAGCCACCCGCCTCCTGTTCTCCCCGACAAACCCCCTAACACACAACCGCCTTGCAAACTGTTTGGAAGCCAAGCCAAACAACAAATACTTCAATAAACGAAATTAAATATTTGTGCATGGAATGAAACATTTTCCTCAGGATGCCGGAACGGACACAACGGAGGGAAATCGAAAAGAATTGAACACTTTATGCCTCGCATTGGCAACAAATTAAATAATTGCAGCAAAAAGTTTGCCATCTGCAAATATTTCAGCAAACAAACCAGTGGTTTTCTCTCGAAGCTTTTATGGTATTGTTCGAATTGCTGAGCGAACGTTGGCTTTTCTTTAATTTACCAAGGATTTTCGATTCAGTCAGTATCTAGCTCCAGCGCCCTGCTCTCGGCCAACATTTGACAAATATTTTGTTTACCAAATTGTTTAACTTTTGACCCGAGCTCCCGCCTTCCCTCATGGGCTCCGCGGTAATTGCACGTTAATTGCGCAATTGTAACCAACTCGGGATGGTTTTCCCAGCTTGGGTGTTGCCCACTCCCGTTTTTGACGGAATTGTGCCCCAGGCCAGGAGCCAACACCTTTTTGATGTCTCTCCGCGGGCAAAAGACGGCGTCTCGGCGCTGAATCAAACTAATTAGGCGCAAACTTAATTAATATTTGATGAATTATTTGACCTTTTGTCTGATTACCAAGACGGCACCCAAAGAGCACCAAGTGCGGGCACTTGCGAACCCAAACCAGGGCACAACTCAGCCCGTAAGTGGCCCTCGTCGTTTGCCTGACAACAGACAGCAAAATAAAGATAACTTTTAGGATTTTCCGAAATTGAGCTTCATTTGGCTGGGAGGAAGAGCATTTGATAAACTTGTCGCTAGGCAGGTGCCACCACAAAAAGGTCTGACATTGTGCCTACTGATGGTGGGGGCGTGGCCGGGGGCGTGCAGAGCGATTCAAATCATAAAATGCTAAGGTGAGACGAGGCGCAAAAGTTTTTCTAATGTTTATTGGCGAAACTTTTTCATTTTTTACAACTTGTGCAAAAGTTTACGCGGTACTTCTCCGCCTCCCTCGGCTGCATTCCGCCTTTTCTGTTGTTGCCTAGGCCCGACTCTGGTCATTTTAAAGTTTAAATTATACCAAGCCCAGGGAGTCCAGGTCTGAGTGGTCTGGAATCCAACGATTGTCAGCACATTAGGCCTACCAGGTTGGCGGCGGGGAGAGCGGGAGGGAAACCTTACTTTGAATTAAACTTTTATCGCATCAATTCCGAGAGTTTTCCAGCGTTACCCTGGCAAAGTTTCATTGTTGGAGAATTTCCAGATATTAATTCTTTTATTTAAATTAGCCCAGTCCCCGAGATAATGCAAATAAGGGCGATTGTACTCACCCGAGTGCAGATAGGTGCCACTTACCTGTAAAGAAAAGAATACAAAATGGAAATTACTTGGGAATTCATGGCCATAGCAACGCTAGTCACAGAAAACAGGGCACTCTGCATTTGGGCGCTAGTAAGATCAAAAGTATTATTATTATATATTATAATGCTAGTCTCCCTTTTTCAGTCACCAAGCGTTTGAATCCAGTTGCCCTTTTGCTCCCGTCAGAGTCAGAACAAGTTGATATATATTTTTTAAAGCCGCATCATGATTCGAAGGCCAGCTCTTTACTTGTTCTTCTTCAACGGCCTGATGGTCTACTTAGCCAAGGAAGTAAATCGCATTGTCAAGGGTAAGCTCTGCGTCATGATCGGTTCCACATGGCTGAAGCATTCCTTGTAGTCAAGCCAACTGATGTGAGGGCTTGGCAACGGATTCCCCTCATCAGCAAGCTTCTTCCCTCGTCAGCCAGCAGACACAGATAGTGCATTTTTGGACCATAAGGAGTTCAGCGACTTCCTGTGGAACATGAACCTGTATGTGAACTGCTTGCTGCTTCTGCCAGCACTTTGCCAGGTAAACGCAGACGCAGATCATTCCTTGGTGTCCTAATTTAGCTATGCCCCCACCAGCTCCATCACTTCCGCCCGCTTGTGGCCTCAGTTCTGGTGTGGAACTTCTACGTTTACCAACGCCTGTTCGGGTTCCTCCTGAGGCTGACTTGGTACCTATGGTGGAGCGATCTCTGCTGGGCCTACTACGGACCTCTGGTCGTCCTCGGACTTCTGCTGAGCACACTTCACCTGGCTCTGATCGTCGCCACAACGAAGCTGCAGACGGAGGGCCTCGAAGAGCGGCCTCCTTCTCGCCAGAGGCCACATCCCACGATTGGCGATGGCCCAGAACACTAAGTTCGGTTAAACTGGAAGTGACCCAGCCGCCTTTAACTGGGTCGCCATCAGTCAGGGGCTTAACCTTGCCGCATCTACAAATACTGGGTCGTCGGTTCAACTAATAAATATGCCAGAAAACGGCAGGCACACAGATACCCGGCACGCACACCCGCACACCCGGACACCCGGACACCCGCACACCAGGACATGTACAAATGAATCGCAGCTGAGGGCCGGCCGAGCATCGGGAAATAAAACCATTAAATATTTGCGGTTAAACGCACCAAAAACAAACCGCAAAAGTAAATCATATCCAGAGCAGACATTGGACATGGCCAAGCATCCAAGGCAAGGAATTTCGCATGCCGCCCGTCCGCCCAGCCCTCGTAAGCAAAAATATTAGATTAGAAATTAGGAAGCCATGGACATGGCTTGGATCGGCGTGGGATTGGGCGGGCAGCAGACCAGAACGCCATTTATTGGGGAGGATGGGATGCCCGGGCAGGAAACTGGTTACCAACGGCCTGCCAAAAATTCCAAAGGTCCATGGCCGAGGAGAATAAATCATTGAAACTGACATTTCACCATTTCACTGGATTTGTATATATGCTAAAGGTTCGGCTACTTCGTGGGGTGGAAAGTGCTCTGGTGGGCGAGGGAATTTGCCTAAGATATCCGTCGATTTTCCCAAGAAACCATCGGTACGCACGTCCTTACGACGAAGAACTGGGCCCAGAGAGCGCTCTATTAGTCCCCTGAACTACTTGTAGTTCCCCAATGATTGCAGCTGACCAGGACTTTTGTCCCACTGGCTGCAAAGCTAACTCACATAAATCATTTTGCAATTGAATGGTTGTAACGCATAGTGATGTCGTCACACTAAAGTCGAAAGCTCCGAACCCTCTTGTCCTTATAGCTAAACTAAGTAAAGATCTCCAGCTTATGGCAAAGTATTAGCCATTAAAATAAGGAAAAATATTTTAAGTGAATATATTGTGATTTGGCAGCCGGCGAGAATTTAGGATATTAGGTGTAACCTTACAATATGAAAATACCGGAATTGCATTCTTGCTTTAACTACGGATCGAAAGACTACTTACCTTACAATTAAAAACTTTGTTAACAATCGTTTCATTAACGAAAGCTTAACTGTCATTCCAAACGAGAAGTTCGTAATTTTGTTTGTTAGAATAAGTTTTGAAATCAGTTTTACTAAACTAAACAGCTCGAATTGGTTTTGTATTGAAGGGTACAAAATATTCGTGGATAATAAAGACATTTCGGTTTTTGTTTCAATGCGATTTGTCAGTAAAGGAATAATATGAGAATAAAATTGTCGGATTTTTCGAAAATTCAAACATAGAAATATCTCCTATTATGGTAAAACAAAAGAACCAAGAATAAAAAAACTTAAACCACAGATATCAATCAAACCCTTTAACTTGGTAAGAATGTAGTGACTTCATTGCAACTTGAAATATATTGCTACTGCCAATCGAATGAAAACATTTCAGTATTAAGCTTTGAGTGTAAACACAGTTATGCTTTAAAGACATTAGAAATGGTAATTGTGATGTAATGTAAGTCTGAATGTTACTTTATTATTTTTTCCTACTCCCTTGCAAACACATTTACAGTCAATTTTACTCGCACAAGTTGGCAGTGCTGGATCGTAAATTTGAAGTTTCTGTTTGTTGCTCTGGAAATCTCTGGATCCATCCCCAAAATGTCTGCCCTGAAGCTCATGAGGTGCTCCTCCTGCCCACGACTGCGTGCCTCCATCGGGATCGGGTCGGTCCGCCATGCGGCCTCCAAGCCGCGCCACGACTACGACCTGGTGGTGCTCGGCGGCGGCTCTGCCGGTTTGGCCTGCGCCAAGGAGGCAGCCGACTGCGGCGCCCGCGTGCTCTGCTTTGACTTCGTGAAGCCCAGTCCGGCGGGCACCAGGTGGGGCATCGGCGGCACCTGCGTGAACGTGGGCTGCATCCCCAAGAAGCTGATGCACCAGGCCTCGCTGCTGGGCGAGGCGGTGCACGAGGCGGTGGCCTACGGCTGGAACGTGAACGACCAGGACCTGCGGCCCGACTGGCGCAAGCTGGTGCGCTCCGTGCAGAACCACATCAAGTCGGTCAACTGGGTGACGCGCGTGGACCTGCGCGACAAGAAGGTGGAGTACGTGAACTCGCTGGGCGCCTTCCTCGACCCCCACACCATCGAGTACGCAACGAGGTCGGGCCTCGAGCGCCGGCAGGTGACCGCCGAGCATGTGGTGGTGGCCGTGGGCGGACGACCGCGCTACCCGGACATCCCCGGCGCCGTGGAGCTGGGCATCACCAGCGACGACATCTTCAGCTACGAGCGCGAACCGGGCCGCACCCTGGTCGTGGGCGCCGGCTACGTGGGCCTCGAGTGCGCCTGCTTCCTGAAGGGCCTCGGCTACGAGCCCACCGTGATGGTGCGCTCCATCGTGCTGCGCGGCTTCGACCGCCAGATGTCCGAGCTGCTGGCCGCCATGATGGCCGAGCGCGGTGTGCCCTTCCTGGGCACCACCATTCCGCGCTCGGTGGAGCGGCAGGCGGACGGACGGCTGCTGGTGCGGTACCACAACACCGCCACTGGGGCGGACGGCAGCGACGTCTTCGACACCGTGCTGTGGGCCATCGGCCGACGGGGGCTCGTCGAGGACCTCCACCTGCCCGCCGCCGGCGTGAGGACCCACGGCGACAAGATCGTGGTGGACGCGGCGGAGGCCACCAGCGTGCCGCACATCTTCGCCGTGGGCGACATCGTCTACGGGCGGCCAGAGCTCACTCCAGTGGCCATCCTGGCGGGACGCCTGCTGGCCCGGCGTCTGTTTGCCGGAGCCACGCAGCTGATGGACTACGCCGACTGTGGCCACCACCGTTTTCACGCCCCTGGAGTACAGCTGCGTGGGCATGTCCGAGGAGACGGCCATCGAGCTGCGCGGGGCCGACAACATCGAGGTCCTCCACGGCTACTACAAGCCCACCGAGTTCTTCATCCCGCAGAAGAGCGTGCGGCACTGCTACCTGAAGGCCGTGGCCGAGATATCCGGCGACCAGAAGATCCTGGGCCTGCACTACATCGGCCCAGTGGCCGGCGAGGTCATCCAGGGCTTCGCCGCCGCCCTCAAGTCGGGGCTCACCGTGAAGACCCTGCTGAGCACCGTGGGCATCCACCCCACCACCGCCGAGGAGTTTACGCGGCTCTCGATCACCAAGCGGTCAGGTCGCGATCCCACTCCGGCTTCCTGTTGCAGTTAGAGCGGATTAAGGCAAGACTTTTATAGTTCAAGTTCACCGTCTACCACATAACTAAAAACCTTGGCTATAAAATAATACAATTATTAACCACTGTCCACTGTTTAACCACTGTTTCGAGCGATTCCAGGACAGATTTGAACATGACTGGAGTAGTAGTTTTTAATATCCTTAATAGCCAAAAAGCTTCTCAATTAAATCAGCCTAGTTATTTGATGCCAGACATTTTTAGAGTTACTGGAACCTTTACTCTTACCTATTCAAAAGGTGTTTTGTTTTATAAATAAAAGCTATATTTTTTATTTCTGAAAAGTAAATATTTTAAAAATATTTAAGGTTTTCTTTTCATTATTTATACGTCTGCACCATTCGAAAGTAAAGTCTTGTAATGTTTTTTGTTAGTCGACAGGTGTCTGTATATATGGGCAGAGCAGTCGACATTAGTCTTATAATTTAGTCTAACCTTAGTCTGTGTGTCTATGATGGGTAACATTTCTAATGTAAGCCTTTTTCTGTGGTGTTGTTGACGTGTGGCCGCATTCTTAACAGTGGGCCATGAATGCTGTTTTTTGAAAAACGTTTTGATGTCTTGACTTGTAGTCAAATTTATGTTGGGTCATCCTTGACCTTAGTTATGATTTAGTCGTTCCTATATATTACACGCCAGCTGGTCCTTCCCGTTACATGGGATTTTACAAACTAAATTACTTTTATCCATTGGTTCTATTTTTGATTTAGATTTATTAAATATACGTTTCAAGGTTTCAGTCAACTTTTTGGCGATTTTAACTTAATTTGTAACATAGCAGTCCGATTTCATAAATCTTTCAGATCGTCTCGGTACATATAATATATTACAGATTTATACGTTTTTTGTTGTTCTATTGGTTTCTTGGTGTTTGTGGTTTGGTATCTGTGTAAAGGACTTCGTGTCCTTCAACAGATTTTCTATAACTGTGTCTGCAATTACAAAAGACGCAGGTGATCCCATGGGCATGCCTTTAAGTTGCGTGTAAAACGTGTCAATGTATTTAAAATATCCGTTGTCTTTAATACTTAAAGAGAGGGGTTTTATATATGCATAGTCCATTTTGGTGGATTTTTCGCGAAGTCCTTATTTGATGAAATATGAGTTTGCATGGGACTTTTTCTCAGAAGCAGCCAATTATCATGAAAAAGTACAAACGGTTCGTAGAAGTTTTAAAAAGTTAAATTTTTTGTATTTTTAATATTGTAATAATTTGAATTTAATAAAATGCAATGCAGGAAATGCAGGAAAGCAAAATTTCGAAATTATTGTTTGCAAATAGATTATGGTATCATTATTTAATCTTAAAATATTCTATATATTAATTTAAATAGAAAAAAAAATTTGAATGAAATTTATATTGCTTTCATTAAAATCTTAAGACTTTTACTTAAACAGATTAAAATCTTTTTTATTGCCTAGCGCTCGGAAAAAATAATATTTTTGATGCAAATAGTAAACTTAAGTGTTTCAACCTTTTTTGAGAAAAGAAAAAACATAATTTCTCTGACGAACTGCTCGTTCAGATGTGTGGCACACGTTTTGCTGATTTGACACTTCAATATAAATGACACAGCCGCGTTTGGAAACTCGGGGAAGCGTTGGAAACCCCCGAAGCGATTGCCATTTTGACATATGAAGTTTTAATTTATGAAGTTCTTGGTGAAAAACACTTTGTTCCCCTGGAGGTGACCTGCGTTTCCGTTTCCGCTTCCGAGTCCTGCCGTATCGGTGGCCCGAATCTGGCGAAACTGGGCCACACTCACACACACACACACACACACAATGGCAGCAACAAACAACGAGGGATAAAAAATTTTGATTAATGTTTAGTTCCGATTTGCATAAATCTTACTTTAGCATTTTGGGCTGGCTCTCTCCTGCTCTTTTCACAGCCTCTCTTTCTCGGGCGCCTTTGTTATAAATTATTTTTTTATTGCTGCCCCCTGAGTTCCGTATGCTCTCCGGTTAAATTGTTTGGCTCAGCGTTATTTATTCGTTTGTTTGTGCCGGTCATCAGAAGTGGCCGTGTCCAGGTGGCCCGTAACCCGGAGCCCGGAGCCCGGAGCCCGGAACCAGGTCAAGGCAGTGCATCTTCGCCACAGTCCTCGGACTCGCAGTAACTTTTCGATTAGCTTTGCCAACTCATTTAACAAATGGTCTGGCTGACAGTAAGGAATATAACAACTTGCCCCAGCAATGGCAACATCGAGCAAGGAGCTGCTAGTTTTCATTGCAACACCTTAGAATCATAAATTGCGAGCTGCGCCAGAAGGCGGTGGGCGGTAAAGTTTTGCTCGTCCCGAAGTTTGGCTGTAAGTTAAAGCACCCGCGGGTAATTCGATAAAGCGTAAAATTTTGCACTTAAACTATTTTCATCTGCAGCTGCTCGGAGCTGGATTCGGCAATTGCATTGTTGCTCCTTTTATTGTTCTCCGGTTTTTCGGTCGTTGGCAGCTTGACCTGCTCGGGGAAAGGCGGGCAGGTCTTGAATTACAATGCTGGGAAAGTGCGGAAAAGTTTCCTCTGATTGCGTGTCCAAGTGGTTGCTCCCTTCTATTTCTATTTATATTTCTATTTTTATTTCTATTTCTGATTCTCCTCTCCTGATTGAGTGCTCTCGAGTGCGAAGCGGCACAGAAATTGTTCTGGCATTGCAGTTGAGACGTTGGCAAGTTAATCGGCAAGCGCCGCAAAATTGTGCAATCAGCGCATGAACAAAAGCCCGCTCGCTGCCGCCTCAATAGGCCAAAGTAAATTAAAAATCTCATTTAAATTAATCTCCGGTGAGGGTCCTTGCGACCCCTCCTTCCCACTTCCCCGCTGAGAGGGGAAGTCGGCCTGTTGTCGTTCTCATCAACGCATTACAAACAATTCCACTTTGTGCACGCAGCCACAGCAGCTTGTGGTTACATGGGGCGTGGCACTCATACACCTTCGACAGGAGGCAGAAGCTTAAGTCTTGTTTAGCAATTTAGAATTTTTAAATCCCATTAAGTTCTGCAATCACAGTTTGATTTGTTTGCCGAGCTTGGGCGGATAGGGACACGGATGCCGGGACAGGTGGAGGGAAATCGGAGAATCCGGAGCCGGACACGTTTCACGTTCACGGACTGGCCGAGTCAAAGGGCTTTCAATGATTCAATAGTTTAATTTCGAATTTCCATGCAAACAAACAAATATCCATTAGGGACGGAGACCGACGCAGGATGAGACCACCGGCAAGCAGGGTGGCTTTCTATTTAGTTTAGTTATTAAATGTATCCATTTCCATTTACCAAATTACGCCGCAATTGTTGTTCGGACTGTCTGTCTGTCTGTCTGTCTGTCTGTCTGTCAGTCCGTCTGTTTGTCATTCAGCCTTGTTTGCCGATGCCCATTGTTGAGCTTGTTTGAGTTGCCTTCCGCATCTGCTCGGATCGAACTTTATCTGCATCTACGGCTCCATCTGCTTTAGTATCTGGATCTGAATCTGCATCTGCAACTGTTTCTGCTTCTGCTTCTGCTTCTGCCCTGCATGCTGGATGTGTAATTACGTAAAAGTTGATAATGTGTTGATTATTTGATGTATTTATGTAGTTTTCGAGTTCCTTCTGCGCCCTCGATTTGGATGTTTAATTTCAATTATTTAATTACATTTGCAGCTTTAACTTCGGCATGTGTCTATTGAGTTTTGCGGTCAGGACTCGTTCGTCATCTCACATCCGAAGAAAAAAACACGCACAATTCAATGGAACGCTGGCATTTCTGTCTCTGTTGATTGCATTACAAAAAGCCTCTTTGTCTGAGGCTTGGCTGGCGGACACTTGACGATAATTTTATATCAAATCCTCATCCAATTAATGGAGTAATTCAAATTAAAATTGATTATCGATTGCGATGGACGTTAATTGATTAGTTTTAGTCATTTAGGGACTGTTTCCTTTCATCCTGTTCCTTAGCCCAGCGGTTCCCATGATGCACTGAAACCACTTATGCTACCAGCTTTCCATCCAAACATGGTTTTCTCCGCCGTCGAGCTTTTCCAGGAGTACTTAAATATGTGTGTCGTAATTTAATTTCATAAAAGCAATTGTACTGACCCAGACGTTCCGCGACCCTCTGCAAACTTTGCTCGCACTCACAGAATGATAAAATCATGTGGCCAGGAGAAATGTAGCAAGGACTAAACTGAAGGCGGGGCTTCGTGGCAGCGGTGGCCGCGTGACGATCAAGCCAGTTTTCACTAAAAGTTCTTTCCAAGAAGAACTGTTATATTTGTTTAATTTAAAATAACCTTAGCAAGTTCATAAATCCTTGCACTTTTAAGAAACTAGCCCCTACTTATATAGTTGTTTATTTAAAAACAACAAAATCTTACCGATTTTTGTTTGTTTTCATATAAACAGACCTATTCGCTGAGGATCAAATAGGACTCCCACACTCATACAAATATTGTTCTTAAACATAAAAAGAAAAATTTGACTAATTTGAAACGTTTTCTTAAAAAAAGAAATTTTTTTAAATGGTATTCTAAAATACAGGAATCCATTCCTTTTTCTTAAATAGTGTTTTCTCTAAACTGACTCTCCAATTTTGTATATTATAAAAATATACTATTCTTATAAAAGCGTAGTGCATATTCGAATCAAAGATGGGTATTTCATTTTCTTTCCACACCAGGCTTTACCCCATTCATGATTAAATAATATACACAGAATATGTTGCAACAGGAAGCATGAAAGGGTTAAGAAAGGTATGATGGGCAGTTATTTTTAAATCATTTTAAGGCAATTCTTAATATAGGCAACACTTTTTATTTTTCGAAATATTTCCTTTCATATTCTAAGAAACTTTTTTCTGAAATACGAAAATAATCGCTCATAAATCTGAATCTAAGGGCGATTATCCCTGATTTAATTTCTGATTGCAATTTTGTGCGAAAGTCCCAAATTCGATGTGAGAAATACCTAAAAACAACGAAAAAGGGGTTTTCAGTTTCGATAAATATACGGAGGAAAAATCTATTCGATTGATTTTTGGTACATCATGTTAACATTAGGGTTTTTTACCATCCAGTAGTTCCCTATTCCCATGCTAAAAAAAAATTGAGTTTTACCCGAAGATTACGCCAAGTGTACACAGATACACTAGGAAATGTTTGATAAAATAGATGAAAGAATGATATTCTTTACAATTACTATGTGTTAATAATCAGATACTTGTAAAGTAAAGGGCTATAGTGTATTCGTTAACAAATTTGCCACAGGACAGCCATGTCCGTCTGTCTGACCGTATGAATGTCGAAATCTAGGGAACTATACAAGCCTGAGATTAGGGACTATTATTATTTCGGAAGTTATTAAGTAACTAAAGTCAATCATCAATCTGCATACATTCGAATATGCCTTTATATATGTTTTCCACACCCGATGACATGTTCGACTTTAAGGCTTGCGTGCATTTAGAACTGCTGTCGGCAGTAATATATAATAACTACAGAGTTAATTCTGGTTTTGGTATTAAATTCCGTAGCGCAAACTTCAACATTTTCTTTAAAAGCTTCTGTGTAAACCACAAGCATTGTTAAATAGTTTTAAATTGCCAAGAACTATCCTTGAGGAGATCTGGGTAGTAGAGAGCTCAGCTGGTAACTACCATGTACAAGTCCTGCATCACGATCCCATCTCTGTGCCGGCCCAGAGTATTTGTTTTTTTTTTAATGCCACCACCAAGGGCCGCCGCTGCCGCTGCCGCCAACAGACGGTGCAAACAAGGGCGTCAAGGGGACAAGGGGACAAGGGGACAAAGAAGAGGGACGGGATCCTGCGGAAGGAGACAGGAGACAGATGGGGAAGTATTTTCATTGTCTTGTTTGCCAACGTCGAGAGTCGCATATTTGACATTGGACTTGTGTGCGCTCTGATAGCGTGCCAGCCAAAACATCACAAATGGCTGGCAACTCGGCAAGCCGGCCGGCAGACACATACATACACTCGGCTGCAGTTGTGACACATAATTGCGAGTGTTTACTGTGTGCGTGTGTGAGTGCGTTGATTTTCTTTCGGTATTCTGCGGTTTTTTGTGAGGAGCCAACGCGGCGTATGTGCAACGTGTGGTAAATAAAAGGGAAACACTCACACAGAGGCAGAGACCTATCATTTATGCACAAACGTTGCCAACTTTGCTTACAACAAATGCAGCAAAAGTGCGACTTACGACTGCCTTTTCACTGGCCTGCTCAGTTTGTTCAGTTCCCGACTGAAAACCGGGAAAAGATATGCTCAGGATAGAGCCCTTCCCACATGGGCCTGCCGCAACACAATGGCATTCACATACAAGAGTAGACGAAGAGACAAAAAGAATTGCGCGATTTAAGCATTTTCAAATTAAATTAAAAACTGCACCAAGCAACCGAAAGTCGACGAAAAAAGGCTGCAATAGAGGAGGGACTTAGTGGAGCAGGAAAAGCTACCGCTAACGGAAAAATTGGAATGAACGGGAGAATGGAAATGGAAAAGCCGCCTTTGAAGTTTTTCTGACGCTTGAGCACTTTCTGTTCCTTTTGATTGTGTGGAGCGGCTTTGGCTTTCGGGCTTTGTTTTGTCGCTGACTGCGATTCGGCTAGACACAAGAGCGACTCACAAAATGCACTTTCAAGTTGTTTGCCCGAGGACTTCAGATGAAATATGAAAACAGCCATCAGTGCCTCAATTTGATTTCGGCTGCGGACACCATCCAGCCGATTGTTAATAATTTAAATACCCCGAATCACAACTATATTGCACCCTCACGCAAGAACTAATGTATTAAAAAAAGGTTTTATTGTACTGTAGTTCGTGTCAGTGATTCTGTAAGAATTAAAAATAACTGAAACGAATAGAGCCAGAAAAGGGAAGCATTTTATACCAACACTGGAAATGCCATTTAAGGTTCAAAGTTAAGCGTTTTATAATTATTTTTAACATATTAATTAAGATTTAAATTTGAAGCTAAATCAACATCTTTAAAATAACCATGCAAAGAACAATTACGAGAAAATGAACAAATTAACAATAAATATAGCTGTAGCGAAATGCTTTGACTTAATTTCCATTCAGGTATCTTCTCTTGCTGTGTGTCAAATGAAAAAATTGTTGATAATTTATGTTGACTGAGATCGGACTATATTAATATTAATACCATTGCAGAGGTTATTATGTGATTAGTGGTTATTTAGTGATTATTGCTGATGCTAACCAAAATATATATAATCTTTAATACCCTCTGCAAGGGTATACAAATTAATAAAGAAAAAAATTTTAACTTATATTATTTTTTAATTTTTTGTTTAATTTTTTTGTACATAGTAATCATTGAATAGTTCAAATTTGCGCATTTTATTTTATTCAAAACGGACAACGATGCCACACGAACGGTCGAGAATTTGAGGTGAAAAGGTTATACAAGTTTTGGTTTGCCGGAGTTTGCTTTCTTCTCTTGTTAATGTTTTTTTTATTTCTTTAAGGGTTTGTTTTTTCAGAATTACTGTTTAAATTTGATTAAAATCGGACGTCTAGCTCAATAGCTCTCATGGAAAAGAACGGAAATTAAAAGAGAATAATGAAAATTTTTTTTTTTATTTTTAAATATTATTTTATGTTTTTTGGATATAATAATGGTTTATTAATTCAGAATTACGTTTTTAATTTTATTTAAATAGGAAAACTATATCGTATAGCTGTCATAGGAATGATCTAATAATTGAACTGAATATCATAACTTTAAAAATTTTCGAAACTTGGATGTTTAAAAAATATTTAATTTTTGCAATAGCCATAAAGTTGCCGAAGCTTTCTTCTCTTTTCGTATTAAATTAAAACTTTTATTATTAAACCTAATAAACCATAATATAGCTGGTAAAAATTAAGCTAGTGATATGCAGGATTTTTGATTCACTGTATTTTTTGTTCACTGACTCATGTTCAATACTCTTAAAATACTCGTGTTGCACTAAAATACACCATGTACCTAAATACCTAATACCTAAATAATAATGTTTTTTAAAATGTTTTGTTAGGAGATTTATGATAAAACTAAACGAACTAAGGTGATTCCCATCTACACAACAGAAGTTTATATACACCCTCCAAAGATTATGCAATTGTAGTAATTGATTTTTTTAGCTTTGCCTTTTGTCCGGTTGAGTGTACTCTGCGCTTTGCTGCTGCTGGTTGCAGTTTTCCAAGCGGAAAATTTGTCATTGTTGCCATTGCGTTTATTAATTAATTTGGCCGACTGTCTGGCTGTGTGTGCGGGCAATAAAATATTTGCACATGAATGAAACTGAATAGTTTCTTGCTGTTTTGGCTGAATTTCTGCATAATTTGCAATTGCCATGGCACCGTTCACTGCATTAAGCATGGAAAGAGGGCTGCTTTTTTAGACGGCATTTTCCTTGGCCCACACCGAAAGGGTTGTGCATAATTAAATCAATGCTGCAAGGCTACAGAGTTTGCTGTGACGCAGGACACTAATTGAATGTCCTGTCCTGCTCTTCCATCGGCCCGTCTGGCAATCGAAAGTCAACAACCTATTAAGTCACAGGGCTGCCAACTGTAGACGGTGATCGCTGTTGTCATGTCATCAAAAATTGCACCACACACATGCCAAAAATCTTTGTTCAGTTTCCCTGATTTTTTGCAAATGGAAGGAACCACAAAACGGAACAAAACTAGTGTCCTCAGAGTCTAGAAGTTTTCCCCGGAATGTGTGCCACCCCGGTCCCCCTCTGCCACCCTCTCCACCCCTCTCCACCCCTCTCCACCCCTCTGTCACCGTCCGTGCGAATGGCAAACAAGCCTTTTGTTACACGAGAAGCCCCAGACACATGGTAAACATGTCAAATTGACGGCCTGCGAAGTGAAAGCGACGTCAGCCAGCCCCCGGTGACAAAGGCTCCGATGGCCGACAGTTGGATGAGGCCACGCCCCTCCACTCCCCTCCCCGTCCCGCCTTCCGCCTCCTGCCGGTCTGCTTTCCATTTTGTAACCCATTTTTTGCACTGCCACCGTTCGAGTGTTTCCCTTCTGTCTTTGGTGTGTGAATTATTAAAAGCCACAGAGCACAACGTCTAAATTAGCAGACCCGAGACGAGCGCGCTGCTCCTCACTGCTGCTGTTTCACTTTCAACAAATGCAATCATCGTCATCCACCCCGGCGTAATTATCGTCGTCAGAGCCGTGATTGTGATTATCATGGTCATAGGCTGCTGCCATGCTCCACCCGAGCAACGTCATCCCCATGTCCTTTCGCCTGTCACTCATTCGCATAAACAGTTAATTATGCATAATATGCATTCTGCTGTCATGTTGTGCAATTTTTACTCCCCACTGAGGTCCTCCCCGACACTTTTATTACTCGCCAGCTCATCGCCTTTGTTGTTGCAGTCGCCCAGCGCGGTAATGTTTTTAAATGCGCTCATTTGTGTTGCTGTTGCTGTTGCTGTTGCTATTGCTACGGATGTTGCTGCTGTTGCTGCTGTTGCTGCTGCTGATGTTGCTGCTGTTGCTGTTGTGGATATCACAGTATCTGTGTGTGTGCTGCTTATCTATGGGCGTGTTTGAGGGCTTTGGGTGCGATGGCTAATTGGCAGCCGGTAATTTAATGTACAGCCAAGCGGCAGGAGGAGCACCACGATTATAGTTAAAGGAGCTGCCGACTTAATTGTAGGCGAGCAGCGTACAAAGGAGCGCAGCAGATGTGATTAGCAAAAACGATAATCGAACTGGGAGCTTGCACCGCAAATCACGTCCATTTCATATGCCAGCATGCAAAAAATGCTCTGCGAAAAATTCAATTTGCTCTGCAATTTGCATAGGGGGCGTAGTGGTCATGGGGGACGATGAGAGAGACTCGTGTTAGCATAAAATTCACTTTAGCATTTCCGATGGCTGACAATTTTTTGCGTGGGATGCGTTTAAACTAG
Source organism: Drosophila gunungcola (assembly GCF_025200985.1). Lineage (NCBI taxonomy): Eukaryota > Metazoa > Arthropoda > Insecta > Diptera > Drosophilidae > Drosophila > Drosophila gunungcola. Next base: position 205,171 of record NW_026453181.1, on the reverse strand, counting down.
CACCGCAAAACTGCTGCTGACAATTATTACATCCGCAGGACATTCGCCAGAATCGGACGAGAGGATCCAGGAAGAGGGGGCGGGTGCCACGCCCACATATGCATATGCACACAGCGGATGTGAGCCATGGGACGGGAGGGAGCGAAAGGAGCGAAAGGAGCGGAAGGAGGACACTCCCCTCGAAAAGTGGGACGAGCAAATTAAATAGGAAAAGGAAACGCATAAAAATGGCGACGATTGAATTTAAATGCCCGGCCACTTGAGCCAGAGTTCGGGCGTCGTCACAAACTGGCATCATAGGGGCAGAAGTCCATTTCCCTTAGTTGCCATCCCGCAGAACGGCAGGATGGCAGGATGGCAGGATGGCTGCCAATGTGCATTTGAGTAAGTCACGCGCTCGCATTTCCATAGCACCGTTTCGGCCATTTGGGTCTTCCTGGCCCAATGTGAAAGTGGGCTGTTAATATGCTTGGCCCGGCGCTTTCTTTGCCGTCCAAAGGAAAGCCCCACATTGCCTTCTGTTTCGGAACCTGTCGAATAAGTTCTGGCCAACGGCAGTTAGATTTGCCTCAGCCAGCCCCAATTAGAAGTGTGTCAGAGCACACATGTGCTCGCATATAAAGCGCTCGCCACTTCCACTTTCTATGCGCTAGGGCCAATCAAGCACCGCACCGTACCGCACCGCACCGCACCGCACCGCACCGCACCGCACCGAATCAAGGTCCTTTCTGGGCGCCATTCATTAAGTGTCGGAAAGTTTTGCCTTCTGGTCACTTCTCGCTCGGCTCAGTTCCTTTCTGTTTCGGTGTTTCGGTGTTTCAGTGTTTCGGTGTTTTCTTTTATCAATTTGCATACATCGAGAGAAGTTTGCGCTCGCCCGAAAAGCCAATGAAAGCCAAAGAAGCGCCGCCTGAATGGATCGCACATGGAGCTCAGCTCAACCTTGGCCCGACAATGGCAGAGCATGTGCGCTGTCCATTGTACGAATGACTGAGGAGACATTGAATTAAATTTATTTGAAAACGCCAAGCAAAGTCTCTGAAAACTAAAGTTTTGCGCCCCATCCCGCAGCCTCAGCCATTGTTCGCACCCAGCCTGATTTTCCCTGTGGCCGACGGCAAAGTTGGACCATTGCTTTGACTTTTAACTGCAACCCCTCCCACTTTCCACTTTCCACCTACCACTTTCCACTTTCCACTCCACATGTTGTTTCAAGCATATTTGGGTATTTTACGCTCCTTTCAGATGCAGTTTCGGGTCTTACTGTTGCATATTTGCAGTCCTTGTTGTTGTTCGTGTTCGGTGCTGTCGCCCAGACGAAATTAACTTTGACAATTTTAATTAAATTTTTTTGACATTTTGGTTTGTAGCTACATAATCAAGAAATGTTAGCCGGACACAGCCAGCGGCAAGATCCGCTTTCTGAAGACATAACTTGTCCCAGCCAATAGTTTGCCACACTTGAAGGAGGTTTTCCCGCAACTTGATGAGTGGAGGGGACCCATGGCCTCACCATATGCCTGGTGACCCCGATTCGATTGAAACGCCGGCCATCTGCGCCCACAATCTAATTAACCCATTGTCAGCCGTCGGAGATCATTAGGAGCTGCATTAAAGCTGAGCAGCATAAACTCCCGCTCTCATTTCCATAATCAGCCCAGAGTTGAAGGCAAGACTCCGCCCGAGCTGTAATTTCATTACTTTGCCTGTGAACGAAGCCAATGCGACTAGCCACCAGGCAAGAGGAAATGAAGCAAGGGAGTGGGTCACAATGGAGCGAGGGGCACTGAAAAATAAAAAATATGTTGCATAATTTCGAGCTTTGTTCCGACTTAGTACCTTTCCTCACATACACATACACAAACGCACACGCACTCGCACACTCGGGCCTGCAGGCAGATCCAGGAGATCCTTTTGCGTCAACTTAACAGCATAGAAATATCCAAGGCAACAATAAGAACAATAGTTCCCTCGGGAGCATTGAGTCCCAGAGTCCTGGTAAAAAGGCAAATGGAGCTCACCCAGACCAACACACGCTCGCCCACACGTATTCACGCATGCAAATCCTTTTTGCCTGCCAGCTGCGCTTCTTCCGCTCCTGCTGCTGGCTTTTTATTTATTTCTCCTTTTTGTGTTTTTAAAATTTTTATTTTATTTTCACGACGCCTTTTGTAAGCGTCTTTTGGCCTCACTCATGGCAGCGTTTTCAATTTTTCAAACCCCTCACAAACGCATACAACGCACAGTGGTTCTATTTTGTTTAAGTCAATTATAACGAATTTATTAAATAAGTTCAACATTTAAAATAGTCTAAAAACTTTAAGTTGGTTGTCATGGGAATAAATAATATAGTTTAATTTTGAATGGACGGAAATGACCTTAAAGCTGTATGGCCTGCTGCTTAAATACAATACAAAAGCAATACAAAATATCTTTATAAAGGCAATTCACCTTATATTTCACCAAATTCTAATGAAAAACTAACCAAAGATGATGCCAAATATTGACTTTTCGGGTAAAGATTTGTTGCTTTCTCCACTGTGCATTGTAGGAACGAACAGCATTTTTACGTATTTGCCTTACCTTTAAACAATAATTTTGCCAACGTTCTTCCGTTGGCTTTATTTCGAACCCGCTAACTTGAAACGGAATTCAAATGTATATTTAAATGTGGGCGGAATGGGGCCCAGGCACACACACATACACCCACATGCACACTCTGTCGGCACACTCTGAGATGGGAAGCGGAAGTGAACTGCAAGGCAGACGACACAGCGCAGACAAAGAAAAGGCAAGTGGCAGAAGGAAGAAGAGACAATCACTAAAGCAACATCTCATTCGTGGCTGCGGCCATCTCTGCTTCTCCAGGCCCCATCCTGCCATCCTGCCATCCTGCCATCCTCCCACAGTTCCTGCCTTCCCAGCCTGATGATTTCCTTTTTCCCTATGCAAATCGCATGTGTGCTCCTGCCCAGGTTCCCCTACCATTCCGGGCGGCTTAGGCGTGCGTATGAATACGTCTTCTTGTGGGTTTTGTATATGTAATATGCCAACGAATAAAGTAAAGTATAAAAGAAGTGTGCGAGCTGCAAAATTGAAAAATTCCAAACGAGCACCGGCTCCAGTCCCCATCCCTCATATTGAATTGAGATAGCCCAGCCCAGCAGAAAAGGTGCGGAAAATAGTTTGACATCATCTGTTGGCCAACAAAGATCAGGATGCGTTCTGAATCTTCAAGTAAAACCCCAATAGTTAAAGCCTAAGGTATTTTTCGTCAATATCATCATTGGTAGCGCAGATAGTGGTTAAGACCAGGTAGTGAGGCCTTTCAAGACAATAGAAGGAAATATGCAAATGCCCACAATATGAAAAGCTAGAGCAGAAGGGTCGCTATGTGCAGGCATACATAGATACGCGGCGGACGGGGCGTATGTGTAATATGATTATCATAACGTCTCTCCAGTCGTTTGCTGCTTGGTGCCTTGAGTTTATTGTACGACTATTTCCCCCATCCGACAACAATAGGGCATCCTAGAGAATCCACTGCCAGGAAACCCATCGCCACCCGACCAAGACTGAGGCCAGGACCAAGGCACAGGAATCTCTGGTCTTCCGGATGTTTTCTTTCGCTCTCCAGCATTTGCTTTCGTTTTGTTTTCAGTTGCATTATTGATAAAGTATTTTCAAGTATTTTCTCGTATTTTCTTTTAATATATAATATGACCAAAGGAATCCGGCAGCTGCAATCATTTTGCGGCCGGGCGAAAGCGTGAAAAAACAAGGGATGGCATTCATTCAAAGAACTTCTTAATATATATATATGCTTATATATATATGAGCAACAAGTGATCCAATACACCAAGAATCAAAAAAACCTTTTAATTTCTTTTTAGATATCCTTAACATTAATTTCTTTTAAAAATGGTGAGCTCGCTTACCTTTAGGACAGTCGATTTCATTGTACATTTAGTCAGTAACATTAAGTGTAAGTCGATAATTGGCGAAGTAAATTGACTATGAGGTCGTTTTTTTATGGACTCATAAAAGTTCTCATTGATTCAAAAGAAACAAAGTTTTATTTCACACTTTCTGCCACTGTCGGCTGAATGCAATTTCCGATTGTGAAGAGTTGAACCCGTGAAGATCGATGTTTCGCTGATGATGTTTGCTTAGTTTTTGGTGTTTGGCAATATTCGTTTTATGCACTCGACTGGAGCCCGATTTTCGGATGTTTGCTCGTGATTATCTAGCGCTAAGCTATGGCATTGACTACACACACTCACGCGATTCTACAGCCCTTCCTTGCCGCGACACGCCCACTCACACGCTATTGCCGCCCCCTCCGCTGTGAGCGTCCTGTTTGCTTATTAATTCGAATTTTGGCAAATATTCACGCCGTGCCGTCGGCTATTTTGGCACAGTGTTTGTGTTGTTTTAGTTTTCAAGTATTTTGGCCCGCCAAGTAGTGCCGAATTCGCGGTCTTACTGCTCGCTCCTCGCAGCCTGCGGCGGCTTATTTTATTAGTGAGATGCGATTTATTCGCAGAAGTGCTCGTGTGTTGATTTAATTTACACTTTGCGTGGAGCTATCTCCGGAAATGTGTTCTGGTCGGGGCTCTTGATTTTATGATCTAGCAACTATTTTAATTACTTAATTACGTACGGTGCAACCTTTTCTGTGGGCAATCGGTTTAATGAGGCTCTCTGTTTAAACTATTGCGTAATCGCAGCGTTGTACAGTCTATTTTAGCCAATGATGTAGAGCTCCATAATGTTATAAAACTCACTTCAATATGACTATGTACCTTGAAAGCCAAGCGCGTTGCGTATACGCACTGTGGTCAAAGTGATTTGAGCTACAAAGCGTACTATGATTTTAATTCGGCATTTGGCTGTCATAAATAAAGTGCAGAGTGCTCGAAGTGCTCGAAGTGCTGGAAGTGCTCGAAGGCTTACCAGCTGTGAGTTGGGACTGCAGTCGGCAGCTAGCAATGCCAGTGGACCAGCGGACTGAGTTTTTCTGGCCACATGCTCGCCAACTTGTTACACAAACTCGCATACACACTCACACTCGCCGATGCGTGGCGACCTTTTTGGCGCCAAAATGAAATAAACAGCCTTTTCTTTTCACATTTGCTCACTGGAAGCGGTCGAATTGGACTAGAGTTGTTACTGTTGCACACACAGGCCTGCAAATCGCAATTGGCCGCTCAACTAAACAGCAGTTAAGTTTGTCGGCCGAGGCAGCAAACAAAATTTAATGCAAAATTGCATACACACGACCCGACGAGCGACTGCGACGATGGCTTGGCTTTTGCGATGGCATTTGCGATGGCTTTTGCGATGTCGATGGCAAAGGATACAGCGATGAGCAGCAGGAGCTCATTGTTGCGCTTGCCACATTGAATGCGTTGCGTTTTATGGCGGCGTTAGCCAGATGCGACGATGCGACTACCGGCCGCATTGCCATTGCCAGCTCCAGCTTTCAGGACACGGCCACAGACACAGATACAGCAACACGCACAGGACACGGCACACACACAGGCGCAGTCACGGCACACGGACAATGGCGACGTCGGAGATGAGCAACAGTCGGCTGGCAGCGACGAGCGTCCTTACTTCCGCGTTCAGCTCTCGTCGGGTGCTGGGTCCTGGGTCCTGGCTCCTCGGTCGTCGGACGTCGGACGTCGGCTCACTCGGCGCTCTCCGCCGAACTCGGCCAGCTGTGTTTTCAACAATAAAAGTTATGCAAAGGACGAGATAGCAGCGCAGCGCCTAAAAGTGTGCAGCACGAGTGTAAAAGCCGCCGCAGCCATCGCTCATTGTGTGTAAGTCCGCGGTCGACGTCGGCGTCGACGTCTGCGTCGCAGCCATTGACGAGCAGCAGCACAGGACTCTCCAGGAGATGCACTGCCTCCGCAGAGCTTCGCGGAAGCTTTGCTGTTAGGGGCTTCCCCTAACGCGCGAGGGGGCAAAGGTCCCCTGTTGGCTAACAGCAGGTGGGAGCTTAAAGCTGTTGGTGAAACCGAAAAGCTTTGGGAGGGGAGTTAGGGTCCCTCGGAACAAGAGGAACTTTGAAGGGCAGTCGGATTCAGTTACTCTTTAATGTAAAATGTAAAAAATGTAGACACGATTCCTTGGCTTTATTCACTTATACCTCTTAATTTGTTCTTTAAGCTGAAATCGATATATGATATTCTAAACAAATAAGATAAGAAAGTTTTAAACTTTAAAAGTTCGAAATGGATAGTACTTACTTTGTACGAATTTTATTCCCTGTCACGACTAAGGTGTAAAACTCTCAAAAAAAAAGCATTTACACATTTGAATTACAGAAAAGCTCCTATAACATTTGAGGGGAGTTTCAGCTGGGGGTTCAAACATAACACAGTATCTCAGGGGTTGTAATGTTAGCCAGATTATCTATCTACCCCTGAACAGACAGGGGTAGAGGACAACTTGACGAAACTTCTGCAAGTTACAGCAAACAGGGGTAGTTTGCAGACACCAAGAGAGCGGGGACAATTGGAGAAGGGGTGGAAAGAGCGCAGCTACAATCTCTGTTAGACATTTGGCATGGCAAAATGTAAGCAGATAACTCAGAACAACATTGAAATCGCTAAGCAGGCGGTGGAATGTGTCTATTGGCAGAAATTAGAAGCTGATGTTTTTTTTTTTTTTTGTATTTAAAAACGTAGGAATGGGACAAAGTAATAGATTTTATATACATTTAGGCTAATTTCAACTTAATTGTGAGCACTTTTTCACTACTGCTGTTAAAACTGACTTTGTGAACGCGATGCTTTCAGACTTTTATGGCTTAGCTTTTCAACAACACCACCTAGCGGAGCAGAGCTTTGGGCTTGGGAGCCTCGGTTGCAACTATCGTAAAACGCTCGTTTTATAGCCGAAACTTGCACCATAAAGTGCACCATAATGAAATTGCACTGAACTACATTAGAGGCTCCTTAGTGGGGGGAGTGGAGCACCCTGGTCCGTTCCCACCTGTGCCCCTCACTGGGTCAAGACGCTCCCTCGCGCGCTAAGCACATATCTTTCGACAGACCCTTAATTTCCTAGAATTCGCCCGACACTTTCATGGTATTCATGACTCCTCGGATGCTCCCACCCATGTTCTACAAGTACAACACTCGCAGGTTGCCGCCGTGCGAGCAGCTCACGTATAAATATTTTACGACGTCCTTCAGTCATTTACTTTTATTGCAATATTTGCTCACTCAACGTTTATGATGATCATTTTAAGCCATTTTTATGGCCAGCTGCTGCCGTCGCTGCTGCTCTGCATGAATCACAGTCGAGCTGGAGCGGAGGGGACATGTGAGTGCCGCCGGGTCCCTTTCATTTGTGTGTCTGTCTGCGGGGAGAAGGTCCACCAACGTTGCTAAATATTTGTCTACCTCCAGCTGCCGGCACTTGGCTACTTTGCTGCTTTTTATATAAATGGCAGCTCATTAAATTGCTGGCATCGTTTTCACCAGCCGAGGGGTCAAAAGCGCAAATTGGCCAGGTGTGTGTTTGGGTGTTGGGTGTCGGGAGTTGGGAGTATACGTACTTAAAGTATATCAGGCGCAAGGATTCTAATTTGCACACAACACTGGTGGCCGGCAACTTCTCACCTCGTTTGAGCTGCTGACCACGTAATGAGCTGCAACTTTCGCACTTGCACGTGCCTTGTCAGTCCGAAACTATGTCAACGGCCGGACCCTGGATTGTAACCAGTCGAGGCTCCTGACTAAGGCCGAAAATTGTGTTAAAGTTTCCGGGCACTCCACTTAACACTCGATTGCTAAGCCCCAAGCACTTTCGTCCTTCCGTTCACTGGGTTCGAAAACTGCTTGATGGGATGGCACAAGATGCACTTCATTTGATTTAAATTGATACGATGTCGGCTTGCATTTCATTTGCCAAATGGAAGGACTAAAAAGCGGCTTGAAGCAGCCCCAGTTATAAGTTATAATGGCCTGACCACAAACTCCCACTTGATGTCGACCGAAAGACCTGCTCAAGTGCTTGGCTGGCATTTGAAAGCAACATTTTGTCAACTCAATGGAGATTGAAAAGTCACTTTGTGCGGAGTAGTTCCGTGTCTGTGTGTGTGTGTGTGTGTGTGTGTGTGTGGGGTACTTGAGATTTCCAAATTACAGTTGCACAACATACGAGGCATACACTTAGGCGCACTTAGGGCCAGAAGCCACTTTGGGGTTATCGATGACTATCTATGGCTGGCTCACGTGCCGGCAAACTTTTCCACTGCCGCCCATTCGGCGGGCACTTTGGCCGAGCGCCTAAAAGGCGGCTGCAGTTTTTGTCTATTACTTTCAGTGCATCCAACTGTCATTTTGTTTGTTTCCCGCGCCGTGGGCGGCTGTGCTCCAGTAAACTTTGCCGAGTCGGCACAAGCAAAAACGCTGGCGAAGTAACACATGATTGGAGATTGCCGTGGTTCGATGGCAAAGGCCTGCAAACTTGTGCAAAAGTTTAGCAGAGCGAAGTCGGGCTTAGTTTCTAATTCAATTTGTCAGGCAGCTTTGGCCCGGTTACCCTCCCCGAAAGTCCCTGCCAAACTGTCCTCAATAATCCAAAATTGACTAACCAAATAGAAATCACACACAACGGCAAGGGCAATGAAGCGTTTATCCCATGTTATTCAATTGAACATTTGCGAAAAATTAAACACAGTCTGCAGTCCGGTGCACAAACAAATGCAGAATGTGCCCTTGTCTGCACCCCAATACCCCAATACCCCGGTACCCTTATACCCACTCACGCCCACCAACAACAATTGCAATTGCATGTCCCCCGAACCCGGGACAAGGGAACACGGACGGGAAACCCCGACGAAACACAGTCCATTGCACACACATCGACATCGACATCGACATTGACAAGTACATGGGCATAATAAAGTCTTGGAATTTATTTTTATGTGCATATAATAGAGGACTGCGCCCTCGCCCTGGCTATCTGGCACCCTTCCCCCAGAGACGCATTTCATCTGGCAGAGCGGAACATTTTATGGGTCCACAAAAAAACACTCACACACACTGCAACGCACCAGGAAACAGAAACGACTCACGTCGTGACCAATGCGTTCTGACCCGGGCCTAGTCCGCAACGAATTTTCGAATTTAGCCAATATTTGCTTAGTCATTTGGAGATTATCCTAATTGAGAATCTCGGCGTTGGGCTGGGAGTGGTGGTCGCCGGGGGTGATGCCCCATATCGAGGGCTGTCGATAAGACTGGCCCCAGATAGATAGATGTGTGTCCCATCCTGGCAGCATTCCGCAAATGAAGCGGAACCATGGAATCGTCGCAATCAAAAGTGGAGGACACTGGGAGAAATGTTTGTGTATCGTTTCGAATCAGAGCAGCATCCAGCATCCAGCATCCAAGTGTCCCCCTCACCAAGGCTGCGAACAAATGAAACTCAAACAAAGTCGGATCTTGACCACTTTCTCCCCCATCTGTCAGTCTCCTGTCACAATTCATTACGAGTCCTCAATGCCGGCCAAAAGAAAACATAAATAAACTTTTTGTTTTAGATTTCGTGACAAATGTACAGAAATGGCCAACCCCAAACCCTCTCCGTTCGAGTCGGAATTATCGCTGGAAAGAAAATATTTGCACAGGCGAAAGGTTCGGGGATTCTGGACGGGCGGACAAGACAAGTGTTCGGACGTTCGGATGGCTGGGGCCACGCAGGAAGCCGAATGTCGGGGCTAAAAAGGATTACTTATCGCATATTTTGACATAAGTTAAGTTCATCAGTGAAATACGAGAGTCAATTGTGCGGCTCGGGGGCAGGAAGGGGGAACGTGAAACAAGGAGAGGGGAGAGGGGGATTAAACCAATGTCCAGACAGACAGCGGGCCAAAGGCGTGTGATGGGTCAATTGTGATAAGCCGAATGTCCGAATGCCACCCCCGACTGCTCCTTTGTTCTAGGCCCACTTCTGGCCGGCGTTTATTTGCATTCGCCTTTGTTTGTGTTTGCAGTGAAATCGAGGCAGGACGAGCAGGACGAGCAGGTCGAGCAGGACGACTGCAAAATTGGCAAATATCCATCGAACAATTGACAGTTTAGGGGCGGATCCCGGCAAAAAGGCCGACAATTGACGGCCAGCATTCTGGACATATGCAAAGGGCCAATCCCGGCTCGGGTTATTTACAATGTGAGCGGAAAGTAATGCCCAGATTTCCAGCTGCAGAAACGGATTAAGCTCCGGCTTTAGTTGTGGGTCTGTGTGTGCTTTTTGTGTCAATCAACCAAGAAATCAAAGGGTTTCCTGAAATCCTTTCTTAAAGTCCACGCTAATTTTGATTTTAAAACATTCTGTAATACTGTGTTGTTTGATTTATATAGATAAGCGAAACAAAGACGCCTAATTGGATTGCAGGCTCTTTAAGGCCACTGACTGTGTGTATCTTGTAGTTGGCTTCCGGCATCTACGCTGATATCCTGAGGCCGAGCTAGTCAGCCCCGAGCCATTCACAAGTCAAAACAAAACAAAACAAAACAAAACACGACCAAGTGCGCGCCAAACAACAACTACGACTTCGAAGGCAGTCCTGTCTGCTCATCCACAGCCGCGCCTGGTTGTAAAGATATAAAGCCAGACAACTGCAGCAACAGAAGGAGCCGAAGGAGCAAAAGAGCTGGCCGGAGGACAGGAGGACAGGCGGTGGCTGTGTCCTGGTCCTCTGGGTTGTCAGCTGCAGCGGCGGCGATTTGTAGCGCCACAAGGATAATCACACTTTTAATCGTGATTTAAGTTTATGGCGCTGGGCGCTCGTTTAGTTTCCTGTTACTTGTTACAAGTTCCTGGCTACACGACGATGCATCTCGCAGCGTCTGCCATGCTGTTTGCCACTCCGTTCTCACGACTTCATCGCAGGCGGGAGGAGCTGTCTGCTTGTTAAGTTTGCCGCTTTCAGTTTTATATTTTTTAATGATTTTTATTGCATAACTGGCGGCGTCTGCCCGACCTACGGCTCATCCCTGGCCTGCCAGGCAATTGCACTTTGCCACATTTTATGGCCCTCCCGAGGAACGAAGCCAACAATGGCCAGTGATGCTGCTGCTCGGGGGCCCCAGAAGCGAAGGAGTAGCTTCTCATTTCGGGCTGGCTTTAAGCCGGAGACAGCAGGAATAGATACACTGTACTCAGTGCTGTGGTAATTCAATTCGACTTGGATAATCACGACGAATTTCCACTGATCCGCACTCATTTCGGGCCCCTTCGCCTCGTCGCTGACTGCACCCACATAAATCTCGGCACCGCACACCTTTTCCAAGCTTAATTTGTTGCTAAACAAACTCTCATTTACCTCTTGCTCGAACGTGGTCCGCTCTCCGGTCCGTTTACCTTTACAAGTTATAAGCACTCACATAAATTTCACTTACTGCCGCCGGACTGGGCGCCAAGTTCGAGCCTCGTTTCCATTGCCTGAGACTGAGACTGAACCTGAAGCTGGCTCTGAGCTCTGAGCTATGAGCACTGAACCCTGAGCACCTGAGCACTGAGCACTTTTTGTGAGATGTAATTAGAAGGAAAGCCCGGCAACTAGCCAACTTGAGGAGTTGCCGTCGGGATGGGAGGGGATGGCCCACTTGAAATGCAAATTGCGTGCAAATTATGGCAAGCTGGCATCCAACCAGGCAGGTGAACAAGTTGCCCCTCGTCCGCTGTTTTCCTGATTCATTGCGAGGGTGCAGGAAAAGGAAATATTACTTGGGAGTTCCGGGGAGTTGTGTTTTTAATTGCCGGAGTCCTAATTCAATTTGCGGCCATGCATTTTACGCATCCTCTTCTTTGGAAGCTTCCTAATTTCAATATTTCATAAAAAATCCTTTTGAAATCGACCCACCGCAGGATGTTGAGGAGACGTTCATACGAATCTGGCTAGTCTTATTCACTATTATTCTGGTTTACTATTTAGTAAGTGCAAGTGTGATGAAAAGTATTTAAAACGATGTAATAAAAAAATAGTATAACTATCCATGACCTCTAGTTATAATAGCATTTAGTCCCATCAGGAAATGAGTAAATCAGTTTTGGTACGGATTAAGTTATTTTTAAACCTTTCTAACCCAGTTTTAATAATTTGCCTTTTCTCATTGTTTTTAATTTCAATAAACACTTAATTATCCTCTGCTTAGGTAGAAATTGTCTTCATCATAGCTTGATTAAGATTATAAATCGCTCTTGAAGAGCACCACTTACCGTTGTTATGAGTTAGGAAGGCGTTTTCCGCTTCCGAAGAGGATGATCCCTGGTTGTCATTGTTCGCGTTGGAGGAGGATGATGAGTTGGAGAAGTCGTAGGGATGAGTCAGACTATTGGTGCCTGCAGCGGAGGCAGCCAACGCCTTGAACAGGTGGGCGGTGCGCTGCTGCGTCTGCTGCATCTGTTGCTGCTGTTGCTGCTGTTGCTGCTGCTGCTGCTGTTGCTGCTGCTGAGGCGGAGGAATATAGGGATTATTGTAGATGTTGCGACTGTCATTCGATGGCTGCAGGTTGTATTGGTTCTGCTGCTGCTGAAGCGTGTTATTGGCACTCAGAAGACCGTTGACCGTGAAATGCCGGGATTTGGCTGAAAGAATAAGATGGAGCGGGCGGAACAGCGTTAAAATGGCAACTTGTAATGGATGTGGAAGGGGAGCGTAACTTTTTTCCATGTCACGGCAGTTGCTACTTTCCCCGCTAAACGCCGCCACCTCCACCTCCACCCTCCTTGCGCCTAATTGCATGCATTGAAATATGCAAATGAAGACCAGGGTGTGCGAGTGTGCGAGTGTGCTCGCTTCAATTAAAGCATTTTCACTGCCAGCTCGGAAAGGTTTGAGGTTTTCACTTTTGCTCCGCTCATCGCTGTCGCCTATTGTTGCTTTTCTCATATGAATTATGCATGGCAACAACAACAACAACAACAACAACAACTCCATTGTTGTTGCTGTTTTGTGGAAATAATGTTGACGCGGAAGCTGTGATAATGAAGCGGCCAAAAGCAAAGTGTCGCCTCGGCCTAAACCCTCCCCGCCGCAGCCCACAAAAAAAAAAAATGATGCTAACCCTTTCAATTTTCCACAAGCAGGCCGCTCGGAAAAGTTGCTCCTTGCGGCTGTCCGCAGTTGTTGTTGCTGCTCTTTGCATATTAATTATGCATGTTTTGGTTGGTGTGAAGGCATCAACACATTGTTTGAATTTTAAGCAACACAAGCGACAAAATTAGGGGTAAACTGCGTGTGGAGAGGGTGTGGGTTTTGGGTTTGTCCTCCTTTCGGGCTGTTCGCTTGGCATTCACACTGATTTGTTCGGCTTTTGGTAGCCAACTGTGTAAATATGAAGTGCAAAAGATAACGAGCTAATAACTCTGTTAATTTTGGCCTTGACGCATGTGTTCTTTTGTGTGCGGAATGAGTGAAGACCAAGTTACTACATAATACGTATATGCAACAAATTTCCCAATTTTAAGAATCGCAAATATAATTAGACCTGGCTTAAAAGTAATAATTTAGTCTTGAATGTTTGGCAAGCTGCGTCGAAATATAATTTTATTTCCAAAATATTTTTGGTTAGCGCGACAACATATAAATTGCACAAAATTCGTTGTTTGTGAGAGATTCATAAATAAAGTCACGTGATATTTATTCTACTATAATCCACAGTGTCCTGTTATAATTTTCAATCACTTACTCAATAAATTCAACCAATGAATTTAATGTTGAATTTCCTGCAAGTTTGGAAAACAGATGTTAAATTTGATTGTGATTCATAGATAAAGTCATGTAATTTTACTGTTTTGTAGTCCATCTATTATATTTTACACCTTCTACTATTTTAAACCACAAAATCATACCAATATTTGTCGTTTACTACATTTTTATGCCTCAATCAATTGACGACAGCCGAACAATTACCCTCTCGGTATTCATAGCAAACATGGTGGGCTTTAAAGGTCAGTTCCACTTGCTCGTAGCAAAGCCATCAATGTCTATTTCCTGGAGATAAAAATTCTGGGGGCAGCACGCGTCGCGGTTTAAAAAGCAATGTCAATAAATTTTCACTAGAACGAATTTATTGGTAAATCCCCGCCGTAGGCGGCTTTATGACACCAGGCCAGGCCAACTGGAATCAACTCGTTGAGGCTGGGGCAAATCTGCGTCTGCGACGCGTCTAAATGTCAATAAAAAACACATTCGGCTACCCAACGATTTCCGATGGGAAGGGGGGGAAATTTGCCTCGTTTAGCGAGGGAATAATGACACAAAATCGCATAATTCGACGAGGCAGAAAGGGTTCCAAGGGTTCCAAGGGTTCGAGGGTCGAAGACGAGGCCCACAACAAAGGGGCCAAATTGGCGCCCCAGTGAAAGTCAGGGAGCAGCGTCCAAATGGCCTGATTTAGTAGACGCTTGGGGCACCAACTCCGCAGAGGCTGCAAAGTATTGGCAACAACAAAGGAATAAAGCATTTGCGTCTCCATGTGGCGAAGGAAAACTAGCGACAGCAAACACAACAGAAAGTGTAAAAATTGTGTGGCAATAAAATTTGCGTAAATAGTCCAATTTGCATTGAATGTTGCCCTTATTTATGGGGCTATGGCGCAATCAGGCCGTCCTGGAAGTTGGCGGCCATTGGGGATGTGCTGCTAGTGGGTGCCCGGCTTTTGTTGATGGGCTGTTGTTGTTTGTTGCCCTGCCAGCGAAGTGTAAATTTGCCAAATTTTGTTAAAAGCAAAATAAATAAAAAGCGTATATACGGGCAATGGCTGGAAATGAAAATGGCAATGGAAATGGGAGTGGAAATGGGCCTGTAAGGGCACTGGGGACGGTTGCGAATAGGATTCTATTTTTCAGGATTATCAACGGAACATTTTCGAGCAGAAATGGGGCATAACTTAAGGGACGAGTGGTGTGTGTGTGTGTGTGGGCTGGAAACTTCAAGTTTTGTCGGATACTGGGGATGAGCTGCCAAGGGGGATTATGTAATCTTGCGCAATCCACGTAATTAATTCACGAACCAATCAATCCGCAAGCGAAGCTCCCTTTGTTTCGCCACAAACTTTGGCCAGACGAAAGCACTCGAAACTTTTCACTCACAATGCCCCCAATCCAGTCTCCACCAACAACAACTGGAACAATTAACAATCGATGCAGCCAATTAACAATTAACAGGCAGCCCGAAATGGAAGCCAAAGAAAGTTGCTGGGGAAAAACTTTGTAAAAAACAAAGCCCTGCGAGGGCGCAACTTTTTAAACCGATTAACCCATGCTCAAAATAAATAAATGCCAAATTTCGTATAAATATTTGAAGTCCTCCAAAATAAATTCCAAGGACAGTCGCATCGATTGATCCTCATCAACAATTCATGACGGACTGATGGCTCCATTTGGCATTCACACGCACGGCCCAATTGGGAAAACTAATAATAGTCACACTTCCTAAATTGTTTTCAATTGGACATTCAAATTGCTGCAATTATGGTACACAATAAGCGGTGGGTGGGCGAGATTGAACCATTGAATCGCAGTTCTTTAAGTTCCTCGCCACTTGGGTATACTTTCCAAACTAAGCGCATTAAAATCGCTTGAGGATTGGGTCTGATCCCCGAAACACTTGAACAGATGTCCTGGCATTTGAAATTCACAAAACTAAAAGCAACTGGGGAAGTGCGTTTGCGAATGCGAATGCGAATGTGAGTGCCGCTGACTCATCCGCTCGGGCAAAGACAAGTCTGGGGCACAAACACCTTGTTGTCCTGGCTGCTGGCAGTGAAGCTGCCGATGACAGTTGGCCGTTGTCACCGCCACCCCGAGGAAATCCGCACAGCTGAGCGAAGACGGCGCAGAAGTCATCCGCCTGAATAATTCCGACCGGGATTAGAGGTGAGAGAGGAGGAAGTCCGCTGGCCTCTAATGCATGTTTGGCATTTACATAACCTTCCTCGGAGAGGGGATGGGTTGGCCTTGGCACGGCGAGGGGTGGCTAGCACTTGACTCGCACCAGCCCAAAGGCCCGAAAGACCGAATACCCCACCAAACCAAATATCAATTACATTCCACGCAATCCGAACAACACGGCCAGAGGACCGGAGATGACACAACAAGCAAATTAATTGAAATCAATGCAAATGCCCTGAGCAGGACCTCGCAGGACCTCGCAGGAACTGAGCAGGACGCGACTCAAGGGTTGCTGCACCCCGCCCTCGGAATGGGTTTTCACCCATTTCTATAGGCAATCGCATTTGTCGCCGGCTTAAGTCGCGCCCCGCTCGCCATTGTTGTCAAACATGTCAAAGCAATTGCAAACATTTGGGCTGCCTTTCATTTATTAGCGCGAGTTGAATCAGTTTTATTTTTCACTCGTTCGCTTGATCTATGGATTCGATTTCGCGGTTTGCTGAGCACCGGCAGCGGACAGATAGCCCTCCGATAAGTAGAGTCCTGCTCGCCAGCGGCGGTCCTTTCTGTGCGATAAGTAACCCATTTGGACGGCGGCCTTTGTGCAATATGTCAGCGTGTTTCTGCGGCTTCTGTGGCCATTCAATGGCTCTACGGGGCAGATTGCTTCGGTCGGGTCCTTGAACATATGCCACAATTAACTTTGTCGCTTTAAATAAAGGAATATGCAAACTTTCAATGAAATTCGTGGGCGCAAGTAAATGATCTCGAAAAAAAAACTAATTGGTTTCTACGCTGATTACACCAATCGATTTTTCTTCATTACAATTCATTAAAGTGTTAAGAAACTGAGACGGTTTAACAAGGATTCATGATTATTAATAAGTTTATGGCACTTTAAAAATCTAAAAATAAGTATCAGATATCAAATTTTGTTTGTGACTTCGTTGTTTTTTATACACACTTTTCACTTGTATGGCTGTTTAGATTTCACCGCATCCAAATATTTTACTTTACTAAAAACTTAAACATCTGATGAGCTATAAAGCTTGAGTGTAGAATGAGTGTGCTAAAAAACTTTTTATTGGCTACAATTTTGTAACGATTTTGCTTAAAAATTTTGTCATGGCAAAGTGATTAGCCATTTAAAACTGATTAGTTATCCAACTGAACCACTACGTAGTTGGATTACTCCTAACCGGAGTGCTTTAGATTTATTTTTAAGACGAAACGAACCATTAACCCGAGTACTTATTTATTTTGTATATAAACCGGCACGTTTCATTTCCTTATCGGGTTCGGTTCAAGATAAAATATAGCCTTTTTGGAATTTTGTTTAACCAATTTTTATACCCTTGCAGAGGGTATTATAATTTCAGTCAGAAGTTTGCAACGCAGTGAAGGAGACGTTTCCGACCCTATAAAGTATATATATTCTTGATCAGCATCACTAGTAGAGTCGATTTAGCCATGTCCGTCTGTCCGTCCGTCTGTCCGTCTGTCCGTCCGTTTATATGCAAACTAGTCTCTCAGTTTTTAAGCTATCTGCATGAAACTTTCCCAAAAGTTGTCTTTCTATTGCAGGTAGTATATAAGTCGGAGCGAGCCGGATCGGACGACTATAGCATATAGCTCCCATAGGAACAATCGGAAAAATAAATGAAAAAAAATTATAACTTTGCTGTTTTTTAATTTTTTTTTAGTTCTTCGACATTTAGTAATGGTTTAATATTTCAGAATTATGATTTAAATTTTATCAAAATCGGACGACTATAGCATATAGCTCCCATAGGAACAATCGGAAAAATAAATGAAAAAAAATTATAACTTTTCTGTTTTTTAATTTTTTTTTTAGTTCTTCGACGTATAGTAAGGGTTAAATAATTCAGAATTACGGTTAAAATTTCATCAAAATAGGACAACTATATCATATAGCTCCAATAGAAATAATAAATTATATAAAATAACTACCTAATAATGAGCTGCAAATCATCATTGCTTCAATGTTTTTAGACATATACGCAAGTAAATCATAATTTTAATGTTTTCAAAAATATTAAATTCTTGCAATAGCTGCAAGGGTATATAAACTTCGGCTTGCCGAATTTTGCTTCCTTTCTTGTTTTCAAATATTCTATATTTTGGGGGATTGTGTGTTCATATCACACTTTAAAATTTTTTTAATCGGAAGACTGCAATAAAAAAGAGTGAATGGACAAAAAAACATAAATTTTAAATAAATGAAATTAAATTATTTTTAAGCCCTTGTTCGAGCCTAAGCCCCGTTCAGCATATCGACAAAACGGGTTCATAATAACCTTATAAATCGTTTAGGTGCGAACCCAGAACCGAACCAAAGCCAAATTGAAAAGGGGTCACAATATACTTTGGGCATTCCCGAAACGTCTCAATCTCTGAATTGGTGAAAATTCAGCAGAAATATACTGAAATTCGGTCAGCTGTTCATAAGCTGTTCCATACCAAATTCCATTCTACCATAAATAGCCGAAGAATTGTATATCATCTGTGATGGTTTGACCGTAACTAGTAACACACCAATCAAAAGGAAAAATGGTGTGCATACCAAGACAGTTCGAAAACAAAATGGTTTAAGAGAAAGTCTCCAAAAGTTTCTGATCAGGAATATATAAACAATATAGGGAAATGTCTCCTTTACAGCGTTCTAATCTTTTGACCGAATTTGTATTACTCTCTGCATAAGGGTGTGGATAGTTTTAACAGGTTTTGTTTTGTGTATGGGAACAATTTTGAAAAGATACCACAAAGTATACAAATTTGTATAAAGTTCATTGTGCACCAATACCCGGATTGAGAAAACAATGTTGTGTTTGTGCCACATCATTTGAAACCTCGCCTGCGGCCGCCTCACCACTAAAAACGCGCTTTCTTCGAAATGTTTCGTTTTCCTTTCACCAAATATTTTGCGTAATTTCGAAATGCTAATGACTACATTTCTGCCCCTGCAGACGCAGGCCATTGACATATTCAACTCATTAAACCAACATTCGGCAGTGCCCGTACACAATGGCACAGCTCGACCGAATACGCCGGAGCTGAAAAGGCACGAAAAGGATCGCCGGCTGGCGTTGCGACTTCGGCGTGCGGATGTATTTGCCGGGCTAATAATAAACACCCAAGCGAAAAAAACTGCATGGAAAAAACGGGACGGCAAATGATGAATGCGGGGTGGTGCGAGAACAATGGCCACAATGGGTAACAGGATCAAAAATCAGCAACCAGAGAACCCAGCACTACGCAGGGCGGGGTGGCGTTCATTAAAACTGCGTCTCGTCTGGCAAGGGGTGCGGCTTTTTTGGTCCAGGTCGAACTACCCCGGTGCGGAGATCAAAGCGAGCTGCAACTGCCATTAACATGCCCATGTCCTTCTTCTTTTTACGGCGCACAGTGGCCGGCAGAAACTTATTACAAAAGTTGACATTGTGTCAAACACGGCGTAACGAGCGCGCCACACCTTTCGGCACTCCCAATCCAAATCTCAGCTACGAATCCCGTCGAGCGCCGACCGTCGAGCGTCGTGCGGTTCTCGGTCGCAATTATTGCGTTTGAATTGTCAACACCCCCGTAGAGAGACGGCAGTGGGAATGGATTCGGTGGTCAAAACCGAAATACGCCACGGGCCATACCGAACCGCTCCGACCCCTGCAATCATCTGTGTTTCGGCTGTACATGTGTGTTTTTAACGCGCTGGGTGTCGATTGCTACAATAACATTGCCCAGAGCGCAGATTTGCGCCTCTAACGACGATGATGACATCGTCGACGGGCAACTGTTCCCTGCCTCCGAGGAGGTGTGGGAAATGTGTCATTATTTTTTGGCAATTTTACTACGTCCGTGTGGCTCTTAGCACCTTCTGTAATTTATGGCTCCGCTTTGATGGCTTCTGATGGACTTTGATGACGGTAATTGGCGTGAGCTTCGGGCCGGAAGCGGCCACTGGGCTGCTAATGGAGGTCAGGAGATTGTTAGTAGGGTACTAACTCTGAGTGTCTGTTTCGGTTGCCATTCATGCATGACATCCCCGCCATAGAGGGCACTATTCATCAGCTTTTAATTCCGCACTTTGCGTCTACTTCCCGGAATCGCCCACAAGAGCTGTTGATAGAGCCGCAGTGTAAACCTTCCAACAACACTTTGTCATAATATACACCGGGAAAAAAAGCACAGACAAAGCGAGCTTAAATCGCAAATGAAGAGAGACAGCTACAGCAAGGACAGAACGAGACTGGCAGAGGCGGCCAATAAATCTGATTTATTGGTTTTCAAAACAGATTTTCGGAGCGCAGGGGACCGAGACCACAATGCGAGTAAATCGAAGCGAGTGCAATCCCTGCCCTGCCCCGAAATCGCCATGACACTTGTGGCCATATGGCCATGTGGCCGGAGGGCCAGAGGGCCAGAGGGCCAACTATGGCTGCCAAATCCATCACAAGTGGCGCACGGAGTCCCGCACTGATGACACAAAGCGCGGAAGGATTAAGCCGCCGCAGCGAGGCGAGGGGACAATGGAAGTTCATCAGCTTCGGAGGATGGAGGATGATGCCGGCACTTGGTCGATGCTCGGCAGCAATTTGTCGCTCGTTTAGCTGAGTTGTGCGACAAAAATAGAATAAATGGCACAGATAATGGAAAAAATGGACAGCTGGATGGGATGGGATGAGCGTAAACCGCTGCCCTGGGCAGCAGCCACGTCCAGAGTCCTGCAGCTCCTGGTAATCCGACGATTAATTAAAAACGTTGTCCTCGGTAAAGGGCTTAAAAATTGAAATTGATTGCCGGCGCAGCTCGCCTCGGCTTATGCAAACTTTTCCGCGTCCCCTTCTACTTCCACTTGCCCTTCCCCAGTTTCGCTTTTCTTTTGCAATTTCAGAAAAGTTCACCTGGCAAATAACAATAAATACAAATACAATCGCAGTTATTACTGGCGAATGCTCCAAGGGAGTCGAAAGTCATCAGCCACGAACAAGCCCATCATCATCACCACCTGAGGAGGCGGGAAGGTCGCTTAACAAGCTCCCAAGAAATCCCCTGAGTCCTCTGCCAAGCAGGAAGGTAAGCGCAGAAAGTAAGCCCAAATCAGGGAAATCCATTTAGAAAAGTTCACAAAGACTACAGGCAATTGCCCCGGCACAGTTTTTAATTCTTATCAAACGTGCCCTGTTCTCTTCGGTGAATATGGTCACTGGCTAATGGCTAAATTTCACATGCAAATCATCATCGTGACCCTCGCAACTACCCCGGCAAAAAAGCACACGCGTCAGAGGTTGTCCTCGGTGTGAGTTTCATCGAGTCAACCCCACTCGGAATCTGGGAACTGTGCGGGGCAGGGTCCCTTTCTCACATCAATTAGTTACAAGCGAGTACACTTGATTCATTAGCGTGATAATTACGACCAGACAAGACTGGGCAGTCAAAAGGACGATGCTGATGATGAGAGTTTGACATGTTCTTAGCCGAGTTTCCCACGAGAAGCACCGAAACCAGGCTAAACATATTTTGTCCCGATGAGTGGATGTAAGTAAAGGAATGGGGCAAAGAGGATTCGGCGAACGACAAAAAATAATGTCAACGATTCCGAGCGGGGAAAGTCGAGCAATTAAAGCTTAAGCTTGAAAGTGCAAGCTCGAGGAAAGGAAAGGAAAGCAAAGGAAAGGAAAGGAATGGAAAGGAATGGAAAGGAAGCCGTTAAGCACAAGTCCGGAAAAGGGGAAAAGTGAAATGACAAAGTCAACAGCCGCGACAACAAATTGCCAAGCGAGCGGAGCGTGAAACTCGACTCGGATCTGCAGGTGGAATGGCGGATGGAATCGGATGGCTGGCTGATGGCTGATGGCTGATGGCCGGGCAACTGCAAAGGAAGTATCCCCTAAGCCAGGGCCCACCACACCAACCGACCATAAAGTGAATCCATCGGCGACAAACCCATTTAATTGGAGCACAAAGAGAAGGCAGGGCGAAACTGCAAAATTCTTCCGCTTTAAAGCGCCGCAATATTGCACAATGGGATTGCTGCGTCTGTTGCCAAGACAATTGATTTCATCTGCCCCATAACTCATCGCCTTGCCTGGTTAAACCCATCCCCTGGGCCCTACCCCTTTGGCATTTCCGAAATCGACGTTTCTTTCAGAGTTTTGGCGTGTTCGCTATTCCAAATTCGCTACGCATTTTTCCTTTGATTTCTGTTAAATTATAGCTTATGCCCGGTTCGAATCCACCCCTGAAACTGTCATATTTACCCTTGCTCACATGCACTACGAACTCTAATTGCAATTCAGTTCCGTTTCGCCCGACTTTGACTATTTGCTCAGCGGATTTGTGGACTGGTTCGGCGGATAGAGTTCCTGGTGCGTTGATGATGTGAAGTGATCCAAATTGAAATGTAATTTGGTGCCCAAACAGCAAACGCGATAATCCGTTGGACAAACACCAGGCCCGATGACTTCGATTCCCATAGTTGTGCCACCTTCGTTCTGTCCCACTTTGCGGCTGAGCTCTGGTGCAGATCGATGGAAACGCAATACCCAATTATCACATAACAATTTCCGCTGCAGCTCAAAGAGGGCTCATTTCCCCTCCACTCAGTGTTTAATTTCCTTTCAATTTATGCTGCAAATCGAGGTCGCCTCCGTTAAACGGGCCAGGCAGCCAATTTGCCGGCTCTCGATAAGACTGTACACCTAGCCGGATCGCCGGGGGAGTGGAGCTATGCCCGGGTGCTTATTAGATGAAGCCCGTAGTCGAGTGCTGGGGACGCATATCAATGCTCTCAAGGATGCGGGTGCGGGCAAGGAGTTGGTGCTGGAGCTGGAGCAGCTTCGGCAAACAGCAGCCAGCAAAAAAATCGCTTCAAGTGTCAATCAGTGACAACACAGACACCACACACCACACAGCACACATGAGCACCCACACCCACCCCACCCCACACACAGCCCGATAGAAGCTAATCGATTTATGCTGTAATATTCAAAAAGTTTCCCATAAGGACCTGGCCTGGAGGACGACCTAATCCAGTGCGACTCCCTTGTGTGCCATCGCCGTTGTAATTTCCCAGCCACACCTCCTCAACTCCTCCCATTGGCAGCCCCATTCGGGCCACGTGTTTGGCAGGGCTGGCTGGATGTGGATGTGGATGTGGATGTGGATCCTGGTTCGGGGCCAGGACTTCGGGCCATGTGTGTCCTCCGAGCTGTCGTCTGTTTATCTGCCTGCATTTGTCGCATTAAAATTGAATAAAAAATCAATCTCAATTCTAGCATAATTTGATTCTTGCCTTCGATTATGGGGGCAGAAGGGTCGTGGGCGTGGCGGGGCCGGGGGCCGGGGGGCAAATGAAAAGCAGAATGCAAAGAAATCACAAAATAAATAAGTAATAACCTGTAAAGGCCTTTGCCTGTTCGGCGGAGATATTTTATGTGGCGACTTTTTTGGCCCGACTCATGGGAAGCTGGCTGGGCTGGCATTTCACTTCCGTCGCTTAGCCGCTTAAGCTGCTCCGAGTGCATTAGCAGCACCCTTTTTGCCGGCATCGAATCCTACTTGAGCTTAGCACCAAATTCACTTGGCTCAAAGTTTATCCACATGCGGGGGTACTGCGAGTGCTGCGCTTATTCCAATGCATTTAATAAAGTGTTTATTTCGGTTGCAACAAATTTGCCAGCTCAGTGCGGCGAGCGGAAGACAATGCCAACTGAAGACCTGGCCACGACACAAAGGAAAATTGCTTTTCCGACGCGCAGACACAGAGGCAGCCGCATCCGCATCCGCACATGGGGAAAATACCTCGCACGCTTCGTGGCGGAGAAAATATGTGGCCCTCCCCCCATCCGCAAGGAAAACGGAGAAACGGAGTGCCATCCGCTCCTGGCCAAGCCATCGAAGTTTTCCCGATGACGTACGGCTCAAGCCCGCAGCCATTGATGGAGATGCGCCCGTGGCACGAGATTTTCTGGGGGTGCTTCCACCATTTCAATTTAATTTTATTTAATACTTTATTTTATTTAGTATTTTATCCCAGCGATACAAGCATACACTTACAGGGTGGGCCCAAATAACTGTCGCACTTAATTTTTGAAATAAAAAACAAACCATGAGATATTTTAAGTAACAAATATTATTTATTTAATATATATTAATATAGCTTACATTACTAAGACTTAAGTTCTAATCTTTCCCCTTTGTATTTTCGGGCGAGCTTCAAACGTTTCTTAAAACTATTGCAAGCGGCACGCACCACATCATCAGGAATTTCATTCCAAATTTTTGTCAAGTGTCGCTTAAACTTTTCCAAATTCATCTTTTTTAAATCCTTTAGTCTATCCAGCATGTAACCCCATATGCAGAAGTCTAAAGGATTTAGATCTGGTGACGATGGAGGCCACTCATCAACAGCCATGAAACATGGAATGTTATCTTTGCACCAGTGCTGAACAGTTTTGGCCTTATGAGCCGGAGCAGAGTCTTGCTGGAAGCAAAATGGCTTATTCCCGAACAGCTTTGATGCATGGGGATAAAAATGGCCCACAAGCACTTCATCCAAATAATATTTGGCATTGATTTTCACGCCTTTATCGATAAAAAGAAGGGGTAACTTACCTTTTTCAGATATGGCCCCCCAAACCATGACAGACGTTGTGTTTTGGAATCTCTCAACAGCAATTTTTTCTGTTGAAATATCCTCCATACTTGCTGCATACACCCGATCATTCTGCGGGTTCAGGCTTTTTTGCAATATGAACAACTTTTCATCAGAAAACACAGTATTGCAACCTGCGTGCCGCCGAAGTAACTGCCCACTTCTTTCCTGTCGCATTTTTTTTTGACGTTCTGTCAGACCATGAATTCTTTTTTTTTTGTAAGGTTTCAGTCCCAAGTCATCTTTTATGATGTTTCTAATTGTTTTGCGGCTCACATTCAGCTCATTGGCTAGTTTTCGAGCTGACCTCGCACAATTTCGCCTAATTCTTTCACGCACATTCTTTATTATTTTAGGGGTTCTAACACTTCTTTTCCGACCAGTTTTTTTGGCTATATCAACACTTCCAGTTGCCTTCAATCGAGCCACAGTGCGCTGAACAAATCGCCTATTCACATTGAGATTTTTTAGCAACTTCACAATTTCACTTGTTTTTTTTCCTTGCAAATGCAAGTTTTGCACTAGCTCCCGTTTTGCTTCCATCGTCGCCAAAATTCTAACTTGCACTGATCTTATCAGCAATAAACTATAAAGGCACTGGTCAGTATACAATAAAACATTAAATATAAGCAATTTTCAATTAAGACTAGCACCAATAACATATTTTAAAACATTTTCAGTTTTTTATTTTGTTTTTTATGGTATAATTTGTATATTTATGTTTCTAATAATATTCATTATTTGTTAATTTCTTTTACTTAACTTTAAAAAAAACAGTTGCGCTCCTAATTGTTTTAATGTAGTGTTCAACAATCGAAAAGCATTGACTGCGAGTTATATAGTTATATATGGCATCACGATGCCATCTCGAAGCAAACTTTTCACTGCTGCTGCCAGCATAGTTCTATTTTGTTACCAACTTGCCTTTTACTTTTCTTTGCCATTCTATTTGTCTTTCGGTTGAATCCAAACTGCGATTCGGGCGCAGGGCGCCACGCAGGGATTCGGTTTGAGTGGCACATTATTTGATGATGCTTTTTCGCGATTTTTTCGCACTTGAATGCCTGATTTTTATTAGTTGAATTCTTTACGGTTTTACTGCGTTCCGCCTGCCAGCGAAAAGTTTCAGTTTCTTTGCTTTTCCGCCGCTGTCTGCAAGGGAAAACTTTTGCGTTCCGAGATTTTGAAATATGGCGGCCGAGTCAGCCCACTTCGATAATCGAAAGTGGCTTTGTCTGGCCAGTTGATCACTTTGTCTAAGCGATTGGACAGTGCGAATCGATGGCTGTAATCATCTCTCTGCGAAGGCGCGTCACTCGCCGAAAAGCGCAAAAATCCTGATGAAGAATGCCAAAAGTAAAACAAACGAACCGCCCGACGAGCAAACGGAAATGAAAGTCAATTTGAATACATTACCAATTCTAATTACGATTTTCAAGTACAGCGAACGATGGCTGGCTGGTGGCCTGGAGGAGGCAGCCAAATGCGATGGCTTGAATAATATAATATTGGCTGCTGCGGAGGACGTCCACTAACAGCCGGGTAGAAAACCACGAACCATTCAAATTGGAATTTCAAAAAAGCGAATGGACAACAGGGCGACAGACGTCCGAGGGGGCGGTGGGTTGGTGGGTTGGTGGGTTGGTGGGTAGTTGGGTGCTCGCTGACCAAAAGATTAGCCAGCCAAGCTTCGGGGAGAGGAAAAGCTGTGAATTTTCACAGCCAGTGACAGGAAAATGGCGGCCACGAAGCGTATTTGAATACATCAGCGCTGCGAAATGCTGGGGAGCCATGGAGTCATGGAAGGGAAACTCCTATTGAGCAGGGTATCTGGGATTCGCTAGTGCCTGCGCAAGAGGCAGATGAACTGGGGGAGGCTGGGGCACCCTGTTCGTTGAGATCCGCATTTCGTTATATTAAAAATTCAAATACTTTGCGTTATCGCTTTAGACGCAGCTTTAGCCACCTGCAAGCACCAAGCACCCCTCCCAGCCACCCAATCACTCTCCCCAACCACTTGACTTCGGGCCCACAAACAGCAGACTTGCTTATTATGCAGGTTTTTTCCTATTTTCCCCTGCCACGGCCTGCCACAGCCTGCCAATGCCAAGGTCCTGGTCCAGAGAGGTATCATGTGCCGCCAAGCGAAGGGAGAGCGTCCGAATTAGAAATGAAAATTAAGTAAATATTATAATATGTTGCCGCCGCAGCTCCCCCAGTTGGCACTGCATAGGTCCCGGTTCGGTTTCGGTTCGGCAAATAAATGATAAGCATTACATTGATATTCATTATTTGATAACGTGCAGCATGAAATAAGAATAAAAACGCCAGCGGAAATGAAAATGTAGCCCCGCGTTTGCATTCAGGTGGAGAAGAGGAGGCCAGACAAGATGCCGGATTAAATGTTTGCCTAAGTGAAATATGTTGAATGTTATGATATGTGCGGTTGCCCCTGCACCTGCCCTCGTCGGCAAGTTTCATCTTGCTCATGATTTATGAGATTAAAGTGGGTTTCCTTGGGGCGGAGTAGCTGGCAGGAAAGACGGTTTTTGTGCCTACGGAATGACTTGCAGCCCATACCTCAGCCCATCGGCTCCAAGTATAATTATGAAGGGTTCACCAGGCTTCGCATCCTGCCAGCCGCATCCATTTATCACATTAGCCGGCTAGACTAATTCTGTTAAAAGCATATGAATACACCGAATCGAGTCCATTCAATGGCCCCCGAGCATGCAATGAGTTTTATTTTTTTAGCCGCCTGCCGAAGTCAAATCGCAACATTCATCAGAATGTAATAAAGACAACAGCCAACGGGATGACCAGGCGGTGGAGTACAGAGGGACAGAGTACAAGCCAACTTTGTCCAACATACTCGGATCGATTGATTCCTCACACAAGACATTCCTGATTTATTTTTGCGATACTAGAAGTCAACATCCTTGGAGGGCAAGGCAAAAAGTGCAGACTCAAATGGAGCTCTCAGCGAATCCGCACTCAACTTTATTGCATTTCGGCGATATCCTCGGCGACTCCGCTGCGAAAACCGTGATTCCGACAAGCTCGAAGGCGAGCCAAGTGGTGTAAAGCGCTCGGAGGAAAGCCAAGAGCTGGCACAGGACCTGAAGGACGCGTGTGTGTTCGTTTAGCGTGAAATTATGAGCACTTTCACAGCACAAACAACAACAGCACGGGCGAATGTCAACGACAAGCTTAAGCTGCTTAAAACAAGCCATCGCCTGAAGTGAAATGGGTTGAGGGTAGTGGAAGGTGAGCCAGTCGGGGTTGGGGGATTGGCGGTTGGGGGTGGGAAAGTGGGAAGGTGAAAGTGAAAGTGTCAAGGATGCGGCAAGCGTTTCGTAGCCAAATTAAATTGCTGCGTGGAAGAGTCAGAGGCAAAGTGAAAGGATAATGCGAGCATAAAAACATTTTTAATGAAATCGAGACGACGACTTCCAGCGGAGACGGCAGCGTCTAAGACAGTAACAAGTGTGTTTTAATTTAAACCTCGGATTTACCTTGCACAACCCGCTCGTCTTCGAAAAGAGGGCCGTCGTTCCCCTTCGACTGCGCATTCATTTCATATCCCGCTTGAAAATTTTAATTAATTTTCAGCTTGATTGCGTTTTAAAGAGCCGCTTGGTTTATGCTTTGAGGGGCTTGGGTGATGTCTTGTGGTTGCCTTGGGCCTGGGAATTTATAGTTATTGCGGCGAGCTGCGGGGCTGGAGCCAGTGTGTGGGTTGGACCTTTGTCTCGGTCGCTTTGAGTGAGCAGCACAATTTCGGTTTGTTGCCATCACAGACTATTTACATCTCCAGTGGCTTCCTAATTAATTTTTGATCGGAGTAGAGTGCTAAGCCGAAACTCACCTTTACTGGTATGCCTGTCCAGGTTTGGATCCTTGAGACCTGCAATAGAAGAGGGCAATTCGGTTACTCCTGGTAATGAAGGATATAAACTTGTTTTATCAGACACCAAAACGCTATAAAATATTAAAGGCCACTAACTACAGCTTCCAGCACAAGAAATACACATCATAAGACTTCGACTTACAGGAATGGCCCATCGGAAATGCTACAAGAATCGGAATTATTAAGGAGTAAAAGTAAAACAAGGAATAGAAAACAAGGAGCAAATCAGATATCCCCAGATTCACCACACAAAGACAGGGTAACGTGCTAATTAATTTCTCGCCTCGAATCTTAGCTCGGCCGGAAATGGACTTAAACTTTTACTGCGGAAGTCAAAAGTTGCAGTTTTTCTGCTGCAAAGGCTACTCAGCAAAGGAAGTGCCTTTCTTTTGGGCCCAACTATTCCTTCGCTTTGTCTTTGT
Organism: Drosophila gunungcola; assembly: GCF_025200985.1. Classification (NCBI taxonomy): domain Eukaryota; kingdom Metazoa; phylum Arthropoda; class Insecta; order Diptera; family Drosophilidae; genus Drosophila; species Drosophila gunungcola. The sequence continues at coordinate 176,244 of NW_026453181.1, read as the reverse complement.
ATTTCGAAGTTATTGTTTGTACCGCACTCAGGAACGAGAAATTTCAGAAAGAAAACGAACGTCATTCACAAGATTTGGCCACACGCAAAGTTGTGCATTCAGCTATTCGGCTGAGTAACCATTCGACTCACTCCCTTACTAATATCTAATGATAAGCCTTGGCCTTCTGTCCCAAGCTATCATCTTGTTTAAAGTACACCCTAAGCAGCTTTCGACCTTTTTATTTTAATTTCATTCGCCGCGACATTTAATTAATTTTCAGCTATCACCACAAAGCGTCAAGTCTTTGTTTCCTTAGAATACTCTGTCTCTCCCAATTCAGATCATGTCTAGCCAATGCACACTGGGCCCGAGTTCTGGCCAATTTCGGTTGTTTTTTGTTGAGAAAATTAATAAAATGAGTATAGGACCCCTAAGCCAATTTATGACAATACTTGAAAGATTTTCATTGTATAGATTTTTTGACATATTTTAATGGGTGAAATTTTATGTATTATTCAGTGAAATGTAAATAACTCTAGTTAAAAGAGTCGAAGGCTTATCTGACTGAAATGCTTGTAAAGCCCTTAGAATTTGCTTACAAAAAAAGTAACAAGAACAATTTAGCTTTATTTTTTACATATTTTATAAATTCGACATGAGTCGAATTAAGATTTCGTTTTAAGATTAATTTCAGGTTACCCTCGGAATATAATGTCAAGTCCTTTACAACTAAATTCTTTGATCAATTAACTACCAATTTCAACTGCGCTGTTTTGCTTTAGTTTTCGAGAATTGAGGTTTTAAGGGAGCAGGTAGTTTAAAAATTCTAGCGCAGGAGAGGTAGTTTAGAAGTCTAATGCAGCCCAAAAGTATGCTAAAGCCAAAATTAATTCTTAATCCTTCGTATTGACGTCATTTACCAGATTTTTGGCCAAAAAATTAGCTTTCTGGCCCAGTGCGCAATGGAGATAAGAAGCCACAGGATATTTAACTCGGGATCAACGATTATTTTGATAGCTTTCAATGGAAAAAAAAAATCTGCTACAATATAGTAGTAAACTTATATATAGATTTAAAATTTTTTATATTTTGGTAACTTTCAAACTTATTTAAATGATTATATATATATATATATATATATATATATTTTTTTTTTTTTTTTTCCTTTCCTTTAGATTTATCTTATCTTCTTTAGATTTATCTCTTATGCTTGAATTATTCTTATTTGTTGATAATAAAAAAACTTTAAAAGGTTAAAATGGGAGGGTATTTCAGTATTTCGCCCTACCAAAGTTCAACCAAATGCTGATGTGCCCCTTTAAATAATACTCTGGACAAAATTGCAGTCTTATGGGAAAATTCTCCACATGCCGCAGACTTTGCGGTATTGGTCGACCGAAAGCGAAAAACTTGTAATGGCGCTGTTGGGAAGAAACGGAGCTGGAGATAATGTGGTTAAGGTTTAATTGCAGTTGAGCTGCTAAGGTCAGACAGGGTCTGGAAAGCGCAAATAAACGGGAGAAGTGGCAAATAAATAGAATAAGCATTTATAAAAGGAGTCGAGACGGGCGAGGATTAGGAAGGAAAATAGAACGGGAATTCATAAAAGTCAAGTTAAGTTAATATTCATTAAGAGGTTGCTTAAGTTTTATGAGCTTCAGCCTCAGCCACCTTCACAACAAATCTCGATTAATTATGGCCTAGACATCATAAAATTTGATGTTTGCATCTTGTAAATTGTCTCCGGAGCGTGTTAGCTGCGCAGAGGCTGTTCAGTAAATTATCACATCATGCGAGGGATCCGAAGATCCATCTGAAAGTTTTATGTCAGCTACGTGCCCATAAATTCCATAGCAGTTTTTGCCCTCAAACATTTGTGGTTGAATCATTTTATTAGCGTCTGAAATTAGCAACATCTGGGAATGGGACCCAGAAAACAAGGGTGGAGTGGCAGTTGTTGCTTAATTAGAAAAGTTGCCAATGCTCGAGTTGAACTCCATTCAGGAGTTCATCGAACTGAGCCGAAGCATCGGGAGGTTCACCATTAGCTGCAAGTCCTTCAACAAACTTTAAAATGCAGCGAGCTGGGCTCACCCAGATTTCACAATCAGCTCATCTCAATTGCAATCACTTAATTCGTGCAGCCCAGCCCAACCCACTCACCAGGCAATGGGCCATGGGCAAACATTTTTGAGGGAGGGCTCTCGCAATCCGCACACTTAAAATATTTACGCAATCAAAATTAATGCAACTGTCATGTTTTCCCTCCCGCAGGCTGCAATCCATCCCATCCTGCTGCAATGCATTTAGCGTTGAATGCAAATACACTTTAGAACTGTAGCCATCCGCTTGCAAGCCAACCCTTGTCCCGCCCGTCCTCCCGTCGCCGAACACGTTTAAATTTAAACAGTAAAACCAAACTCATTAACAACAGCAAGGCTGGTGATGGATTGCGGGTCTTTTGGGCGCCAGTTTTAAAAAGTTAAAGTATGTCCAAGGACATAGATGTTTTGCTGTTTACCATTGCTGCCCCAGGTGGTCAGATTGATTCTTGATCTTGACTTGATCTTACAAGAAACAGCAACAAACAGCTTAATTTAATGCAACAAGGTTAAAAATTAATGACGATTTGCGAGTTTGGCCGTTCTTTCCTAGCCCTTAAATCAATAAGTAACATTACAACTTTTCTAAAAAAGAAATAAGCACGTTGCAGCTATTACAAGTAAATATTTATAAAAACTATTTAACTTTTCGATGTTTACGCTTTACTAATCGTTGATTAAATTAAACCCATTGTTCTGAAATTTGAACCTTTAACAATATCTCGATGTGTATTCGAATAAATTGAAAAACTGCGAAGTTTTATTTTCGTTCATTGTTTTTTCCGGTCTTTTTTCACTGATTTTTCTATTGTTACTATGATAGCTATGTGATATAGTGGTCCTATTTGTTTCGGTCTGACTTATATACTACTGGGTAATTGAAATAAGACGTTTGGAAATGTTTCATCAAGATACTTTTAAATCTGAGAGAGTAGTTTGCGAAGAAACGGACACACGGACCTACAGACGCACAGCGCTAGATCGACATTCCTAGTGATGTTAATCAAAAAAAAAATTCACTGTATAATATGAATACAATTCCCTCTGCTAAGGTATAAAATCCTCAATCAGATATCTAAAACTTGTTAGCATCCTTAAACGAAAAAACGAACAAATATTGCAACTGCTAAAGCTGATTAAAATTATAGAGAAGGAGGGTACATTTTTCACAGCGATTAGATTTAATGTAAGTCAAACCAATAAATAAGTTTCCTTGGAATATAATGGCATTAGTCTTTACAAATTTTAATGGTTCTACGCTTTTAAATTCTATTCAAATCACTTTTGCATCGCAAAAGTAACGGCCACTTGATAAATTTTACTTGGCATCTTTTACAAACTGATTGGATATTTTATGGTCAAGGCTAGCACAGCTTTATAGTTTGCCCAACTAAACAAGATCGACTTCAATGGGCCCTAAAAAACCGCAGCGGAATCAAGTCCGCTCCTGATTCGGAGGGTGACGTCGTTGAAATTACCAAAATGTCCTTTTCCGAAATTTTGTGGACATTGAAAATCGCTTTGATTGAACCGCATGCCGGGCAGACAACAGATACAGTCCCATGTCGATGGGACGCTGACAATTGCCACACATAAAACAAACACGAGCCCACCAACCACCGCACCACCGCACCACCGCACCACCGCCCCACCGCCCCACGTGCCGTGCAGCAGGAACAACTCCGAAATCCACTCGGCAATTGCAGCTGCAAGTGCGCTCCACTGCACTTACAATGCACACCAGGGGCGGGAAGGGGGGCGATGGGGGCGATGGGGGCGGGGTCGGGACACACAGTCTGTAAATTGTCCAGCGAATGCGGATTGGGAATTGGTTTTATGTCGCTTGCGCCTCAATGGAGATGCATTTTACACTGCCCTGCTAATCTCCGAGCGTGGCGAAAGCGAAAGCAGGCCTCCCTCCAGTCCCCACCAATCCCCAGCAGTACCCACCAATCCACGCCAGTTGACTTTGAAAATCAATTAACAACATCAAACAGAAGCCGGATGCTGACGTGGACAGCTGTCGGCCAGCCTCATACCCACATCCACACCCTCACCCACATCCACACCCATCGCTGCTCCCGATCCTGGGCCTCCTCCTGCGGAAAGTGCGTAAATTGCAACTGTAAATCAAATATGACAACGCGAACGGCGGCAAAATCTGCATGTGTGTCAGTCACATTAATTGTCCACGCCCCCTCGCGGAGAAGGGGGCGGCGATTGTACTTTATTGTTGTGTTAATGAGTGTGCATAGGCAGGTTCGTTGGGTGTGCGGCGGATTGCAATTCGCTGATGTGACACAAAAGTGTGTTACCCCGGACGAGAAGGGGCGGAAATTTAATTAATTGTATAGAAAAGTTGCTCAAAATATCGAATATTAATTGCATATTAATCGCGTGAATAATAAAGGCTTGATTGAGGTATATCTCTGCCTTGCCATGCGATTTCTCCTGCAAGATATTTTACCGTCAGATTGAACTGAAGTCAGGTCCTTATTGAAGACCAAATGCAGGAGACGAGACGCGACAGCAAACAGAGAACGAAAGACAAACAAGCGATGAGGAAAAGCAGAGAAAAGCTTTTAAATCGAACACTTACAGTATCATATACTGGCTTGTTATGGCCTGCCGCTTGTTAACTTTCGCCCGATATCGATGCAATGTCAACTGGGCGATCGATAAACGGAGGAAGTTCGAGCAGGCGGCATAAAGCATTTCGCCCCTTAATTTCCCATTCGCCATCAAATGCAAATTGATGTCGCAACAGAGACCTAAGACGAGGGAGGAAAATGGGGGGAGGGGGGGTGATTTTCTTGCCTAGATTTTATTTCAATATTTAGCCGTGCAGTTTGCCATCGATGTTTGTGTCTTGTGTTTATGTTCATTAAATATTTATTCTGCGACATTTATTGAACCTTTATGCAGAGCAGACACTGAACTCCAAGTTCGAGCCCCATCCGGGATTTATAAACATTTGATGTTGGATTGATAAAGGTTGACCTTGTTCTCATGCCTCCGCCCTGTGTTTTTCCTGCTCCTCAATATGCAAAGTCATGTAGCGAACTCCACTGCGTATTCGTGATATGCATTTCTGAGTCTGGCCCGCTCGCCTCCGTTATGTTTTGCATATTGTTTACATCTTTCGATTTCAGGCCCCTCTCCTTCTTCCACCTTGCTTATGCAATCATCGAGACAACGGGGAAGGAAGGAGGCGCCTGATACCCAGTTGACCTCATGCGGCAGTATCGAATTTATCTCACAGTTACAATATTTAATTTGCTCTTACACAAATTGTTGCCTTTTACGTTTTGTTCTGTGGCAAGTTTCTGTTATTGGGTGTCACCAGCTGGGAGCACTATTATTGCACGATATCTACATAGTTACCCAACATGCACCCAATCAATATTTTAATTAAATTTTGTAAATAAATAGTACAAAAAGGTAATTGTCTTATAGTGCCTAAAAAAATAGCTTTTGTCTGGTTTGAAGTTCGTAAGATATTACTTTCATTGGTAAAAGGTATTTTCGTTTGCATCTGAAATAGTTAATAGCAAAATCAAAGGGTTGCAGGTGGTGCATGCCCACTCACCACTCTAAAAGTACACTGTTTCGGGTGAGCACTGTACACGCATGCAACCTGTGTTCGGTGTCGTCGACTTAATATCCCGAACAACAACGAAGCAATAGAGAAGCCGGAAACAGCGATCAATTCTCGGATTGTTGTCGGCGGGCAGGAAGCAGTTCGGTGCGCGTACAACTTTCCCCAACAGCCCTCCCGATGGAGGGACGTGGGGGGCAGAGGCAGCCGGCACATTGCGCAGGTGGAAAATTTATAATTTGCGAAATTGCCACCCTCACACACGGAGCCACGCACGTCGGCAGCATGTTAAATGGGCAGTCACTGGGGTCCACCAGCTCTCCAGTCCTAGTGCCCTGCGACCCGGCTCCTGCTGCCTTAAATTACGTTAACCTCAAACGAGACGATCCCGGCCTCCGACCCAGCTCGACCCGTGTACAGAGTTCGATTTAAGGCCTCGTTTATTTTGCCATCCTCGCATAGGTGGCACTCGCCGAGGAAGGGGAACGGAGTCAGTCGTCTGGTGCATGTTGCAAAAGTTGTTGCCGTTGCACAACCGCATGCCACAACATGCAGCCCGACGGGACGACCTGCGGGAACAGGAAACAGGGAACTGGGAACTGGGGTTGCAACCGGCCTGGAACTCGGGTCTGACATGCCCCACTTGGCAATTGCCAAAACTATTTGTTTACATATTTAGAGCAGGCCAAGAAGAAAGCCGGTAGGGCATGTTGTCAAGGCATGTTGACTGTGAAATATGCGCATTTAAATGGATGTTTCAGGAGGGGGAGTTGCGGAGTGCGGAGCAGGGAATCATTTGTTAGCACCTACAGTGGCAGCCACAAAGATATTGATATGATAAATGCATCCCCTCGATGCACACAGAGCAGATGCTTTCAAAAGTATGTAATGTAGGACTGGGAGAGTTAGTATAAGTTGACCCTATAGCTAAGTCAATGGCATCAATCGAATCAATCATTCGTTTATAATTTCATATACCTACAACTGTAACTTTGCCCAATAATAAATAACAAAAATTCGTAATATCCTTAGTATATCATGAGTCTTTTGATATGTGGCTCATCTTGTGGCCAGTCAAGGAACCATAACAAAATGCCTGCCCACTTCGTTGCTGAGTTGGAGTCAAAGTTCATCTCTTCAGACGTAATTAAGCCATTTGCTGCACGTTTTGCCAATTCAAAAATGGTATTTCATCCTCCGTTTCTTGGTTTCAGAACTCTGGCATCTTTTTCTTATCGCCGCCTGCCACCGAATGCGCGGCTGAAGAGGCTGGAAAGCTGGAGTCAGCCTCATTTAAATCGCCGATTGGGGGAGTAATGTGAATCGCGCCACATAACAAGGCCTGGCTTCATCCCCCTGAGTGGGTGTGGTGTGGGTGTGGCTGTGGCTGTGGGGAGGGAGCTGGATGCCCGCTGGGCACAAAATTCGTAGAAAAATCACGCGCGCTTATCTGACGCCGTAGCCCTAACCAAACCCAAACTCAAACCCACGCAATTAACGCCCATTGGGCTGTCAGTATGAAAAATGAACGATGGGGGAGCCCCCGGGGAATTGTGAGGCTGGGGGGGGGGGGGGAGGAGGATTCTTGAGCAACTGTGAAATGATTTGCAAACGATGGCGCCTCTATCGAATTCTCTACCGAACTCCACCAATAGCTACAAATTTTAATTGCTTCAGCGATATCTGAAGGGGGGCGTGGCACACGGGCAGGAGCACGAGCAGGGCGGCTGCGTCATGGCAATAAGACGCATTGATAAGGCAGTCACGTTCTGGGCCTGCCAGAGGAAGACAATGTTGTTGCTGTCTTCATTATCAGCGTCAGAGGCGAACGGAAGGAGGACGGCGCAGGAAACAATGGTTACTCTTTTATTGCTCGGAGCCTGTGCCTTTGAGTCAAATTGATAAGATGCTGGAAACGACTGGGAAAACAATAAACGTGGGCATGAAACGAATAAAGCCAGTGTTCACTTGCCGTGCCAATGGGTGCGTAAAAAGTAAAGAAAGGGGGTTCCCGGTGCATAAACAGAACGTTTGGGACATTTTAATGAGCGGCAGGAGGCCGTCGCCGGGTGCTCGATAGGTTCCTTGCACTCGGTTGCTCTTGAGGAGGAATGCCATTTGGCCGCAGGAGGAAACTTTTGTGCCAAAAACATTCCGAGCAGGCAAAACTTTTCCGAAGATAACTGGGCAAAGGTTTGGCTAACCCTGGAGCTGAAATATGAACTGCATCACCACTTCCGTTTGCCAGTTACCGCAACATTGTTACACTTCTTGCCTGGCGCTCAGTGCCATCCCCAGCGTCAGTATCTTTAACTTGACCCATTTGCTTAGCCAGCCAAAATCAGGAAGGGCCGTCGATCTGCCACCAGCGCCTGCTAATTTCACAGCTAAGCCAAGTGGCCAAGTGGCCAAGTAGCCAAGTAGCCAGGAACTTGACAGTCATTTAATAAAATTTCATTTCCAACCCATCATTTCGACGTCCTACAGATAACTGGGATTCGCTGCAGGTCCCTCAATTTTGATGCGCAACAAAATTTTATGAAATACTTGGAGAGCAAATTTTATGTGAGTTGGCGGCTATAAAATTTTAGCGCTAGCAAAAGTCACTCAAGAGCTTCCAGCGGTTTCGCCGGACCGCCCCTCAGCTGTTCTTGTCTTTGGGTCCCTGGGCTCGCCTTTGGCTAATAATACCAGAGCATTTACACCTTTATGGGGCGTACTTAGAAACGCTTATTTATGCTAATGGCGCAACTGGGCCAGGGATGAGGTGCGGGCAAGGGTCTGTCACTAATTCCACCCCGAAGCACTGTAAAAGCCAAAAGCGCCAAACAACCAAGGATAGTGAGCTCAAGATTTGTGCAGGTAAAGTTGGGAGGACGTGCAGTGTACGTATATTTCATCACACCACTCGGTACGGAAAGTTGTGGGCCACCCTCATCTCTTGACCTTCCCAGTACCATCCCCCTCACCCCTTAGCCCCCCATTCGCCTGCCCCTCGGCGGACAACGACTTTCGTGCTTCACATTCTTGTCTCGAATGTGTTTGTAATTTCCCTAGAGTGTGTTTGACTTTGACGACTTAAGTTGTAAAACTTTAACATTATCATTTTCACTACGACGATACCGGGAGCAGCAGGAGCAGGACACAAGCCAGATCCTTGGAGCATGTGTGTGCTGCTGGACCAGAGTCTGCTTCTCAGATGTTTGTCCCGAGCCCAGACAGACATTTTGATGATGTTGACCTTCGCTGCTTTTACTTTCGCCGCACCGCATCGCCATGGGTTTCCCGGCTTCTTTTAAAGTTTGCTGCGACCTCTGGATATTGTTGACATATCGTGTTACAACAAGCAGATGGAGCGGCGGCGATAGAGGCCAACGGTGAGAGGGAAAGTTCAGGGAGCTTGCCACCTCTGGTCCAACCCTGGCTCGAATTTCGAAATCCCAAACCGATATTTTGGTACATTTCTCCTCACATGTGTCAATTAGTTCAATCAGAGAGCGAACACACAGCGACCGCATGTGCCTTCCCGTCCCGAACCCCAGATGAACCACCCCAGAAAGACAGCGGCGAGTCGAATGTCACTTTAAGGTCTGTTACCTTGCCTTACTGAAAATAACTAAAAACCAAGGACATAAGGCAAATCACGACTGCAGCAAAACCTCCCTTAATCTAATTTCCATGTTCGCAAAAATTTGATCAATTAGATGGAAGAATCGTATCTTTAGGTTTCAGGCAATGTGACGCTGGATGACAAATTTGGTTAGGTTAATATCCCCAAATGTGAGCTGGTTTTCCTCTTTCCTCTTTCGTCTTTAAAATATACATTTTTTTTTAATTTAAAAAAATATTCGTTTCGTCCTGCATTATCCTTGTTTTACAAATTTTATTCTAGAGCGTACTTTTAAGCGACATTGACTGTGCATTATTCTAGAGCCTTTGCCCGAAATCTGAATCACAGCAAATTGAAATGCCCATTCTTTCCACACCGTATTCATTTTTTTCTCACACATTGAATCAATTTCTCCGGATTTTTCCCATCCCAAACGAATGTTAACCTGATATTTAGCTTGCCGAGCTTATCGCGAGCGATTTCCGCGTGTGCCGTAAATTGTAATCAAATTGGGCGAGGAGTCAATCTGATTTATGCATTTTCCATAGCCAACGACTCTTCTTTCGTTGGTTCTACCCCTCGACCTGCCCTTCCCGGGACTTTCCCTGAAAAGCCAAAAGGTAAACACATCAGCAGCGTTCGCAAACTACCGGGCCACCCTTTGACACGCGTCCAAGGAGACCTCGTCGCACAAGGACATAATCAGCTCGATTTCGTAAATCTCGACAAGCTGCTTATCTGATGCAATGCGAGCGGAGCTCACTGAGCTCACGGAGCTCACGGATCGGTATCCGTGATTAACATCTTCGGACTCCGGCTCATGTTCGCAGGCTGAAATCCGGCGCTCCGGGTGCTGGCGCTCCGGCTAACAGGCTGACAGGCTGACAGCCGGACGTGCTGTACCGCCCTAAGTACAGTAAAGCCCGACGCGTGCTCCTGTCACACTGGCGACACATGGTGGATGGGGGTGGACCGCCGCCTTGATTGGCATCGGAAATTGAAGTGTTTTTATTAATTTCAATGTCGACTTTTTGCGCTGTCTTCGATGATACTGCGAATGTTTCTATTTTTGGCCATGGGGCGCCTTAGCCGCATTGTTTCTTTTCTGTGGCCATAATTGAAACTCATCGCTGGCAGATTTCGATGCCGAGCTGATTGACAGCCGAGCGCGTGGAAAGATTGACGCTTATTGAATTGAGTCATCCGCTGTGGGGTGGCGCCACACTGTCGCGTCAATTCGTGTGGAAACTGCGGAAGGGATTGCTGTGCACGAGCAATCTACTGCCAGTTGACTTAGTAGTCACTTAGGACTCGAGTCTAAATTTCCGACAGCCCGACACCCAACACCCAATCAGAGATGCCCCCCAAGCCGAATCTCAAGCACCGCGACGTGGCAGAGTTCCTGAGTCGCTTGCGCAACTTCCTCCTGGGCCGCACCCACAAGACGGCCCTGCGCTTTGCCGACACCGTCTCCCCGCGGACTCAGCCGCCCCCGGCGGTTCCCCAGGGTCCCTCGGAGAACCTGTTTGCCAACTACTACTACGCCAGGGATCCCCGGCGGTTGGTCAAGCCAGCCGTCGATCTGGTGCAGGAGCACAAACAAGCGCTGGCCAAAGAAGCAGCCAAAGAAGCAACCAAAGAGGCGGCCAAAGATGCTCAGGCCAAGACTGGAGAGGTCCCGATGGAGGGAGCTGCTGCTCCGGAATCCGAGGATGCCGATGCAGGACACTGCGATCGAAGGGAGAACTCCGGCGTCAAGAAGCTTCCCACTCCCGGGAAGTGCATTCCTGGGAGGGACCTCGTTAGACGAGTTTCCCGTGTTCCTGTGTTGACATCCCGTTGAAAACGAATAAAGTGTTTGACTAATTGACTGTCCCATTGCGTGTGCTTTGCAGGTATTTACGACCTTGAGCAGGACTATTAATAGGATTCACCGAGGAGTCAATGCAGACAGGTCGTAAAAATGTAAATCTAATTAGACGTCAGGGGTGAAAATCATTTATGGCACCTGCATGAAAATTTAATTAAGCACACAATTATCGAAGGCACAGGCTGGGAAGGCGGCAAAATCGGATCCAAAGGGTTCGCCACCGGCCACAACAATAAATTTGCAGGCTTAATAACGTTTAATGCTATCAAAGTTTATATTTACAATTTAAAACGAGGCAATTTGCCCGATGTTGAGTGGATTATGGGCCATTGTTAATGATGATTGCAGGTCGACTGTTAATTGTCTGGGCAGCAAAATTTATGCTGATGACTTTCGCCCATCGATTTATTGATTGGCGTTTGATTTTGACGCATTCTGCTCCACCCACGCCAAAGGATACTGCCACCATTCGAATAGAAGAGAAAATATAATCAAGTTTTGTGCGTTATGCAAAAAGTAATATTCTGCCGCGCTGAGGGTGGCGCCCCTCGATTTATTGAAATTACCCTTGTAGCGCGAAGAGCCAGATTGAGTGGAGGGTTGCCCTGTTGGATTGAAAAAGGGTGTCAATTGCCCGGAAACTTCAGACTGTCAAGTCAACATGTTGCCGGGCTCTTCATCCGCCGGCAGTTGGCGAAATATGGGACTCGATCCGAAACTGTGGCACGCCCTATATGACTGCCATCCGGATTTCTTTTCTTGGCTTCGAGTGAGTGCTGGCCGGAGCTGGTTTTTATTGCCCCATATGAATGGGAAAGCTCTGGCTAATTTAACCATGAGGCTGTTTGCAGCAACTGTGCCGCCTTGGAGCCTGCAATGCTAATTCCCTGCAAAAATCACTCTGGCTGGACGCACTCAAGAAAACAAATATCCAAAAAACGCGATGCCCACAAAGCAAACACTCACTTCCGCACCCTTTCAACCCGCCCTTGAACCCGCATCCCCGAAATGTCAACCACTTGGGGGAACCGAAAAATTGCCTTTATATAGCGACAGCTGTGCCGCAGAGTCGCTGAATGTCGAGCTCCCGCCACAAATGCTTCCCAATCAGAGACGCGTAATTAAAATATGTACAAACAAACCGAAGGGAAAACTCTCATGTAAGAAAACACTGAGCAGAGCCAACTTTGTTTGCTTTGCGTGTTTTCCTATAAAACCAAAAGCAAAACCAAAGCAGCAAACACAACAGGCAACTGGAATCGCGGCCAGGCAATAATAACAAGAAAAACATTTGCATAAAGCAACAAACGGGAAGTTGGACGGAATGGGACGCGGACCAGACCAACCGAGCTTCAAGCGGAAGTTAATGAGTGCTGGGCGTCGAGATGGGAGCGTGACACGAGACTGGGCTGCCAAATGGGTCCTGGAAAAGCACAATTAAATGTTGTGACACTTAAGCTGAAATATTTTATAAGGCTTCTGCAATTTGAAATTATTTAAACTGCTTAAAATGGGTAAACTGGAATAACAACTAGCTCACTTACAGTCAAAGTTGATGCAAAACAAATGTAAAATGATTTGCAGAAAAGGATTTCGTGACTAGTATATCAAATATAAGTTTCTCTTGAGGCAACATGATAGTGACACCAAGTACAAACAAATAAATTAGAAAAAAAAAAACTTTAAATAAAATTATGTTTTTTAATAACATATTATTCAGCATTATTAGTAAAAAATGCTTGCTTGAGCTCACAAAAATTGAGCGTGTCACGGTCGCATCTTGGAGCTTGGAATGGGGAAAATCTAAAAAGTCAAATTCTACCAAAGCAAAATCACTTCATTAATGCGTCATTTGTAAGGGGAGCCTGGCCAGACTTGGACTAGGACATCGCCATTCGCCACACACCATTCACCATTCGCCATTCACCATATGCAACATTGGGCCGCAGGCAGCACGGAAGTTGTCTCCACGCCGGGCATGAAACTTTGCGCCGAACTTGCCACCGTGGAATGGTGGGCGGTTGGGGGGTGACAGTCGTGCAAAAGTTGATTATTTTTCAGCTGGCGCTACGAGGTTGGGAGTCGCGCTAGTACAGTGAATAATGACTTTTGCCACCGTTTGCGAGTGAGACGCCTCCGGCCAAGTTTACGTGCTTTTTTTATCTGCCGCCCTCCCAAAATTGGGGGAAAGTCCTTAGCTCTTGCCTTCCGCCTTCTGCTGTTGTCGCAAAGTTATGCAGGCTCATTAAGTTGTTGTACAGTTTAGAGAGAGAAAATTGTCAGCTTGCTTAATTTGCCCGAGTTCGGCTGAAGGCTGAGGGCTGAGGGCTGAAAGCTGGGGGAACGGAACTTGAGTATAAACAAAAGACTTCCTTGCTGCGGCGCTCCTTTGTCCTTGTCCTGTTGGTGGGTAGTAGCTCATGGCGAGTGTTTAATGAAATGAATTTTAAGAGCGAATTTATTATATTTCCCCAAAATGAAATGGAAAGTGCGAGCCGTCCGCCCTCCGAATTCATTCCACAGCCCCCACAGCGGATGTAATTAAGCGAGACTCTGCATTGGTTCCACTGCCGGTAAAAATTGTGCTTATCTGCTTGCGCTGTGTCACAATTTTGATAGCCTGTCAAGCAAATGTCAAGAAACTAGGTAAAATTAAAGCATCTTACTTGATCTCAGAATATTTAACAACTAGATAATATATTTTATAAAACTCCAATTGGGCTGTTCTCTTTAAAGTATGGCTTGATTAGGTGACTAACAATGCAATGAGTTCAATTAAGTTCTTTGAGCATTAACAACCAAAACCGTTCATATTCGGCTTAAAACTAAATATATTTATTAGGTCCAACGACACGGGCGACCTCTTGTTAGACCTTATACTCTTCATATTAAATTGATTTTATTTCTTTTTTAATTTGCGACTTTTGATAATGCACAATTGAAGAAATGATATTAGTTATTTTAATGAAGCTAATTACTCGGATGTTTGAAACTTAAATAAACAGCAACAACACCCAAAACAACTATAACGTCTTTAATTTCCATGTACTCTTACATTTAGCCAATAACAAATTAATATAGTAGTGCATTTGTGATGTCGTGCCGCCAATTTCTCACATACTGAATATTTCTTAGGGATATGATGAAGTTTTACTGCTCCGATAGAAAAGCAGGGCTTCTAACCGAAAGTGTAAGGCAAGGAGGTCCTCTATTTGATTCGGAGTTGTTTGCGAGGGAACTCTAATTTCTTAGCCAACAATGCGCTGCCAAATAAAAGCTAATCAAATAATTTCACACTACCTTCAAACTACCCACTATTTCCTTCACTAATCCACCCCACCATCCACACATCACAAGAGATATCATTTTTCATTGGCAATAACTTTTGGGCCAAAATCTTACCCCGGAACGGCTGACCACATCAACTTTTGCTCTTGTGCTCTGACACAATTTCACCTTCAATTAAACTTGAGGTAATTGACAGCGATGCGGAGGAAAGAAATCCCCAATTGGTAACCGCAGGTCGGGGGGGAAAACTAATACAAGCAGTCCCACCCTCCGCTGCTGGCAAGATAAATGGCGATGCCTTAAACTGATTGTGTGGATTAAATTGCCATATTGGTGAAATTGGCAGAGACACCGTCTTTCTGCCCCGCTTCCCTTGATCTCCTTCCCGCCAGGAGTCAGTCAGGCCAACAAGTATCGAAAACTTATTTTGATAAGCGCAATTATAATTGGATTTGGAGGAAGTTGCTTGCGAAGCGAGCAGGTAATCGGAGTGCGAGTGGGAGTGGGATGATTAATCTACCTCCGGAGTATTTAAAAGCCAGATCGCAACCCGAAAGGAAAATTGGAAATGCCTTGTTCGGCTGCGATAAAGACGTGCTCCCCACTCGCTGTTTTCTTTTTGTAAATGTTTGCTGTCAAGATAAGCACAACACAGCGTGTGGTTTGCCCTGATTCGCCACTCCCACTTCCCATCCGACCGGGATTACCCGGGGACAGGGAAAGGAGTTTGTCAGGAGTCTTGGATGCTGAGCCAGGACGGGTCTTAACGGAGACAAATGAAGTTGTTAGCGGGTGGCCCCAGAGACATGTTTTCAGGGCCGACCCTTTGCGGAGAGGGCGGAATAAGTATGGGGGGTCGACCAAAGGTCGATGCATTTCGGAGTTGCCTTTGATGTGCCCTGGCAGTGCCAGTTGATTGGTCATTCGGCCATTAATTGAGTTTAATTATTGGGGCGTTAATGAGGGGGTTGGTTTGGCCTCCAACCGAGAGGGTGGCACGGGGCGTATGATGGATGGGCGTGGGCGAAAGGAGTCAGGCGCTCGTTAAGGCCAGATTAAACGATTCCCAAGCTGGTCCTGAAACTTATAGCTAAGCCACGATTAGGGGGCCAGTACAGACGAGTATTTGCCACCTTCTAAGCCGCCAACACAGCCAGCACTGTCGATGGCTCATTAAAACTCTGCACATAACTCAAGGCGCGGGGACCACACAACCCAAAGTGACAGACATTTATTTGCGCCCATAATTAAACGCAGACAATGCCAGCAAACAATGTTTGGGGGTCGGGCCACGCCTCCCTTGTCAAATATTTCAGGGCTGCGTTGGCAACAATTTACAAAATGCAAATGGGCGTTGCCTCCGCCACCGCCACCGCCCCCGCCCCCGCTTTCGGCCGCTCTAATGAGCCCACTGCCAAGTCAAGGCATAAATTTGGGAAACTCCTTTGGAAGCCTTGGGCGACGTCAGAAGTCCTGGGCACATGTGACTCAAGTGGGTGAGTCCTCACCCTTTTTGGCCCGTTTAATTGTTGATTTTTCTAAATGGAAAGGCAACAGCAACTGTAGCAAATACTTCCCGATTGCAGTCAATTAAAAATGGCTAAAGAATCTCCAGGCCAAATCATCCCCTTGGCTGACCGACCCTTTCGTGAACTCCAAAGGACACTTCCAGTCAGCGCCTTTGTTGTGTGCAAATTAATGATGGCAATGATTTCACTGGGGGTGTTTAAGTTATGTTGCTCTTGAAATTTTGTTGATTCTAAGTTTTAATTGTACTTGTCAACCGTAACAACGGGGGTTGCTTTGGGTCTTGCGTAATTTAAGAAAGTAATTGAAATATTTCCTATAACTGTCCCGTTTCAATCTTTAATCTCCCATTTCCCCCGCACGGCCATGGACTGGAGTACAATTTCCAGCGGCAGAGCCGGCAAAGTTTTCCGAGCCCACACCCATCAATCCGCATCAGGACAGACATCCCCGTCAAAGTTGCACACTGCGCTTTTATGCAGATAAATTGTCGGTTATTCCCACTCTGGGCTCCGCCTTGGTTGCCTTTGCTGCCGCGTCAGTGGCTTCGGGCCGGGGATCTGGAGGGGATCTAGAGGATCCGGACGAGCCAATGGAACAGACCCAGACCAGGCCCAGAGAACGACGGAACAGAGCTTTTGCCTTTGCCTGATTGTTTCATAAAAGTTTCTGGTGCAGGAACAGCCACTATTGTTGGGCTTGTTGCCCCTGCTGTTGTTGTGATTTGTGCAAATTAATTTGCTTATAATTTTTACGCTTAGTTAAACACAATTTTGAGTGATTTTCACACAGAGCCCAATGCCTGGGTGCTAAAAAGTTTTCCCTTCTCGGAGCCATGCCATGCCAGAAGCCCTCCCAGTTTGGGGCATATAGAAATTTGCATTGGAATCTCTTTTAAAGCCGCCCAGCACAAATCCTCACTTAAACGGCGAGAGCTGAAGCTTCCACTTGCACTCCCCGGGGGCTTCGTTAGGCGCAACTGGCGGCCATGCAAATGTGGGCGGATGCGGAGGATGGAGGATGGAGGATGGGGAGCCGACTACAAAAAGGCACATTTAAATTTTATTTCCGGGGTGGCCCGCCACTGCGCACAGTTTTCCACCCATTCGAGCGTTTTTCATATTTTTATAAATTGCTATAAATTGAGATATTAATACGATACGCGACAAAAGTCACGGGATCCAGCTCCAGCTCCAACTCCAGTCCAGGCGCGACTGTTGTTGGGCGCTTGGTTCGCTGATTCCGCTGCAAACATGCGGCAAAAAGTGTCGGGACATTAAAAAATACGCGCGCAAGTGTGGCGCAAACAAAGTGTTCAGTTATTTGTATAAATCGCGATGCGACAACTTTTTCGGCGGTAACATTTGGCTGCAAGAGTTGGCCGGCAGTAATGATGAAGGTTCGTCCTGCTCTGATCTGGGCTGGCTTTAAGCCGCAATTTAAACAGAGTCCCGTCCTGAGGTTGCAGTAAGTGCGTTGTCTGCCGATGGCCTTTGTGGCAGCTTAAATATTCCATGCACACATTCTCCACACATTTCGTCAGCCGCTTCAATTGGACTGATTTAATTGAATCAGTTCGGTCGTCTAGTACTGGCTCCTACCCCCACCTTCTGGTCTACCGATTCCGTGTCTTCGGGCTTTCAATTTACTACCCCTGTCATTGTTGTTCCTCTAGTTTCGGGTCTACGTTTGACTATTCACTCCACTCCACTGCTCTATCTTTTTTTGCACACGTTTGCGTGCCATGCACGGCATAAAAATTTTGACACAAAAGCCGTTGCATACAATTGGGCGCAGAGCAGCGACACACACCGACGAAGCGGTTGCCTGTGCTTGTGTTGGTGTCTGCGCCTGTGTGTGTGTTTCGGGGCCTGACCAAAAGGAGGCATTTCGGGGGAAAGAGGCTCTACGAACGCCTCAGAAACGTGTTGAGGTCGTTGTCATGCTCTGATTTTGTATGCAGCAGCCAAGGAAATCTTTTGGAAGACTTATTTTTCTGTCCATCTACTTGCAGATGAGGTCTTTAGAACCAAAGAATTCTAATCTGATAAAAATGTATCTCTTCAAGGAAAACATAGCAAAAATTGTATGTTGTTGTAACAAAATTAATAATTGTTCACAACGACTATATCTCAATTTTTAGACGCATATTCTCAAAAACAATCAAACTAAGTCGATTTTCCGACGATTTTCTCGTTCGTTTCTACAATATCGGAGTCCGATTTTAATAAATTTAAAATTGTAGTTCTGAAATAGTAAACCATTTCTACAGCTCCGGTTGTTACGTGTACCTGCAATAGAATAAAAGACTTTTGCTAAAATTCATTCAGATAGATTGAAGGACTAGTTTGCGTAAAACGGAAGGACAGACAGAAGGACAAGGCTAGATTGACTCTTCTATTATGCTGATAAAAAAGTAAACATATCTTCTAAGGGTCGGAAATGACTCATTCACAACTTTGCAAGCTTATTGATTAATAGAATAATACCCTCTGCAATGATGAAAATTTTGAAACTTTAACATATTTGTTATTCCGAAGCAGAGATTACCACGGTTAATGATTACCCGCAGAGCAGCGGCAGAGCATTGACAAGTTTGTCCGTGGAAATTACCACATACATGAACTGCACATAATATGCATTTATTATTAAAGTTATATTTCCTATATCCTAGATGTTTAAATTTTTTAAACTGAATAGTTTAAAATAGTTCATCGTCCGAAATCGCTCTTAGTTATCTGGTTTTTTATATTCGCTCATCTTTGCCGAGCGATAAAGTTGGATCGGAAATGTAAAATTACAATCACTTGACGATCTCGCAATAAACAGCATTTCGCAGTTTTTTTTGAGTGCCGCGTATTAGCTTAGTTTAAGTTTTTACTTGACCAATTGGGGATAAGCTCCAGCACCCCCGCAAAAGTCTTACTAATATCCAACTCCAGTCTACTGCTGTGCCTGGACCTACAATAAACAATAGGAAAAACTTTCCCCCTCCCTTTCGCTAACATCCTTATAAATAATGCTAAATAAATTACCCCGCATCGAAAAACAATCATTACACTTGTGAACCGTGGCCAATTTCGATTAGAGGGATCGGGCCGCTCAGGAACAAAAGTGAAACTAACTTTTGGTTCATTCATAAAGAAAATGAGTTCGGCGGCCAGGGGGCAGGGTTAAACTGTATCTCATGAGAGGCCTACGCACGTATAAGATTTCTTATTTACGATAGGGAGACACAGAAGAAATAGCAAAATAGCAAAGCCAAAGTGGGGGCAAATGGCAAGCCCCATTCCCCAGTTGTCCGCCCCTTGAACCCACTCTCGAAGCTAGTCAGGCAGAAAAAAGGCAGACGACGCAGAGACAAAACACAAGCCAGTGAAAAGGCCAAATATTGAATCGTGCGTAATTTACGATAAAAAGGGGAAAATTGGAAAAGTTTTCTCCAGACTCCCTCCCAGATTTGGTAGTAAGTAAGGCGGAAAAGGGGCTGGGGCCCTCCTCGTTCGCTTTCGCTTGTTTATGTAGTTCGTGTCGAGGGGCAGCAAGGCACGTGTTTCTCCGTTTCTCCTCGCCCAGCCATGTAAATAAAAATTCTGATTGTCTGAACTCAGGCGGCCAAGTGTGTGTGTTTGTGTGTCTCCAGGACCGATTGAACGTTTTATTAAATATTACAAGTAGCTAAATAAATTAGACAAAGGACTAGAATGGCGTTGCCTGGTAATGTGAATGGGGCTCATATATCTGGGGGAAATTCAGAGGAGATAAGAGCTACAAATCCTGATAATAACTCCCTCCTGCGGACATACTCATCGGCCAACATGTCGTATGCGCTACAATGCAAGTGTCTGCCCTAATTAGCAAAGTACTTTTTGCGTGCGGACACATTGAGCTGCAGCTGTTTCAGCGGCGCCATTAAATCGCATTTGGTCAGCCGATTGTTGGCGCTCCAGCACTTTGCATCGCGATAGGCGAGGCCCCCTCACAAAACCTCTGCCATAAAAACATTTATGTAATTGCTGTTATCGACAGCGGCTGGCTCTCCAAAATGGCCCCGTAGCCGCATCCCGGATCGGGAATGGCGTAGGCGATGACGATGTCGATGGCGATGGCGATGGTCCCGTAAACGGGCCTTTAATACACTTTTGATTGGATTGTCGCACAAGTTAATTGAACGGCGCAGCAGATTGGTAACATTGTTAGCCACGCGGGCACCGCCTAAGCCACTGAGCCGACGCGTTTTTAGCCGGCACAGCCAGCAGAGAACTGGTGGCAATTAATTTTGAAACTAGCAGGAAGGGCTTTCAATGCGGCTCAATAGGGCCCCCAATTCATGTCGATTCATGGAAGCTCATTAGTTGGCAGACTGGCCACGACCAACCCCCGAAAGTATGCAGCAGTCTCCTTTGTTCGATTGTATCGTGGCCACCCGGCTCAGCATCAATTGCAACTTTTCCGTCCGTGGGTCTCTATTCCGGTGCCTTCTTAACGCTCGAACGCATTCCTATCTTTTGTTGTCCTCGTCGAGCAAATTGTCTGAGAATGACCCGCGTAATTTCGCTTTTAGCTGATTTACTGTAAATTGTATTGTGGCAGAGATTTGGCCAATGCCGTAAAAAATGTTACACATGTGGCATCGAAATGTATTCGAAATGTTTACCAATCGATTGACCTGCTGGGCTAGGCCTGCGCTAATGGATGGCCAGTAATTTGGCATGTGTCACGGCCAGGAAGGTAATGAATGTATCCTCTGATTGGCGACTTACCTTTCTGATAGCTCATCATTGCAAATTAGTTGCGCATAGATGAGAGCAATGCAGGCCGGGTTCAGTACAGCAGAGCCAGTGTGGAGAACTGAAAGACGAAGGGAATGAAATGATCAGATTTATGGATGACTTAAGAGTTTCTATGATATAACTGGAGAGCCCGGATGCAATCACCATAATGGGGCAGAGACTTCAGCCCAGCACTTCGGCAAACACCACCACCGCCGTCATCGTCATCGTCTTCTGCCACTTTAGCACATTTTTACTTTTGCGACTACTTGAGGCAGTTAAAAACCTTTTGCATTCGTTTGTTTGACTTCTCCATCCAGCAAAATGATGGCAGCGTTCTTGTTCTCGTGCTCGTTCTCGTTCTCGATGTGTACTTAGAACTGAGCCCGCATCCCAGGAGCAATTGCAGGAGACCCAAGACGTTGTAGTGGCCCAAGAAGGCGAAGAGGGGGCGAGCAAACAATCTCAAGTTTTGTTGGCGTTAGTTTTGTAAATTGCAGGTTGCAACATTTTCATTAAATTAAGTCAAATAGCAAACAAGTGGATAGGAGCTTGGCAGGGCCCGGGCAAACAATCAGGACTCCTGGCTCCTGACGAGAGTCCTGTAAACAATAACAACTGGCTGCCAGTCGGGTAAGCAGATAGGCATTACCGAAATTAAGACCCAAGGAGGTGGGCCTGCCCTCCAGTCAAGTTGTCATAAGCTGGGGGGGATTTCGCCGAAGGATTGCGGCGTTGCCAGGCGATGACTTTCATCAAAAATCCCCAAATAACGATTGCAAATGCTCCAAAATTATATTTCCATTCTAGTCTGCTCCCGATTAATCTGCGGCACATTTCTGGAGCGGGGTGGTGGTGCTGAACAGCTCCTGAACGAGAACTCGGCAGCCGAAACACCAAACGTCAGCTGAAACTGACAGCGTGTCCTGGTTGCACATTTTTGCCTGGCTCGACAAAAGTCAAGAGCTCACAGCCGAGCGGGCCTCGCTCTCCTCCCCGACATGGCATTAATTAAGTTTGTAACGACAAATGCCAACACGACACGAGACGTAAACACTCGCCCAGACACACGCCCTCCCATAAATCAGCCATCTCCATCTCCATCGCCATCGCCATCGCCATCTCCGTAGGAGATCTCCATACAAATGCAATGCGGGAGCAGCGACAACGGGCTCAAAGGATATTCCGAATGGGCTGCACGGGGACCCGAGTGCACTGCCGGCGTCTGCTGGGATGTCATGACGATGTTAATTTTATAAACTCTTCAGTTTTAGCCCCCCGATCCCCCGATCCCCCGAAACGCTTTGGCTGCTCAAAAACTATTCCCGTCCTCGTCCTCGTTGTTGTTTTTGTTGGTCCTGCGTGTTTGTGTCCACGCTAGTTAGCGCCTGCGGTGGGTTTGTGTCTGTGCTGTGACGGATGTGCGTGGCATGAGTGTGTGTGTGTGGGTGTGTGTGTGTGTGCGGGTGTGTATGCCCTGGTGTGTTTGTGTCTCCTGCTGTCTCGTTAACAGGATTTGAGGGTCGCTTTAGCGTCGCCTCCGTTGCGGTAGCTGTCGCTTAATGGCTGCCTTAAACAAACTTAAACAAATTCTGACTTCAACTTTGTGGTAGATGTGTTCTCAAAAACCTTTCCATTACCTTAAAACATTAAAATTTGAATCTTTCTTTTAATTTTGATGGAACAAGAAGTCTTTTACTGTGTTATCCTCAATCTGTTAAAAATGCTTTGCCCATTTTGCCTAACTGGCATAAGAACAAACATAAATCAGTTCAATCGGGGGTGCAGAATCAATCAGGGGTCACGAATTATAAACTTAGATGGCTTCAAGAATTTAAAATAGCTACAAGCTCACATTTTTCTCGAATATTTCCCTTCTCTGCATGCAATGTTTAAACTTCTGGCAAGTCTTTAAACCAGCCAGTGCGCTGCTCTGCCGGCTCTGATTTATTTTAATTTTCCCAGCCACGTGCAACATTTTTCTATTTGTTTGACGCGCCGCATTTTGCAGCTCGCATTTTCCAGCCAGGCGCTCCTCGCATGGGAAACTCGAGGAGTCGGCGAAACGTAGCCTAGCAATTGAGCCTTGACAGAAGGGGGAAAGCTGGGGGGCAGGAAACGACGACTTTGCTTTGTGCAACAGCGCGTGAATCGGCATAGGAGGTAAAAATGCAATGTCTAGGCAAACACTGAGGAACACGGCCGAGGTGGGGTGAATATATATGTGAATGGTTGGCAGTGGAAGGAATTTTATTTGTTTATAGCACAGAAGGCGGCCAACAAAAAGTGCAACGCAGCTGCCGGTTGAAAAGCAAGGAGCAAGGAGAAAGGACTCTTGGATCCCTGCAGGTGCAACAGACTCGCACATTGTCAATATGGGGCGTGGAAAACTGGCGACTGTGTGCGAGTGCCTATTGTCTGTCTGTCGCATATGGGTATCTGTGTGCATTAACGGTCTTTGCAATGATTTTGTTTTTCCCTAAGTTGTGTAAAAGTGAAACGCCCTCTCAAATATAAAAGGTGAAGTGCTTTATTCCGATAAACGAATATTTTAAATCACAGCCGACATTTGAAGTTACAGCTTACAAAATACATTACTTAGGTCGCAGTTCTAAAAACATTTTATTTATTAATTTTAAATTAATCTGAATTATGAATGTACTTCGTGGTTAAACCAACAAGTACACATGATAGTTTTGTCAGCCGTAAAGAATGACCGCAATAAGGTTTTGAATTAAAAAATAATCATTATTTCTGAGCGATATATTGTCTTGCTTTGAAATAACTAACTAATATAATAAAACTCAAAACTTATAATTATTTCTGGGCAAAGCTGATAAAAAGCCAAAATATAGTAACTATTATTTTTGTTTTTTTTTTTAAATATTGCTTATAATTATTACGGTCCCTGAAAAAAATTATCGTTAAAACTTAAATGTGAGCCTAACCAGCCTTAACAAAAAAATACAAAAATCGGAGCTGTTGTCAAGACTCAAAATACTTTATGACTTCGAATAAGCGTCGAACGAAACATCATAGAATCCGTTCAAAAATTGTTTAACTAAAAAGTTTGCCTAGCTTTTGTCGCTATTTCATTAAAAATCTCTGTATTACTATGAAAATATTAATATTTGCACCCAGAAAAACAATATATGCAAATGCAAAGTCCTGACACAACATATATGGCATCACTTGGAATCGTATTTGCTTAACTATTTGTAAACATTTTCCACCGTTAACCCCTTGCAATCCCTTCACCGATTACGCTTGCATAGTGCAACATCCGAGAGCGGAGTACATAATTTAAATGGCAACTTTAAAATGTTTACCAAGCGCTTCATCGCAGTTGTAATGTGAATTTACGGGCCAGCAGTATCCAAACACACTCTGCACCACCATTCTGCACCACCAAGCTCCACCACCGCAGCCACCCCCGCACCCACACACATTCAGCAGTGTCAGTGTCTGTTGCTATTTGTGCTTAACCCACGAAAGGAGAGCGCTGAAAAGCAGGCTACCTTTTTTCTTCTCGACTCTGCAGGCGCGAAAAGATATGCGACTGATGGGGGAGGAAACGGAGGGACGGGGACCGACGCAAGTTCACCATTCGACACTCAGTCAGTCGAATGGACGGACCTTCCTGCTCATTACTGTGGCAAATTTTTTTTACGTCCCCGCTGGATTTTAATTAAAATTAATTACATTAAGTGCAGCGAGCAAACAACAAACATCAGCATAGAAATCCGCAATCGCCGCCAAGAGAAACAGAAAACAACTAACGCAAGGAAGAACGCTTTAGTCGACCCTAAGATACCCGCCACTCAATCTCATGCTAAATATAAGTACCTTATTGTCTTAAACGATCAATATGTTATTATTTAGAACATAACTAATTACATATTGGTATTTTTTATTAAAAAATATTAAGCAATAATGCAAAAAAGGTGTTCTGATTTTGAAGAGTGTCAGCATACTGAAACCATAAACTAAGAGAAATTGTTTGCCATATGCCTAATCGCCGAAAAAACAACAACAATTTTCTATATTAAAGTAAAATTGGTACTTGTTATGAGGAACTGTTTAACAATATGGATTACCCTAAAAATATAAACAGATTCTCAACCTAACCTTTAAATTAAATAAACTTACAAAATAGAAAAGTTTTTTATTATATAGAAATGTGTTCTAAAATATAGAAACAGGGCGAATTTCTTGTTTTTAGGGGTAATTTTATTTTTCCTTCAATGCTCATGTCCTTCTATGTTTTGCTCGAATCGACTTGAAATTTAAGGACGTTTCATATTAAAATTATACTACAAAAAAAAAAATTATCAATTTAAAAGTTAATCAAAATCATTAAAGCCAAAATTCATAAAATTTAAAAAACATATATCGACTTAAAACTTACGAATAATTTTATATAATCATGCAAACTTTTTATAAACAAAATATACCCTTTTAATTTACGAATAACGAGTATAAAATTAAAAGAGCCCTACATACATGCAGACAGGGCGAAAAGAGAAAGAAATTCCAAGAATTGTAAAGAACGAGCTCGGCAGTGAAAGCCTTAATGCGCTTTAATCGGCTCCCTGCTTTGATGGCTAACATTAAAATTTTCATTTTTTCTCCAAACTTTTTGGCACACATCCGCTGGGTCAAATGGTAATTTTTTTACAGAGCATTCTTTCCTCAGACGTTAACACAGCAACAGACAGAAATGTTTTTTTGACCTGTCTAAATGAGGCTGTGTTGAAAACTGAGTTTTCGCGATTCTACAGAAAACATTTTATACATTGCGATGAATGAAATTTATGCAAAGCTTGTGGTTTGTTTATTCATATGCTGAGAAAAGCCAAAGAAATTTTAAATAATTCGAAATTTACTCGTTACTTGGATTATTGACCTGCATTTGAATAAGGAGCTGAATATTCCTTTAATTTACAATTACCGATACTTAAACAATTGAGCATCGCTCTTAGAAGCGATGAGAACAACTCCTGCCACCCACAGAACTCTCGGTTGAAAAGTGTGTAAAGTTTTTAACTAGACTTCAGCTGACAACAAAACATAAAATACAACAAATTGGTCGAGCGCCGAGTCCGAAATCTCCCCCTCTGTTGAAAACTTTTAAGCAACATCATAAAGTACAACAATTGACAACATTTTTATTATTTCGTCTTCATCGTTTTCTGATTTTTTGGGAAATATTTTTCTGAGCAATTAAATGTTGCCACTTGGCAGCAAAAGTTGAGCATAGAAAAGTTGCCCAGCCGAAAGTTGTAGCGTAAAAACTCGTCATGCGAAAGAGGAAAAGTAAAAGCAAAAATCGAAGCCAACCTCCCTCGGGGAACGCAGATCCGAAACCAACAATAAATGACAATAAAAATAAGCCAAAGGGAAACATTCCGTAATACCAGCATGGAAAATCATAAATAAAACGCATGTAATCCACGATTGAGTGCTTAACTTGATGCCAATGCCATGAAGTCGACGGTCTATCTGAACAACTGGGGTGAGCGGTTGTGGCACCGCGATAAGGGCGAGGGGCAAGTATTTACATTTGCGGCTGCTGATGCGGTTGCCATATTGAAAAGTCATCAATCATTTGGCCTCGCGCAGCCAGCGAAGCAAGAAATTTGTCAGTGTTTGCAAAAATATAGAGCCAAGAAGGGGGCGAATGTGGCTTGTCGGGCCGTTTTGCCCACTGGATGCAATGACTCAATCTGCCGGCAACTTTAAGGACCTTTAAGTCGGCCAACTTGGAGCTGGAGAGGTGGCAAAAACGAGCAACAAAACATCCGAAAGCGGCAAATGAATGGCTGAACAGATAGAAGCACCAGGCGCTGTGAGTGTGGCCGCACAAGGGAGGGGAAGAGCTGGCCATAGAGCAAAAGTTTACATAACATTAAACAAAGCGCACAATGGCACGAAAGCAGACTTAAGGACCCTGCTGATGAGTGCGAACGGACAGGCGATGGAGGGCTTTGGGCGGGAAATGCGGCCAAGAAAAGAAAATTTGTTTAGAGTTTCTGCCACTCCCACTGCCCCTGCCCCTTCCCCTGCCCCAGCCCCTGACAAGTCAAACAAAAACGAGTTGCGCATAATGAAGCACAAATGCACAATGGACCCAAGGACTCGAGGCCGGACCAGGGATACATTTTATAAATGTAGCCAGCTCTTGAGTTGCTCTTTTTGTGCCCCAGGACCCAGGACCCAGGACCCAGGATCGCAATGCGGGATGGGGAAATCTATGCCAAATTATCGGCCAGGCAACCACAAAACTTAAGCGCTGAGTTTCACTTTCCTGGCCAACTGGCGAAACTTTGTTTCCCGTTATAAGAAATTATTTCATTAACAAGTTCAATTGGCAGTCGTTAGCGGGAACTTTCCCTCCGCCTTAGACGAAGTTTTCGGTGAAGTTTGCGAGTTTTATTTGCAGCAAATGTTATAATCGTGTTAGTAGCCTAACTTGCGGATAACTGTTTACCAATGAGTGAGCTGCGGCGCTCCAATTGCGAGCGAAGTTTGGCAATCCCAGGACCTACAATGGGCCCGGAAACAGATCTCCAGGCCCCGATTTGCATAGTCGCTGGCAAAAAGTGTGCTGCGCCCCACTAATCCCTCTTTATGGCCGACTGAGCCATAAACTGTGCGCACTTAATATAAAACATGCTTAAACGCGGCTGCTCCCTCCGGGCGGCCATAAATAAATTATGAAAAACGCTTAACTACTTTCGACAGCTTATAAACGCCTACAAAATGGAACGCCCCCGCAGCCCCAACTACTTGCGTCTGTGTGCGTGTTCGTCTGCTGGGTGCTGATTTACAGTTGCATACTCTTGGGCGCCCAAGCGCCCAAGCAGCTCGTCGTTTGGGACTGCGGTTGCTCGTAAAGCAATTCATTTCCCTTATGCATTTTGTATGTGCAAAGGGGCCAAGGAGGCCAGGTATCCTTGTAGCCATATAGCCTTGTAGCCTTATAGCCTTGTATCCTTGTGTCCCAGTCCCAGTCCCTCGACCCCTCCCTCCGAATGGCTCGAACCGTCTGGAAATGGCGCAACGGAAGCGCTTTTCAATGAAATTTATGACGCATGGAAACATTAGACGATCGTTGACGTCTACAAGTCCGCGGAGCAGTCCACCTTACAGCCGCTGGCTAATGCCCTGACACCCGAGCGATTTATGAGTTCAGCCAAGTTTGGCGCTGTCTGTTTGGGCCGTCGCTCGCTAATTTCGAGGTGCCATGGGTGCCGAAAGAATTTCAATTAAATATAATTTATGTGGTCCCAAAAGATGTCAACTTGATGTGAGACTCCGCGGAGGGAAAGACTTCAATCGAGCTACATCTTTAAGGCTTTTGGCCCAGGGAAAGGGCCAAAACTGAACCTATTTCCCTTTTATTTTTTCGCTATCTCACTTGCGGGTGAAGTGGGAGGGCGAAAAGCTTTGTTTTTGCAGCCGTTTACCGAATGGCCCGCCCCCAAAAACGGAAAAGCGGAAAAACGGGAAAACGGGAAAAGAGGAAAAGGGGTCTGTGCACTCGCCGGTCGTGTAAGCAGCCAAGCAGCGGAAATGATTCGTCGTAATTTTCCTTTGTGTAATCAACTCCTTTGTAGGGAATATTTTGTATGTTCATATGCCCTGCCGACGCCGTCGCTCTTGAATCCCGATGCCTGACTCCAAGGAGTCGGCAAAGTTGAGTCCCCCACGAATCCGCCTCCATCGACGCCCTGTGAAGTACGCTTTTAGGCGTGCTCCTTTATAGTTTTATTTTTCTCTGCCGGTGAAAACTTTTCTGCCGCTAGATTTCACGCTCTTTTGAGTTTTCTACAATTTAGTGGATCAAGTCCACTGCGGGGCCTTTGCGCAATTTAATGAGATTTCCTTTGCGAGGGGAGTTAATAATTATGCAAATATTTCAATTATTGAATGCCAGGACAGTCGTCCCCCAATTCGCCATTAATTCTCTGGCCCAAGAATTTTCATCGCCTGCCAACCTACATCAAGTCGGGCAGGTGGTTTTCCGCACCCCGGCCTCCGACTCGGCAAACTTATTATCGCTCCATCTTTCTGGCTCTGATTATTATGATGTCTGGCTGTCAGTGAGTCCAAGAAATCCACTTAATTTCTGGGATGCCGCTGTGGGCGAAGTTTGACGCCATCAATTGATCATTATTCTGTTTTTCGAGGGCTTGTTGTTCGTACAAGTCGATTGAGTGTAATGAAGGTAAAAACATTGCTGCCAAAGATTTAGCCAATAAGGAGAAATAATCTTGAGGAAAACTTGGCTTGGACTTCAGAACACGAAAAAGCTCTGCAACCTAGCTAATTAAATATTTTCATAAAAGCTATATAGGGTTCGTCTCTTTCAATTCTTGTACTGATTTCTGTGTTCCAGTGTCTGAAATGTCTTTTAATACCCTTGCATAGGGTATTTTCCATCGGAAGAAGAATACTAAAAAAAATTATAACTTTGCTGTTTTTTAATTTTTTTTTAGTTCTTTGACATATAGTAATGGTTAAATATTTTAGAATTAAGGTTTAAATTTCATTAAAATCGGACGACTATATAATATAGTTCCCATGGAAACAATAAACGAATTTTTCAGATATATAAATCAATTCCAAAAACAAATATTTATTTTTACTACCGGTTCATACTTATAACCATTGTATCTTGACCAACAGTATTAATTTGAAAATACCTAATAATAATCGATTTATATTCGTTTTTTTTAATATAATTTTTTTTTAATGTTAGGGCACATAAATTTAGCTTGCCGAAGCTATCCATTGTTATTAAATTTGATTTCCGCAAGTAATACTGCTTTAATTACTTAAAACCCGGAGAGAACAGAAAAATCCGAAAAACGGAAAGCAAAACGAGGCAAAAGCGGACTGCTGGTCATCACATGAACATCAAAGCGTTGTACAAACATTTAAAGATCAAAAAGCCAAAAGCCCATTTAACCCGGTCCAGGGCGACACCCACACAAACGGAGACCCACGCGTACATGTGTTTCGCCATGGTCAAACAGCTGCCGCTCCTGTGTTGATAGAGACCTAAAGGACATGGGGCGGGGTGGGCGGAGCAGGCTGACCGCTCACTTCTTGTCGGTTGCATTAATAAAAATTGTTCACCATATTGGTAAATCCATTATGAATATTACGGGCGTGCAGAAGGCCGACGGCCTAAAATGGGGGAAAACAGGGAGGCCAGTGGCCAGTTGCCAGTGGTCAGTGGCTGGTGGAGATGGTAGGCCAGTGATGTGCTGGAGTGCAGCATGAAAAGATTGAAATTGAAATTTGTGTTCCTGCATTGGATGTCGGTGCGACCCCTGTGCGTTTTCCCCGCGTCGTCCTGCGGTGGCTCTGGGTCCTTCCGCTCCCCTCGACCATTCGAACCCCGCCAGCCGTCGTAGCTGTGTGCGAAAAGCAAAGCAAATGTTTACGTAATAAATTTACGTGATTGAAATATGTCGAGTTGGCAACAAAATGGCCAACGACCGGCCCGCCCCCCTATTTATCCCCTATCTGTGCAGTCTGGCTAACGAATCCGGTGGCGTAAATTTAACACATGTATGCAGTCGAGAGCGAGTGTCAGAGGGGCGGCAAGGAGTCGGTCATTTTTATTAGTTGCCAAAGCGTTTGGCGGTTGTTGCTGCTGGCTGTTCGCCGTCGCTGTTCGCCGTTAGCCGTCCGCTGTTCGTTGCCTGAAAAACCGCAATTTGTGCAAAAATTATGAAACGAGACTTTGGGCAAACACAATCAGCGACCGGGTAAGTTTTTGTGCATTTAAATTAGTGTGCTCCTTGTGCCAGGCAGGACATGCCGAAGGACACAAAGGCGCGCTATCCATAAGCGGATTTCGGCAAGCGAGCGAGGAAACGATGAAAACCATTCGATAGGCTTAATTATGTTGTTCACTTTGCGTAGCAAAACACAGCAGGATTGGACTTTGCGACTGGATCGGGGATAACCCTTCCATGGAAGCATTTTCCTGAAATCGAGTCACGACTTCCCCGAGTTGACAGCCCTTTCCGCCCAGCAAATCCGCACCATTCGCACCTTGTCAGCTGCTCGTTCGTCCCAATCACTTGGTCTTTATCCACTATGAGTACACATGCCAAACTAAAAGGGATATTGGGGGGGCGGCTTCGAAAGAAAAATCTAACCACGCGCAATTTGTCGTGTGTGGATGTGGAAATTGATCCAAGTGATTTCCTACCCACTCCGCCGCTGTCTGAAAAGTATTTACTGCGTCGTCAGTCATTCAATTTATCGCATTTCTTTGGCCCGAGTCAAGCCCAACCAAACTAAACCAAACCAAACAGAGGAATCTGTCAGGGCGCTCCACGTCAACTTCTTCCCTGGCTCCGAATCCGACTCCGACTCCGTCTTCGACTTCGACTACGACTTCGCCTCAGACTCAGACTCCGGCTTCCTTAGCCGGCGATGGCGAC
Source organism: Drosophila gunungcola (assembly GCF_025200985.1). Taxonomy (NCBI): domain Eukaryota; kingdom Metazoa; phylum Arthropoda; class Insecta; order Diptera; family Drosophilidae; genus Drosophila; species Drosophila gunungcola. The sequence goes on along the minus strand of NW_026453181.1, from coordinate 145,029 downwards.
AAGTTCATACGTCTTATGACTTCCCGTTGACGGAAGTGAGCTTCGTGTGTGCCCGTGAGTGTGGCCAGGGTAGGGTCTGGGGCTGCGTCTGCTTTTGGGTCTCGGGTGCAGCTTACATCGAAATCACTTTTATAATTGGCACGCAGCCAGCCAAAAGAAGAACTCGGAAAAAGAATATCTGCGCGGGACCAACAGAATGAAGAGCAGACGGGCTTAAACTGTCTGCAAGGTTTTTGCTAGATCTCTGGCAGCGATGTCTGCAAATACTATTTGTCAGATATGACATTAGATTAATCGAAATTACTTGCGGGCTTCAAAAGTGACCGGCGGACGGACTGGCTTCAAAGTCAATTCAATTGGTCTATCAAATATTAAATGACAAAACAGGGCGAGGCGCAAAAACGGTCACCCTAATTGAATTGGTAAATATTTAAATAAATATAACCGCAGATAATTAAAACAACAAAAGCCAAGCGACAGCGATGGATGGACACGTCTAAATTAAGAGCTCGACAGCAGTAACAGAAAAAATAAAATGCGATTGTGGTGGTCGAGGAACGTAGGTAAACGAGGACACACAGGTGAATGGGCGCCCATGTCACATTGCGACCACAAAAGCAATTAAATTTCCAATTAAATTGCATTCACTTTGCTACATTTTGGTCCGGGGAAAATGCGACGCGATTTATTTAAATTGTTAATTAGGAAAGGCAATTCCAATGACAAATTGATCAGGTTACACCGGCAGTGCGCAACGTTGGTTGGAGTTTCTTCTAACAAGTCCGAACCTTCTGTCCTTTCCATCGCTCACCAGACTCCGCAAATGTTTTTAAAGCTTCCACTTCATGAAAAAATTGGCTGCCTTTACTGAATCGCATTTGCAAAGAGTGTTCACATCCAGGAGCTTCCAACAAAGAACATAGCAATTACAACAATTCCAACAGGAGAAACAGAGCGAGGGAGAGAAGCCCGGCAAAAAAGACATAATTTTTCGTAAACGTTTTTATAGTGTTGTCATGTACGATTAATTGCGGCTCATTAAACTTTATACGGCTGCAGACGCTCAAACGATTTCCGTGCCAGCTCCAGCCTTCCGTTTTGGGGTTCGGGGTCACAACTCAGCCAACCGAAACGAACCCTTGTTTGGAGCTCTGACCGTGCCCCAGGGATTTGCCGAATTTATTTTCCGTGTGTGTGCTAATTGCGCCAATGCACCATGACTCAATTCCTGCAATACAAGGAGCCTATTAAGCTGGAGCTTCTGACCATATGCAGTTAGCATTAAGCTAGGGAAATGGGATTGGACACTCAAATGGTCTGAATCGCAAAGCTCTCTGTAGCACCTTCATTTTTATACCTTTACAGAGGATACTATGTATATTTCCGACATAACCCTTTAGGATAATATATTCTTAATCCGCTTTTCTAGCGATTTAAAAAGGCCAAAAGCTAGGGACTTGACATTTTCTTAATCCGTTTTTTATATGTGTACTCAAAACACGTTTGAAAATGAAGTCTATATCCTCCAGCTTCCATAAAAACTATTGATTTATTTGCCTTACTGGCAGCTTGGTTCTAATCTGTTTATTCAAATTTTAAATAAGATTTTTTATGTGTTGCCAATCGGAAAATTTAATTTGCTTAAATAAAAAGCCAGGTTAAGGACCAGGACATATATTATACAAAAATTTGGTTGTTTCTGAAGAACTTTGCGAATATAACGCAGTTTTTTTGCTTTACTTTTTGGTTTTATATCTATTTATATCTTCGGCTTGCCAAGTTATGTTCCTGTGATGATAGCTGAGTTTTGAAACTAGAACCTTGTTAAGTTAAGTTAACAATTACACTCACATAGATGGGATTTGAAACAAGAAAGCAAGCAAACTTCAGAAAGCCGAAGTTCATATACTCTTAAAGCTATTTCAAAAATAAAATATTCTTGAAAACATTAAAATTATGATTTATTTGCGTATATGTTTAAAAACATTAAAGCTATAATGATTTGCAGCTCAATTATTCGATAATTCCTATGGAAGCTAAATGATATCGTTTTCCGATTCGGCTGCAAGGGTATATGAACTTTGGCTTGCCGAAGCTTGCTTCTTTTCTTGCTTTTATTATGTTTACTTAGTTTTCTATAATTCTAGCCAATTCCCAAGGGTGTAATGTAAAAAAATTCTAGAAAAATTTCAAAAGCTTAGTTTCTAGCGTGGTTGAATATATTGGGGCAAAACCGACAACCAACACTAAAAAAAATAAAAAAACAGAATAGATCAACAAGACCAAAACAATCGAAAAATCATGGCTGCTTGATTAACAACAACATATGGGGATCGGTTTCGCCCCAACACTGTTTCCGAGAAATGCTTTCTCTAAATAAATTGCACTAAGCACAATATCTTTTTATAATTTTTTTTTTTTACCATTCCGGGCAAGGACCAATGCTTTTAACTCAATCGCCGTGAATCTCAAAAATTAAAAAAATTAAATAACAATACAAAAAAGCAAAACTTGGTATGAGGATTTTCCTAATTTTGATGTTAGAGTCAGCTTTTTTTATGTTTGTCATTTGCCTCATCAGTGAGATCCAGAACGGTGTCGGTTTCGGCCCACCTACCAATTTGGCCTCAACCTTCTCTATTTATTTAGACATTTTCACATTCTTTCAGACGGTGTTATAATTTCAGTCAAAATATTGCAACGCAGTGAAAAGACATAGTTGACTCAGTAAAATATTTATATATATTTATATATATCATCATCACTAGGAGAGTCGATCAAGCCATGTCCGTCTATAAGCCCGTCCGCTTCTTCGCCAACTAGTCAGTTTTATTTCTATTAAAGTTAGTACTGTATATAATTCGCAACGAGCCGCAACATAAAAAAAAATACACCTTCCCCGATATTATTGTTTAATATTATTCAGTACTATGGTTTTAATGAAAAACAAGAAGGAAAGCAAACTTCGGCAAGCCGAAGTTCATATACCCTTGCAGCTATTGCATTAATTAAATACTTTTGAAAACATTTAAATTATGATTTACTTGAGTATGTGCTAAAAAAAAACATTGAAACTATGATGATTTGCAGCTCAATTATTAGATAGTTATTTTATATATTTTTATTATTTCTATGGGAGCTATATGGTATAGACGTCCGATTTTGATAAAATTTATACCATAATTCTGAAATAATTAAACATTGCTATATGTCGAAGAACTAAACAAAAAATTAAATAACAGCAAAGTTATAATTTTTTTTATTTATTTTTCCGATTGTTCCTATGGGAGCTATATGCTATAGTCGTCCGATTTTGATGAAATTTAAAACGTAAATCGGAAATATTTTACCATTACTATATGTCGAAGAACTAAACAAAAAATTAAAAAACAGCAAAGTTATAATTTTTTTTCATTTATTTTTCCGATTGTTCCTATGGGAGCTATATGCTATAGTCGTCCGATCCGGCTCGTTCCGACTTATATACTACCTGCAATAGAAAGACAACCTTTGGGAAAGTTTCATGCAGATAGCTTTAAAACTGAGAGACTAGTTTGCGTAGAAACGGACGGACTGACAGACGGACAGACGGACGGACAGACGGACGGACAGACGGACATGGCTAGATCGACTCTACTAGTGATGCTGATCAAGAATATATATACTTTATAGGGTCGGAAACGTCTCCTTCACTGCGTTGCAAACTTCTGACTGAAATTATATATTATATTATATATATATATATATATATATATTATATCGATAATATATATATATATATATATATATATATATATAATATATATATATATATATATATTATATCGATAATAGCTCCCATAGGAACAATCGGAAAAATAAATAAAAAAAAATTATAACTTTTCTGTTTTTAAATTTTTTTTTTAGTTCTTCGACACATAGTAATGGTTAAATACTTCAGAACTACGGTTTAAATTTCATCAAAATCTGACGACTATAGCATATAGCTCTCATAGGAACAATCATAAAAATAAATTTAAAAAATTGTAACTATGGTGTTTTTAAATTTTTCTATTAGTTCTTCGACATATAGTAATGGTTAAATATTTCAGAATTACGGTTTAAATTTCATCAAAATCGGATGACTATATCATATAGCTCCCAAAGAAATAATAAAATTATATAAAATAACTATCTAATAATTGAGCTGCAAATCATCATTGCTTCAATGTTTTTAGACATATACGCAAGTAAATCATAATTTTAATGTTTTCAAAAATATTTAATTCTTGCAATAGCTGCAAGGGTATATAAACTTCGGCTTGCCGAAGTTTGCTTCCTTTCTTGTTTAATTTTTTTTAGTTCTTCGATATATAGTAATGGTTAAATAATTCAGAATTACGGTTTAAATTTCATCAAAATCGGACGACTATATCATATAGCTCCCATAGGAACAATCGGTAAAAAAAATACAAAAAAAATTATAGCTTTGCTGTTTTTTAACTTTTTTTTTAGTTCTTCGAAATGTAGTAATGGTTAAATATTTTAGAATTACGGTTTAAATGATAACAAAATCGGACGACTATATCATACAGCTCCCATAGAAATAATAAAATATATAAAATAACTATCTAATAATTGAGCTGCAAATCATCATAGCTTCAACGATTTCAAACACTTGCGTATAGTAAATCATAATTTTAATGTTTTCAAAAATATTTAATTCTTGCAATATCCGAAGTTTCCTTCCTTTCTTGTTTTATATCAAAGATATATTTTCAATACAGGTATCGGCCGAAAAAAAACAAGTGCAAATTGTATTTCTGTTAGACATATTTCTAGTTTTTATAAACATTAATTGTGTTTTTCTTATTTTAAATTGTTGTAATTGAAAGTCCTTGTAAATTACGTATTGAAGACCTGTGCAAAATTTTAATGCGACCGCTTGAGTTGTTCGCGAGAGATCTTGACAACCGATTTTGAAAACACAGTTTGAGAACAACGCGCTTAAAGCTTCAAGTGAAAAAAAGTGGGAAGCAAGTGCTGCACTTTTCAAAGCTGTATCTTCAAAACCGTCACTCGGATCAACCTGAAAATTTGGGACAATTTTCTAGATATGTTTTGTGAATTTAATAATAAAATAAAAAAAATTCTTAGACTTCAGCCACTCTTTTGACCGGAATCATGTCAGCAGTTGGAGAACTTCTTTTTTGAAGCCTCGGCATACAGCCCACAGTACCGTTACTTTGTAAAATAAAATATAAAAATAAAATTCAAAACTTACCTTATTATGTGTACAAAATTTTAAAACATTCCATCAAGTACTTTCTTTATAAAAAAATTCCAAAGATTAACCATTTTTGCTTGGGTACACTGGTATAGCACCCTAATTTATAAAAGAATGTTACAACATAAAACAAGAAAGGAAGCAAACTTCGGCAGGCCGAAGTTCATATACTCTTGCAGCTATTTCAAAAACTAAATACTAACTTGAAAACGTTAAAATTATAATTTACTTGCGTGTAGGTTTAAAAACATTGAAGCTATGATCATTTGCAGTTTAATTATTCGATAGTTCCTATGGCAGCTATACGATTGTTCCTATGGGAGCTATATGCTATAGTCGTCCGATTTTGATGAAATTTAAACCGTAGTTCTGAAGTATTTAACCATTACTATATCTCGAAGAACTAAAAAAAAAATTAAAAAACACCAAAGTTATTTTTTAATTTATTTTTCCGATTGTTCCTAAGGGAGCTATTTGCTATAGTCGTCCGACCCGGCTCGTTCCGACTTATATACTCCCTGCAATAGAAAGACAACTTTTGGGAGAGTTTCATGCAGATAGCTTTAAAACTGAGAGACTAGTTTGCAAGGGTATAAAAATGGAAATTAATTATTGCCGTTTACATTTTGGTCCAAATAAAGTTATTTATTGCAAAAAATCTGTATATTTTCTTGGAGTGATCACCGGTTTTTATATGCTCCGTTAAGATACATATTTTCACTATTTAATTGGAGTGACGTAATAAACTATACAACTTAAAGTAAAATACGAAATTTCATAAAAAAAACAGTAGTACAAAAGGTGCATTGCAGAAAATTTGATTTGAAATTACTGCAATTACAAAATTTGTTATTGCCAATATATTTTCAATTTTTTTGATACAATAAAATTTATAAAAAAAAAGAACATAAATTATTGATGATTTATGTAAAACAAATGGCACCAGGTTGATTTTGTGCTATAGTGTCACCGTCGTAGCCAATGACGTGTACGAAAAATTCCATAAAAATATCTCTAAAATTTTAAACTTTCAGAAAGAAAGAGAAGAGAACAATTGTATACTGTTACTTTTTTTAGGATCGACATGTTAAGTCCCAACTCTGTAGCTCTTAAATTTGCAAAGAAATCGACGTTTATACGGACAATTGTAGTTTTTCTTCTGAAATAAATGTAAACTTATTTCTTAGAAAAAATTTCAAATCTGGTTAATTTTAGCTGTACAGGGAAAACAATGTAAGATTGTAACATTGTGGGATAGCAGTAAGGATATTTATGTTTGGTTTTTGAAAGGTTACTTTTTTTTTTTACCAATATCTAAAGGTGTTCTTTCTGAGAAGTAAATACTTGCACAAAATTTTAACTTTTTCGTCAAAAGCTTGCAACGCAGTGAAGGAGACTTTTTCGCCCCTACACAGTAATGTATTCTTGTTCAGCATCACTAGAGAGTCGATCTTGCCGTTTCCGAAAGACCGTCTAGTCATTTATACGCAAACTGTTCTCTCAGCTTTAAAAACATAGGAACAGGCCGGATCGGATGACTGTATTATACGGTTGCGATCAAAACAATAGAAATTCTGCCGCCCCTCACTCATTTTCGCTATCTGTATTTCTCTTAGCCAGTTTCAATAATTTATTTTATGAGGTTTTAGTCAATTTTTGTAAGTTCAAGCCCTAACCTTCGCTTTATTTCATCAAAAAGCTTCCGATCGTCAATTCAATCATAAGAGGTAATAATTATAATTTGTGGTACAAAAAATTGTGGCTGTTTCTAAACATGTTAGCAGTTGATTAACAAATTACTGTTGATTACTCATTAGACTCAAGTATATCGAACGACTAAAAAGAAAATAGAAACCAATACCTTCTTACATATTTATATCCCACATTTTTTATAAGAAAAGAAGAGTAAACTTGAATGGAAGACAACAATAAATAAATTGTAATTTACCGTATCGCACACTAAAAAACGCATGTTTAAATGCAGTACCATATTATGTGTATGTACAATAATCACTTATCCGAAAAGTAAGCCAATACCACAAAAAGGTGTTCACATGTAATTTACAGGCTTGTAAATATCTTTAACAATATATTCTTACCATTAGGGACCATTACTGAAAATAACCCTATAGGGTTGATTATCATTGGCTTTATCTTAATTTCGCTTCTATCGGTTTATTGGGTCTGTAAAAAAATGTAGCTGTATATGACTAACTACTAGTTTTTTCGTGTAGGTGGAATTTCGGTTCCCCAAAATATTTTTCCAATGACAAATTTACACGGTCTATTGTCACTTGAAAGTCAGAACACCGAACCCGAAAACGTATATTTCCGAACTGTTCTTCTTTTTCCGTCAGATTAAGTTTGACATTATATTGAAAACAAAAAATGTTTCGAAAATGCCAAATCAAACTCAATGAGAGCGGCCTTAAAAGATAAAAATCGAACATGTATATCCTATAAACAGTAATTTTGAGCTCTTGAACACATTTATTTAACCATTTTTTGCTAAGTTTCTGTTTCTACATAATTTTGAATGAACCCAGAAAATTCGAGACTGACGCGATTTCTGAATTTTATTTTTGTTAAATCCAAAAACTAACAGAAGCTTTGAATTGAAATGTTGCCTTCCAATTAAAACATCAAGTGACAAAGCAGCAACAAGAAATGACCGAAAAAAGGAGAACAAAAATTTTCGAAATGTCTGCGTCGAATTGTAATTGTTGTGCCAATGGCTGCCATTTATTTATTTGCAGCGATTCTTGGACCAACTGCGGCTGACGACTGATGACGGGCATTCAGAATAGAAGGGAAAATGCATTTGGGCAGCGTTTTTCGGAATGTTTTCAAATCAAATATCGGTAGTTGTCAAGGGGGACGAGCGTTGAGCTGCCTTCCGTGCCTTGCTAGCTGACGTTGATTGCCTTTGACTGCGTATTTATTTGTATGGTCTGTCTGTCGGAGGGTCTTTCAGTCCGCTGGTCAGTTGGTTTGGTTACATTTTTTCCGAGTTTGTTGCAACTCTCTTTGTTTTGCTTCTGCTCTTTGCATGTTGCGTCATTTTCATTTTCATTTTCATTTTGTGCACTATTGAGCTGTGTGTTTTACGCTTTTTGTCAACATTTTGTTTTCAGCTGCTTTTGTGTACTTTTTCACAGTGTTCGCCACTGCCTTTAATGAATGTTTTGACTTCAATCCCATCCATCCTACATACATCACACAAATTGTACAATGCAAAGTGTTCTATATGCACTGAAATTAACATTAAAGAACATTTAAAGTATTTTAATCGACGCTTATCCGTTTTCATCACATGTTCAGCAGTCTAATCAAAAGAACCACTCGAGAGGACTTCAGAATTGCAGGAATTTGGATTATATTTTCCACTTACGGCACGATAAGCGTAATAAACACGTTTTTTCCCCTCCATCGCTTCTGCTCAGGTTCATCAATTGGTTTAATGACGCAGCAAAGTATGCAACAAAATAACGCAAGCAGATGAAGGACCTTCATTCGCAGCCGAAGCCAGACAACGTCTCATTCAGAGTCTTTCAATCGAAATCACTTGAACAGCTTGCACATTTATGCAACTCACTTCACACAAACGGATTCGGATTTGGGCTCGGATCACTGCAAAAATCACTTTCCTGCAATGCATGCAGCCTGGCTCCTCCCTTTCAGCCGCCCATTGCAATGCAGTCAACTCTGAAATTGCTTGGATTGGCGTTTGTTTAGCAACTGTCGCAAGCCTCTCCATTCTGCACCCTAAGCCTCCCGCTCAATGCGAAAATTTGCCGATGTTGCACTTGACCAACTGGTAAAGAGCAATTTTAGTCCAACAATTTTAATTGAATCTGAAGTGTCGAATAGGCGGCAAGAAAATCAATAGTGGTTTCAAGCTCAACGAAGAGCAGGTCTAATGCACAATAGTTAAGTTTTATATTAACGTATAGCGAGAAAGAAAAAAAATGTTACATTTTGTTCATTTTTGTAAAACGAACTCCCTTTTTTAATAATTCAACTGATCCCAGGTGGTTTGATTTGTATATTTTTTGATCATGTGACGGCAATACATTTTTTATTTTGTTCGGCCAAACAATCTTGTTGTAGCTTTAACTATATATTAATCAGCTAAAAGAAACTTGAATTTTAATCTCGATCAATAATATTTGTTTTCTTTTTTGTAGAGCTTTACGTTGAAGAAATGCTTAACATAACAAACTAAAAATACATATCAAGAGTGGTTTGCTTACCATTTAATACGATTTTAAACTCAAAACTTGCACGTTGTTCTATTCGGTTTCTGATTTTTTCACATTTTCCAACACTTTATATATTTTAATATGGTTCTATATCGCACTTTTTCCGTTTATAGATTGGAGATTCTTTACAACTTTTCACTGCTCACTTATTTTTGTAATAACTGGCCAGAGAACGACAATCTTTTTCCGTATTCTTAATTTTGTTGATTTAATGCTTAGCGCACCTGAATACTTCAGAACGCACAAGTTCTTATGGTTAAGTCAGCTAGGGAGTTTAAAGGTCCTATTCGATATTTGCTTTACTACAGTTCACAACCATTTATAGTTTAAGCGAGCGATGTTGGGATATGTCTTCTGCCTATGGCCAAACTGTCCAGGATTCTACTGATTCTTGGGATACACCATGCAATTTAAACTGATATATTTAACAGAATGTGTTGCAAAGACTAAGACTAGATTAGCACATTTACGGACTCCTAAGATATTTTGGAATTTTCCAAAAGCCTTATGAAATAATTTACTCTAATACTATTAAAAGGAAAAACATTCTTATGCCTAATCAATATTGTCCAAGTCCTGGTATTGTTTTTGACTTAGGTCAGTTACGTTACGATACAGTTTCCTGGCCTAGGTCAGTTTGCATGGGCGATGTGTTTACATTGCTTCTTTAATTATTGAAGAAGTAATCAAAATCGCGGACCGTACACACACGCACAGAAGGGAAGACTCTGGGAAATGTACTTGGAAAAATGTTTGTCTCGGACGCCGGCTCCTTGTCGTTAGCAACCTTTCATGACCGTAATTCGCGCAAAACTGATCCTTAACGCATTCCGAAAAACTTCAAGCTTGCCATCGCTGGCGAATTGTGCAACGAACACGAACCTATCCAACTGCACGAGTCCTTGGGGCAGCCGACGAGCCAAAGCCGCAGACGACGAGTTCGCACGAGGACCTCTACGAACTGTTAGCCGGCAAATAAGGAGCAACTGAGCTGCGAAGTAGTAGCACCAGCAACAGTAACACCAAAAGTCTCGGCAAACAAACGAGGAATGCAGCCAGCCGACGAAGACCCATAGCCAGTAATACAGAGATGGCGCTTTAATTAATAAAAAAAAACACGAATATGCTTAATGCTTAATGGAGGCTTTCGATTTGCACACGCAAAATCACTAAGTAAAAATATGATTGTTTCAGATATTTTAGCTATTATTTACATAGCCTAGTGTGCAACAGCATGTCGTTGGAGTAAGTCAACATCAAACATGTTGCGCTTGCGAATTCGCCTCAAACAACACAACTGGCAACAAGTACAACCGTCGCATTCGTAACTCTACACACTCTCCGCAGTTGGTCTGAAGCACATACACTGACTGGGAGCTTTCAAGCGAAAACACTGAAATAAAACCATGCGCAAGTGTGTGCTATCAATACTTAAAGTACTTCAAGATTTCGAATATTACTTCAGCGGTTCAGTAATGCCGGGGTGCCACAAAAACCCGTCAAATTTTTAAAATCACTTCAAAAAATGCCTAAGAGTATGCAATAAAAAGTTAACATTTTATATAATATATTCATCAAGATTTTATATTTAAAATATATTGTATAGTTGTACACACCTTAAAAATAAATAACCCACAACTTATCTGTTTATTCACACACCATTTTCTTAATTTCTTAAAATTTTTTATTTAAGTGACACGCGATACAATACGTAATATACACCGAGAATTGAATTGCAATTTCACTGCTACTTTTGTGTTTGCTGTTTGTATTACGTTCATTCTTGTTTTTGACTCATGCCAGATTTTACTGCATTTGATTTTAGTTTAAGCCTTTCGTTACATTTTTGACGAATTTAAAGTTCATTTTTGTTTTTTTTTAACTTCTGGATCAGAAAATTAGTCATCTTGTTTAATTTTTAAGGCATACTGTAAAGCAGCAAAATTTGGTGTTTTACATTATATGTATATACTACTTTGCATGTTTATTTAAAACAACATTTTTAGGTAGCTGTGCATGATTTCTCCATTTGCATTTTCAGAAATTTGAGCGATGGGAACAAATGTCGTAAAGCTGGACTTTACGAAAGTATGTAGCTGTTTTTGCACGTGTATTTTTCTACACGAAACTACTTTTAATCAACCATGCCTGTTTCAAGAAGTCTTTGAATTTTTTTTTGTTGAATCTTCAATACATCCTTGCCCTATAATTTCAGTAAGAAGTATTCAATGCAGTGGAGGATACATCTCCGAGCCTATAAAGTATATATACTTGATCAGCATCACAAGGAGAGTCGATCAAGCCACGTCCGTCCGTCCATCCGTTTGTCCGTCCGTTCCTACGCAAACTAGACTCCCAGTTTTAAGGCAATCTGCATAAAACTTTCCCAAAAGTTGTCTTTCTATTGCAGGTAGTATATAATTCGGAACGAGCCGAATCGGACGACTGTAGCATATAGCTCCCATAGGAACAATCGGAAAAATAAACAAAAAAAATTATAACTTTGCTGTTTTTTTTAATTTTTTTATTTTATTTCTTCGACACATAGTAATGGTTAAATATTTCAAAATTACGGTTAAAATTTCATGAAAATAGGACGACTCTATCATATAGCAACCATGGAAACAATAAAAATATATAACAAATTTTTTCATTTTCAATGTAACTTTTATATTTTGTATCTTCTTTTTTAATTCTTTTGACCTTTTAATAATTTAACAGTTCAGAATTACGCTTTTAATTTTATTTAAATCGGAAAACGATGAGCTGCAAATCATCATAGCTTCAATAGTTTTAAACATAAACTCAAGTAAATCATAATTTTAATGTTTTCAAGAATATTTAATTTTGTGCAATAGCTGCAAGCGTATATAAACTTCGGCTTGCCGAAGCAAGCTTCTTTTCTTGATTTTTGTGAAATCGCAAAATGTTATTCTCTGCGAAGACTTAAGTTTTCTAATCCATTCAATTTTACAAGTTATATTCTACTTTCACTTTGGGCGACGTTTAAGCTTATGCAAGGTATGACTAATAATCAGTTACCATAATCATTATAAGCGATATTCAAAAAAATTCCAAAAAATAATAATCATTATTTTAATATATATGTATATATATAAATCATTATTTTTAGGGAAAAAAATATCGCTCAGAAATAATGATAATTTAGTGAGAGATATTATTTCCCTAAAAAATATCACTATAAACCTGATTGCAGCCGTTCTATACGAAATTATGACAAGTTTGAAATGAGTACTTTTAAGTTAAGCCACGATGTTTGGCGTTTAACCTTTAGCTTGAGATCAGGTTCATTGAAATAGGCACAATACGCTTTTATGAAATCGGCACTAAACAAATTATTTCGCTCCTTTTCGTCTTTTTTCAACACTTTATGACAACAAAACGTAACAAATATAATTTTTTTTTTTTTTTGGAAATTACTGTCACCTTTCGGCGCTTTTTTTAAGTTTTAATTATTTTATTATTGACAAAATACGGTTAAAAATTGTAATTTTTGCGATATTGAGGCACAAGGTGGGATTTTTTCGGGTAAGTTTGTTCCGCATTTTTTCCTCCTTTTGCTAAGAACCAAAAAAAATTTTTTTCTTGATTTACGAGACATAGTTGTATCAAAATGTCAAATAAGGTTTCCGAATGCCAGTTTAAGCAACAAAATGGATAATAGCATTAAACACAAGCACGAACCAATTTGGAAGTACTTTGAGCAGATTTTTTAAAATATTGGTTCAGAATCAAACCAATTAAAATTGTTGCACAGTGTTATATATTGCAATTGTAATTAAACTAAATTAATTAAAATTTTAATATTTTTTCGATTGTTTCCATAGAAGCTATATGATATAGTCGTGCGACATTAATGAAATAATTAATGAAATAATTCCGGCTTGCCGAAGTTTGCTTCCTTTCTTGTTTTTAATTAAAAACAGTAGAGCATTTTACCAACCCGGGCCAAAAAACTTCAATTCAAGCAAGAAAGGAGCAAACTTCGCCAAGCCGAAGTTTATATACCCTTGCATCTATTACAAAATCTAAACATTACTTAAAAAATCTACATTTCGATTTATAGGCCTATATGTTTAAAAACATTGAAGCTATGATGATTTTCAGCTCAACTATTCGTTCGTTCCTATGGCAGCAATATGATTTTGTTTTCTAATTTTAATAAAACTAAAAGCGTAATTCTGAATTACAAAATTATTTCTATGTTTAACTAAATTAAAAAAAAATTAAGAAGTAAGAAAATGCTTTTTTTTCATTTATTTTTTTTTGTATTTTGAATGTTTTTATGGGAGCTATATGTAAAATTCGTCCGATTTTAATCAAATCAACCAGAAATTCTGCTATATTACCCTGTTACTATATTTCGATCAATTAATTAAAAATTTAAAAAAAATTCCATTTCTAGTTTTTGTACCCCATTATAATTTCAGTCAGAAGTTTTCATAACTCAGTATCATATCATAGAGCTGCCATAGGGACGATAGAATAGTTAAAGTACATATCATCATAGCTGCAAAAGTTTTTAATTTTTGCAATTAACTCATAACAAACAAAAACACCTCTTAACGAGGTTAAAATAGTCGTGACGATCGCACTAAATATACTTTTTAAATGTTTCCATTCGGACCGCTTCATCCACGTATTTTGCATACACAGGCATTTTTTAATTTAGCGTGACGAATGGGAACATTTAATAAGTGTATTTATTTACTCTAATGATTATTCAGTTTTCGTCATAAAATTTGATATCAGATATTTTATATGTTGAATGATCGCACGTTTTTTTTACCTCGTTATAAGGTGTTTTTGTTTGATATCAGAAGTTTTTGTTTGAAATATAGTCAAAATACCCCAATATTATTACCATGATTTTTTTACTGATGTCAGTACTTATTTCATTTAAACAAACTACGTTTGAAAAGGCTTAAAGCTTGCTAAAAAGAAAAGAAGCAAACTCCAAGTTAATGTACCCTTGCAAAATTTCCAAAAATTAAATATTTGTTAAAACAATATTTCGATTTGTATGCTTTTATTTTTTATAATCAGCTATTAAATGTCGTGGTCTAATTTTAATAAAATTGGAATCGTAATTCTGAAACAACAAACTATTACTTTGTATCGAAGTATATTCAAATGAATTGAAAAACAGCCAAGTTATATTTTTTATTGTTCCCGATTGTTCCCTGTATGATATAGTCGTCCGATCTGGCTTGTTTCAACTTCTACTAATAGTGATGGGCTAGTTTGCGTAGAAACGAGTGCTCATTTGTTTGCGAAGTATCTGATTACAATTAAGTTTGCTTAAATTAAGATTAGTTTTAAATTTAAATTTAATTGTTTTAAATTAATATTAATATTGTTTTAATATTAATATTTTACAACTATTTAATGTTAATGTTTTTACTTTATCGTGAAACCATTTTTGTATAGTTTTTTTCTTACCAAATTGGTGGGGGATTATTCTTTAAGGAAATTCTTGCCCAAGCAGTTTTAACTTCTCCAAACCGAGAAAAGTAGCCGCCTTTGTTGCTTAATATTTTTCGAAAACATTCATTCAGAGAAATTTCACTGAAAACATTTAAAAATTTGCAAAGAAGTAAAAACAAATTAAAATTAAATAATTTTTGAACTATTTTATTTAGACCAATTAAGTTAAGGCTTCGTGATCCCTATTTTAATGGCTTATATCACTTGTCTATAGCTTTACTACATAGTTAAAACGTCGTTGAACAAACTTTTTTTTGTAACGACCTGACCAATACAAAAGAAATTATTCCAGAATTATAAAAGAAGTCCCTTACAAGTCCTTACATTTTAGGATTTGACAAACGACACGAAAACATTTTGTATTTCTTAAATATACCAACAAAAAATTTTTTTAATAAATTTTGAACGGAGCATCAAAGCGAAATTTCATTAAAATTTAATCTGTGTTAAAGAAGTTAAAAGCACTTTCTCCTGAACCAATTAATTCATTTAGCGTTACCTTTTGATTGGTGTATTGCTCGTTGGGATCGGATTTTTCTGATTATTCAAATGGGAGCTGTATGATATAGTCGTCCGATCCGGCTCTTTCCGACTTATATACTACCTGCAATAGGAAGACAACTTTTGGAAAAGTTTCATGCAGATAGCTTTAAAACAGAGAGAGTAGACTAGACAGATGGACAGGCGGACTCAAATGGCTAGATCGACTCTCCTAGGGATGCTGATCAAGAATATATATCCTGTATAAGGTCGGAAACGTCTCCGAATTTATAATATTCTACAAGAGTATAAAAATGTTTAGTAGTAGTGGTTACTTTCTCCATTACCATTTCCTTTTTGCAAAACCTTTCAATTGGTGTACTTCTTATGATCGGACCATCAAATCAGAATTTTAATTCCGCTGCTATGAGGTGTTTATTTATTCTAATAGTGTATAGTTTATAAAGTTGATGCGAAGTGGAAGAAGAGGAACTCGAAATTCGTTGATTCGGGTTTCGGCTTATCAAGCTCAATATTCCTACAAAATGAATCGCCTTAAATTGTATCCCTAGGCTAAAACATTTTATTGACATTTTCGATATCAATTGAATTTTTTTTACAATGCAGAAAAGCTTTTAGTCTTTATCAAATCACGGCGAATTTGACTCCACTTTGTGTAGACTTTTCTATGTACGCAAGTAACATGAAAGAGGGATAAAGAAAAACTCAACCGACAGACAGGCTGCAGAAGAGAGACGGATAGCAAAGTCTACACAAAAGCTTTGCCCAAGGGTATTACTTGGGGTTGAAACATAAAAGTGAATGCGAAATAAATTTAATGGAACTTAAACGTCACAACGACAGAAACCAAAGCAACATTAAAACAATATACATTGTGAAGCTATAAGTTTGATTAACTCCTAGATAATTTACACAAATATAACCATGTTTTGCATACATTATTCACGAAAAGTCAAACAATTCATGCTGTCCCACTGATACAAATATAAGATGCAATCAATGGCAAACACTTGGAATCCGAATGCAAATACAGACGTCCAGTGACAATAACAACAAAAACGAGGGCGGCGGGACGAAAACATTCCAACGCAATTAGTTCACACACACACACACACACACGCAAAAGTGACTGAGGGTAAAACCACCACCACTCAAAAGTGAATCCCCGTCCATTTTCACCACGCACAGAGCTTTAATCGCCTCAGCACACACACAGACACACACAATGAAACCCCGAACCAGCCAGGATGAAAATAAAATACCATTGCATACTGTGGGGCGCTCCTTCTATTTGCTGAGCACGTCCGTTTCGCTCTCTCGCCGCCCATGCGCACTGGGATCTGCCCTTAACTTTCTGCTCGGACCAATCCGAGCCGCTCCTGAAAACTTTATGAGCACGGCAGGCGTTGGCCAATCGCAGCATTGCACATTTCCAGGCCGGCACTGCACTCTTGCCCCTACGATTGCACGCAAGTAGGCGCAAACGCGGCTAGGGAAGTCGGAGGGGTGCCGAGAAGGGGGCTCGGCTCGGCTCGGCTCGGCTCATAGTTCTGTTTGCCGCGCCCAAGTGTCGATTACTGGGAAGCTCGCTGGTTGCATATCTGTAGGCTCAATTACACGAGAGCCACACACCCACATCCACACTCACACCCGGCCTCACACCCACTCAGACACTGCATTCGGAGGTGTTTGCTCTGCTAGGTGACAAATTTTCATGCCAACGCCTGTACATTTGCAGGCATTTTTCCTGCTTTTCACTCCTTTTCCCCATTCACACTGCAAATCGAGGGTAATTGGGGTCGTTCTCGTCGTTTTGCTGTGTTGATTTTCGCATTGCATATTTCCAGGCGCCTCTGATTGCTGCTCCTGCCGCCTTTCAAGTCCTTTCTGGGCATTTATGATGACGTTTTCCTTCGACTCGCACGAGTGCCACCGCACTGCCAGCTTGTTTGCTCTGAGGGGTCAGGTCAGCATATTTGCCAAGCAAAATATATTTCTTTCATGCCAAGTGTGAAAATTGTCTTCCTCCGTTGCACTTTTGATTGCCGTTTTCGTTTGGAGTGGCAGGAGTGCGCTCCGTGAGGAGCCATTTCGAAAGAAGGAGACTTTGTTGTCGGGCCAAATCAGAGCAATGTGGTTGAAATCGTTGACGAGGCGTTTTCAATAGTTTTTGCGAGTCGAACGGAGGTCTGGAGGCAATCAGGTTGCACCAAAGAGTAAAGACAGCTGACTCGCAAGTTCGTGCGCCTTAAAGTCGGAATCTAGAAAGTTGATGAGTTCCGTTAAAAAGAGGATTTTAATGAAGGCAACTGAGAATGGCTGTTTCAAACCGAACTAAAAACAAGTCCATATAATATAAGTCGGTTCAATTAAAAGCAATTTACTGTTGATGCCAATGATTCTTAATTATTGATGATGCACCAAATGCAAGATTGACTTGTGTGTCCGCTTAGTATCGCACTGATAATCTCATTGATCTCATAGGATTGCATTCTTTTCTAACAGTAATCGATGTCGAATTCTTTTCGGTGTATCCACCTTTTAATGGTTTTCCATTCCATAACCCCATTCCATCTTACAGCTGGTAGTAATGAGCAAGAACCCAAATCATGTCATTAGGGTAAATCGTCCAACTATATTGTAGGCATTAAAGAACGAGCTCCCCTTTAGGCAGCCCACATAATCCACATAATCCGGATAGCTCAAGAAACAAAAGTCACACATAAGCACTGTGGTGATGGTCACGGGCTCGAGTCTGCATCCTGGCGACCTACAGAATGGGCAAGTGTCCTATTTGCACAGTCCGCAAGAGGCAGAGCACGTAAATGCATCCGTAAGTACATAGGGCAGCACACAGCCACAATCACAGCCGCACACAAACACTGGTACCTGGCGCCATGACAGCTGCTGGGGAAAAGCCTCGAGAGGGAATTGAGTTAGAAGAGCCAAAGAGCCAAAGAGCCAAACAGCCAAAGAGCTTAAAATCAAAAGTCAGGCCAGGCCTATGTAAATAAATGCAATATGCAGGCGGAGGCAAAGGCCGAGGCCGAGACCGACAGACAGAAATGGGAAAAAGGCAGTCAGTCACGGAGTGAAAGCAGAACGAGGGACAAACAGAAAACAAAAGGAGCGCACAAGAGCGAAGGCAAGACATCTATTTGGCCAACACCAGGATCCAGCAAGTAGGCACGACCCGGACCCGGACCAGGACCCGGACCCAGACATCGTTGGACAATGGCAAATGGCGCCTTAGTTTCGACAGACCCGATTCTGATTAAGCGCATGGGTCGACGTCTGACAACCCACCGTTCCCGTTCCCGTTCCCGTTTCCCGGCGGAATGCCCATCCACATCCACATCCATCTGTCGGTCTGTCACTTCGTCTGGCCATCAGACTGTCGCAACCGCAGGAAGGCGAAAAAGGGAGGAAAAATCCGGAAAAACCGAAAACGCTAACAAATGGCTAGGCAGGCTGTTTTTTGTGTGCCTTTTTTGCTGTGCATTGTTGCAATGCAACGGCGTAAGCAGAATTACGTGCAATTGTTTTCTGCAGTGGTTCGTGCACATAAATGCGGCATTGGGGACTCGGGGCTGGGCTCTACGCTGGGTAAACAGAGACACGTTGACTGCATTTAGGATGAGCGCCACGAATGACTGACTGCCTTGTTGAATGCTTGCGGGAGACTAAGACTGTGGATGTGTTTGCAGCCGGAGGAACCTGAGGATTAAAGGCTTTAAGGCGAATGTTTAACTTATATACATATGTTGCACTGTTTGCAGTTTATTACAATTTATAAATGTCTTCAATTAAATCAACTTCGAAGTAACTTCACAGTGGTACAACAGCTCAAAAGATTCTGAGCCAACGATCCCAAGGTGGGACATTACTTTACTTTTGTAATAGCCAGAGACCACGAATTGCGGTACTAGATCGTGACTCAGCAGCCAATCCCTGACATAATACTGGCCAGCCGGCCAGGGACAGCGACTCGGAATCTTTCCATGCTTGGCCAAGCTAAGAGTCCACCGTTTAAGCAGGTTGTTCCGAGAAGAGCTGATCACCCTGCAAAAGTCAATGTCGTACTTGAAGAATGTGTTGTACGTTCCATTGCGGCTCAGACCCCTCTCAAGACTGATATGAAACGTTATGCCAGCTGGGATCTTAATTTTCGTCTTCATCTCACAGGAAATACGATTCTCAATGATCGAGATGTTAAATTCATCGAAGTAAATCGTATTATGATTGCATCTGTGGCTAAGCACTTCCAGTGATTTCTAAGGTGGGATTTCCATTATTAGTTATCTAAAAGAAAAGGGTATTACCCACAATGGCCATAATTTCCTGCAAGTACAGCAGCCACAGTAGAGTTAGGCTCTGGTACACTTTTTGTGCACCCATTTTGATGTGTTTGCTCTAGACTATTTAAGAACTGAGCTCGGCTTGCCTAAATATGTTTTGCTTTCCACTTGAATTCCAAATTGGTAAGTGTTCAGATTGCTCACTTGATCTCGTTAAATACTTAAGCCGCCACGCACTGGTGAGCAACAATCATTAACATGATCATGTCAGGTAATTTCGATTCTAAAACACACATTGTCAGTGTCCGACACTTTGTACTATACTTTGTTTATAATTGAACACCTCAGATTTTAAAACTTATGTTTTTGTATTTCACTAAACATACTTAAATCGATATATTTTAATTCCAGAGGATGATAATGATGTTACAATGCAATTTAACAGGCTTCAACGCTGTGAAATAGACATTTCCAACCATACAAATAATATATATTCTTGATCAGAATCAGTAAGCCAGTCGACGTAGCCATTTCGGTCTGTCACAGATCATTCGGGAAAATAATTGATAAAATTAGTATATTATTGTATATTCTTATTTTAATATCAGAAATACGTTTTGAATTTAAAGTGTACTGCAATTTTTTATAACAATATGTACTTACATTTTTGTTTATGGATGGAAGATTTTTGATCCTTTCTTTTGTTTTTAATACAAAAGCAGTCAAAACGATAACCAAATAATCGTTCTTAAATGACCGTTTAAATTTAGTTTGCGTCAATCATATAAAACGGCTCTGTTAACATTTAAAAGCCAATGTTTAGGATATAGACCTTAGTAAATATTCGGCAACCTTCCAGCCCGGATTTTGAAAAATGACAACGAATGGCTTTGGTTTTTTGGTGATAGTGGTGTTCCTAATGGTTATGCCCACTCCCATAGTAAATATTCGTGGATCAAAGGTGGAATTAATTAATGAGCACTTTTAAACACTTTCAGGTGGGTAAAATCGTAATGCTTGAGAGTCAATGTGGGAACTTTAATCGAAGCTACTTTTCCAATTTTACTATGATGGTGAAAAACTCCCGGCTTAATCTGGAATTTGTTTTGTTAAGAGGTCTCGTTCCGGGTGTGACAATGGACATGGAGTTCCTCATCAGCATGCAAAACTCCATTAGGTATCAGAAAATTTTCCAGTACACTCTGGATATGTGTAGTATGCTGGCACAGAGGAGAAACAATATATTCAAGAGATGGTTTGCGACCTTCTTTGATGCCAGCAATTTCAACAAGTATTGTCCAGTTGAGCCGAACGTATACTATTTGAAAAACTATAACTATAACCTGCTTTTTGTTCCAAAGTTTTTGTATGCAGGCAGGTACCGAGTGAAGTTCGACATGAACCAGCTAAGAAGTAACGAAACAATCAGAGAATTCGTTGTGGCCTGTGCCTTTGTAGTTGAACTAAAATAAGCGATGTGTGATCCCCTAATTGTATATATAGTAAATTATGTTATATTATTTGTTGAACGTTGGTGCACTATAAACAGTACAAACAAGTGGTTCAACGAAAACCAGCACGAGCTTGTTAAGAGCGGGCTCTAACATCAAGTGGGCAGTAATGTAGAGACATTTATAAAAAAATCAAAACTAAGTAAAGTGCAAATATATTAAAACTGTAGTTTTTAATACAGAGATAGAGGTTGCAAATTTGATTATATAGTTATTAATATTATTATTACAAAGAACACGAAAGGGTGGTAGTTTCGGGTTGGTCTAAAAGGCACATTAAAAGTTAAGCAGCTTACCAATTCCATGGAGTCAATATCACCTTTGACAAAATTGTGCATAAAAATAGTTCCAAGCATGATTCAACGATTTAGAAGAGTAGGTATATTAAGCCATAGTAATCTACTAGAGTAAGAAGGCAACTCTATTTTTTGATCCCAGTTCAAACCACGAAGGGCGAAAAGAACCAATTTTATTTTGTACCGACTCAATGCGATCAATGTGTACTTGATATTGGGGACTCCAAACGGGAGCGCGATATTCTAAATTAGGACGGATAAGGGAAGTAAATAATACTTTAGTTGTATAAGGATCGTCCAATTCTTTTGACCATCGCCTAATAAATCCAAAAATACTCATAGCCTTGTTAACAGTAGACTTTATGTGACAGTCGAATTTTAATTTTGGGTCAAGAAGAACTCCTAAATTGTTGAGCCAATATGAAGAGACTAGATTATAAATGAAAGCGTTCATTACCTTACATTTAAGGCAATTCGGATTAAAGAGATTAGATTGACACCATCTCAAAACAATCAATATCGGACTGTAAACCGAAACCCGATTGCAAATTGTTATAGGACAAACAAAGTTTAGCATAATCAGCATAAATAAAAATTTGCTACATTATGTTGCCTTCAATTAAAATTAGTTTAGTCTAATTGGTGGTTGGATGAAAATGTAATTTTTAAATCATTATACGCTCGGCATCAGCATGGAAATGTTGAAAGTACTAACCTGTGCCTCCCTGCTATTTTTCCACCAATTGTTGATCGCAGATGGAGTGAGTATTAATTGCTTACAAGTTTAAAAGCCTTAGTCCGAATAATCCGCTCTGCCTGTGAAAAAGTCTTCGTTTATTTTCCAGACGGGAAGGTCCAGGTTCAGTGGGACACATTTCAAAAACTTCACACTTGAAATAAAAAACAACACGATGCTAATGGACATGGTAACCTCCAAGACGATTCACCGCGGCCTCAAGGTCCTCATCGATACCCAGATCAGCCTCGACAAGGGCAGAAGCTACCAACGCATCATCGCCCACATTCTGGACACCTGCGGCGTGGTTTCCTCGGTGAGAACTAGCACGTTCAAGAGCTGGTTCGACAGCATGCTGAGGCACGGAAATTTCATGGTCAACTGCCCTGTGCCCGCGGGTCACTACTTTCTGAATGGCTGGAAGCTGGACTCGCAGTCTGTGCCGCACTACTTGCTTCCCGGTGACTACCGTGTGTCCGCTCACTTTTTCTATGGCAAGCACAAGTCAAAGCGGGAGGACTTTGTCCTCGAACTGGTCGTCTACGCTCTGTTGCAAGCCACCTGAGCGCCGATGGCTAGTGTGATACAGCAAATTGATTCGAGCTCATTAATAAAGCGAAAACAAGAAGCTCGTTCTAAAAACAACATACTTCGCAGTGCGCCATTGTGGAGTAATTTAAAAGCAATTAGCGGATCCGATTCGTGTTCAATCGCAGAGCTAGAGCACCGTTGGGAGCAGACTGCCAGTGCAATCAGACAAGAGCTCGGAAGTACCAATGTTGAAGGTAACACTTGTCCTCATCGGTGCTCTCGCGATGCTGGCAGAGGTAAGCTTGGGCATAGTATAAGTATAAGACAGCCGATCCGGTCTCTAATGAATCCGCCACCGCAGCCCAGTTCGGTGAGCCTGAGTGGGGTGCACTGCGAGAAAAACCCCAAGTACTTCAGCAAGCTGAACGTGACGGTAGTGAACAGTACGGTCACGGCGGACATAGAGCTGCTCCAGACCCTCAAGGTCGGGCTTCCGCGGTCACGTGGATGTGCAGCTGCGCCTGAGCAACGCCAAGAACTTCCAGAGCCTCGTGCAGACCGACACCGACTACTGCGAGCTGCTCTCGACCCTGAAGAACTCGCTCTTCCGGCGCTGGGTGCAGAGCGCCTTGAAGAACAGCAACTTCATGGAGAACTGCCCGGTTCCGGCGGGCCACTATTACCTCAATTCCTGGCACGTCGACATGGGCCTGGTGCCTGCCTACCTGCTGAGCGGCGACTACCGCCTGAGTGCCTTGGTCTACTACGGAAAGTATCGCACCAGGAGGCAGCTGTTCCTCGTCCATTGCATCGTGGAGGCAACAATGCATAACAATTAAATACGGGGTCGGCCTGATTTGGGCGAGTGTAATTATACCATTCAACTGGTTCGTACTTGACCGATTAATCAATCAGCCACGCAACTCGAACCGAAAAACAATCCCATTAAATGGCTTTAATTGCAATGTACAAAATTAGGCGATAGAAACATTGTTTGAGTTGATATTACCCCGCGATGTTTCCCGGGAAAGTCGTACCTGTTGTATTGGTCTGCATTGTGGTGGCGTTTCTCATCCACCAAAGCGTGGTAAGTCATTCAGCTTATTCCAGAAAGCCCTGTTGAGAACCTGATATTTAGGCCCCCCGAATGACCTTCAAGGCCGGTGACTGCCGGTACAACAGGTCGATTTTCTCCAACTTCACTATCCAAATAATCCAAACCAAAGTGATGATGGACATGGTTTTGGACACCACTCTGCGGCAGGGCCTGAAGGCGCACTTGAGCTTCGAGTTCCGTCCATTCCAAGGGCAAGCCCTACCAGAGTGTCTACCACCACGATATGAACTACTGCGCCCTGATCAAGGGCTCCCAGGAGTCGATCTACCGTCGGTGGTACACGTCCATGCTGAAGGTGGGAAACTTTGCCACAAGCTGTCCCATAAAGCAGGGCTACTATTACCTGCATGGCTGGACACTGGACGCGAACTATGTGCCCTCCTTTCTCTACCTGGGCGACTACCGAATCCGCGGATCCTTCTTCTATGGCAGGTTCAAGAAGCAGGTGGACCATCCCCTTCTGGAGTGCAGTGTGGAAGCCGTGCTGAGCTAGAGACTGACTAATTGGGCAGTCAGGCTCCAATGCTCTGGATAATTAATATATTTTGTTGAACGTAAAACTATTGTAGAAACAGTTTTCTATTTATTGTGAACAGAGATGGCTCTGCGTGTGTGGATCTTGCAGCTCATGAGGCTGCAGATACAATTGTGTCTGACCATCGGTCTGTTCTCTGTCACGGCGCCCTTCCGCCGATAACTTAAGAAAGCTTGTCTTTCCCAGGATCGCAGCATCAAGTTCATAGCCGGCGAGAGCCTGTTCAACCGAGAATACTTTGAGAACTTCAGCTTCTCCATTCGCAACGACCAGGTCTTCCTGGACATGTACCTGCGGAAGCACCTGCTCAGAGGCTGGAGAGCCAGACTGGACTTCCGAACCCGCGTGGGAAACTCGAAGAGCTTCCAGAGCCTTTTCTCCACCAACGTCGACGTGTGCCACATTGTGAACGCGGCCAGGATCAGCCTGTTTGGGAAGTGGTACAAGAACCTGCTCGAGTACGGCAACTTCCTCCGCCAGTGTCCGCTGGCGGTTCGGGGAGCTAGTGGGTCATACCGACTGGAGACCTACAACTTTATCGGAGGGTACAAGGGCAAAGATGAGGACTTCGTAATGAGCTGTACGGCCGATGCTGTCATACATATCTGATGCACTGGTTCTGTTCCGTTGGGTAATGGCTCGTGAACATAGTTTGTAATTGATTTCCACGGCTTTCATTTGAGCTTCATCGCGGGCTTTGAAATGTGGAAACTGCTTGTTTGCTCCGTTCTATTGGCTTGCCAAATCGATCTCGTGGCGGTGGTAAGTCACTCTCTGATTCCGAGAGTTTGAAAATCTCCAGATTGGTTATCTTTCAGGAGCGCAGTGTAGAGTTCCTCACCGGGAACTGCTCGTACAGTCCGAAGTATTTCAAAAACTTTTCGCTGACAATAGTCGACAACTTGCTTAACATGGACATGGATCTGAACCGGACCCATTCAGAGGGGCTTCAAGGCCCACTTCGACATTCAGCTGCGACTGGCCAACGCCAAGAACTTCCAGTCCATGTTCAACCAAAAGAACGACGTGTGTGCTGTGACGTCGGGTGTCAAGAACAGCCTGTTCAAGACCTGGTTCAAGGATATGACCAAGGACAGTAACTTCATGTACAACTGCCCAGTGGAGGTGGGCCACTACTACCTGCGCAACTGGCGCATGGGGAGTTCAATGACCCACAAGTTTCTTATCCCTGGTGAATATCGCGCCAAGGTCAGCTTCTTCTACGGCAAATACGCGACTAAGTCGTACGAGGAAGCATTGAATCTGACGATTGATGCGATCCTATCCAACTAGAATCATCGAATATTGCTTTCCGCCTGTCTATATAATTGGACCATTTTCGCTGTGAAAGTCAATAAACTAAATGATCGTGAGATGTCCGCTATGCCACTGACTGAATTGTAAAAAAAATCTTAAAGATCTTTACGGCCAGTAAACTTCTTAGAAAAAAGTTCGAACATATATAAAGTTATTTAGTGAGCAGGGTCAATTGGGTTTAAGAAGATCAAGGGTATATAAACTTCGGCTTGCCGAAGTTTGCTTCCTTTCTTGTTAAAAGTATATTTATTAGGTCTAATGTTTAATAATAATTATTCGTCACACAATTTTATATAATAATTTGGTGTGTTGAAGTGCAATCGTCCCTACTTTTTTACCTGTTTATATATAACATAACTTACCGCCGTTTTTCTTTTGATCAAAATCTGACGACTATATCGTTTAGCTCCCATAGAAACAATCGGAATATTACAAACAATTTTTATACCCTTGCAGAGGGTATTATAATTTCAGTCATAAGTTTGCAAAGCGGTGAAGGAGACATTTCCGACCCTATAAAGTATATTTATTCTTGATCAGCATCACTAGTAGAGTCGATCTAGCCATGTCCGTCTGTCCGTCCGTCTGTCCGTCTGTCCGTCCGTTTATATGCAAACTAGTCTCTCAGTATTAAAGCTATCAGCATGAAACTTTCCCAAAAGTTGTCTTTCTATTGCAGGTAGTATATAAGTCGCATCGAGCCGGATCGGACGACTATAGCATATAGCTCCCATAGGAACAATCGGAAAAATAAATGAAAACAAGAAGGAAAGCAAACTTCGGCAAGCCGAAGTTCATATACCCTTGCAGCTATTGCATTAATTAAATACTTTTGAAAACATTTAAATTATGATTTACTTGAGTATGTGCTAAATAAAAAACATTGCAGCTCAATTATTAGATAGTTATTTTATACATTTTTATTATTTCTATGGGAGCTATATGCTATAGACGTCCGATTATGATAAAATTTATACCATAATTCTGAAATAATTAAACATTGCTATATGTCGAAGAACTAAACAAAAAATTAAAAAACAGAAAAGTTATAATTATTTTTCATTTATTTTTCCGATTGTTCCTATGGGAGCTATATGCTATAGTCGTCCGATTTTGATGAAATTAAAACCGTAATTCTGAAATATTAAACCATTACTATATCTCGAAGAACTAAACAAAAAATTAAAAAACAGCAAAGTTATAATTTTTTTTCATTTATTTTTCCGATTGTTCCTATGGGAGCTATATGCTATAGTCGTCCAATTTTGATGAAATTTAAAGCGTAAATCGGAAATATTTTACCATTACTATATGTCGAAGAACTAAACAAAAAATTAAAAAACAGCAAAGTTATAATTTTTTTTCATTTTTTTTCCGATTGTTCCTATGGGAGCTATATGCTATAGTCGTCCGATCCGGAACGTTCAGACTTATATACTACCTGCAATAGAAAGACAACTTTTGGGAAAGTTTCATGCAGATAGCTTTAAAACTGAGAGACTAGTTTGCATATAAACGGACGGACAGACGGACAGACGGACAGACGGACGGACAGACGGACATGGCTAGATCGACTCTACTAGTGATGCTGATCAAGAATATATATACTTTATAGGGTCGGAAACGTCTCCTTCACTGCGTTACAAACTTCTAACTGAAATTATAATACCCTCTGCAAGGGTATAAAAATAAAGAATATTTAATAGCTGCAAGGGTATATGAACTTCGGCTTGCCGAAGTTTGCTTCCTTTCTTGTTTCTTTAATTTTCAATTTTTTTTGCAATACTTTTGGACATAGGAATGGTTTGTTAATGCAAAATTACGCTACTAATTGTATTAAAATCGGAAAACGATGTCATATAGCTGCTAACATAGAACCGATCGAATAATTAAACTGAAAATCATCATATCTTCAATGGTTTTTAATTAATTTATAACCTTCGACACGCTGAAGTTGGCTTCCTTTCTGGTTATTTTTTGTTTAAGTAGGTCATTAAATAATCAAAACCCATAAACATGTTATCGCCTTATACTAAAGAATTAAAGATGTATTTTGTTTCACACTAATAAAATAATTTTAATATTTTAAAATTATTCAGCTTTAGCCGCGTCTGAAAAGTATGTCATAGCACACGCATATCCTTCTTATATTACAAAATTTAAGGAGTACATTGTGCAGGTACCAGAATTGATTGAACAAATGTAATGACCTTGTTATTAAAGTAGCTTATATTAATTGCAGTCGAAAAAGTGCAACTTTGTTGGGATGTGTTCTCGATGCAGTGATGATGCCAACAACTTCCGCACTCGAGCGTCGATAACCGAATCATTACCGCTGCTTTCTTCACACAGTTCGGGGAACGTCTGCAACGGAAGATAGCAGCAATTTTATGGCGTAAAATAATAATATCCTGAACAAGGCTGCAACATGTTGCACGGCGTTTCGTTTGCGTCGATTATCGATGCAGCAGAAGGAGAAGACATTGGCGCATTCAATTGGGCTCCATTGTCCTTGGTGTTCAACTGGGATCACAGATGTCGCATGCTGCAAAAGAAATTGAAAAGCGCCCGGGAAAAAGGAGACATTAGACATCGTCACACTAACGGTCTGCTTAACATGTGACTCGGTGTACTGAGCGTTTAACTTTATTGCTTCCTAATTGCCGCCTGCTGGCTGCTTTCTCAGTCCTTTCGACTTGACGGTCCGGTCACAACGTGCATTTGCACACAGACACATCCGAAATGATTTGCCCCAGGCCTTCTTGCCGGCCAATTTGTTCGAATCCCGCTGGTATAATTATAGGTTGTGTGGTGATGATTGCGCCCCCTGCATAGCGCAGCCCACACTCTACTCCTGGTCCTGACAACGCCGACAGGCATGTCTGATGACTAATGAGTGTGGGCCACAGAACGAGTGAAAGTCAGGTAAGCTTTGCCTAATTAGTTCAAACGCCTATCCGGCCATGTAATTGGAGGCCTTTGAAATGATTCCAAAGAATGGCTTGCAGATGATTTAACATCACAGAAAACACAGCTTGGCTAAGGCAAAGCCCGTACGACCCATCGGATGGATGGATTTTGGAAGGCCAATGCGACTCCCTTTTGTAAATCAATTTCACGGCAAACAAACATTAAACGTTATTTAACACAAGGCACGGCGACTGCGACAAGTATAATGATGGCAATTTCCTTGAGTACACGACGCCACTTCTCCAGTTATCCGCCCCCCCTTCACCCCCCTGCAATTGTTTCACAGAAGCACCCAAGACTCTGTCCGCAACTCCGGTTGCACTGCCCCGCCGTTTGTTCTTCCCTGAGTTCCGGCAAAACACAAGAAATTGCGCTCCGCCCCTCACTCCAGCGGCGGAAGTGCAATTGATGGCGGATGCGATGGAAAAACCCGTGGCATCCTTGGCAGCGCGTGCGAACGTGTCGAGAGGAGTCCAGCTCCAAGGACCAAGGACGAAGGACGAAGAGCGAAGGACGAAGGCAAACTTGTCGATGGAAAATACTTTGTCCCCAAACTATTATTGACAGTGTTTAAATTATTTTGCGCTTAGATTGCGCACTCGTATAAATCGCAGCTTGCAGCTTGCAGCTCGCAGCGTGGCCAGCCACGTTCCGAGCTTGAATCTGTGCCCGTATCCGTGTCCTTGCTGGAGCACTCATTAATTTATTTATGCGAAGTGCACGTGCAACGATTTAGTCGATTGGAAGTGAGAAATTGTGTTAGCCACTGGAGATTTGAGCTCTTCAATGATTCATTGCTTTTTAATGTGACCAGTTACCAGTTGCCAGTTTCCAGTTGCCAGTTGGCGACCGGATCCACCCACTCACTTCATCTTGATGTCGACGTAGAAGACGGTGTCTGTCAAGTTGACGTTGTGCCAATCTCTCACATAGACACTGGAGTCGATCCGGAAGCTGCCCGAGCGAATGAACCGTGGAACGGTGTCCTTTTCCGATCGAATGTTGCGCATGTAGTAGTTTCCCTGCAAAGGAACCTCCAGTTAGTTTGTTCAGCTCGATTGCCAGCTACGCAGTACCTCCTTGAGTGGGCAGCTACGCGGAAAGTTGGACTGCCTCAGCACATTGTCCATCCAGAGGTGGATCAGGCTGTGGCCCTTGCCCCTTCCCAGCACCTGGCACATATTCACCTTGTACGTGAAGACGTCCCGGTAGGCGTTTCCGCTCTTGGACACCCGCTGCCCCATCGTGACCCGGAGCCACACGTCCGCCGTGATGTCCCGCGCAATGTTCAAGGTAAAGTTGATCGTGGTGCAGTCCCGACTGACTGCCGCCTCGTAGAGGGAGATGTACTTGCTGTTGTAGCCAGTGACAATCCTTCGAAAGAGCAGAAAATTCAGGGCCTGTGGCGATATCAGATACAGGGTAATCAGTAGTGCTATCCGCTAAATCTCACCTTCTCACCCCCAAGAAGTCCGCAGGCTGAACAGAGGATCAGCCCAAAAACAAGGGCTCTGCGTACAACCATTACTGTTCGATGTTTACTAATAGAATCTTTTGATAGAATTCAATTGGCACGCATTTTGCTGTTAATGGGTCCATTAAAAGCTCATAATTTTTGCATTAGCGAAACACCTTATCTTTACACAAAAAATTGTATATGTAGGAACGAACTTAGTAAAATTTTTAATAAAATATTTAATTTTTCCTGTATTTTGTTGTTGGTTTTCAGTCCAGTTCAAGTATAAGTAAAATTATCACATGATATTTAGTTATTTCAGCATTTTACGATTTTTCATGCCTTTTGTTTTTGCTTTCGCGGCCAACCGGAAAAATAAACAAAAAAAAAAGTTATATCTTTGCTGTTTTTAAATTTTTATACCCTTGCAGAGGGTATTATAATTTCAGTCAGAAGTTTGCAACGCAGTGAAGGAGACGTTTCCGACCCTATAAAGTATATATATTCTTGATCAGCATCACTAGTAGAGTCGATCTAGCCATGTCCGTCTGTCCGTCCGTCTGTCCGTCCGTCTGTCCGTTGTCCGTCCGTTTATATGCAAACTAGTCTCTCAGTTTTTAAGCTATCTGCATGAAACTTTCCCAAAAGTTGTCTTTCTATTGCAGGTAGTATATAAGTCGGAACGAGCCGGATCGGACGACTATAGCATATAGCTCCCATAGGAACAATCGGAAAAATAAATGAAAAAAAATTATAACTTTGCTGTTTTTTAATTTTTTGTTTAGTTCTTCGACATATAGCAATGTTTAATTATTTCAGAATTATGGTATAAATCTTATCAAAATCGGACGTCTATAGCATATAGCTCCCATAGAAATAATAAAAATATATAAAATAACTATCTAATAATTGAGCTGCAAATCATCATAGTTTTAGTTTTTCGACAAAAAGTAATGGTTTAATATTTCAGAATAACGGTTTAAATTTCATCAAAATAGCTCCCATAGAAACAAAAAAAATATTTTAAAACAAAAAAATGTTCTTTTCTATTATGTAATTTTTTTAAAAAATATTTTTGATTGTTTAATAATTTGACAGTTCAGAATTACGCTTTTAATTCTATTGCTGTCATAGAAAAAATCGAATAATTGAATCATAGCTTCAAGGTTCTTAAACATATACGCAAATAAATCATAATGTTAAGTTTTCAAGAATATTTAATATTTGACATACCTGCTTGCCGAAGTATGTTACCTTTCTTGTTTAGTTTGTTGTTGCAATACCTACTAGTAATTGATTCATTTGAATTTTTCTCATATTTTTTGTTGCTCCAATATTTTTTTTGTCGACGTCGCCGTCAATTTTAATGAGTGTTAAAGTTACAAATTGGAATCACCTCAGCTTGTTAGCTCGTGGGTCAGCGGGTAGAAAGCTTGGCCAAAAATCTTGAATTGTAAAATATTCAAAATTTACTCCCCCCCTACCGTTCGACTCACAAACCAATTGATTGACATGCTATGTACCATTGTATGTGAACAATTTGTATGGTTATGCAATCACTTAAGAGTCAATACACAATTTTTTGGCTGTCCCACTGTAATAGTAATGCAACTATTATTTTTTGTAATTAACTGTTTTGTTGAAAAATTACCATTTCATGGGAAATAAAATTTTTTTAAAAAATTAAATAGTTGGTTTGACTTTGTTTTTCTTTTCGTGTGTTGATCTGCTCAAGTCCGAGGTTCGATATCGGGAAGGAGCCGTGCCAGCGCTAATGAAACTGCGGATCCACTCAGGTGGCGCTCAGGCCAGCCCTTCAATGTAATTAAATTGCAGAAGTGGCTCAGAAGTTTACCCATCCAACTGAGTCCCACCCTCACTTCGGGCTGCCCATATAATTTGTTAGGGACTGACGCTAGAAATATGATAAATTACCGCTTAACGGGCAGCTGCAGTTGCCTGCCCGACAGGGCAGCATAAATTCAGAAAGAGCCGCTATTCTCTGCTAACCAAATCTTAATTATAAATCTAAAGGAAGCACTTGCAGCCGAAAAAAGGAGGAAGAAATTACCGCAAGCGCAGTGCGCCGAAGGACGCGCGGTGGGGCGGAGCTGGCAGTGAAATGATGATTTAATAGAATGGTCTGCGGGCACCGCCAGCTGGCTACCGTGTCCTGCCAGCCGGCTGAGCCGAATGAATGGGAACTGGAAGGCAGCGGGCAGCGGGGCAGCGGGGAGCAGGCGGAAATGACTCCATAAGCTGCTGCAACCATAAACCGGAAGTTAACAGACTTTCGCTGATGTGGCACTTTCGTGGCGCTGCTGCAGGACACCCAGGACACCCAGGACACCAGGACCACGGACACGGAGTCGCCTGGACTTGGTCGACACGCTCGGCGGGCAGTCTGCGAAATTGTGACAGCGCATGGCCGCAGGATAATCAAATAATTTTTTTCGCTGCCTCCTCCTATCCTTTGGCGAAGGTCCTCGGCGTTTTTGCGACTTTTCTCTGGAACAGCTCCTGCCGGCTCGTTAAATTATTGTTGCAACATTGCCACGGAATGCTAATTGCCGCATACGATACGATCGAGGCGTACTTGGTTTGCCGTCTGGCGAACTTTTCCGAATCGCAACTGTCATTGATTTTGCCCCATTCTGACAGTTTCCATTTTCTGTGCTGCTTTTGGGTGCTCCTGCTTGGCGCTTATCGCCATCTGTCAAAGGCTGGCAAATTGCATTGGCTTGCACATTAATAAATCACCCTCAGAAAGTCGGACAAAAGTTTTCCTATCGAGCCAAAGGTGCGCGTTATGCGGCACTTTGATCTATGAAGTTCTCCTTCAGTGCAGTTGATAACTGAATGCCGACTTTTTGCTGTGATTTCAGAGCTGTTAACAATATTTTGCACGATTTGTCCACACAACGAACGGCAAATGTATGCTCAATTTCTCTTGCAAATGTTTACGCGCGATGGCATTTGAACAACATGGATAATTGTAAATGAATCGGAAGAGCACCGTGAATTATACGGAAATTTATTCCGCAAATTGAGGGCCATTAATAGCCAGTTAGTTTTGCTGCTGCACATTGGCCCCAGCTACATGGATGCCGACGACTTTAGCCGCGTAGAGTTAATGATGAACCAAGTGGAGGGCTCCGAAAAACTGTCACCAGCCCCACATCCACTTTGGAACATTCCTGTGGGCGTGGGAGAAGTCCTGTGTGGATTGCCAAGCACAGACGCCCGCTGCTCGGAATAAAGACGATGAGTCCGTTGATTTGAATTGTGATTAAAATGCAGCGTATAATTTCCGCACCGCATCGCCCGCCCCGGAAGGAGCGTTCCTGTTCACTGGGTGTCTGAGGAGCTGTCTCCGAGCTGGCAGCATGTGCGCCGGCGAGGAAGAAGTTTTGGGCCTCGCTTCACACTTTGTCTGACTGTGCACAAATTCCTTGGAGAAGAATGCGGCGACGTAGGGGCGGGAGTTGAAGAAAAATTGCAAAAACCGCAACTCGTGTCGACTTGATGTTAGAATAATGAAGAGGCAAAACTTTTGCGCAAGGCATGTAATTTTTCGCAGTGACAGCCGCCCGTAGACCTCCCTTCACCTTCCCCATCCCCATCCACCCTGTTTGGCGCCTGGAAGCCAGCACAGTTCCCCTACCGGAACCGGAAGTTGTCATTCGTTTTGTGCATTTGTTAAAAAGTTACAGCTGAAAACGGGAAAAGCTGAAAAAGAAGCGAGAACAAAACCACAACAGAGCGAAACAAGCACTGCCTTTGCAGGATCTCATTTGCTGCAGTTTCGCTTTTCTTGATTTTCCTTCTGGTAGGCCTAACACTGGCACCCTGGCCATGGGCCATGGCCCTTCCCCTTCCCTTCCCCTTCCCCTTTGCCCACAACCTCCCACATAAATCACGGCGGGCAGACTCAGACTCGGAGTCAGAGCCAGAGTCGCAGTCCGAAAGGCCGCGTAATAAATGCGAACAATGACACAATTGATTGGCCAATTACGTGCGCTTCGGGGTGATTATGACGTTACGTACCGTTAGCCGACGCACATCAGGTCCACTCGGACTGCACGGACATGGCTCGATGGGTGGTTCGACTCCTCGAGTCCTTTCGGGGGGGGGGGGGGGGGTGAGTCTGCCATGGCTGGCTAAATTTACACAATTAAATGCGTGAAATTCGTTTGAATAATTGAGCAATTTTTCGGACACTGCGTGCCAGTGAGGAGGCAATGGAGCATAGGACACTTTAAGCGGGCATTGCTTTTAAAGCTCATAAGGTAAGCTTAGTTTGCCCCAACGATGCAATGAAATATGCAACCGAAAACCCCTCCTCCTCAAATTCAAGTCAACAGCGGAAGCGACACTGCAACAGGAAAAAATCGCCGAGAATGGCAACTTTATGGCCAGTGGTCGAGAGGCGAGAGAAAGCCGCAGCTAATTTATTTGCAGGCTGGGCCATTTATGCGACGCAGCAGCAGCAGCAGCAGCAGTAGCAGCAGTGCAGTGACTCGCTTAAAACGCTGATTCAGTTTCATCATTAACCAGATTAATATGGCAGGGCGTTGTCTCCGACAGCCTGGGATCTGAGGAATCCCCCCCCCCTTTACCACCCACTCAATGGCAATCGATGCGGATGCGGATGCGGATGCGGATGAGGATGCGGCGAGCCATGTTCTAGTCGTTGGCATTGCCTATCCAAACGATGGCCATGCGGTCGTGGTCGTCCGTGGCAGGGCACTTGGAGTTTATCGCCGTGCAGGGCTGCGCCACGCGGCGTATGCGCAATATTCGAGGACATGAATTTTTATGCGCCTCTGGTGAGTGCACATGGATCGGTTGCAAGTCGGTAGGGGATTTTGGCTAATTTGTCCGTCACATTACACCAGCTAATTGCGCATGGAAATGGGCTATGGTTCACGATGGTCATCGGCTTATATAAATGCTCGATTCGGGACTTCATCGACGGCACAGCTTATCGACTGCACGTTGACTCACTCACTCCCCGTGGCCCCTTTTGCATCCCGTTCCTGATTGCAATTGAAGGATATTTCCTGCTGCTTACTTTTCGGCTGCGACCCAAGCCAACAGTTTATTTAGTGTCTCTGGCAGCAGCCGCGTGGAATTGTGATAATATTTGCCAGGAAAAGTATTTACATTTGCCTCAAAGTTGGGCGCCGTGGCAGCTTGCGTTCCTCGAAGGAAAGCAGCTGAACGCTGAAGGAGCGAGAGGAGTTAGCCCTGCTGCCTGGCACGCAATCACAGCTTTCGACATTTCTCGAAATTGTATCGGCGTCGAAGTTTTCTTTGCTGCTTACTTGCTTGTTGTTGCTCACTCGTTTTTTCGAGAGAGCTTTGCGCGAAATAAGAAAAGTTTTTCCTTTATTTAAACAAATTTTCGGCACAGACATGCGTGGCAACTCTTTTAAAGTTTCCTAGCTAGAAATACTTTGGAAACAAGACCGAGCCGGGGAAGCGGTCAAAAGAATTGCCAGAAGTTCCTGGCCCAGCAAATTGGCATTAGCCCAGAGCCCAGAACCCAAAAGTACCAGTACCCCCAACGCCTCAACTCGGCTCGAGTGGTCCAATCTGGCTGCAACTCGTTAGTCTGGAAAAATATTATCTAAAAAGGCGGCGGACGCAGGTCGGACGATACAAGGCGACCAATTAAATTTCACCCGCATCAATAATCATGAAAGCAAAAATTTGCTACAAGCCCCGACATGCCTATGAAAAAAAATATCTGCTCGTCTATCCAGCAGAAATGCCACATAAAACGAAAGCGCGAAATTAAACGGCGGCTGGGGAGGAGCCTGGGTGGATGCCACCGTCCTCGGCAGACTTGAAGGCGACAAGCGTGTAAATGATATAAATTCAATTTAATAAAATTGTTAAAATCGCAACGACGAACGGAACGAGCTGTGGAAATACTTTGCGCGCAGGTGAGCTGAAAATTGCTGTGAAATTTTAGTGCCCAGCCGAGGAAGTCGCTTCCAGGAAGGCAAGGCGGAAATACGCGTGAAAATTCCAAGCAATTATTTCACACAAAGTGCACAAGTGAGAGTCTCATTCTCAGTCTCATTCCCAGTCCCAGTCCCAGTCGGAGGAGGATGGTAGTAGCGTGTCCTGTCGTCCCCTCGTCGTCTGGCTCAGCGACTTCGTCGTCGTCATTGAGCATTGTGTTGTCAGTTCAGGCGGATGGCTGCGAGGACTCGAGGGGCAGGGGTCGGTGGGTGGGTCGACCCAGACGGAAGCTCTCGACCAATACCGCTTTGATAGCGTTTTAAGCGGCTTGCGTGGGCTTTATTCTCTCGCCTTAATGTCACGATAATCGCATAATTTCAGTCCCCCTGGACACTTTCCAGTCGACGAGAGGGTTGGCCGCCCTCGAGCGAAAAGAGTTCCGTTCGTATAGCCTATTAAGACGACTGACAGGAAGTCCGCTCCCTTGGCCATATTGCATAGTACATTTCGTCCAAATTGTCTCATTAAATTGTTTTTGAACGGTGCACGTGACTTTGGCTTTAATTTCCAAAAAGTGAGATGGCAATTTAAAACAAGATAGGTTGATAGGTTGTTCTCTAATAACAATTTAATTTAATAAGCGGTCACGATAATAGCTGCACTTAATATGAATTGGTATGCGGCTGTAATGTTGATCAGACTAAACGAACTAAGCAACAAGCTGAAAAATTAAACCATTGTAGTTCTATTTGTATGTTTGAAAAGCATATTTGTAAATATATAAAAACTACACACAAAGAAAATTTCGACTTTCAGAAATTGAGAATTCGAATTCTCAACTTGAAGAAGTACCCATTTTCAGTAAATATTTTGTCTAAGAACTCACATTTAAGATACTTGAACTCATTAAAAAAAACTTAAATTGAGGAAAAATTCTTATAATGTATTCAAAATCCGAGATTTAGCCGACTCCCAAGGTTCGAGGTACCGAGTTCACTTCGAGTTGTGTAATTTATTTTCTTTGATTTGCTTTTATTTTTATTTAATTAAAGCTTATTTAGCTGTTTACCACTTCTAAAAATATCCGCAAATATTTTGCCTTAAATACAAATTCGCATATTCAAGAAAATAGTTGTGCCACTCTTGGTCACTGACAAGTTAGGAGATTAAGACTTATATCTAGAGCACGTGTAAGGTCCCGGGATCATTTCTCAGTCGACGCCTGACCTTTTTTATAATAGTATTTCTTAAATAAAATGATCTCATTTAAAAGAATAATATAACAATTAATTAGGAATTATTATGTTTATAAACAATTATTTATAGCGCTACACAAATGATTAGTTTTCTCTGTATATTGTATCACTTCTATAGAATCCGTCGCCTCAATTTATCGGAATTAGGCCACTTTGAATAAACTCAAAATCGTACTACTATTACTGTGTTTATACGATAGCCATTTCATGTCACCATTTCATGTATTCGCTTACACAGGAACGTTTACTATGAATTTAAGCCAAATGCGTGAAATGATAAAGCTTTAAATATGGTGACAACGACGAACGTAAAAGTAAACAATTGAAATTTAATTCTTCTCACCCTTAAAGGTAATTTATTATTTTTATTTTTAATTAGGTTTTCTGCTCGCTTTGGCGGTGGTAGAAGTACTTATAATCAGCTAAAATAATAACAGACATGTAAATTAAGTTGGACTTAATGCTTATTTCATGAAGTCGTTTCACTTTATCTAAACTAATGGAGCTCTATTTTTCTCGAACTTCTTAGATTTAATGGTTAAAATGTTAACGGTTATTAAACTAATAAGGATCTGTTCTTCAGTTTCTCTATCTCCAGTCCAACTTAGCTTAGTGTTGCATTTTAAAACTTAATTAAGAAGAAAAAAACCTTAAAAACTAAAAAAAACTTAAGACAAGTTTTTAGGTAATACATTCTTGCAGACTTGCGGTAAACTGAAATATACGTTACGAATATACGCATACGAATATATCTCCCGTTTAAAGATGATCCAAGTAAACCATAAACGTATTCTAAGTGAACATACAAAATGAAGAAACATATAAAAGGGCAGCCGGTGGAAGTAAGTGGGCTTAGCCCCATGCACTTATCATGTGTTGCCTCCACAAAGCTCAATTAGTTGGCCAGCCCTCCACTTATCCCTCGAACCAAGTCTGAAACTTGAACCCTCCCGTCCCTGGGTTTTCGAAAACTACACTTGCGGCTCCTGCGCCCCTTCAACTGCGGTTGTCTTCATGTCTAATTTAGCGACATTTTATTGTACTTTTCACCACAATCGCTTTCCATTGTTGTAATACAATTTTCTTGTCGCATTTCGGCCAAGTTATTCTACTCCATTCTATTTTAGTTCATTTCATTTCATTTCATTTCGGTTCATTGTTGCTGCCCCACCCTGCTGCCCACTTCTGTTGGGCTTAATGTTGGCCGCAAAATGTTGTTTTTCTTCGCTAGGGCCCTCGGGCTGGGCCGTCTAAAAGCCTGCTACATATTCCAAAATGTTTTGTGTCGCCTGCACATTTCGAGCGTGGGCTGTGGGCTGTGGGCGTGGCAGCGCGCCCTATGGCAGGGCCCGCCCATAACTCAACCGCAATAGCGAACTGTGACTGCGGCTTTGTCTGCACTTTTCCAGCAAGCGATGAGGTCGTTCCATCCTACGTCCTTCGTCCTCCGTCCTTTGGACCTGGGCCAAGATAGTGCAAGAGTTATTGGCAAGCGACAGCCAGCACGGGTGTCCTTTGGCGGAGAACAGCGCATATGTTTTATTAAAATGCGCTCACATTTCGCTTTCAATTTGAAGACAATTTTCGACTCCCTTTGCATGCGACACATGCAGGGCTCAGTTGTTGGGCACTGGCATAGTTCTGTTGCTCCTTATGGAATGTTTTGTGGCCCACACAATCATTAAAAATGCTTAAGCCAGACAAGGAAAGTTTTGGTTCGCGCCCAAGTAGTTGTCTCAACTAAGTTCGGGGCAAGAAAAATCTGGGAAGATCGCACCGCAGCAGGGAAATATATTTCAAGCGGTAATTACAACTTTTTCCGGCAATTAACGCAACAACGTTCTGGCCCATCCTAAGCTCAATTCAAAAACTAAGCCTATAAATTACACTGCTGCCAGCTTTACAGCCCGAGTTCATTAATATTTATAACAGCATTCGAGTGCGCACAAAAGCATTGTCCAGTGTGTGTGTGTGGGCTGGAATAAAGAACAAAGCAGTCAAATTAATTTAGCGCTACTGCCGCCGAAACTAAAAAAATCGGGGAAAGGCTAAATCGAAGGCCTGTTCAGCGAAGGAAATCAACTGTGGCCGGAGATAAAAAAAAAACAAAAATGAACTATTCTTTCTCCTCCCTCAATTCCAACAGATTCGGAAGATAGCGTAATAAAAGGGATGTGGCGGGTGGCAATTCCCAACTGAGGTCTGAGGAAAGTAAGCTCCCTGCCACACTTGATTGATTTCATTCTATATACGAAGCGTTTTTCCAATTACAAAAGAGCCAAAATCAGCACAAAATCAAAGGCCACACACCGTGGAACAAAGAACCAAATAGTGCGCAAAAATGTAGTGCCTTTTGTTCCGTCAGCAAACTCCACTGCAACTCCTAAAATTTATTTATCTTGCTCAAATGGAAAGTTTATTTACAGCATTCAAAGACTTAACTTCCTTTTTGACATATAACTACCGAATAAAACTGGCTTACAAATTTAAATAGACAAAATTTTCTACAGAAAGACTCAGATAACTTTTAATTTTTTGTATGGTACCACTTTTTAAACATGTAATTAACGTTTTCTACCTATTTTCATGCTTTTTTATCTCCAGTTCTACCAAACCGATTATAACTTATCGATAGTTTATTTTACTAGAAATATATCGTTTTTTAACTTTGTTGTACAATACAACATTTTGTGTGTCATTTTCAGCATAAGGGGGTCCACTCCACCGGAAAATCCACGTTCTCTGCTGGTTTTTTTCGATTTAACTTTCTTAGCCAGTGTAATTGTTTAACAACTTTGGCTATTTTTTTGTTTCTTAAAAATAACACCAGATATATAAAGATCAGACAATTATATATCCTGTATATCAGTCTTCCTTACTTACGGTTTTTTATTTTTCCACAAATGTTTTGAGGTTTTCCAGTCTATTCAAATTAAAACATAAATTTGTACACGTACGACTTAATTTGGCATGCCTTTCTAATAAATAGAAAATATTATTATTTTAAAAAATAAACCATATAAATAAAAAATATTTACGTTTAACTTTAATATTTTCAAAAACTTTTAAGACTCTAAAAAATTGTGTCAAATAAGGTTGTGACTTTGTTGACTTGTTCCACCAAGACCTCATTTTTGAAAGTAAAGCAAAAACCATCCGGTAGTTCCATTTATATGGCCCAAATAAACGCCGCTGCACATCATACAGTGAACACTAAAGATGACGGATAATAATATCGTTGTGACATTAACTAATATGAACTAACTCACTAACTTTAGAGAAAAAACAATTCTTATAATTTTTTTTAGTGCATCAGTGATATCGGTTGATCTTGTGCCCAACATAAATGTTTAAAAATTGTCTTTTTATACACTCGTTTTAGTAGTAGAGAATAAATTGTACATTGTATATTCGTTGAAAAGTATGTAACAAGCAGAAGGAAGAGTTTTCAACTCTACATAGTTTTGATCAGGTTCAATAGCCGAGTCGACGTAGCCTTATGAACGATCGAATAATTGAGTTGAAAATCATCAAAGCTTTTTTTTAATAAATAAAATAAATATAAATTAATATGTTTTTAGCAATGTTTAGATCTTGGCTGCTAATTTCAAAAACAATTTGCAAAAAGGCAAACAAAATTAGATCTCTGGCAAATACACGATTTTGAGCCACGGTGCCGAAGCGTAGTGGACTTGGCCAGCTTTTAAAATAAACTCGGCGATAGAAAGGCATATAGAAAAGACGTGGGCGGCTAGGGCAAGCCTAATTGCGGAAGCAATGCGCCAGAGAATTAGTTTTCTGTATCCCACACGGCGTATACGTATTGAGATGATTTTAACTTTTATTTCCAAGGAGCGGTCCGAGCTGAACGACTTGGCTGTAAACCGGCTCTGAAATGGCAATTAGCATCAAAGGGCCGCTAGGACAGTGGGCGGCACGGCTGGGAGCTGAATTAATGAATTAACATGGCCAAATGAGTTTGGACAACATTACAAATGGAATTTTCAGCAGCCTAAGTACAACGTGCCACCAAGCCGACTTGCTTTATGGGCAAAGTTCAGTTGGAGCAAAGTTTTGCAATAAAAATTCAGAAGACCACTCCACGTGTTCAGCATGGAGAGCGCAGACAATTAGCTGGCCATAAAGGGTAAGCCGGCACTGCCACTCCACTGGCCATTGTAATCCTCCATTTCGAATGCATCCACGCAATTTGGGGAATCAAACGCCGTTAAATTGTACTACAGCGCATAACAAATTGGTTTTCTAGCCGGCAGCATGTGCCCCAGACACTCTCGACAAGCACTTTGCCCCACACCCACGACAGGCCACAGAATTTGGTTCTGAAATTGTCAAGCCAGCCGCGACAAACGCCGCTATTTGCCGTCGTCTTCGTTGTTCTGGCTGCTTTTCGGAGCAGCCCTAATGCTCTTGCTGTTCATGTCATGTCTGCTTGATATATTGTTATCATTTCAGCAATGGAAATTATTTCATTACATTGTTTTAGTGCCCCTTTATTGTGTTAGACACTCCTGCCACCCTTTTTCAGGTGGGGTATCTACCCACTTGGGTCCTGAAGCAGATTATCTGCTTGTGTACCATTTGCCGCCTATTAAAAACTCTCACTGACTTAACAAAATGCTAAGGCGAAAGCCATGTCTCTTGGGTCTCTCAAGTTCAATAAATCTCCTGAGCTCTCTTTGAAGTTTTTATTTTGCCAACTGCGCCAAAAAAATATGCGGCAGGAAGAACATAATCGTCTAGCAGATAGAAGGAACTCCTCGGCACGCTGGTGAATTCGTCTTTATTTCATTTGCATTCAAAATGAAACGAAAATCAGACCAGCATGAAAGTATACGCAAGCTGAGCCGATATATTTGGACATCATTAAAAACGTTACATCTGAATGGAGACAAGTCGAACGGGGAACGCTGAAGATGACGAGGACCGAGGACCGAGGACCGAGTACCGAGACGTCCTTTTGCTTGATATGCATAAATGCCAAAGTGATTACAATGCAGGGCCCGCAATGTGTTTATCGTTTTGTCACATGCTTCACTGCCCGGGTCCCAGTCCCAGTCCAAGTCCCAGTCCCTAAGCATCCCCAGTCCGCAGCCAAGGCAAGGAGCGAAAAAGGACAGCTCGGTGAGTGTTACATCGCCCTGTCCTGAATGGATATTCAGTCATTCATTCGCTCACTCGCTGCTTACACGCCCATCGAGCACGAGGACGTCGAGGCACAGTGGGCCGCAGACCGCAGTTGAGCATCTGCCCGTGGGCCGGGGGTAAGGTCCTGGGGCACAGGACCTGTCCTGGGAGGACGTCTTGCTGTACGCAGGTGCGCTTATGGACGCTCGACTGCACTTCGTTTGAGGACAAGCCGAAAATCTCAGGCAGCCAGATCAAAGCCAGCGGACCGCCCCCGCTACCGCCCTGGTGACAGGCTGTCTTCGCCCCTTTGCAGCGCTGGATTTGGGCTTAAAATTGGGAACGAAGAGGCTGCGTCTTAATCTTTTTGGGGCCCTCGAACGCGGCTTGGTCCGGTCACAGTTGTGCGACAAGCATCCGAGTTCGAGGCTTCCTGCTCGCGCCCCCCGATGATTTGCAGATTTCACGGTGAACTGAGGCGCTAACTGTAAGCGAAATGTAATTCAATGACTACTTCTGGGGATGCACTGAGCACCCAAGCACACGGTTCACCTCGAGTGCAGGAGCGACCAAAAGCGAGCAGCAAAACAAATCCATTCCCAACCCGCCAACCCGCCAACCCGCCAACCCGGCATCCCGCCTATATCGTCTGCAAAACACTTTGAACTTTTTAAATTTTTAATGAATCAAAAATGTTTTCACACATTTTCGCACTCCCCCGGCCATGTGTGCCCGTGTCCTGTCTGCTCAGCAGCAGGATGGCAGAGTAGTCGATTTCCATTTGCAGCGCAGGAGAGGCGGCAAAAAAAATGTGTGACAGTTCCTCACCGACTGGCTTAGCCCTTTCAGCCTGCACTCGCCTACCTCCAACCCCGAATTGTAATTGAACTTAATTCGATTTGGAGCGAGACAAGTTTTTCGGCAGCTGCGCAAGTTCTCAAAGCTCCCGGGGGAGAATGCATCGCCTTTGTTTCTCATTAAAGGCTCACGAACGGGCTTTAAGCGGATCGAAGTGGGCTTGTAACAAGTTCGAGGACTCCCCATTTCTACCAGCAATTACTTCGTCTTTGCCGCCGCCATCCTCACTCACTCAATCCAATCACTCAGCTCGGCTTATTTAGTTTATGACTTCACTTCGCTGGCTGCTGGGCTGCTGGGCTGCTGGGCTGCTGGACTACACCTTCTCTGCCGAGGCAGCCAGCCAAGGGTCCACTGGAGGTGGTCAATTTTTTCGCATATGCTGCCTTGAAGTGAGCACTCAAGTGCAGCAGCTTGAGCTCCGCACAACAGCCGCAACAACAACGGGCGCAACAATGCCGAGGAGCACAACAATTTCACATTTGGCCAGCAAGGGCGGGCACTTGGAAAATACAAAAATGGGAATAAAATCATCCGAACTGCACCCCGAGGCGACTTGGCTGGCTGCGTCCCAACAAGTTCATTTTTCTGCCAGTCAGCCACACAATTGCCCCGCACCAGAGTGGAGTGGCATAAATATTTTCCATGCAATATATGAGAAATGATTTGATTTTACAATTACAGAAATGTGATTACATCTCAGAGCAGTTGCGGCACGTTGGAGCAGAAGCAGAAGGGGAAGTTGCCTTCAATTTTAATTGGCAACAAAAGAAATCTTCGGATCTTCAGTTTGCGTTGGGACCAGCAGGTGCAGCTCCTGGTTGTGGAACTCACGGTATCCATAAATCGTGA
Source organism: Drosophila gunungcola (assembly GCF_025200985.1). Classification (NCBI taxonomy): domain Eukaryota; kingdom Metazoa; phylum Arthropoda; class Insecta; order Diptera; family Drosophilidae; genus Drosophila; species Drosophila gunungcola. Next base: position 100,641 of record NW_026453181.1, on the reverse strand, counting down.
GGTCTGCACTTGCATTGAATTTATCTAATACCCAAAGACTCTGTCGTCTGCTCCTGTCTGCCGTTTTAGACCGGCGAAACTGCGAGCAGTATTTTTGCATTTAGCAATATTTTCGAGAGCGTTGTTAATTTCATGGCCGAATGGTCCGTGCGTTCAAGGAGTAGCTATCTCAACTCCTCGTGGAAAGTTGACGATGGATGGAGAGGCTTGGGGGGATGCGAAGTGAAAATTGCGCATAATTTTGCATTACTAATCCTTAATTCCTTGGCAACTTTTTTAATAATTTCCTCACCTCTGCTTGCGAAGAGGCCTTGCGGGGAGTAGATAATAAGCTTCGCCTAAATTAAAAACTTTTTGGTTCGTCCGGCGATGTATATTTTTACTTTCGTTCGTTTTGCCAGCACTAATTGTAATAAATTTGCGTTTATAAACTGAAACTGATTTCAAAGTTTTGGCAAAGGGCCAGAAGCAATGCCCAAATGAAGCGCACAGACTCAGGGATCTGGGATTTTGTTTAACTATGTGATCATAATTAAAAAAATCATTGCCTTCAGGCCTAAGTTAATCAAAGGTATATGGTACGACTTTTTTAATGAGATATGTTAATACTTGCGAAATTTCCACGTTACAAGTAAATTGATATTTTTGAGCCAATAGTCAGCCTTCAGCTCCACAAGCGAGCCCAATTACAGCTTGATGGTTATGAGCATGGGGCCACTAAGGACGATTAGTTGACTCTTGCGCCAATGCTTTCAGAGTGATTAAAATCGCACAATGGACGTCCACAAGATGACCTGCGAGCTCTGAGGACTACGGAATCCCGACTGCGGACGGTGAACGCCTTCCGGCCAAAGTAAAACCACACAATGCCTCACATTTGCATACCACTCTGAACTATTCAACCGGGGAGCGCCTGTCGGCGGCGGCGCAGGGTGCGCGGGTGTTAACCCGTTGACTCGACAATTTTGCGAAATTAACCTCAAACTCGACAACGGCCTCAGGTCACGTTGCAACGTCCACGTAAGTCACTTGGGTCCGGCGTGCCCCGCCTCACGGACTCTCGACTGCGGCGTTGGCATAAATTTAAAGGGAAGACAATGGGGTGAACTGTGAACTGGAAAGTGGGGAATGGGAAGTGGTGGATGGGGAATGGGGAATGGAGCCTCGTCAGCTAACTAATGGTGCCCTAAATTGAATCTAATCATCATTAACAATTACACAACGTAGCTGACTCCAGTGATTAGTCAGAGAGGGGACGGAATGGGTCGGATCTCACTCCGCAATTGGGTCTAATCATATGCAAATAATTAAGCGCAGAGTGACACGAGACCGGCGCACCAGGAGGCCTTGGCAGGACATTGCAGGACATTGCAGGGCAGTGTCCAGCTCAGCCGTTGAAATATTCCCCCAGGTCCCCAGCGTGCCATTTTCGCCTATACTTTCTGCGATTGCCCCATCCTCTGGTCCTGTATCTGTATCTGTATCTGTATCTGTGCTCCTGTTCCTGTTCCTGTATCTGTGCTCCTGTCTCTGTTCCTGTATCTGTATCTGTGCACTGCGTGCGTGGCGAGATAGGGAAAAGGACCGTCTGCGGTCTGTAAAGTGCCTGCTGATAATGCACACACTCGGTTCATAGGTGGCTAATAAATTTGAATATTAATTGTCAGCGTCTGGTGCTGCCGCCTCTGCGGTGATGCCTTCCCCCTGACCCCGTTCTGCCGAGATTAAAATGACCCACTGCAGAGGGAGGGCATCCAAGAATCCCATCAAATTGGTCATTACAAACGAAATGGTCAGGTGGAATAATTGGATTGCTAGCACACCAAAAGCCGTTCGATGATTGCAGCAGGCGAAGGAATACAGACTGAACCTGTTCAGTCAATTCGCTGCCGGTTTACTTTTGTTAGACACTGTAACAATTAGAATCTAAGGTCACATGAAGCTTGCACTCTTATTTTAGGAAAAATCTTTCACTATTTGTACTTGGTTTATTATTTTAATTTCAAGATTACTATCGGTTTTGGAAATATTAAAACACAATTTTGTTAGTCGCACAAGCAACCTTTTACGGAAAGGATTGCATTTTATAAGAACAGGTTTTCACTTACTCTCTGGCCTTACTGTTACTTTTTGGCTATCCCTATACATATATAGTCTATATAGTCAGGCATCGGGGTGTATTTAAATATGTAACACTTTTCTTAATTGCCATATCTACTTCATTAATAAGCCGATAATTGCCAGCAAGTTAAAAAGCCTCCCCAAAGAACATTTTCGCTTGCCTTTTGAAAGATTTATGCGGGCTCAAGTTAATATTTTAAATTTTGATGCTACCCCAAGGACCTGAATCAAAAAAAAAGAGGACCGAGATAAAAGTGCAGAAATTGCAGCAAAACCAATAATCTGGACACGATGGAACACAGCATTGTGGTGGCTCGTAAAAAAACAGCCGAATCGGTCGAATCCCGCACTCCACTCCGATTCCCTCTCCACCCACTGTGCTGGGCTGCTGCCACGATTAATTTTACGCTCCACTGTGCCAAGCTGTTGTTGCTGCCCAGGCTACAGACCTACACTAAAACAAGGAGGATTCAATCGACGGTCGATTTTTATCCGACGAGAACTTTTTAAATTTTTGGACGGCAATGCTTTAGTTGATCCTGTTACAAAATAATTTTACTTACTTGTGTTTCCTTCTAGTTTATTTAAGTTTCAGTCAAAATTTGTTTTTAAATATTTTTATTGATCCCATGGCAGCTTTATGTTATAACAATCCGGTTTTGATGAATTTTAAACCGTAATTCTGAAATATTTAACCATTACTATATGTCGGAGAACTAAAAAACAAGCAAGAAAGCAAACTTCGGCAAGCCGAAGTTAACATACCCTTGCAGCTATCGCAAGAATTAAATATTTTTGAAAACTTTAAAATTATGATTGACTTGATATGATGATTTGCAGCTCAATTATTTGATAGTTCCTATGGCAGCTATATGATATCGTTTTCCGATTTTAATAAAATTAAAAGCGTAATTCTGAACTATCAAATAATTAAATAATCAAAAAGAGTTTCTAAAAAAATTACAAAATAAAAAAGTTAAATTAAAAAAAAAATGTTTTAATATTTTTGTTGTTCTCTTGGGAGTTTTATGTTATTGTCGTCCAATTCGATGAAATTTAAACCGTAACTATATATTTAACCATTACTTTAAGTCGAAGAAATAAAAAAACAAAATAGAAAACAGCAAAGTTATAATTTTTTTAATTTATTTTTCCGATTGCTCCAATTGGAGCTATATGCTTTAGTCGTCCGATCCGGCTCGTTCCTACTTATATACTACCTGCAATAGAAAGACAACTTTTGGAAAGTTTCATGCAGATAGCTTAAAACTAATAGACTAGTTTGCATAGAAACTGACGGACAGACGGACATGGCTAGATCAACTTTCCTAGTGATGCTGATCAAGAATATATATACTTTATAGGGTCGGAAACGTCTCCTTCACTGCGTTGCAAACTTCTGACTGAAATTATAATAACCTCTGAAAGGGTAGAATAAGTGGAAACTAATTATATTTCGATGTTTTCTTAATATTATTTTCTTTGAGATTTATTAATGGTTAAATATTCGGAGCTACGATTTTAATATTATTAAAATCGGACGACTATCACTATGGACGACAGTACATGTGACGATGCGCAACGTGTGCATAGGAGACTACTATTATATAGTTGGTAAAATATTACACTGTTTAACACAGTTTAAATTTTGATCAAAAAACGCTTCGAATTACACCAAATTTGCTTGGATCTGATGATACGTTCATATATATATATATATATGAAAAGTTGTCCTCGTTGTTTTTCAGTTTCAAAAAATTTTAAAGAATTTTTAGAATTCTGGAATAATTTTCTTTCTGTTAAGCAGGCCGTTGCAAAAAAAGTTTGTTTTACGACTTGATATCATATACTTTGTATATTGAAGGTGCGATCGTCACGACTTTTTTACCTGGTTAAAGGATTTTTTTTTGACAACTTATTATTCAGAATTAGGGTTTAATTTTAATTTAATTGGATATTTACAAGAATAACACATTTTTTAAGCTGTTTAAGCGTCGCCCGTATTACCCGTATAACTGGTTTTGGTTTTTTTAAGGACACAAGTTCAGAACTATATATATCAAGAATATATATGAAAAATTACATGTGGTATTTGTTACACAAAGGCAGTGCTGTATTTCTATTCTAAAAGCAATGGGTACAACAACAACTATATTCAGTTACCCGGTATAAAAGTTAAGAACGTCCATATTATCTTTAATATACACATGTAGAAAAGTTAAATACAGAACGGTTTTATTTGCAGTGTTGGGGAGCAGAGTACTGCCATTAGCAGTTTCGGCATTGCGGATTTTGCGATGCAGTTCAGAGTGGTGTGGCTCACATGAGGGGCAACCAATAGAACATTTTCCGTTTCCGTTGCGTTGGCAGAAATGTTTCCCCCGAAAACTCGTTTCCTCCGCACGTGTGAAAACCCCAGCTCAGAGCCCCAGGCCCGGCTTCCGAATGCGGTGACCCCGAACCCGAACCCGTACCCGAACTCGGACCTCTGGGGTGTACCCCTCCAACGAGCTTAAATAAAAATACGATTTAATAGCCAAATTACGCAATCGCTTAGGGGAGGGCAGAGTGTGTATTTGGGTGTGTGTATTTCTGCTGCGTTGGGCAACATTTTGGTGCCCATCGACCTCAGAAGTTTGCAGCTTCTGGCTGATTGCATTGTTGCATCACCCACTCGATTGCTCTGAGGGCTGCTAAGGTGGTGCGAGGTGGTGCTAGGTGGTGCGAGGTGGTGCTAGGTGGTGCTAGGTGGTGCTAGGTGGTGTGGGATGGTGCCGCGATCCTGCACATGCAGCACAATTCGCAGCTCGGTCCGCCCCGCAGTCGGCTTAATTTTTTAATTGCATTAAATAAAAGCCAAATAATAATTGCATAATTGAATGAGCTGTGCATACGCCAGGACGTGTGTGGGCACATATTTCTGGTTTGTTTGATTTCACCCGTCCCAAATCATTGCAAACGGTGTTTTTTTAATGAGGCTGCATGCGTATGTTTAACTGTGAGCAGCTCAGAAAGGCAGCTATGATGTATCAATTATGTGATAAACTGAAGAGCGGAACGAAGATGTTACAGCTTAGTTATCGATGGAGAGTAGCACTTGAATGCTATCCTAATACCCCTTTTTACCCCCTTAATACATAACAAAATAAGAAAGGAAAATAGAGTGCAAAACATATTATATAGTCAGATAACACTTTACCTAATGCTGCTAAATTGATTGAGCCGCTTAACAACCAGCTCTTTTCTAACCGTATTTTTGAACGGTTTTGTCATCTTGCCTGGTTTAGTTTATGACTCCACTTCTCCTAACTTTTCCCATCCACTCTTCATTATCTGGTTCCCGACCCTGCAGCCACCCACTAAATTGCATTCGCTGCATGCTACCGTTATCGCTGCTCTGAATTTTTTCGAGCTGCTGCTGCGCCAGCCGAAAAACGTCGCTCGGAAAAACAGTTCGGAATGAAAAACAATCTGCAAAAACACTTATAAAAGTTGACAGGCGTGCAGCGGACAAGTTTTTCGACGAACTCAACTCGCTGGGGCCTCCACAGCTGCTGCTCCACCATCGAGCCATGGATCCATGGAGCCATGGAGTCACACGTTGGGCCAGCAAACATTTACAATTTATTGCGCATTTGCCTACAAAATATCACCCAATTCCGGGCCAAAAGGGAGCGCTTCTAATGGAGTTAGTGGCGAGGGCAGTCCGCAGATGTGGGGGCGGGTGGCTGGCAATGGATGGGCCGTGGGCGTGACATTACAGCATGTTTCATTGCACATTTGATGAATTTATTGCAGTTTAGAATTTTTTGCACACTCTGCAGCCGTTGCAGTATCCTCCCCAGCGTCCCCCATCTTCCATAAACGGGCAAGGAGCGTAAAAACTTTGACTGCGATGCGGACAGCGACCCGAGGCGGAACTGTACTTTTCGAGCAGATGAAGCTGTCAAAACGAATGTTTAGAAGCTTATTTATAGTTTGGCCCGTGATAAGCGTCCCATGAAATTAAGTTCGCTCTCATAGTTCGTTCCGTTGAATGGCAGACTCTGTCCGCTGGCAACTGCCAAACTGGCAACTGGCAACCAGCTCTGCTCAGTCATTAAATCAGGTTGCACAAATTAAGCAATTGCGAGGTGTCCTGCTCACCTTTCGCTCCTGCGCTTAATTACCCACTGATTACAGGTAGGGCCCAGCGAGGCCACTTGCTTTATAGCCCGGCTAAGTGGTATTTACGTTTTAATTTAACGCTTCTGTTTCAGCTCAGCCCTGGCGGGCTTCCTTCGTCCGAGCCGCCAGTCTGGCGAGCGTCCAATACGCTTTCGGTTTCAGTAAGTGCATCGCACAAAGGGTCGCATAAAAGCAGTGGCCAGAAGGAGCCAGGCCAAGGCGAACCGGAAGCCGGGTCGGTCTAAGAGTCTCAGGGACCTTAAGCCAAAATCGGAGTTGCAAGGGGTTGGGGCACATTAACGTCTGTAATTGCTGCGGCTGGCCCAGACTACCCCTAACGACAGGATAGGACAGGACGGGGTAGGACGAGGCAGGACGAGCAGGACAGGACAGGACACCCGGCGAGCGACTTGTGACGCCTGTTTCCGTCCTCGCGGATGCCCCTTCAAGTGGTTTTTGATGACAAAATGAAAGGTAATTTCAGCGAGATTTCGCCCCGATTTTCCTGCTCTAGAGCGTTAGTGTCCAAGACAAATGACAAGTTATGCCAGCGGCAGGACCCGCAACAGGGCTGCCCAGACGGGGCCCTTGAGTAGGCCTTTGTCTCGCCAGGCCGGGGATTTGCCATCAGAAGTGAGCAAAGCGCTGGCGAAAATGTTTTTCGGCCAACAGGAAATTGCGGCCGAATTAGGGATAAGTGGATGGCCTGGCAAGAAATCGTTACAAAGCCCTCAGACCCATTTCCCTTTGTGTGTTTTTAAGTAATTACTGCTGTTCGACTGTTTCCCATATCGGAGATTCACTGCGATTGCCGCTGCACCCCACTAGCTGATGCAATCCTGGCTTTAATCAGCGAGCCTGCGGCCAAGCGGAGTGCTCCCATTAAAAGCGAAACAAAACAGAGGCAAAACAGAGGGGATTGGAGCTGGAATTGGAGTTGGAGTTGGAGTTGGAGCACTCGCATCTATATCTCCGACTGTCTAACTGCTGGCTGGGCTGTGTGTGCGGGTCCATGGCGGTAAATCTTTATAAGCGCGAATAATTGGTTTCCTCATTTAATGCGAATGGCTGCCGCTGCTCGGGTGAAAGGGCAGATTCAGAGGCAGAGGAAGAGGCAGTGGCAGAGGCCCTGCAATCGCCATAGAAAATGCCTCACAATAAACATTTCTTTTGCCGTTTTTGCCCATTCCCAACTCAGCCGGCTGTCGGAACAAACAGCAGGAGTCATAATATTGCAACAGCATCGGATGGGTGCCACTGGACTGGGTGGCTCGGTGGCTCGGTGGCAGGAGACGAGCACGGACGAGGCGTCAGCTCTGAGAATCGTGCACTGGGGCTGGAAAAGAAATTGCTGGAAAAAATTAATTGCATTTTCATTATGTTGACTGGCAAAGTCAAAAGGGAGCGGGCGGGAGCGACTGGGGCAGACAGACAAATGACATGGATATAGGCGCTTATTTTTTATCCAGAAGGGGGGAACTGGGATATAGCATGGGCGAATACTAAACTGTCGTTAGCTTCAAGTTGGCTTGGGCCATTAAGCAAACGAAAGTGGACTTGGCTAAAAGAGATAGTAGTAGTTGAACTCCTTGCGTCTTGCATAATCAATCTACGCCAATGAAAGTTAAGAGCTCCGAACTCGGCGACTCCATATAGAAAACCCACAAAAGCATTTCAAAAAGTGCGGCATGAGTCGCGATTGCTTATCTAGAAAAGTAGCAACGGGCCCAAGTTGATTTCGCCAGCACAGGTTTCTATCGAGAGTCATGGCTAAATCAGTGATAAGCGGCCGACTATCACATGGTCTGCGAAGGGGTTATGTGGGCGGCAATGAGATCAGCATGAAAAAATAGGGTATTCATGGCTTCAATTCAATGGAAGGCAATGGTGGAATGATGAATCATCAGTGTGTGGTAGACTGATGGAACGAAAAGAGACGCAACCCACGGAAAGATAACACATTTACGATACGATACGATATAACTTACCTGGTAAAAACTCTCAACTGCTCTCGATTTCAGTTAGTTACCTTCAAATGGCACTCGAACTTATGCGATGTAAACGGGTCTTGTCGAAAGTAGAATAGAAGAATCTCACAGCGGATTGAACGAAACATGTGATAAGCCTGCTATTCTACTTGCCAAAGACACGCCGATCGAGGAAAATACCAGGGTATAACTCCCTTCGACACCTTAATCCACCAGGTCTATATAGAACCAAGCACTGCACATTCGATCACCTCCTGGTGATCACCGCAACCACGTTCAACCACGAGCACACTGCACACTGCACACTTCGGAGTTCAATAACGAAATAATGACATATATTCATAGATATTGCTTTTTATACGATACGTCTTATCTGGCGAGCGATTTTTATTTGCTCTACCCTTAGGTGCGAAAGTGTGAGTGTGAGTGTGAGTGCGGCAGATAACTGGATTTGGATTGGGACCTCTTATCGATTCCCCGGCGAGTGAGTGAGCAGTGGGAACCATCGCCCGATATGACGAGCTATAGCTATGACGAATGTGAATGTGTGCCGGACAAACACGTCTAATGCGCCCGGTGGATAGGGCAAACAGGTTGGGGCTCAATCCCTTGCCAGATCGGAAGGGGTAGGGCCAGCACCAGTATCAGAAGAAACAGATCCCTGGCAAGCGCCGATATCGCTCGCAAACCGGCTGATAAGCGAGGTCCGAAAACATGGCTCTGTGCTCGGAAGCGGGCAAACACGGAGACGAGCGATTGACAGCTCCGAGGCAATAGAAATTGTGTAAAAAGGTCGTCGATAAGAAAACGCCAAGCTCGGGCGACAAACGCTTGTTTGTAGATGTGTTGCCGATCGACCCAGTACCCAGTACATGCTTCCACTGAGGCACCTACCTACCACTACCAGGCATACCTTTCAGATAAGATAAAGACGGGCACCTTCGATACATGCCGATCGCATGAGCGCTGGCCGAGAACGAGATGGCAGCCGTCCGTCATATTCGGGCATCGAAAATTCGATTTCATGGGATAATCAAATATTGTAAATTTCCAATATGCCTTCGATAGTCGAGATCCTAATCGCTGGGAGTGGCATTACGACCGTTTTTTCCAAAGGTAAGATAACTGCCGTGGCATAACTCAGTTGTTTTTCGAGAGTTCGAGCTTACCTTCTTGCCCGCATAGCTATAGGTATTAACCCACATTTCTTGTCTTATCAATCGCCTGCCCGACTATTTCCGTCTTAGACTGTAACTATGTGGTTATATAAACCAACTTTGGCCACATGGCCATCACATACTAATTCCAGGTAAGCATGCGTCGAATTTCTTCTTTTACGATTTCGGTGCGCCCCGCTTTCGGGTGTACTAAAAGTATGCGCCATATCTTATCTCGATTCAAAGTGAAAAATATATATACACACATCGATAATGCCCCTTTCGCTCCCCGCCGAAGCTTCTCCGCTCCGATAAGCCGTGAGTAAACTTCTTGACTGGAACTAGAACCTGTCCGGGTCATAAGTCTCCCAAATAGAGGTTTCTGGTGCAGGAATAACCCTGCTTTGGAGACATTCTCACAGAGCTAAATTTAGAGGCTTCCTTCATGCCTTCCCTCATGCCTAGTACAGTCTGTATTTGACTTTGCTGGCGACATTGTTTTGGGGTATTTTCATTTTATGACATGCGCGACACAGTTTGGCAACTTTATAAGTGGTTCCCCATTGATAGCAAATCGATAGCTCGAGTATTGTGTTTGCCCTGTTACAGAAACGGGAGAGTCCAGCCACAAGTGCAGCTTACGAAAGATCTGTCTTCTTGGCTAACACATCCTGAATAGCCCCGATAATGTGAGAAAATAATGCAATTTTGCATGGCACCCCCCATTCGGCAGCATTCGCACGTAAAATTGATTAAAAACTACGTGTTCCGATTGCTGAATGCATTCAAACATTTCAGCTTAGTGGAAAGGGTATGCAGTAGGCTGAACAATGCAACCCCCTAAATGGTGAAAGGTGAAAATGTGGGCGGCAGAGACCTGTAAGGAAAACTCGTCCATAAAGAAATAATAATTTCCGCTCCAGGTGAGTTGATTTTCAATTTCCGGGCAAGTGGAGAGAAGCACAAAAATGTTTCGCCTCCCGCAACACAAATGCTATTCAAGAGATTAAAGGGCCAAAGGTCGTGGACCGCTAAAAAGTCACACACACAGCACGGACATTTTCACATTTCACATTTCACCTGCGGCAGCTTGCAATGAAAAATCGTTTAATGACACCATTCACACAGTCGGTTCAGTTCGGATCCGAAGGGTCCCTGGGGCTGGGACTGTGACTGTGACTGTGACTGGAGCTGGACTCCCATCCCGGCCCTTTTGACTAGACTGCCTTTGCGCAGTCATTTCGACAGTGTCAGTCTGTCAGCCGGCTAGAAAAAGGCCATAGGCAACAATTGCAGCGCGAAAATGGGAGCAACATTTGTGGCTGTGGGCTGCAAAGGGGGCGGAGGGGTGGAAACGGAAAGGGAAAGGGAAGGTGAAGGGGTAGGACATTCACCGGCAGGCAGCATCATTTGTCAGGCTCTGGCACGGCAATTAGATCTGCCGCGCTTCAGTTTCTATTGCAATCCAGTTGGGCACTCAGAAGAACAGAGTCTAAAGTCTAAAGACAGTGCCTTCTCAATCAATCAATTGAGATGCCTCCTGATCTATTAATGTGTCGTTGATAACTGCATTTGCGCCATATCCCAAGAAAGTCATCACTCAGAAAACTGGTCATATATTGAATTCCCAGAAGAAGGAGTCTTCTTCTCGCTGGAAAGGGTAACGGACGACACCTGTTGGCCAAAGTATACCTCTGAGGGGACTGTACTCGAGGTGCGCTGACTTGTTCATATACCATTCGAATTTATATTATATGCGATCGCCAGAAGGTTGTTTTAATTTAGAGCCGTCTATAGCCCCCGATAAGATATACAATGTTGTTGCCGCGTTCCACTTTTGAGGTAAGATTTCGATTTATGATTAGGCATTTGGACATAGGCAAACAAGCTGAGCACCCAGCGCAGAGATAGCGTCGATTTGAGCTTGGGGCTCTGGTAGAAGGCCGGGCCAAAGTTCGGAAGGGGTACACTTTCCTCCTCCTCCCCCTTGAGGCTGTGTCCTGCATATCACAGCCTCGCCCTTTCCAAACGATTGCTAATTGTCCATGCATCTCATGTGTCAATTTCGCATTTGGCCAGCAATTTTAATCAATACACAAAAACCGCACGAAAGTCAACCAATGTTCTCCCCCAAGGCTAATAGGCGTGGTCACGCCCACTACAGCCACTACGCCCACTACGCCCACTCACCTAAGTCCCAGCAGCCCAGCCACCGCCCATGCGATTGTCCGAGGAGGAGAGGCAGTCACTTTTGAATGCCGCAGCACGTAGAGCTCGTTAGACATTTTCTTAAGCTAATATTTTCACAGCGCACAGCGAACACGGACATCGACATCGACATCGACGGGATCGAGGACGGCAGAATGAGCAGTATGAGGAGAGCCAGCCAGGAGGAGATTATTCAAATGATTGGAAATTATCATGTGCTTGCATCCATTTTCGGGGCTGCCAGTTGCCAGTAGCCAGTTGCCAGGCTCTTGCTCGATGCTCGATGCTTCCTGGTCCAGGTTCGGTGTGCAAACAACAAATTGCATTTGTCATCTGCTGCATAAATAACGAGATAATACCGTAACATAATAACTGTCAATGGAAGGCCCTTCCACCAGCGATGCAATCGTGAATTGTGGCTTAGGGAATCGCTTTTGGCCAGAATTAAGGTAGTAGGATTCGGGTTACCGCTTGCTTAAGTTTGCAAATACTAAGGTATGAAAGCTATATTTGATAAACGCACATGCAAATAACACCAACTATGTTAACATTGTGTAGAGCAGCTCAACAAAATAGTAGTTTGTCAAAGGTCATTTCGTACAAAATTATTTGGTTATGGACTATTCAAATACACTTTTACAGCTGTTTCATACGTTTTGGCTCTACAAAGAACAGGAACAAATAGTTGTGCAATTTAATACACTTGCAAAGGTTGTTAGATATGAGCATTAAAGAAGTTTAAAACGCAGGAGACATATCCCACCCTATGAACCCTATGTATATACATATATTGTGGATCAGCAAACGAGTCGATCTAGCCAAGTTTGTCAGTCATTCCGTCCGACTGCCTTACTCAAGATAATCTGTCAGTTATAGTTATCTAGCTATCAAATTATTTGAATATTTCAAGGAATTTAGTAATGGTTTACTCTTTAAGAATCAAATAATTCATTGCAACAATAGAAACTAACGAAAAATTCATCGTAAAATCTTCAAAGAAGAACAATATTTAACTTGTTTCAATTGCTGCAATTTCTGAAGTTTGCTTTCGTTTCTTTGTTAGTTTCATTTTTGAACATTCAACTACGAAAAAAATAAAAAATAAAAGAATCTCATAATATCAATGAGTCATAGTTCATAATGTGTTATATTTTATATTATTTATTTTGTTATTTTAAGACTTTTAAATCCTTATCTATAAAGTAAACATAACGTAAACAACATTTTCTGCATTTTACTCATCATATAGCAAAAAGTTGATCCAGTGTAAGTAAAACCCATGTTTTGAAAACGGACAAAGTTGTCTACGCGTTTTAAAAAGTGATGGCCATTTTTACATAAAAAGCGATCACAAGATCACTCAAGAACCTGGTTTGTTTGATATAAATTATTTTCGATTAATTATTTAAATTAAGCCAACTATTAGCGACCATTTAAGTTCAGACAGCTGTCACAACACGATTTGGTTGACTTAACTAAAAATGTATGTTTATGAGCGAGAACGTTGAGCTTTGGCACAAACTGTTTCATAGCTCCAGGTATTATATACCTGCGTGTCACGTTCTCATCTCTGCGAAGGGCCAGGCAATAAGTTCGCCCTGCCCGGGGCCCTCGTCCTCCAGCAAGGTAATCTACTCGCACGTGAGCGGCTCTCAGTCTGTCAGTGGGCGACAAATGAGAATTTGTATCGTTGATTTGCATATTTAATCAAAATTAACATGACCGATAAAATCAATTACACTCACAGACACAGGCAGTGCTTACAAGGCTGCAACTGCATGTGCGCTGCGAGCTGCGAGTTGCGAGCTGAGAGCTGCAGACACAGCGCACGCACACAGGAGCGACAATTGCATTAGAACATTTCGTCCTGCGGCGCTCATCCCGCCCCATGTCGTGTTCGCTTTTCGGTTCGTTTGGCTCTCCAAATCCTTTTTGCCGGGGATATCTACGACCATGTCTCGCTGGCAAACTGTGTGTAAACTGCAGTGCAGCCCCCTTGCCAACCCCCTCCCCCCAACTGCCAGCTGCACCACTGCATTGTCACAGACACCTTGCCCCTCTAAGGACGCTTTCGAAAGGCTTATCCTGTCCAACATGCTTAAATTGTTTCTTCCTGTCACACTGATTTTACTCGATTTATTTCATTTCGACTTGGCTGCTGCTGCTGCTGCTGCTGCTGCTGCTCTGTCTGCTGCGGACTCTGAATTTATTTTTATGCCCTGCACTTACGGGCTTTAAAATCTGAATAAATATTCCAAGGGTCCTCGAGGTGAGCTGAGATGGCATTTAAATTTATTTAATTGCATTTCACATGCGACCACCCCTCCTGAACTATGATATTCTATTCCCCCAAAAAGAACTCTCCTAGACTGTTCAAAATCCTTTAACACGCATAAATATTCATTGGGCTACCATAAGCCCCCCACACTCCGCACCCGGTAATCCAGCCCAAAGCGAATTCCATGCATTTAATTAAGTTTTTCAGTGCCCTTATCCCGGTTCCTTCTCTAAGCAGGTCGCAGTTCAATTGAAATCCGAAAGGTAAAGTTGATTTTTCTGTTCAATAATTTCTCGGCAGACAAATTAACGCCAATTGCCAGGAAGCCCTTGGACTTTGGACCGGCTTGAATCGGATGCCTGTAGGTGGTAGGTCGGTTTGGGGGAGGTCTATGAGCTTTCATAAATTCGCATTGATTGCGTTCAATTAAAATTCAGTTATGCTCCGACGGCGCCTGGCAGTTACAAGGGAATATTTTAATTAATTTTCACGCGCTCAGCATAAAATTTTCGTTGCAAAACCAGAAGCAAATTCTGTGCGTATTGCGATGTTGCTGTCGTTTGAATCATTTGAACTTGCAAAATAAATTTCTGACATTTACTTATTTGGTATTTTTCAAATAAATGGGATGTCCTCAACATCCTTTTAATGTCAGATGTTTGTTAAATCGATTGCGAACCAAATAGTTTCATTTATCCCACAACCATTTATTTGGCTTTGTTATTTTTTCTGGTTTAGTTTGTATAACGTGAAGCTAAACAAAAAAGCTCGAAAAAAAATTAATACATATTTAAACAGTTTCAATTAGTTTTTTCCGACACATTTAAAGCCGGAAAATTGATTTATTCTCCTAAATGCAAAATTATTAAATTAACCTTGCTTAGAAACACAATAAATTGAACAAAAAAGGAAGCAAAATTCGACAAAACGAAGTTTGACGGACGGACAGACGGACATGGATAGATCGGCCCTCCTAGTGATGCTGATCAAGAAAATATATACTTTATGGGGTCGAAAATGTCTCCCTCACTGCAAACTCCTGACTAAAATTATAATACCTTCTGCAAGGGTATAAGAAGGAGAACTTTTTTTAAAACATTTTATTAGTTCTTCGAGGTATAGTAATGGTTAAATATTACAGAAGTACGGTTTAAATTTCATCAAAATCAGACGACTTTATCATATAGCTCTCAATGGAATATAAAAAATATAAACAAAAAAAATCGTTTCCTCTCCATTTTTTAATTTTTTGCCTATATCGTTCAAAATTACACTTTTTCATTTCATCGAAAATAAACAAAATTTAAAATGTTGAATTTTAAACAACTTAGAGGATTGTACGGCATATCGCCCGATATCGGCTATAGTGCTAAATATTTTGCAAAAATGTAATATCGATACGCCCGGTAAATTTTGAGAAATTAACTGCGCCAGTTTTTAAATGTTATTTGTGATATCGCGGTTTCTTCGAGAGTGTGTGCTTCAAATCATTGGCACTCTTAAAATTAAATTGTTAAGATGCCATTGCTAATACTTGCTTTCAATTTTCCATCATATCTTAAGTAAAACTAAAGCTATGAATATTTTAATCTATGTGTTCACTTATCACAACGCGTTTCATGTGGTGAACAGACTCTAAAAAAGTATAAAGAAAAATGGCTACATGTTAAAATTGTACATGCGTGTTTAGGCGGCTATTTTCTATTTTTAAAGATACCAAACAATGTTAGTTAAATTTTGTGATTATTGGAATTTTTTTAATATTTTGAAAGTAACGGTTCATAAGCAAGTAACAATATTCTCAAAAAGAGATCAATTTTAAGGTCGCAGTAGCCAATGCTTTTTACGCTTAAACATGGGCGGGCTGTTAAAAGGGTATTTTAAATGAATATGTTTTCATGTAAAACATGACCCAGCATTTGCGTACTCGAGACTTAACCCCGGTTAACATTACTGGAAATGGAGAAAGGTATTGGTTAAAGTACATTTTCTGTATATATTCTGTATGTGACCCAAATTGCTTTTGCTATATTTTCGGCGAATTTGTTCCAAAAAGGTTTAGGGCCACATTAAACGGAGTTGTGAAAGGGAAATACTTCGCCTATTTTAAACTAAAACAAGAAGGAAAGCAAACTTCGGCAAGCCGAAGTTCATATACCCTTGCAGCTTTTGCATTAATTAAATACTTTTGAAAACATTTAAATTATGATTTACTTGAGTATGTGCTAAAAAAAACATTGAAACTATGATGATTTGCAGCTCAATTATTAGATAGTTATTTTATATATTTTTATTATTTCTATGGGAGCTATATGCTATAGACGTCCGATTTTGATAAAATTTATACCATAATTCTGAAATAATTAAACATTGCTATATGTCGAAGAACTAAACAAAAAATTAAAAAACAGAAAAGTTATATAATTTTTTCATTTATTTTTCCGATTGTTCCTATGGGAGCTATATGCTATAGTCGTCCGATTTTGATGAAATTTAAACCATAATCTGAAATATTCAACCATTACTATATGTCGAAGAACTAAACAAAAAATTAAAAAACAGCAAAGTTATAATTTTTTTTCATTTATTTTTCCGATTGTTCCTATGGGAGCTATATGCTATAGTCGTCCGATCCGGCTCGTTCCGACTTATATACTACCTGCAATAGAAAGAAAACTTTTGGGAAAGTTTCATGCAGATAGCTTTAAAACTGAGAGACTAGTTTGCATATAAACGGACGGACAGACGGACAGACGGACGGACAAGCGGACGGACAGACGGACATGGCTAGATCGACTCTACTAGTGATGCTGATCAAGAATATATATACTTTATAGGGTCGGAAACGTCTCCTTCACTGCGTTGCAAACTTCTGACTGAAATTATAATACCCTCTGCAAGGGTATAAATTACGTATCCGGATGTACATTCTACGAGGACACCAATTCTGTATTCTAATGACCTACTTGCCCCAAGAGCTTCCTGCCTTTTTAGCCATGAGTCAACCCGGGTTGAAAAACACGAAACACATTATGTTGCAGCATGGCAAACTCCCAGTCTGTTCACACAAAATGCTATAGGTGATCTTATAAGACACATTGACCTGTCAAAAGAAAGAGCTGAAGTTTTGGCCTCACGATTAAGGGAAAGGAATTTACCATGTTCAGAAATAAAGGTTACACTTTACCGTACTAGAGAAAGAGAATAGCTTTAATTTTTCTCCACCGAAGAAAATCTAGTCTTCTGCAACATCATAAGTGCCCTTTTATTAAGCATTTTTATTGACAGTTGCAAACGTAGCTTTTGCTACATAACGGCAATAAATATGTATCAGTACCCATTGCGCATTCGACCAAACTAAAGGAATTTTATGAAACTCTTTCATTAATTTTGAAAAAAACTAAATACAATGATCATAATTAAGTAGTGTGCGTGGACTTAAAAATGGTAAACTTGCTTAAAGGACAACAAAGCGGCTACACAAAGTATACCTGCTTTCTTTGCTTATGGGATGAAAAAATGTAGTAAAACCAGCTTTGGTATTAAGAGACAATTAACTAAATAAGGGATAACACCTTTATTTGTGAGGTAAATGGAAGAATAATCGCATTTGACCCGAAACAACCATCTGGAATTGAAGGAATTGTGTTGCACACTTTCAGGCATCTAATATTATTCCCCACAAAAACTTTAAATTAATTGTTTTTTCAACACTTGAAACAGTGCTTTCTTTTCCCGCCACCGAGTTTCCCCATTTGTTTCCATTTATCTATCTGTGGCATTCATCGACATCATCATCAGCCCTCGCCAGCTCTCATGTAGATACTTTGTCTAGCATTTCAATTGGCAAACACACTTGAGCTTTGCGAGCTACACGAGTTTAGAGTCGGATGGTAGCAAAAAAGACACCGCACCCGCCGTAAAGCAAACAACAACCCCGATTCGCGTTCAGGTCTACGCCCTGGCAGAACCCGAAAGCCTTTCATCTACTTCAGTGCTCAAGTAGCAACAGCAGCACAGTGCGCAAACAAGGACACAGCCAGCAAGGAACCAAAGTGCGATTTTCGAAAATGGCAAAAGTGTGTTTTCCAAATCTGACTTTTCAAGGCCAACCCCTCAATGCAGCAATCGCGTTGGGAAGTGGGGAGGAATGTGGGCGGCGTAAATGCAACGCAAACTTTGACGCAAGTCTTCTTTTGGGGCAAATTGTCGCCGTGCGACTTCTGAATGTCAGATGTTGGTTTTTCAAATTATTTGCCCGGGTGTCCCCAAAATGATGATGCCTTAAGTCGCCGGTGATGACTTCGGCAGGGCATTTGCCACAAACTCTTTACATAAAACAAACACACGCAGATCTGTATATCCATGCAAACGAATATGGCCATGGATATGTGGACGTTTGGGCTGGCGGCAATTCGAGCCGTTGTTGGTGTTTATTCTAAACTTTGCCTGCCTCCGAGCATCTTGGCCCCGTCCGTCATCTGCCCGCTCCAAGGGGCAAATTTATAGTTTTGGTTGCTAGGTTCGGCCCGTCGGTTTCATATAGCACACAACTAATAGGTTTTCTTTGGGCGTAGACTTAGTCAAACTCTTCTGTTTGGTCTGGGCAAATTTACTTGGATTTCTTGTCGTGCTTCTGTTTAGAGACAAAGTCATATACTTGTAGGCTGGAATTTGGCTTGTAAATAGTTTAAATATACATCGCGGTTTGCTTGAATGGGAAACTTTACAGACTGTAGAAGGCAATGCACTTCTTAGATTTCTCAAAATTTAACTGTTGATTTTTTCGTATTTCACTTACAAGTGAAAAGTAAACAATTTACTACTGTGATAAGAAAGTCGTATTAAAACGTAAAAACCCACAGTGATTAATTAGGCACTCTGAAAAAGTTGTCCCCGCTGCTCGCTAATTAAATATTGCACCAAAAGTAAAGCATAGCGCCATGCCGCAGGCAACTTTTTCCTTCCAACGCTTTCCTGCTTTTTTATGTTCTGTTTGCAGCTAATCTATGCAAAGTTGCCAGCGCTCACAAAAACTATTATGGAATTTCATTGAAAGTTGCAGTCAAAAAGTCGCGCATAAAAAATCCTAACGAAGGACAACAAGCGAGCCGAAAGTTTTCCCGGTCATAACGAGTCAAAGTTGCAGTCCAGTTGATGAACTCACTGGACGAGGTCCGGCATGGTCACACATGCTCTCGACGAGGAGCGTAACCCTCACCTTTCCCACAAGCTCCACTTTGTGGAAACCTGTCAATTTAAGCCGCTTAGAGGGAACAGAAACCGTTTTTTGGGCAGTCTGCATTCGCTGGCAATGCGTATGCGTAATATTTATGCATATTATTTTCCATTTCTGTTAACTGCTCTCGTAATCAAAAATTTACATATTTGGGCCACCGAAATTAATTATAATGCCACCACAATCACAGATACATAAAAGGGGCTAGAGGAAATTCATGGACAACAAAAAGGGAGATTTATTTAGTATCAGGGCTGCAGCACAACAGTTTTTCACTTGGGTTCTAGCCAGACAGGAAGGGTTGTGTAGTTAAATAACTCTCATTTATATTAACCGAAATTAAATGTTTTATTTGTTATAAGAATTGGCGGTCTGTTTAATGATTTTCATTGGGTAAAGGTCTTCAAAGCTGATTTTTTTATACCACGCGTTTTTAAACCATGCGACCAATCCTGAAGGACCTATGCGGACCAATATTAAATAAGAACTCGATTGACTCGCGAGGCATAGTTTTTCCAAGGACACAAAAAGTGTTGCAACATTTTCCAGCTGTCAGTAACCCTGGCATTTATGGGCAGACTAAGAGAGAAAGTCATGAATACAAAATGTGCCGCAGCTTTTGGTTTTGCGGCTGAGTTGGCCGTTCTTCTGCCCATTTCACCCACTAACCCCACCTCCCCTTCGCAATGGTCTCACACATGGCAAAACTCATTTCATGGGTCACGAGCTGCAATCATCTCAGCGATTCGGGGCGGGGAGGGAAGTGGCCGGCGAAACTGGCCAAAAATTGATTATGGCAGCCACACTGCAGTGCCAGAAGGAGGACTGTGCTCGGACAAAAAAAAGGAAGCACAGCCGAGCAACTATCATCAAAATCCTATTAGTTGGATCTCTGGCCACGGCCGGCCCTTTTGGCTTTGTCCTTGTCCAGTTGCCTGCATTTTGTCAGCGTTTATTTGGCAAATTAATTCCCCAAAAGGTAAGCCAAACTTGCGATTTGAAACAATCAGCGATCCCCAGCCCACTCCACTCCACTCCGCCCCACTCCACTTCAGTCCACTTCACTCCACGCAACTCCAAAGTCCTTTTGTCCTTTTTGGTCCGGCTGCAGCTGTTGTTTGCCCCAACAGAGAAAAAACCAGAGCGACGGACCAGAACCCGAATCCAAACCCCAGGACAGCAGCCTGCCCAAAAGGGGTCGGATGGGCCATCGGAACGTGGCCCCTGAGAAAGGACAAGGGCTACGCCTCTGGGAAAAAAGGAAAGCCCGGACACACAATTTGTGACAATTCCTTTTTGCGGATTAATATTTGCTCTTCCCCACCGGGGAACTCTCTCACCGGTTGCGCCTTTATTTGTCTCGCTGCCCTTTTCCTGTCTGCCCCTCCACTTCATGCAAATTAACTTGCCAGAAATTTCGCAGGATTTTGCTGCACGGGAAGCCTGACTTCGAATTGGAATTAAAGCCAGACGTTCTGACGCGTTATGAGTTTTAAAAGACACCCAAAATCAACCCTTTTTATCTTCTTAGGAAGCTGCTCTGATTACCACCCCGCAAATATTTGCTTAGTGTGGTGGTCATTGTTTAAGGACTTAATTATAATATATTCGCCAATGGGCAACGCTTTTATGTAGCTTGCTGGCAAGGTATTAATATTAAGACAAATGGGCTACACATTTTCAGTCTATTTCTAAAATAGGTACAAACACTTTTTATAAAGACTGAAGTGAATAAACGAAACGGGCTACTTTACTGTAACCAATTACTTTATTTTATGAATTTAACCACTTTACACCATCACCACAAATTAAATTAAACTACAAAGGAATACAAAAATAACTCAATAATAACAAGAAATATGAATACATAATAAATAAAATTAATTATCAAATAAATTAGACATTAAAATAATATTGTACGTATCAAATTAAGAAATTTGTGTGTTCTATATGACTAGCGCTGTAAATTATAGATTATAAGTGATGAACTTGTAACGCTAGGATAGTATTAATCCAATAAATTATAAAAATATTTTAGAAAGTTTACATGAATAACAGATCTATGAAAGTTGTACCAGGTAAGAGTTTTGCGGATTTCTTAGCAAAAAAATAACAACTGTTTGGCTTTTCTCAAAATGTTTTAAAATAGTGGTTTGTACATGCCTACAATCTTCAAAATTGTGTTGTTTTTCTTGCGCTTCACTACTTAGTTGATTGCCTTTTCAAAATGGAGCACATAAAAAGTGCTGACTTTCTCAAGGAGCTTTTCTCCCCTCCTTTTTCCAGGCTTTCAAGTGGACCAGACGGGGGTGCAGTGACAACTATCCTGATATATGGATTTTAGCCTCACCGCGTCCGAGCCAGACTTGTTTCCTTGGACCTAAGACCCCAGTTGACGGACAGTAATTCCCTTGAACTTGTTGGCCTTCCGTTCCTCAGCCTTTCTGGAAGTTTCAACCTGAGCAACGGTCAAGCTAACGTTGGTCTCTCCAAGCAGTCAATAGAACCGTTTGTGCATGTTGTGTTGCAACGTAGTAGGCTGCCATTCCAGCAGTCAAGTGTCAACATCGGCACAGCTCCACACTTGCGTGATTGGTTTTCATTGAAGACTTTCCTCGTGTCTTCCACCGCAGCCATCGACCTGATCCGATGCTGCGATGCTGCTGATCGATGACGAAATGGAACTGGCGACTCCAACTGCGCCACAGCCATGCAACTGCCAGACTACTGTTCTCTTGGCTGCCCCACAATTGGCCAACTAACCGACGATGGTGTTGCGAAACTCTTGCAAGCCACTCAAATCAAGTTTTTCCGCCGACCGAATGCCGCGCAGAAGTATGAAAATCGCAAGTGGTTCCATTTAGTTTTCATTTGCGGCTCATTGACGTTGGTCGTATAGTATAGATCAGTACCGAATACTGGCCCCAAATTCGGACAAGTAGGATGGCGTCACTCTTGGAGCGGATTGTGCTGCTGGTGGCATTGGCCACTTGCGTAGTTCGAGGCGACGATGGATTTCTGACCGAGCCGCGTAAGTGCGCCTGCCCAGAGATCGAAAGATCTCACCCACCTTTGGACGGTGGGGTGACACTCATTGTTTCATTAAGACACCCCTAAAGAGTTTTAATATTCCTCGGTCTTGGCTGTGTGACTAACAATGTGACTAACTGGCTGCCCGGATTCCGCCCTAAAATATTGCACCACTAAACCGGATTTGTTTCTCTGAATTCTCTGTGTGCATTTTGTTTGCCTTACTCGCACTCGCGTCCACTCGCCCTCGCACTCGATCCGAATCCAATCCATTTCTGGATCGAAACCGATTTGAAATGACCTGATCTGAACTGAACAAAATTCTAACCGAACCGCAGCAGATTACATCAAAGAGTGTAGGATAGCCGACAGGGACTTTGTCAACTGTTCCACGCACAGCATCCAGCAGCTGTTCGACAAACTCAACGACGGTGGGTAGCGTCCTGCGATGGGAGGTTCCCTGCTGACAATCTGGTCCGATTCCCAGGCATTCCCGGGCTAACCAGCATCAAGAGCTTCGATCCCTTCCATCTCAACCGCATCCGGATCACCCAGGGCAACAGCAACGCCATCAACCTCAAGGTGGAGCTGGCCAACGTGAAGATCGTCGGCTTCGGGCACACGCACGTCTTGGAGAGCCAGTAAGTGGAAGTGCCCGTCCCCATGGGGCACCCATCTTTCTCATTCCCTTCCGAATTTTTCAGGGTGTTCAAGAAGGACTACAGCTGGAAGACCACGTTCACGCTGCCCCAGATGAAGCTGCAGTCCGACTACAGTCTGTTTGGCCGCATCCTGCTCATCCCGCTGAACGGCAAGGGGCAGGTGTTCCTGGATGCGGAGAACATGACGGTGACGATGCACACGAAGACGCGACTCTACTCCAAGGGCGGCTTCACGTTCTACAACGTGACCAGCCTGCACGTGGACTTCAAGATGGATGGCCTCAAGTCCTACTTCTCCAACCTGTTCAACGGCAACAAGCAACTGGGTAAGTAGCTGCTCCAGATCCATCCTCACTGACTCATCTAATCACCTAACCACTCACTCACCGACTTTCGAACGGTCTTCGGGAGCAGAGGACAGCACCAACAAGTTCTTCAACGACAACTGGCGCATGCTGGCGGACGCCCTGTATACGGTCATCACCCAGACCATCGAGGACATCCTGCTGGACGTGCTGAAGAAGATATTCCACTTCATTCCGGCCAACTTCTTTGTGAGCGACATCCCGACGCCGGAGCAGCTGTATGGCAGGGCCAAGCCGAAGCCCAAGTGAGGAGATGTCTTCTGGGAGAATCTGGTAGAATCTGGGATAGGGGTAATGCTGTAGTCAAGCCAATAAAGTCTGTGGGAAAACACCAAGCGAGATATTCTAGTGCAGCAGCAACCATGAGATGGCCGAGGGGGAAATCGCAAAAAGGTCGCCAAGGCATTACTGTCGCTCAACTGTTGCCTTGGTCCTCGCTTGGTCCTCGCTGGAAAAGAAAAGTGAAAAACTAATGGCGGCACCTTAATCAGACATTGTTCGGCCGTGTCCAGGAAAATATATCAGGATAGACGTCACTGCGCAGACAGTCTGCAAACGATGGCCAGGCCACTGGCCTCGATAAAGAGTACACAGTCCTTACGTTGCACAACTGCACTCGGCAAATAAAGCCATTGGCTGGGGATAACCGCACATATGGCAAAGTCAAAACCGGAACCTGAACCAGAACCAGAAATAAAGGCGGGCCGCGTGTTCAAATTAATTGCCGCAAAAACAGTCCCAGACCCCAAATTAATTTACATTTTTTATCCGAGCTATTTCTTTTCGGCCATTGCGCTTGTAGCCTGCCAATAATTTGCTGCAACCGATGTTGCTGCCGTTGTTGCAGCAACTGCTGATGCTGCAGCCGCAATTAAAACGTTTGGCGCAGCGGCAACCATTACAAATGCCAAACAATTAGTTTAAATTTAATGCGCATTGCGTTTTCGACATTTTAGTTGCAAAACTCTGCGGTCTCAGCCGCCCCCTCGCTGTCCTCGGAGCTTTATTTTTTACCAGCTGCGAGACGGCCAAAACCAAAGCGACAAATCCTGTGCGTGATTGCAATAAATTCGCTGCCCCTCGGACCGAAGGCAGCCCCGGAATGCAGTTTGCACACAAGGTAAACAAACAATGGCACGGCCCGAGCCCACAAAGTAAGGGGGTTCCCCGAGAGGACCACCAGTTGACACTGGGCGGGCAGCAGAGGAGGCCAGGAGACAAACACGAAGGCAAAAACTATGCCGGAGTACGGAGTGCGGAACCAGTAGCCGTCGCCGTCGCCGAAAGTATTTCAATATTCCCAG
The DNA here is from genome assembly GCF_025200985.1 of Drosophila gunungcola. Lineage (NCBI taxonomy): Eukaryota > Metazoa > Arthropoda > Insecta > Diptera > Drosophilidae > Drosophila > Drosophila gunungcola. Next base: position 76,122 of record NW_026453181.1, on the reverse strand, counting down.
CCAGTGTTGTCCAATATTTGCTGTGACTGGGCATCAGCTTCAGCTCCAGCCCCCCCTTTCTACGCCTCTGCAGCTCTGTTCTGTTCAGCCTAAAAGTAGGCAGCGAGGGCTTAAAGAGACCGCCCAACTATCCATTTAAATATTGGATTATGTGTGAGACTATGGAATCAAATGTTCATCATTAATGAGAAATAGAAAAAGAACTTAAAGGTTTAACAGGCCTTATAACAAACTTCATCTGCGTTTCTTTCAATACTTCAGATTTATGTCTTGCACTCTTTTAGGTACTAACGAATTGATGGAAAACTGTAAGTATTTTTACAGGCTCTTCTACATTTGTAAGTAAACATATGAGTTACTTACATGCAAGGCTAAAAACTTTCTGAATTGGTAGACTGAAAGAAGAGTTGCCCTGCGAGGGACTTGCCAAAAAGGATTTAGTCTTATTTTTATGTCATGTACGTTTTTTGGAATTGGAAACAGGCTCTTATTAAATAATGTATTGATTCGTACACATTAAAATCAGATCCTTAAATAATCATAACAAAAAATAACAGGAAACTCTGTTCTCCAATTTAGAAATAATCACGCCTCCGGCAGATGGCGCCAGAAACTCTTCGGCGCGGCTCACAATAAGTCGAGTGCGTCATCTGTTGCGGAAAATAAACATTACGTTCACTGCCGTACTGTTTAAGTTTGACTTATGTTTCGTAATAACTTCTGGTAATTGTTTGATTTAAAAGTGTTCAATGTGTTGATAGACATTAACCGAGCAAATGTACACACAACCATCGCTTTACAAAATTCGGTATATATGGACTCTGCCCTATCTTATTTCGATAATAAACTAATGAATAACAAAGTAACGAGTTTATTCCAATTCGTCTAGTTTGATTGATAAAATTCAACATATCTTCCTGATATCGTACAAAACTCAGATGGGCTTACTTACAGTTTTATTTATAATCTATTGTTTTGACTGCCACACATACAAACCCAAACATACCCTTTGACTGAACTTTCCGATAATACAGATATTCCTGCACTTCTCTTGACTAACGGCCCCATTAGAAGCCATAAATTAAACATTTAATTATAATGTCCAGTGCTGTGGGCAAATTAATTAATACATAATTTCAAATTAAACGCTGTCAATTCACAAGGGTTAATTCTCCAGCACTGCTGCAGCATAACAACCAACTGCGACGTAAAAATGTGCCACACCGGAGTGCATGAACTTTAAAGCCCGAGTAATACGAATTTATGGCCAAATAATTGCAATCTCATTAGGACACTCGGCCGGCAAACCGAAACACGGACATGACACCAGCTCCAACCGGGCCAATTTGCCATGTTAAAATAAATATTCGCATTTTGTGAAATATTTAACAATAATTGAGCGTAAAATAATCGCCCAGCCAAACCGGCCAACCCGCCCTCCGCCCCCAGCCACGCCCGCAGCGGAGATAAAGCCATGGAAGGACCCAGGCATGGTCGGCTCCGATACTGCGCTCCCAGCCAGCAACATCCTGCATACTGCGTCCTGCAGTTAACAGCGTCCAGCAGGCAGCTCCCAAAGGCCGAGTGCGTTAATTGCAGTTGCCGTTGCACAGGACACGGATTGCGGCGACAGCGACAATTGTAATTAAATAGACACCACACAGGAAGCCCCTCACTCCGCCTCCCCTCACTCCGCCTCCCATCCCTGCAGCCAGAGTGTAGAACGGTCGACGATGGGGACAGGATAAGGCTTCCTGCCGATTTCTGAAAATATGTAATGAGAAGATGGGTATTTTGGATTATTGTTAGAGAAATAGGCCCGGTAATATTAATGGCATTTGAGGGAGATCACTGTTCAGACTCGGTCACAGAAAGATCATTAAAAAGATTAAACTTAAAGGCCAAAACAAAGTTTTTTCTCTACTTTTATTGGTCAGTTAGCCCACTGTGCCATCGAGTTGGTCATCTATTGAAAGTTATTAAGTTGCTGGCATTAATTTAGCATATACACGGTTTGCGGTACGCTGACAATTTTCGAGCCCGTTTAACGAGCTGCACCACGTTAATGCTAATCTCGTAAAAATAAACAACATTTCGGGCCAAATCGATGGCTGGGCCATTAGGCCAATTGCTGGTCATTGTCATTGGGATCAATTCAGAGTCAGCTAGAATCGGCGGGTGGGTAGGTGGAACCAGTCCCATCAATATTCCGAGTGTTCGGCTTATTTGCGAAAATCTGTTGACACACAGACCTCCCCAATGGCGAACGGAACAAGCAATCAGGGAGCGGCAGCAGCTTAGCAGACTTCCGCAGGGATAACTGGAGAAGTGAGTGAGAAGACGCCGGCGGCATTCGCATCGCTTTACAAGATTTTATTTACACCTTCTGCGAAAATGTTTACACTTCAACAGTCAGCGGCAATAAGAGGAGGCAAGCCTGCCCCGTTACGCCCACCGCTCCCCGGCGTCGAAATGAGCAATATGTAAACCTCCAGGATGCCAAAGGCAGATCCCCAAACAATTGAAAGTGGATTTCCACCTGGCGAAAAATTGCTCAAACAGAAAGCCAAAAAAAATAAAACTCATCAAAATGGGCAAATGCTAACGGCCCTTGCATAATGCGCAGATATCAGAGGGAGCCAACTAGAACTAGGAGAAGGGCCAGGAGGGGCGTTGTCATAGCGTAAATTTATGTAAAAATTGTAGCAATTGCAATAAGTTCGTCGTCTTCGTCGCCGTTGCCGTCACCGTTGCCGGCGGCACTTAGAAGCCCACAATTTGCGTGCAAGACTAAATAAATTCTTTCGATTCGAGGCAGTTCTTTATGCGCATTTTATCTGTGGACCAAGGAGACCTCACCTCTGGGAGATGGCTCTAGTTTGTAAGGCAAGGACATCACATTACTTTAAATGCATTAAGAACTTTGGCAAAAACTGATTACGAAATTTGCTCCGCCCTTGTTTGCCAAGCCCTTCATGATGTCTGAGCCCGAGTCGGGCCAAGCCAATGATTGGCAAGACGGAGATGGAGATGCGGATGCGGATGCGGATGCGGACTGTGAAAATGAACTCTCAGCTGGGAAATGCTCCGCAGTGCAAATATTGAGCTGAGTCGAAGGCATTTGGCAGCCTTAATCTCCGTCAGCTCACTTCCCCAAAGCGGTGTATTTCATAAGATTCACAGTCACAGTCGGAAAACGATGCCCACTGTCGTCGTCTGTTATTTTTGGCAATCTGTTTGTTTGCCGATTGTCTGTCAGTTATGCTACTTATGCCCCATCCTTTGTTCCCGGCACCAGTCCTTTGGCTGGGCCAGCTTGATTTAATAAGAATTCATTTCCCTCTCCCGCTGTCCCGCTGCTCATCGCAATTAACATAATTTTTATAAGTGGATTTTCATAGTTGAACAATCCCGGGCCCGCGGCATTTGCGAAAACTTTAAATTTCAATTCACTTAGGTCTCGTGCAGGGAGAAACTTTTCGCCAGGCCATTGAACCGGGGACAGTCGAAATTGGCGCGATAAGTCTTCAGATATGCAGCTCATAGACCCAGAGCGACTTCAAATCTACTAGCTTAACGCCCTTCCTTTGCCAACAGTGCTTGCCGCTTGAGGCCATCATTTGCATTCCGATTGTGTTCGGGGTGAAACTCGTTGTTTCGATTGCAGATCGCCGCTTTGCTCTGCGGATTCGCTAACCCACAGAACTGAGACCGACTTCATTCGATTTCGGGGTTAAGGTCTTGCGGAGACCCAATTAAAATGTAGGAGGCGTCGTTGCAGGAATGATTAATGGTTTAATCACTATGAACGTCTCAGACGAAAATCACAGTAGCGGGCAGGTCATCGAACCACTCAAGTCATAACTGGGAACTGTCTTTCATAATAACTCTGAATCTATGATTGCGCTTAACACCTATTCGCCACTCACGCTTGGCCCATCAATATTCCGCGCTCATTTCGATCGAGACTTCGGGTTAGCTCAACTCGACTCATTTTGGGCATAATGTATGCGCCGGTTATTCCAGAAGAACTCTATTTAAATGCAATTTGGAAACGGATTCCGGCCGGCAATGGCAATAGAATCGAGTTTTATTGGGGACCTGATGGGAATCAAAGATGGGCCGCACTACAGCTCGTCCCTCTGGCTGTGGAATCCCCAGCCCGAGAACCCAAATCAATCTGCGACAATGTGACAATAATAATTGATAACCCTGAAGCCGAGAAACCGCGACGTTGAAGCGCACCAAATAAATTCAATGAAAGTCACTCAAATGTCGATAATTGAAATGCGTATACAACACCATCGGCAGCGAGCCACAGAACAGAGCAGGACAGCCGAAAATTAACATTTTGCACAACAAATTTAATTTGGTCAACTCAACAGCATCGAAAATTGCATTAATTTCATTTGCAGTAAGAGCAGGTGAGGTTTTGTCGGCGGCGTGGGGAACGGGCCAACTTTGATCGCCTTTATTGACCCTAAACTGGGAAGAGCGGCCAATGAAACACACATATAAGCCTGGGAATCTGAGACCTAGTGCCAACCGTTTCAGTTTCTGCCAGCGTATCCATTACTCAAGTACCGCTCTGACGTGTACTGTGCGCGCAATTAAGTTCGCGCCCCGAAATTATGTGCTGAACGGTGAGCTCAAAGGCACCGCTCTCCTCTAAGTTATTGTACTTTTCTACGGAAGATTTATCGCCCTCGTAGCGAACCCGCTTAGATATATAGTGTGGGTACAATGTTTGCTTTTTTCTCTCGCATCCAGTGACTCATGGGCCCGAACGCGACTTTAGCTGCTGTCAACGACTCTCAGCTCGAGCGATGTGCAGTGCATCCTTAATTACAGAGGCGCTGGGAAGACGCTGGGAAGAGGATGTCAGCCTGCGAAGAGATTCCCCTTTCTAGGACCGTGCTTCGCGATAAATTTTAAATATTCGCCAGTTTTTATTATCGCCGGCAAACTTGTGGGAAAAGTTCTTTCTGCTTCAGCTGGATGCCTTATTACGTGGCCTGTTTGAGTAATTCGCGATGGTTAAACAAGGGCCACCCATGTGACAATGCACTGATGGAAATTCACGACCCAAAATAAGAACAGATCTCATGAGTTCCAACTGATTTGGACTTGAATTAAACGACTTTGGATAATAATTAATGTTATTTAAAATCTAAACGTAACCTTTCGGTTATTGAAATAATACAAATAAAACAAAAAAGGATTTCAGATTTATCTTACACTACATACTCCATACTCCAACAATCGCAATACAATATTTTTAAAGAAATCTTTAAAATACTATAAGCCATATTGTATTCTTCTGTAGAGTTACCAATTGAAAGTCTCTAAAATAAAAACTTTATCTTACACTATATACTCCAACCCTTTAAAACTCGTTCCGATTAGAAAATCGCAATTCATCATTTTTAAAGAAATCTTTAAAATACTATAAACTATATTGTATTCTTCTGTTGAGTTACCAAATGAAAATCTCTCAAACAAAAACTTTATCTTACACTATATACTCCAACCCTTTAAAACTCGTTCCGATTGGAAAATCGCAATTCATCATTTTTAAAGAAATCTTTAAAATACTATAAACTATATTGTATTCTTCTGTTGAGTTACCAAATGAAAATCTCTCAAACAAAAACTTTATCTTACACTGCATACTCCAACCCTTTACAATTCATTCAGTACACTTTTAGACCAGCAGTGCGAATTGTCATTGATCTTAGATCGCGAAACTATTAACTCCGAACATATTAGCATTCAACCATGACTCCACCAAGTGGTGCATCCTTTTCGTCCCGGCTTCGAACCGAAGGATGCCTACTCTCGTTTTTCCCTGTGTGGCTGGGGTAGGGTAGGTGGGTGGTACTCATGACTGTCACCCCTCTGATATCAGTCCAATCAGCCCGCCAGAGTATGCACTTGCAGGGAGCCCCTTCCCCACACACACTCCCTAAATCATTGTCGTCTGCTGCTCATCAGGCAGCCCCTGCGACGCCATTATCATCATCGTCGTCATCAATTGCGCTGCCGGTGGCTGCCTGCAGACAGCTTGTCACCGTCGGGCAAACATGCGAATTTCGCAGCCGAGCGGGCAAACACGTGACGAGGCGACGAGGAGGATTGGCGGACGAGGCGACAATGACGACGTCAGTCGTGCGACAAAGGCAGTTTGAATACCAAAACAAGGCTGACTTGGACGCACATCGCTGCTTTATTGGGCCTCCTGCGGGCACAGAGCCCCGGGGGAACACAGATCTCAGCCCAGACTGAACCGCTTGAGGTTGTCGAACCCCTTGGACTTGTCGATCCGGCCGAAGACGATGGACCGTACGATCACTCCGCCCTTGGGCTTCGAAATCTGCAGGCCGAACCGGAACTTGGCCTCCGGCAGGAAGCTGGGCAGCATCTCCTCGTCCACCTTGTAGTTGGTCAGGCTGTAGGTGCCGCGCCGGATGGGGCACTCCTTGATGAAGTTGCCGTGCTTGAGCAGGTCCTCGTAGATCCCGCGCAGCAGCGGGTCCGAGGTGCGCTGCTTCATCAGCTTGCAGAAGTTGAGGGTGCGGTTGATCAGGGTGGAGTAGTTCCCCTTGTCCGTTTCCAGTCCGATGTCGACCGCCAGCTGGACATCGTCGAGGTCCTCGAGCGTCTTCATGTCTATGCTCACCTTCGACTCGCCCAGTTCGTTCTGCAGGTCCACCCTCAGGTCCACGACCTTCTCGTTCGCCTCGAAATCGATGCTCGCGAGGATGACCTTGAAAGAGCGCTGGTGGGGGAAGTAATTAGTCAGACTCCGGCCAGCCAGCCCGTTTCACACCAACGCACCCAGGCTCCGGTCACGGGGATGAGCACCACCAGAACGAGGCTTAGGGCACAGCAGCTTCGGGCGAACGCATCACGCATCTTGCTCCAATTATCCACTGGGACTGGGCCCTTTTTCAATTAGTCACTATTTATATGAACGCAATTATGATTAGTCAGGCCCCAGTGGGCGCCAAAGTGCAGCGCACATTAGGCGCAGATGGCCGTTCGATCTGCCCAATGGCATGGGCAGTTAGGCCAGCTAAGTGCTTGGACTTTGAAAAGGCATTCAGGTGTTTCGAGCCTGCTTGATTTTCGATAAGATCGAACCCATAATTGCCGGCCATTTCCATATAAATAGTGCCCCGCCGGCCGAGAACAGACAGTGCGGTCAGTCCATTGCAGTCGGTCCATAATGTTGATACACACCCTGGTCCTGGTGCTGGTGCAGGTGGTCCTTGCCATTGTCCAAGGCTCCCTGGCCGAGGTTAGTCCGTGCAGAGTGGGCTGAATGAGACGTTAGACTGATCCCCCCATTGCTTTTCCTAGAAAATGATGCGGCCCAAGTTCAAGGACATCAAGATCTGGAGCGACGAGAAGTTCGTCAGCCACAAGGTGGTGTACGACAGCAGCGACCCGCACCTGAACTTCTCCATGGAGGTGCACCAGGAGCTGCACGACGTGGACATCCATTTGGAGGTGCGCATCGCCAACAAGCAGGACGCGCTCTACACCACCAACCTGAACACCACCCTGAACGTGTGCCGCATCCTGGGCTTCGCCAACAAGTCGCCAGTGGGGCGCTTCGTGCACGGCTTCATCCGCGAGTTTGGCAACATCGTCGACAGTTGCCCCATCGCCAAGGTGAGTGGAGTGCTAGCGCCGGGCTCCAGCTGATCTGCATTCGTATCCCATCTCGGTCCCGTTCTAGGGCCGGTACCACTGGCACCGCATTCATTTAAAACGTCCATTACAGGGCTCCTACTTCGTCAACAAGTTCTGGTGGCCCGAGGACCCCACCACCGCCATGCTGCCGGAGATGGAGTTCGAGATCGTCTGGCAGGCCATGCTACTGGACGCCAGCAAGAAGCGCACCCTGATCATGAACGACCACTTCGGAGGGGAGTTCGTCGTTCAGGATGTCAACAACCTCAAGCCCGGCATCTTCGCCATGCTGCCCAAGATCGTCTAGGAGCTCCGGTCCGCTCCACACAGCTTTGTTGCGTGTCCCAATGGTATTTCCTTAATGTTGTTCAGTGTCACTTTGGTGTTAACCAGAAAGCAAGCAAATAAAGTTGCCCCAAAAAGAGAAAAATTTAGAGCAGATACGGGGGTCACATCACGACTAGAAAAAGGTTGAGTTTTACATTAAGTTCACAGATCGGCTTTTGATATTGATCAATTATACATATTTGGGCTGCAATCGCTTTCTGCTCCGATTGACACAAGCATTAGCTGCAAATAACTATTTGTAAGCCTCTGTTCTACTTCAATGATTACTTGTCACCCGAATTACTACAGTACGTAAATAGTTTTTGGGTGCGATTCGGATTTTTAAGTAGACCAGAGTATGTGGCATGTATTTATTGGGTAAAAGTCTCTCAAATTTTTGGGGTCTATGCCGGGTACTGATTGCTGATAAAGCTCAAAATTGCTTCCTTTTCAAAAGGCTAAGACTTTAGCCGTTAAAATTTGCAGCCCTTTTGCTTAAATCCAGAATCAAGACAACCGTCCGATTTTGATAAAATAAAAAACCGTACTTCTGAAATAGTAAACGATAAACTTTAAAGTAAATTAAATAAATTGAAGACCAGCGAAGTTAAAATGTTGTTTTCATTTATTTTTCCGGTTTATTTAATGGATGCTATAAGATATAGTCGTCCGATCCGGCCTAGTTACGTTTGTAACTTTATAATAATTAACTTTTTTTTTAAAGAGTAATAGAAGAACTTTAATATTGCTTACAGTTATTATTATAGAGGATAGGAGGGAATTTCCTCTATGGCCTGCAGCCATCAATGTCAGTTCAAATACAATTTTTTATTTTATTCAATGCCGGAATCAGAACGTGCTGCTCTCGAATTTTGACACTCGACAATTTAGTGTTTTTGCAGCATTTCCAAATTGAATTAAAATGGGCCGGCTATTCGGTGGGGATTGGACAGAAACAAAGAGCCCACAACATCAAATTGTTATTCAATATACTGGCAATGAAATGTTTGTGACTTGTGTCGTGCTTATTGTGATCCAACAGTGACAGTTTGCGAATTTTTAAAACGCTTTTAGCATTTTTTATCCCATTGAAGATGCCACTTGGTATGATTTATGCGAGTTTGAGTTTGGCGAGCTTTGGATTTGGTTATTTGGTCATTTGTCGATTGGCATATTGATGCAGTGTCGGCGTAATTGAGGAAGCAATAAAACGACAATAACCAAGAGGAATGCTAAAATGATCCCGGCACCTTTGCTTCGTTCTCCGATTCGTTGATTTCCATTAAAACCTTAAATTTCAATTACCGGTTATAATGCGCCTGGAATGGAAATACAAATCTCTGGACAAATCTGCTCCTAACAACTTTTATCAATTACCTGACCAGAATCCACCAAAAAAAGAGGTGTAAAAAGGTAAATTTTATTGTGATAAGCCCACGACCATCCTCGACCATCCTGCACCCAATCCGCACAATGCATTTGTTTTCACTTTGTTGAACTTGTGAAACTTTTTCGCAGCCAAGGAAAAGTTCAGGGGTCAAGCCAGCGGCCATTTAAGCTCCATTAGACGGGCACACAAAGCGACAAAACGCCTGGCTGCTCAGGGAGCACCCCGGTGTAAGGAAATTCATTGTCCCAATCGCCCAGCAGCCCCCTTTCCTCTGCCCAAAGGACCCGAAGGATCCGAAGGGTTGGCCCTGATTTGATTGCAGTACAATAAATCTTGAAAAATTGCCATTCAATGCTTACGTTTTGAAAGCATTCATCAATAAGTTGGCAGCGACTCAGCCCAAACAATCGCTGGAGAATTTCTCCAGCGCGGCATTAAAGTTGCTGCACTGACAGGCAATGCTGCCCCCAAATTCGATTGAAAGGTAGGCTAAATCCGATTTTGCTCACTGTTTCTCCCAGTGCAAGGGCATGGACACTTGGAAGGACGCACATATGCCACACGGGCCAACTGGCACTCCAGCCAGCCAGTCAAATCTTCCCATTTGGCTAATAAATCCTTGAGCAGCTTATTGAGCAACGTCTGCGCATAAATATTGTGGCTGGCATCTGGTCAGGGAGAAGGACGATGCCAGAGTACCGAGGACTCGGCTGTATTCAGTTTTCACTGGAATTCGTTACTTACCCGCCCGCTGTCGGGAAAGCTGCGCATTCTCGGCTCGCTTCGAATGTGTTAAATAAATCGCTTTTCAGGACTGTTTTTCTCTTCTTTGGGGTAGCACCACTTCTATATTGCTTACATCGTTTTTGCGGTACTATTATTTTGTTTAATCAGTTTTTATCATTCTGGTTTCCACAATCCAACTTAATTACTTTATTCATAATTTTTTAAATCAACTCTATCATCTCGCTGTCTTTTGGCAAACAAACATATTTAAAAAAACAGCCTACTGAGCAAATTTAAAATTAAATTCAATGATGTTCCCAAACTGACAACATTAAGGAAAGAATTAAAAAAAATAAATATTTTTGATCCGAGCAATTATAAATAAGTAACCATAAAAAAACATGATCTCTCATGGATAAGAATTTTGAAAGAAAAGGCTTATACCATATTTTATTTTCAATTTAGCCTATTTACACTTTTAAAGAGACAGGGCTGTAAAAGTAATTATTATTATTTTTTAATGGGTAGTATGACTCTTTTAAGTTGATCAACACGATCATTCTTGCAGTACTACTGAAGCCAAAACTTCGAACTTGACAAATATGATTATTGCAAAGTAAGCATTTTGTCTTATTTACTTTACTCGTTTTACTCGTTTACATTTACTCGTTTTTGCTGCAATCTTTTAATTTATAATCTTTATTGGAATAAGCAGTCAAACATAGGGCATTCAAAAATAGCTCTCACATTCGACATTTTTCGCTAGTTGTCCCTCTTTTCTCGACCGGAATTCTTGAGCTGACATTGGATTTCGGTTGACTGTCGTGTTGGTATGCCTGCCCAGGATTTTTTGGCCTCTGCTTTGGTTGTTGTTGATTTCTTAAGTATACTTGCTGCACTAAAAGGATATGCAAATTGTTTGAATAGCAAAGGACATGCTAAACAATTTCAGAGCCTCGAGACTCTAGTTTAACAAACAAAAAAGGAAACTAAGCTAAGGAAAACATTTCTCGTTCCCGGCTGGATGTGTTTTCTTTTTTATGGCTTTGCTTTTTGTTGCTGGTTAGTGGAGTTTTCTTTTGGTCACTACGGTGCTGTTTGTTGTTGCGCATTAAGATGTTGCTGCAAGGACACAGGACATTCACATATATGGCAGCAGAGGAAATGCTCTTGCATTTCACACTCACTTGGTATAAATCACAGATCCCCATGTTATTGGACATCCAATTCCCATTTCTATGCCCACTCCATGAAACTGTTGCCTCTGCCGTCGGTTTATTGAATTAGTTGACTATGCCAAGGAGAGTATGGGGACGTTTTGGGGAAGAGCTTTGGGATTCGAGACAATAAATCTCCTGTTTCCAGGGCTCACCCTTTAAACTTTCTAGCGCATTTAAATCCTTTACATGGCCAATTCCCTGTTGCGGTAAAGGGGAGCTTTTCTAACTATGTGTTCAGTGTTTAGTAGAATAGAAAGCCCGGATCCCTTGATTTACTTACCTGAAACATCAGATTTAATTCCACATTTTAAGTAGAATCAAGCTCTAAACGTTTTCATTCCGAGGCTCAAATACTTCTTATGTGTATTTTCGATTACGGATTAATAGCTGCCTTCTTCAAAATGAAGTTTTTTGGAGCTGAGTTTAGCTTGGCAGCCACGCGAAAGGCTTTTACAAAGTTTTATGGGAGGGAGTAACATCCGAAGAGACTGTTCTGTACAATTCAGTGAGAAGGCATACAGTCCCCTTTTTCGCCTTCAGAATTGGCAGCAATGGCAGATTACAAAGGTTCCAACAACAGAAAGGGATGCCCCCGCTTAACGTACATTACCTTTTTTGCTGGCGGCATGTTATTTCGTTCGTTTCCCTCAATTGCTGCCCAGTTGGCGGACAAAGTTTCTGGAAATGCAATTTTGTAGCGAACAAATCAGATAAACCAGTTCTAAGGAAATTTTCTTTAGGCTGGCGATTTCGGGGTTCGAGTTCCATAAGCAATTAACGGGCACAAAGAGATAAATTTGGAAAAGAATATTGTCAACTGAATCCAGAATCAATTCAGCATGCCAGCAGCTATGCAAATCGAGACTCCCCCTCAATTCCACCCCTTACAACAGGGCAAACAGTATTTTTCCCCTCCTTGTTCCCTGCTACCTTTGGCCTCATGAAGGCTCTAGGAAGATGGCGACGTGACATCGCCAAACCGCATATTTCATATAGACACTCATACATCAACATTTTTATTCGCATCCAATAGATTTAAGTATCTGGTATCTGGGGCTTAGGTCGGCCCGTCCCATCGGCAGGCAGCCGCACATTTATGCACAGTTCAAAGATCAAAATGAATATTTTATGTGATTTGATTCCAGGCTGGCTGACTGCTGAGCTTGGCTACAAGTAAAGCATTTTTAAGCGCTCAATCCCTGGCATAATAAACTCCAGGATAGGGCCAATTGTCTGCTGCCTCAGAGATGCGTACATTCCGAACAACGCGCCTGACTGATTGAATATGTAGATGTGGGCATGCCGATGAAGACGTCCTTAATGCTCTGAAAAATTGCCCCACAGAGCGGGTAGTCCTTCGCAGCAGCCACCCATTCCCCAAAACTCCTTAAGCGCTGAGTATTGTTGGAGTCACAACAATCATCTGATTAGTTAATGCAGTGTATGTATTTCCAAAACAAGGCTGTCCGCAGACAATAACTCTAAGAGACCCCTTTCCCACTTATCCCTGAAGCTGGTTGATCAGGCGGCGCTGCCTCGCCAGCTGCTGCTTCATCCTGCGCCTCCTCCTCTCCTGGCGCTGCCTCCGCTCCTGCCGACGACGGCGTTCCCGGGCTCGTCTGCGCCTTTTGGCCTCCGCCGCCGAAGGGGACTTGGTGGAGGAGGAGGTTTTGGTGGTGGTGTCGGAGGAGGCGGCGGTGGTAGTGGTAGTGTCGGAGGAGGCGGCGGTGGTGGTGTCGGAGGAGGCGGCGGTGGTAGTAGTGGTGTCGGAGGAGGCGGCGGTGGTAGTGGTGGTGTCTGAGGAGGCGGCGGTGGTGGTGGCGGTCTCATCCTGAGCCTGGACAAGGCACAAGAGCACGCCGAAGACAAGAACGAATAGGAACCGCATTGTGATATGTCTGATCTCGAAAACTGGGTGGGCTTTTATACGCAATCTGGACCAGACATGAACTTACCTTGTAATCAACAAATACCCCGTAGCTGCTCGACAATACAAAATATTTGCTCAGCTTTTCGGTCTCGACAATATCTTCGGCATGATCTCAAATACTGTTGGGCCTGTAAGGTCAATCACATCATTAAGACCTTACCAATAAATTCGTCGGTATCCCAAGTATCAAAGTATTGGGATTTCGGAATTATGTGTTCGGAACAAATTAAGTTTGAATTATTATACGAAATGATTTAACACCAGATTGATATACACCACTTATCAAACTTGCCATATCACTATAGTATTTTACATATCAGGATAGAATTTTTATACCCTCGCAGAGGGTATTATAATTTCAGTCAGATGTTTGCAACGCAGTGAAGGAGACATTTCCGACCCTATAAAGTAAAGTCGATCTAGCCATGTCCGTCTGTCCGTCCGTCTGTCCGTCCGTTTCTACGCAAACTAGTCTCTCAGTTTTAAAGCTATCTGCATGAAACTTTCCCAAAAGTTGTCTTTCTATTGCAGGTAGTATATAAGTCGGAACGAGCCGGATCGGACGACTATAGCATATAGCTCCCATAGGAACAATCGGAAAAATAAATGAAAAAAAATTATAACTTTGCTGTTTTTTAATTTTTTGTTTAGTTCTTCGACATATAGTAATGGTTAAATAATTCAGAATTACGGTTTAATCGGACGACTATATCATATAGCACCCATAGGAACAATCGGTAAAAAAAATACAAAAAAATTATAGCTTTGCTGTTTTTTAATTTTTTTTTAGTTCTTCGACATATAGTAATGGTTAAGTATTTTAGAATTACGGTTTAAATTACAACAAAATCGGACGAGTATATCATATAGCTCCCATAGAAATAATAAAAATATATAAAATGACTATCTAATAATTGAGCTGCAAATCATCATAGCTTCAATGTTTTTAAACATATACGCATGTACATCATAATTTTAATGTTTTCAAAAATATTTAATTCTTGCAAAAGCTGCAAGGGTATGTGAACTTCCTTTCTTGTTTCGTATTAGATTATATTATTTCATGCAAGGCTGTTATTTTTTAATAGAAGGCTGAGATTATTTCATATGAATTTGTCATGGCTTTCATTTTAAATTATGTTTTTCAAACCTGGCCTAATTTTAAAATATTTTTTTCTTGCTTTTAGTTTTTAATTTAAACGCATATTTTATTTTAAGGTGAAAAATGAAAATCAGTAACCAATTTTAAAATAATAATAAATTAACTTGCTTAATAAAGCTTTCACCTAACCACCTTTTTCCTGAACTCTGCTTTAAAGTCGAGATCTTCTCGGCTTGAGAAAATAAGATCCAGGTCCGCTGCGCTTATATATTTGTTTATATTTAGCCACACTCTAAAATTACATTAAGGAGAAATAATCATATTAATATTTATTAAACGTTTGATAATAATTTATAAACCCCAATATACATTTCATATGCGGCGGAATCAGTTTCCTGGTCCAAATTTCTTAAGGTCTGGATCCTTCATAACACACTACTCCCTATTTTAAAAAGTTAAAATTGTTCGTACTTACCAAGATCTTTATTTTTTTAAGCACTAAAACATCTTACCCTAAAAAATGTTGACAAACGCGTTATAATACCAAAAAACTTGCAGCCACACTATTCTTTCGAAGATTTTTCAAAGTAATGACCTCTTTCCACAGAGTCCATCTGTTGGAAACGGCTGGATTTTTTGACAAAAGAAAAACTCCGATTTCCAAAGAGCACATTCACCTTCAACCTTCCGATTTCAGCTGACAACCATCTTTGTTTATGTTTTGATGTGCCACAGCTCTTCAGATCAGCTGAATTCGAAAATTTTAACAACGGCAAATTTTTGGAACGGAGAAGAATTGCTTATTCATTTTTCGTCACAAAATTTGATATCAGATATTTTATAGGTTGAGGTGCGATCGTCACGACTTTTTTACCTTGTTAAGAGTTGTTTTTTTTTTATATCAACAGTTTTTGTTTGAAATATAGTCAAAGTACCCCAATATTGTGACCATGGTTTTTACAAAGAAAAAAAAAGCTTATATATTTTAAATCGCGGTCAGATTTTATAAAAGTAGAACCGTAATTCTAAAACAACAAACCGTTATTTTGTATCGAAGTATATTCAAATTAATTACTAAATTCTCCCGATTGTTCCCATGGGTGCTGCATGATATAGTCGTCCGATCCGACTCGTTTTAACTTCTACTAGTAGTTTTAAAACTGATGGTTAGTTTGCGTAGAAACGAGTGGGCAAACAATCGGACATGGCTAGAAACGAGTGGGCAAACAATCGGACATGGCTAGATCGACTCTCCTAATGATGCTGTTAGGGTCGGGAATGTGTCATTCTGACTGAAATTAATTTACCATTTGAAAGGATATAAAAATAGCCGAGAAAGTTATCTGGGCCTATAGAACGATAAAATTTGAATAGCTTCGTTGTTTTTAAGATATTTGCTTATATCTTTCTCATTTTTTAGCAAAGTACCTGATTTTAAATAAGTTTGCTCAAATTAAGGTTACACTGGTAAAAAAAACAATCAATCAATTATTTTTAGAACCACACAAGGAAATAGTAAATATAAATATGCCACATAGTTATTTATTATCTAATTAGGCGCATAGTAAATTCAAACATTTTTGTATTTGATTCAAATATGCCAAAATAGTTAAAAATATTTAACTTAAATATGCCTCGTAGTAAATCATAGTAACTATTTTCATAATTGATTTGAACATTTCAAACTTCAATTCTACAGAATAAATATTTATTTCAAATTTAGTTCATATTCACAATAAACAAAAGCCCATAATTATTTTGAACATTTTTCTGTTCAATCTAAATAGTATTAATTATTTAATTTTAATATTGATTGTATTTCAAATAAATATGACGCATTGTTAATTTATTTTTTTATTTGGAAAAAAGCTTGAAAACATAAAAATACAACAAATAATACATTATTAAAATATTAAATTCATTTAAACTTCACATAGCTCTCTTCAGAACTCGATCGCTGTATCCTTTATTTTGCATTGTCAGCTTTTTCTATTAAACAAATTTTTAAACTGTCAATAAGAAATCAATAAATACTTTATTAAAATCACTTATCTAAAATGACTTTTGACCGAAACTCCGCCTTTTGTTCCGATTCTCGGAATAGCATCATGTATGTCCCCCGCTGATAAAACTGGAGCGACCAAAAAGAAACTCCGTTTCATGTACAATTATTGTAATTAAATAAAATAATAAATTATTGAAAAGATTATACTAACGACATTGGTCATCATTGGGTTCAACTTTATAACTAAAGCCTACAATGGCGTCAAGCAGCAATAACAACCAACAGCATGGAATATCCGCAGAACAAGATCAGCAGCCGAGAGGCCGCAAAATGTCAGCCCGGAATGCGAGTCGGATCGCAAACTACAATGAAGGACGCTTCAACCAGCAATTTGGTCAGGGAGACAAGACATGGAGGACAGAAGGGAAGAAGCCTTCTCCCGCTTACCATCCCAGCGGGCAAGTAACTTTCAGCGCTCGTCCCAGTGCAATAATAATAATAATAACAATAATGGCAACAGACGACAAGGTGGCAGAAAAGCTTAAACTGGTCCTGAATTCAAACCATCCACAACGGAAACAGATCCTAAGGATGTAGCCCTTTATGTGGGAAATGAACGTGGAAGCAAACCTGTCAAGAAAACAAAATTTTGAAAATGCCGGTTTTATACCGTTGGTGAATGATTTGATGTGTATTGGGGTTCAAAGGATGCCAAGAAACCTCCCTTTTCCAATTTTCTAGCACGCGATGACGGAACTTTTCGTTGCCTACCAATTGTATCAAGGGAAATACATCCTCAAGATACCGGAACTCCAGAGAATGATAAATCCACTAGTAGCGATTAGTGCTAGTCAGTATAATATTCCACAGCCAATATATGACTACATCTTTGGAATTGGTGCTAATATAACACCAACAGGCGACAGCATTGCGTGGAACTTCTCCAACTTCTCCATACCTAAGCCTGAAATGACAGAACATGATCAGAATGTAAGGTCCGGAAGTTTTGGACCAATCACTGCCGAAAACCATAACGCATACGAATGTTATGTTAGTCCGTTCATAACTTCTGAATATATACGGAAAATGGCAGTAACCACGAGCACTCAACCTGTCGTGTGGGGTCCGCTGCCCCCTGGTTGGCATCCACCAAATTGTGTACCGAATGCTAGCCTTTTGGGCTTTGATTATGTGTACAAACTACATCCCGATGCGGTTCGCAAGTTACTATAATGTGACTTCGAGAATAGTGATTCAGCCACGGGTCTAGTCTGTCGTACCGCTTTCGTTATGAACTCGGCTGTACTTGGGAAGCTTGGCAAACTTAAGATCGTCAAGGTTGAATTTAAAGCTCGTGAAAATGGTGCCGCGTTTTTATTTAAAGATTCGACTGATGGTAATATTGATTCAATATTATGAAATGAGCCAGCGACGCTATATTCTCCATTTGCCTTTTCAGCGGCAGCTTTTAACCGTGAAAACTACATGGCTTACAAGCGTAGGAGCAGTAAAGGTTCACCAAGAACATAAAATTAAAACGAAATAAAACGAAATACAAGAAAGGAAGCAAACTTCGGCAAGCCGAAGTTCATATACCTTTGCAGCTACTTCATATATGTCTAAAACATTGAAGCTATGATGATTTGTAGCTCAATTATTATATAGTTATTTTATATATTATATTATTTCTATGGGAGCTATATGATATAGTCGTCCGATTTTTATGAAATTTAAATCGTAATTCTGAAATATTAAACCATTACTATATCTCGAAGAACTAAAAAAAAAATTTAAAAACAGCAAAGTTATAATTTTTTTTCATTTATTTTTCCGATTGTTCCTATGGGAGCTATATGCTATAGTCGTCCGATTTTGATGAAATTTAAACCGTAATTCTGAAATATTTAACCATCACTATATCTCGAAGAACTAAAAAAAAAATTAAAAAACAGAAAAGTTATATAATTTTTTCATTTATTTTTCCGATTGTTCCTAATGGAGCTATATGCTATAGTCGGCCGATCCGGCTCGTTCCGACTTATATACCTGCAATAGAAAGACAACTTTTGGGAAAGTTTCTTGCAGATAGCTTTAAAACTGAGAGACTAGTTTGCGTAGAAACGGACGGACAGACGGACATGGCTAGATCGACTCGCCTAGTGATGCTGATCAAGAATATATATACTTTATAGGGTCAGAGATGTCTCCTTCACTGCGTTGCAATCTTCTGACTGCAATTATAATACCCTCTGCAAGGGTATAATTACTCAGGGTATAAAAAACATAAGTTAAATTGAAATCCATGACAAATTCACATGAAATAATCTCAGCCATCAATGAAAAAATAACATAACATACAGAAATAGGTAGTATGGCAAGTTTGATAAGTGGTGCATATCAATCTGGTGTTAAATCATTTCGTATAATAATTCAAACTTAATTTGTTCCGAACACATAATTCCGAAATCCCAATACTTTGATACTTGGGATACCGACGAATTTATTGGTAAGGTCTTAATGATGTGATTGACCTTACAACAGTATTTGAGATCATGCCGAAGATATTGTCGAGACCGAAAAGCTGAGCAAATATTTTGTATTGTCGAGCAGCTACGGGGTATTTGTTGATTACAAGGTAAGTTCATGTCTGGTCCAGATTGCGTATAAAAGCCCACCCAGTTTTCGAGATCAGACATATCACAATGCGGTTCCTATTCGTTCTTGTCTTCGGCGTGCTCTTGTGCCTTGTCCAGGCTCAGGATGAGACCGCCACCACCACCGCGGCCTCCTCCGACACCACCACTACCACCGCCGCCTCCTCAGACACCACCACTACCACCGCCGCCTCCTCCGACACCACCACTACCACCGCCGCCTCCTCCGACACCACCACTACCACCGCGTCCTCCTCCACCAAGTCCCCTTCGGCGGCGGAGGCCAAAAGGCGCAGACGAGCCCGCCGCCGTCGCCTGGCTCGGGAGCGCCAGCGCCGCGAGCGCAGGAGGCAGCGCAGGACTGAGAGGCTGCGCCTGCAACTGGAGAACCAGCGCCGTCTGATCAACCAGCTGCGCGGATAGGTGAAGCGGGTGCAGATGCCTTTGAAATTAAAGCAATATATAATATTTCCTTGGGTTCTTTAATGGAAAAACCAGCATGCAACAAGCAATAGGGCTACAAGTATAACAAAACATGAATTTCACCATCGTACATGCGTTTATTTTAAAGAGCAATAAAGCTATGTCGACCTTTTAATTTTTCCGATCGTTCCTTTGGCAGCTATGTGATATTGTTGTCCGATTTCAATACCCTTGGAAAGGGTATTATAATTTCTGTCAGAAGTTTGCAACGCAGTGATGGACACGTTTCCGACCCTATGAATTATATATATTCTTGATCAGCAACACTAGGAAAGTCACACAAAACGTACCCAAACGCACAAAACGTACTCAAAAGTTGTATTTTTATTGCAGGTAGTAGATAAGTCGGAACGATACGGATCGGACGACTAAATAAAATAGCTCCCATAGAAACAAACGGGAAAAAACATAAAAAAATTTATACTTTGCTGTTAGTTAGTTCTTCGGTATATATGCAGTTATTGTTTATTATTTAAGAATTACGGCTTATATTTGATTAAGCTGGACGACTATATCATATACATTAGCGGACAAAGAAATCCGGACACTTTTTTTCGTGTTATCTATTAAGTATTTAGTATTAAATAACCATATAATTTGGAATCGTAAGCTTTTGGTGCCAAAAAAAAATGAAAACATGTCGAAAATGACTAAAGCTGATAAGGGTGTTGGCTTTGCGATCGGAAAATTTAAGTCTCTGCGATATCATCGCTAAAGTATGCTTTTCAAATAATTTGAAACTTTCTTTAAAAATACAAAAAATTTAATTTTAATATTTTACTAATAATTATACCCTTGCAGAGGGTATTATAATTTCAGTCAGAAGTTTGCAACGCAGTGAAGGAGACGTTTCCGACCCTATAAAGTATATATATTCTTGATCAGCATCACTAGTAGAGTCGATCTAGTCATGTCCGTCTGTCCGTCCGTCTGTCCGTCTGTCCGTCCGTTTATATGCAAACTAGTCTCTCAGTTTTAAAGCTATCTGCATGAAACTTTTCCAAAAGTTGTCTTTCTATTGCAGGTAGTATATAAGTCAGAACGAGCCGGATCGGACGACTATAGCATATAGCTCCCATAGGAACAATCGGAAAAATAAATGAAAAAAAATTATAACTTTGCTGTTTTTAATTTTTTGTTTAGTTCTTCGAGATATAGTAATGGTTTAATATTTCAGAATTACGGTTTTAATTTCATCAAAATCGGACGACTATAGCATATAGCTCCCATAGGAACAATCGGAAAAATAAATGAAAAAAATTATAACTTTTCTGTTTTTTAATTTTTTGTTTAGTTCTTCGACATATAGCAATGTTTAATTATTTCAGAATTATGGTATAAATTTTATCAAAATCGGACGTCTATAGCATATAGCTCCCATAGAAATAATAAAAATATATAAAATAACTATCTAATAATTGAGCTGCAAATCATCATAGTTTCAATGTTTTTTTTAGCACATACTCAAGTAAATCATAATTTAAATGTTTTCAAAAGTATTTAATTAATGCAATAGCTGCAAGGGTATATGAACTTCGGCTTGCCGAAGTTTGCTTTCCTTCTTGTTTTAATTTAAGATTTAAAAAAAAAAAACCTTTTTAGAATCGAAAAAAAGTTGTTTTGGTTAGCAAATATATTCATTTAATTCGTTTAATAAAATTGTTCTGAAAACAAGAAACACATTTAAAAAAAATTTACAAATCAGACATTTTTTGCCTTCGATTATCACTACATAAGCCGGATTTTGAATTGTGACACCAAGGCGGCACACAATAAACAGCACTTATGGCCCACTGTAACAACAGCGGTCACACGCCAAATTTCGATGCAACAACAATACAGAAAACGCTCTTCGACTATTTACTAAAGAATATATTTGAGAACACCATTTTGAGAAACGCCTTAAAATATGTGTGTAACTTCGAAAATATTCACCGGAACAATACATACTTTCTGTGTGCATGTATGTACATATAATTTTATTTAAATTCTAACTGTATATGGCTCTCGTCATGTGCGTAGAAAATCTTGATCGGTGCGGAGCCTTATTTCGACTCGATTTTCGTTCAATGATATGCTGAACTGTAGGCGGACATAAATTCACAATTTTGTCAGTTTCACGTTGGAAGACCCCATTTTTGAAACGTTGTAGGACTAGCTTCTCAAGTAATGAACGAGGACCCATTGCTTATTATTATTATTCATATTATTAAATAAATCTGAAAAAATTGTATGAAATCAAATTTTAAAATAGCTCTTTGCGTCTAAAAGTTACAGCTCAATACATTTCTAAATTGGCTCTGCATTAAAAAAGCTGTGAGTCACTGAATGCACTAAAAGCTGAATTAAATACGTCCTACTAAGTAATAAAACATTGTCATTAAGTACAGACACAATCTTAGAAGTGCTACAGTGACTCAACTAAAAAAGTGGTAGGAGCTCCTAAACTTGTCAAAGGATCTATATAAGGTTCAATTAGAACGCCAAGGCAGCACTCCTTTAGGAGCCAGTTGGAGGCGGCGCAAAAAAATCGCACCTGGACGGTGGTCGGTGTTGAATTGGAGAGCAAAATCGCAGGGAGCTGCATCTAGGCCGGGAAACCATGGAAGGGCTGCATCCAGAAATTAAGAAACTTCAAAAACTGCTTCATAATCTTCACCAGTAGATTGACAGTGTCGGTTCTGGCATCAGCGTAACGGGTAACGGGTAACGGGTAACGAACTATTGTGTGCAGAGGAGTGGCGACAGATGCTACGGCTCTTAAAACTTCGGGAACATTCTGGAATATGAAGGCCATAGAAACCGCGGATAGAGTATTGTGTACATACAACAGTTCTGCGAGTGCATTTCAGAGAGACGAAGTCGACGTCAACCAAATTACGATTCTGGATATTTCCAACAGCATCTGGCCCTTGTCGGTGAAACAAGCAATCAAGCAGATTTTTCTTCAGTTGGATTCCACTTGGCTTAGGAAATTCTGATGGTTTTTCCGGTAAATTTTCCTTTTGATCCTGGATCATACAATGGAAAGGCTGTGAAACTGACGAGTAAGTGTTCGATCAATAACAACTTGCTCTTAGTGGCAACGAGTCGAAGGCAGTCGTTTGGCAACAGAACGAGAAGTTTGCAGTTTACTTTCACAAGTGCGTTAACAATCACATAAGATTGTTTAAAATATTTTGTTTTGAAAACTCTGACCAGCCAGTTATTACAGAATGCTTGGTATGTGCCGACAACCCAGTATACTAGTATACCGTTGATAAAGGTTGCATGTGTGCCTTAAAATACAGAACAGCCGAGAACAATGAATGTGGTTCTGGAAAACTTAAAACCTCCCAACTGCATACCAGTTAGTGAAAAAATTAAGGATATTATATTATGTACATGGACGACATATTAATTGTAAGCGAGAGTTTAGGAGAACACATTGAAATTTTAGAATATTGAAATTGGGAATGGAAAAAAATGCAAAATTTGGTGTTTTATTTCAAACGATGAAATAAAAGCTAACGATAAGTGAAGCGATAGAAAAGTTTTCTATTCCGGAAAATAAGCAGGGAGTGTAAAATGTTCTGGATCTTTTGTTTTGTTTTAAGGTCTTAAAATTGTGACAGAATGCAAATCCCTAGCCTTAAAGCTCTTTAGAGCTGCAAGAGATCAATAATAAATTGGAACACAGGTCAAACAATAAAACGCAGACCTTTGTAAAAAAAATGCATCCTAACAAAAGTTACCAACATTACCTAGACAGAGATGAGCAAACTATCTTAACGTTCATTGTAATCGTTATGTTATCGAAATATTAACGGAATGAATGTTTTCGATGTGCAACATATTTATGCAATTACAAATTTTTTTTTCCTTAATTTCTTCCCGAATACCTTCTTCCCTTTCTGCACCATATCTGCCAAAAAAAAATCATAACAGAAAATAATACCAAAAACTTAACATTTTTAAGAAAAATCTACCGAAAACTTGTGCAACTGAATATATTTAAAATACAACAAAATTTAGACCAATAATAAAAACCATAGGCAAATTAAACCAAAATTAAAATTTCAAAAACTATTTCATTAATTTAAATAAAAACGAGGACGGAAGATAACTTCGCCAAGCCGAAGATTAAATATCCTTGCAGACTTTGCCGAAATTGATAAAATTGCAAAAGTAGCGAGAAGAATAACAAAAGTGTAACGATTATTCCTATGGAAGCTATAAGAGCATGCATAAAAAAAACAATTTAGAAAGATTCATGTCAATAGCTTATATACTGTGCGAAATATCCAGAAAAACATAGAATTTTAACCGATTCACCCTATTCTTCCTATGGGAGCTATTGGATATAGACGTCCAATCGGCACGCGATGGTATGCATTTGGAAAGATGCATGTCAATAGCTTTTAATACCGATTGTTCCTCTGGGAGATATAGGATATAGAAATTTGATCCTTTTGGAAGACTGTGAAAGTTTCAGATCGCTAGCCTTTAAAATGAGCTCGCAAACGGTATTGAAACAGGCGGACATGGCTATATCGACTATACTTATGGGGACGGAAAAAAGTTATAATACCCTCTGCAAGGGTATACAAAACGTGATGTTGTTCGAGTGTGAAGCTAATAGCCTGATTCCACTGGCGCATTAAAACGCATTTAGCCTAATGCGCATTTATTTACACAGGGAATCCCATAAGGCTAAATGCCGCATTTAAAATAAATGCTATTTTAAAATGCGATTAAAAACCATTCGCCCCGAACATATTTAGAAAAAATACCGGAAAATACCGATGTTGAGCGATATTTTGTTCGTGCCACCACTACAACAGCTGTCTTCTATATGCAAGGTTGGCGCAATTTTTAATGTCTTTTGAATATAAAATCTGTTTTGTATAAAAATGACTGAAAACTTAAGCGCACGCTGCAAATTCTGCTCGCAGCACCGCAATGCATTACTGCTGGATCTCTGGCATAAAATAACTCCCACATATACGGGGATCCTAGCCCTTTTTAAAAACTGTGGTAATCTGCCATTGCAAACCCGTCATAACAACGTGATCAGCTTTTCTTCCTTGTCGTCCAAGTTGGCAAATGCCTCGGTCGCATTATAGATGTCCCGCTGAGCATTACATAGTTTAGTAAACTCTCTCATGTTCATTAATTTTGATTAATTTCTTTTGGATTTGCCAAAATGCCATTTAAAAAGTCCACAAATGCGGCAATGGAATCAGGCTATTACACTGTAAACTGATTTTATGTCTGAGAAAAATAAAATTTTATCAATCGTCAAGCGTTAGATATTCGAAAATCTTTGAGATGAGCAATTAAGCGATAGTTTTGTAAAATATAGAAAAGAGTTTAGTGATGCCACACCGGTCCATTTAATTGTGCGCCCATTTTAAAATGACAGTTTGGAGGCAAACAGTTTCTGCATTTTCCTGGTAAACAAGCAGCTTTACGCAAAAAACACTCAAATCACTTATCATGAAATGTGTATTTCAACTAGATCACCAACTTTTTTAAGGTTTTTTTTGAAAGGGCTATGTGATTGGATTTATTGACAAAATAACAAAAAATAATGGTTTTTACCGTTATTTTCCAAGAAGACGGTCTTGTCGCAAACTTTGACCTATTTTTTCGTAAACAGTACCCCAATATACATGGATCCTGAAAATTTGAAACTGATCGGGTGTTGGGGATTTTCCGAAGTTTATCCCAAGAAAGGATGCAACCTTCGGCAAACTTTGCAGCTATTGCTATAATAAATAATAATTATATGTGAAACAAGAAAGAAAGCAAACTTCGGCAAGTTCATATACCCTTTCAGGTATTTCAAAAACTAAATATTTTTAAAAACATTAAAATTATGATTTATTTGCGAGTATGTTTAAAAGCTTTGAAGCTATGAAGACTTGCGGCTCAAATATTGGATAGTTCCAATGACAGCTATACGATATTGATTTCCGATTTTAATAGAATTAAAAGCGCAATTTTTAACTGTCAAATTATTAACAAATCAAAAAGAATTTAAGAAAAAATAACAAAATAGGAAAGTTACATTTAAATAAAACTTTTTGTTTTGATGTTTTTATAGTTCTCAAGGAAGTTTTATGTTATAGTTGTCCGATTTTGATTAAATTTAAACCGCAATTCTGAATTATTTAACCATTACTGAATGCCGAAGAACTACAAAAAAATCAAAATCAAAAAAGCTAAGTTTAAATTTTTTTCAAGTATTTTTTTGTCGATTGTACCTATGGGAGCTATCTGCTATAGTCGCCCGACCCGGCTTGTTTCGACTTATGTACTACCTGCAATAGAAAGACAACTTTTGGAAGAGTTTCATGCAGATAGCTTTAGAACTGAGAGACTTGTTTGGTTAGAAACGGACGGACACACGGAAATGGCTAGATCGACTCTTCTAGTGATGCTGATCAAGAATATATATATTTCATAAGGTCGGAAGTGTCTCCTTCACTGCGTTGCAAACTTCTGACTGAAATTATAATACCCTCTGCAAGGATATAAAAAGTTTTTTGAATCGGAGCACACAAGCAAATTTAATGTCATTAAACGCGTATTTTGAATAAAATAATAGCTGTGTTAAAAAAGTGTAACATTTAACCATTCCAAACTCAGGAACTCCACTTAACGCTCTGAAAAATTGCCCTACAGAGCAGGTAGTCCTTCGCAACAGCCACCCATTCCCCAAAACTCCTCAAGCGCTGAGTATTGTTGGAGTCAAAACAATCATCTGATTAGTTAATGCAGTGTATGTATTTCCAAAACAAGGCTGTCCGCAGACAATAGCTCTAAGAGACCCCTTTCCCACTTATCCCTGAAGCTGGTTGATCAGGCGGCGCTGCCTCGCCAGCTGCTGCTTCATCCTGCGCCTCCTCCTCTCCTGGCGCTGCCTCCGCTCCTGCCGACGACGGCGTTCCCGGGCTCGTCTGCGCCTTTTGGCCTCCGCCGCCGAAGGGGACTTGGTGGAGGAGGAGGTTTTGGTGGTGGTGTCGGAGGAGGCGGCGGTGGTAGTGGTAGTGTCGGAGGAGGCGGCGGTGGTGGTGTCGGAGGAGGCGGCGGTGGTAGTAGTGGTGTCGGAGGAGGCGGCGGTGGTAGTGGTGGTGTCTGAGGAGGCGGCGGTGGTGGTGGCGGTCTCATCCTGAGCCTGGACAAGGCACAAGAGCACGCCGAAGACAAGAACGAATAGGAACCGCATTGTGATATGTCTGATCTCGAAAACTGGGTGGGTTTTTATACGCAATCTGGACCAGACATGAACTTACCTTGTAATCAACAAATACCCCGTAGCTGCTCGACAATACAAAATATTTGCTCAGCTTTTCGGTCTCGACAATATCTTCGGCATGATCTCAAATACTGTTGGGCCTGTAAGGTCAATCACATCATTAAGACCTTACCAATAAATTCGTCGGTATCCCAAGTATCAAAGTATTGGGATTTCGGAATTATGTGTTCGGAACAAATTAAGTTTGAATTATTATACGAAATGATTTAACACCAGATTGATATACACCACTTATCAAACTTGCCATATCACTATAGTATTTTACATATCAGGATGGAATTTTTTCATATTGGATTATATTATTTCATGCAAGGCTGATATTTTTTCATAGAAGGCTGTGATTATTTCATATGAGTTTATCATGGCTTTCATTTTAAATTATGTTTTTAAAACCCGGCCTAATTTTTTAGTTTTTAGTTTAAACGCATATTTTATTTTTAGAATGTTCTAATATAAAAAATGAAAATTAGTGACCAATATTAATAAATTAACTTGCTTAGGAAAGCTTTCATATGCGGACGAATCA
This sequence comes from Drosophila gunungcola, assembly GCF_025200985.1. Lineage (NCBI taxonomy): Eukaryota > Metazoa > Arthropoda > Insecta > Diptera > Drosophilidae > Drosophila > Drosophila gunungcola. The sequence continues at coordinate 48,758 of NW_026453181.1, read as the reverse complement.
ATTTCCTGGTCCTCTACAAATTGCTTAAGGTCTGGATCCTTCATGACACACTACACCCTATTTAAAAAAGTTAAATTTGTTCGTACTTACCAAGATCTTTATTTTTGTAAGCACTAAAACATCTTACCTTAAAAAATGTTGACAAACGCGTTATAATACCAAAAAACTTGCAGCCACACTATTCTTTCGAAGATTTTTCAAAGTAATGACCTCTTTCCACAGAGTCCATCCGTTGAAAACGTTCGGAACTCCACAGAGCACATCAACCTTCAACCTTTCGATTTCAGCTGATCTGAAAACAAAACATTAATAAAGTCAACAGGTCAACAAAAAAGTTTTGATTCGGACCGCTTCAACCACGTATTTTGCCTAAACAGGCATTTATTATTTCAGCGTGATTATTGTGTTAAAAAAGTGTAATAATATACCAATCCAAGCTCAGTTACTCCACATAAAAAAAATTTTAGTATGTCACTTTCACCGACCTTTCTCCACAACCAATCAATTTTCCTAAAGTCTTGGTATGCAATTCTCATTCATTAAGCGATACCTTTCAATTGGTATATTACTCGTCACGAGCGGACCATCACAGCTGATTTTTAATTCTGCAGCTATATAATAGTATCTTTTTATGCACACGCTCTTGGTGCTCATCGTCACTACATGTACTGTCGTCCACAGTGATACGAAATGATTTAATAACCATTTGTATTAATCTTCTGCTGACAATAGCCCTAGGAAGTTGATCCCAATTTAACTTGTTTCTGAACAAAACAAAAAGGCACGGTATTATTTAAAAAGAATTTAATTTAAAAGTTATAAATGAAACGATTTTTTAGGATTTCTGCATTTTCAACAACATTGGCCAAAACTTATTATAAAAGTAAAGCATTTTATGAGCAATACAATTATATTTAGCATTAAACAATTTCCTAGTGAGACTTTATTTAAAACAAGAAAGGAAGCAAACTTCGGCAAGCCGAAGTTTATATACCCTTGCAGCTATTGCAAGAATTTAATATTTTTGAAAACATTAAAATTATGATTTACTTGCGTATATGTCTAAAAACATTGAAGCAATGATGATTTGCAGCTCATTATTAGGTAGTTATTTTATATAATTTTATTATTTCTATTGGAGCTATATGATATAGTTGTCCTATTTTGATGAAATTTTAACCGTAATTCTGAAATATTTATCCATTACTATATCTCGAAGAACTAAAAAAAAAATTAAAAAACAGAAAAGCTATAATTTTTTTTCATTTATTTTTATGATTGTTCCTATGGGAGCTATATGCTATAGTCGTCCGATTTTGATGAAATTTAAACCGTAATTCTGAAATATTTAACCATTACTATATCTCGAAGAACTTAAAAAAAAATTAAAAAACAGAAAAGCTATAATTTTTTTTCATTTATTTTTATGATTGTTCCTATGGGAGCTATATGCTATAGTCGTCCGATTTTGATGAAATTTAAACCGTAATTCTGAAATATTTATCCATTACTATATCTCGAAGAACTTATAGAAAAATTTAAAAACACCAAAGTTATAATTTTTTTTTATTTACTTTTATGATTGTTCCTATGGGAGCTATATGCTATAGTCGTCCGATTTTGATGAAATTTAAACCGTAATTCTGAAATATTTAACCATTACTATATCTCGAAGAACTAAAAAAAAAATTAAAAAACAGAAAAGTTATAATTTTTTTTCATTTATTTTTCCGATTGTTCCTATGGGAGCTACAAGCTATAGTCGTCCGATTTTGATAAAATTTAAATCATAATTCTGAAGTATGAAACCATTGCTAAATGTCGAAGAACTTAAAAAAAATTAAAAAACAGCAAAGTTATAATTTTTTTTCATTTATTTTTCCGATTGTTCCTATGGGAGCTATTGGCTATAGTCGTCCGATCCGGCTCGCTCCGACTTATATACTACCTACAATAGAAAGACAACTTTTGGGAAAGTTTCATGCAGATAGCTTAAAAACTGAGAGACTAGATTGCATATAAACGGACGGACAGACGGACAGACGGACATGGCTAGATCGACTCTACTAGTGATGCTGATCAAGAATATATATACTTTATAGGGTTGGAAACGTCTCCTTCACTGCGTTGCAAACTTCTGACTGAAATTATAATACCCTCTGCAAGGGTATAAAAACCCAAATGGGAACAGTTTGTGATGAGTTGAAGGAAAGACTAGATGAAGAGGCAGGAATTAAATTTGTTACACAGAGAAAAAAAGCAAAATAATACCAGTTCGGTATAGTCTCCTCAATTTTTCCATATCAATTTTTTTTATACCAAAACGATTTTTTTCATATCTATAAGATATGAAAGCATATTATATATAAACTATGATATGAATAATAATAATTAAATTTTATATGAAAACAACACACATAGTTATGTTTTTCAGGACTAAGTTAGTTCGAAAAGTGTTCGAAAAAAATAGACTGGCCGCATATTTTCATTTTTAGTACATTTTTGGTAGATACTATGGTACATTGCTGAGGTCACAATGGCATTTAAGGAAAAGTGTAAAAAATTCGTAATTTGGAAATAGTGCAAGTGAAGCGATAAGTAACTTTAATTCAGCCTGCAATACACATTATTCACGATCAATTAACAAATCAGAATGGAAGACTTGGCTTTGCAAACGTGCCCTTCCAAATTTAAACTTTAATTTTATTCCTTTTCTGATTTTTTGTTATTAATGCCAGCAGAACCAACTAATTTTGTATCAAATTCTATATTTAAAACTTAATATATTGTATTAATTTATGATTTTATTTAATAAATTATATATATTAAAACAAGAAAGGAAGCAAACTTCGGCAAGCCGAAGTTCATATACCCTTGCAGCTATTGCAAAAATTAAATATTCTTGAAAACATTAAAATTATGATTGACTTGCGTATATGTTTACATTGAAGCTATTTGAAGCTTATTTGATAGTTCCAATGGCAGCTATATAATATCGTTTTCCGATTTTAATAAAATTAAAAGCGTAGTTCTGAACTGTTAAATTATTATTATTATTAAGAATTTCTAAAAAAAATTATAGTCGTCCAATTTTGATGAAATTTCAACCGTAATTCTGAAATATTAAACCATTACTGTATCTCGAAGAACTAATAAAAAAATGGACGGACAGACGGACGGACAGACGGATATTTCTAGATCGACTCTCCTAGTGATGCTGATCAAGAATATATATACTTTATAGGGTCCTTTACTGCGTTGCAAACTTCTGACTGAAATTATAATACCCTCTGCAAGGGTATAAAAATACTTTTCCAAACACTTAAACAGAGAAATTCAGAAAAATGTATTTAAAAGTCGTTTAACTTATATCTTTTATATTTAATTTTGTTTTTTTAATAATACCGTGTTTTTTTGTTTTCTTCAGAAACAAGTTAAATTGGGATCAACTTTACTTTTTCAATAAGTTGTGGCCAATGTTGTCGCTTTTATGGTTGCCTCAATTCTGCAATCACAGCTCCTAAGCTTTTAGTGTCCTTGTGCCGAGCCCGTCGCGATTTTGATCTCATTATGTTTCTACCCTCCATGAATTTTCAAAAATCGCATAAAGTAAAACAACTCCTACGATCTGATGTGATATGCTTAGGTTTGCTGTAAGCCTTATGCCTTGTCAACTCTTTCGTTTTCGTTGTATGCAGCCTAAATAATCTTACAACAGATCCACAACAGCGAATATATATTTTTCTTCGATCTGCTATTGGGCCGGTGGAAGCCCATAACGATCTATGTAAATTATTTCAAAGGGCTTAATGCCCTTTAGTATACTGTGTTAATGTCCATATCTATTGCTTATTTTCAAAAAATAGGTTATGCACCTTAATCAATTTTGAATATGATCAGAGACTTTTTCCTTCATTTTACAAACATTTTATTCTTTCCAAAAGTCAGCAACGCAGTTAGCAACCCAGTAAAGGAGGCATTTCCGACCCTATAAAATACATATATTCTTGATCAGCATCACTAGGAGAGTCGATCTATATATATATTCTTGATCAGCATCACTAGGAGAGTCGATCTAGTCATGTCCTTCCGTCCGTCCGTTTCTACGCAAACAAGTCTCTCATTTTTAAAGCTATCTGCATCAAACTTTCCCTAAATTTATCTTTATATTGCAGGTAGTATATAAGTCGAAACGAGACGGATCGGACGACTATAGTATTTAGCTCCCATAGGAACAATCGGCGAAAAAAAGGAAAAAAAATATAACTGCAATTTTTTTTAAATTCTTCGAGATATAAAAATTGTTAATTTTTTCTGACCCATGGTTTTAATTTAATTGAAATCGAAAGACTATAGCATATAGCTCCCAAGAAAACAATCATAATATTAAAAAACCAAAAAAAAATATTCAAAATTTGAAATCATCCCAATATTTGATTTTTCTTTACAATTCTTTTTGACATAATTTAATAATTCAGAAATACGCTTTAATTTAATTTAATGTAATTTAATAATAATTTAATTCAAAACGGAGAGCGATATCATTTAGCTGCCATAAGAACGATTAAATAATCTAGCTGAAAATCATTAAAGCTTCAAAGTTTTTAACATACAAATATTATTTGTTCTTGCAATAGCGGCAAAGTTTTCCGAAGTTTGCTTACTTTCTTGGGATAAACTTCGGAAAAGCCCCAACACCCGATCAGTTTCATATTTTCAGGATCCATGTATATTGGGGTCCTGTTTACGAAAAAATAGGTCAAAGTTTGCGACAAGACCGTCTTCTTGGAAAATAACGGTAAAAACCATTATTTTTTGTTATTTTGTCAATAAATCCAATAACATAAGCCCTTCAAAGAAAAAAACCTTAAAAAAAGGTTGAAGATCTAGTTGAAATACACATTTCATGATAAGTGATTTGAGTGTTTTTTGCGTAAAGCTGCTTGTTTACCAGGAAAATGCAGAAACTGTTTGCCTCCAAACTGTCATTTTAAAATGGGCGCACAATTAATTGGACCGGTGTGGCATCACTAACTCTTTTCTATATTTTACAAAACTATCGCTTAATTGCTCATCTCAAAGATTTTCGAATATCTAACGCTTGACGATTGATAAAATTTTATTTTTCTTAGACATAAAATCAGTTTACAGTGTAAGCTTCACACTCGAACAACATCACGTTTTGTATACCCTTGCAGAGGGTATTATAACTTTTTTCCGTCCCCATAAAGTATAGTCGATATAGCCATGTCCGCCTGTTTCAATACCGTTTGCGAGCTCATTTTAAAGGCTAGCGATCTGAAACTTTCACAGTCTTCCTAAAAGGATCAAATTTCTATATCCTATAGCTCCCACAGGAACAATCGGTGTTAAAAGCTATTGACATGCATCTTTCCAAATGCATACCTTGATCAGGGTAAAAGCGCGTGCCGATTGGACGTCTATATCCTATAGCTCCCATAGGAAGAATAGGGTGAAATCGGTTAAAATTCTATGTTTTTCTGGATATTTCGCACAGTATATAAGCTATTGACATGAATCTTTCTAAATTGTTTTTTTTTATGCATGCTCTTATAGCTTCCATAGGAATAATCGTTACACTTTTGTTATTCTTCTCGCTACTTTTGCTATTTTATCAATTTCGGCAAAGTCTGCAAGGATATTTAATCTTCGGCTTGGCGAATCTATCTTCCGTCCTCGTTTTTATTTAAATTAATGAAATAGTTTTTGAAATTTTAATTTTGGTTTAATTTGCCTATGGTTTTTATTATTGGTTTAAATTTTGTTGTTTTTTAAATATATTCAGTTGCACAAGTTTTCGGTAGATTTTTCTTAAAAATGTTATGGTTTTTTTTTTGGCAGATATGGTGCAGAAAGGGAAGAAGGTATTCGGGAAGAAATTAACGATGAACGCGATTTTTGTTTTAAAAAATTTGTAGTTGCATATATATGTTGCACATCGAAACATTCATTCCGTTAATATTTCGATAACATAACGATTACAATGAACGTAAAGATAGTTTGCTCATCTCTGTCTAGGTAATGTTGACAGATTGGCCCGTCACTTTGGTCGATATCTCGAACCTTACCGAAATAAGTCACTTAACAAAAAATGTGTATTTCAAATAGACCTTAAACTAATGTTTGGATGCATTTTTATTACAAAGGTCTGCGTTTTATTGTTTGACCTGTGTTCCAATTTATTATTGATCTCTTGCAGCTCTAAAGAGCTTTAAGGCTAGGGATTTGCATTCTGTCACAATTTTAAGACTTTAAAACAAAACAAAAGATCCAGAACATTTTACACTCCCTGCTTATTTTCCGGAATAGAAAACTTTTCTATCGCTTCACTTATCGTTAGCTTTTATTTCATCGTTTGAAATAAAACACCAAATTTTGCATTTTTTCCATTCCCAATTTCAATATTCTAAAATTTCAATGTGTTCTCCTAAACTCTCGCTTACAATTAATATGTCGTCCATGTACATAATATAATATCCTTAATTTTTTCACTAACTGGTATGCAGTTGGGAGGTTTTAAGTTTTCCAGAACCACATTCATTGTTCTCGGCTGTTCAATAAGCTTTTCCTCAATCAAAAACTAGCCTTCTCCTGAGATTTTTACTTTATATTTTAAGGCACACATGCAACCTTTATCAACGGTATACTAGTATACTGGGTTGTCGGCACATACCAAGCATTCTGTAAATAACTGGCTGGTCAGAGTTTTCAAAACAAAACATTTTAAACAATCTTATGTGATTGTTAACGCACTTGTGAAAGTAAACTGCAAACTTCTCGTTCTGTTGCCAAACGACTGCCTTCGACTCGTTGCCACTAAGAGCAAGTTGTTATTGATCGAACACTTACTCGTCAGTTTCACAGCCTTTCCATTGTATGATCCAGGATCAAAAGGAAAATTTACCGGAAAAACCATCAGAATTTCCTAAGCCAAGTGGAATCCAACTGAAGAAAAATCTGCTTGATTGCTTGTTTCACCGACAAGGGCCAGATGCTGTTGGAAATATCCAGAATCGTAATTTGGTTGACGTCGACTTCGTCTCTCTGAAATGCACTCGCAGAACTGTTGTATGTACACAATACTCTATCCGCGGTTTCTATGGCCTTCATATTCCAGAATGTTCCCGAAGTTTTAAGAGCCGTAGCATCTGTCGCCACTCCTCTGCACACAATAGTTCGTTACCCGTTACCCGTTACCCGTTACGCTGATGCCAGAACCGACACTGTCAATCTACTGGTGAAGATTATGAAGCAGTTTTTGAAGTTTCTTAATTTCTGGATGCAGCCCTTCCATGGTTTCCCGGCCTAGATGCAGCTCCCTGCGATTTTGCTCTCCAATTCAACACCGACCACCGTCCAGGTGCGATTTTTTTGCGCCGCCTCCAACTGGCTCCTAAAGGAGTGCTGCCTTGGCGTTCTAATTGAACCTTATATAGATCCTTTGACAAGTTTAGGAGCTCCTACCACTTTTTTAGTTGAGTCACTGTAGCACTTCTAAGATTGTGTCTGTACTTAATGACAATGTTTTATTACTTAGTAGGACGTATTTAATTCAGCTTTTAGTGCATTCAGTGACTCACAGCTTTTTTAATGCAGAGCCAATTTAGAAATGTATTGAGCTGTAACTTTTAGACGCAAAGAGCTATTTTAAAATTTGATTTCATACAATTTTTTCAGATTTATTTAATAATATGAATAATAATAATAAGCAATGGGTCCTCGTTCATTACTTGAGAAGCTAGTCCTACAACGTTTCAAAAATGGGGTCTTCCAACGTGAAACTGACAAAATTGTGAATTTATGTCCGCCTACAGTTCAGCATATCATTGAACGAAAATCGAGTCGAAATAAGGCTCCGCACCGATCAAGATTTTCTACGCACATGACGAGAGCCATATACAGTTAGAATTTAAATAAAATTATATGTACATACATGCACACAGAAAGTATGTATTGTTCCGGTGAATATTTTCGAAGTTACACACATATTTAATAAGGCGTTTCTCAAAATGGTGTTCTCAAATATATTCTTTAGTAAATAGTCGAAGAGCGTTTTCTGTATTGTTGTTGCATCGAAATTTGGCGTGTGACCGCTGTTGTTACAGTGGGCCATAAGTGCTGTTTATTGTGTGCCGCCTTGGTGTCACAATTCAAAATCCGGCTTATGTAGTGATAATCGAAGGCAAAAAATGTCTGATTTGTAAATTTTTTTTAAATGTGTTTCTTGTTTTCAGAACAATTTTATTAAACGAATTAAATGAATATATTTGCTAACCAAAACAACTTTTTTTCGATTCTAAAAAGGTTTTTTTTTTAAATCTTAAATTAAAATTATTAGTAAAATATTAAAATTAAATTTTTTGTATTTTTAAAGAAAGTTTCAAATTATTTGAAAAGCATACTTTAGCGATGATATCGCAGAGACTTAAATTTTCCGATCGCAAAGCCAACACCCTTATCAGCTTATCCGGATTTCTATGTCCGCTACTGTATATGATATAGTCGTCCAGCTTAATCAAATATAAGCCGTAATTCTTAAATAATAAACAATAACTGCATATATACCGAAGAACTAACTAACAGCAAAGTATAAATTTTTTTTATGTTTTTTCCCGTTTGTTTCTATTTTATTTAGTCGTCCGATCCGTATCGTTCCGACTTATGTACTACCTGCAATAAAAATACAACTTTTGAGTACGTTTTGTGCGTTTGGGTACGTTTTGTGTGACTTTCCTAGTGTTGCTGATCAAGAATATATATAATTCATAGGGTCGGAAACGTGTCCATCACTGCGTTGCAAACTTCTGACAGAAATTATAATACCCTTTGCAAGGGTATTGAAATCGGACAACAATATCACATAGCTGCCAAAGGAACGATCGGAAAAATTAAAAGGTCGACATATGTAGCTTTATTGGTCTTTAACATAAACGCATGTACGATGGTGAAAAGGTATGCTTTCCATATTGAATGGCTCTTGACTTAAATTCATGTTTTGTTATACTTGTAGCCCTATTGCTTGTTGCATGCTGGTTTTTCCATTAAAGAACCCAAGGAAATATTATATATTGCTTTAATTTCAAAGGCATCTGCACCCGCTTCACCTATCCGCGCAGCTGGTTGATCAGACGGCGCTGGTTCTCCAGTTGCAGGCGCAGCCTCTCAGTCCTGCGCTGCCTCCTGCGCTCGCGGCGCTGGCGCTCCCGAGCCAGGCGACGGCGGCGGGCTCGTCTGCGCCTTTTGGCCTCCGCCGCCGAAGGGGACTTGGTGGAGGAGGACGCGGTGGTAGTGGTGGTGTCGGAGGAGGCGGCGGTGGTAGTGGTGGTGTCGGAGGAGGCGGCGGTGGTAGTGGTGGTGTCTGAGGAGGCGGCGGTGGTAGTGGTGGTCTCATCCTGAGCCTGGACAAGGCACAAGAGCACGCCGAAGACAAGAACGAATAGGAACCGCATTGTGATATGTCTGATCTCGAAAACTGGGTGGGCTTTTATACGCAATCTGGACCAGACATGAACTTACCTTGTAATCAACAAATACCCCGTAGCTGCTCGACAATACAAAATATTTGCTCAGCTTTTCGGTCTCGACAATATCTTCGGCATGATCTCAAATACTGTTGGGCCTGTAAGGTCAATCACATCATTAAGACCTTACCAATAAATTCGTCGGTATCCCAAGTATCAAAGTATTGGGATTTCGGAATTATGTGTTCGGAACAAATTAAGTTTGAATTATTATACGAAATGATTTAACACCAGATTGATATACACCACTTATCAAACTTGCCATATCACTATAGTATTTTACATATCAGGATGGAATTTTTTCATATTGGATTATATTATTTCATGCAAGGCTGATATTTTTTCATAGAAGGCTGTGATTATTTCATATGAATTTATCATGGCTTTCATTTTAAATTATGTTTTTAAACCCCGGCCTAATTTTTTAGTTTTTAGTTTAAACGCATATTTTATTTTTAGAATGTTCTAATATAAAAAATGAAAATTAGTAACCAATTATAAAATATTAATAAATTAACTTGCTTAGGAAAGCTTTCATATGCGGCGGAATCAATTTCCTGGTCCTCTACAAATTGCTTAAGGTCTGGATCCTTCATGACACACTACTCCCTATTTAAAAAAGTTAAATTTGTTCGTACTTACCAAGATCTTTATTTTTGTAAGCACTAAAACATCTTACCTTAAAAAATGTTGACAAACGCGTTATAATACCAAAAAACTTGCAGCCACCGACCTTTCTCCACAACCAATCAATTTTCCTAAAGTCTTGGTATGCAATTCTCATTCATTAAGCGATACCTTTCAATTGGTATATTACTCGTCACGAGCGGACCATCACAGCTGATTTTTAATTCTGCAGCTATATAATAGTATCTTTTTATGCACACGCTCTTGGTGCTCATCGTCACTACATGTACTGTCGTCCACAGTGATACGAAATGATTTATTAACCATTTGTATTAATCTTCTGCTGACAATAGCCCTAGGAAGTTGATCCCAATTTAACTTGTTTCTGAACAAAACAAAAAGGCACGGTATTATTTAAAAAGAATTTAATTTAAAAGTTATAAATGAACGATTTTTAAATACTTTTTTAGGATTTCTGCATTTCCAACAACATTGGCCAAAACTTATTATAAAGTAAAGCATTTGATGAGCAATACAATTATATTTAGCATTAAACAATTTCCTAGTGAGACTTTATTTAAAAGAGCCCAAATGGGAAGAAGATGCAGGAATTAAAACTGTTACAGTGAGAAAAAAACTAAATAATACCAGTTAGGTATAGTCTCCTCAATTTTTACATATTAATTTATTTAGACTTGGCGTTGCAAACGTGACTTTGCAAATTTGGTCTCTTATTTAATTCCTTTTCTGATTTTTATACCCTTGTAGAGGGTATTTTAATTTCAGCCAAAAGTTTGCAACGCAGTTAAGAAGTCATTTCCGACCTTATAAAGTACTTGTATATATTATATATTCCCATTTCCTTCTGTCCGTCTGTCCCCCGTTTCTACGCAAACTAGTTTCTCAGTTTTAGAGCTATCTGCATGAAACTTTACCAAAACTTGTCTTTTTATTGCAGGTAGTATATAAGTCGGAACGAGACGGATCGGACGACTGTAGCATATAGCTACCATAGAAACAATCGGAAAAATACACTTCAAAAAATTATAACTTTGCTGTTTTTTATTTTTTTGTTTAATTCTTCGACATATAGTAATAGTTAAACATTTCAGAATTACGATTTAAATTAAATTTAAACGACTATAGCTCATATAGCTCCCATAGAAACAATAAAAATATAAAAAAAATATATTTTTTTAAAGTATCTTTTCTATTTTGTAATTTTTCTTTTTTAATTCTTTTTGTCTTATTATTAATTTGACAGTTTAGAATTAGATTTTAATTTTGTTAAAATCGGAAAACGACATCATATAGCTGCCACAGGAACTATCGAATAATTGAGCTGTAAATCATCATGGCTTCAGAGTTTTTAAACATATACGCAAGTAAATCATAATTTTAATAGTTTTTGCAATAGCTGCAAGGGTGTATGAACTTCGGCTTGCCGAGGTTTGCTTCCTTTTTTGTTAATGATACAATTTCATGCAAAATTGAATAAAAAGAAAGAAATCTAATGAAAAAAATTGAGTACTTAGCTGATCAAATTTCTTGTGGTCATTGAAATTGATTAAAATGTAAATTAAAAAATGAAGTTTAGCTGGATTTCTAGCTTATTTATAAAATATCGACAAAAACTTAAAAAAATCATGTTTTTTTTGTAGTGGGATACTTTGCTTTAGAATTACTTTCGGGTGCCCTTTGGAAATAAAGAGACACCTTTAAAAATAAGTTTTTTGATCAATAAACTACCAAAATCACCCGCCGATTTTGCGCGTGGTTTTAGGTATTAACTTAATTTGAAGAAAAGGCAGTTTTAGAAGTCCAATGCGATAGCAAAAATACACACACAAACAATATAATAGTGCATACACTGAAGGGCCGTTATGACGTCATCATAATACCATTGTTTTTTAAACTTTTGATAACGCAGATGCAAAGTTGGTTAGTTGGTTAAAAAGATTAATCCTTTTAGAAAATAGTCAGCTTTATTTCAGCTTCCTAGCTGTAGAGGGAAAGAAATGACAGATTTCTGGCCCTCTGTGCAGTGTTGGGACAGATACTAGTACTTTTGATCTAGGTAAGGTACAAGGTATTTGTAAGTACTTAGGTAAGGCAAAAGGTACACAATTTATTATGAACCTAGGTTAGGTAAAAGGTACAAAAAGGTAAAAAACATATTTTTCATATCATTTCTTTTTTTTAATTTAATCGTTTTGTTCTTCTCGAAGTTGCAAGGGTATTGTGATATTGTGTATATGTTGTAGCATAAAACATGTAACAAGAAACATCTTTTATCTTGCAAGTGCGGTGGAATCAACTTTAATTTGCAGTTTTTATTTACATATTGGGGAAAAGAATACGAAATTCAATTTAGTGGTATCAAGCTAATTTGAAAACAAAATTGAATAAAAATATTTCAGTACCTAAATACATATTAACAAAAATTTTTAAGATAAATAAATAACTTTACCTATAGATAAGGTAAAAGGTAGCCTCATATTTGCTTACCTAGGTATGGTATAAGGTAACAAAAAAGTGTACTAGTTACATACCTACATAAACATACACCAATGTTTACACAGCTTTTCAAGTAATTTTGTTTTCTTTACTTGGCCAAATATTTTCTGTGCTGTTATTTTATGAACTTTCTTTTTCTACACCCGGCCCCAACCTATTCCTATAACTGAAAAATAAGCTTTACTTTGTCATAAGGAAGATAGGTTTTTGAAAAACTAACATTTTTTATTTAGGATTTGGTAAATTTTGGCTCCTTTTTTTTAAAACATTTGCAATTGATCTTGTTTTCAATAACAAACCAAATAAGGACTTTTAAATTTCAGTGTAACATTTGCCAAGCAGTCTACCCTATGAAGTAAAATAAGTTTAAATAGAATGTTAAAAATATACAATGTCCGTCCGTTCAAGCCGAAGTTTATATACCCTTGCAGCTATTGCAAGAATTTAATATTTTTGAAAACATTAAAATTATGATTTACTTGCGTATATGTTTAAAAACATTGAAGCTATGATGATTTGCAGCTCAAATATTAGATAGTTATTTTATACATTTTTATTATTTCTATGGGAGCTATATAATATAGTCGTCCGAATTTGATTGATTTAAACTGTAATTCTAAAATATTTAACCATTACTATATGTCGAAGAACGAAAAAAAAAATTAAAAAACAGCAATGTTATAATTTTTTTTGTATTTTTTTCCGATTGTTCCTATGGGAGCTATATGATATAGTCGTCCGATTTTGATGAAATTTGAGCCGTAATTCTGAAATATTTAACCATTACTATATGTCGAAGAACGAAAAAAAAATTAAAAAACCGCAAAGTTATAATACTTTTTATTTATTTTTTCGAGTGTTCCTATGGGAGCTATATGCTATAGTCGTCCGACCCGGCTTGTTCCGACTTACTGACTTACCCGCGATAGAAGGACAACTTTTGGGAAAGTTTTATGCAGAAAGCTCTAAAACTGATAGACTAGTTTGCGTAGAAACGGACTCTCCTAGTGATGCTGATCAAGAATATACATATATATAAATTATATTTGCGTTGCAAATTTCTGACTGAAATTATAAGGGTATTACAACGAAATAATTGGATTCGTTTGTATTTTTAAAAATATCGTGCTGCAATAGTTTAAAAGTATTGAATAAAACCTTTGAGAATCTGTTTATGTTCCGTAAGTCACGGGATTCATACTACTTACTAACATGTCTCGATACACACGTGGTCTTAGTTATGTATTTGTCATTTCTTACGTCTTAATCTGCGTAAATATCACCAATTATAAGCTAACAATTACTGTTTACACGCTTCTGCGTAATTACCCCTTACTCAGCTTTGCTATAAAAACCGGCGGATGTGATCAAATCTGTCAAACACAATAAGCATGCGCTTCACGTACGTTCTGCTCCTGGCCCTTCTCAGCTGTCTCCTGCTGGCCCAGCAGGGGCTCGGCGATGATACTACCACGGCCACTGAGAGCACCTACCGCATCGGACTCCACCACCGAGTCATCGTCGTCCACGACATCGACGTCCGCCGCGACCGACACCGACACCGACACCAGCACAACGACCACGACCACGACCACCACCACAACCTCCTCCTCATCGACGTCCTCCAGCGCGGCCGCCCGGCGACGCAGGGCCGCTGCCCGTCGTCGGCGCTTGGCCCGCCAACGTCGCAGGCGCCAACAACGTCAAAGGCGCCGTCGGCAGCAACAGCGCAGGAGGCAGCAGCAAAGTCGGCGACGGAACAATCAGGGATAGGGTGTTAAGTCGATATTTTATACTTTTTGTCAGCTGCACAGCGTTTTAGTGTAATACATCATTATTTGCTAATAAAGAACCTTTTTAAAAATATATGTATGTATGTGGGGTGTGTCTGCTTTAAGGAGCCAGCATGCCATACGTTTACCCTAGACAACAACCTTTAAGCTGAACGAGAACTACGAAAGATGTGCGATCCAAAAGTAAAGACGAAAGATGAGAAGACTACAAATGAAAATTAAAGACGAACGACGAGGATGAGCAAAAAGCGAGAGTTGACTTCATGCAGACGACGAGAAGACGGGGAGTTGAGTTCGAGCCTTTGACGAGAGTGGTTCCAAGACGATAACCAAGGACGTGAAGGCGAGAGATCTTGTTCAATTTAAATTTAGCTGAAGTGTATTTCCATTTCTAATACTTAATAATTAATCAAAAAACAATAATAAACTAAAATCCCACATGTATACCCAATTTCATTACAAGTCTTTTTGGGGGTCAGTTCCCGTTGTCATGCCTCAAAAAACATTCTTTCTCAAAGAAAATGTTTCAAAGATTTCAATGCTGAAGATAAAGACTGAATACTTTTTGGCAAAACCATAAGTTTTGAATCAAATGAGATCACCGAATAACTTAATTGGCATACACGGGAATTGAATTACGACCCAAAATAATCGAATTCGAGATCATATCAAAAATTTGCAAAACATATGCTAAAAAAATGAAAAAAAAATGCATAATTAGCAAAATATATGCCAAACATGCAAGATATATGAAAAATATGCAAATATATTTTATTGACAAATTTAATTCCACTTGTAAAGTATAAGAAAGGGACCAATAAAAAAAGTTTTTGATTATGTTTTAAACAAAATCAACACAGATAATCTTGGCACACGGCATAAACTTAATAGCGGAGAAAGGAAGCACATCATTTCCTGTCGCCAACTCGTTCATATCATGTGTACAAAAAATGTTCGTAAAAGCTTCGCTTAGAGTAAAACGCTATAGCGCTGTATACAAGCACATATTAAATAGGGAGCTACCCATCCTAACCATATGGGGAACATGGTTAAAGGCAGGATAATTTTGTGCAGACAAAATGGACGGAATTACAGAGGTGAAACAACCTTTGTGAATAAATAACATTTGAAATATTTTTATACCCTTGCAGAGGGTATTATAATTTCAGTCAGAAGTTTGCAACGCAGTGAAGGAGACGTTTCCGACCCTATAAAGTATATATATTCTTGATCAGCATCAAGCATCGATCTAGCCATGTCCGTCTGTCCGTCCGTCTGTCCGTCTGTCCGTCCGTTTATATGCAAACTTGTCTCTCAGTTTTAAAGCTATCAGCATGAAACTTTCCCAAAAGTTGTCTTTCTATTGCAGGTAGTATATAAGTCGGAACGAGCCGGATCGGACGACTATAGCATATAGCTCCCATAGGAACAATCGGAAAAATAAATGAAAAAAAATTATAACTTTGCTGTTTTTTAATTTTTTGTTTAGTTCTTCGACATATAGTAATGGTAAAATATTTCCGATTTACGGTTTAAATTTCATCAAAATCGGACAACTATAGCATATAGCTCCCATAGGAACAATCGGAAAAATAAATGAAAAAAATTATAACTTTGCTGTTTTTTAATTTTTTGTTTAGTTCTTCGAGATATAGTAATCGTTTAATATTTCAGAATTACGTTTTTAATTTCATCAAAATCGGACGACTATAGTATATAGCTCCCATAGGAACAATCGGAAAAAAAATTGAAAAAAAATTATAACTTTTCTGTTTTTTAATTTTTGTTTAGTTCTTCGACATATAGCAATGTTTAATTATTTCAGAATTATGGTATAAATTTTATCAAAATCGGACGTCTATAGCATATAGCTCCCATAGAAATAATAAAAATATATAAAATAACTATCTAATAATTGAGCTGCAAATCATCATAGTTTCAATGTTTTTTTTTAGCACATACTCAAGTAAATCATAATTTAAATGTTTTCAAAAGTATTTAATTAATGCAATAGCTGCAAGGGTATATGAACTTCGGCTTGCCGAAGTTTGCTTTCCTTCTTGTTTTTAATTATTTTTATAATTGTTCCTATGGGAGCTATATGCTATAGTCGTCCGATTTTGATGAAATTTAATTCGTAATTCTGAAATAATTAACCATTACTTCATTTATTTTTCCGATTGTTCCTATGGTAGCTATATGCTATAGTCGTCCGATCCGGCTCGTTCCGACTTATATACTACCTGCAATAGAAAGACAACTTTTGGGAAAGTTTCATGCAGATAGCTTTAAAACTGAGAGACTAGTTTGCGTAGAAACGGACGGACAGACGGATCGACTCTCCTAGTGATGCTGATCAAGAATATATACACTTTATAGGGTCGGAGATGTCTCCTTCACTGCGTTGCAATCTTCTGTCTGAAATTATAATACCCTCTGCAAGGGTATAAAAAATTATAACTTTGCTGTTTTTTATTTTTTTTTTTTTAGTTCTTCGACGTATAGTAAGGGTTAAATAATTCAGAATTACGGTTTAAATTTCATAAAAATCGGACGACTATATCATACAGCTCCCATAGAAATAATAAAAATATATAAAATATCTATCTAATAATTGAGCTGCAAATCACCATTGCTTCAATGTTTTTAAACATATACGCAAGTAAATCATAATTGTAATGTTTTCAAAAATATTTAATTATTGCAATAGCTGCAATATGTTTCCATGAAAATGTAAACCAAAAGAATTTTTAAATGTCCCACCGTACAAAGCATAACGAATTAAATAAACCATAAAGGAAAAGAAAAGAGAGCGACATCATCATCTCTCACGACTCTCGAATTTGTGAGAGACATAAATATTGAGGGAAGTAAAACTACTCCATTTGATTTCGCCGAAAGCTCATCATCTCTATTGCACTGAATTTTATACGTCACATTTGAATTTTGGATTTCGTTCTTTGAGCTAATTTTACCTTTTCCTTATTGTAAAATGCTGAATTCTTTAGGCGTTCCTATAATCTTGGTTTAAATGTTACGGACAATCATTGCGTGGGTTCTGGAAATTTTGGTTTTTCTTTAATGTTATTGTGTCTTTTTGTTAATTCTTTGGTCAAGCGATTTGGGAAGTCATAGTTTTTTTTTTTAAATCAGTCTTATCTCTTCTTTGCAAACTTCTTACAGAAATTATATTACCCTTTGCAAGGGTATTAAAATCGGAAAACGATATCACAAGCTGATATGGTTAAGCTGGGCTTGTGCAAACGCATTTATACCCGAGCTGTGGCGAAGTGTTTATGAATCGAACAACCTATGTATGTATTACACTTGACATTCACCAATGTTTGCACAGCTTTTCAAGTAAATTTGTTTTCTTTACTTGGCCAAATATTTTCTGTGCTAGCATTTTATGAACTTTTATTCCTATACCCAGCCCCAACCCAAAGCTATAACTGAAAAATAGGCATTACCTTAAGAGCAGCTTTGTCATAAAGAACCTTAGGTTTTTGAAAACCTAACAAATTTGTTGACGTGGTAAATGTTTTTCTCTCCGCTTCTAAATTTTTTATTTAGGATCTGGTAAATGTTGGTGCCCTTTGTTTTAAAACATGTGCAGTTGATCTTGTTTTAATAACAAACCAAACGAGTATTTTAATACGCTTGCGTGGGATTTTTAAATTTCAGTTTAACGTTTGTCACGCAGTAAGCTAAGTTTAATGGAAAATTAACGGCAATTGAATGCTTAGTATATTAAAAATATGCTTTTTAAACAACAAATGTTTAATGGTCAAGCGTTGGCGATTCTCTCTAATAATCGGATTGTAAGCGGATAAGATTCTTTCAACGTCACACGATGTAATTATAGCAAATTTATATTTTTTATAACATTTTCGTTTTTGACTTGTTTCATCCAAGACAAATCTTCAGCTCTGAGATTATTTATTTTTGAAATTATATTGAAATCTCCGTTCCAACGTCGCCAGTTTTGCCAAAAACAATATTTTCAGCTTAAACAAATGCATTGACTTTGCAAAGGCAGTCATTTCGTTTCCAATGAAGCTATAATCTCCAACTTTCGCAAAATTTGATTATATATATATATACTAATAAAATCCTTATATAGTTGTTGATTTTTAGCCAGTTCTTTCCATATGGATTCGGCATCTTCGGTATTAAACGTTTCAAGTACCTAAAATGAAAATTAACAAGAAGGAAAGCAAACTTCGGCAAGCCGAAGTTCATATACCCTTGCAGCTATTGCAATAATTAAATACTTTTGAAAACATTTAAATTATGATTTATTTGAGTATGTGCTAAAAAAAAACATTGAAACTATGATAATTTGCAGCTCAATTATTAGATAGTTATTTTTATATATTTTTATTATTTCTATGGGAGCTATATGCTATAGACGTCCGATTTTGATAAAATTTATACCATAATTCTGAAATAATTAAACATTGCTATATGTCGAAGAACTAAACAAAAAATTAAAAAACAGAAAAGTTATAATTTTTTTTCATTTATTTTTCCGATTGTTCCTATGAGAGCTATATGCTATAGTCGTCCGATTTTGATGAAATTAAAACCGTAATTCTGAAATATTAAACCATTACTATATCTCGAAGAACTAAACAAAAAATTAAAAAACAGCAAAGTTATAATTTTTTTTCATTTATTTTTCCGATTGTTCCTATGGGAGCTATATGCTATAGTCGTCCGATTTTGATGAAATTTAAACCGTAAATCGGAAATATTTTACCATTACTATATGTCGAAGAACTAAACAAAAAATTAAAAAACAGCAAAGTTATAATTTTTTTTCATTTATTTTTCCGATTGTTCCTATGGAAGCTATATGCTATAGTCGTCCGATCCGGCTCGTTCCGACTTATATACTACCTGCAATAGAAAGACAACTTTTGGGAAAGTTTCATGCAGATAGCTTTAAAACTGATAGACTAGTTTGCATATAAACGGACGGACAGACGGACAGACGGACGGACAGACGGACAGACGGACGGACAGACGGACAGACGGACATGGCTAGATCGACTCTACTAGTGATGCTGATCAAGAATATATATACTTTATAGGGTCGGAAACGTCTCCTTCACTGCGTTGCAAACTTCTGACTGAAATTATAATACCCTCTGCAAGGGTATAAAAACACTAATTGGAAGTCTTTAGTTAAATTTAATTTACTTTGCTGCTTAGAGCAGTGGTTGCTGCTTAAAGCCGCAAAGTGGCTTCGCTTTCTGGTAATTTAAATGTTTGGCCTGGCCTAGACCCCGAAACACTCGGAACACTCCTTACCCCACGACTTTTCTGACTGTTTAGTGTATTATTTTAAAATCTGCTTGGACAGCCCAGGGATTATCGCATTGTGTCATGTTGATTTTGGCAGCGCCTGGCCTTGCCACTACAGATCCATGTTCGGCTCCTGCTACTGTCTGTTTTTTCAATCCCCACGGTTCAGTTACAGCCTCAGTGTTAGTTAAGTTAAAATAAGTCTTTGGCTCTATCAGCCCAAACGTAGTTATTTTAACAGATTAAATATGACACCAAAGGAAAATTTTGATTCACTATCCTGGAAGCATTTTATAGCCAAGTTATAGCCAATTCACATTACAGTATTTTTTGGGGGAACGATGAGAAGACGGTAAAAAAGTTTATCTCCAATTCACACTGTCACCGTCTATCATCTACCATCAACGTCTTTTTCTTCCAAGTGCTCAAAACAAAGTGATAATCAACCAAAACTTAGTAAAAAAAAATGGAAAATTAATTGCATGAGGCTATTATTTTGTCCAAAATAGTAACATCCTATAAATTTTTAAGTTTTTACTACATTGTGGTTGAATTTTCTCATTGCTCCCCCAAAAAATACTGTAAATAATAATTTAAAATGACAGTTATTTAGTGATCAAAATATACTAAATACCCTGGGTGAAACAGCACAAGATAGGATCAACAGAGGTTGACGGTGGAATATTTTGGGAAAATCCGAGACGGCAAGTTTATATGCACCGTCATTGACGGTCGACAATAAACGGTAGACGGAGGCTTATGTGAACTGGCTATAAACGAAACTGTTTTTTGATCTGAACACCGTGCAACTATATGATAGGACCACCTTTTCTAGTTGCACCAAGGATCTGAGTACCTGGGCCTTAGGACAGTTGTCGGCACACCAGAGCACGCAAATAAGCGTCAACCGAGAACTCTTCACATTGACAGAACAAAAAAAATAAAACTTTTTTCGTTTCTCCATTAACAGGACAAATGAATCGGTATTTTAGCAACAATTTCATAGGACACTTTTGATTGAGCGCTCACGAAAAATTTTTTTAAAATACTGCTTCAGAATAAGTGACTTATAGTATTTGATAACCTAAATTTCATAAAACAATTATATTCAGCTAGTCCTGATCAAATTCCAATAGGAGCTTTAGTTGCGTTCTAAAAAACAAAAGTTCTTTCAAAGCCAAAATATTTCATATATCACTTTAACAAATTTATTTACCTTCAAAATATAAAGAATCCTTTATTTTGGCACTGCATAAAAAAGGTAGTAGCCTAGCCTATTAGCCTAGTCAAATGGATTGAAACTTACTTGTCCAACCGCACCCAAAGTGTCTTATTTAACAGTTGTCTCTCCAAAAATGTCCTTATTAAGAATTTAACTGCATTACTTGAGTCTACTAATCTGATGTATGCAGATGATGTAAAAATCTGTAGGTACATTGAAAAAACTGATTCTCAATTTCGATTGCAAAAGTAACTTAAACTACACTTATGTTATGTCCCTTTAACCGCTCTGGGCCAATTGCTTCTTACGTATTTCACAAACATCAGATTAAGACGTTCAATTTAACCTTAGTCTAAATTTTGCAGATCATATTAGCATTATGGTGGGAAAGGCCAAAGGACTTTTAGTTAATCTAAGAGTTATCGACCCTTACTAAACTTCTTTTTTAAACTTATTAATAACCATGTTGACACTAGTTCCTTATTAAGTAATATTAATTTCGTCTTCTATTCCTGCCAATATGCAAGTCTAACTTCGACTACCACGAACCTTTTCGAATTCTTTTTTTCGGACTATAACGACTGCTACCAAGTTCTACCATCTGACTCATCTGTTCCTTTTAATATTTTTAAAGTTATGGTCTCGATGTGAGACGGAGCATATCGTAAAAAAGAACTGTTACCCGGTCGGGGTCAAGATTAGAATTAAGGTTTTTATTGTTGACAGAAAATTATAAAATAAAACAAAAAAAAAGTAACAAAAAAAAAACAAACAACAAGTTGTACAAGTTTCTGCCAAAATAAAAAATCAAGTTGTAATAAGCCATCCAAATATAAAAATTAGAAAAATGAGTATTTATTTTTTTAGCGATTTCAGCTATGGCTGATATTACAGTCCGCTGCACTTCTTGTATAGCTTCTTCAAAAAAGGCCTCCATCATAGAGTAAAAATATATTGACGCAGTGGCGCAATTTGGCTTCGGCCGATTTTGGTAGCCGATAAAAGATGCATCGACGAAGGTACATTCGTAATCGATCGTTTCTCCAGCTTTTAGAACATAGGATTGTAATAGGGCATTGTTTTTGGTTTCTCACTCTCCCTTTCGATCGAGACTTGGAAAATCGTTCGGGTGCTGTGATTTTTTCCTGTTGCACATTTTCTATGATTTGTTACTTACGCACAAATGCGTGTTTGTTTTTTCAGAATTTTTGGATTTCTCCTTTTTTTACGCGCTTTGGTCTTGGCGCTTGGGGGACAATCGCTATGAGATTTTGGCTGATGAAGCGGAGAGTATGGACCACGACCTGTCGGATGCCGACTCTGACAATGATGACCCTGCTGCCCCCCATGTTGGACAAGCCGCAATATCAAACAAGCTGCCAGCTATATGCGTACCGAGTGTAAGCGATCCGCTTTCCTTGGAACAGGCCCTTAATCAGAGCATTGGTTCCTCTAATTATAATATACGTACCTCTAAATTTGGTGTTTCCAGAATCTATACAACAATCTCTGACGCTTTCCGTGCAGCTGTTAAAACTCTTACATCGCTGAACTGTTAATTCTGGCATCATCAACTTAAGGAAGATAAGCCCTACAGAGTAGTGCTCAAAGGCATCCATGCTAATGTACCCAAATCACAGATAGAACAATCATTTAGTGACCACGGCTTTGAGGTGCTAAATACATACTGCCCCAAAAAGACAAACTGGAAGAGCATTCAGGTCAATGAGGAAGATAATGAAAATACAATAAACTACATAACTAGGCAAAATTTATTCTATATCAATCTAAAACAATACCCGAACGTTGCAAAGGCCGTAAAAATAAGCCAACTTGGCAGATACAGAGTCACTGTTGAACGTGCCTCCCGTAGAAAAGACCTATTGCAATGTCAAAGATGCCTAATTTTTGGGCACTCTAAGAACTACTGTGTCCAAGCCCCTATTTGTGGTAAATGTAGTGGTCCTCATATTGCCGGCTCAGTACTCTGCACAAGCGATATATGTTTGTGCGTAAACTGTGGAGGCGATCATGCCTCTACAGACAAAGTCTGCCCTGTCAGAGCAGAAAAATATAAAAAACTAAAGCCGTGGCCTAGGCTCCTAATGACTAATAGTCCTGTGACAAACATCCCCACTCAGCGCTCCTCTCGTGAATACATATCAGGTGAGGCATTAAGGACCAACATATACTATGCTGACATTGTCCGACCCAACAAGATCCAACCAAAAACTCATGACGCAGGCTCACCCTCTGACTCTAGCCTCAACAACAAATTCGTTGCGCTAGAAAGCTACATTCGTGTCATCAACTCCAGAATGGACCATCTATTTAAGCTTATACAGGAAACTGTAGAGGCTAACAAAGCTTTCAGAGAACTGGTCCAAGCTCTTATTTCACGGATGCCAAAATGACTCAACCAATCTTAAAAATAGGATTGTGGAACTCTCGTGGATTAATTAGAGGCTCTGAAGAGCTTCGATTATTCCTCAATGCTCATAATATAGATATAATGTTTTGCGATGGTCGGCGCATCTACCTGCCAGGCCATCTGACTTATCACGCCCCCCACCCCAGTGGTAACTGTAGAGGTGGCTCTGCAGTCATTATAAGATCTTCCTTAAGTCATAGCCCCCTGCCACCTACCTCTAATAATGACAGGCAGATAGCTAGTGCTCACCTGCAAACACCGGAGGGGACTGTCACAATAGCTGCTGTATATCTGCCTCCAAGGGAAAGATGGACAATAGCCGAATTTGAATCCATGTTTTCTGCTTTAGGCAACAAATTTATTGCTGGAGGTGATTATAATGCCGAGCATGTATGGTGGGGTAATTCAAGAGCCTGCTCTAGAGGTAATCTGATGCAAGAAGTCATTGTGAATGGGCAACACCAAGTTCTGGCTACGGGCGAACCCACTTTCTACTCCTACAATCCCCTGATAGCACCGTCAGCACTAGACTAGGCTGGCCAACTGTTGACATATAGCCCTTGCCAAAAGAAAGCAGGACCAAATAGACAGCTTTCTTGAAAACTTGGGGACAGACGCCAGTACAAAATATTCAATGTGGCGAATCACGAAACGGTACAAAGCTCAGCACACCCCAAAATCAGCTATTAGAAACACTACAGGTGGCTGGTGTCGCACGAGCCAGGAGAAAACAGAAGTGTTCGCTAAAAACCTTGAGCAGCGTTTTCGGCCTTACGATTATGCACCGGAAAGTCAATGTCAACAAGTTGAAGAGTACTTGGAATCTCCATTTCAAATGAGCCTGCCTGTTATCCCTGTAACATTGTCAGAAGTAAAGGTTCTAGTATCTAAAATTTCGCCAAATAAAACTCCTGGGGAAGACCTTCTTGACAACAGAACCATTCGACTTTTACCAGATCAAGCATTGCAGTTCCTTGTGCTGATATACAACAGTATACATATTAAATATTGGATATTTTCCGAAAGCCTGGAAATCGGGGAGTATAACAATGATACTCAAACCTGGAAAACTGCTGGCAAATGTGGAATCAGTGTACTCCCTTCACTGGAGAAAATTATGGAAAGGCTGATCCTAAACAGGCTACTAACCTTCGAAAATGTCACCAGAGCGATCCCGAAATCCAGTTCGGTTTCCGCCTACAGCACGGCACTCCTGAGCAACTGCATAGAGTAGTCAACTTTACGCTAGAAGCCATGGAAAATAATACGCTGTGGCTGCCTTCCTTGATATTCAAAAGGGTTTTGACAGGGTCTGGCACCCTGGGCTCCTGTACAAAGTGAAGAGTCTGTTCCAGCTTGTAAAAAGTTTCCTGGAAGAACGCACATTCCACGTCTCTGACGTCAAACGTATTTCTGCTGGAGTCCCTCAAGGTAGCGTCCTTGGCCCAAACCTGTATTCCATTTTCGCTTCGGATATGCCATCTCACACACCAATCACTGAAGTTGAAGAAAAGGATGTGCTAATAGCTACACCCAGAAAATTTGAGAACGAAAAAACCAAGAGCAAATCTTCTCTATTTCAGTATTTTTACTTCTCACTTTATCGAGAAGAATCGTTCTTGAAATCGAGAAGAAATTGTTCTTTTTGTTCTCGATTTCGCTAATCGAGAAGAAAAGATCTTGAACTCGAGAATAAAAGATCTTAAACTCGAGAAGAAATTAGTCTAAAACGTAAAATGAATTGAAAGAGATAAAAATTGCGAGAGAAGTTCTCTCTCAAATTGTTTGGAAAGTTACCGAAGTATACTGCGGTCCTCGTGGAAGCATGGAGACGGAGACAATAGATGACCGGTTGTTCGACTTATTGGTCTCGTTTGATTTGTTGGAGGCCCAGCTATACTTGCACGGTAAGTAATCAATATTTTATAAAATGAAAACTAAGTATATAACTATTATTATTTATATATATGTTGAAAAAATATTTTATATAAAAATTTTCATTTAATTTAAGCAAGTGTGATTGTATTAATTTGTTTGTGAACAAAATAAACGTGTTTCGAATGTTTAAATTTACTTTTTTCTGTTTAAATTTTTTTTAGTAAATGTATGTATGTACATACATACATATGTGTTTTTTGTTTCCTTTGATCCTTATTCTTTTACGTCTTGCAAATGCTCGCACAACAGGCGTACATACATACAAACGAGAAAGTATGCGAGTATTTGCATAACGTAAAAGAATAAGAATCGAAAGGAAACAATAAACACATACATACATACATGGACTGCAGCAGCGTGACTTGCATATTTTACAACTCGTGTTAAATTTAAATAAATAAATTTAAATAAATACTTTTTGTAGCAGAGCCACGCTTTAAATTTTTTTAACAACCTTTTTTTAGTCAAATTAGTTTTGAAATTTGAGTAGAAAAATTGTTACACTGTTTAATTATTTATTTCTAGGCGCCGGTGTAAATTTCGACTGTCTGGAATTTATCACCGCGGAGGAAATTAAGGAGGCGATTCTGCCAATCGGAATTAGAGAACTCTTCCGCGAAAAGCTGTTCGCTTGGTAAAGGTAAGAATTTATTATCTCTCTTTCCTAATTTCTTGGTAACTTTCTTTGTTTATTTTTATAGTTTACTCAAGAAATATATTCGCAACCATCGTCTTCAAGGCCATTGTCACAAAGGGCACCGCCAGCACTTTTATCTCCGTTGCCGTCTAATGCGCCTAAATTAAAATACACATTTAACAAGGTATGAGTCTTTAAGTTGTAATAATTATGTAACCTTAATAAGCTTAATCTTAAAATTTGTTGTATTTTTTACACCTCCTCTTCATACATATGTCTTAAATAATGATAAGAAAATTATAAGATTAAAATATATTTAGATTTATAATTTCGAATATAAATGTATAACAAAAACAAATAAAAGAGAAATATAAAAACAAAAAAAATTTTTTAATATTTGGGATTTGGCATTTTTACTGAACAAAAAAACCGTTCTCAACAGTCTCGATTTCAGTATTTCCGTGCTCAATAGTGAACCAAGAACGGATTTACTGAAATCAAGAAGACATTTTCTTATATCGCGAATGATTTTTAAGACTGATTATTCTATTTTTAAGAATAGGTTCTTGAGTCCGTTCTCGTTTTCAAGAGTAAATCATTTTTATACCCTTGCAGAGGGTATTATAATTTCAGTCAGAAGTTTGCAACGCAGTGAAGGTGACATCTCCGACCCTACAAAGTACATATATTCTTGATCAGCATCACTAGGGGAGTTGACCTAGCCATGTCCGTCTGTCCGTCCGTCCGTCCGTTTCTACGCAAACTAGTCTCTTTCCCAAAAGTGTTCATTCTATTGCAGGAAGTATATAAGTCGGAATGAGCCGGATCGGACGACTATAGCATATAGCTCCCATAGGAACAATCGAAAAAATAATAAAAAATATTATAACTTTGCGGTTTTTTAATTTTTTTTAGTTCTTCGAGATATAGTAAAAGTTAAATATTTCAGAATTATGGTTTATATAACATAAAAATCGAACGACTATAACTTAAAGCTCCCATGGAACAACAAAAATATTTTTTAAAAAAATTTAAAAATTTTACCTATTTTTTTTGTTTGCTTTCTTTCTTGTTTTTGATTTGTTTTATCAGACATTTAAATGTGTTTTAAAATGAATTGAATCCGTATCCAATTTTATACCCTTGCAGAGGGTATTATAATTTCAGTCAGAAGTTTGCAACGCAGTGAAGGAGACGTTTCCGACCCTATAAAGTATATATATTCTTGATCAGCATCACTAGTAGAGTCGATCTAGCCATTTCCGTCTGTCTGTCCGTCTGTCCGTCCGTTTATATGCAAACTAGTCTCTCAGTTTTAAAGCTATCTGCATGAAACTTTCCCAAAATTTGTCTTTCTATTGCAGGTAGTATATAAGTCGGAACGAGCCGGATCGGACGACTATAGCATATAGCTCCCATAGGAACAATCGGAAAAATAAATGAAAAAAAATTATAACTTTGCTGTTTTTTAATTTTTTGTTTAGTTCTTCGAGATATAGTAATGGTTTAATATTTCAGAATTACGGTTTTAATTTCATCAAAATCGGACGTCTATAGCATATAGCTCCCATAGAAATAATAAAAATATATAAAAATAACTATCTAATAATTGAGCTGCAAATCATCATAGTTTCAATGTTTTTTTTTTAGCACATACTCAAGTAAATCATAATTTAAATGTTTTCAAAAGTATTTAATTAATGCAATAGTTGCAAGGGTATATGAACTTCGGCTTGCCGAAGTTTCCTTTTCTTTCTTGTTTTTATTAAAATCATTGAGTTTTATAACTTACCCGAATGGGTCATGTGGCCACTATTCCTTGTGAGCAACGTAGGACGGTTTATTCTGAGTGGTACATTACCATTTGTTTGCCGGAACTCGTCGGGGAAATTTGTAAAACCATATGCCAAAGACGAACCATTCTCCTTAATCTCGTAAAACAGCTGAATTTTTGAGCAGTCAAAACATGGAATTAATCACTCATCCACCGTCCAGCCTGACTTGGCATCCAATGCCATCATCTTGTTCCCGAATATCAAAGTTGTTTAATTTAATTAATTTATTTTAATTCCAATTTGAAAATAAAGTTCGGTACAATATTTCGAGTCAAATAAATGTATAACAAACTGTGCATCAATACGGAGACCCATTAATTTATTTTCGCACTGTGTCCGTTTATTTAGCGGCTGGAGCTTAAGAATTAGATAAAATAAGTACTTAGAAAACCACATACACCAGATAGCTTATGTAAATGGTGAAGAACAGCACACAGAGGTTGGCTCTCCCATCTGCTTTCAGCACCTGCCATACATTGTACTGCACCCGGTCCGATGTTGAAATAGAGGTGTTCAATGCTCCGTCATGTTGGACGTTCTTGAGGCTTGGGACAGCTCCATCTGATCTGGTTTCGCGCACAGTCCGGCGTGTTCTTCGATGCCCCACTTTAATAGTCGGATGAAAAGCACTGCGGACACGATAGTGCGGGGATGCCGTTGCAAGGACCCCAAAGGCGTTTTTCTCCAGGTTCAGCAGGCCAAGCAGCATAATCCAGGCCAAAGACATTCCCCGATCCAGATGTTGTTGTTGGCCAACAGGCAGAGATCAACTGGCAAACACTCTCTTTGGGACCGGCGCGATGTGTTATCATCGAAACAGATAGTGAACGGCGGGTCTGTTTTCTGTTTGCTGTTTGCATACCTGGCAGGTGTTTTTTTCAAACTCTGCCCGGTGTTTGCTGTTCTTTGGGAGCACTTACCTAAGCTCTTGCCTTGACCGAATGATCTCGCACTCCAAGCTGGACTTCGATTACATGTGCCATACGAGTGTGTCAAGGATTGAGATTTCACTTCCGACAAATGAAGCTCAGCGTTGTAAATTTTAAATAAAATTTCACTAACGGCAAACGAAAAAGCAGGCCGGCTTTGTCTTTACACTCACAGAAAAAATCAGATATTGCGCTGTCAATTTGGTTGGTTTTCGAATTTGGTTGATCCACCCAAGTAAAAGTCAATCAATTCAAAACTTCGCGACTAAAAAACGTTGTTCATCCATGTAATTGAAGGTGAGGCCTGCTTGCGAAAAGTGCGACAATTATTTATTCATGAAAGATACAATTTTTAAAAGCTGTTTAAAAAACTGGTGAGAAGAAAACCAAAGTAAATGGGAAATATACGGCGGTGACTTGAACATAAAAAATTGTTTGGCTGGCTTTTAACTGTTAGACCGCTTTAACTTGCAGCTAGCTCTGAAAGTATGGTAGCAATATTATTTTTTTAAACGTTCGTTTCTAAAATTTGTAAGTTTGATTCGGTACATTTTTCGTATTATTATTAAATTAAATGCAAAACATTTTTCTGGGTGCAGGCGTGAACAGCTATGCTTTTTGATAAATCAAATAATTACAAAAGTTCGGTACAAGCCACCCCCACCGCGCCTGGTAGTGCTCGGGCTCGCAAACAGAACTTGAAACAAACTTTTGCCCAAAAGGTGAAGCAGGCAAAAGTTTGGCCAAGTAACAAAAATTGCATTTAGGCGCATTTAGGCGGCTGTTAGATGAAAGGACGAGATCACAAGATCCATGGCAAGAGCTTGCGAGATAAAGCGTTCATAGATTCTTAAAGTAGTCCCCTCCGCTTCGGGTATGAAATCGTATTTGGCCACAAATTTAATGCAGCATCAGCGTCGGCGGCAAAACTTTTTTGCCAGCTCTGCAGGCCAAAACTTTCGTCTCGGTCGGTGTGGAAACGGGCTTCCTGTCTGTCTGCCGCCTTCGTCCTCGGTGCCCAACAGCCTTTGTGCCAATTCGAGTTGCAGAACTCCAGCGAAGCGTGTGAAATGCGCCACAGCCTGGCTAGGCCTTTGAGCAGTCGCCGCTTTGATGGATTTGTACATAAATGGGGCCAAGCCAAGGATGCGAGACGACAATGCCCAACATTTTAATTTCGTTCTATTCCCACCATGTGCAGATCGTAAACTGGCGCCAAAGTTTTGGCAGCTTGTTTCGGGAAGTGTTGAAGATTTTAAAACACGGTAACAGCCATGTACCGTTGATACCAATTCGTCTTGACTTAAGATTATTTATTTGTATCAGACTGTTTTGCATTAATGTATAAGCATTTAAGAGTTACCTCAGAAAAAACAAGGAAGGCAAGCCGAAGTTTATATACTCTGCAGCATTGCAAAAATTAAATATTCTACAAAATGACTATATTTCTATGTTTATACCTATATGCTTAAAAACCGGAAGGCTATGCTGATTTGCCGCTGAATTTTACAACCTTTTCTTTAGTAGCCATTTGATATTTTTGTCTTAACTTATAACATCGTTATCATATCCCTGCAGAAGGTATTATATAAGATATTTCCGACCCTATAAAGCATATATATTCTTGATCAGCGTGGACATGTACTTTTTTCTGTCTGTTCGTTTGTACGTTCCTACGCAAACTTGTCTCTCAATTTTAAAGCTATCTGCATACAATTTTCCCAAATGTTATATTTCAATTGCAGGTAGTACATAAGTCATAAGTCAGAAATTTCGAAAAAAATTAAATATTTTATAACTTTGTTATTTTTTTTAGATATTGTAATAGGTAAATCATAAAAAAAATAACAAAATTATAACTTCGCTGTTTCAATTTTTTTAACCGTCGAGATTAAGTAATAGTTTAATTTTTCAGAAATACAGGCTTAGTTTCATTTAAATTGAACGACTATATTATAAAGCTCTCCCATATGAAAAATATATTAAAAAGATAACTGAGCTGTTTTTTAATTGATTTCAAACAAACTTAAATAGTAATGCTTTATTATTTGTGTTATGTTGTAATAATATATAATAATGTGTTGTACAGCTTGAAGTTTTTGTTAAAGTGTAGAAAATCTAAGATAATTCCTAAGTTTATTCAAAACTCGACGAGACCAGACTATATTTTTGAACAGGACAAAAATATTCCATCAGTGATGCAGGGAAAAATTATTAGATATACGGAATTATATCATTCTTAACTACTTAATATTCTAATAACATTAAAACACCAGAACGTTGAAACAGAATCAGGCTTTGTAAAGCAGTAAAGTATGGTGCAAACAAAAAAATTCGAAACACAATAAACTCTTGTACAGGTCTTAAGCAAAGTGTGGAGTAGTTTGTTTCAAATAAAAGACACTTAGAACATTTCGTATTTTAAACATGCAATGTATTAAATTTCGTGTTTTTTACACGTTCGAACACAAATTTTTATAAGACTTAAAGACTCGAGAACTACATTATTTTCAATTTGGTAAATCATTGGTACAGGTGTACAGAAATAGTGAAATCATTTAACAAGTATACAGTTCATATGAACTTTCAGATCTCGGATTTAACATGTAGATTGTAGTGATGACTCTAACTCCCAAAAATCGCGATTTACCCCATTTATTAAGATTCAAATCGCATCATTTTAGAAGATATAAGCATAAACGTAATTTGTCTGGCAGAAATTGACGCCTCCAAGACCAAGATTGTTTTCAGGGGACATATTAATTTTTAAACTTGTTAGCTGAGATACGGGTATCTGGATGTCGGGCCCCTCCTTCTTGTTTTACTTCACCATTTCATGAATTTCCAATAAATTTCTTTGAGAAAAGGTTGAGTTTGTATCCGCTCAAGCGAAATATTTAATAGCCTGATTCCATTGGCGCATTTAAACGCATTTAGCCTAATGCGCATTTCTTTACACAGGGAATCCCATAAGACTAAATGCCGCATTTAAAATAAATGCGATTAAAAATCATTCGCCCCGAACATTTTTAGAAAAAATACCGGAAAATACCGATGTTTAACGATATTTTGTAGTGCCATGGCATGATTCTAGTAATTCCTACGCAGCGTAATTTTATTTCAAAACGGAGACATGTTGGACCGTAGATATTCGACTCTGTGTTTCGGTCATATGATAGAGTAAGCGAAAAAACTTTATTCTTTCTAGTGAGACCGAAGTTTTCAGAGTTCACCCGAGTTCGTGTGCTTCGGTCATACTGTCAATCGGCTGTGTCTGATGACAAACAAATTAATTTGAGAAAGCAAAACCAATGATGTTGAATATAACGAAACTAGAGTTAAATTTGCTATTGGAATGGTGGCAGATACGAGGTTTTTTTGTGTTTTTGTCGTTTTTCACTTCATTTCGCTTGCAAGTTCAAAACCAACAACACCAAAGATTAAATTTGTTATTCTTTTCGCCAGGGCCTGTCAAACGTTCATCGAGAGTCCATCCTGGACGTCTGGCAACACTCTGCACTTTTCTAGTATTTTTACCGTCGATCTGAGTACCTACGTGCAAAAAGGCACTTTCGAAAAGTGTTCACCGGTAATTTGCCTCTCGCTCTCTCTCATAGGCGGCGAACGGTTTTCGTCAATCTGAGACTAGGCTTTAAGCTTTAAAATCTGGGGTATACCTACAAAAAGTTTGACTTGAACGTTTAAAATCAAGTGTGACCAAAGACTTTTACTAGAAAAAAATTCAAAAGGAGTTCCATTAAAAAAATGATATATCACAGATTTAATGCTATAGATTCAGTAAAACCGAAATTGATCGAAAATATTTCTAAATTTTAAGACTTTTAACCCTTGTGTACCACTCACAAGGCTTTCGATTCTGCAGCCATTTGGTCCATTAAAAATAGCTTTGCCATAATTTTGCACGGCTGGTATTAAAGCGCATGAGAGCAGGAAAACATACGAAAAAATGCGCTATCGTCGAGTTCATGCTCGTTAAAAATCAATCCCCCAGCGTGTGCCGCTCAGCGAAGGTGTAGCTGACTGTCGCATCGCCCACCACCCCGTGGTCAATATGCGCTACTATAACACTGTGCAACATATTTAAGGTCATCGATTCTGAACCAATTTCTAAAAGCTGCTGCTGAAAGTACTTGCAATAACTAGAAATTCTGCATATTTACTTTTGCCAAATTGGTTCGTGCTTATATTTTATGCTCTTATCCATTTTGTTGCTTAAACTGGAATTTGAAAACTTTATTTGACATGTTGATACGGCCATATCTCGTAAACCGAGAGAAATATTTTTTTTATTCCTTCAGCAAACTTGTAGGCATGGAATGGGAGAAACAAATACGGAACAAACTTTCCCGAAAATATTTCTTATGTTCCTCAATATCGCAAAAATTAGAATTTAGTTTTTAGTCAATATAAAATAAATAAAAGTTAAAAAGAACAACGAACAGTGATGAAAAAGAACCTGATTTGAGAGCTGAAGGTTAAACGGCAAAAAAGGTTCTCTCGGTTTTCGAGGTATAGCCAAATCAAAATGCCAAATAAGGTTTCTAAATGCCAGTATAAGCAAAAAAAAGTGGATAAAAGCATAAAATTAAAATATAAACCAGAACCACTTTGTCAAAAGTAATAATGCAGAATTCTTAGTTTTAACAAGTACTTTCAGCAGCAACTTTCAGAATTGGTTCAGAATTTGTGTGTTGCACTGTGTAAGTCTACATAAGCGCCGAGGCTGCCGTCATTCTGGGGATATCTCTTGGTATCTATGTATATTGTCTCTCCCTGTTGGGATTTCAGGCTTCAGGGGTTGTATGTGTGTACCGGGAAGCTGTTGTGAATATGTGGAAATTTGTTTTGTCATATCATTGCAGCGATCATTCCTCCTGCAATGTGTTCGCTACAGCTTTTGCTTGTACTATATTTCCGAAAAATATTTATTTATGAGAGATTGAAAAACCTAAAAAGCAGTTCTAGTGCAACGGCCATAGGTGCAATGGGATGTTGACCCTTTAGGGGTTTTCTGTACAGGGCATATACTAGTCGCATTTGCCCCTAACTTGTAAATTTTTTCAGTAATTGTGCATGGGAATCACCACAAACTGAGGCGCAATGAAGCGCAACATCCACGCGACATTTCCAATATACGCGTATCTGCTACGACCGTGTCCAGCGATATGACCGTGGCCATGACTCTAGTCCCCAAAAAATGTGTCCAATGTAACGCCACAACAAAGAACGTTAATTGACGCCAAAATGCTTCTGCAAAAAAAAAACAAAAAAAAAACTTCGAGCGAAACTGAAAAGAGGCAAATCGTCAGCAAAGAGGAGCATCTGAAAATAAAAAAAAACAAATTGTCCAGTCGGGCACAATTTGTGGCAGGACAGAATCCCCGTGTCTTTACGGGTTTGGTAAATTTAAATGTTCCTTTCGAAAGGACACGACCCAACCAATCCGAGCCGACCTGAGCCGACCCAAACTGAGGTTCAAGTGGCTGTATCGACCCCTTGAGAGGTCACCGGGGCCCCGTCCCCTATCCTACGGAAATTCCACTCCCATATGGTAACAGGGTGGGCGTTGTTGAATCAGCACACGTGATTAATGGCCTTTAATTATGTCAAAGCGCGACGGAAGCCTCCGACCAGGACCCGAATGCAACGGTACGCCAGTTAAACGTTTGACATTAAAAAATTGACACCGTTTGGGGTGAAATGTCGGCGACGTTTTGGCCCTGCTCCTTCTCCCAGCCAACCATTCCACTTCTGACCGATGTTTTTGCCTGTGACAACTGTCTGGCACACGTAACCGAGTTCCCTGCGAGTTCGCTTGTCTTTTAGGTCTGCCCCGAAACAAATTTAAAATACACACCCACACCGGGGGACTTAAACCGAGCAACTCCTTTGGACATTCGTTACCCACCGTGATTGTGTGTGGGCGTTTGTCTCGCTTGTCGCTTTTAATGAAAGCGTCATAAATTATGTCGCAGTTGACGAAAGCAACAGCGAAGCTCCCGTCTGCGAACGAATTGCTCTTGGACAGGCGTTGAGGTTCCGGGGTCACTTAGCATACTGCATGTGTATGTCCATGCGAGCAACATATGTAGAAGACTTGATGAACTGCTGAATGGGTAGAGAATCCAAGTGCTTTAAATTTCTTTGCAAAACCTGGAAGAAGCCTGAGCCTTTATTAGGATACAAATTTGTTGTGAAGGGTTATAGTTCCTTCTTCTTGATATACCCTTGCCAAATTCATAAAAAAAAAGCACGAAGGAACGCTTTAGTCAACTATTAGATACTCTTTACTCAGCTTATCAACTTCAAAATAAATATTCCCACAGAAAACAATTGGGTTTTCGGTGGCGCCATCAACATTACAATCTAAGAGTTTCACGTTTCAAGTTTTGAGGTGCAGATTTCTCACTCAAACTAAGTGCGATGTGGGTCGTCATAATAAAAAATAGTTGCCAATAAATTCTAGAAAAACAGATGACCGAAATACACATACGCAGCCGAATAACTGACCTCTACCATGTTTCAAATTAATTTGAGAAAGCAAAGTCGAAGATGTTGAATATGTTGACGCCAGAGTTCAAATTGGTATTAGAATAATGGCAGATACGCTGCTTTTTCGTGTTTTTGTCGTTTTCCCTCCATTTCGCTTGCAAGTGCAAATCCAAAACACCAAATATTACATTTTGATTCTTTTCGCCAGGGCCTGACAAACGTTCATCGAAAGTCCATCTTGGACGTCTGGCCACGCTCTGCACTTTTCTATTATTTTTACCGTCGATCTGAGTACCGAAGTGCAAAAAGGCACTTTTGAAAAGTGTTCGCCGGTAATTTGCCTCTCACCCTCTCTCATAGGCGGCAAACGATTTTCGTCGATCTGAGTACTATTCTTAAATCCAAAATCTCTAACTTTTATACTTTCCGAGATCTCGAAGTTCATACGGACAGACAGATAGACATGGCTTCGGCAAGCCGAAGTTTATATACCCTTGCAGCAATTGGATTTATGTGAGTACCCAGTGAAAACTTTTATGATTTTCAGTTCAATTATTCGATCGTTCCTATGGCAGCTATATGATATCGTTTTCCGGTTTGAATAAAATTAAAAGCGTAATTTTGATATATAAAACCGTTTGTATGTCCAAAAGAATTAAAAACAAAATTGAAAATTTAGAGAAGTGACAATTTGTTTCTCTTTATTTTTTAAGTCCGATTGTTTCTATGGGAGCTATGTGATATTGTCGTCCGATCCGGCTCGCTTCCGACTTATATACTACCTGCAATAGAAAGACAACTTTTGGGAAAGTTTCATGCAAATAGCTTTAAAACTGAAGGACTAGTTTTCGTAGAAACGGACGGACGAACAGACGGACATGGCTAGATCGACTCTCCTAGTGATGCTGATCAAGAATACGTATACTTTATAGGATCGGAAATGACTCCTTCACTACGTTGCAAACTTCTTACTTAAATTATTATACCCTCTGAAAGGGTGTAAAAAGTACGTGTGTTCGTAACAGAACACAATATCGATGCGAGTTCCGCAGTTGTTGACACTTAAATAATTGTTTGAGTCTCACTGGGGGTACTTCATTAATTTGAAAGTGAAATCTTTTCATAGATGTTCCATGTGCATTGAACTATATTAAAGCCACTAGAAAACGAAAGTCCCTTTCGTTTGTTAATGTGATAAATATGTATGAATAAACCCAAACATTCAAATTTTACCAAGGAAGGCAGAGTAGAGACAAAGACTTTATGATTCAATAAGATGTGTAACGCTCTCACAACCGAATGGCAAGCAAAAATTTCAGCTTGGATTTTCGATGTGGACGATTTAAACAAAGAAGGCAAAAAAAATTCTTCCAGCACTTCTTGCCAGCATATTTTGGTTGCCGAGCAGCCTAACAAATTGCGGAACTATTTTGCTATATTTTTTAAAGACTCCAGATTTCTTAAACACCATCGCGTCGTAAGCACTTCCTGGAAACTTTATGCTTATGTCTCGAAACCTACACGTAAATTTAATAAACATATATTTAAACAAGAAAGGAAGCAAAGTTCGGCAAGCCGAAGTTCATATACCCTTGTAGCTACTGCAAGAACTAAATATTTTTGAAAACATTACAATTATGATTTACTTGCGTATATGTTTAAAAACATTGAAGCTATGATGATTTGCAGCTCAATAGTTAGATAGTTATTTTATATATTTTTATTATTTCTATGGAAGCTGTATGAGCCGATTTTGTTGTAATTTAAACCGTAACTTTTGGGAAAATTTCATACAGATAGCTTTAAAACGGAGAGACTAGTTTGCGTAGAAACGGACGGACAGACGGACAGACTGACAGACGGACAGACGGACATGGCTAGATCGACTCGCCTAGTGATACTGATCAAGAATATATATACTTTATAGGGTCGGAAATGTCTCCTTCACTGCGTTGCAAACTTCTGACTGAAATTATAATACCCTCTGCAAGGGTATAAAAATTATAACTTTTCTATTTTTAAATTTTTTTTTAGTTCATCGACACATAGTAATGGTTAATTATTTCAGAATTACGATTTAAATTTCATCAAAATCGGACGACTATAGCATATAGCTCCCATAGGAACAATCATAAAAATAAATAAAAAAAAATTATAACTTTGCTGTTTTTTAATTTTTTTTAGTTCTTCGAGATATAGTAATGGTTAATTATTTCAGAATTACGGTTTAAATATCATCAAAATCGGACGACTATAGCATGTAGCTCCCATAGGAACAATCGTATAGCTGCCATAGGAACTATCAAAATTAAGCTGCAAATCATAATAGCTTCAATGTTTTTAAACAAACACGCAAAATTTTAACGTTTTCAAGAGTATTCAGTTTTTGAAATAGCTGCAAGGGTATATGAACTTCGGCTTGCCGAAGTTTGCTTCCTTTCTTGTTTATTGTTATTTCTGGCAAAAATAAACCTTTAAAGGCTTATTCCTACAATTAATATACAAGCAAAGCATTAAGCAAAAAGGTGGAAATAGGCTTTTTAGGTTATTAATCTCAGTGTTCCAAATTTAGAAGCTTTTTAACATATATTTGTATGCCAATAAAAGTAAGCCATTATTTAAAAGTTAAGATACACTTTTAGCTGTTACTTAACATCATTCAATTAAATAAATGTTAGGAAATGACAACTTTTAAATAAGTAAGTATGTATAAATTAAGTTTCTTAATGAAATCTGGTTGAGTACTCTTAAAATTTTTCAGCGAGCAAAAGGAAAACTCTTCGCAATAGGAAAAAGAGATGTTTTCACAGCTTTTAAGATTATTCCTATGGAAGCTAAAAGATATAGACGTCCGAGCGGCAAGCGCTTTTACCCTGATCAAGGTATGTGTAAATAAAGAAGACTTGGAAAAATTGGACCGATTTCACCTTATTAGTCCTATGGGAGCTATTCGATATAGACGATATACGATTTGGAAAGATTCATGTCAAATCAACAAAAATATAAGAACAGGTGAAAAGCGGTACTTACACCAAACAAAAAAATGGCTCCATACAAACCATTTTGAGTGTCATTTTTTGAATCATTAAGTCCATCTGGACCGAAAAATCAAGGTTAGATCTCTGTCGCTCTTTCTCATAGCTGACGAACGTTTTTCGTCGATCTGAGTACTAGGCTTTACTATAATATGAAGAAAAAGACTTAAGAAAGATACCGTGTTTTAGCTGAAGTTTATGGTAAACAATCTCCACACTCAACGTTTTTTTATCTCAAACATAAAAGTTTTCCTATAATTTTAGAAAATCGCCAACGCATTTACTTACACAGGGAATCCCATAAGGCTAAATGCCGCATTTAAAATAAATGCGATTTTTAAATGCGATTAAAAACCATTCGCCCCGAACATATTTAGAAAAAATACCGGAAAATACCGATGTTGAAAGATATTTTGTTCGTGCCACCACGACAACAGCTGTTTTCTATATGCAAGGTTGGCGCAATTTTTGATGTCTTTTAAATATAAAATCTATTTTGTATAAAAATGACTGAAAACTCAAGCGCACGCTGCAAATTCTGCTCGCAGTACCACAATGCATTACTGCTGGATCTCTGGCATAAAATAACTCCCACATATACGGGGATCCTAGCCCTTTTTGGAAACTGTGGTGGTCTCCATTGCAAACCCGTCATAACAACGCAATCAGCTTCTCTTCCTTGTCGTCCAAGTTGGCAAATGCCTTGGTCGCATTATTGATGTCCTGCTGAGCATTACAGAGTTTAGTAAACTCACTCATGTTCATTAATTTTAATTAATTTCTTTTGGATTTGCCAAAATGCAAAAGTAAACAAACCCAGATCAGATGCTCGTGCCACTCACATGTCGGAGTAGCATTAGCTAAATGCTAATGCGCCAATGGAATCAGGCACATTTAAAAAGTCCACTAATGCGGCAATGGAATCAGGCTATTAAACAAACCGCCGGTAAACCGATTGGTTACGAATTTTACCGACTGCGAAAAAAAGGGTATTTTTAGTCCCCTGTTGTCTTTTAGCTGATTCCATTGGCGCATTAAAACGCATTTAGCGTAATGCGCATTTATTTACACAGGGAATCCCATAAGGCTAAATGCCGCATTTAAAACAAATTCGATTATTAAATGCGATTAAAAACCATTTGCCACAAACGTTTTTAGAAAAAATACCGGAAAATACCGATATTTAACGATACTTTGTTCGTGCCACCACAACAACAGCTGTTTTCTATATGCAAGGCTAGCGCAATTTTTGAAATCTTTTGAATATAAAATCTATTTTGTATAAAAATGACTGAAACCTAGAGCGCACGCTGAAAATTCTGCTCGCAGTACCACAATGCATTACTGCTGGATCTCTGGCCACAGCATCTATGTATATTAGAAAACCTATCTGTATAGCATGTATGGGAAAGTTGAAGGATCTATTTTTAACTGAAGATAAAAATAAAATTGGCATAAAAACAGGTGAAATACGTAATTTACACTTAAAAAAAAGGGTAGAATACCAAAAATGTTAATTATCATTTTTGAATTAGGGAGACGATCTGCACCGGAAAATCAAGGCGGATTTTATCGATTTAAATTTGTAAGCCAGTGTAATATGGACTTTTTAAAGAAAATTTGTATATTACAGAAAAATAGATTTCTGTATATTTATAAATATATCTAAAACTTAAAGGCGTTATTATTTTAACTGAAAACCTAAAAACAGAGGTTGTTCCAAATGTAATAAGTAAAGCCTTGTACTCAAATCGACGAAATCCGGTACTCAGATCCCGTCGTAAAGAATACAAAATTTAATTTAAAAAATGCCCGAAAAAACCCAAAAAATTCAGCAAAATGTATTACAATAATACAATGTTGACGACTAAATATTCCCGATCCATTTATATGCCACTTTTGTTGAACACGGTCCAAAATATAACCGAAAACATTAGATTGAAATTAATAATTTTACATTGTTATATTACATATAGCCGGGTTTCCATTGTCGCATTAAAACGCATTTTGCCTAATGCGCATTTATTTACACAGAAAATGCCACATTTAAAATA
This sequence comes from Drosophila gunungcola, assembly GCF_025200985.1. Taxonomy (NCBI): domain Eukaryota; kingdom Metazoa; phylum Arthropoda; class Insecta; order Diptera; family Drosophilidae; genus Drosophila; species Drosophila gunungcola. The sequence goes on along the minus strand of NW_026453181.1, from coordinate 8,375 downwards.
AATCAGATAAATAAATGCGATCAAAAATCATTCCCCCCGAACATTTTTAGAAAAAATACCGGAAAATACTGATTTTTAAGGAAATTTGGTTCGTGCCACCACGACTACAGCTGTTTTCTATATGCAAGGTTGAAGCAATTTTTGATTTCTTTCGAATATAAAATCTGTTTTGTATGAAAATGACTGAAAATAAGAGTGCACGCTGCAAATTCTGCTCGCAGTACCACAATGCCAGAGATCCAGCAGTAATGCATTGTGGTACTGCGAGCAGAATTTGCAGCGTGCGCAGTCATTTTTATACAAAATAGATTTTATATTAAAAAGACATCAAAAATGCGCCAACCTTGCATATAGAAAACAGCTGTTGTAGTGGTGGCACGAACAAAATATCGTTCAACATCGGTATTTTCCGGTATTTTTTCTAAATATGTTCGGGGCGAATGGTTTTTAATCGCATTTAAAAATCGCATTTATTTTAAATGCGGCATTTAGCCTTATGGGATTCCCTGTGTAAATAAATGCGCATTAGGCTAAATGCGTTTTAATGCGCCAATGGAATCAGGCTATAAAAAGTACACTTATGCGGTACACACCAAAAAATTTCGGGTGAGTGTGTTGGAGATGTTTAGACGTGGAACTGGTATTGTGTACCAAGAAATTTGTTTCTGTGGACAAACTATTGTATGACTAATGACCAGTGTAAAATATAAAGGGAAATCGGATTGGTGACGGCGGGAATGCAATAAGAAACCCGCGGGCTTGGCATTGGTAAAATGTCAGCTTTCAAACAATCGCAACAATCGAACGCTTCGTTGTCTTTTTTTGTTCCTCGTATTTCGGTTACATTTGCCAAACTTTCGTCACACTCATAAAATTGCTCGTTTAACTCATTTAACTTTTTGTGCTTGCTTTTCAGGCTGTGCGAGTGTGGGCGAGTGAGTGTTTTTTTTAGAAAGTTTGCATAAATTGCAGCAACAAGAAAAGTTAATATTGCTTGCAGGCAAAGTCGAGCTGGGGCGACAATGAAAATAATTCAATTAAAACACTTTTGCCAGCTTTTGGTTCTCCGCCAGTCACCCCTTAACCTCGTAAACTCCACCGCCGTCCTGGCATGCATGTCAAGTTACAATTACGACGAACCAAATTAACACGTAGACCGGGTGGAATACAGAGCAGGAGGGGAGCGACTGTATTGCCCGCGAGGTATTCTCTCTATAAAGTTCTCACTGGCTGTCCTTCTGTGGCCAGGAGCCCCTTGTGGTCCTTTGGGCCGAGTGCGACATCCATGTGCCATGTTTACTTTGCTGCTTAGAGCAGTGGTTGCTGCTTAAAGCCGCAAAGTGGCTTCGCTTTCTGGTAATTTAAATGTTTGGCCTGGCCTAGACCCCGAAACACTCGGAACACTCTTTACCCCACGACTTTTCTGACTGTTTAGTGTATAATTTTAAAATCTGCTTGGACAGCCCAGGGATTATCGCATTGTCTCATGTTGATTTTGGCAGCGCCTGGCCTTGCCACTACAGATCCATGTTCGGCTCCTGCTACTGTCTGTTTTTTCAATCCCCACGGTTCAGTTACAGCCTCAGTGTTAGTTAAGTTAAAATAAGTCTTTGGCTCTATCAGCCCAAACGTAGTTATTTTAACAGATTAAATATGACACCAAAGGAAAATTTTGATTCACTATCCTGGAAGCATTTTATAGCCAACTTATAGCCAATTCACATTACAGTATTTTTTGGGGGAACGATGAGAAGACGGTAAAAAAGTTTATCTCCAATTCACACTGTCACCGTCTATCATCTACCATCAACGTCTTTTTCGTCCAAGTGCTCAAAACAAAGTGATAATCAACCAAAACTTAGTAAAAACAAGAAAGGAAGCAAACTTCGGCATGCCGAAGTTCATATACCCTTGCAGCTATTTCAAAAACTAAATACTCTTGAAAACGTTAAAATTATGATTTACTTGCGTGTATGTTTAAAAACATTGAAGCTATGATGATGTTCAGCTTAATTATTCGATAGTTCCTATGGCAGCTATACGATTGTTCCTATGGGAGCTAAATGCTATAGTCGTCCGATTTTGATGAAATTTAAACCGTAATTCTGCAATATTTAACCAATACTATATCTCGAAGCACTAAAAAAAAAATTAAAATAAACCAAAGTTATAATTTTTTTTATTTATTTTTATGATTGTTCCTATGGGAGCTATATGCTATAGTCGTCCGATTTTGATGAAATTTAAACCGATATTCTGAAATATTAAACCATTACTAAATGCCGAAGAACTAAACAAAAAATTAAAAAACAGCAAAGTTATAATTTTTTTCATTTATTTTTCCGATTGTTCCTATGGGAGCTATATACTATAGTCGTCCGATTTTGATAAAATTTAAACCATAATTCTGAAATATTAAACCATTACTAAATGTCGAAGAACTAAAAAAAAAAATTAAAAAACAGCAAAGTTATAATTTTTTTCATTTATTTTTCCGATTGTTCCTATGGGAGCTATATGCTATAGTCGTCCGATCCGGCTCGTTCCGACTTATATACTACCTGCAATAGAAAGACAACTTTGGGAAAGTTTCATGCAGATAGCTTTAAAACTGAGAGACTAGTTTGCATATAAACGGACGGACAGACGGACAGACGGACAGACGGACAGACGGACAGACGGACAGACGGACATGGCTAGATCAACTCGCCTAGTGATGCTGATCAAGAATATATATACTTTATAGGGTCGGAGATGTCTCCTTCACTGCGTTGCAAACTTCTGACTGAAATTATAATACCCTCTGCAAGGGTATAAAAAAAATGGAAAATTGATTGCATGAGGCTATTATTTTGTCCAAAATAATAACATCCTATACATTTTCAAGTTTTTACTACATTGTGGTTGAATTTCAATTTGTTTTGAGCACGCGTAAGAAGAAATTGACTGTAGACTGTAGAAAGGTGGCAGTGTGAATTGGACTTTCACTTTTTCACCGTTTTCTCATTGATCCCCCAAAAAATACTGTAAATATTAATTTAAAATGGCAGTTATTTAGTGATGGGATCAAAATATACTAAATACACTGGGTGAAACAGCACAAGATAGGATCAACAGAGGTTGACGGTGGAATATTTTGGGAAAATCCGAGACGGCAAGTTTATATGCACCGCCATTGACGGTCGACAATAAACGGTAGACGGAGGCTAATGTGAACTGGCTATAAACGAAACTGTTTTTTGATCTGAACACCGTACAACTATATGATAGGACCACCTTTTCTAGTTGCAACAAGGATCTGAGTGCCAGGGCCTTAGGACAGTTGTCGGCACACCAGAGCTCGCAAATAAGCGTCAACCGAGTCTTCCGAGAACTTTTCACATTGACAGAACAAACAAAAACACTTTTTTCCTTTCTCCACTAACAGAAAAATGAATCGGTATTTTAACAACAAATCCATAGGACACTTTTGATTGAGTGATTTATAGTATTTGATAACCTAAATTTCATAAAACAATTATATTCAGCTAGTCCTTATCAAATTCCAATAGGAGCTTTAGTTGCGTTCTAAAAAACAAAAGTTCTTTCAAAACCACTAGCCAAAATATTTAATCTATCACTTCAACAAATTTGTTTACCTTCAAAATATAAAGAATCCTTTATTTTGCCACTGCATAAAAAAGGTAGTAGGTCAAACATTCAAAATTACTGTGGAATAGCCAAGCTGTGCGCCCTACCAAAGTTGTCCGAGCTGATATTAACTTCTCAGTTACAACATAAAATGCTATTGTCCCCATCTCAGCATGTTTTTATCAAGAATTGGATTCAAACAAAAATGCCAAGTTGATGTCGTCTTTACGGATTTTAGTAAAGTTTTTGACTCAGTTAACCACCTTCTGCTGTTTAAAAAGCTATCTCTACTCGGTTTACCTATTAGCCTAGTCAAATGGATTGAAACTTACTTGTCCAACCGCACCCAAAGTGTCTTATTTAACAGTTGTCTCTCCAAAAATGTCCTCATTAACAATTTAACTGCATTACTTGAGTCTACTAATCTGGTGTATGCAGATGATGTAAAAATCTGTAGGTACATTGAGAGAACTGATTCTTAATTTCGATTGCAAAAGTAACTTAAACTACTCTAATGTTATGTCCCTGTAACCGCCAATTGCTTCTAATTATTTTCTGGACTCTAACTAGCTAATACGTATTTCACAAACATCAGATTAAGACGTTAAATTTAACCTTAGTCTAAATTTTGCAGATCATATTAGCATTATGGTGGGAAAGGCCAACGGACTTTTAGTTCATTTAACGATGGTCTAAAGAGTTATCGACCCTTACTAGGCTTCTTATTTAAACTTATCAAAAACCATGTTGACACTAGTTCCTTATTAAGTAATATTAATTTATGTGTTCCTGTTAGAACCGCGAGACAATTCCGTCCTCTGCAAGTTTCTGCCAAAATAAAAAATCAAGTCGTAATAAGCCATCCAAATATAAAAATTAGAAAAATGAGTATTTATTATTTTAGCGCTTTCAGCTATGGCTGATATTACAGTCCCCTGCACTTCTTGTATAGCTTCTTCAAAAAAGGCCTCCATCATAGAGTAGAAATATATTGACCCAGTGGCGCAATTTGGCTTCGGTCGATTTTGGTAGCCGATAAAAGATGCATCGACGAAGGTACATTCGTAATCGATCGTTTCTCCAGCTTTTAGAACATTGGATTGTAATAGGGCATTGTTTTTTGTTTCTGACTCTCCCTTTCGATCGAGACTTCGAAAAGCGTTCGGGTGCTGTGATTTCTCCCTGTTGCACATTTTCTATGATGTTTTGTTTGTTTGTTTTTTCAGAATTTTGGATTTCCGCGGCATGTGCACATTTTTTTTCACCTTTTTTTTACGCGCTTTGGGCTTGGCGCTTGGGGGACAATCGCTATGAGATTTTGTCTGATGAAGCGGAGAGTATGGACCAAGACCTGTCGGATGCCGACTCTGACAATGATGACCCTGCTGCCCCCCATGTTGGACAACCCGCAATATCAAACAAGCCGCCAGCTATATGCGTACCGAGTGTAAGCGATCAGCTTTCCTTGGAACAGGCCATTAATCAGAGCATTGGTTCCTCTAACTATAATATACGTACCTCTAGGTTTGGTGTTTCCAGAATTTATACAACAAACTCTGACGCTTTCCGTGCAGCTGTTAAAACTCTAACATCGCTGAACTGTCAATTCTGGCATCATCAACTAAAGGAAGATAAACCCTACAGAGTAGTGCTCAAAGGCATCCATGCTAATGTTCCCAAATCACAGATAGAACAATCATTTAGTGACCACGGCTTTGAGGTGCTAAATACATACTGGCCCAAAAAGACAAACTGGAAGAGCATTCAGGTCAATGAGGAAGATAATGAAAATACAATAAACTACATAACTAGGCAAAATGTATTCTATATCAACCTAAAACAATACCCGAACGTTGCAGAGGCCGTAAAAATAAGCCAACTTGGCAGATACAGAGTCACTGTTTAACGTGCCTCCCGTAGAAAAGACCTATTACAATGTCAAAGATACCACATTTTTGGGCACTCTAAGAACTACTGTGTCCAAGCCCCTATTTGTGGTAAATGTAGTGGTCCTCATATTGCCGGCTCAGTACTCTGCACAAGCGATATATGTTTGTGCGTAAACTGTGGAGGCGATCATGCCTCTACAGACAAAGTCTGCCCTGTCAGAGCAGAAAAATATAAAAAACTAAAGCCGAGACCTAGGCTCCCAATGACTAATAGTCCTGTGACAAACATTCCCACTCAGCGCTCCTTTCGTGAATACATATCAGGTGAGGCATTAAGGACCAACATATACTATGCTGACATTGTCCGACCCAACAAGATCCAACCAAAAACTCATGACGCAGGCTCACCCCCTGACTCTAGCCTCAACAAAAATTCGTTGCGCTAGAAAGCTACATTCGTGCCATCAACTCCAGAATGGACCATCTATTCAAGCTTATACAGGAAACTGTAGAGGCTAACAAAGCTTTCAGAGAAATGGTCCAAGCTCTTATTTCACGGATGCCGAAATGACTCAACCAATCGTTAAAATCGGATTGTGGAACCGTCGTGGATTAATTAGAGGCTCTGAAGAGTTTTGATTATTCCTCAATGCCCAGTGGTAACTGTAGAGGTGGCTCTGCAGTCATTATAAGATCTTCCTTAAGTCATAGCCCCCTGCCACCTACCTCTAATAATGACAGGCAGATAGCTAGTGCTCACCTGCAAACACCGGAGGGGACTGTCACCATAGCTGCTGTATATCTGCCTCCAAGGGAAAGATGGACAAAAGCCGAATTTGAATCCATGTTTTCTGCTTTTGGCAACAAATTTATTGCTGGAGGTGATTATAATGCCGAGCATGTATGGTGGGGTAATTCAAGAGCCTGCTCTAGAGGTAATCTGATGCAAGAAGTCATTGTGAATGGGCAATACCAAGTTCTGGCTACGGGCGAACCCACTTTCTACTCCTACAATCCCCTGATAGCACCGTCAGCACTAGACTTCTTTGTAACTAATGTGTTCACCATGGGCAGACTAAATGTAGGAACACTTCACGAACTTTCGTTGTTGAGAAAACCACAACGATCACGATTACTTGCCCACGGTGCTAACATAAACGTCTTCAAAGCCCACCTTGAACAGCTGAGCGAGGTTAATATACAAAGGGCGGGGGATATTGATAATGCCATCAGCCTTTTCATGAGCAAACTAAATCAGGCTGCTGAGCTTGCTGCACCCAGAAATCGGCATGACACATACGCTCCTAGACCACTCCAGTTACCACCCAGAATTGCGGCCTTGCTTAGTCTGAAACGTAGAGTTAGAAGAGGAATATGCAAGAACAGGAGATTATCGTATTCAACAGATTCACAGTAGGCTGGCCAACTGTTTGACATAAGGCCCTTGCCAAAAGAAAGCAGGACCAAATAGACAGCTTTCTTGAAAACTTGGGGACAGACGCCAGTACAAAATATTCAATGTGGCGAATCACGAAACGGTACAAAGCTCAGCCCACCCCAAAATCAGCTATTAGAAACACTACAGGTGGCTGGTGTCGCACGAGCCAGGAGAAAACAGAAGTGTTCGCTAAAAACCTTGAGCAGCGTTTTCGGCCTTACGATTATGCACCGGAAAGTCAATGTCAACAAGTTGAAGAGTACTTGGAATCTACATTTCAAATGAGCCTGCCTGTTATCCCTGTAACATTGTCAGAAGTAAAGGTTCTAGTATCTAAAATTTCGCCAAATAAAACTCCTGGGGAAGACCTTCTTGACAACAGAACCATTCGACTTTTACCAGATCAAGCATTGCAGTTCCTTGTGCTGATATACAACAGTATACATATTAAATATTGGATATTTTCCGAAAGCCTGGAAATCGGGGAGTATAATAATGATACTCAAACCTGGAAAACTGCTGGCAAATGTGGAATCAGTGTACTCCCTTCACTGGAGAAAATTATGGAAAGGCTGATCCTAAACAGGCTACTTACCTTCGAAAATGTCACCAGAGCGATCCCGAAATCCAGTTCGGTTTCCGCCTACAGCACGGCACTCCTGAGCAACTGCATAGAGTAGTCAACTTTACGCTAGAAACCATGGAAAATAAAGAATATGCTGTGGCTGCCTTCCTTGATATTCAAAAGGGTTTTGACAGGGTCTGGCACCCTGGGCTCCTGTACAAAGTGAAGAGTCTGATCCAGCTTGTAAAAAGTTTCCTGGAAGAACGCACATTCCACGTCTCTGACGATGGGTACAAATCGACCGTCAAAAGTATTTCTGCTGGAGTCCCTCAAGGTAGCGTCCTTGGCCAGACCCTGTATTCCATTTTCGCTTCGGATATGCCAACTCACACACCAATCACTGAAGTTGAAGAAAAGGATGTGCTAAAAGCTACCTACGCTGATGACACTGCTCTACTCATAAAAAGTAAAAGAATCGTAGCAGCCACATTTGCAGTGCAAGAATACCTGGATGCATTTCAGCAATGGGCTGAGAACTGGAATGTGCGAATTAAAGCCGACAAATGCGCCCATGTGACGTTCACAAACCGCCGAGAAACTTGTCCAGGCGTCAGTCTGAATGGAAAACCAATCAGGCACCATCAGGCGTATAAATACCTAGGTATCACCCTAGACAGGAAACTTACCTTCAAGAGGCATATAAGGGCTATACAGCACTCCTTTAGGAGCAAAGTTGCTGGTATGTCATGGCTACTTGCTCCACGCAACAGGCTATCCCTGGGCTGAAAGATCATGATTTACAAGGCCATACTAGCGCCCAGTCTTTCTACGGCCTTCAGGTTTAACATTGCGG